>NW_026606063.1:61812500-63152500 GCF_029834395.1 Sorex fumeus | reverse complement strand
GTTAGGATTCATTCCAGCTTGTAAGCAAAGCTTCAAGAAAATGAATGATGTTCACAACAAAGCACATTATTGAAACATTTTTATCTCCACCTTCATTGCTAATATGTTATTGATGATAGCAAATTAAGTTTAGTTTTAATAAGTGTGGACAGCTACTTAGATCAAACACAGTGAGAACAGACATAATTTTACCGATTTTATCCCGCAACTTTAAATTACACTTAAATGTTCTCTCTGGACTCAGGAGTCATGTCACTTTAATTTCTCAGGATTCAGTCTTCACTTATCAGTACTATCCAGGCAGGAGTCTGAAATCTTTCTTAGCACATAGTAACCAAATTACAAATAAGTTTCTTTCAAGGAGCATTTTGCCATATTTTCCAAGCAGCAAACCTCAAGCCAGTCTGTTTGGGTTTCTTAACCTCAAGCCTTCCCTAAAGGTTTTGGAGGAGAAAGGAGATTGTGTGCAATGAGACAAGGATTTTTTTTAATTAACAATATCTTTTTAGTGCTGTGCTCTCTTATACCATACTCAGAATACCATAGAAATCTGCTTTTGATCCATATAGGCCATGGTGGGATTCTTAGGTGGATGTGAAGGAGTAAAGCCAAAATTTTAGGCTAAATGGAAGACTAATAAGCAAATATGACAAATACCTAAGATGTTTTGGTGGGGAGAGGGCCCACACGGTGGGTATCAGGTGCTTCTTCAGGCTTTGTGCTCAGGAATGATTTCTGGTAGTGCTCGGGGGACCATAGCTAGGATTTGAACCATTACCACAGTCAGTGTTGTCATAAGCAAGGCTAGTGCTTTTCCTCCTGTACAGTTTCTCAGGCCCAGTGCCCAACATTTTTATAAGAAAACATAATTTACCATCTACAGCCACATAAACACATACTTGTAATTAACCTCAAATTGCTCAATCTTTGAAATCCCAAAGTATCCAAGGGGCTGTTTTTCATCCAATAGCAGACTGGAAGCTTTAAACTTCATTTTTGTTGAAGATAATTTAAACTCTGAAGAAATATTGCTCTGCCATTCCAGATAGAGTCTCAGGAATATGGCCAGTTCTCAAATTATCTGTTATACAGAGATAGCATCTCTGCCTGTATTTATGCAAACAACATGTTGCCATGAAGTACTTAAAAAATAAACTAAGGTATCGAAAAGAAAGAAAATCAAATAATGGTGGAAAGGTGTAATTGTGGTGGGATTGTTATTATAATGTTGAATTTAATAAATTATTGTGAACAACTTTATAAAAACAATTTTTTAAAAAAAAAGTGAATGGTTTTAGTTTTGCTTCTGAAGACACAATTTTCTAGGTTTCTGTAGGTTAAAACTGTATTCATTATCAATAGTTCATTCAATCCCGGGTAGAAAACCTCCATCTCCTGCAATTTTCAAGTCTCCCATTTTTCTATGAGTGCTGTAATTTTATCTTCAGTTCTGAAATATCTATCATTGTTCTTTTTTTTTCATTCAGACTTCTGAACAAGGCATTAAAACAATTATACAAATGACAAAAGGCTTTAGGATGATCACAATTGAAGATCTTATTATAACACAGCAAGAAAGTTTGCTCAACTGTGACATACAATTACCTACTGTACTTGACTGGAGCCTTGCATGTGACCGACCCGGGTTTGATTCCTCTGTCCCTCTCAGAGAGCCCAGCAAGATACCGAGAGTATGCCGCCCGCACAGCAGAGCCTGGCAAGCTCCCTGTGGTGTATTTGATATGCCAAAAACAGTAACAAGTCTCACAATGGAGACGATACTGATGCCCGCTTAAGCAAATCGATGAACAACAGGAGGACAGTGCTACAGTGCAGTGCTACTTGGTCCAGAAAGGTAGTACAGAGAGTAGGGCATTTGCCTTACAAGTGGCTGACCTGGACTCAGTTCCCAGCACCTTTAAGTTTTGCCAGTAGTGGTCTTTGAGCACAGAGAAAGGAGTAATCCCTGAGCGCAGCCAGATTTGCCTCCCATACCACCACAATTTCCTTTCAATCAATCAATCAAGTCCCTCCCGTTGATCATCGATTTGCTCGAGCGGGCCCAGTAACGTCTCCATTGGAGACTTAGTTGTTACTGTGTCTGGCATATCGAATACATCATGGGGAGCTTGCCAGGCTCTACCGTGCGGGCGAGATACTCTCGGTAGCTTGCCGGCCTCTCCGAGAGGGGCGGAGGAATCGAACTCGGGTCGGCCATGTTGGCTGCGTGCAAGGCAAACGCCCTACCGCTGTGCTATCACTCTAATTTCCTTTAATACCTAGAATTAACCAGGACATATTAGAGTCTTAATGATTTCCAGATGATTTTAGGATACACACGTTATTATTCAAATGATGGTTAATATGTTAATAAGGTTAAATTTCTCTTCTTATGTGCTGTTTCCATGAACTCTTAATGTGCCAAATGGGCCAAATTCATATGTATTTCTCTTTCTGAAAGGAGCAAAATTATTATTATGGAATAATTTAGATCTTTCATGCTTCTTTTCCTTTTAATATACCAAGTAAACTTGATTTGGGTTTTTTTTGGTTTTGTTTTGTTTTTGTTTTATGAGAAACTTGATTTCCACAAAGTTTTGTCTTATTAGTATTTAAAAGTTTAAAACACAGACAACCTATGCTCAACCATCAATTTTCACAAAGTAGAAAAGACTTAAAATAATAAATAAAACAGAGCTGTAATTAAACAAAAACTAGGTGTATTTGAATACATAATAATAATAATAATAATAATAAACCAACATAAAATAGTTTTAATAACCTAGGTTTTAATTTTTTAAGGCAGAACAATTAAACAATTTGCAGTCTGAAAAAGCCCAGCAGTCTCTGAAATTTTCAGGTTTTTTTTTTTTAGCAAAGGAAACTTAAAGACTGATTTTGTTCAAATATACTACAGATATTAAAACTTAATTTTAAAATTCTTATAACAATCCAGCTTGACACTGCATAGATTCTTTTCTCTTAAAACACAATTATCCAACCTTATACCATTCTTTTGCATTCATTTTGTCCTATAACTTACTTCATTCCATTTAACCAGTTTCACCTTGTGACAGCATTCCTTCTCTGACTTAATTAAGAAAACTCCATTATCTTTCATGATTAAATTATACAGTCATATACTCTATAGTTTCAAACCCCTAATTTTAAAAGGATCCAGTAAAATACCATGGCTGCACTTAGAACAGCTTGATTTTTCCTGGAGTTGAAAAACAATTTCAGTGTTGTCCATGCTTTATACAGCAGATGGAGAAATGGCCTGGGACTTCCTCCAGGCAAATTCTGTACCAGCCGTGATCACTCTGCTGCGTTTCAGGGCCTTTCTGGCTTTTAATGTTTGGCTTTTGTGAGGAGGTAGGTGCTCAGGGGTCTGTATGGAACTGGGGATCGAACTCAGGCCTTCTGCATTCAGAACCAGCAGACAGCCCATTGAGCCATCTCTCCAGCCTTCAGATCTCACTCTCTCTGTAAACCCCTTGAGCAGGAGGCTGTGTAACGAGATCATCATTTAGGTGACCACTTCATGAGCTAGATCACTGGGTTGACCTTTAGAAGCGCCTCTGGCTGTCAGGATTAAAGAACTGCATGCTTCTGCCATCTTCCTGTCCTGCCACCCAAATGTCACCCCATACCCCACCTGACTCGAGCACTTTCTCTTTACTTACTTGTTACTATGGTCTCTTTAAAAAGTGATCGAGTGTTGACCCAGAGTGGTAGTACAGCAGGTAGGGCACTTGTCTTGCACAGAGCACCATCAGAAATGATCCCTGAGCACAGAAACAGTAGAGTAAGCCCTAAGCACAGCCAGAAGTGTTCCAAACACAAACTGATAATAATAATAAAAATAATAATACTTTAATTATTTGATTGAAAACAAACATGAGGGTTTTGGTAGGTAATTGGGAGTATAGGGGGACACAATGAAATGTTCCAAAAGTAGATTGTGATGGCCACTATTCAGCATTCTAAACAGAATAAAAACAGTGAATTACAATAGGCAACTTTTGTAGTAGGCAGATTATGTCTCAATAAAGCTGTTAAAAACACTGAAATAGCATCAAATCATTTTGATTGGGTCCGTAAGCTATTCTCTGTGTTTATACAAAGGAAGAGCATGTTGGGAGAGGTGAGGCTTCCTACCAGTGTTCAGGGACCCAGGAGCCACTCCCAGCAATACTCCGCCAGTCTGGTCAGACAGTTCCAGAAGATTCGATGTTCAAGCTGCCAATGTGGAGCTGCTCAAGGTCCTGCAATGCTGGGAACCACCAGATCAGCCTCTGGTGCTTGAGTCCTATGGGGTTGGGGCATGGGGGGTGGAGGCTTGTGATAGTGAGTTCAAACTTGGGTCCCAGTGCATGCAGATAGCCCTTGGTTCTGAGCTGACTCACCAGTCGCAACAAAAGCATATGTATCTCAGATTTAGCATTTCATTTCAAAATGGGAGCATACAGTGTTAGAAAATTATAGATGCACCCAAAGTTTTGAATTATTTATGAGAGCCAAGGAGAAGGGGTAATGGTGGGCTGCAGATGTGATTTTGGAGGAGGAAGAGCTTGGCAGCAACCCCTGTCGCTCCAAGGCACTGGAGGTGCCACAGCAGAGTTTCTGCAATCTGGGCAAACTGCAGCTGTTCTTGGGACTCTGCAGGTTATTTGGGAGACAACATGCTGTACCTGGAGAAACACATCCCTAGCAGGACTTTTTAGCATCTTGAAGAAGTGCTAAGTGTCACCGATTTTATTAAACTATCAAGCTCTGTTCATTTGCAATATGCACCATATGTTTTGTGTCTCTAGCAAAATCTTCATGCACAGTTCAGGGACTTACAACCCTAACTGTGCAGTGCCCCTGAGCTGGTTCAGAAAGGTGAGGGGAAAGGAGAATGAAGCTGCTCCCCCCGCCCTCCCCCCTCCAAAAAAAAAAGTCAGGAGTTGAGTTTCTATCAGAAACCTGAAAACCTGTCTCTGAGGGATGGTGGCAAATGCTAAGAATATCCCTTTCAAGCACCTACCTGCACCTACAGCAGAGGAGGAGACGTCTACAGCATGAGAGGAAAGACTCCTCCATCAGAAATCTTTATTGCTGACATTGAGAGAGATTACTGTTATGGGGTTTTGTGTCATCTTTTTGTAAGGGTATGCTGTGGTTGTAGGGTTTGTCTTGTCTTATAGTAGCCCCATTAGCCCTTGTTTTAGGTTTGGTTTTGAATCTATGAAGTTCCTAAGATGCTGTTTATCTAGAAAATAGTGTACTGTTCCTTCAAGTTTGAGTGCGAGTTTAGCCGGATTAGAGTATTCTTGTTGAAGCATTCATTTCAGTGAGTTTTTTCACTATATCCCGCCACTGCTTTTGGGCTTGGAGAGTTTCCTCTGATAGATCTGCTGTGAATCTAAGGGGTGCTCCTTTGAATGTGATTTCCTTCTTTGACCTTGCTGCTTGCAGTATTGTGTCTCTATCAGCAGCATCGATCATTCTAACTATGATATGTCTTGGAGTGTCAGGAATTTTGCTCCATGTCTTAGGGGCCAGCCACACATGCTAGGGAAAAAGGGAGCTCAGATAGAGAAGGGAGAACCAAATAACGGGTGTTGGGAGGATCCTCCCAGGATGGGAGAAGCAAGCTGAAAGTAGACTATAGACCAAACATGATTGCCACTCAATGCCTCTTTTGCAAACCACAACACCCCAAAGGAGAGAGAGAACAAAAGGGAATGTCCTGCCAAGAGGAGGGTGGGATGGGGGGATGGGGGTTGGGAGGGATACTGGGATCCGTGATGGTGGGAAATGGGCACTGGTGGAGGGATGGGTATTTGATCATTGTATAATTGAAACCCAAGCACGAAATTTGTAAGTCTACAACTGTACCTCATGGTGTCTCACTAATAAAAATTAAAAAAAAAAAAGAAATCTTTATTGCTAGCCCCATGAGAAGTAGGCCTCAGGAGATCAATCCCTGGGTAAATTTACTTATCTCTCAGGCATTCGTCTTCTTAAAAATGTGCTTCCTGGGGCTGAAGTGATAGCACAGCTGATAGGGTGCTTGCTTTGCATGCAGCCGACCCGGGTTTTTGATTCCCAGAATCCCATATGGTCCCCGAGCACCGCCAGGAATAATTCCTGAGTGCATGAGCCAGGAGTAACCCCTGTGCATCAGTGGGTGTGACCCAAAAAGAAAAAAAATGTGCTTCCTTGGGACTGGAGAGATAGTACAGGGTTAAGACCCTCGCTTTGCTTGCAGCTGACCCAAATTCTATTCCTAGAATTGCATAGGATTCCCTAAACACTGCCAGGAGTAATCCCTGAGTGTACAGCTAGGAGTACCCTCTGAGCACTTCCAGGTGTGGCCCCTAAACAAAGCTAAAAAAGAAATGTGCTTTTTTTGTTGTTCTCTTTCCATATCAAAAGTGCTTCTTGTATGTGCCATACACACAGACAGAAAGGTGGCTGTTTCAAGGACAGGAGTCCTGAGCTGAGACTGTGCTTTGAGAAAAGTCCAGGTCTTTCCTCACTACTTACTTACTCATTTGATTGCCTCCAGCAGACAAATGAAATGTCACAGAGAGTTAAACTGCCTCTGAACAGTTCAATGCATAAAGAAAGATGGCGAGCATTTGCTTGGAAACCAGTGCTTCTCAATGAATTTGTGCTTCAGCTTCCACTAAAATGGGATGGGAATATATTCATTGATTCGTCGATTGCCTCGAGCAGGCCCCAGTAACGTCTCCTTTGTCCTAGCCCTGAGATTTTTTTAAAAGGTGCCATATTCAAGGCTCTTTCAGGGTTAGGAGAATGAGACCCATCATTGTTACTGGTATTTGGCATATTGGGTACGCCATGGGAAGTTTGCCAGACTCCGCCGTGTGGATTCGGTGAGTATTGAATAAGCTCCTTTGGCATTTTTAGAAACACATGAAATACCAAGTATTCTTTCATGGGAGTAAAATCTAGGCAGGCATTCTAAATCATGACACTGTTAAAAGGAACAGTCATGCACACTGAAATCCGCTTGTGAGTAAGTTTGGATTCAAATATCACCAGGAGACAGCCCTCACCTCCTCCAAGGAAAGAATTCAGCCCAGAGACTCAGGACCAGAAAGAAAGAAATTTGATTGCAAAGACATAGTATGCTCCAGAACCTTCAGAACACCAGACTTAAGGGTTGCCTGTTGGAACTTCTCCTGGGTTTTGTTAGAGTGTTTCCCAAGGTTGCCTTAAGCAAAGCTCACAGCAAATGTAATGCCGGCTAATTCTGTAGGATTGTTTCACCAGAAAATTCTACCCCTGGGGGTGCCCTCTACTATATAATCTCTGGGGCGGCTGGGGAGATCCTAGGCAGCTCTCCCTCTTGCCTCCTGCGTTTGGTGGACTTGGCCATTCCCCAAGCTGGGGAGGGTGCCATGGGGCAGATGAAGGAGGAAACAAGGGCCAAACTCGTTGATGATCAGTTGCTGTATATTCCATTCTCCCCACGTGCCTGTTCCAGTCTCACTAAACTCCTAATTCTAGTTTCACACTGTCCCTCAGTCTAGTCTCACACTGCCCCTCATTCCCGTCTCCTCCTGTCTCTCCCGCTCATCTCTCCATGCTTCATCTTGCAGCCTGGTCTGTCTCTCTCCAGGCACCTGCTCCTGCATTCTTCCCCTACATTCTTCTCCCTCTGTCCCCCTTGCTAGTCTCTCCGTGCTCCATCTTGCTTCCCTGGTCTCTCTGTCTCTCCAACTCCCCGTATTGGGGATAGTCACCACACCACATCCACAGCAAAATCAACATAAGAAAGCTCTTCCTTTGCTCAAGGGCAAAATATCACTTAAGGTGTTTTTTTTCCTTTTCTTAGTCCAATAACTTAATTAACATCTTTATTCTACTTCTTAACATTAGTTACTTTGTATGGACATAGTAAGAAATACATTGAGCTTGGTTCTCCTGGGGACATCTCGACACAGACTCAGACTACAGTGCTCAGGCCAGATTAATCATTCTTAACCCTAGCAGGCTCCAAATCTAGTTATTGCTTTTTGGATCATGACAACATTTGTCCGTGACATACTTATAGTTAAGCATATGGCACTTTAACCAGGCCCATTTTGGTGCCAGCATGGCATATAGCTCACAGCTTGCTCTGGGTCCATCCCATCCCTCATCAGGACCCTGCTTTTGGGGTGCTAGGAAGTAAGGGCAATGGAGGCTAGGTTTAGAGAACAGATTCCCAGAGGTGAATTATTTGGAGTCAGTTAACTCCTAAGTACAAAAGCACAGCATTAACTGTTTTCTTGTGCCCATATAAAAAGGACATTGCTCTGAATTAATTATGCAAAGGACCTAAGGGGAAGAGAAAAACAATATTTACAAGTCAACAAAGAAAGAGGTTACAAATAAACACAGAGGAATAGAAGCACTGTGATGAGAGTAACCCAATAAACCTAAGCTCCCTGTGGCAAGGCTGAAAGGACAAACCAATGTTATCCTACACTCTACTTACTGCCATTTCTTCCCTCTGCCTTCTCCAGCAGTGACCTGGCTCTTTCTGGGCAAAGAAAGGAAACAGAAGTTCAAGAGAGGGGGAGAGACTGCATCCCCCTTCTTTCTTTTGTACCACCCTAGACAAATTAGTAATTATTTCTCTTTCTCATCTTGTTATTCGTCGATTGCCTCGAGCAGGCCCCAGTAACGTTTCCTTCATCCTAGCCCTGAGATTATATTCAAGGCTCTTTAGGAGAATGACACCCATCATTGTTACTGGTATTTGGCATATTGGGTACGCCACAGGGAGTTTGCCAGACTCTGCCGTGTGGGCAGGTTACATTCGGGAGCCTGCCAGTTTGTCAAAGTAGGAATGAGATGTCATAATAAAATGTCTCGCGGTTTGCGGCCGTGTGGTTCCGGGCTCTGGTTTTTATAGTCTCTGAGTCTTGGCCGTTGATGGGATTACACGGCGCCAGGGGGCCAGTTGGTGGGTGTGACCCCCGCCTACTGGAATTTGGAGGATCTGGGTGGAGGATGTTCGACTCCAATCAGAGTAGGCTAGGAGATCTCGGCCCCGGAACCCACATGGCTTTGTCCCTCTGCCGGTACCTTCAGGTGTGCGGAGAGTGATCTCAGCATGGTGGTGTCTGGTCCTGGAGGTCGTCGGCTGCTGGAGACCTGGTCGGGGCGGGGAGGAAAGCTCAACCCGCTCCCTCCAAGGGGCCACGGCGAGGAACAGCCAGGCGCGGGGGCAGGAGACTGCACTGTTCTCCCTCCGGGCTCTGGTTTTTATAGTCTCTGAGTCATGGCCGCTGATGGGATTACACGGCGCCAGGGGGCCAGTTGGTGGGTGTGACCCCCGCCTACTGGAATTTGGAGGATCTGGGTGGAGGATGCTCGACTCCAATCCGAGTAGGCTTGGAGGTCTCGGCCCCGGAACCCACGTGGCTTTGTCCCTCTGCCGGTACCTTCTTGAACAGGGAATAATCCCATACCACGAAGTAGTTGTGAGGGAGCTTTGTCTCTGTGGATAAAGTCAAACTCCAACTGCTGAGCTCTTGAGGGGATCAAAGCTGGATCAGCTCCTACATCCTTCTTGACTCACATACTCTGCTGGACCAACAAAGTTCCAGAACCCTTCCTTCTCTCTTCCCACTCAGAAACCTCATTGATGGGGCTCCAAAGTATGAACTCACGATAGAGGTGGAAGTCTGATGTGAACTTTCCCTCACACTTGAGGGAGGACATAGGTAGAGGGTTGTGGCAGAGCCTCAGAGTTTCTCTTTGTTGTTGTTTGTTTATATTTTGTCTTATTTTGGTTTTTTGGGGGGGGTCACACCCAGAGATGCTCAGAGATTACTCCTGGCTCTGCACTCAGGAATTACTCCTGGAGATGCTTCGGGGACCATATGAGACACCAGGGATTGAACCCAGGTAGGCCACGTGCAAGGCAAGCACCCTACCCACTGTACTATCACTCCAGCCCAAGCCCTGGAGTTTCTAAAGCAGCTGATTCTTCTACTTTCTCCTGGGTTTGGGTTTTCTTGGCTCCCATCAGCAAGGCTGTGGGTTGTGCCTAGCAGTGCCTGGGACCATACTGTGCCAGGTCTTGAAGCTTCTCTTTGAACGTGAGTCAACAGTCTCTGTGTCAGCTCCTAGAACCCAGAATGTAAAATGCCCTAGAGAGGGAAAAAAATGCCCTAGAGAGCATCACTTTAAACATGGATTCTTGAGTTTCACTCCATGGTTTCTGATTGATTAGTCCTCATAGTTTGCATTTCTAACAAATTTCATGGTGGGATACTAGGGACCCACAGCTACTGGCCTATGGAAAAGGCTTAGCCTGCAACCTCATAACCACACAATAAATTTCAGGCTCTAGAAGGGAGGTTGTTGATAATATTTCTTTCATTGTGCCAGAGAGATAGTGCCAGGAATAAAGTGCTGGCCTTATACACAGTTGGTCCATATTTAATCCCCATGGGGTCTCCTGAGTGTACTCAGGAGTGATCACAGAGTACAGAACCAGAACCAGGAGTAAGCCCTGAGAACTGCTGGGTGTGACCACAGATAAAGCAAAAGATTTCCTACATTAAAAAGTTTCCCAGTTTGTTCTAAAAAGTAAAGTAAAGGCCCTCCCGTTGATCATCGATTTGCTCGAGCAGGCCCAGTAACATCTCCATTGGAGACTTTTTTGTTACTGTGTCTGGCATATCGAATACATCACGGGGAGCTTGCCAGGCTCTGCCGTGCGGGTGAGATTCTCTCGGTAGCTTGCCGGGCTCTCCGAGAGGGATGGAGAAATCGAACTTGAATCGGCCATGCTGGCTGCGTGCAAGGCAAACACCCTACCGCTGTGCTATCACGCCAGCCCCATTGTTTTATTTGAAAAATTTCCCCCCAAGAGTTTTGCCTGAGGGGGTATGGTGCTGCGAACAGGTCAACCTATACCTGTGGGGCGAGTGCATCAGCAGTCTGATGGTGCCTTCAGGCTTCCTGATACCCCAAAATTGCTGCTGTGCCTTTTGGCCAGACCCCAACAACTTGGGACCAAGTTTACCAAGAAATTAAATGGCCAGAAGTTAGGTATGTGGGAGCCATGCCCACAAACCACCTCTGGCTCAGCTATACAAGCTCATTTATTGGCCTTATTTCAGAGACCCATAGATAAATCTCGGAAGAGATCTAAAGCCACAATTAATCTTGGACCCGTGCGTGGCTGAACAGACTGGGATAAATTGGAGGGAAGTGGTTTGGCCTGGTGGCTCACCCAAGCAGAGCCCCTCCCTCCCCCCAGCTGCTTGCTTTCACAATCCAAAATTGCTGCCATACCCCTGGCCTAACCCCACCACCTCAGGACGGACCTCACCAAGATATAATCTGCTGAAAATTCTGGTATACGGGATTTGTGACTGAAATCTCTAGGCTTTCTCGGAGATGAAGTGGGCTACTTTCCCCCACTTCCCAATAGTCATGGAAGCACTGGCAGTCACCCCCACAAATCAACTCCAGTGCCACCCTGTAAGGTCTACTACTGGCCTTGCTTCAGAGACCCATAAATAAATCTCAAAAGAGATCAAAAGCCACAAAAAAAAAAAAGACTTTTGCCTGCATGAAAAAATTTTAAAAACCTGGTCTTTCTCTCTTCACTTTCCTTAGAAATTGAGACATGTGGCCTAACACCTGTTTCTAAACACAGTGACTTGATGTATTACTTTTGGCAGTGCTTGCATATTTTTTCATGTCTAATAAAGTTATTAAATTGAAATATACCATCTGCTTGGGTTTATATCAAAAGGACAGGTGACACAGTTGCAGGTAATGACAGAGTCAAGCTGCTTCCACAGCGAACTTTCCCATCTGCCAAAATCATCCTCATTTATTAGACTTGGCATTTGTGGACCAATATGTTCTTTGGAGTAAGAATTAAAAACTCAGTATTACAAAGACCAATTGATTTCCTGAAGCCATATTAGTGACTTCTATGTGATAGAATCTACCTACTTTCTTGCCAGCCAGCCGCATCAGGACCAGCAAAAAGCAGTATATTCTACCAGACCCTGTGTGTGTGTGTGTATGTGTGTGTGTATAAACTTGTGAATTAAAATGTGATACTGTGTGTAGTATTTGACTTTAAAAAATAAAAATGTTTGTGTAAAAAAAAAATTCCAAAAGAACTACTTAGCCCTTGGCTTGAGCAGTTAGATTTTTGTTCCTTGAGCTCAATCCTGGGATGGTCCCTTGGGGCAGGGTTCCTCTGGGGAACAACCCTGTCTTGGTGGGGCTGTTGTACCTACAGCCTGAAGCAAAAATCTGGCCTGGAGGGTATTTGGGGTCCTTCCTAGAATTTTCCTATTTAGAAGACCAAGAAAAAGATTGCTTTCTTCTCAGATTGCCAATCACCGAAGCTTATGTTTACAGGTACTATTATTCACCTGCAGGAGAGGAGAACATCTTGAGTGTTCTGTACCTCTGCTTAGATGCTTGGGATGCATGAGTTAATCTCTGGCACCATGTGGTTTTCGAGCCTGAGTAGGAGTGACCCCTGAGGGCACAGCCAGGATTAAGCCCTGAGCACCAATTGGTGTGGCCCCCCAAAACAACAAAACAATATGAATGTGTTCTTTCTCAAATTATCTGATCATATATAATATGTTGGGACTGTGGTTGATCCACAGGTAACCAATACTAGTGAAAATGAAACTGCAGATAAGGTGAGAGACAACTGTATCTTTTTTATAGTTACAGTGGAAGCTTAGGTACATTGTTTCAAAATTGACAAGTCATCTGTCAATGGGAAGAGAGGAATGAGGTGAAGCTAAATGAAGTAAAGTAGGCTAAACCCTCATCTGGCATATATCCAGGCTAACAAAAATGTCTCAAATGAGTAAATTTAAAATACAAGGAATCTGTTAAATATCCAGACTAGTGGGGCATCTGCCAGCCAAATCAACATGAGAAAATCTTCCTTTAAAGTCAAAGAGAGTGTCCCCGAGACATGGGGAAGGCTAAGGCTGGACTAGAGATTGATGAATGGGTCGGGAGGGTTCAGGGATTGGCACCTCATGCCAGGCATGCATAAAGCTCGAATCTCAGCCCCAGCACCATGAGACCCCTCCAAACACCTCCAGAGGTAGCACTGGGGTGGCCCCAGCACTGCTGCGGCTGATCATTGAAAACAGCTTGTCCAAGGATCCCTGGGAGAAGCCCCAGCCTGAGTAGCACTTGGCAACTGCACCACCAAGGAAGCACTGCACTGCAGCACTGTCCTCCCATTGTTCATCGATTTGCTCGAGCGGGCACCAGTAACATCTCCATTGTGAGACTTGTTGTTACTGTTTTTGGCATATCGAATACACCATGGGGAGCTTGCTAGGCTCTGCCATGTGGACGGGATCCTCTTGGTAGCTTGCCAGGCTCTCCGAGAGGGACAGAGGAGTCGAACCCAGGTCGGCCACGTGCAAGGCAAATGCCCTACCCACTGTGCTATTGCTCAGCCCAACACCAAGAAAAAGGATACAAAAAGAAAAGGTAAAGGTAAAGGCCCTCCCGTTGATCATCGATTTGCTTGAGCGGGCCCAGTAATGTCTCCATTGGAGACTTTGTTGTTACTGTGTTTGGCATATCGAATACGTTCGGGCGAGATACTCTCAGTAGCTTGCCGGGCTCTCTGAGAAAAAAAATTCAATCAGAAACAAACAAAGAGACAAGTAAGCACTGTAAAGATATAGAGGGAAAGTCAACCCTCCCAGAAATGGGAGAGTTCCCTGTCTTTCTGTTCCCAACCTTTCTCGATCTCATGATGCCTGGTTACTATTAGTTTCTGCTTTCTGGGGGCTTCCATTTGCCAGAAACCCTGGTATCAGTACGGACTCATGTAGGAGAGAGTTTAGGTAGTATCTACACCACAAGGAAGACTTCACTTCTCTCTCCTCCCACAGGGTCCTGCAGGGGCTGGGTACAAAGCAGCCAGGAGAGTCTGAGCAGTAAGTAGAGTATCCAACTCATTCTTGTGGACTTGGCTACACCTATGGATCCATCCCTTATCCTGTCTTCAATTGCCACTTTGGTCACTGGCATTTCCTAGTTCCAAATTTCTGTTGAGTTATTGAGTCTTTCAACTCCCTATCATTTGGGCAGCTCTAAATTAAGCCACTCTGAGATTAGTTTCCTGATCCAATCACTTATGCTAGAAATGATTGAGAATAAAGGTGTGGCGAGGGAGCACAGCTTCCTTGACCTTCCACAACCTAGGATGTGGTTACATGTGATTAGCCCATTGTAAGTTGAAAACTGCATTTAATATGCCTGACTTGCTGACCATCAGAGTTTTCCCCAGCACACCTCAGAATACTTACCTCAACCTGCAGTTGTCAAAATTTTTCAACACAAAACTTGTAAAGTAAATGTAAAGTAAATGCCCTCCCGTTGATCGTCGATTTGCTCGAGCGGGCCCAGTAACGTCTCCATTGGAGACTTTGTTGTTACTGTGTCTGGCATATCGAATACTCTCGGTAGCTTGCCGGGCTCTCCGAGAGGGGCGGAGGAATCGAACTCGGGTCGGCCATGTTGGCTGCGTGCAAGGCAAATGCCCTACCCGCTATGCTATCGCTCACTGGTTAACACAAAACTTATTTTATAATAAAACATTGATGTTCTCAGGTTCAGATGGGTGTTTTGAGGGCACATTGGACTGAAAAGACAAAAAACATGATATGATATTCAATAGACAAGGACAACACAGCATACCCCTATGCATGGTTTTCCCTCATGGCTGATTATGTAGCTAAGAGTTGCCACATGCTGCCATGTTCCACCACCATGAGAGAGTATTGCACAGCATGTCTGCAGCCTGTGGAGACACTCAAGAGTCAAAATTTGAAATATGACTTCCACGGGATACTTCTATTATTACAATTCTACACCATCATTAAGTTGGAAAACATTAGTCAAATGGTTGTTAAGTTGAACAGTCTCTACAACAGCTGCTTCTCCTGTGGGCAAGATCTAACATAGAGACAGCTCTGCTCGTATACAGCATAGATAAAAAACAGTTCCCATTGTAACATTATAATGGGTTTGGCTCAGGGCTCAAATTATATTTTATTTGTACATTGATTGATTGGGCTGGAGTGATATCACAGCGGTAGGGCGTTTGCCTTGCACGCAGCCAGGCAGGCCGAGTCAGGTTCAATTCCTCCGCCCCTCTCAGAGAGCCCGGCAAGCTACCGAGAGTATCTCGCTAGCATGGCAAAGCCTGGCAAACTACCTGTGACGTAGTCGATATGCCAAACACAGTAACAAAAAGTCTCATGATGGAGATGTTACTGGGCCCGCTCAAGCAAATCAATGAACAAAGGGAGGACAGTGACAGTGACAGATTGATTGATTGATTGATTTGGATTTGGGGCCACACCCAGCAGTGCTCAAGGGCTGTTCCTGGCTCTGTGATCAGGAGTGACCCCTGGAAGTGCTTAGGAGACAGATGTGGTGGTGAGGATTCTAACAGGGTAAGCAGGATTCAAGTCAAGTGCCTTAAGCCCTGTACTGTATCTGGGGCCTGCAAGGGCTCACATTGTAATAGTTAAGTGCTGTCATTGGGTGCTGTCATGGGCAGACAAAGTAAAACTTGTCTGGGTATTCTTCTGTCTACTGTGCTCAGAATCTCTGTATTTAAGCCTGATTATTATCAGGGAGTGGATTATTATCAGGGAGTGGAACCTGGTTGGCTGCATGTGGGGCAAGCACTTCCCCTCTCGGAGAGCCCGGCAAGCTACCGAGAGTATCTCGCCCACACGGCAGAGCCTGGCAAGCTCCCCGTGACGTATTCGATATGCCAAACACAGTAACAACAAAAGTCTCCAATGGAGACGTTACTGGGCCCGCTCGAGCAAATCGACGATCAACGGGAGGGCCTTTACCTTTACCTTATTATTTGTACCTTACAGACCAGAATGTCAAACCAGCAGGAGTAAAGCAGACTGTGACCATAATAGATAAATATGGAGACCAGATTTCACCCAGAATCTGCTTCTGGATTCTGTACTTGCCATATCTGTGAGAAACAAAATAATAATGAACACAGACTTTGAAAGAGGGATCATTTCCTCTTTTCAGTCAACCTATCCAAAACGAATAGTACAGCAGCACTACAGTTATTCAAAACCTTACCATGCAGGAAAACTGAGGAAAGGATATATAGAATCTTTCTGGACTATCTCTGACAACTGAGCTGCTGAGGGTGTAATTCAGTGGAAGATTAAGTGCCTTGCATGCATGAGGACCTGAGTTCAATGTGTAGCACGGAAGGGCTGGAGAGATAGTACTACGGGTAAGACTCTCTTGGTCACCTTGCACACGGCCAACCCAGGTTTGATCTTTACCACCCCACTTGGTCCTCTGAGCACCACCAGGAGTTATTCCCTAGTTCAAAGCCAGGCATAATCACTGAGCATTGCCAGGTATGACCCCAAATTAAAAATAAACAATTTCTAGCACTGAATAATTGAATAGTTTGGACCAGAAAGAAGGCTCCAAAAAGGGGATGAAATAAATGATTTTCATGCATTAGGCCTAAATTTGTTTCCCAGCATCACATGGTCTCCTGAGCACAGAACCTTAAGCATCCTCCAGCACTACCAGTATGGATCCCAAACCACTATATGCGTACATCTATAGTCTTTTAGACATATCGATTGAGCATCTTCTATGTGCCAGGCAAGCACTGTTGCAGGTGCTCGGATACAGCAGAGAACAACAGACAAAACCGCCCCTAGGATGTCGAGATTCTAATGGAATTTGACTTGCCCAAAACTTCAATGGGTCAGATTGCTTAAAACTAAATACAGGCCTATGGCATGAATATTGATTATGATGTATTCACTTCTTTAAGAGATGTAGTTGAATTTGCCTGGGCTACCCACTCAGGTACCCACCCTTTGCCCCAAATGTTCAATGAGGATGTTTCATTTTTTTCTGGCCATGCTAGTGTTGAGAATGCCTCAAAATGGAAATCTGCTCCACTAAATACTTATAAAATGTCTCATTTCCTTGTTTCTTTCTTTTTCTTTCTTTGTTTTTGTTTTGTTTTGTTCTGTTTTGTTGTTGTTGTTGTTTTATGTTCTCCTGTCTCTAGACTACCAAGTATGATCAGGCTTGAAACTGGGTGCATCTGAAGTGACAATGAGCCTGTGATGGATGAAACTGCCCATCTGGACTACAGCCCTGAGCACAGACACTTCTGGCTGTCTAGTGCCCAGGACCCAAAGTGGCCTGTGGGGGGGTGTGCAGACCAGACCCCAGATCCCCAGCCCCTGGACACTCTAGGAGCCTTTTCCGGGTCTGGGTAGACTCCCTGCTTCTGTCCAAAATGGCCTGTAATGGTACAGCTCCCAACAACTATGAGTCCCTACTGCTGAATGGCAGCAACATGTCGGATTATGGGGTGGCCACCGCCTCGGCCCCCCTGAGGATCTCCTTGGCGGTGGCCATGCTGTTGATGATGGTGGTGGGGCTCCTGGGCAATGCCGTGGTGTGCATCATCGTGTACCAGAGGCCGGCCATGCGCTCGGCCATCAATCTGCTGCTGGCCACGCTGGCCTTCTCAGACATCATGCTATCCCTGTGCTGCCTGCCCTTCACTGCCGTCACCCTGCTCACCGTCCAGTGGCGCTTTGGGGACCGCTTCTGCCGGCTGTCGGCCACCCTGTATTGGTTCTTCGTGCTGGAGGGAGTGGCCGTGCTGCTCATCATCAGCGTGGACCGCTTCCTCATCATCGTGCAGCGCCAGGACAAGCTGAACCCGCGCAGGGCCAAGGCCATCATCGCGGTATCCTGGGCTCTGTCTTTCTGTCTGTCCGCCCCGTCGCTGGCCGGCTGGACGCTGGTGGAGGTGCCCGCACGGGCGCCTCAGTGCGTGCTGGGCTACTCAGAGTCCCAGGCGGGCCGCGCCTACGTGTTGACGCTGGCGGTGGCTGTGTTCTTCGTGCCCTTCGGGGTCATGCTCTACGCCTACCTGTGCATCCTGCATACGGTGCGCAGGAACGCGGTGCGCGTGCACAACCAGTCCGACACTCTGGACCTGCGGCGCCTGCCCCGGTCGGGCTTGCGGCGGCTGCAGCGCCAGCAACTGGCCAGCCTGGACCTGAGCTTCAAGACCAAGGCCTTCACCACCATCCTCATCCTCTTCGTGGGCTTCTCTCTCTGCTGGCTGCCGCACACCATCTACAGCCTCCTGTCGGTCTTCAGCCAGAGCTTCTACTGCAGCGCCTCCTTCTACACCGCCAGCTCCTGTGTTCTGTGGCTCAGCTACCTCAAGTCCGTCTTCAACCCCATCGTCTACTGTTGGAGGATCAAGAAGTTCCGCGAGGCCTGCTTCGAGCTGCTGCCTCCCACCTTCCAGATCCTCCCCAAAGTGCCTGAGCGCATCCGGAGGAGAATCCAGCCTGGCACCATCTATGTTTGTAGTGAGAACCAGTCTTCTGTGTAGGGGGAGTGTCTGTCCCCCTCCCCTCCAAAGGCTACCATGTCCCTCCTCCATGGCACTGGCTGTGACCACACATGCACCCCATGCTCACTCGCTGGCTGCCTGGCCAGCTGTAACTCGTGGGTGTGTTCATTTAGGGCTTAGAAACACAGCAAGGGGACAGGGATGTTGAGGACAGTGAGGGGAGGGTGAGGTGCAGAGGGGGGTCAGAAGTGGGGAAGAACAGGGGAGCCAAGAGGGAGGCGGGTGGGGATTGGAGAATGAGCTGCTTGCAATATGCTTATGGAAAACTCAACAATGTCGGGTGCATGGAGGTGACCTAGGTTGGGTCCTCTCCTGGGGGCCGTGCTACTCCTTGCTGCCATCTTGTTCCTTGATGCCAGTGCACTTCCAAGGGCTGCCAGTGGATGGTGCAGGAGCAGGCATGGGAGGTCCTTCCGTGGGGTTCAGAGATGCATATCAGATTGTGCCAAATCATCCTTTCTCAATACCAAAGTTGGCTGGGAGCAGAGGGAGTCCCTGCACTCAGCATCCGGTAGACACTCTGCGAGAGGCTCAGAGACACCAAGGTACCCCCCCCCCCCCCAGTGCACTCACCTCCCTTGTCCATGCTCTCATCCAACCTCCCCCCCCCCCCCTTTAGAAGCTCCCTCCATCCTTAAACCTCCCTGGCATGCCCCTTCCTGCCCTGAGGCACTCGCTCCCTCTCATGCTCACCCTATGCCACCTTCCTGCAGAGTGGAGCAGGGTGAAGAAGGCCACGGGGACTCGTTTACATGACCCCTCGGTCACCCTGGGGCCCAGGCCTCAAGTGCCACCAGGGACCTTCAATGCTGTGGCTGTGGCAGGGGTGACAGTGCCCATGGATCCCTGCATCCCTCCTACCTCATTTGGATCCATGGGAATCTGATGAACCCTGACAGGCTTGCAACCTCCATGCCTGGTAGTCCTGGGCCCAGGCCAGGCTGGAATCATCCGGAAACTTTGGCTTGTGCTGTCCCTGGGTATATCTATGTCCATCTCACACAGGATGATCCTTTCCCGCTGAGCGTGCCCTTAGTCTCTGAAGCTTTCTTCAGTTTCTAATAGAAAAAGAAGAGATTTTTTTTTTAATTTTTTTGGAAAAATCTGGTTTCCAAGTCTAACTCTGTCAAGAAACTATTGTCTGATGTGTTTGTGTCTCCCAGGCCTCTTCCACCTCGGTCAGGAGTCAGGTTGGGGAGATTCTCAGTACCCCTTCCATAGACCCCAAACACTCTAATTCTAAAATGGGTGTTTTCTGCTCATGCCCCAGATCCTGTGCCAAGGTGTATTCATCCATAAAGGGAAATTTATGATGTGAGCACTGCATGCATAGGTAGGTAGTGAATGGGTGGGGAGGCAGCTGTGCCCTGAGCCAGCAACTTCTTTCAGGATAACAGTGACTCAAACATGGCACAAAAACTCAAGACACTCCCCTTGTTCTCTTTCATTTCATTTTGGAGCTTTTACCAAACATTTTCTGATGCTCAACAGTTTTCATCCTGGGGCACTGGAGCTGAATGCAGGGAAGAAAGCAGGGTCAAGGAGACATTGATATTCACATGAATCTAGGCCAGATCCTCTATGGTCCCTAGAGCCCTGCTAGGTCTGATCTCTAAGCTTAGAGCCAGGAATAATCCCTGAACACAGTCAGGTATGGTTCAAACTCTGCCCCACTCCCCTGCAAAAGCAAAAGAACTTAAAATACAGGAGTAACCCCTGTGCAATGCTGGGTGTGACCCCCAAAAAAGAACTTAAAAGTAGACACTTTTCTCACCTTCTCTCTTACCTAGATGAGAAAGAGTGAGGTCAAAGGGCCCAGCTGCAGAGCTAGAGCTTCAAGGAAACCAGGCCAGCAGGAAACCCTTGAATAGGCATTGAAGGGATTATGCTACTGATAGGGCTCTGAGTA
The DNA here is from genome assembly GCF_029834395.1 of Sorex fumeus. Lineage (NCBI taxonomy): Eukaryota > Metazoa > Chordata > Mammalia > Eulipotyphla > Soricidae > Sorex > Sorex fumeus. The sequence goes on along the minus strand of NW_026606063.1, from coordinate 63,132,098 downwards.
GAACAGAAATCATAAACACCCATGAATGAAAGAACCAAAATGCTCACCAGTCAGTGTTACATGATGTATGTCAAGCAAAAATATACATTAATATACATATCTCAAAGTAATAATTTTGTATATATTTTAAATAAAGTATTATGGCTCTTTCTGTGTATAAGACTGTTCTTGCCAAAATCAGCACACAAAGGCTCTTAATTGTAAACCAATAATTTGGTGTCCATCTCTCCTAAAATACTACTGCATGAAGCGTAGGATCTGGGTCAGAGAGATAATATAGGGATTATGTCACTTGCCTTGCATGTTGCCAACTCAGGTTGGATTCCTAATAATGCCTATAATCCTTCTGAGCACCACCAGAGTGATCCCTAAGGAAGGGAGAAAGAAAGTGTGGGGAGGGCAAGGCAGAACAGGACTCATGAAGGGTGATGCTGAGGTGAAAAATCTATTCTGGCACATATGCTGCCTGAACCTATGTGCTGCTTGTGCCCACATGGCTAAGCACATGTGGCACCCAAACAAATGTGTCGCCTGCATCTCTCCTCTCGAGATGTGTACTTTCATGCTCCCATATCTAATAATGGGGTATTTCTAAAGCTCTCTCCACCCTGGAGAAGCCTGCATTCTCTCAAGAGAGAATGTTTTCCCTCTGTCCTCCCCTTCCAAAACCCTCCAATAAAACCTGTTTTACGTCAAAAGAAAAATCTATTCTGCTGAGTAGTCTCACCAGTGAGTTTTGAGCTCGAACTTCACTTGGCACCTTCATAATTTTCTCTGGTCTGCTGAGCCTTCAACAAACAAAAAAATGTTTTGGAACTACTTGTTTCTTTCCCGAGACTTGCAGGGCAATATTCTGTTTCTTTTCTTTCTTTTTTTTTTTCAGGCAAAGTATTACTCCTTTATTTAAAAGAGTTTTTTAAAAATTATATAATTTATTAATTATTTATTTTTTTAAATAATATTCTGTTTCTTGTGGATTGTTTTCATCTGCTCTCACCCAACTTTGGGTGCTTGCATTTTTTTCTTTGCGGCTGAGGCAATGACATGGCAGGGGCAGAAACCTGGGAGCCTGGGGAGAGTAGCGCAACAATGAGACACACGTGATCTCCAGAAGGGTCGGCCTGATTCTCCAGCCCTAGAGGTCCACTGCCTTTGCCATCTAAATCTTGATCCCTGCTGTTGAGGTGAAAGTGAAGCAAATGATCTCTAGAACATTCTGACAGTTCAGGGGAGTAATACAAATCTGGGTCAGTTGCTACTTTGTTTCTTTGAGGCTGGGTCTAAATGCACAAAATTCACCCCTTGGTGCATCAACCACTAGATAGACCCAAAGAGTTGATTAAAAACAATGAAGGGTTGTTTTTTTTTTTTCAGGATGTTGTGGTGTAATTTATTCCAGTGACAGCATCTCCAGGGCAGTAGGGTCTCTGCCCTTCTCAAATGTTCTGACTAACAGCATGAGTTGTGTCCAGGCACAGTCACTGTGATGATTTCTTCAAGTCTATATCAAGTTCTTCATTCTCACCATATAGAGGTGGTCAGAAAATGATCTCAGTTGGTTTCGTAGCATTCTCAGCTGCGCTGGGGTCCCTGGTGCCAGTCAATGGTCCTGGCCTCACAGTTTGCTGCTGAGTCCAAGGTTGCAGCACCATGGTGCTTGGTCCACACAGTCAAGATGGAACCTGGAGCCACACACACAGCAAGTGTATCAGCTCCCATCCTCTGAGCTGCAGCCTTAGCCCACTAATGACTGTTCATTGCAAAACAGTATGTTCTGCTTTGTCCAGATAAAAGTAAAAGTTTTCTTTTCTTTTTTGTATTCATTTGTGTGTGTATGTATGTGTGTTGGTAACTGACATGTGTATATGTGTGTGTGTGTGTGTGTGTGTGTGTGAAACAAATGTTTTCTCATGGATACCATCAGAAATTAAAAACTATTAGGAAGTATTATTTCTCAGGACAGTTTTTTTTTTCTCATAACTGCCATAAGAAAGAAGTTCTCTGTACCATATAATTGTCTGTTATGTGGATGGATCTGGAAAGTATCACACTGGGTGACATCAGCCCAAAGAGGACAGACACAGACTGATCCCTCTCATATATGGGATATAAAGAAACATAGTAGGAGAATAACAATGCCAAAAGTAACAGAACCTGAGAACTGGTCGATAGAACTGGGCTTACTACAGAAAAGGGGACTGGGAAAGGGGCTAGAGGGGTATGATGAAGAAGGGGTGACCCTGAAACAAGGGTGGAGGGAAGTGGATACTCTGGTGGAGATTGTGGGGTTGGGTCATTGTATGCATGAAACGCATCCATGAACAGTATTGTAAGTCACAGTGCCTCTAATTAAATCAAATAAATAAAAAATTTGGAAACGAAATGTGTCACCAAGGTTTTGACTGAAATGACAGGAAACACCATGCTTCAAGAATCAAGCCAACCAAAACATTGCAAAGCTTCCCCGGGAGGTCCCAGGCAGGACCAGGAGCTTCAGGACAGCACATGACTCCCAGGTATGAGGCCCTGGATTCCAGCCTAGTATGAAAAAAATATTTTTAGAAAGTTATAAATTGGGGCTGGGGTGATAGCACAGTAGGTAGGGCATTTGCCTTGCATGCAATCGACCCTGGTTCGATTCCCCAAATCCCATATGATCCCCTGAGCACCATCAGGAGTAATTCCTGAGTACAAGAGCCAGGAGTCTACCCTGTGCAACGTTGGGTGTGACCCCCCCCCCCAAAAAAAAGCAAAAAAAAAAGTTAGAAACTATAGGACATTCGGGAGACCTGAGGATAGGACCCCAGAAATACAGGTATTAATTGCAAAGACAAAAATCTTATTATGGAATCGTAGCATAGTTCTTCCATGTAGGAGGAGGCCATTTAGAGCTTAATTAGATATGCTTTAGGATAGGCCAGAGCCATAGTTCAGCTAGTAGGGCACTTGCTTCCTTGAGGCAGATCCCAATGCCAGATATGGTCTCCCAAGCAACACCAGGAATGATTCCTGAGCCCAAAGCCAGGAGAAAACCCAAAGCACTGCAGAGTGATACCCCCCATACTAAAACAACCATATTAGCACTCACCTAAAAGTTTAGGTAAAAAACACTTTTTTCCTTTATGACTAGAGTTTCCAAAACAGTTTTGGCATACTAAATAGACCTAATTTATTTTAAATCTCTTTTTATAAGGAGAGAGGTAAATTATTAAGGGGCATCTTAGAAGTTTTCTTAAGCCTCTTTAATTTTTTTTAAATTGAATCACCGTGAGATACAGTTACAAAGCTATCATGTTTGAGTTTCAGTCATACAATGATCGAACACTCATCCCTTCACCAGTGCACATTCTCTACCACCAATGTCCCCAGTATAACACTCCCTTTTCAACCATAGCCCTGCCTCCATGGCAGACAATTTCCCCAATTCTCTCTGCTTTGGGTCATTATGGTATTTTGGCTTGCAATACAGGTACTGAGAGGTTAACATGTTTGGACCTTTATCTACTTTCAGCACACATCTCCCATCTTGAACGATTTCTCCAACCATCATTGTTTTAGTGATCCCTTCACTATCCCAGCTGCCTTCTCCCCCAGCTCACGAGGCAGGCTTCCAACCATGTCCTTGGGTGTCATTCTCATTTTATGTTATTTTATATTCCACAAATGAGTGCAGTCATTCTATGTCTGTCACTCTCTTTCTCACTCATTTCACTTAGCGTGATGCTCTCCATGTCCATTCACTTATAAGCAAATTTCATGACTTTATCTCTCCTAACAGCTGCATAGTACTCCATTGTGTATATGTACCAAAGTTTCTTTAACCCGTCATCTGTTCTCGGGCACTTGGGTTGTTTCCAGATTCTGGCTATTATGAACAGTGCTGCAATGAACATACAGGTGCAGATGTCATTTCTACTATGCTTTTTTGCACTCTCAGAATATATTACTACAAATAGCATTGCGGGGTTATATGGAAGCTCAATTTCTAGTTTTTGAGGGAATGCCCACATTGTTTTCCAAAAAGGCTGGACCAGTCAGCATTCCCACCAACAGAGAAAGAACGTCCTTTTTTCCATACATCCACACCAACACTGGTTGCTTTTGTTCTTTTGAAGGTGTGCCAGTCTCTGTGGTGTGAGATGATATCTCACTGTTGTGTTGATTTGCATCTCCCTGATGATTAGAGATGTGGAGCATTATTTCATATCCCTTTTGGCCATTTGTATTTCTTTTTTGAGGAAAGTTCTGTTCATTTCTTCTCCCCATTTTTTGATGGGGTTGGAGGTTTTTTCCTTGTACAATTCTAGTAGTGTCTTGTATATCCTGGATATTAATCCCTTATCAGATGGGTATTGGGTAAATACTCTTTCCCATTTTGTGGGCTCTCTCTTTATTTTAGTCACTGTTTGTTTTGAGATGCAGGAGCTTCTTAGTTTATTGTAGTCCCATTTGTTTGTTTCCACTTGCTTGCTCAGTGGCATTTCATCCTTAAACATGCTTTTAGCTTCAGTGTCATGGAGGGTTCTGTCTACATTTTTCTCCAATTACCTTGTGGATTTAGATGTGATTTGAGGTCTTTAATCCACTTTGATCTGACTTTTGTGCCTGGCATTAGACAGAGGTCAGAGTTCATTTTTTTGCAGGTAACTGTCCAGTTTTCCCAGCATCACTTGTTGAACAGGCTTTCCTTGTTCCATTTCACATTTCTTGCTCCTTTGTCAAAGATTAAGTGGTCATATATTTTGAGAATCTGTGACAGAATATTCAACTCTGTTCCATTGGTCTGCAGGTCTGTTTCTAGCCCAATACCATGCTGTTTTAATTACTACTGCTTTGTAGCACACTTTGAAGTTGGGGATGGTGATGTCCCCCATCTTCTTTTTCCCAAGGATTGCTTTAGCTATTCATGGGGGGTTTATTGTTCTATATAAATTTCAGGAGTGTTTTGTCTATTTATTTGAAAAATGTCATGGGTAGCCTTATAGGGACCACATTAAATCTGTATAGTGCATTGGGGAGTATTTCCATTCTGATAATGTTAATCCTCCCTATTCATGATCCGGGGATGTGTCTCCATTTCCTATTTTATTTCTTGATGTAGTGTTTTGTAATTTTCCTTGTATAGGTCCTTCACCTCTTTAGTTAAGCTGATTCCAAGGTACTTGATTTTATGAGGTACTATTGTGAACGGGACTGTTTTTTTTTTTTAATGTCTCTTTCTTCTTTTTCTTTATTTGTATATAGGAAAGCCATGGCCTTTTGAATGCTGATTTTGTAGCCTGCCACTTTATTATACAAATATATTATTTCTAGGAGTTTTCTGTAGAGTCTTTAGCATTTTCTAAATATAGTATTATATCATCTGCAAATAGTAATAGCTTGACCTCTTCCTTTCCTATCCATATGCCCTTGATATCTTTTTCTTGCCTAACTGCTATGGCCAGAACTTCCAGTATTATATTGAGTAAGAGTGGCAAGAGTGGGAAATCTTGTCCTGCCCGGATCTTAGAGAAAAGGTTTTTAGTTTCTCCCCATTGAGAATGATGCTTGCCGTGGACTTGTGGTAGATAAGCCCTCTTTAATTTTTAATGAATTAAGAGATTGTATTCCTTTCTAGATCGATAGCATAGCAGTAGAGTGTTTGCCTTGCATGTTGCTGGCCCATTTTACCCGGGTTTGATTCCTCCGCTCCTCTTGGAGAGCCTGGCAAGCTACCGATGGTATCTCGATATGCCAAACACAGTAACAACAAGTCTCACAATGGAGATGTTACTGGGCCCGCTCAAGCAAATCGATGAACAACAGGAGGACAGTGCTACAGTACAACATTCCTTTCTAGAACTTTTGATTTCCAGAAATTTTTGTCTTTGTTCTTAAAATACTTGAAACACTTACATAGGTGAATGAAAAAAATGTGTTTTGATATTTCTCGGGGAAGTCACACCCAGCAGTGCTCAGAGATTACTCCTGGTTCTGCATTCTGAAATTATTACTGGTGGTACTCAGGGGGCCATACGGGATGCCAGGGATCAAACCTAGATCCATCATGTGAAAGGGAAGTGCCTTATCCACTTTACTGTCTCTTAGGCCCTGAATAAAAAAATTCTTCCCAGTCACGGTCCTCCCGTTATTTATCCATTTGCTCGAGCAGGCCCAGTAACGTCTCCATCATGAGACTTGTTGTTACTGTGTTTGGCATATCGAATACGTCACGGGTAGCTTGCCAGGCTCTGCTGTGCGGGCGAGATACTCTTGGTAGCTTGCCGGGCTCTTCAAAAGGGGCGGGGAAATCGAACACGGCCGGGTTGGCTGCATGTAAGGCAAATGCCCTACCGCTAGTATTTAAAAATCAAAACCAGGAGAGACAGGACAGAGAAGGTGCTGACCTTGCACGCGGCCAGTCCAGGTTCGATCCTGGGCACCAAAGAGAGTCCCTGAGAGCAGAGCCAGGAGTCAGTCCCTGAACACCACTGTGGTGTTCACATGTGGCCCCGAAGCAGAAACAAAAGTTTGAGGTCAAAGTTTGATAATTTTGAGTGCTCCGGGCCACAAGCTGCAGTGCTCTGTGGGCAGCAAGCCCAGGCTCCACTCTGGGGACCGTCCCCAGAACTCTCTCTGCCTGGTGGGCACCCCCCCCAAATAAGAACAAAGATGGGCAAAACAGGGAAATTCAATGGGGACAGAGACAGCAGGGAGGGCACTTGTCTTGCACATGACTGACCTGGGATTTGATCCCTAGCACCCCATAGGGCCTCCCAAGCCTGTCAGGAGTGATCCCTGAGTGCAGAGTTAGGAGTAAGCCCTGAGAACAGAGGGTGTGCCCCGCAAGACAAATTCCACAATGTGAGGGGCTGCAGGGACAGGTACTCAATGGGCTGAGCCAAGCAGCACGTAGGAGACCTATGTGAAGAGGCTCGCAGGGGGGTCCCCAGGCAATCAGGAGCGGGTGCAAGGGCACTGAAAACAAAAACAAAATGCAGAGGGCAGGATGCTGGCAGTGCTCAGAAACCACCAGGGCTATACCCAGCAGGGGGTGGCATTAGGGTTAGGGTTAAAGGGTGGTACCAAGATGGTCTTATATAAGCAAGGCATATCCTCCTGCCTTCTGAATTCTCCCTCTACCCTCTGATTGAGGTTTTAAACATTTTTATTTAGACACCATGATTTGCAAAGTTGTCTTAAACAGGGTTTTGGGCACACAATGTTTCTGCCTCTAACCTTCTCACCAGGTTCCCTCCCACCCCCAGTCTGGCTCCTTCACAGACACATATTAAAGTTCAATAATGGTTGTTTGGGTTCCATTCTTTCAGTGGTGCTGGGTCTGAGGGTTTAGAAACACCCCAGACAACCCTGGCTCTGACGTCACTTCCACAAGTCCTCTTTTAGGACTCCTTCCTCATTTCTCTTCTCCCTTGGTATTTTTGTTTCTGTCATCTACATCCAATGTCTCATTCACCTTTGATCCCTCCCAGCCTCTTCCATGTCATTATAAAGACTGTGGGTTAGTGTGAAGAGTCCAAAAAGGAGTTGAAAGAAATGTACAAGGTTTTGCCATCCATCAAGATGATCCCTCACCTTCAACCTAACACTGTAGCTTGTGGTATGTGGGCTTTCGGCATTAAAGGTCCCTCTCTTATGGCTGTTCAACATTATTTGACTTCCTTTACCCTTCCTTTACTAGCAGATCTAGTACCTAGACCTCTCTATTTCCCTGGGAGTGCCCAAAAATGGAAGGGCACAGGAATAGGAGGGATAGACCAGATGGAGAGAAGACAGGAGGGCACAGAGACATGAGGGTACAATCACGGGGATCGAAGGGTGAGGCATCTTGAGGTAGGAGATGCAGACAGGGAATGGGAGTCTAATCGTGGATCCCCACAGACTCTGAGTGAGAGATTCTGTGCCCATCTTCCTCATGTCCAGAATGGTACAATCACTGCCGTAGTGCCCTGGAAAACAATGAATGATGGATCTGGTCCATGAGAGAGACTCCACTGACAACAATAATCAAGACAGGCCAGCATCAATGAGTTTCACAATCACTCAAAAACTTTTTCGGGGCAAGGCAGAAATCACTCAGAATCTGGCTCCATGATCCCTTTCTTCATCCTCCTTTGGGCTGAGGGTGACAGTGTTCAGTTGATAAGAATCTATCACTGAAGCCAGAAGTGTGGTTAGACTGTTAGAGCAAAACTGGAACCAGAATATAGCAAGGGTTTAAGGTGCTCACTTTGCACATACTGACCTAGATAATACACCACCCTCCCCATGCCCAGTACCTCATATGTTCTCCTGAGCCCCAGAAGGAGAGATCCCTGAGTGCAAAACCAAGAGTAACCTTAACATGGCAAGTATGGCCACCCACTCTGGGCAAATAAATAAAAACAGGGAGCAAAATTACCATGGTCTGAATGTGTTTCATTTGAAAGTCCCTGGGCTCTGTATTGACTTTGCATGGGTGCTAGAGGAACGGTTTGGAAAGGTTGGAGGGGTGCAGCCCCCTTCCCTGTGGGTAAGACAGTCCCAGGTGCTTACCCCAATCTCTGTGCTATTCTGGGCTCTGCAAAGGGCTGAGGCGCCTGAAAAATGCAGGGAGGCAAGGGGGGGAGGGCAATGATGTGGCCGAGGACCAAGGGTAAAGGCTGCTGTAGTAAAGATCTAACAGTGACTCATAGAAAAATAATCAGAAGGTAAAGTTCTGATTATTTTAAAATTATTATAAGAAGGTAGGAAATGGGGCAAGTGCATCAGCAGCCTGATGGTGCCTTCCAACTTCCAGATACCCCAGAGTTGCTGCTGTACCATTAGCCAGACCCCAACAACTTGGGGCCAAGTTTATCAAGAAATTAAATGGCCAAAAGTTAGGTATGTGGGAGACACACCGACAAACCAACTCCTTCTCAGCTACATAAGCTCATTTATTGGCCTTATTTCAGAGACCTATACATCTCGAACGAGATCAAAAGATACAATTAGGGCCTGTAGTGCGGAGGTAGGCAGGAACCTGTGACTGAGATCTCCAGGCCCGCTTAGATCAAGATTAAGCCTCCTCCCCCCAGATCCCCAATTTTCCAGCAGCTTGGCAGTCACACCCACAAACTGCCCCAGTGCCATGTAATCTCATCAACAGCCAAGACCCAGGGACTATAAACTAAAGCTCTGGGAAGAGTGCGCCACAGAAAGTCCTGACCCCATGTCAGGCTGTCTTCAACAGGGCACCTCGGAGGGGAACAGGTTGAGTTTCCTTCCCTGCACCAAGAAGAACCCCAGCAACCAAAAACCTCCAGAACCTAACCACTGCCATGCCCAAGGTCACTCTCCACGTGCTCACACAAGCCTCACCCAAGAGGTAACGAGCCTCACTCAAGACGAGATGAACCTCACTGGAGAGAGGACCAGCAGGAAAACCCAGATATGCAGAAACTCATGACTGAGATCTCCAAGCCCACTTGAATCGGGACTGGGCCTCCTTCACCCAGGTCCCCAGTTTTCCAGAAGCTTGGCAGTCACACCCACAAACTGCCCCTGGAGCCATGTGATCTCATCAACGGCCAAGACCCTGAGACTATAAACTAAAGCTCCCGGAAAAGAATGACACAGAATTTCCTGGACATTATATTCTATCTATAACAAGCAATACAAACAAATCATCTTGCATTCCCTTTTTGGCAGGTTTGAGTGGTGGTGGGATGGTGTCGAAAGATCAAATGTAACCAAAGTAGAGAGAGAGTATGGGGGAAATTGTCTGCCACACAGGCACAGGATGATACCGGGGTTGGCGGGGCGGGGGGGGGGGGGGGAGAATACTGTGTATTTTGGTGGTGGAAAAAATGTGTACTGGTGAAGGGATGGGTGTTTGATGATTGTATGACCTAAGCTCAAACATGAAAGTTTTGTAACTGTATCTCATGGTGAATCAAAAAAAAAAAAACAGAGGAGGGAATAAAATAAAATAATAAAGTAAAATTAACATTCTGAATAAAAAATAAATTAAAAAAAGTAATGTAGAGTTCATGCCCAATTCAATTAACTTGATCAATGGCCGAATAAATAGGTACTCCTACATTATAAGAAAAAAAAGAAAAAAAAGGTAGAGAAAAATGACCACTTTGTTTTCTTCCAATGAGAAGCTCAGGGCTAGAAAGCAAGCTCTCTCTTTCTGCCACTCTTTAGAATTCAGATCCCTTCCATATGTTTTCTCATTGTCTCCTAGGACATTGTTCTCATCGCTGAAGTCAGTGTTCCCTATAGTTGGACTTTGTTCTGACCCCTCAAACAAAACATCTGGACAGGAGGAAGACAAGACCCCTCTGATGTCCCCAGATGAAGAGTTGAGTCAGGTGGGAAACAGAGTCCTGAGACCCCCGCTAGAGCCCCGCTTGTTGGGGACTAAATAGATAAAGGTGAAGGGCAGGATGGTGGTTTATGGGACCTTCAATCCAGAATGCTGGCAGTGGAGGTGGAATGCTGCCCCTGCTGGGATCCTGTAACTGCTCAATCTCCACTTGAGAAAGTCAATTATGAAGATGTTTATCCTGACTAACTAAGGCCCCTGGGTGTGTCCAAGTCTTGCCTGGATTGATTAAGATAGGCACTTGCTCAAAGAACGTTGTTCTCCTGATTAGTATTGGTTCTATGCAATAACTATTTTATGTGGGGGTCGGTTGAGGCTCTCTGTGAGGCTGAGTCCCATGATCTTCTTGGCTTGGTAATCAGGGATTCCTCCCTAGTCCTCACATACAGGGAGCAGGCATTGTTGGGGCTGCACCTGGGTCTCCCGCCTGCAACCCATGTGCACAGCTCATAAATGACCTCCCAGAGCAACTCTGAGATGCCACAGAACTTGGCCTTCTGCAATCACACCCCGAGGGGGTTGATATGCACCTTCAGCCCGTCAAGTATTCAGTCAAGCCCAGAAGCTCCTGTGAGCCCTGTGTGTAAAATAAAATTCCTTCTCCAGATATGCATTGTACATATCTATTGGTCTTTCTCCTGCTGGCTCTGGTATTCTCTGACCTTTTCAACAGTTCTTGAGGGGAAAAGCAGCCAAGGATGTAGACGATATTTATTTGTGTGTGTGTGTGTGTGTGTGTGTGTGTGTGTGTGTGTGAGTGTGACCTGTGCTTTGCAGACCTGCAGCCGCTCCCAGCTGTGTGGATCTTATGTTTAATACTAGGGCTTAGCAATGCAGTCTTGTTGGTCTGGCAGAGGTAGGGCCACCAGGGCAATGGCTGGAGGTGCTGTGCTGCAGGAGAGAGGCGGGGTGTGTGTGTGTGTGTGTGTGTGTGTGTGTGTGTGTGTGTCGGGCGGAAGGTGGGAGGGATCCAGCCAGGGGCCTCATACACTCCGGATATCTCCAGCCCTTTGAACTCACTCTCCAGCCGTTGGAAGCATTTCAGAGCTCTGTTTGCTGCTCCTTATTCACTGTCCTTCAGTGACTCTGTTCTTCTGCCCTTCCTCATTGAAGTCTCTCCTCACTACAGAATTTTAAAGTCATATCATGAAGACTTTGCGTTTGTACTAAACTGTGAAGAGGCAGTTAAAAAGTCACCAAACAGTGGAGAATGGGTACTGGTGGAGGGATGGGTACTTGATCATTGTATAACTGAAACCCAAGCACAAAAATGTGTAAGTCTACAACTCTACCTCATGGTGTTTCACTAATAAAAATAAAAAATAAAATAAAAAAAGTCACCAAACAAAACCAATAAGATGGGATCATGATTTTTAATTTTTAAATGCATGTGACAAACCAGAAAGCTTAATTTGCTTTCAAAGCATGAATCAAAGGGATACATGTGGTAAGAAATAGAAAAGTTTCTCTCCCCAAAGCTTCCAGAAATCTTTCAGAACTTTGCAGGTTGCTGGAGAGGCTGAGAAGCTGAAAAACCAACCCTTCAAGGGTTGTGGGCATTGGGGAATTTCTCAACCAGGGCAGTCCCTGGTTCCTTGCACTCTCCTACCAGCAATGAGATCCTGAAAGATTTTGGTTATCTTAAATGTGACCTTCATCTTACTTTCCTGTGTGCCTGCAGGTCTTCTGCCTTTATTTCCTCTTTGGCCCCTGGCCCCTTCCAAACTAATATGATAAGCAGATACCATATTAAATAGCCAGGAGGTGGCATCATAAAGTTTAGATTTATGTGCAGTAAAAGGATGGTATATTTTCCATCCTTGAGAGTAAGTGCTCCCTAGTCTTAAGTAAAGTTTTAGAGGGCCAGAGAGATCTACTGGGTTTATTTTTCTCCAATGCCAGAGATAATTTTCTTCTTATAGAAGAAAAATTGTTTATTGATCATTAATGTGCATTGAATTGGACAATTAATTGGATATTATTGTCCCCAAATATATATTGAACACTTTTAGACCCAAGGACAGGAGGGAAATAATTTTTCATTTTTAAATTATAGCACTGTAGCACTGTAGCACTGTCCTCCTGTTGTTCATCGATTTGCTTGAGCGGGCACCAGTAACGTCTCCTTTGTGAGACATGTTACTGTTTTTGGCATCTTGAATATGCCACGGGGAGCTTGCCAGGCTCTGCCATGCAGGCGGGATACTCTCGATAGCTTGCAGGGCTCTCGGAGAGGGACGGAGGCATCGAACCCAGGTCAGCCATGTGCAAGGCAAACGCCCTACCCTCTGTGCTATCGCTCCAACCCATATACAAAATTATATATATATCTCCTTTCAAGATATTCAGATCACACTATACCACAACTTATTTTTGGTTTGAGGTCACACCTGGTTGTGCTCAGGGCTGACTTCTGCTCTGTGCTCAGGGATCATTCCTGTGGAACCAAATGCAGTGATGGGGATTGAATCTGGACTGGCTATGTGCAAGACAAGTAACTTACCCTCTGTACTAGCTCTCCATCCCCCTTCATTTTTCATCATTTTTATCTGTTTTGTTCTTTTGGTGGAGCCACACCTGGCTACAATAAAACTTCTAGTCTGGTTATTTTTGTTTACAGTTTTTTATTTCTGATAGCTAAAAACATTCCATTGTGTGGGTGAACCATAAGCTAAGTTACATCACGATCACGATCATGATCATCCTGTTGTTTGTCAATTTCCTCGAGCAGGCACCAGTAACGTCTCCTTCGTCCTAGCCCTGAGATTTTAAAAAGTGCCATATTCAAGGCTCTTTCAGGGTTAGGAGAATGAGACCCATCATTGTTACTGGTATTTGGCATATTGAATACGGCACGGGGAGTTTGCCAGACTCTGCCATGTGGGCAGGTTACATTTGGTAGCCTGCCAGGTTGTCCAAAGTTAGAGTGAGATAATAAGATGTTGTGCGGCCGCACGCCTCTGGGAGCTGGGTTTTATAGTCTCTGGGTCTTGGCTGTTTATGGGATTCCACAGCACCAGGGGTCAGTTGGTGGGTATGACACCTGCCTACTGGAAGAATGGAGGATCTGGGTGGAGGATGCTCAGCTCCGGGACCCGCATGCCTTTGTTCCCCTGCCATTACCTTCATGTGTGTGGAGAGTGGTCTCAGCATGGTTGTGGCTGGTTCTGGAGGTCTTCTAAGTTACATAAGTACTCTCCCCCCCCCATTTTTTCCTACTTATTACTATTTTTTAATGCTGTAGTAAGGATCCTTGATAGAAATCTTTCTGCTTAAAATAAAAGTGAATTTGGTGGGGTTTGGTACCAGAATGAAACACTTTCAAAATGAAAAGTTTATGGCTGACCCCAGTCCAATCCACAGTATCTCATATGATCACTGAGCCCACCAGAAGTGACCCCTCAGTGCATGTCAGGAGTAATCACTGAACATCACTGAGTGTGGTCTAACCAACAACAACAAAAGCAGGGGGGGAGGGATTTGGGTCACTGAATGTTTCCAATGCACAGCTGCATGAGACTGTAAGTACAGGAACAGAGATGGTAATGACTTCACGGTGCTCACACATTCCAATGTCAGAACACCCACCTTCCCTCTGTCACAAGGTGCCAGTGGTTGGGGCCAGAGAGATAAAACAGGGTTTATGGCACTCATCTTTTTTGTTTATTTGTTTGTTTTGTTTGGGGGCCACATGTGGTGATACTCAGGGGTTACTCATGACTCTGTGCTCAGGAATTACTCCTGGTGGTAATCAGGAGACCATATGGGATACCAGGGATCGAACCCAGGTCTGTCACATACAAGGCAAGTGCCCTACCTGCTGCACCATTTCATATTGCAGGCAGCTGTACCCCAGTTTGATCCCTAGCACTGCAAAGGGTCCTCCAAGGACCCTTGGAGTAGCCCCTGAGCACCATTGGGTATGGTCTCATAATACAACAGACACCAAGATTCCTTGGGCTTTGGATTGCCAGGATTCCACTTCTGCAAAGAACCATGTGGAAGTCTGTTAGAAATCTATGGCATCAAAAATCCCTCCAATCCTTGATGAAGGAGCAGGACTAGAAGAAATGGGTTGGTTCTGGCTTGTGGTAGTACTGTTTCACCCACTCACAGGTCTGCAATGACAATCCTTACCATAATTGGTGGGTATCCAAGCCCACTTCCTGTGATACCTGACCAACTGGGTGGTTGAATGCTAAGTGCAGAGATACAGAGCTCATGTGCCATGTGATGCTGGGGATAGAAGGCAGGGTCTTTCGAGTAAGCATGTGCTCTTACCCCTGTATAATCTCCCCAGCCACAAGACCTAGTGCTTCTTGAGTCCATGTTCAGGGGCCCACATCAGATCATTTTTTTAGTTTTTTAACTAAATGGAGTGGATTGGTACAATAAATGAATGACTTTTAGATGATTGATAATTATATTTTACATACTGATAAGAATAAATACCTTAAAACATCCAACGCTGTTTTATGTAAAATACATATAAGCAAATAGTTAAATGGAGTACTCAAAAACCATGAAGCAAAATATTGCTTAGCAGCAAAAAAGGGAAGAAATGCTACATATTACAAATACAATCATTTAAAAAAGTTTTTCCATTTATTTATGTTTTAAAATTGATTCGCAGTGAAATACACATCTACAAAGTTGTTCATGATTGGATTTCGGTCATATAATGTTCCAACACCCATCCCTTCACCAGTGTACTTTTCCCACCACTAGTGGTCCCAGTTTCCCTTCTGCACCGTACCACCCACACCTGTCTCCACTGCCTGCCACTATGACAAGAACTTTCTACTTTCTTCTCTCTCTCTCTCTCTCTCTCTCTCTCTCTCTTTCTTTCTTTCTTTTTGGGTCTTATGATTTGCAATACAGGTAATGAAAGGTAATCAGGTATATCCCTTTACCTGTGCCCTTCACCCCCACACTCATGTGGCAAGCTTCCAACCATTGACCTGTCCTCCTGGACCCTATTTACCCTCAACTTGGATATTAGTCCCATAATGTGTGTATATATATATATATATATATATATATCTTTTGATATCCCACAAATGAATGCAGTCATTCTTTCTATACTTGTCCCTCTGCTTCTGACTCATTTCAGTCAGCGTGATACTCTCCAATCTATTTATAAGCAAATTTCATTACTTCATTTTTCCTAACAGGTGTGTAGTATTCCATTGTGTAGATGTATCATAGTTTCATTATTCAGTCATCTGTTCTTGGGTACCGGGTTGATTCCAGATTCTGGCTATTGTGAATTGTGCTGCAATGAACATAGAAATGCAGATTGTGTTTCTGCTGTGTGTTTTTGGGCCTCCAGGATATATTCCCAGAAGTGATATTGCTGAATCAAATGGAAACTCAATTTCTAGTTTTGGGGGAATGTCCATATTGTTTTTAAAAAAGGCTGGACAAGTAGGCATTCCCACAAACAATGAAAGAGAGTCCCTTTCTCCCCACATCCATGCTACCACTTGGTTGTTACTGTTCTTTTGAATGTGTACCTGTCTCTGTGGTGTGAGATGATAATATCATTCTTGTTTTGATCTGCATCTCTCTGATCATTAATGATGAAGAGCATTTTTTTTCATGTGTCTTTGGCCATTTGAATTTCCTCTTTGAGGAAGTTTCTGTTCAATTCCTCTCCCCATTTTCTTTTGATGGGGTTGGGTTTTTTTCTTGTAAAGTTGTATCAGTGTCCTATATAACTTTGATATTGACTCTTTTTCAGATGGGTATTGGGTAAATAATTTTTCCCAGTACCCAATTCCCGGTCTTTGTATCTTAGGCACTGTTTTGTTTTGTTTTTGAGGTGCAGCAGCTTCTTAAATTTATGTAGTCCCAACAAATGGAATAAATTTTGAAGACATAATGTTAAGTGAAATAAGTTCATTATAAAAGGACACACTATATGAGGGACCTAGAGTAATCAAATTCAGATAACTGAATTGAAACTACTGAATTTGAGACAGAAAGTAGAATGGTAGCAGTCAAAGAGATAGTACAGTGAGTAGGGCATTTGCTTTGCATCCAGCTGACCCCAGTCCCTCAAGCCCTACCAGAAGTGATCTCTGAGCACTGCTAGGTGTGACCCTATATTGATGGAAATTTATTATATATATCTTTGATTGTTACTGTGTCTGGCATATCGAATACTCCCGGTAGCTTGCCAGGCTCTCCGAGAGGGGCGGAGGAATCGAACTCGGGTCGGCCATGTTGGCCGCTTGTAAGGCGAACGCCCTACCCGCTGTGCTATCGCTTGATTTATAATTGGGTATAGCATACATGATTTGGCTTGAGGGTGAAAAGTTTTAAAAGGTGCACATCCTGTCTGCACTTGGGATGAATTTCCCTGTTTTGAGCTAAGAAAATATTGATTTTAGGAAATTCCCTGTAAGCATATTAAAAAGATGACCTCAAGTGCATACACCCCCACGTTGCTTGAGCACGAAGCTAAGTAATGATGAACTTATAATAGTGACCCATAAAAAGGCTTGTAAGATACCCTTGTGTCTGGATGCAATCCACTGGTTAGTCAAGCCTTTTTACTCTCCTGTCTCAATGTGCTTGATTAAGCAAACTGCTTGTAACAACAACCTAAACCAAACAAACAAAAAGAAAGTGGAATGGTGGGGGGACAGAGAAATATGGTAGGGGTTAAGATAACTTACCTTGCATGCAACTGGCCCTAGTTGATCACCAGCCACCACATGGTCCTCTAGTGCCTCCAAGACATCCCTGGAGAACCCTGGGCACCAATGAGGTCACCTCACTGTCCAGGAAACTGAAGAAACAGAAACACTCCCAAACAGTTTCTATGAAGCACATATCACCCTGATACCACAAAAGATGCTGGAGCGATAGCACAGCGGGTAGGGCGTTCGCCTAACAAGCGGCCAACATGGCCGACCCAAGTTCGATTCCTCTGCCCCTCTCGGAGAGCCCGGCAAGCTACTGAGAGTATTCGATATGTCAGACACAGTAACAACAAAGTCTCCAATGGAGACGTTACTGGGCCCGCTCGAGCAAATCGACGATCAACGGGAGGGCCTTTACCTTTTACCTTTACCACAAAAGACAGAGAAGCCACAAATAAAACAAAAAGAAAGAAAGAAAGAAAGAAAGAAAGAAAGAAAGAAAGAAAGAAAAGGAAAATTACAGACTTGTATTCTTGATGAGCACATATGCAAATATTCTCAACAAAATATTAGCAAATAGAATCCAACAACTCATCAAAAAGATCACACCATGACCAAGTGGGATTTGTCCCAGAAATGTAAGGATGATTTAACATTCACAAGTCAATCAAAATACTTCAGCATATCAAAATAAAAGATAAAAACCATATGATCATATCATTAGATGCAGAGAAAGCATTTGACAATATCCAGCACCCATTTATGATAAAACCTCTCAACAAAATGGGAGTTCAAGGAACTTTCCTCAATATAGTCAAGGCCATCTACCACAAGCTCATGGTGAGCATTATTCTCACTTAATCACTTAAATCACTTAACTTCCCGTTAGTCGTCGATTTGCTCGAGCGGGCGCCAGTAACGTCTCCACTTGTCCCTGTCGCGCGCTAGTGTAGCCCAATGGCATCTCTTCGCTCCGGGAACATGGAGGGCCTCAAACCGATCGTTCATGACCTTGACAAAGAAGTCTGACCATCTGGTAGGTGGGCGGCCACGCGGTCTCTTGACATCCCGTGGAATCCAATCAGTAACAGCTCTAGTCCAACGGTCGTCCTTAAATCTCATTACATGACCAGCCCATCTGATTTTCGACACCTTGGCAAATGAGACAGCGTCCCTGATCCTTGATCGTCGACGGATGTCAGAACTCCGGATTCGTTCTCTCATTTGAGTGAAACGTGATATTCCAAGCATAGCTCTTTCTATTCTTCTTTGGGAGACCTGAATGGCGTTCTCATCTTGTTTGCGTAGGGCCCAGGTCTCTGAGGCATATGTTAATGCAGGAAGAACAGTGGAATCAAAGAGATGTGCCCGGAGCCGGAGGTTCTTCGTCCTCTTAGCTATTTCTTCGACGTTCTTGAAGGCGTTCCAAGCCGCTCTCCTCCTCCTGCGCAGCTCGGGTGCAAGGTCATTTGTCATGTTGACCTCTCGACCTAGGTACACATAGCTGTTGCATTCGGAGATGGTCGTTCCATTGAGAGCGAATGGGGCGTCAGGAACAAGGCTGTTTCTCATAAACATTGTCTTCGTAAGATTCAGCTGTAGTCCTACCTTTCCACACTCACGGTCAAAGTCGGCCAGCATTTGTGCCGCTTGGCTGATGTTTGGTGTTATTAAAACAATGTCATCAGCAAAGCGGAGGTGGTGTAGTTGCCGACCATCTATCTTCACTCCCATTCCTTCCCATTCCAGTCATCGCATGATGTTCTCGAGGGTGGCACTGAAGAGTTTTGGTGAAATGGTATCACCCTGCCGCACCCCTCTCTTGACATCAACGATCACTTCTTTGTAGAATGGTGAGATCCTGGTAGTGAATCCGCAATACAGCTCACGGAGGATCCTGATGTATTGGGCTTGAATGCCCTGATTGGCTAGGGCTTCAATGACCGCTTCCATCTCAACAGAATCAAAGGCCTTCCTTAAATCAATGAACGTTAAGCAGAGCGGCATCCTGAACTCCCGAGAAACCTCAATGAGTTTGGTTATCGTGTGGATATGGTCGATGGTGCTGAATCCTTTGCGGAACCCTGCTTGCTCACATGGTTGTCCTTCATCTAGTGTTCTGCCAATCCTATTCAGGATGACTCGAGTGAACAACTTGTAGATGACAGACAATAGGCAGATCGGGCGATAGTTGCCAATGTCATGGATGTCTCCCTTCTTGAACAGTAGTACGGTCCTGCTGGTTTTCCATTGAGATGGAACCTTGCATTCAGACAGGTAGCGAGTGAAGAGCCGAGCCAGTGTATTGATGAGTACTGACGGCAGGTTCTTCAGGTGTTCAGGTCTGACCTTGTCTGGGCCGGGTGCTGTTTGCTTCTTTACTGACGAAATGGCGTGTCGGATTTCGGAAGGGAGAATGTTGGGAACGACATACCCATCCTGTGGAATTTGGTATGTCGGCAAGTGGACATGGCTATCGAAGAGATTTGAGTAGAAGTCATGGATAATCTTCTCCATTGCCATTCTGGAGGACGTGATGGATCCATCAGGACGTCGGAGGGCAGTCATCTTGGTCTTATAGTTGGCGAAGGACAGGCGGGCGTTACGAATACTTTTCCCGGCTTCTGCCGCATCTACCAGTACTTCTGCTCTTCTCTCTTTGAGGTCTTCCTTGATCGCATCTCTGCACTGCTTTGCGAGCTCGGACGTTAGCTTGCGGTTGCCTGAGGCATGCGCCAAACCACGCTGGCGAATTAGCTCAAGAGTTTTCGAAGATAGGCGACTTTTTGTGGCTATCTCTCTCTTGGCGTTCCTCGCACATTCATGGAGGTGCTGAACCAGTCGATCGTATTCCTCGTCAATGTTGTCAACAATGGCATCTTCCCATGTTGCCGCAATAGTACCAAAGAGTTCCCAGTTGGTGGTCGTTCTGGGAGTTCTCTTTTTGAACTTTGCAGCCCTTTCTCCCCGCTCTGTGAAGTAGAATTTTGCACGAAGGAGACGGTGGTCCGATCCCGTTCGAAATTTTGGGACAACAGCGACATCAGTCAGGCAAAACCGTCGATTGAATATGATGTGGTCTATTTCGTTGTGGAATCGTCCACCGGGAGACTCCCATGTCCATCGTTTAGATTCTGCCTTCTGGAACTGTGAGTTACCATGAATGGTCTTGGTCGACATGATGAACTCAGACAGTCTCTCACCCTGTTCGTTCCATTCTAGGCCATGGGTTCCGATGTGAAGTTCTTCAGCTGATCTTCTCGGTCCTATCTTGGCATTAAAATCACCCACAATGATCTTGTAGAAGGTGTGGTCTTCTTTATAGAATTTCTCTAGCTCCATGTAGAACTTCTTGATTTCTCTTTCATCATAATGAGATGTTGGTGCGTAGACAACGAAGATAGAAACTGCAGGCAGTGAGCCACATCTATTCAAATGTAAACGTCCGATTCGGGTTGTTAGGCATTCGAATGAATCAATGCTCTTGGCCAAGTTTGTGTTGATAAGGACACCGACGCCTCCAACACCTCTTTTATCGCATGTTCCGAGGAACAATTCTTCTCCAGTGTCGAAAACGGCATGGTGAGATTCGTGCCTTCTTGTCTCGGTCAGACCAATGATGTCGTACTTGATCATTCGCGCTTGTACCATCAGGTCCTCGATGGATGCATCTGATGCTAGCGTACGTGCATTGAAAGTACAGACGATCATTTTTGTCTTCCTTCGTTGTGGCAGCCTAGGTCGGCCTTGAGATTTTGTCGGCCTCTCCTTTCTCATCCTTCTCAGGACACTACTTCCACTACCCAGCCGTCGCCACACTCCAGGACGCTTTCCGGACCCGCGCGGCCGCAAGCGGCCGCGCGACACATCATAAGACACTAAATACCCGTCTTCTGGAATTGTCGTACCATATTTGATAGGGTTCAAATATGGTAACACCTACAAGGGTGATTAGAGGTCACCCCAAAAGCCTCTATACCTCTCGGAAAGACTGGCAAGCTACCGAGAGTATTCCGCCCGCACGGAAGAGCCTGGCAAGCTATCCGCTGTGTATTCGATATGCCAAAACCAGTAACTACAACTGGTCTCATTCACCTGACCCTGAAGGCTTCACCGAATTCATGGAGCATTATTCTCAATGGGGAAAAACTAAAAGCCTTCTCTAAGATCAGGAATAAGATAAGGTTTCCCACTCTTGCCACTTCTATTTAATATAATACTGGAAGTATTTGTTATAGCAGGTTGGGAAGAAAAAGACATTAAGGGCTTCCAGAAAGGAAAAGAAGAGGTTAAGCTCTCATTATTTGCAGATGACATGATACTATACTAAAGCCTCTTACAAGAAGCTCCTAGAAACAATAAATTTGCACAGTAAAGTGACAGGTTACAAAATTAATATACAAAAGTCCAT
This sequence comes from Sorex fumeus, assembly GCF_029834395.1. Taxonomy (NCBI): domain Eukaryota; kingdom Metazoa; phylum Chordata; class Mammalia; order Eulipotyphla; family Soricidae; genus Sorex; species Sorex fumeus. The sequence continues at coordinate 63,110,683 of NW_026606063.1, read as the reverse complement.
AGCATTACTATATGCAAATAATGAAAGAGAAGAAGTACCTCAGAATCTGTTTAACTTAGGAGGTAAAGAGCCTGTACAGAGAAAACTACAAAGTGTTGCTTCATGAAATAAAAGAGGACATGAGGAAATATCCTCTGCTCATGGATCAGGAGATTGTCAAAATGGCAATACTCCCGAAAGTCTTATACAGATTCAGTGTGATCCCTAGAAGGATATCCATGACATTTTTCAAAGAAATTGATCAAGAACTCCTGAAATTCATATGGAACAATAAACTTTGCTAAAGCAATTCTTGGAGAAATGAAGATGGGAGGTATCACCTTCTCTAACATCATACTGTATTACAAAGCAGTAGTAATGAAACCATCTTGGTATCGGAATAAAGATAGACCCGCAGACCAATAGAACAGAGTTGAATATTCGGACATACACCCTCAAACATGATCATTTAATCTTTGATAAGGGAGCATGAGACCCATTGTAATTACTGGCTTTACACTAGCACGCGACAGGGACGAATGGAGACCTTACTGGTGCCTGCTCTAGCAAATTGACGATTAACGGGAAGTCAAGTGATCAAGTGATCAAGGGAGCATGAAATATGAAGTGGAGCAAAGATACCCTCTTTAACAAGTGGTGCTGAGAAAACTGGACAGCTCCAAAAAAAATGGATTCAGACCTCTGTCTAATGCCATGCATAAAGTCTGAGCAAAGTGGATTAAAGACCTCAATATCAGACCCAAATTCTTAAGGTGCCTGGAAGAAAATGTATACAAAACTCTCCATGATATTGAAGCTAAAGGTATCTTCAAAGATGAAATGCCACTGACCAAGCAAGTGGAAGCAAAAATAAACAAATGGGTCTACATTAAACTAAGAGTCTTCTGCACCTCAAAAAAACCAGTATCCAAGATACAAAAGCCAGCCTACAGAATGGGAAAGGTTATTCACCCAATACCCTTCTGATAAGAGATTACTATCAAAGATATACAAGGCACTGGTATCACTGTATCACTGTCATCCTGTTGTTCATTGATTGCCTCGAGTAGACCCCAGTAATGTCTTCTTCGTCCTAGCCTTGAGATTTTAAAAAGTGCCACATTCGAGGCTCTTTCAGGGTCAGGAGAATGAGACTCATAATTGTTACTGGGTTTTGGCATATTGAATACACTATGGGGAGTTTGCCAGACTCTGCTGTGTGGGCAGAATACTTTTGGTAGCCTGCCAGGTTCTCCAGAGTAAGAACTAGACCAAAAACTTTACAAGTAGAACTTTACAAAAAAAAAAAAAAACTTTACAAGAAAAAATCCTCCAATCCCATCAAAAAAATGGGGAGAATAAATGACAGAAACTTTCTCAAAGAAGAAATTCAAATTGTCAAAAGGCACATGAAAAAATGCTCTACATCACTAATCATCAGGAAGATGCAAATCAAAACAACAATGAGATATCATCACACACCACAGAGACTGGCACACATTCAAAAGAACAAGAACAACCAGTTCTGGCATGGATGCATGGAGATAGGGATTTTATTTCATTGCCGGTGGGAACACCAACATGTCCAGCCTTTTCACAAAACAAGATGAACATTCCCCAAAAACTAGAAATTAAGCTCCCACTTGACCCAGCAATACCACTTCTGGGAATATACCCTGGGTGCCCAAAAATACACAGCAGAAACATCATCTGCACTCCTATGTTCATTGCAGCTATTTACAATAGCCAGAATCTGGAATCAACTCAAGTGCTTGAGAACAGACAAATAGATAAACTATACACATCTACATAATGGAATACTACACAGCTGTTAGGAAAAAATGAAGTCATGAAATTTGTCTATAAATGGATGGACAGGGAAAGTATCATGTTGAATGAAATGAGTCAGAAGGAGAGGGACAGATATAGAATGGCTGCATTCATTTGTGGTGACTTAATCACTTAATCACTTAACTTCCCGTTAGTCATCGATTTGCTCGAGCGGGCGCCAGTAACGTCTCCATTCGTCCCTGTCGCGTGCTAGTGTAGCCCACTGGCAGATGCTCTGGGAACATGAAGAGCCTCAAACCGATCGTTCATGATCTTCACGAAGAAGTCTGACCATCTGGTAGGTGGGCAGCCACGCGGTATTTTGACATCCAGTGAAATCCAGTCAGTAACAGCTCTAATCCAGCAGTCGTCTTTAAATCTCATTACGTGACCAGCCCATCTGATTTTTGACACCTTGGCAAACTAGAAAGCATCCCTGATTCTTGATCGTCGACGCATGTCAGAACTCCGGATTCTTTCTCTCATTTGAGTGAAACGTGATATTCCAAGCATAGCTCTTTCTATTCTTCTTTGGGAGACCTGAATAGCGTTCTCATCTTGTTTGCGTAGGGCCCAGGTCTCTGAGGTGTATATTAATGCAGGAAGAACAGTGGAATCAAAGAGATGTGCCCGGAGCCGGAGGTTCTTCATCCTCTTAGCTATTTATCTGATGTTCTTGAAGGCGTTCCAAGCCGCTCTCTTCCTCCTGCGCAGCTCGGGTGCCAGGTCATTTGTCATGTTGACCTCTTGAGCTAGGTACACATAGCTGTTGCATTCGGAGATGGTCGTTCCGTTGAGAGCGAATGGGGCATCAGGAACGAGGCAAATAGGCTGTTTCTCATGAACATTGTCTTCGTAAGATTCAGCTGTAGTCCTACCTTTCCACACTCACGGTCAAAGTCGGCCAGCATTTGTGCCGCTTGGCTGATGTTTGGTGTTATTAAAACAATGTCATCAGCAAAGCGGAGGTGGTGTAGTTGCCGACCATCTATCTTCACTCCCATTCCTTCCCATTCCAGTCATCGCATGATGTTCTCGAGGGTGGCACTGAAGAGTTTCGGTGAAATGGTATCACCCTGCCGCACCCCTCTCTTGACATCAACGATCACTTCTTTGTAGAATGGTGAGATCCTGGTAGTGAATCCACAATACAGCTCACGGAGGATCCTGATGTATTGGGCTTGAGTGCCCTGATTGGCTAGGGCTTCAATGACCGCTTCTGTCTCAACAGAATCAAAGGCCTTCTTTAAATCAATGAACATTAGACAGAGCGGCATCTTGAACTCCCGAGAAACCTCAATGAGCTTGGTTATCGTGTGGATATGGTCGATGGTGCTGAATCCTTTGCGGAACCCTGCTTGCTCGCATGGTTGTCCTTCATCTAGTGTTCTGCCAATCCTATTTAGGATGACTCGAGTGAACAACTTGTAGATGACAGACAATAGGCAGATCGGGCGATAGTTGCCAATGTCATGGATGTCTCCCTTCTTGAACAGTAGTACGGTCCTGCTGGTTTTCCACTGGGATGGTACCTTGCATTCAGACAGGTAGCGAATGAAGAGCCGAGCCAGTGTATTGATGAGTATTGACGGCAGGTTCTTCAGGTGTTCAGGTCTGACCTTGTCTGGGCCGGGTGCTGTTTGTTTCTTTACCGAAGAAATGGCGTGTCGGATTTCGGAAGGGAGAACGTTGGGAACAACATATCCATCCTGTGGAATTTGGTATGTCGGCAAGTGGACATGGCTATTGAAGAGATTTGAGTAGAAGTCATGGATAATCTTCTCCATTGCCGTTCTGGAGGATGTGATGGATCCATCAGGACGTTGGAGGGCAGTCATCTTGGTCTTATAGTTGTCGAAGGACAGGCGGGCGTTACGAATACTTTTCCCGGCTTCTGCCGCATCTACCAGTACTTCTGCTCTTCTCTCTTTGAGGTCTTCCTTGATCGCATCTCTGCACTGCTTTGCGAGCTCGGATGTTAGCTTGCAGTTGCCCGCAGCATGCGCCAAACCACGCTGGCGAATTAGCTCAAGAGTTTTCGAAGATAGGCGATTTTTTGTGGCTATCTCTCTCTTGGCGTTCCTTGCACATTCATGGAGGTGCTGAACCAGCCAATCGTAATCCTCGTCAATGTTGTCAACAATGGCATCTTCCCATGTTGCCGCAATAGTGCCAAAGAGTTCCCAGTTGGTGGTCGTTCTGGGAGTTCTCTTTTTGAACTTTGCAGCCCTTTCTCCCCGCTCTGTGAAGTAGAATTTTGCACGAAGGAGACGGTGGTCCGATCCCGTTCGAAATTTTGGGACAACAGCGACATCAGTCAGGCAAAACCATCGATTGAATATGATGTGGTCTATTTCGTTGTGGAATCATCCACCGGGAGACTCCCATGTCCATCGTTTAGATTCTGCCTTCTGGAACTGTGAGTTACCATGGATGGTCTTGGTCGACATGATGAACTCAGACAGTCTCTCACCCTGTTCGTTCCATTCTAGGCCATGGGTCCTCACGCACGACTGAAGACCCACAGAACAAGATAAGCGGAACTCTCTGAGACCTTGGACTCCAGGCTCGGCGGACCCAGGGACAGAGTTTCTCTGCTTGCTCCCACCAACCACAGGTGACAAAGGGATTCTAATCAGGAGCCCCACCCTACCCTACCCTGTCTGCTTCCATCAACCACCCAGGGATCGAATTGCGCACAGAAGACCCACCCTACCCAGATAAATACCCCACTGGCAGACTTCCACTATCCACACTCTCTCCAGTACCCAGCCGTCGCCACACTCCAGGACGCTTTCCGGACACATCATAAGACACTAAATACCCATCTTCCGGAATTATAGCACCATATTTGATAGGGTTCAAATATGGTAACACCTACAAGGGTGATTAGAGGTCGCCCCAAAAGCCTCTATCCCTCTCGGAAAGACTGGCAAGCTACTGAGAATATTCTGCCCGCACGGAAGAGCCTGGCAAGCTATCCGTTGTGTATTCAATATGCCAAAACCAGTAACTACAACTGGTCTCATTCACCTGACCCTGAAGGCTTCACCGACATGGCAGCACTGAGAAGGATGAGAAAGGAGAGGCCGACAAAATCTCAAGGCCGACCTAGGCTGCCACAACGAAGGAAGACAAAAATGATCGTCTGTACTTTCAATGCACGTATGCTAGCATCAGATGCATCCATCGAGGACCTGATGGTACAAGCGCGCATGATCAAGTACAACATCATTGGTCTGACCGAGACAAGAAGGCACGAATCTCACCATGCCGTTTTCGACACTGGAGAAGAATTGTTCCTCGGAACATGCGATAAAAGAGGTGTTGGAGGCGTCGGTGTCCTTGTCAACACAAACTTGGCCAAGAGCATTGATTCATTCAAATGCCTAACAACCCAAATCGGACGTTTACATTTGAATAGATGTGGCTCACTGCCTGCAGTTTCTATCTTCGTTGTCTACGCACCAACATCTCGTTATGATGAAAGAGAAATCGAGAAGTTCTATATGGAGCTGGAGAAGTTCTCTAAAGAAGACCACACCTTCTACAAGATCATCGTGGGTGATTTTAATGCCAAGATAGGACCGAGAAGATCAGCTGAAGAACTTCACATCGGGACCCATTTGTGGTATATAAAAATATATAGTCGAAGACTAATATCCAAGGCCAGGGAAAACAGGGGCTAAGAGGACTGGTTAATGGTTGGAATTAACAACAAGTGTGTGTGGGGTTGAGGGTGGAGAAGATAGAGAAGGGACAAGTATGGCAATAATAGTTGGAAATGATCACGGTGGACAAGAACTGACTGTTAAAGGTAAGTAAAGGGATATTCACAATAACGAAAAGTTATCTGTATTGCAAACCACAGTGCCCAAAAGAAGAAAGAAAGAGAATGAGAGAGAGAGCGAGAGAAAGAGAGAGAGAGTGAGAGAAGAAAAGTGGAGGTAGGCTGAAGGGAGGGGGTGATTGGAGGGAAACTGGGGATACTGGTGCTGGGAAATGTACACTATTGGAGGGATGGGTGTTGGAACACTGTGTGACTGAAAGCTAATCATGAAAAGCTTTGTAATGGTCTATCTCACAGTGATTCAATCAAAAAGAATCTTAAAAAGCAAAACAAAACCAAAAAATGTTCTTAGTGTCACTGAACTTAATGTCATTGAACTGAAAAATGGTCTAGGAAGTATATTTTTGTGTCAATATAGAGTTCAAACCCCCAAAACATCAGAAACTTCCAAAAAGCCTAATATATAAGGAATATGCACTTATATTTAGCCATGCTTATGGAAGGTGTGGGGAGAAGGGAAAAAAAGAATTTTATGACTGCTCACATTCTTTTTTTTTACTTTATTTATTTATTTATTTAATCACTGTGGGAAAAGTTACAAAGCTTTCAGGTTTAAGTCTTGGTCATGCAAATATCAAACACATTTCCCTTTACCAATACTTATTTTTCACCACAGAGAACCCCAATAAACACCCGTGACTGCTCACATTCTTGTAAATGAACTGAAACCAAAGAAATGCAAGCAAGTGCGTGGGGGGATATTCTCTTGTATCCTAATCTCCAATATTTATCTTTTTAGTGTATTTGTGAGCTTAAGCCAGAAGTTTTGAAGCAGCAAGGTACTAAAAAACACTGTCCTCAGAGATGAAGGAGGGTCATGCCCCACTTGCTGCAGGTAAATCCTGTGCTGTTCAGACAGGAGGGAGTGGTGCTGGGATAAGGGCAGGAATGGTGCACCTGGTCCAGGGGACACCCCTATTCCTGCAGAGGTAGCTAATGATCTATCACTACGGCTGTCAGATGACAGCTTCAGCAAGATTGAGATGAAACTTGCTGTAGAAAGGAAGAGGACGCCAAGGGTGGGCTTCAGGAGCCCAGTAGAGGAGAAAAGACCAAGGCCACAGTTAGAGATACTGCGGGCGGTGGCACTGGCAAAGTGGCCACTACCAAGGGTGTGGAGCACAGCATCCCTCCATCTGTGGTGGGCAGTGCTAGTACTAGCTACCCAGGTCATCTCTGCTTAATGCTGTGAGGCATGAGATGCAGAGAACTGAGACTCTAAGGGTGCTGAGACACATCCACAGAGCAAGAGTTCCTGCATTGGATGCTGTCTTTGGTGGCCCAGGATTAAGTAGGAGGCCAGGCTTTGCATGCACCACCCTGGTTTAAATCTCCAGCACTGCACAGTCCCCTGAGCACTATCAGGCTGAGGAGAGAGCCAGGACTGGCCGCTGACTACTGCTGATTGAAACCCCCTCCCCTAAATGGCATAAATGGCAACCCATGGCATGAATCTGTTGACTTCCTGTTTGGAGCAAATGGCCAGAAGAACCCACAAAGGCACCCATACCCCTTCAATGCTCTGAAGGCATCATGGGACCTAAAACAGAACTTGCCTGGATCATCGTCATGTCAGTGGATGTAGGATAACATTGGTTTGTCCTTCTGCCTTGCTGCAGGGAGCTTAGGTTTATTGGGTTATTCCCATCACAGTGCTCTCATTCCTCTGTGTTTATTTGTAACCTCTTTCTTTGTGCTCTGTTAACATGTAAATATTGTTTTTCTCTTCTCCTTAAGTCCTTTGCATAGTTAATTCAGAGCAGTGTCCTTTTCATATGGACACAAGAAGACAGTTAATGCTATGCTTTTGTAACTTGGGAGTTAAGTGACTCCGAATGATAAATTCACCCCTGGGAATCTGTCCTCTCAACATAAGCCTCAATTGCCCTTACTTCCTAGCACTCCCAAAGCAGGGTCCTGACAAGAGACTGGATGGACCCAGGGGAAACTGTGAGCTATGTGCTACCCTGACAGCGAAAGTGTCATAATGCTTAACGATAAGAGCATGGTCATGGACAAATGCTGTCATGATCCAAAAAGCAATAACTAAATTCGGACCCTGCTAGGGTAAGGATTGATCTGGCCTGAGCACTGTAGTCTGAGTCTGTGGCGAGATGTCCCCAAGAGAGCCACCCTACAAGCTCAATGTATCTCTTACTGTGTCCATACAAAATAACTAATATTAAGATGCTAATTAAGTTATTGGACTAAAGAGAGCAGAAACGCCCCTAAGTGGTATTTTGCCCTTGAGCAGAAGGGCTTTTAATATGTTGATTTTGCTGCCAGGTGTGGTGTGGTGACTACCCTCAATACAGAGAGTTGGAGAGAGATGAGTGAGAGACCAGGGCAGCAAGATGGAGCACAGGGAGACTAGCAAGGGGGACAGAGGAAGAAGAATGTAGGGGAAGAATGCAGGAGCAGGTGGGTGGAGAGACGAGAGATGCGGCTGCGAGATGGAGCTCAGAGAGCTGAGTGGGAGAGACAAGAGGAGACGGGAATGAGGGGCAGGGTGAGACTACAAAGGGAGGCTTAGAGAGACTGGAACAGGCTCGTGGGGACAATGGAATAAATGGCAACTGGTCATCAACCAGCTTGGCCCCCATTTCCTCCTTCATCCACCCATGGCATGGGCCGCCCTGGGTCAGGGAGTGGCTTGAGTCCACTGAACGTGGGTGGAGAGAGAGAGACAGAGAGAGAGAGAAAGAGACAGACGAGAGAGAGAGAGAGAGAGAGAGAGAGAGAGAGAGAGAGAGAGAGAGAGAGTTGTTGGGGCTTTCCCTAGTCAGTGGGAGATTACACAAGTGGAAACTTTCACCTCTCAAGTATCAGTTGCATCTTGTGCCGCTTGCTCATTCCTTCATGTCATGTGTCTCACTGAACTAATTTACAACTCAACAAATAGGCTTTATTACAGCTATTTTTTGCCTTTGCCTAGCTACAAGCCAAAGAAAAGCAGGCTTCATTAATTCGAGTACTTATTTCCGAACAAGGTATTGACAAGCTTGGAGATGATTCTCTGGGCATTTAGAGCATTGAAGGTGAAAGGGTCTCAGAGTCCATATGGTCTCATCTTGTATATTTTCATTTCAGCCTCTAAGGCTGACAGATCAAATGATGAGCAAATGGGGTATTAGTTAATATCTACTTATTCCTCCACAAGCCATAGTCCATTTCACCACGTCAGGTGCCCATCTCTGACCTGACCCACACAGGGTGTGCATCCATTTAAATTCATTTCCTCTCTCCACCACCCGCCATATCACCCATTCCAATCGTTTGCAAGCCTAACTGCCCGTTTCTCATCTTGAATTGCTAATGGACCAGATACCAATAATACAGAAGTGAAGATATTCAAGCAGCTGCTTGAGGATCATTTGAAAGTAGCAGCACCACAGCCTGAAATTAGTTTACCTGGGCTGGCGTCTGGCTTCCTCTCCCTTATAGTTGGTGAGAAACCAGCCAGAGATGTCTGGGGCTTGCTGGACTCATCACCTCAGGGGCCAGCACCTCGGTGTCTTTTACTTAATGAGGCCCCAGGAGCCTCCCTCTACTCCTCCACCCCCGCCCACCACTAAAACACACACACCAGGACTGGCCGGGCCACACCAGTGCAGAGTCAGGGTCAGAGTCAGCTGGGGTTGGCTGTGGACACATTCAGGCTTCCCCTTGGCTGGGAAAGAGCCAGGAATGAAAGAACATGTGAAGTCCCATGAAATTCATTCCACAGGATGGAATTTCTCAACAATCTATTGTGAGCCAGGTTCTAAAAAACGGAGGTGAGGGGGCTGGAGCGATAGCACAGTGAGTAGGGTGTTTGCCCTGCATGCGACCGACCCGGGTTCAATTCCCTGCATCCCATATGGTCCCCTGAGCACCACCAGGAGTAATTTCTGAGAGCAGAGCCAGGAGTAACCCTGTGCATCACTGGATGTGAAGCAAAAAATAAATAAATAAATAAAAGACAGAGGTGAGACTAAAATGTAAAAGATGAGGCTGAAAACCCAGGGGCAGTGGGTCCGAGGGGGACTTTTTTATGCAGCTAAAAGGCAAATCCAGAAGTAATCTCAAATGACCTCTGCTAAATTCCTCAGGGCATGACTGGTCTAAGCAATGATGCCAGGAACACCTTATAAAAACTGTGGAGGATGAAATCCGAAGTGGAGGGCTAGAGATTCAGTAAAGTAGCAACAAAGTATCTAAGGGGGCAGTCTTTTGTAGGTGCTGATTTAGGCAATGAATCTAGGACCCCTTAGATCTGAGTATAAACCAGGGCTTCCCCGACATTGTATTTGAAAACGACAGAAAACAAAGTATTAAAAGAATTTTAATAAAACCATCATGTTTATATCTGTACAATTTGAATATCTGGGACGCACACAAGGGCAGAGGATCAAGATGCTAGGACAAAAATCCCTGTGAGGGAGTAAGTCAGGATGGCAGATTTCGACTGAGTACTGCTGTCCCACATACCGGCCCTGCAGAGTCAGCGTGGACTCATCAAGCCCGTGGGCATGAGTGGGTCTGTCTGAGCCCTCACACTACTGCACTCAAACCAGAAAGGCAATAGTAGAACAGTTGGGAAACTGAAACAGTATAGAATGCCACTGTCGATGAGATCAGTTCATGCTGTTTTAACCAGAATGGTTCCACGGAGGCTACTGAGGGAGGGGAAAAAGGGCAGAGTGATGCTTCCAATTGCTTTATTCAATGCACAGTCACAAAACAGCAGGCTTTAGAAAGAAACATGTATTTCTTCAAAAATATTTGAAAAAGGGGCTTAGTAAGAGTCAGAGAAAGGTATGGTCTTGAAACAGAGGGGTCAGTTATGCAGTGTCATTCGGCCCCTCTATGTTAAGATTTGATACAGATGGAAAATTAGTTAGCTTTAATTCTCATTATTCTAAAGGATAACAAATGTTTCAAAATATTGATCAATGACAAGAGAGAGAGAGAGAGAGAGAGAGAGAGAGAGAGAGAGAGAGAGAGAGAGAGAGAGAGAAAGACTTCTGTCCCAAAGTTAGGAATGAGCAATCACAAGGCTTTTAAAAGATTTTTACCCATTTTGTATACAGAGAAACAGTGCTTTAAAAAGTGCAATATTGCATTACTGGTAACTTGCTCTTTGAAAAAGTTCATTCAAACGCACAAGTTGGAATGATGATGTACACTGTCACAAGATCGTTCCCTAAGTCATTCGCAGGGTACATACAATCTGAGCAGGCTTGGAAAGTCAGACAACCGACATGGCAGATGGGTGACTTCCAGGGAACTGTCTTCATTTCTTCTTCAGACAACTGAGACACGTATCTCAAAGAATGCATGGATGGCTCTGCCCTCTTGGCCCATTCTGAGTCTCCAAAGGAAGAATACTGACCATTACTGGTACAGAAATACATTTTTCAGAGAAACGACAATGTGCTTCCCCCACTAAGGCTCAGGCTGTCACTGTAGAACAAACGCTTGCCTGCCAAGGCTGCTCTGTGTGTGTGTGTTTTGGGGGATGGGGTCGAGAACGACGATGAAGATGACATGGTGTCTTTCTTGTCTGTTCCTAATAGAATTGAGACTCACAATGGAAAAACTTCAGAGGGCAGTGTAACAATGACAGCTTCAGCTTTCTGAGTGCTTCTAAACAGAAACATAAAATCAGTCCCTGAACAGGGATGCACAAGAGGCATTTTCCTATGTCTTCAGAAGCTGCAGGATCAGGCATGTAAAGTGCAGGGAGGTAAGGCCAAGGGTGGGGCTCCCCCATGGGGGGTGGGCAGTGGCTGCCAGGTAGGATGTCCTTGGGGATAGACACGGCAGCCGTCCCCCTGCCCTGCACCTTGCTCACACTGCTCCTGAAATCCGCATGTTTGTGCTCAAAACATTTCCCTTTTCTTTCCCCAAGAGTTGAACGGAAGGTACAGTTGTAATGAAAAAAAAAAAAATATCCCTCCCTCCGGAACTCCCCTAACTAGTACAGATGACAAAGGTGATAGGTGATGCTGAGCGAACATGTTCGCTGTGGAGTTTGGGATCAGTAGATGATAAGACGGTGAAGGAAGGACGGGTGCGCCTCATCCCACAGGGTTCTCACCCCATTCCCTTCCCCATGGTGGGGCAGCTGCTCTCCTTGGTGCCAGGGTCACTTGCAAGGTGGCTAGACACACCCACTATTCCAGTGGGGAGTGCTGTGGTCAGTCTCTGGGGATGCAGAGGAAGGGTATGGTGTGAGCAGAGTGGGTGAAGCACTTCCCAGAGGAGTCTGCAGGAGAGGCAGCCCCAGGCTCACGGAAGGGGCAGGTATCACGGGGGGCCCCCACCAAGGAGAGGGCCTCGTCTCTGTCGACGTTTCCAGTGCAAATGAACAGGAACCTGGAGGCTGGACCAGGGCGGTCGGTCACATGTGCAGGCTCACGTCTTGCTGGGCGGCAGTTGGGCTCTGTGGATGCCATGTCCTGCCGTCTCCCTGGGGAGGGAGGGGGGGTGGTTGTGCGTTTACATTCAGTGTGGAGCTACGGGCAGCAAGGTCTGGAGGTACCCCCAGCACCCTGGCATGCCATCTCTCTGTCCTGGTGGGCCCAGACTGCCCCGACTCTGCTCCCTGCACCCTGTCAGCTGGGTGAAGAACGTGGGACCCCCAGTGCCCTTGCAGGCTGCTTCAAGTCCGAGGGCCAGGGGTGGGCGGGCTGGGGCTCCGGTGTCTGCCAGCTGCACAATGGGTGTGCACAAGGCCACCATTAGGGTATCTGACAAACACGGGCTCACAAAAGGGATTCTGGCACATCTGGCAAAGCTTTTTGTCTGAGAGCCGAACCGAGCTTCCTTTCAGCTTCATCTGCAAGAAAAGAAACAAACAATGATCTCTCTTTCTCTCCTCTCTCTCTCTCGCTTTCGGTCATACCCAGCGATGCTCAGGGGTTACTCCTGGCTCTGCACTCAGGAATTACCCCTGGCGGTGCTCAGGGGACCATATGGGATTCTGGGAATGGAACCCGGGTTGGCCGCGTGCAAGGCAAAAACGCCCTACCAGCTGTACTATCACTCTAGTCCCAGCCGTGTGCTCCTATATATGGCTGTGACGAAACAGAACAGGGGACTAGAGAAGGCCCAAATGCAACAGAGAGGTGGTCTTTAGTGAGAAGGGGCTGGGGAGGGTGGGAAAAGGGCCTGGGACAATAATATAATGGACAGAAGTGGACACCTGGGTGGAGGGTTCAGTGCTAGAACAGTTCATGCATGAAACCCTACTAATATTAATAATGGTTTATAGACCACAGTACCCAAAGTTAAAAAAAGTCACTCCCTAAGCCTGAAACAATCCCTATTTCTCTTCCCTTGCCCCTCTCCTGACTATAATACCCTTTTCATTCTTTTTTTTAAATCTTTTTTAAAATTATTATTTTTTTAAGTGAATCACCGTGAGGTAATTACAGATTTACAAATTTTCATGCTTATGTTTCAGTCACACAATGATCGAGTACCCAATCTTCCACCAGTACCCATTCTCCACCACCAGTGTTCCCAGTATCCCACCCCCCCCACCCCCCACCTGCCTCTGTGGCAGGCGGATTCACTTTTACTCTCTCTCTCTCTCCCTCCCTCTCTCTCTCTCTCTCTCTCTCTCCTTTAACCTTGTGGTTTATAATATAAGTATTAAGTGGCCATCATGCTCAGTCTAGAGTTTACTTTCAGCACACATCTCCCATCCCAAGCGGGCCCTCCAAACATCCTTTACTTGGTGGTCCCTTCTCTATCTGAGCTTCCATTTCCCCCAGCATGTGAGGCTGTCTTCCAAGCTGTGAAGTAATCCTCCTGGTCCTTATCTCTACTATCCTTGAAAACCCCTTTCATTCTGAATACCTTTCTGTAGGACCTTCCTGTTTGTTTATCTAGTTAGGGTGCTCCCTAATTAAAGTCAACTGAATCTTGAGAGTTAATTTGGCTGATTTTTTGCTAGTTAACAATAGTTATTTGGGTTTTTCAGAGCTCACATATATTGCCCCATGAATTATTACTAATGATAAAGAGTATTATTTTTTGGTTGTTGTGGGGGCTATACCAGGTGATGCTTAGGGCTCAGAAATTACTCCTGGTAGGACTTGGGGGACCCTATGTGGTGCCAGGATTGAGTCAGAGTCAGCTGCAGGCAAGGCAAGCACCTTATATGTGCTGTACTATCTCCCTGGCCCCAGATCAGTATTTCAATAACAACTTCTTGAAGCAAAATATCACATATAAACATAAAAACATCATTGGTAACTGAAGAAGTATAAAAAGCTACAAAACTGCTTTGTTACTCCGCAGAAAGCAATGAGTGCTTATCTAACCAAGGCACGTCCAAAAAACAGGATCTGCTTTTAAATACTCACCTTCTACATTTAAGGAAGGAAGGCAGGCCTACTATGACAGCAAGTCAGGTAATGTTGAGTGTAACAGGGATGCAGACTGATCTCCTGGCCTTCTCATTTGCTAACAAGAACATTAAGCTGGAATCAGGGTCTTTCCAGGGGAACTGAGTGGCATCTTGCTGATGGATTTTGGAAAACATTTTGGTTTGTTTTGGGGCCATACCTGGCAGTACTTGGGGCTTACTCCTGGTTCTGCACTCAGGGGTCACTCCTGGCATCCAAGGACCATACAGAGTGCCAAGGATTGATCCCATGGCAGCTGCACGCAAAGCAAGTGCCCTACCCGCTCTACTGTCTATCACTCCAGCCCCAGGTTCATTTCTTTTAGGGTAAATAAGGAAACTGAGCAGTGACTCCACCGGTCTCTGTATGGTAAGTAGCACTGAGGTTCTCAAGTTAAAATGCCCTTTTGTGGCCAGGGTGAAGGCCAGAGGGTGGGAGCAAGGTCAAGCGCCTCAGGACAAGGCAAGCAGGCCCCAGCAATGCTCAGCCCCCACAGTCCCAGGGCCAAGTATGAGGAGGTGTGGCCTCTGTACCCCCAGGGCACTACTGCAAGACCATCCCCATAAAATCTCAGGGGTGGGGTGCAGGTGAGAGGCTTCTCTGAAACATTTACCCAGGTAAACCTGTGGGCCTGAATAGTAACTTAGTGAGGTCCTCAAGTCTTTTCACTCCATCACGGCCCCAGCAGGCAGCCTGAGCTCTGGGGACCCCACCATGGATTAATAGCCTCCCCAGCCTCAAAGAACCCACCCAGAGTGTGGGAAAGCCTGTTCCATGCCTGCTTCCTTGGGTGGGAATGTGGCACTGTGGCATGGACGAAATGATCTGGGGAAGGGAAGCAGGGAACAGTGGCCAGGGCACTAAGTGTGGTGCTATGTGCCCGACTACAGCGAGGAGAGTGTGGGGCCAGAGTGACAGCACAGTGGGTAAGGTGTTTGCCTTACATGCCGCCGAACTGTGTTCAATCAATCCCCAGCATCCCATATAGTCCCCCAAGAACCGCCAGGAGTACTTCCTGAGTGCAGAGCTAGGAGTAACCCCTGTGCATCGCTGGGTGCGACTCCTCCCCCAGAAAAAGCAAAAAAAAAAAAAAAAAAAAAAAAAAACAACAACCCAAAAATAAAACAAACCAAAAAAAACAGAGGGGAAGGTGCTTGTCTTGGTACACAGCTGAATCGGATTCACTCCCCAGCACCTTGTATGGTCTCTGTTTGGAGGATGGAGGGCTGTTTTAACCCCAGAGAGGCTGAAGGCCCAACTACCTAGACTTGCTTCCCTGCTCACTGCCTGGTCAGGACAGACTGAACTCACAGGAACCGCCGTAACGGGATGATGTAAGCTAGCTGTTGCCGGCTGTAATTTTTGAGAAGTTACAGTAAGGACTAACCGACTGATTTGCTTCTTTTATTTTATTTTTTTTTTCTTTTTGGGTCACACCAGGCGATGCACCGGGGTTACTCCTGGCTCATGCACTCAGGAATTACTCCTGACGGTGCTCGGGGGACCATATGGGACGCCAGGGATCGAACCCAGGTCGGCCATGTACAAGGCAAACATCCTACCCTCTGTACTATTGTTCTGGCCCCCTTATTTGCTTCTGTGCACATTCCTAGATTCTGGGAAGGGGTTAGGTGTATTCGGGTATGGAATGGGGGCTTAAGGTATGAACTGACTGCCTGGCAAATGCTCCGCCTTCGATGTCTTTTAGACTTTGGAGCCTACTGTGCTGAGCCTTGTGTGAGAATAAATCTGTCTGTAACATCTGTAACTCTCCCCATGTCTGTCACTTCTTGTGCTTCCAACTCTGGGAGACGCCAGCAGGCCTCCCTAACACCTGGAGCATGGCCAGGAGTAACTCTTGAGTGCAGAGCCAGGAGTAAGCCCTGCGTGTTGTCCGGTGTGGCCCCCCAAACCAAGACACCCAAGTGAGGTGGGGGCCGTTGCCACAGGTTCATTTTTCGCTTTGAAGTGAAAGGGAAAAAGGCACCCAGGGGAAAACGGTGGTCTCCCTGGGAAGCTGGGACATTCGACACGGTGGGGCGCACGGTGAAAGCAAAGGAGAAAGAACATTTTCCTGGAAGGGGAGGGGCCCCTGCACCCACTACCCATTCATTGCTCACCTTCTCGTACTTGTAGATCCGGTTCTCGGCGCGGGCCAGGCCCACGGCGACTTGCGCGTTCCTGCCGCTGTGCACGCTGTCCCGCACGGCGCCCATCAGGAACGGGCAGAGCAGCTGCACCGACCAGGTGCCCGGCAGCTGCGGCAGCACCTGCGCCGCGTCGAACTCGGCCGCGTGGCGATTCAGGAGGTCGGCGGCGGCCACCGACAGCTCGGCGCCCAGGTAGAGGCTGAGCAGCGAGTGGAAGAGGCGCTGGCGGTAGGCGGGGTCGCGGCCCTCCGAGCGCCACGTGCAGTAGTCCTCTGCCGCAGTGAAATCCTGCAGCTCCAGCACCAGGATGCGCAGCGCCTCGGCGTGCTCCTCCAGCTTCCCATGCAGGATGGCGCGCTCCAGGGGCAGCCCGGCCCCGCGCACCCGCTCTGCGAGGGGTACAAGCCTGTGAGTAGCCTCCCTGTGAGTGAGGGAGACCCGCCACCTGCCCCCTGCTGAACCCCCACCGGCGGACCCGGGGCTCGCCTTCCTAGTCGGGACCGGAGCCCAGTTCTTGCATCCCGCAGGCTTTACAGCAGTGGGATTTGCAGCAACAAGGGTGGAACTAGAGGAGACCATGCTGAGGGAAGTCCGGCAGAAGGAAAGGGGCAGATTCGGGATGCTCCCTCTCAAAGGTAGGACTTGAGGTACACAGCAAGGCGGCAACAAAGATGCAAATGCAGCATCAATGGGAACTGACCCACACAACTGAGTAGGGGGTTTTGGGGGCTAGGAGAGGGTAGGGAGGGAGATGGGTGCACTGTGATGGGCGTGGTGTTGGGATTCTGTCCATGAAAAAAACACGCTTTAGAGTATCATGAGGGGCTGGAGAGATAGCACAAAGGTAAGGCGTTTGCCTTGCATGCAACAAACCCAGGTTCGATTCCCAACATCCCATATAGTCCCCCGAGCACCGCCAGGAGTAATTCCTGAGTGCAGAGCCAGGAGGAAACCCTGAGCATCGTCGGGTGTGACCCAAAAAGAAAAAAAAAGTATCATGAGCCAAGAATAAAATTAAACCTTAAAATTAAATTCAAAAGAACTTAAGGGTGGGGAGAAGGAATGATGGAAGGAACAGAGTGGTCGGGAGCCCTGAGGACCCAGGGAGACGGTTCAGAGGGCTGCAGTGTCAGCTCTGTATGGGGGAGCTACTAGTCACAGGAGGGTCCCTCCTTGGTCAGGCCTCAAGCACAGCCAGGTATGGTCCCAAAACAGCAACAACAATCATAGGCAAAGGCAGAACAGGCAAAGGTTCATGTGAGACAGCTAGTGCCACGATCTAGTTCTCCAGCTAACGCACCGCTATTTCTATTTTCCCAGTTTAACATTTCTTGGCTAAAATAGGTGCTGTGGGGCAGGAGTGATAGTACAGCAGGTATGGTGTTTGCCTTGCACATGGCTGACGCGGGTTCCATCCCTAGCATCCCATATGGTCCCCTAAACACCGCCAGGAGTAATTCCTGAGTGCAAAGCCAGGAGTAACCCTGGTGCGTTGCTGAGTGTGAGCCAAAAAGATAATAAATAAATAAATAAAATAAAAATAAAATAGGCGCTGTATTTGCTTTTTCTTATTGGGGTTGCGACGGGGGGCAAGGCCCAAGCCCAGCTGCATTCTGGGTAACTCCTGACAGGGCTCGGGAGGCCCTATACAGTGTTATAGAGAACTGGGGCTGACTTGGGTTTGATCCCCTGCACCACGTACTCAAATACACAGCCACACACACACACACACACACACTTGCACACATGTTCACACACCCAGTGATACAGACTCAAGCACATCCATAGAGTCACACTCACACACAAATGCACTTACCTTCACACTCACTCTTATGCACAGACAGACGTATACTCAGTCATACACAGTAACATTCATATACTCACACACATATACATTCAGACACACACACAGACATACAAACTCACAAACACACACACTGACACACACGCCTCCCCACCTCAGCCAGGGCCCTCCTGCGCCACTAGGAAAAGGCTTTTGTAGAGCAAGCACAAAAAGCTGTGCCACCCCACCCCCCACCCCTGGCATCTAGCTCCCACCTGTGGACCCAACCCTAGAGCCCGGCCACCTTCTTCCCTGCCCCTTGCCTTGTGGGGAGCCCCTTACCTAGCAGAAAGTGGACTCTGTATAGGTCGGATCTCTGGAGCAGGAGGCGGAGCTTCTTTTGCACCTCGGGGGCCTCTGCCCCGGGGCCACCATCCGGAGGCCGCTGCTGCAGTACCTGATCTAGGTAGAGGAGTGCGAGGCGCGTGTGGAACTCTTCCCTCTGCAGGAGACCCAAGCACACACACGGCGTTTGCCAGCCGGAAGCACTGGGCTTGCCCCAGGCTACCACCGAGAGCACCCCCAATGCAACTGTGCGAGTCCGAGCTCGGACTTCTCACGGGGCTCCACTGGGGGCACTGGAAACTCACACACAAGCCAGGAAACCTGAAAAGGCACCACCTTTTTTTTTTTTTTTTAAGAAGGGATGGTCAAGGACTTAGGCCTTCATCCTCCAAAAAGCGGTAGCTTCTCTCATGTCCTCTAAGGAGGAGAAAAAAAACCCAAGCAGCATGGACCAGGAGCAGAGGCTCAAGACCTCCCACCAGTCCCGGCTGCCCGGCAGACCTCCCCTTATCGCCTGCTGCATGCTGGTGCCGGGGTCAGGTTCTATTTCTGCAGTTTCCCCCTGAGGCCTGCAGCCCACACCCTTTCCTCGGCACTCAGGTGCCACCTATGTGCCATTTGAATCTTCACCTGTAGTCTCTGGTCCATAACTAGATGTTCCAGGTACTTGACAAGGGCTTTGGGGTATTTGTTAAGGCAAGTGATGATATCGTTGGGATTGAAACTGTTCTGCTGTTCATCCAATGGTCTCTCAGTGAACACTTTAACTCCGACCTGAAAGAAAAGCAGCAAGCTCATCAGGAGGCCTTTGGAGCACCCAGCCGTCACTGTATCAACTGCACACACGTGACCCGAGACAAGAACACTGTCAAAGCCACACAGTGCCACAGATGCACAGCGCTGTGAGGAGCAATGACAGAGACCCCAGATCATCTAAGACCAAGGACAGCTGCTGAATGATAAGCTAAAGACTTTGTGAAGTGGACAATGAAAAGACATGGATGAACTCAGTTCTCAAAATACCGGAATCGATTCTGTGGATTCCCTGGAAAAAACCCAGATTGAGTCACCCAATATCTTTCTGGGTTTTGCTCCCATGCCAAAGGGACCTGCAGGTCCTCTTTCAAGTCCCCACAGCCTTTCCCCGAGGCTCCTATGTGCCACGTTTCATGAACACACAGCCACACTCATGTGCTTGTAACCCCACGAGTGAGGAGAAAACAGTCCAGCTTGCACAATACAAATTTTGATTTCTATGAGCCTGGACAGGTTAGTCTTTGCTCTACCAACCAACAAAACGCTTAGGCAACACTCTTGAACGCTCTGGGTCTGTCTCCTCCTCTCTAAGCAGTCCCCGCCTTGTGGGCTGCTGTGACATTTCAGAGAGAGGACACCTGTCCTCTGACTGGGACTGGGGAGATCTCAGGCTTCTGACAGTGCTGGGTCATTCTGCACAGATGTGGAGGGCTGGCAGCATATTAATGCACATGTATCCAGAGTCAGTGTCGTGATTCCATAAAAGGCACAGGATCAGAATCTTGAGAAGGGCAATGATGGCACCATACTGAGAGCCATCTTCAGAACGGCAGAGATGGGGCTGCACTAAAAGCCTTTTTATTTTTTAAATTTTATTAAAGAGCCATGATTTACAAAGCTTCTGGTAGTTGTGTTTTAGGCATATAATAATTCAACACCCATCCCTCCTCCAGTGTCAACTTCCCTCCACCAGTGTTCCCAGATCCCCCCACCCCCATCCTAACCCCTACTCCCTCCCACCTGTCAATGTGACAGGCACATCACAACGTTTCCGGGGTTCGCTGCTTAGGTCTCATGTTTTCAGTTCTGTTGAATCTGTGCGTTGGGTCTATGGCTAACCCCCTCACTCATATCACTGGTATAACTGAAGCCCTGATGCCTGTTCACCCATTACTTCTAGTTCTCTTCTTTCCCCCTGGATTCCTTTCCTTCTCTGTCTGTCTCTTCTCTGAACACTGGGGATGAGGATATCTACACATCTGATACCCTTTACATTTCCTCATCCAGTAGTCTGAATTCCATACATAAGCGAGCTCATCCTGTGTTTGTCTTTCTTCCTCTGTAAGAGCCATCTTTAGAAGGGCCTTCGGAGCCTCAAAAACAAACGTCACTGAGGTCCTGCATCAGAAAGCTCAGGCTGTTTCTCGAGGTACTTCTCAGGAAAGGCAACTATTCTCAGTGGCGAGGGTATTTTCCTCCAGGACTCTTCAGGGATCTGACAAGCATCCTATCCCTCTGCCTGGGCATGCTGCCCCTGTCCTCACCAGCCCACACAGTGTGGGTGAGTACCAGCCTCGCTGCCCAGGCTCCCATAGAGGCCTGGTCACATGCTCACCTTCCACCTCCCTCCAGGCTCCACAACTTCTGTATCAGGGGTGGTGGGAGCAAAGACAAAGGCCATGACTTGTTGGTGTGGCCAACGCTCTGAGGGTAACACTTGGAGTCTGCTCCAGCCCTCAGAAAACCCACAGGCCAATGCGGTTACAGACTGGGGTCGATAAAGTTGACTTTTTTCCTTTTTAAAAAAGGAAGATGGTAAGAAAGCAAGCTGGGGGCTGTTCTTTACTTTTCTGTAAAAGTTTTGTCTCCCTTGGGACTGGAGGCATAGTACAATGGGGAGGGCATTTGCCCTGGGTTGGATCCCCAGCATCCCATATGGTCCCCTGACCACTGCCAGGAGTAATTCCTGAGTGCAGAGCCAGAAGTAACTCCTGAGCCATCTCCAGGTATGACCCAAAAAGAAAAAAAAAATCTGTGCCCTAGCCAAAGCAGAAACTCTGAGAACTTAGACTGAATAGCACAAGGAGGAGGGTGTGTTCAAAGGGGATGGGATGAGGCAGAAAGGCTGAAGCACGGCTGATTTTCCCATCTCAAGTCCAGCCTCTGTCGGTCCTTGCCAGGCCGCCCATTCACACCTCCTGAAATGGAAGTAATCGCACAGCACCCACCTCCTGGCTTTTCTGTAAGACCCAGTCAGCATACTTCCACACGAGCTCCTGGTCCAAGCTGTAGGTGAGAAAATCGACGACATACTCATACAGGTCCGTGCGGGTGGCGTCCTGCACGTCCCCATTCACGATGTTCACCCATAGCTGGCAAGGAGCAGAAACAAGGAGACGGCAGGTCACACACACTCGCTTCGTCCTGTGGCCTTGTCATAGAGAAGGTGCTCAGTGCCCCAGACTTCTGCACCTGTGGATCTAACCCACCCAGGGGTGGGGAAAATCTATATTCCAGACTGGAGCCTTCAGTGGTTGCACCTGCACCAGACGTGTCACAATCTTATCGTCGTTCCCTAAACGACAGGGCACAACAACTCTTCCCATCCCTGTGCACTGTGCTCAGTATTTTACGGGGTTCAGAGACAAAATGGAGCAGAGGATGGAATGTGCACAAGACATATGGAAGGACCGCAGCGTTTCCCAGATGGTACTGAAGCACTCCTGTACGCTGCACCTCTTGTGGTGTTGGCACCACATCACTGGGGCTACTGGGCAGGAGGATGACCTGTACTTAAAAGTTACAGGAGCTTCCTCTTCTGTAGCAGCCCCAAGGGCCCCGAGGTCATGTGTTATTCGCTTGACCCAAACCCTCCACCTATGAAATCACACAAATCAAGAGGCAAATCAATCTCTGTGTTGAGTTGGGGAAAAAAAAAAAACCCTGAGCAACTGCCGTTACTAACAAGGGTATGTGTAATCAAAAAGAAGTATCTGAGGGCTGCCAGTCTGCAGAAGCCCCATTTGTCCTTCTGGTGTATCAATGGTGGTACTGGGCCCAGGTCAACAGAGCGGGGCTGGACATGAGGTTGGAGGCCCCCAGGGAATGCAGGATGCTTGCTTCCCATGCTTAAAAATGCAGAGTCTGATTCTAAACGAGGCTACTTATGAATAAGGAAGAGACAACTGCCAGTGGGAGAAGTGTAAGCAAAGGAAACAAAAACAGAGAAGTGGCAGGTAAAATATTAGAGAGGAATGAGTAAATCTGTTTGCCTAGATTCTAGAACCAAACACTTGCATTTAGATACATGTGAAGGAATTCAATATAGAAGATCAGGCATCATTTAATAATAAACTAAAAAATGCAGAATCAAGCTGACTGCAGGGTTTGAGGCAGAGTTTCTGCTTGCTGAGCACAGGCATGAACAAAGCATCCCAGAAGAGCTGTGTCACATACAGGCTCATGGGCAGAGTCAGCCCTGCCACACAGAAACGGTCCTTGCTGAGAAAGAGCAGTGTGTCCCTCAATCCAAAGAGATGAGTGCACAGAAGAAAAAGATTTCACAGAAGAACAAAGAAGAAGCAAACATTGGGGTGCAGGAATAAACTAGGCATAAAATAAACTCCAACCTAGGGGCTGGAGTAACAGCACAGAGAGTAGGGTGCTATTCTTGCACATGGCCAAACCAGGTTCAATCCCTGGCACCACATTCAGTCCCAGGAGCACTACACTGCCAGGAGTGATCCCTGAGTGCAGAATCATAAAATAAATAGAAATATAAGGCTCGAGGGATAGTACAGCGGATAGTGCATTTGCCTTGCATGTGGCTGATCTGCATTCAACTTCTAGTTTCCCACCTGGTCTCCCATGCCCTGCCAGCAGTGACCCTTGGGCACAGAGCCCGTAGTAAGTCCTGAGCATCACTGGGTGTGGCTCCAAAACCAGAATAAATGTATTTGGGACATGGTCTTGTGTCTCTAAATTCCCTCCCTCCCTCCTTCTCTCCCTCCCTTCTTGTTTTTGGCCACACCTGGTAGTGCTCAGGGCTTAGTCCTGGCTCTATGCTTCGTGATCACTCCTGGTGGGGCTTGTGGGACCTTCTGGGGTATCAGGGTCTGAACCCCGGTTGGCCATGTGCAGACAAAAAGACCCTACCTGATGTATTCTCACTCTGGCCCAACTAGGTCTCAAATTTCCAAACACTCCATCTTGGAACATTCCTTCAAAAGATGAAAGCTCTTATCCCACATATCTCAAGGAATTTATTTTCTGAAACAGGTCTTTACTTTGTTTTATAGCAAAGACGGTGGATAAGGCCCAAAGTGCCTTCCAGCAGACCTGTATTTTTATTTTCCTAGGTCTGCCGGAGTGGAGCAGCACTGACTTGCAGGGACATGGCAATGCTCAAGAACTCACCTGGACAGCGGCTGCGTCTTGTTTATTATAGTGATAGAGCAGCCCCAGGGCGAAATACCTGCAAGAAAGCAGCGTGGTGAGCATATCCTCGCCACCTCCCATCCTCGCTGTGGCTGCGGCACCTCTGTGTTCTTTTCCATACAAGTTTTCCAACAACAAAAAACACGACTCCTTTCTCTATACTTACACGAGGTGTGGAGAATCTACAGCCCCCTCCAATTCCAAAATGGGTCCATACCCAAGTCTGAGAAGCTGAGAACTATAACTCTAATCTTAACATGGATAGTAACACCAGAGCTGCCTGTTAACTTGCTATGAATTTTTTTTTGGGGGGGGTCACACCCGGCGATGCACAGGGGTTACTCCTGGCTGTGTACTCAGAAATCACTCCTGGCGGTGCTCAGGGGACCATATGGGATGCTGGGAATCGAACCTGGGTCTGCCACGTGCAAGGCAAACGCCCTACCCGCTGTGCTATCTCTCCAGCCCCAACTTGCTATGAATATTAATCCGACGTCTACTTCTGCAGCTTAGCAACCCTGCGACTCGGACAAGGCATTTTAAGGATGCCTGTGGCAGGAAGGCGGTTCAGCACCTGATGGAAAGAGAGGGAAGGGACCTGCCTGGGCATGGAAGTCAGCAGCATTTGGCCACCGCAGCAAACAAAGCTGTTGAGTCTAGGCAGGAGCTTGGGCTCCAGGCCGACGTTTCCAGCCTGGGCTTTGTTGACATGGACAACAGGACTCTGGGCTTCTGCTTCCCAGCCCCCCACCTACAAGGATAGCCAGCATTGTGGGTCCTGTCACCAACTCCACACTACCCCACCCTATTGCCACCTCCGGGTGGCTATGCGGGTTCTGGGGAAGGTCAGAATCAAGCTACAGTGGGCAGGATATTTGCCTTGCACACAGCCAAAGCTGGGTTTCATCCTGATTATCCCCTTGGGTGCCCTGAGTCTCACCAGGAATGATCCCTGGGAGCAGAGCCAGGAGTAAGCTCTGGGTGTGGCCCCCCCCGAAAACCAAACCCAACCAACCCAAAGCAGATTAAAAAATAGTCACTCCTACTGGGAAGCCTCCTGCCTTCCTTAGCCTTCCAGAAAGCTACATGGATTCTCTGCCCTCCACCTCCTCCAGCCTGAACCCCTCCACCTCCACCCCACCTCCCACCCCTTGCCCCCTAACACTACCACAGAGCCTCTGTGTATCTTCCGGGTCCAAAACATCATTAACTCCCTTCCCACTGAAAATGCCAAAGGAAACACCCATAAATGCCAACACTGCCCACAGTGCACTCTTCCCAGGGGTGCTATCCTGACACGTTCACATGAACAGTAGCCAGCAGCTGAACCACTGACAGCTCTGCAGGACTAGGAGGCACGCACGCCCCTGGCCTTGCACACAGATCACTCACAAAGGACAGCAGTGCCAAATGGACATTAGGGATCTGCCAGCTCCAATGCACTGAAAGCACCAGGTCCCTGGACGGCCTCCCCAGGGTGACAAGGCCCCAGGCCTGTGCAGGGGACGCAGTGGCCCATTTGACCACACGATGAGGCAGAGCTTCAGCCCTGACCTCTGAACAGCAGCTCCAAGACGCTGCCCTTCTGTCTACGTACCCACACAATTACGCAGGGCCCTGCCAGGGTACCTCACCGGGGGCGGAGTCTGAGGGAGAAACCTGGGCGTGATCTGGAGGAAGAGAAGTAACCCTGTGCTCATGCTAAGCCCACGACCAGCAGTGAGGGTGTCCCTTTGTGCCTGTTGCCTGGGGAGTATGCCCAGATGACCACGAAGTCTACAGCCTGGGGTGAACCAGCAGCTGGGGGCCACTGAGCTGCTACTGTGATCCCGGGTCGGTGTTGGGAACACCGCTATTCCCCGGGCCCAACCCAGGCATGGGGCAACACTCACTTGCGGTGCTTCTCCAGCCAGGCGGCACTGTCGCTCAGCAGGCAGGAGTTCTCGGTGACCAGCAGGTCCAGCAGGCTGTCGTGGTCCGCCTCGGCGTAGAGCTTGAGTAAGGCCGTGTCCACGTCCTCCTTATAGCCGTTGGCGCCCTCCGTGCTGCGGACTTCGTTCAGGTAGCTCATGAGGAAGCGCTTGCACTTGGCCACCTTCTCCTGGTCCCCCTGGGTCAGCTGGTTGAGGTCTGCATACTCGTGGAGAGGCGGGTGAGACCGTGTGAATGAAGAGGAGGTGGGCAACAGGAAGGGGTAGAGAGAGATCAGCTCCCGGACGTCAAGCTGGCCGCTTCTGCAATTACAGGGTCAAACCAGATGAAGCAGAGAGAGAGCGAGATGGAGAGGGAGAGAGATGGAGAGGGAGAGAGAGGGAGAGGGAGAGGGAGAGAGAGAATGAGAAAAAGGAGGGGGAGAGAGAGAAGTGGGGAGAGAGAGGAGGGGAGAGACAGCAAGAGAAAGAGGAGGGGGAGAGAGAGAAGAGGAGAGAGAGGAGGTAAGAGATAAGACGGGAAAGAGAGGGGGAGAGAGAGAAGAGATAGGAAGAGAGAAAGGAGGAGAGAGGGGAGATGGAGAGAAAGGAAGAGATAGTGGGAGAGAGAGAGGAAACAGGGGGGAAAGAGAGAGGGGGAGGTGGGGAGAGTCCACGCAGGAGCATGGCACTGCCTAGAGGGTTGCCTCACGACATAGGCTGGATAAATGAACAGGGTGGGGCCTGCTGCTGGCACCTGCTTCCCACCCTCAATCCGACCAGCCCAGCCTAGGCAGCCCTGGCCAAGCCCACGTCGGAGTTGAAAGGGCCATTTTTCCAGAGGGACATGTGGAGTTTTGCTGCCACCACCTCAAATTACCTGAAGAGCTCTTTGGCTTCCAGAAACTGAAGCTGTGCGAACTGTATGAAGCCCGCCTGCTGCAGGATCCGTCTGTACATGACCTGCAGGGAAAAACAGGTTGAGGAGCAGAGCGATGGTAGAGCAGGGCGGGCATTTGCCTTGCACGGGTCTGACCTGGGTTCAATCCCCAGCATCCTATATAGTCCCCCGAGCACCGCCGGGAGTAATTCCTGAGTGCGGAGCCAGGAGTAACCACTGAGCATCACTGCATGTGACTCAAAAACAAGGGAAACAGACTGAAAGTCCCCACAGAGATGGTGGTTAGCGAAAAAGATGGCAACTCAACACAACTCTGCACACTGATGCTCAGAAAGAAAAGGCAAGGTCAGGGTCAGGAGAGAAGGCTGAAGAGCACACATGGCGCGTGGACAAGGAAGGGGCACCTGGGCGGCAATAGCCATGCAGGTGTGTGGGTACCAAATCCATGGATGTTGAGCCCCGGGGAGCCCATTTTCGACAGTGGAGAAAGAAGGGTGCAAGGGTGCAAAATGTCTGAGCTGGGCCCTTGCTGGTGTGGCCACATCCCCAGGGAACAATCAGAGCCTTGCAGAGTTTAGAGCTCTCAGGTGAGAGAGAGCCTCCAAGTGACAGAGCTTTTTATTTGTGCTTTTGCTATTCTGCTGAATGTCAAGAGTGGGTGTGTGTGTTTGCTTTCAAGATTAGTACTGAAATGCAGAGACACTCTCATACTCCATAAGGGCAGATCATTCTTCCTGTCTCTTCCACCTGCAGAATCTGTTCTGTGGCACAAAATAAGTGAGGCTTTTTTAACTTGCTGGGCTCTCCAAGAGGGGCAGAAGAATCGAACCCGGGTAGGCCCTGCCGGCTGTGTGCAAGGCAAATACCCTACTGCTTTGCAATCGCTCCAGCCCATATCTATAGTATGAGACTTATAAGGTGAGGGTAGGGTAAACAGGGTCCAGGAGGACTGGTCAATGGCTGGATGCTTGCCACAAGTGTGCGGGGGGCAAAGGGTAGTTAGGACAGAGAAGGGACCGGCATGACAATAATAGTTGGAAATGCTCATTTTGGACAGGAACCGAGTGTTGAAAGTAAAGGGATACACCTGATAACCTTTCATTATCTGTATTGCCAACCAGAAGGCCCAAAAGAAATAGTGGCAGGCGGCGGGGAGGAAGGAGGGCGGGAGGGAAACTGGGACCAGTGGTGGTGGGAAAAGTACACTGGTGAAGGACGGGTATTGGAACATTATATGCTGAAATCCAATCGTGAACAACTTTATAAATGTGTTTATCACTGTGATTAAATAAAAAAAAATGAGTGATCTTATTCCACAATCATCACATAATACCGTAAAAATCTGAGCTTCCAGGAACAATCAAGAGGATCCTTACTTCATGACCACTTTTCTTTGGTTGGTTAGCTTCTCTATCACAGCTGGTGGTACTCAGGATTTACTGCTGGCTCTGTGTCCAAGGTTCTCTCCTGGTGGGACTTGGGGGACCATAGGGGAGTGCTTGGGATCAAACTTGGATCAGGCAGGTGCAAGGCAAATGCCTTATGTGCTATACTATCTGACCACATATGAGAACTTTGAATGACTAATTTGGATGTCTATAAGAAGCACAATAGACCAGTATCATGGTATTTCACTCTCTAACACATAGAGCATTCTGAACTAATCTAACGGCACCATGTAGCAATTGTTGGTTTTGTTTTTGGGTGACTCCTGGTGATGCTCAGGGGTTACTCCTGGCTCTGCACTCAGAAATCACTCCTGGTGGGCTAAGGGGACCATAAGGGATGCTGGGGATGGAACCACAGTCGGCAGCATGCAAGGCAAGCACTCTACCAGGTGCACTATGGCAACAGCCCCTATGTAGAAATTCTTTTTTTTTTTGCTTTTTGGGTCACACCCAGTGATGCTTAAGGGGTTACTCCTGGCTCTGCACTCAGGAATTACTCCTGGCGGTGCTCAGGGGACCATATGGGATGCTGGGAATTGAACTTGGGTTAGCTGCGTGCAAGGCAAACACCCTACCTGCTGTTCTATTGCTCCAGCCCCATGTAGCAATTCTTAAGGAACTTGATTTCATCAGACATATAGCTAATTTGTGACTTCTGCATCAACTATACCCATTATACCGACCAAATCAAAGTCATTATTTTTGGAGTGCATTGAAAGTTCTCTCCTAAAGAAACAGAGATGGGTTACTGCAATATCAGGAAGCTCCTATCTGCATAGCCAGCAAAGCCTTTCATGGACATAATGTGAATAGAGACTATTTAATCCCACCTCCTCAAGGCAAATACAGATTCTAAGGAAACAGTTGAACCAAATACTCCTCTTTTCAGTTATAAGGAATGTCTCTGAAGGTGTACTGAATAAGCCCATTCAGAACTCAACTCTATACTGGCAGAATGAGACCAGATTGGGGGGTTCCTATCTGCCTCTGCCTTGATGAATCTGTACCGGCAGCCCAGCTGCTCTGCCATTCTGCACTGTTCATTAATCTGCATGGTGGAGATGAGCAAGGAGCTTTGGCAGCAGACCCAGGTGATCTGGAAGGGCCTACAGGGAAGAAGACCCATAGCTGTCTATCTGGTGGCTACAGGGAATTCCTACCCCTGTGGGTTACAAACCTGAAACTTCTCTTTTGGGATGTTCCTCCGAGCTCCTTTGGCTAACACCAGCGCCTCCTCCACTCTCCGGTTGGCGAGGAGATCCTGGATTTGCATCTCCAGAGGTAATGGAACCAAGATGTAAACTCCTTTACTCGTGGTGACAATCACTCTTCCTGGGGAGAGATATAACGCCATCAGCAAGGAAGAGAGGACGAGTCTCCCCAAGGAGATTCATTGCTCACCCCAAAGAGGATGGTCACCTGGTCTGCAGAGAGACTTTATCACCTGTTGCCCAGAGATTATTCGTGACTTTACTCCCTATTCTTCCTCCGATAGGAAACAGCAGTTCCCACAAGTACAATACATTATCATACTCTACTTCAACTATCATACACATTACACTTACTATAACATATAAAATGTTTGAAAATGTTTGTGTCCTTTTTTTTTTTTTTTTTTGCTTTTTGGATCACACCTGGCAATGCTCAGGGGTTACTCCTGGCGGTACCCAGGGGACTGTTGGAGTACAAGGAGCTTAGGTTTATCAGGTTGCACCCATCACAGTACTCCCAAGTCACTCCCATTCCTTTGTTTGTCTATAACCACTTCTATGCTCTCTTCCCCAACCAATTTGTAAGGTCTCATCCTTCTAGGACACTGAACTTGTACTGCAAGTTAATATTGCCTTTCTCCTCTCCTTATGTCTTTTGAATAGTTTATTTTAATACAATGTCTTTTTTGTATAGATACAGGAATACAATTAATATTATGCCTTATAACTTAGGATTTTATTGGCCTTGAATATTATTCACTCCTGGGCATCTGCCTTCTTAACGTAAGGCTCAGTTGCCCTCACTTCCTAGCACTCCAAGAGCAGGGTCCCGACGTGGGACTGGATGGAACCAGGGCAAGCTGGTAAGTTATGTGCTACCCTGGCATCGCGATGGGCCAGGCCAAGGTGCCACGATTCTTAACTGTAGGTTAAGAGTTTGATCATAGGCAAATGCTGTCATGAACCAAAAGTAATGACGAGACTAGGACCCTGCTGCTAAGAATAGGAAGGATATCTGGCCTGAGCACTGCAGTCTGAGATGGAGATGGCCCTGGGAGAGCAATTCTATAAGCTTAAAGTATTTCTTACTGTGTCCATACAAAATGATTTATATTATGTATGCTTATATGTTGGTCGGACAAGGAGAGGAGAAACACATCCAGGGAAATCTGTTCTAGGGTGGGTTGATCTACTAAATGAGAATCTGTCCTAGAAGCAGTTTTCCTGTATGTCCTGACTAGCTTGGATAAGACTGAACTTTTCTCCCCTTCAAACTGCCTTCAGTAAACGATTTCAGTATACTGAGACAGTTTCCCTTATGTCACAGGAACCTAGCTGGTCTTAGGTAAGCAGATCTCAGGTGCTAAGCCAGGCCTGATCCTGGGGATGTAGATGCCTGGCTCCAGGCAGGCTGATCTTGGAGATGTAGATTCCAAGCTCTAGCAGACTGGTCTTTGATGTGCTAATCCAAGTGCTTGTAGCTTGTAAAAGGTGAGGCCAAGATTACTGGCCTGTGGTTGTAAAGAAACAATGTATGTTTTGCCTCAATGTTCTTTCTGTAACTCCTTTTGATGACATCACTATATTGCGCCCTTTAGAGGTACTATGATCTATATAAGGGAGATTTCAGGGCTCTCTGTGGGACAGGTGCATCAGAGAACCTGGGAAGATGGGTCTGAGGACAGAAGCTGAGAGAACAAAGGTGCACGTGCTTGAGGACTCCTGAGGTCTCCATGACATACATTTCTTCCATGTAATAAACTGCTCCTAAGACCAACCAGTTTATCCCTCGTTTCCTTCCTTTGCCTGACCATTGCCATAGACCTCCCTGGAGTGGGGAAACGGCTTGAGACTACCGAACGTGGGCAGTGGGAGAGATAGGCCGTTGCTGTCCCCTTGCCCATCCTTTTTGTATTATACAGGGGACCATATGGGATTCCCAGCAGGGAATCGAACCTGGGTCGGCCACATGCAAGGCAAACACCCTACCTGCTGTGCTATCACTCCAGCCCCTGTTTGTGTCCTTTAAAATTTAAAACAGCTGGTAGAATTCAGACTCAGTAGACAGTCTCTAGAGGTCAGTGTGGTTGTAGAGCTCAAATACACAGAATGATCTGTTACTGTTACTGATAGTGTCCTCCCACTGTTCATCGATTTGCTCGAGTGGGCACCAATAATGTCTTCATTGTGAGACTTGTTGTTACTGTTTTTGGCATATCGAATATGCCATGGGGAGCTTGCCAGGCTCTGCTGTGTGGGCGGGATACTCTCGGTAGCTTGCCAGGCTCTCTGAGAGGGATGAAGGAATTGAACCTGGGTTGACCCGGTGCAAGGCAAACGCCCTACCCGCTGTGCTATCGCTGCAGCCCACACAGAATGATCAATACAAATTATTACCCAGATCCTTGGCTTGCTCTTCCATGTTAATTTATGTAAATTAAGAATTTTGTTGTGGGGGTGGCTGGAGTAACAGCACAGTGGGTAGGGTGTTTGCCTTGCACACGACCGACCTGGGTTTGATTCCCTGCATCCCATATGGTCCCCCAAGCACCGCCAGGAGAAACCCTGACTGCAGAGCCAGGAGTAACCCCTGTGCATCGATGGGTGTGACGCAAAAAGCAAAAAGCAAAAAAAAAAAAAAAAAAGGAATTCTGTTGGGGGACACTGGGACAATGGTGGAGGGAAGCGGATGCTCTAGTAGATGGTGTGGTGCTAGAATGACTTATGCAAGAGATCCTACCATTAACAGCATTGTAGACCATGGTGCAAGGAAAAAAAAAAGAATTCTGAGCTATAAAAGAGATTTCACAGTTGCCCACCAGCCAAAGCTCCACTCATCCCTCATAGGCCTCTGAGCTCCTTGAATACAGCCAAGTCTTCTGGTGACCTAATGGCCAAAGGGGAGTGCCTGCAGCAGCCCCAAGAGGGGCAGTGCCAGAGCCCAGCTTAAGCGTGGTCCCGAGGTCTCCCCCAGCACACTGCCTTTCCCTCACTCCAGACACCTGCTTTATAAAAGATTCTGCTTGATCTAGCTAAGCCAGAAGTTGAGAATAATGTGACTTCTTTTCCCGTCTTTAGACTTTCTTCCCCAGCTTTAAATTCTATTCTTAGAACTTGGGTTTACCATTAAAGAGTGGGTGTGGATACCCTACACTGCCCTCAGAATCCATGAATTCCCCCAATAAGCACAAAGACATGCATATACATGTTACACACACACACACACACACACACACATCCACCCCTCTCCTTGTGCCTTGCGTTGCTCTCACTGAAGTTCACGCACACCACATAAATTCAGGCTTTGGGAACAATACACCTGTATTCTCTCTAGTTTCCTGGTGGTACATGCTTTAGGGCATCTTGCAATTACAGGAAGAACCCCAAATCCAGTCCACAGTAATGGTCTAAAAAGGGAAGCATCTTTCTAGTAGTAGATAGGTGAGATATAACTGTGTATATCGAAACCTGTGATCCAAACTATAATAAGTCAATCAAAAATATTAAAAGAATTTAGTATTCTTTTAAAGGTGGGTACTCTGGGTCACGGAAGGGAGGCTGACACAGATGGTGGAGCTGGAACTGGAATACTACTGTCATTGTCACTATCCTATCACTGTCCTCCCGTTGTTCATCAAGTTGCTCGAGCGGACCCAGTAATGTCTCCATTGTGAGACTTGTTGTTACTGTATTTGGCATATTGTATACGTCACGGGTAGCTTGCCAGGCTCTGTCGTGCAGGCGAGATACACTCGGTAGCTTGTGGGGCTCTCTGAGAGGGGTGGAGGAATTGAACCTGGCTTGGCTGGGCCGGCTACAGGAAAGGCAAATGCCCTACTGCTGTGCTATCGCTCCATGCACTACATGCATACTACATGTACCAAAATCCATTACCATCTTGTAAATCACCATGACTAAATGAGAGAGAGAGAGAGAAAAGAGAGTGGGGAGGAGA
Source organism: Sorex fumeus (assembly GCF_029834395.1). Lineage (NCBI taxonomy): Eukaryota > Metazoa > Chordata > Mammalia > Eulipotyphla > Soricidae > Sorex > Sorex fumeus. Next base: position 63,077,729 of record NW_026606063.1, on the reverse strand, counting down.
GAAAGAGAGGGAGATAGAGAGAGAAAGAGAGAGGTGCATTTGAAAAAAACAACAAAGAATAGAGGCAACTAAGTGTGGGGCATTCATAACTGTTCTCTAAACCTAAGAAGTCCTCCAAACAGGAAAGTGTCTCAGGGAAATTCACTCGGGCTGGCGATGCCCAAGGCCAATCACAGTGGCACCACCCCATACCCGGTGGGAGAGATGCCCAGTGCCAGCATCCGTACAAGTTGTCAGGAACGAGTGGTGGCACCAGGCTCAATCCTCCATGATGCTTCAAGATGGAGGCTTGGTGTGAGCCGTGGCCCGCTGCAGGAACAGTGGGAGAATCTTCTCTTTCTAGCTCCCGTCAACCCTGCCCTGCATCCTCCGCCCTCCTCCAACCCTGGAGCCCTCACTTCCTCCCCGGACTCCCTGCATCCCGGGGGCAGAGCCACCAAGTGTCTTCCTTGCTAAGGTCCTGGCTGCGCCTTTTCCTTTCTGCTCTTCCAGCTACATGACCCTCTAGATCAAGCCAAAGTAGCTTCCCTCCCACCCATATAAGACTGTGTCCCTGAGAGGCACAGATGTCCCCTTTTCAGGAAGCTCCCACGCCACCTTGTTCCCACTAAGGGCAGGTACATGCCACCAGTCTGCACATGCCTTTGGCTAGCCCTCATAGCCCACAGCACACTAACCCTACGACAAATAAATATTCTCCTCGGCATCTGTGTCGGGGTGCCCACCAGTGCACTTCATGGAAAGCCTGGGAGTTGGGGTGCGCTGAAGCCCATCATCTAAAGCAGGAAGGCAATATCCAGTGAGCTAAGTTACAAAAATGGTGAATACATGACAGAGATAGAGATCTGATCCTGGCTTTGGGGAAATATTCCAGCCAGCATTCTTCGGACCACTGGAGAAATCTAAACAGCAGCAGAATAATTGAGTTCCTTATCTAAGCTGTGGAAAACACAGGAATTGACTTGGGTTCAATCCCCAGCACTTCATATGGTCCCCCAAGCCCTGTCAGGAGTGATCCTTGAGCACAATTTGGTGAGCCCCAAAATTTTTACAAAAAAAGGACAAACCTTACATGGTCCTTAATCTTGAGTATTTCAGACAAGATGTCTACTTACTTTCAAATGGTTTGGCAAATCAAGTCTGCTGGAGGGGAAAGGGTGTTGGTCCCTTCCGCCCTCCTCCCTCTGGAAAGAAAGATGGCGGCCACATGGGAGCCTTGTGGACAGCAGGTATGAGCCGGGGGTGTGGGGGCGACTAAAACCTCATGGGAAGGGGGGCGTTCCAGTCCGTCCTTCACGCCCTACCGAGGTCACCAGTTGCCCCCCGCGAGCTGCTCTCCAGCACGGCCACGGCCCCAGAAGCACAAGGACTTAATGCAGAATCCGGCAGCTTGGATCAGAAAAGTGAACAGACTATGCGTTAATCCAGGCCATCATGTTTGTCCGGAGGGGAAAGGGTGTTGCCCCAGTCGCCTTCTCCTCTCTGGAAAGAAAGATGGCGGCCGCATGGGAGCCTTGTGGACAGCAGGTATGAGCCGGGGGAGTGGGGGAGACTAAAACCTCATGGGAAGGGGGGCGTTTCGGTCCGTCCTTCATGCCCTACCGAGGCCACCAGTTGCCCCCCACTAGTGGCTCTCCAGCACGGCCACGACTCCAGAGCACAGAAACCAATTTCTTAACTATCTGACTTTCAGTAGAAATACTTCCAGGGTCAATAAGTAAAATAGCAGAAATCCAAAACCAACATTTAATTCTTGAACCCAGCTGTAGAAAGCAAATCACTTCACAATGCTTTTTCAGCATGTCTGATTTGGGGGGGAGGGGTAAACTCTAAATAATAGTGGTGAATCTTTTATTGAAACAATGAATCTAATCAAAGCAGATAGAGTGTTAACTAGAATTCATCTGCCCCACAGGGACTGGGAGGGGTGGGGGGTGGGATTTTATTGGGGTTCTTCATGGTAAAAAATAAGTATTGGTAAAGGGAAATGTGTTTGATATTTGCATGACTGAGACCTAAACCTGAAAGCTTTGTAACCTTTCCCACGGTGATTCAATAAATAAATTAATTAATTAATTAATTAAAAAAAAACAAATGGTTTGGCAAAATGTAAACTGGTGCTGAATCAAGATGAAGGGTACATGGTGCCTTACTCTGATGTTCTTTCTACTTCTTAGTCCATTTGAAAATGTTAATAGTAAAATTTGGGAAAAGTGGAATTAAACTCTAGTGAGCTCGCTATGGAACACAAGAGGGAGTTTTCTGACCTACCCCGGTTGCGGCAGTCTCTCACACCACCACACACACACACACACACACACACACACACACACACACACACACTACCTGCTACAGTCACAATAAACTACTCTGTGGCCTGAAGCTCACAGTTTCCTCTGAGCAGACTGGAACGCACCTTTTCTCCCTCCCTGAAGGTTTTCACATTTCAATTGTTAGGCCAACTTCCACTCCTTAAAAATCCTGCTCAAATATTCAGTAACTGCTGAAGGACAATTCTAGGAAATACATCTTCCTCTATTCTCTCAAGTGATCTTATTCCACTTCTCTCAAACCCTTATATTGCGGTGTCTATTAAGTGTCTATCTCCCCATTAACCTTGAGCCCCCAAAGTACACCAGAACATAATACCATTACAATCTTTTTTGTTTTTTTTTTGCAGTACCAGAGCTCAAACTCAGGTCTCATGCATGCAAAGCATGCTCTTCACTGCCATATTCCTGGCCAATCTCTGAATATTGTATGCTGAGCATAAAGCCCAGTTCCTTGTGAATCTTCAATAAAGAAGTATCATTACTTAAACAGAACCCAGGAACTAGGCTACAGTTTCTCCCTAAATGAGTACCTTCGAAATCCTGTAGAATGTGGCCTTCCTTGAAGGGCAGGGTCTGCTTCTGCTGCTGGTCCAGCATGCTGTGGACTGTGATGAATTCGTTGTCCAGGGCTATGACGTACGGGAAACAGATGGCTGCCCCGATCACATTCTCTGACCAGCGCACGGGCGCACGCTGAGATATTCCAGCCACGGTGGCAAACATGCCTACAAACACAGCCCGGGGAGCTGGGCATTAATGACAGGCTGTTCTCTGAAAAAGGGCTAGCACACAAAACAGCCACCCGCCACCTCCTCCTACAGGTACTTTCAAGAAGGGCAAACACTGTGCTGGACTGGTGAAGAAGCCTCAGAGAGTAACTCAGGCTTTGCAAAGAGAATTAGCTTCCTCATTCCTGGCAGGCTCAGGGGACCTCATGGAGGGCTGGGGATTGAACCTGGGTTGGCTGCCTGCAAGGCAAGCACTTTACCTGCTCTACTACCGCTCTGGCCTTCTCTCAGGGATCATTTCTGGTGGGACTCTATGAGCTATGTAGTGCCAGAGATGAAATTCAGGTTGGATCATGGAAGGCAAGCATTTGACCTGCTGCAGCCATCTTTCTGGCCCCAGAATATTATTTTTTTTTTATTATTATTACTTTTATTGAAAAGGCAGTTGTGATCCTATTTTGGGCTTTTTTGTTGTTTTCCCGAAAGTAAAAATCTGACCTTTCGAGACATGGAAAGAGATGGAGGAAACGTGTGTGCAAATTGCTAAGTGCGGGATGGAATCTAACACGTGACCACAGAAAGGAATAGGGGAAGGAATCCTGGCTGCAGAGAGCAAACCCCTGGGAAGGATGAACAGGCCTTTGTGGGCTGTGGAAGTCCTCTGTGAGATACCTCAGTGATGATGCACTCTCACCAAATACCACAGGCACCGGGAACGTACAGCACCAAGAGTGACCTCTACTATAAATGATGAACTTGGGCTGTGATGTGATGGATCCATCAAGTTTGCAGACTACTAGAGATGTCCACGCTGGTGCAGGGCACTAGTGACAAGGGAGGTTATGATGTGTGGGCTGGGGGGAGGGGAATGGTGTGGAGAAACTCTGTACTTCTCACCCCATTTTGCTCTAAAAGTCCTCTAAGAAAAAAGGAAGAGGGAGTGAATGAATATCAGGATGGTGCACTAACCAACACAGCCTGATTTTTTTTTCTTTTCTTTTTGGGTCACACCCGGCGATGCACAGGGGTTACTCCTGACTCTGCACTCAGAAACTACTCCTGGCGGTGTTCGGGGGACCATATGGGATGTTGGGAATCAAACCCAGGTCGGCCACGTGCAAGGGAGAATGCCGCTATACCGAATTTTTATCATAAATGTGTGTGCATCCATCATTTTAAAATGAGATGCCCAGGGTCAGGAATGTAGTTCAGTGGGAGAATGCTTGCCTTGCATGTGGAAGGTCTTGGATTTGACCCCAGTATTGGGAGGGAGTGGGGGGGGGGGGAAGCAGAAGAGGAAGAGGAAGGGAGAGAAGGGAGAGGAGGGGGAGGACTGGAGACATTACAGAGGTTAAACTGCTTGCCCTGCATGTGATCAATCCCATTTCCAACCCTAGCACAATATGGTCCCCTGAGCACTGAAGGTTGTGACACCACTTGGCCCCCGTAATCCCTGAAGCACATCCACGGGCCCTCACTTTCCATCACTGGCTCCCTTGCCCAAGAATCATCAGCAGGGTCTCTGGGCCACCTACACACGGCTTGGGAAAGCCCCCTCTGGAAAGGGGATGCCCATACCCACATTTTCCAAGGTTGGAGAGCAGCGAAATGGAAACGGGAACTTGTCAAGACATACAAAATCAGCCAAGGAACTTCGGGGATATTTTTCAGTGGGAGGAAACTAGTGGGCAAGACTCTTTCAGGGGCTGGAGAGACTATATAGCAGGGACCTCAGCCTCACAGGTGGCTGACACCGCATATGGACCCCTGAGCATCACCAGTTGGGATGCCTGAGCACAGAGCCAAAAAATAAGCCATGGGCATTGTTGGGAGTGGCTCAAAAAACAAAACCAATAAACAAAATGAATGATTACCAGTCACAATCAACTGACAAACCTACCAACACTGGAAACTCTGCTAAGTTCCCAGACGGTCTGAGATAAGGCACTTGCCTTGCATAGAGCTGACCTGGGTTTGATCCTGGCACCCCAAATGGTCCTCTGAGCCCTGCCAGGAATGATCCCTGAAGCACAGAGCCAGGAGGAGTAAGCCCTGGGCACTCCTGGGTCTGACCCTATCCCCCATCTTCCCACTGAAAGAAGTTCCTACCCATTTTACATGTGCACAGATGAACTTATTTTCTCCTGATGTATCCTTAGCCCCAAATCAAACTCATTCTATGATGGTCCTACCTTTGTTCTGTTAAATGCCATGCACAAAGCAAGCTACTGCCATCTCAGCAAGCCCTGTCCCCACAGCTACGCCTCTGTCCAGCCATACGGAGGAGGTCTCTACTCACCTAACCCCCCAGGGCCCGCCAGCAGGAACTCCTGTCGCCCAATCCGCTTAACAATGGGGCGCTTCTCCTCACTGCAGTAGGGGAACAGGTCCTGCGAGGTGCCTGTGCTATAGTTGAGGATGATGTACTGGGTGGTCAGGGCCAGGCACAAGAAGTGGCCGTCCACAGCCACGGCCACGGGCTGCTCGGGGGTGGGCACCTCCCTGACGATCTGCACGCGGTCCTCGTACACCAGGAAGAGCTGGATGGTCCTGCGCTTGGTGGAGATGATGCAGACCTCCACGCAGAAGGGGTCCCCACTCACGGGGTTCTCGTTCAGCGAGAAGGCCACCGCCCCCTTGATGCGGGCTCCCGAGGGCACGGGCTCCAGGCTCGTCATGTGCAGCAGCGTGATGCAGCTCTCGCAGAGCACCAGCAGCCGGCTGAGGGCCGACGCTGCCCGCAGCTCCTCCACCGGCTTCCTGGAACCCAGGTGCCGGCGCAGCTGCCTGGTGGCCGTGAAGGTGGCCGTGCCCGCGGGCTGCGGCTGCTCCTCCAGCAGAAAGTGGACGATGAAGCCATCGCTGGTGCCCACGTAGAGGTTCTTGCCGCAGCATTCCACGCACTCGATGTTCACTCGCTCCTTGTCGCCCATCAGCAGCTCCCGCTCCACTGCAGGGACCAGCGTGAAGGCCTTGGTGGTCATCCTGCCTGCTCGAAGATCTGTGGCCAAGAAAGAGAGGAGTCGGTCAAGGCGGAGCAGAAGTGGGGCAGTTAAAACGTGTGGGTTCCGCAGTGGGGAGGGCACCTGGCACCGTTAACTAAGTGGAAAGGGGCAATTGTACAGCGGGGAGGGCTCTTATCTTGCACGCAGCCAACCAGGTTCGATTCCCAGCACACCATATGGTCCCCTGTGAGTCCTGCCAGGGGTGATCCCTAAGCACAGAGTCAGGAGTGAGCCCCGGGCATCGGGCATCGCATCGCCAGGTGTGTCTCCCAATCAGAAAGAGAAATAAAATTAAAATAACAAAGAGCAAGGGAGGGACTTGAGGATGGCACCCAGAGAAAGTGCCTGCCTTGTAAACCCAACGTTGCAAGTTCCCTCTGCAGCACTTCTACCACCTGGCAAGTGCTCAGAGCATCCCAGCAGCTGCTTTTAAGGAACTTCTTGCATCTCAACCAAGCACATGCACGCACCCACCATGACCAGCACACCCAGCCCCTGGAGGGAACCTGCACTAAAGTGTGGAAAGGAGTGAGCAAGTAACTCCGCCAGGTGTGCGGACCCCTATTACCATGAGCACAAGCAGCCTCCCCCTGCCCCCCGCCCCCAACCAAGCATGTAGGCACCCCATGTAGTCAGTAGCAACAATAAAGGCAGAGGGTGGGGATGAAGTCATCACTGTCACAATCAATACGTGTCCACTTCCCCCGGGGGCTGCTTGGAAAGTGGTGATGACTCAGGGGAGACACATGAAGAAGGTGTGTCAGCTTCAATCCCTGACACAAACCTTTCTCAAAACACTGGCACCTCATCCCCAGGGTCAAGCCAATTCAAGGAAACACATTTTCCCTTTAAACTCCACTGAGTAAGACCCACAGAGGGACAGGCAAGCTCTGATACAGCCGAGTCTGAAAGGAAATCAGTGAAATACCTCTTCTTTCCTGCATCAGGCAAGGCCACCTTCTGAAATAGCAGGAGAAAAGGATTCTACTATTTAAAATGTGCATTGGCAGGGCTGGAGCTATAGTACAGTGGGTAGAGTGTCTGCCTTGCACGCAGCTGACCCGGGTTCGATTCCCAGCATCCCATACGGTCACCCAAGCACCGCCAGGAGTAATTCCTGAGTGCAAAGCCAGGAGGAACCCCTGAGCCTTGCTGGGTGTGACCCAAAAAGCAAATAAATAAAAAATAAAATAAAATAAAATGTGCATTGTGGCCAGAGCAAGAATAGATCAGATAAGGCACTTGCCTTGTGTGAGGCAACCGGGGTTCAATCCCCAGAAATGTGGTCCCCGAAGCCTGTAGGAGCATGTCATGCTGGGGAGGAAAACAGGGAAAGAGGCAGCTCCAGCTATCACAGGGAAGAGGTCAGTGCTGCAGAAAAGCTTCAAGTGCTCCACTACCAGTTTCAGGTGCTAAGCCCACCCCAGAACTCTCAGGCCGGCTCTGTGCCCACTTATATGCATGTACAGTTACACAGAGGTCCTGCAGGAAAGGGGAACACGCAGAAAACAGGCTGCCTTGTGCGGCAGTGGATCAAGCTCAAACTAGAGCTATAGCACCACCTTCTGGAAGGCAGAAGAGAAGTTTCCAGGTAAGATGAAATCACCCCCAGTAACGCAAAAGCTTAGGAATAATGCCACAAGAGGGAGCCAATGAGTGGAGCAAGCGTGCCCTATGCAGAGAAACACTGTCAGACTACCATATATAAAGGGCAACCAGCAAAGACCAACCCAGGTGTCTATTACAGCAAATGAGAAAGCAGGAGCATAAAACATAAAGGAAACAGAACATCGGAAAGAGAAAAAAAAAAAAGAATTCTCACACACCAAGCTCAAAGACAAGAAATTTGTGATCTAGTTAATAAAGAATTCAAAATAGTTACTTTGAAGTAACTCAACGAACTAAAAAGAAAACTTTAAAAAAAAAACTCAATAAAATTTGAAAAATACACTTGGCCAAAATGAAATTCTCATCTAAGAGACAATAACAGCAATTGATAATAATAAAAAGAACCAAACTCAATGAAATAAAACAAGAGAGAGCATATGAAGTAACCTGCATATCGACTGTATGATAAAAGATAGGATTTCTGAAATGAAAGTTAAGGGGGAAAAAAAAAACAGAACAAAGAAGCCATGTGTTTCAAAGGGATTCCTAAAAGAACAAATACCAAAGGTCTGAATTCAAAGAAATTCTAAAATAGTACCATGGGCGGGAGAGCTAGCAAGTGAGTAAGGAGCTTGCCTGCCTGCAGCTGACCCTGGTTAGAACCCAGGTCCCTGAGCACAGAGCCAGGAGTAAGCCCTGAACACTGCTGGGGATGTTCCCCGCTCCTCCTTGAAAACAAAACAAAACAAAACCCCACTAAAAATAGTTGTAAAATCATAGGATTTTATAGTTCAGGGTCCAAGGCACTTTTCTTGCCTGTGGCCAATACCAATTCGATCTCCAGTACCACATGGTCTGTGCGCCTCTAGAAGTAACTCCCACACAGAGCCACCGTAGACCCCCAGGCACTGTTGGGTGAAGCCCCAAAGTGAGTAAGCGAGAATAATAAACTTGACATTTCTGTTATTGCACGATTCACACTGCATCTAGGATTTCAAATGAATCTAGCAAGTTGGAGAGGCAGTTCAATGGGCAGATGGACCCTTACTTGCTGGGTTCAATGCCCAACATTGCAGATGGTCCCCTGTGCATCATGCCGGGGTAACCCCTGAGCACTGCTGGGTGTGGACCCCAAAACAAAACAAACCAGCAACTGATTTAGAATGTAGAACTGCATTATTAAAATATGGCTATACCTTAAACTCTATTAACTGGATTAAAAGTTATGGTGTCTAAATTTTTTTAAATGAGCACAGCTCTAATTTAAAGAGCAAACATTTTAATGTTTTCTCAAAAAATCACAAAATGCACATGTTCTCAAGGAAAGATCTGTGATTAACAACATAAATAAAGAGAACACTAAGCATCTCCAGGCGTGAAAAACAAAGTTACAGAGATGTTCTATTTCCCATGAGTCTTCCAATCTCGTTAAAGTCATAAGACTTGAAAAGTAAACAATCATTAATACAAAGCATTATATGCTAAGGGTTGAAATAAAGATACCAGTCAATCTTTTTCACCATATTAAGACTATACAGGGCCAGAGAAAGAGCACAGGTATTAAGATCCTTGTGCCGAACATCGTCTACAATTCTCAGGAACACATATGGTGCCCTGAGCCCTGCCAGGAGAGAACTCCCAAAACAAAATCAAGGTGCAGCCTGAGCAATGAACAGTGAGGAGGGCTTGTCTAGCCTGGTTGGATCCTGGCACCATATATGGCCCCCTGAGAGCTGAGCCAGGAATCAGCCCCGACCACTGCTGGGTGTGATCCAAAGAAAAAAACAAAACAAACAAACAAAAAAAAAACAGCCAAGGTACCGACAAACCGTACTAAACATACACTTCTAGACACAAACATGAGAAGTATTAGGGGCCCAAAGTGATAGTACAGTGGGTAGGGCACTTGCCTTGAATGCAGATGACCAGAGTTCATCCCCAGCACTCCATACTGGTGTGCCGAGCCCTCCAGGAGTGATCTCTGAGCTCAGAAAGAGAAGTAAGCCCTAGGTACTGCTGGGTGTGGTCCCCAAACAAACGAAGGTAACAAAATTAAAATAAGACATAAGCCAATAGCACTGCACTGTAGCACTGTCCTCCAATTGTTCACTGATTTGCTCCTGCAGGCACCAGTAATTGTCTCCATTGTGAGACTTGTTACTGTTTTTGGCATATCAGATACGTCACGGGGAGCTTGCCAGGCTCTGCCATGTAGGTGGGATACTCTTGGTAGCTTGCTGGGCTCGAGAGGGATGGAGGAATCAAATCTGGGTGAGCCACATGCAAGGCAAACGCCCTACCTGCTGTGCTATTGCTCTACCCAATAGGATATATATGTATATAATATATATAGTAAATGACTATCATAAAATGTATATTTCATAACAAAATAGATTTATTATAATAAGATACATTATAAAACATAAGCCTAGAGAGGAAAAACTGAAAGAAGAAAGAAAGAAAGAAAGAAAGAAAGAAAGAAAGAAGTACTTGGATTATGCAGGAGATTGAATAAAAATAAGAAACTAACAAATCTAATAGAAAGATGAGAAGGAAAGAATGTTCAGCCTGGCTAATAATCTGGAATCACAAATAATAAGTGAGAACAATGAGAATTCATTGACAAAACATCTGAAGGCTTAGGATCACTGTTTACAAGAACGTGGAACAATGAAAACTGTGCTACTGGTAGAAGCATCCACACTGCCAAAAACCATTCGTGCACTGAATTCCGTACACGAACACAGAAGTTGAATAAGGAAGGCCTTGGCATTCCTAAGCTGGGGATCCTGCTTCTAGACAACTGTCCTACAGAATGTACAGTCACCGGGGTGTAAGCAAGAACACAGCAATCTTGTTCAAGACAGGGAAATTGGAAACAATTCAAATTTCCTCAACAGGATGCAGCACTAAATAGCAGCCAAACTGCCTCCAAAACCAAGTGGCGAAAGCTGCTAAACTTAAATACTGAGTAAGGGCTTGTAAGACCCCCAAGTAGGAAAACCCAACCAGCACAGCTTTCAGGGTTGCAACCATGTATAGGAGGATGATATATTTTAAGTGCGCAAAGAACCTGCATGAATCCAAAAAGGATAACACTGGTTCAGAACTGGCATAGAGTAGATTCCAAGGATTATTAATTATTAATCCTGTTCTGCTTCTTAAACTGGGGTGGTGTTTTAAATGAACTGCATAATATCCTATCATTACAAATACGAGTACTGGTTTAAAATACATTGTGTGTCCATGAAATCCATTTACCCAATCCAGCTTACCCTGGAACTAGGTGGTGAACCTTCCTGTGAATAAATCTGGTACAGAATTCTCAAGAAGGGTCATGTTTAAAATTTCATTGTGTGAAAAGCTGACTGCTTAGAATTTCTCAACTAAATCTTCTACTTTGCTTATACTGTATCCACATTAACAGAGTCTGAGAGGTAATTCCCCTCAAATCCCCATTCCAGGTGGAGGACCCTACAGGAGGAAGTGGCCTTTGGGGACTGAGCCTGACCCTTCCTGTCAGCTTGCATCTCTGTACCTTTCCCTCAGCTTCTACGAAGCTTCCCACTTTTAATTTCCCATCAGCTTAGGTCTGGCGTAAAGCCAGAGAGAGAGCACTGCAAGGAAGGCGCCTTAATTGTATGCGGCCAACCCAGTTAGATCTCTGATACCATGTACAGTCCCCAGAGCTCAGCTAGGAGTGATCTATAAGCACGGCTGGGTGTGGCCACACCCCCCAAAACAAAGCCACACCACACGTGGTATTAATCATTATCTTAATCCCCTCTTATTTTCTATACTAAACTTTGGTAAGGTCAGGTTTTCAAAAACAAAAACCATGAGGCTGGAGTGATAGCACAGCAGTAGGGTGTTTGCCTTGCACGCAGCTGACCTGGGTTCGATCCCCAGCATCCCATAGGGTGTTTGCCTTGCACGCGGCCAACCCGGGTTCGATCCCCAGCTTCCCATAGGGTGTGTGCTTTGCACGTGGCCAACCCGGGTTTGATCCCCAGCATCCCATACGGTGTTTGCCTTGCACGCAGCTGACCCGGGTTCAATCTCCAGCATCCCATATGGTCCCCTGAGCACAACCAGGAGTAATTCCCAAGTGCAGAGCCAGAAGTGTCCCCTGTGCATCGCCAGGTGTGACCCAAAAAGCTAATGAGGAAAAAAAATAAAGTGACAAGGAAGAATAAGAGCAAAGTCTGAGGCAGACACTTATCTGGATATAGGCATGTCTACAGTGCGAGATCAAAGAGAAAGTGTAAGAAGATTTCTGATCAGAAACAGACAGAACTAGATTCTTCTAGAAGGCTCAGTGATCTTTACCGCTAGACACAGACAGACATCTAGGGTCATGTAGGGACATGTAGGGTCACACCTGACAGTGTAGAGGGTGCTGGAGATGGAATTTGGGGCTCACACGTAGAAGGCACATGCTCCACCACTCAACCCAGCAATCATCATTCTCCAACAGTAGGTGACACGGTTCCTTCTGGCCAGAGAAACACATGGAAGACGTGCACTGTGGGTCTACATAACTCCACTTGTCCCCGACTCATCACTTGGGGGTGTACTGTGGCTAACCCCAAGGCTGTGGCTTTCCCATTTTACCGATGCAGGCAAGTGGGACCCGAGACCCTGTTGGAATTCAGCTCTGAGTGAGGCCTGGACTCAGCAGCCTGCTAGGCTCCTCCTCAGCCCAGGCATGCAGGACCTTCCTTCCTGCACTGAGATACAGGAGGCAGCTCACCTCACCCCCTTGGCTTCTCTGAAACGCATCTGAAATGCATCTGCCATGTATAAATGGTTCTCCCCAGTCAGGGTTCAGGTCAGCACTGCCTTGGTGAATCTGATACTGAATCACCAGGTTTCACATTTTGTTATGAACCCAGTAATATTATCGAAAGAGGATTAGGCCCCTCTCTGTGACATCAAGTGTCACTTTTAGGAAACTTTTTGGAAACTTTTGGGGTATAAGGACCCTACAGTGCCTCTCGGTTCGCACAGCCATCAACTATATCTTAATCCTGCCAGAAATAAGAACAAACTCACTAACTTGGCACAAAGACTTTCCTTTTTGGAGAAAGAGGGCACTACCTGATAGTCACGGGACGCTACCGTCTGCACACTCATCTAGTAGAGATGGAACACGACATGGGTTACATATAATAACCCATGTCAACTATCTCAAACTTACAGGGAGGAGTGTGGAAAAATTAAAGACAGCTAAGACCTAACATCTAACTTGCCAGCTTGATAGTATCCTGATACATATCTATATGTAACAATTCATAGTTGATAAGCCTTTTCCAGTGCAACTAATCAAAATTATTGAAATATGCATGCACATAGACATACACATACAAGGTGAATATGTGTGTGTCTGTATAGTGTACGTGCATCTAGTCTATTACAGCAATATCCTCAGTTATAATTGAAGAGATCTGGAGAGGGGAAGGGAGGTGGAAGAGGACTAGGACAGAACTGTGGGGTCTTATGCACCTCCTTTACAGTATCTTTACACTGGACCCTCAAATGGGCGTAAAGAGTTTTCAAGTGCCTACTGGCGGCTAAGTACTGCTTTTCCTGAATCTTTCATTTTCTCAACAGCATCTTGATTCACGGTAACATCTTGATTCCAAATTTGTTAGATTCCAAGTTTGAGGACATGAAAGACAATATCAGAGGGAAAGTGCTTGCCTTGCATGTGGCTGGTTCCAATTTGATCTGTGGCACCAGAAATGGTTTTGCACTAATCCCTAAGTTTAGAGTCCTGAGCTCTGTAGCGAAAGACGCCCCCTCCCCCACCCAATCCCCACAACTCTTCAATCATCCTCAAGGTTTCACAACTACCTCAATAACTACTCTAATGCACTTAAGTTCATTTTGGGTAGTCCCAAATTAAGTCATTATTTCTGCATTAATTTAGTTGCTATGTGATTTTTAATAAAGAAAAATGGGTCAGCATTGTCACAGACGAGGTGAGTTGTAAAGAATGCACCAAATTATCTTCAGCATCCAAACACCTGGCTGCCGTAAATGATGACTTTAATGTATTTCTAATGAGGACTGGATTCAGACCAAGATGAAGAAGTCTAATCCAGAAAGTAAGATTTCCTTTTGTTTCTATAAAGGATTACAAATTTTTAATATTAGCAAAAAAGAATATGCTGAAAGTAGACTATAGACCAAACATGTGCAAAAAAGAATATGCTGAAAGTAGACTATAGACCAAACATGATTGCCACTCATTGCCTCTTTTGCAAACCACAACACCCAAAAGGCGAAAGAGAACAAAAGGGAATGCCCTGCCACAGAGGCAGGGTGGGATGAGGGGGGTTTGGGGGGTGGGAGGGATACTGGGATCCGTGGTGGTGGGAAATGGGCACTGGTGGAGGGATGGGTATTTGATCATTGTATAATTGAAACCCAAGCACAAAAATTTGTAAGTCTACAACTGTACCTCATGGTGTCTCACTAATAAAAATTAAAAAAAAAAAGAATATGCCATATCAATTCTATTCTTTTCCTAACAGGTACATTAGCTGCAAACTGAGTTTACATAAATGTAGCATTTTTATTTTTTATTGTTTAAAAAACACAACATTTTTTTTTCTTTTTGGGTCACACCTGGCAATGCACAGGGGTTACTCCTGACTCAAGCACTCAGGAATTACTCCTGGTGGTACTCGGGGGACTGTATGGGATGCTGGGAATCAAACCTGGGTTGGCTGCTGCAAGGCAAACACTCTACCCCTATCACTCTAGCCCCAAGCATAGGATTTTTAAAACAATGAGTTCTGTGCTCTTCCAATTATCACCTGGCATTGTCTCAGGGTAGACTAGACCCCTTGCAAGCTCCTGCAACTGGTGAGTTAGGCAGAGGCAGAAAGCAATGCTAGGGCCTCTCTCCCAACTCCAGCAGAGGAAGCAGGCCACAGTGGGGAGAGAAGGAAGAGTGGCTGAAGGTGAAAGCAGTTTGTGCCTTTTGACATTTCTTTATGCAACGTGAAGTGTGATGTGTGCAGCAAAGTGGTCCTCAGAACCAAGGATGAGCTAAAATCAAGTTTCACCAAGTCACAATTACTTGAGCATAAAGTCATTATGCTCAGAGTTGCAAGAGACAGAACTCTACAACCTCTATTTGTATTTATTACTGATACGTCAGGCCAGAGAAGCAGTATAGGGTTTAGGGCCTTTGCCTTGCATGGGACCAACCCAGGTTTGCTTCCAGTGCATATGGTACCCAGAGTACAGCCAGGGGTGACCCCTAAGCCTCTTGGTTGTGATCCAACCTCTCCACCCACAACAGTTATCAAGCACCTACTCAGTGCCAAATGGACCTTATCTTATCAGATTGTACACACTGGGCCAGATCAAAGGTACTTGCCTTGCAAGTGGCAGACCTGAGTTGGATCCCCGGTACCCCATATGATCCTCTGAGCCCCACCACGAGTGATCTCTGAGTGAGGAGCACTGAAGGTGGCCTGCCATCACAATCCACCCCCCTCCAAAAAAGGACACAGACTTCTTTAGGAGTGGCCTTGCCCTCTTGAGACTGAGGAAGGGACGATGCAGAATGCCTGAGTTCAGGTAGGAAGTGACAGGTTCAAAGCTAATCCAAGGCACTACTGGTCCCAGCAGGGCACAGGTGGGAGAGGTTGGTGGGGCACAGAGGTGGGTTAGGGCCGCAGGTCTGGGGGCGAACACAGGTCCCTGCAGGGCACAGGTTTCAGGGGGCACAGGTGTGTGTGTGTGTGTGTTTGGGGGGGGGGGCGGAGGTCACAGCGTGGTGGACACAGATGAGGGCTGCAGGTCTCCAGGAACACAAGTCCCAGAGGACAGGTTGGGGAACACAGGCAGCGGGGGAACAGCAGGATTGAGTGGCACAGGTCTCACCCAGGGGAGCACAGGTGGAGGGTGCTGCAGGTCTGCACAGTGCACAGGTCCCAGGAGTGCGTCTCAAGCTATCCCCCGGGGCCAGGCCAAGGCTACCCAGAGGCTGACTTGGGAGGCAGAAACTGGACGAGGCAGGAAGGGGAAGCGCGGCTCGGCCGTCCCCTCCCGTCCGGGCTGCGCCGGCCAGCCGGCCGGCCCCTCGGTGGCAGTCGCGGTGGCTGTCGGGGTGGTCGCCGCCCGCCCGCTCGCTCGCTGCCCGCGCGCACTCGCGGCCTTGGCTGTCACTCCCTCCGCGTGGGGCAACCCGCGCGCGGAGCGGACCCACCACCAGCCCGCGTGGCGAACCCCCGACTCTGGGTGTCGGGGCAGCAACCCCGGGAGAGGAGCGAAGGCATGGGGCGGAGTCCAGCCTTTGAACCTCCCGGGAGCCGCCGGCCAGTCCCCAGCACTTCCCCGCGGACACCTTCAGCCCGGTCCGACCCCGGGAACCGGCGCCACTCGCGGGCCCCAGCGTCGCCCGCCTCGGGGCTCCGGCGTCCCGGGAGCGCCTGGGAACGTCCCGGACCGCGACGGAACCAGGGGCCCCGGGTCCTGGCCGGCCGAAGCTGCCCCGGCGGGCGCGGTGGTGCCGGAGCCCCCGAACCCAGCAAATCCAGAGCGCGGCCCCGGGCAACCCCCCCCCCCCCACCCCGACCCGCGCGCGCACGCGCCGCCGCGTCCGCACCGCCCGCGCCCCCCGCGGCCGCACTCACCGGCGCCCGCGCCCCGCGCCGCCCCGCGGCCTGGGCCCCGCCGCCCCGCGCTCCGCCGCGGCTCCCGGCTGGGCCGCCGCTTCCCGTCACGTGGGGGCCACGGCGCCGGCGAGGGCGGGAGCCGCCGGGTCCCCGCGCCGCCGCCCGCTCCTCCGCCCTCCGGGGGCTCCCCGGCCGCCGCGGGTCGCCCCGCGCCGCCGCCGCCGCCCCCCAGGGGCTGGGGAGCCGGGAAGTCGAGACGGTCCGAGACGCGGCCCGGGGCAGGTTGGGCGTTCGGAGGGCTGCGCGGACCTGGCACGGAGGAGGGTTCTCCGGTTCCCCGCAACACGGCCCAACCCGCTCTGCCCACCGCTGCGGCACCCACGTGACCCCGCAGGGGCGCACTCGGGAGGTACCTGCTGAGGAGTGGAAGGACGGACGGACGGATGAATGGAGGGCCCGACGGGTAATTCGGGGAGTTACTTGGGGAGGGTGCAAGGGTGGAGGGGTGGTGGAAGGATGGTTGGATGAATAGATGGGTGGGTGGAAGGGTGGAAAGAAGGATAGAAGGATGGATGGATGGGTGAGCCCATAACTCAGGGAGTTACTTGCGGGGGGCATGTATGGGTGGGTGAACGGATGAATGGATGAACAGATGAGTGGGTAGGTAGATAGATGAGTGCTTTGGAGTTACTTGCTGGCTGGCTGGCTCGCTGGCTGGGTGTTTGGATGGATGAGTAAGTCGGTCCATCCTGGGAAACAACTCTGATAGTACTCCCTGGGGACCCAACACTTGGAGAAGAAAGTGCTTTCCGAGCCAGTTTGCCCAATCCCCTTAACAAAAGTCCATTCGTTGCTATTCCTTTTGGATCAGTATACAATGAAGTTAACCAGAAATCCACCAGCTTCTCTCCAAGATCTAGCCAAGATGCAATGTCATGATGAAAGGCTCGGAGACTTATACCCAGAGTTGACAGCGCTCATTATGAGCACATAGAAAGCCTAACTGTGTCCATGGTTTTCTCTACCTATAGAATTCACCAAGGACATGTAACCATGTCCCCACCCCAAAACTTGAGAACAAAGCAAGAAGGCAGAAAGCAGATTATATTCCGTGACATTCAGGTTTCAAATGGAGAAAAGCAAATGATTCCCCACCAGTATCCCCCCAAAAAGGTTAAATGAGGGGCTGGAGCAGTAGTAGAGTGTTGTCTTGTACGCACAGCAGGTAGAATGTTGTCTTGTGTGCACAGTAATGGCACAAACTCTGTCATGACCCAGAAAGAAGTAACTGAATAAGGATCCTGCTGAGGTTAGGAAAGACTAACCTGGCCTGAAGACTGTGGTCTGGGATATATAGTGAGATGTCCCCAGGAAGAGCCACCCTTTAAGCTTAATATATCTCTTATTGTGTTCATACAAAATGACTAGAAATATTAGTAAGAAGTAAATTTAATATGATTGTTTGAGTGGATTATTGGCTTAGGAAAGGAGAAAACAGTACACCCTTAGATGAAATCCTGCCTCTGGGTGGATCTCCTAGTAATTTGAAGTGCTGAGCCCTTAGATGAAATTTTGTCCTTGGGTAAATCCCCTAGAACTTTCCCTAAAGGAAGGACTTTGCATCTGTTTATTGTTATGACAATATTCAATCACACCTCTGTGTAATTACTACCCCCAACCCTTTGTCATTTCTCTGTAACTAACATTGTGAGATTTGAATAAATGGCCACTGATTACCAACCAACTTGGTGACCCTGGTTCCTTCGTGTGTCTGTCGTGG
Source organism: Sorex fumeus (assembly GCF_029834395.1). Lineage (NCBI taxonomy): Eukaryota > Metazoa > Chordata > Mammalia > Eulipotyphla > Soricidae > Sorex > Sorex fumeus. The sequence goes on along the minus strand of NW_026606063.1, from coordinate 63,059,639 downwards.
TCGGCCACTGGGGGGACGGTGATCAGTCCCCAAAGCATCAAAGGGATCCTCAGGTCACAGCACTTGTAACAGTGACACTCCCCTCTCCCCGCCCCCCGGGAATAGCAACACTAACCAAAGTGGGAGACTGGAGGTTTTCAACATTTCTAGAAGTATTGACTGGCACCAGTCCATGGATTTCTGGTTAAAAACCAGTGCTTTTAATAATTTGGAGTGAATTTGTGAAGGGGGGGGGGAAGACAACTCAAATAACTACTTCCTTAAGAGTTTACCATAGAAATTGTATGTGTAAAATGCCACAAGTTTGTGGATTCATCTTTTCTTCCTGGAACTTTTCAGAAAGTTGGCTTCACATGTGATACCACTGTGTAACTCTGACTTAGACCTGTAAGCAATTGCATTAGATGAATCTACAGTTCCTTAGGTTGTCTCTGTTGGTGACTGTTAGGAAGAAATGTCAGTCATGTTTTTTTTTTTCAAAGAATTTTCTAACTTAATTGACAAATATTGACTTTATTTTCTTTGGGTTCCAACTGAACATGTGAATACAGTTTTAGAGTATTAGTACTTGGTGCTGGTCATCTACTTCAGAGAGTTAACATTCTCAAACTAATTCTAGGCTTCTGTAGTTCTTACTGGGCATGAAGTAAACTCCTGAGGGCAACCATGCCCATCCCTGCCTTGCTGTTTCTCTATGCAAAGAGCAAATACTTGATCCATTTTAAAAAATGGATTCTTTTATTTTGGTGGTGCTCAAGGCTTATTTCTGGCTCTGCATTCAGGGACCACTGCGTATGGGCTCGGGGTACCATCTGGGATGCCTGGGATTAAAGCTGAACTGTCCTTCATGCAAGGCAAGTGCTCTCTCTCCAGCCTCTCCACCATTGTTTTAAAATGCCCTGATACTCATTAAATCAGGTTATCTTTTTCTTTATTATTATTAATGAATCATCGTGAGGTACAATTACAGACTTACAAACTTTCATGCTTACGTTTCAGTCATACAATGATTGAGCACCCATCCCTCCACCAGTGCCCATTCACCACCACCAATATCAATATTCCCAGCATCTCTCCCACTCCCATCCCCGCTGCCCCCCCTCCCCCCCGACTCTATGGCAGGCACATTCTCTTTACTCTCTCTCTCCTTTTGGGTGTTGTGGTTTGCAATACAGGTATTAAGTGGCCATCATGTTTGGTCTATAGTTTATTTTCAGCACGTATCTCCCATCCCGAGTAGGCCCTACAAGCATCCTTTACTTGGTGGTCCCTTCTCTGTCTCAGCTGCTAAAACAGATTATCTTTAAAAGAGACTTTTTTTTTTTTTGGACTGGGTCACACCCAGCAATGCACAGGCCCTACTCCTGGCTCATGCACTCAGGAATTACCCCTGGCAGTGCTCGGAAGACCATATGGGATGCAGGGAATCGAACCCAGGTCGCTGCATGCAAGGCAAACACCCTACCCGCTGTGCTATTGCTCCAGCCCCTAAAAGAGACTTTAAAGAAAGGTTTTTATTTATATTTTTAGACCTTGAACTTTTGACTTTGGGCCAGCTCTTAAGATCCAGCTGACCCTGCTGCCATATTTTTTGTTTGCCTGTTTTGGTGCTGTACTAGAGATGAAAGAGAGACTTTTTGGGTTTTGTTTTCATTCAATTTATATTAAAACTGAAATAGGAGTCTTATTCACATTCTTTATTGTTCTAGCAGTGTTTTTAATTTTGTAGTATATTTTTGTCTTTTATTTAAAAAATTTTTTTTATTGAATTACTGTGGCTGGAGTGATAGCACAGTGGTAGGGCGTTTGCCTTGCACGCAGCCAGCCCGGCTGAGCCGGGTTCGATTCCTCCGCCCCTCTCGGAGAGGCCGGCAAGCTACCAAGAGTATCTCGCCCGCAAGGCAAAGCCTGGCAAGCTTCCCGTGATGTATTCAATATGCCAAACACAGTAACAACGAGTCTCATGATGGAGATGTTACTGGGCCCGCTCGAGCAAATCCATGAACAACAGGAGGACAGTGTTTGTTTGTTAGTTTGTTGAATTACTGTGAGATAGACCTTTGCAAAACTGTTCACGATCGGATTTCAGTCATACAGTATTCCAACACCTATCCCTCCAGTATTTCTTTTTTTTTTAAATTTATTGAATCACCATGAGATAAAGCATTACAAAATTGTTCATGATTGTGTTTCAGTCATACATTGTTCCAACACCTGTTCCTTCACCAGTGTAATTTTCCAAGCACCGATGTTCCCAGTTTCCTTCCCCACCCTTTCAAGTCACCCCCACCTCAGCCTGCCTCTGTGGCAGGCAGGCACCTCTCTTCTCTCTTAAAAGAGAGACTTTAAAAATAGACTTCCAGGGGCTGGAGAGATAGCACAGCGGGTAGGGCATTTGCCTTGCACGCGGCCGACCCGGGTTCGATTCCCAGCATCCCATATGGTCCCCTGAGCACCGCCAGGAGTAACTCCTGAGTGCAGAACCAGGAGTAACCCCTGTGCATCGCCAGGTGTGACCCAAAAAAGCAAAAATAAATAAATAAATAAAAATAGACTTCCATTATTTTAATTTATAATCTTTCTTTTTATGAGTTCACATTGAGCATATTTGGGTACCACGTTATTTCCGGGTTTTGGACCACACCTGATAGTGCTGCTCAGAGATCACTCCTAGCTCTGTGCTCAGGAATGACTCCTGACAGGAATCAGGGGACCATATGGGTTGTCAGGGATTGAACCCAGGTCAGCTGCGTGCAAACCATACCCACCATACTATTGCCCCATACCCTGAAGGTAGTTATTGAAAACAGAAGACAGAACATAATTCTATGTTGCTAAGATATGGGTCGAAACATTTTTAAATAGTCACTTTAAACTTTTTAATTACAGGTATGCTCAGACTTTTGACAACTAATGACAAAATACGGGTAACATAAATATCTCAAATATCACACTACTAGAGACATCAACAGCCCAAGTTCTCAGTGTGTCCATTCATTCAGTGAACTTTTATCACATACCTCCGTAGTGACAGAACAGTATGAATGAGCAGCTGGGAGATGTAAAGGCAATGGATGGACCCTGCCTGAGAAGAACTCATCAGGCTACAAAGGAGAGGATGCCAGGTAGGGCAGTGTCCGCTACTCTCCCTTATCTCTGTTCTTGTCATCTACAGGAATCGAATACAAATGTTAATAAATAAAATCCTTTGAGGGGTTAGAGCTACACTTACCTTGCAAGTAGTTGATCCAGGTTTAGTCTCTGGTGTCCCCAAAAGGTCTCCCAACCCCACCAAGAGAGATCCCTGAGCACCAAGCCAGGAGTAAGACCTGAACACTGCTGGATATAGCCCCCAAGCAAACCGAAATAAACCTTTAGCACATTGCTGGGATATAGCTTTGTGGTAGAGTCTTTGAACGTGTGAGGCACTGGGGTTTGATCCCCAGAGCCAGAAAAAAAAAAAAAGAAGAAAATGGTGTTAACACAGCATTTAAAATTTTTTAAACATTATTATTATTATTTTGCTTTTTGAGCCAAACTCCGCATTGCACAGGGGTTACTTCTGCCTCATGCATTCAGGAATTACTCCTGGCGGTGCTCGGGGGGGACCATATGGGATGCTGGGAATCAAATTCAGGTTGGTCGTGTGCAAGGCAAACACCCTCCCTGCTGTGCTATCACTCCAGCCCCTAACACATCATTTTTCTCCCAATAAGATAGGCTGAGAAAACTGAGTAACTGTTCTGTTCAAGTCTCTACACAGAACAAAATTTCAACTGAGTTCTAACTTTCAAGTTCAGGCTCCTTCCAAAGCAGCTGCTTCACCACTAAAAATGGTACCTTCTGGTGTGGGGAATGGGGATACTACTACTAGGAGTGCAAATTTCATACTACTTTGAATTTTGAATTATTTTCTTGGGTATAGCAAATCATCACCATTATATACTTAACTCCAAAGTTAAAGATTTTCGGGCCTCAGGTCATATCCTCTCCAGAGCGCTGGCTGGAATGCTGCCCCAAAAGCAGCAGTCAGATTAGCCCAGTGGCTGTGATCACCCCGCTCATCAAATTAGACCATCCAAATACCTGCCTCAGCTTAATGTTGGGGAAGCCATTTCACCTCAGATGATGTTCTTTAACACTCCAAGGGAAGAACTGGACCATCTATTTCCTTCCAGCTCTGAGCCTCAGTTTCTAAACAAAAGTAAAACTGTAAAACACTGCTATGTCTCTTGTCTTTTCCATTTAGCATCTTATTTTAAAATGCTCTTTTAGGCTTGCTCTTCAAGTCCTTGCTCTCCCTTGAATGTGTCTCACTTGCGTGTCTGTCCCCCCACCCTCCAGGAGCCCATATTCATTTGAACACTTGAGTCCTCTCCTCCTCTCCATCCATGTTTAAGTTTATTTCAACAAAACCTATCCTGCGTCACCAAAAATATAAAACTCTTTCAAAGTCTCGTTTATGGCATTGTCAGATTGTTCATATTTTGTGGCCAATACCCAGTAAAACGACATCATTGAGGGGCTGGAGAGGCAGTATAGTGAACAGGGCACTTCCTTACATGTAAATGACCTGGGTTCCATCCCTGGCACCCCATATAGTCCCCTGAGCACAGCCAGAAGTGATCCCTGAGCACAGAGCCAGGAATAAGCTTTGAGCACAGCTGGGTGTGCCTCAGCCCCATAAAATACAAATAACAACAAGGATGCAAACCCTAAGTCCTTATTAGAACACATCTATACATTGGTTTTTCTTGTAGACATAGATGTTTATGTGTTTTAAATGTGCACAGTATTTGGGGTTGTGTATCTCCTCCACAAGGGATGATAGCAGTAAGTAAACCTTGTAGACGGCTGTCGAAACCAGCACAAGACCTGCGTGCAGGCTCTGCATACAGGAGACCTGGGTTCCATCCCTGGAACCACATGCCTCCTCACTGCCCAGCAACTCCGGTGGCAACCCGTGAGGGGGCCAAAAAAAAAGTTCATTATCATTATAAGGGATTATGTAATAGTAGCTACAACTGTTTGTTTAAAATGGTCGTTGTTTCCTTTTCGTTAAAGTGGAGGAAATGGACTTGGACGTCTGTGTGCCACTTGCTCCTTCCTTGACCCTCATCAACTGCCCTGGACCTATTCGCTGTCCTGCAGAACAAGCATTCGGGGACCTGGACCGGGCAGGGCTGTGCAAGGGTACAGAGGCACGCAAGATGTAGTCTCTGCGCACGGTGAATTCTTGCCCGTTTCTGGCGGCGTTTCTTGGCCTGTGATTTTCGTGGGCGATTTCGGTGCACACATGCGCAGGTTGAACATCTCTGGCCGCGAGTGGACGGCGGAGCAGCACACGACAGAGTCGAAAGCAACATGGACCGAGATCACCCGGGAGGTGACAAGGGGCCATATCGAGGCCCCCGCCTCTCCCGCAAGGCTGCGCTTTTGGGGACTCCTTTTGCGTCCGCCATCCCAGGCGCGAGTGCCCCGGCTTTGGCATTCCCCTCTCCTCCAGCAACACTCGCGGTGTCGTTGTCGTCTCCAGGCCAGACCTTCCCACTCCGTCCCTTTCGCCCCTCGACGCCTGCAAGCCGGGCCAGCCGCGAGCACCGAGGCAGACGCGGCGCGGCGCGGCGCTGCTGGATGACGACACAGCCCGGCGCCCTCCGAACACGTCACTTCCAGAACGCTTCCCGCGCGGAGCCTTGTGGGTAGCCGGCCCGGGTCTCCTGGAGACGACGATGGCGGGGTATGTGGGCGGTCGCAGTTGCACGGACTCGGAGCTCCTGCTGCACCCTGAGCTGCTGTCTCAGGAGTTCCTACTCCTCACTCTCGAGCAGGTCGGGCGCGCGGGGTCGGGTGGGCCTGCATTGGCGGAGGTGCAGGGACCTGAGGTCGCCCCGAGCTGTCCTCGGGCGGGCTGGGACCCTGCGGCGCGCCTGCTGCGGGTTCGGAACGGCGGCGCCCTTGGAATGTCAGCCCTCCCGGGTCCGAGTTCCTCTCTCCTGGCCTGCGTGGTTTCGAGAACTCCTGGGGAGACGCGCCCGTCGGAAGGGCCCGGGGCGGGCGGGCCGACGCGGGGTGGGGGACACCTGAAATGTGCCCCCTGTCCACCTCCCATCTAAAAGAAAAAAACAATAAAGTATCCCCCTTCCCCTCCCTGCCATGGGCGGGATCCGAGCCCCGTGGCTCCCGAGGCTTGTTGCAGGGCCTCGGGACCTCCAGGAGACTCGGCCCGAGTCCGGGAGGGGAACGGGCGGTATACTTATTTTTTTTCTTTTGGATGCACAGGGGTTACTTTTGGCTCATGCACTCAGGACTCACTTCTGGCGGTGCTCGGGGGACCATATGGGATGCTGGGAATCGAACACGGGTGGGCCGCGTTGCAAGGCAAACGCTCTACGCGCTGTGCTATATCATAGCGCCAGACCCATGGGCGGTAGTTTTGTTGTCGCACGCGAGTTCTGCAGCGCGGCCGGCTGATCTCGGCGCCCCGCGGAGTGGGTGAGTGACGTGCGGCCCCGCCGTCTCTGTCGACAGACCCGCGGGTCCACTCCCGGGGCTGCAAGCCTGGACCACCGCCCCGGGCAGCTCTTCTCGGGGTTCTGTGTATTCCGGCCGCCGCGGCGCTTCTTAACCGATGTAGCTGGCTGATGGGTTTCCCGCCTTCATACCGGGGCCTTGCGTGGAGGAGATTGCTTTTCCCAGGCTGTCAAGTCACCAGTGAGAAAAATCGGGGACTGGGGGCTTCCGTTTCAGTTGTACTGAATGTAAAGGCTTCCAGGCCTTGTCTGTGCTGGAGCCAGTGACCGCGCCCGGCTCCCTTCCCGGCGTTGCCAGCGTTTCCTGCTTCTATCTGGGCTGCTCGCATGATGGGGATCCCCTTGGAAGATGGGAAGCCGTGAGGACCTACAATAGGAAGGTCTGCACGATGTGCGGAGGACCCCTTGAACGATGGGGGCCGGGGTACAGTAGGAAGATTGGACTTGGGTGAGAGGCCACAGGCGTCATCCTGGAAACCCACCGCTCCCGCCGCATTAGGGACCTGTCAGTTACTGGAGGTGACCTCCAGTCTCCCTGCCTTCATCCGCATCCCTGCAGCAGTTCCTGGATGCTTTTGTCAAACTCATATTGTTAATGCCATACTGTTGGCCTGGTCAGGTTCCCCCCTCCCCTTCCTCCTGTCCCCCTCCCCCCTACCCAGTCCTGGGTCTCAGAGAGGCTGGCAGAGCGTGCCCAGCAGTCAGTGCTTTCCCAGCAGCAGGCAGGACTGAAGGCTGACAACCTGTGAGGGGTGTGGTCGTGTGTGGCTTGAGTGCCTATCTGGGCCCTGTTACTAGATGAGGGATCCTTATGACAAAGGATGCTGTTTTGAAATCACCTTTGCTTTCTATCCCACAGAAGAACATAGCGGTTGAAAATAACAGAAGCATAAACAAGGACGAGCTTACTGATCTTTATGTTCAGCATGCAATACCATTGCCTCGGAGAGATTTGCCAAAGAACCGATGGGGGAAGATGATGGAAAAGAAAAGAGAACAGCAGGGGATAAAAAATGAGGATAAAAGGTAGTTCGTTTGTTTCTTTCTTTCTTCAGATACTCTTGAGTGGTTTGGGCTTTCATCTTACATTGATAGAGTAGTTTTGTTTTGGGGCGTCACACTGGGTAGTACTTGGGGCTTATTCCTGGTGGAACTGGAGGGCCTTTTGGGGTTCTGGGGAATCAAACCTGAAGTGGGCCATGTGAAAGGCAAGGCTCTATCTGCCATACTGTTTTTGGCTCCTGACTGAATAGTTTTGTCTCTCTGTTTACTCAGGCAAAAGTTACTTCAGCAGCTGTTTATGTAGAATTTCCTGCTAGTGTTTTGAGAAATACATAGTAACAGGTGAAGTAAAATCTGTTTATGTAACAGTGAGAGAAAAGTAAAGGGACCTGGCAGAACCTAAGTAAATCAAACTTGCAGAGAGTAACATCAGCAATCTGCCCTGGAATGCAGAACCCTGCACAGCCACCCCAAGCAAATAGCTGCAGGGCTGGAGTGCCCAGGGAAATGGCCAAAGGGTTGAAACTAATTAGGAAGGATGTTAGTTGTTTGGAAGTTCAATTACAAGTTGAAATGGAGGAGAATATTGTGTAAGAACAGTGACTCCTACGTGCTCTTAGTGAAGATGGTGGCTTCTTCCCTTAAAGCAGTGAGAAGGTTTGGGCAGATCTATGTGAAGATACTAACTGGAACCAGCTGCATTACTGAGAAATTACTGAAGATCGGGACACGGTGATAGTCGGAAAGGATTGCAATTAGAACTGCTGAAACCCAGCCAGTAGGTAGTTATGAGTTTGATTCAGGTGCCAGACTTGATGCTAATAATTAGTTGAGAACTGATCTATAGAAAGTGGGACCCTGAGACAATGGTAGTGGGAAGCAAATTCTGACTAGTAAGGTTGGAATATTGTATGCATGAAACTATCTTGAACATTGTTGTAAATTATGGTACTTGAAAAAGATACGTGTGTATAAAGAATATATGTAAAAGATACATATATATATATATATATATATATATAATCAGGGTCATAGAGCTAGTACAGCAGGTGGGGTGCTGGCCTGTGTGTGGCCAATTTAGGTTCCATCCCTAGCACTCTATATGGTCCCCTGAGCCCTACCATTAGTGATCCCTGAGCGCTAAGGGTGTGGCCTAAAATAGCAAAAAAATCATTTGAGTTCTGTATATCTCTTTGTAGAAAGGGCCAGTAAGATTGCTGAATTATAGGAATAAGACTTTAAGTCTTAATCATAGCACAGTGAAAGTTGTAGCGTTTCAGGTATGCCATTGAAAAGTTTTACATTTCAGATTTTTTTAAAAAATTTTTTAATTTTTCTAAATTTTATTGAATCACCATGAGATAGTTACAAGCTTTCATGTTTGGGTTACAATCACACAATGATCAAACACCCATCCCTCCACTAGTGCATATTCCCACCGCCAATCTCCCCAGATACCCCGCCTTTCCCACCCTCCCCCTGCCTTTGTGGCAGACAGTATTCCCCATACTCTTTCTCTACTTTTGGGCATTATGGTTTGCAATACAGATACTGAAAGGTCATCATGATTGGTCCTTTATCTACTTCTGCACACATCTCCCATCCCTACCGGTTCCTCAAGTCGCCAATTTCTTAGTGATCCCTTCTCCATTCCCCCTGCCTTCTGCCCTCTGCTCATGAGGCAGGCTTCCAGCTATGGAGCAATCCTCCTGGCCATGTCTATCCACTTATAAGCAAATTTCATGACTTTATCTCTCCTAACAGCCGCATAGTACTCCATTGTATAGATGTACTAAAGTTTCTTTAACCAGTCATCTATTCTCGGTCACTTGGGTTGTTTCCAGATTTTGGCTATTGTGAACAGTGCTGCAATGAACATTTAGGTACAGCTGTCATTTCTACTGTGCTTTTTTGCATTCTCGGGATATATTCCCAGAAGTGGTATTGCAGGGTCGTATGGAAGCTCAATTTCTAGTTTTTGAAGGACTGTCCATATTTGTTTTCCAGAAAGGCTGGACTATTGGGCATTCCCACCAACAGTGAAAGAGCGTTCCTTTTTCCCCACATCCACGCCAGCACTGGTTGCTTTTGTTCTTTTGATCAGAAATTTTTTTTCATAAAATAGAAGCATATTAATTTGTTTAATATCATTGGTTAATGACTGGAGTGTCCTAAGAGTGGGCTAGTTATTTCCTTTCCTGTTTTATTGCTGGTGGATGCAAGTGACCGATTAACAACTTTCGGAGGCCTCTGTTTGGGAGGCACTATCTTCGCAGTCCCTGTTGCCATGGGAAAGGATGTAGTAAGAAAGACTGAGGAGAATCATGGAGTTTTAAGTGGGTTGGTTTACTCTCTGCTTATGAAGGGAAAACTACCTCAGTAGGGATATTACTACCTCATTATGATATATACATTTAGTCTTCTGGAAATTAAATATATGTACATCCTGATCAAAGGATCAGGAGCCCAGTCTGCTGCCTGTGAGCCTGGGGTCACATACTGATTGGTCTGGCTACTGTGTACCTTCTCCAGAGTGGAAAGAGGCAAGCAGAGAATCAGAGACGAGCAACTGAAATATGTGTTCGAGGGAGAACACAGGTTTGAGGAGCAGGCCTGGCTTGATTCTTTCTAAGGAAATACTTTTCCTTTTTGGGGCTACTGTACACAGTTTTGAGAGGCTACTCCCAGTGCTCACTGGTCCCTCCCAGCAAAGCCTAGAGTACTGGGAATTGATTACCCAGCTCCTATTTACAAAGCATGTGTTTCAACCCAGTGAACTCCCTCCTGCCCGTGATGATATTTCTTTCTGGTCTGCGTATTCAGGCACATTGACCCAAGTAAATCTTTCAGGATTTTTTCTATTTCAAAGCAAATTTTTAAAAATGTTCTCTAAATAGTTAAGGATTCAGTCAAGATAGAAGCTGGTGGATTTAAAAAGTTATTAATTACCCAGATGCCGGCCTGGGTTCGATACCTGACACTTCATATGTTCCCCTGGACCCCTCCACGACTTATCCCCTGAGCACTGTCTGGGGTGTGTGTCCCCCAAACAAAAAAAATAGAATATTAGATTAAGCTCCAGAGTTGGTTGGTGGATGTACTGTTGAGCTGCATGGAGGACTCCAGATTTGATCACCTGTACTGCATAGCTCCCCCAAGTGCTGTGAGGTATGATTGACAACCTCCCCCCCCCCCCCATAAAAAAAAGAATTGGATGGTGTTTTCAAAATGAAAGTGGTGTATGCATTAAAAGGTGACTTTTAAGTTTCTTGTCAGCAAATACTTAAACATTTAAAACACTAGAAGACTATTGCTTTATTTCAGAGAAACATAGAAAATTTTATTTCTGTAGTTCTACTTAGATGAGTTACCAATAAATCTAATTTTGGTCTTCGTTGTTTGATTTTTGTGTTTGGTGCCTCATATCTGCAAAGGTTATGTTCCCCCCCTGATCTCCGTCCCCTGCTCAGGTTGGTTTCCAGCGAACTGGTTCTTCATTAGTATGGTATTTTTCTTTGGTTTTAGGAGTGGCTCTGTGGACGGATTAAGGAAAAGACCCCTGATTGTATTTGATGGAAGTTCGACCAGTACAAGTATAAAAGTGAAAAAGACTGAGAACGGAGATAATGACCGACTCAAACCCCCGCCTCAGGCAGGCTTTACCAATCATGCCTTTCAGAAATTTGCAAATTCCTCCTCCTTGATTTTGTCTTCCAATTTGCCTATGAACAATAAGATGGAACACGATAATGACAGTAAACAGAATCATGACTTAACACACAGGAAAAGTCCTTCAGGACCTCTGAAGTCACCACCTTTGTCCCCAGTTGGAACGACTCCGGTGAAGTTGAAACGAGTGGCCCCTAAGGAAGAAGCTGAGGTGGTAATAAGTGCGGGATGGGCTGTGGGTTACATGGTGCTGTCCGTCTCAGCTGGTGGCGGGGTGGGGTGGGGGCGCGCAGCTGTTTCGTGAACTTTGGATGATCTATCTGGTTTTTACATGTAGTTTCTCTGTGTTTCAAGCCCTTGGTGATAGGATCATTCTTTCAAAAGTGCATTTTGTTTATTTTAGCTTTAGATGTGTAGAGAAACACTTTGGCGGGGTCAGAAAATTAAGAATTTATCTGGAGTCACACACTTGTTAACTTTTTGAACATTGTAATTGGCGGGAAGTGGGGCACTTTGCAGCAGTGCTCTGGAACTGCGGCCACTCCTGGCGATTCAGGCCCAGCTGTACAACCTGATGTATGTGCAGCCTGGCTTTTATACAACCTGGCGTTTGTACTACCTGATATTTATACAGCTTAGCATTTGTGCTACCTAACAGTTGGTGCTCTGGCTGGCCTCAAGGTGCTGGGGGCCCCCAGGACTATGCCCGCCAGTGCTCCTGGGGCTGTGAGTGGGGAACCTGATCCCTGATCTGTGTGCTCCACCCATGTAAATTAGCTCCCCTTTTTCTACATATATTTCTCTACATATATTTATTTAAATAGCATTTTTGAGTTTGACCATAACTTTTTGTATTTTGTACTTTAAACCACACTATAAGGATCTACTGCCTCATGGCCTCCTGATGGAGGAAGTTGTAGTTAGTTGAGGTAACTTGGGGGAGGGAGATCTACTAAATTACTGTGTGTGTGTGTGTGTGTGTGTGTGTGTAGAGTTTTAAAATAAATTTATTTATTGAATCACTGTGAGAGCAGTTACAAAGCTTTCGGGTTTAAGTCTCAGTCATATAATGATGAAACACCTGTCCCTTAACCAGTGCACATTTTCCATCACCAAAAACCCCAGTATACCACCCCCCCCCATCCCACACCCTCCTACCTGTGGGGCAGATGATTTCCACATTACTCTCTCTCTACTTTGATTACTTTCAATATTTTGACGCCAGACCCACCATTATTATTTGTGATTTTACCCCAACACTCAGATCTGCCGAAAAGGCAACCGTAGACTATTTGGACTTCTGAAATCTTAATAATTAAATCTGGAGGGGTTTCTGCCAAAAGCTGCTGGGTTCCGAGATTTGTTTCTGAGTCTTTGGAATTATGGCTTAAGCAGCTTGAGTAGCCAGAGGGCCTGTTCATGGGCAGTGACTCAGTATTCAGGGTCTCGTTGAGGCGGGGGAGTAAAGCATTGAGGCAGGGGAGTATAGGGCTGATTCCACCTCCATCCCGTGAGGCTCTGTGTGTCTCGTCACTGTGGACCCCTACCTGGCTGTCCGTTGGCCTGTGGAAGATGGTAGACCCCAAGCCGCTAGGCGGAACAGGCTGTGTATTTGATTTTTACTGTGCTCCAAAGTTGTGCCATGGTTCATGTAAGCACTTACATACATGATTTCATAAGGTAAGGTAAAGGCCCTCCCGTTGTTCATCGATTTGCTCGAGCGGGCCCAGTAACGTCTCCATTGGAGACTTTGTTGTTACTGTGTCTGGCATATGGAATACGTCACGGGGAGCTTGCCAGGCTCTGCCGTGTGGGCGAGATACTCTCGGTAGCTTGCCGGGCTCTCCGAGAGGGGCGGAGGAGTCGAACTCGGGTCGGCCATGTTGGCTGCGTGCAAGGCAAACGCCCTACCACTGTGCTATCGCTCCAGCCCCATTGGAGCGATAGCACAGCGGTACATGAACATGATTTCATATGTTGGCAAATTTGGTAGTTATTTGAAGAGATGATTTATCTATACTGTGATATAGACCGATTGATATGTACAGATGTAGTCTCCCCAGGGTTCTTCAGAAAAGTGATCTCACTTTAAAATATGCAGCAGCTTTGTAGCCTTCCTTTTCTTGTTCTCTCAGTCTCTCCTGTAATGAAAATATCTGACTGGATGGTCAGACAAGTCATTTGCTTCTTCAGTGCTCTCCAGCACTGGGAAGTGCAGAGGCAAGGCTCTGGCACACTCATTGTCTGGCGGTGTCTTCCACTGCCAGGTCTTAGCCAACTCTTCACTTACTGGGGACCACATGGTGGAAGGGACAGGAACTCGTGTCTCTTAAGGGACCTCAGTCCCCTACATCCCAGCTTTGCCTTCACCTCTCCTGGGCCTTCAGACACGTTGGTGTTAATGATTAATTTTCTTTGAAGTGTTGCTGGGGATTGAACACATGCAGGGCGAGTGCTATACCATTCAACCACATCCTTTGGTCCCCAGTTTGTAACTTTTGAGGCGTCACAAACAGTCCACAGCATTCCGTGGTATGCTTTGACATTATCATTGCAGATCATATCAAAGGGATCAAAACAAAACTGCTGACTATTTCACCAGAGTTATTTGTGTGTGTCAGGGTGGAGGGCCAAAGAGAGGGGGGAGACTGGGTCTTGTTTATACAAAAACTCAGAATTCTACTGAGTTAAATCTCTGACCTTCAAGCTTATTTTTTAGTTAATTGGATCCTTTCACCAACCTTAGGATTTTGGCATAATAGTTACTCCTATTTCATAGATACAAGTTTAGAACATTAAAATAAATTCATCCAGGGTTCCAAAGTTAGTAAGTGGCCAGACTGCAGTCTGAACTGAGGTCTGTTTGACTCCATATCATGTACTGCTTATAACACCAGGCTTTCTCCATAGTCGGTAGCCCCAAGACGGGCGCAGATGTGTGTGGGGGGATTAGGAGCCAATAGAATGGGCCAGAGAGGGCACAGCAGGGTAAAGTGCTTGCCTTGCACATGGCCAACCCAGATTTGATCCCTGGTGTGACACATGATCCCCAATGAGCCCCATCAGGAAGTGATCCTTGAGCACAGAGCGATTAGTAAGCTCTGAGCACTTCTGGGTGTGACCTCGAAACAACCATAAATTTTTTCATATTAAGATCTTGGATGGTGAGAAGCCGGAGCAATAGTACTGCGGGTAGGGAATCTGCCTTGCATGTGGCCAGCCCGGGTTCAAATCCTGGCATCCCAGGTGGTCCTCTGAGCACTGCCAGGAGTAATTCCTGAGTTCAGAGCCAGGAGTAGCCCCTGAGCTTCGCCGGGTGTGATCCAAAAAAGAAAAAAAGAAATCTTGGATGGTGAGATTGGGGGAGATGTGAGTCAGGAAGAAGGAAGCAGGTCAGGAGCTATCAGTGGTTCTTAGCTCCGAGTAACCTAAAAACCCAGACAAAGCATTACTCCCACTCTGCTTGGGTTTATTTTATTGATACTGTGATAAGATTCAGTCCGCATATTTGTAAGTGCCCAGGGCAATTATAAGTTGGAAACATCTGACAATGACTGTGAGAAAAATGGGAGCCAGGGCTGGGGAGATAGATGGCTCAAGAGCTGGAGTACGCATGCTGCCTAGTGTGTGGCCCCAAATTCCTGTGTCTAGCCTGAATGGCACCCCAAGACTGCTAGCTGTGGCCCCGGTGCCTCCCAGTACCTCCAGGCCCAGGCAGCATCAAGCCTCAGACCTTCCAGCCTAGACCTTAGTCACAAGTGGCCCTGGTGTCCTTTGCTGAGGAGGAAAACCTTATTGAAAATGGAAAGGAAATTATGAACCTGGGGGATTTCCTTGTTTATCTAATTTAAACATTCTTCCCCACCAGGGGGCAGCACTGCTCTGCTGGTAATGCTAGTAAACTTGGGCCCTTTTTTTTTTTTTTTTTTTTTGCTTTTTCGGGTCACACCTGGCAATTCTCAGGGGTTACTTCTGGCTCTGCACTCAGGAATTACTCCTGGCGGTGCTGGGGGGACCATATGGGATGCTGGGGATCGAACCCAGGTCGGCCGCATGTAAGGCAAACGCCCTACCCACTCTGCTATCACTCCAGCCCCTAAACTTGGGTCTTAACTAAGTCATTTCAGTTATTTCCTGACAATTTGTTTCTCTGTTCATAAATTGATTTTTATTTATGTCTTTCAGAACAACCTGAAGCCCCCTGAGGCAAAGAAGAAGATACAGCATGTTACGTGGCCATGAAAGAAAGTTTCTAGAAGTGAAAAAATAATTTTAACTGTTGTTTTTAAAGACAAATTCACATATCTGACAGTATTTACAAACATCCTGATTTTTGTGGGAAATTGTTAAGTTTATAATTAGGTTCGAAAATCATTTTCCTTTCCTTGTCCCTTTCTTTAAAAAACAGCCCTCTGGCTTTTTCTGCCCCGGTGAAGAGTTTCGTTCGTGAACACATGACTCCAAGTGTGTGTAAAGCATCCAGTGGATTTTAGGGATTCTCTTTAGTCTGCTCCAGTCATTGGGGAAATTGGAGATTTGCTTTTATTTGAGTAGTTGACAATTTTTACCTTTCCTAAACATTATCAAACAGTTGTTCATCACAATATTTTAGTAAGTGCGGCCACTGATCCTAAAGGTCCACCAAGAAAAATGTATTTGTATTGCAAGCAGAAAAAAAGATGCAAACCACACAGACAAAATTGCTGTTCTTTAAGTGCTTACATTGCTTCCCATAAAAATCAAAAGGGAAGTCAAGTGTTTACTCTCACTCCTCCAAATTCCTAACAGAATTGGAGGTCTTTTGGAGCTGACTGGTCAGTTTTGTATGTAGTCCACCATGTATTCCATGTAATAGCCCATCAGTGGTCTGTGTTCACATTCTGTGATCCTGGGGTACCCTTCCCAGGAACTGGAACTTTCCAAAATGAAGCTGGCTTTCAAATTGTCAGGTAAGATAATCATGGCAGAGGTCATAAAAAGTGGTGGCCGAAAATTGAGGAAAGGAAGAGGAGGTCAGAATTCTAGAACATTCAGTTCAGGAAGTAAATGTTCAGTAGGAAAACTCTGTGATCTGGTATGTGTGAGCTGAGGAGCTGCTGGGCTCTTGTCACCAGAGTTGAGGACAGAAATGCAGGGCCAGCTGGAGGAGCGCCTGCCAGTGGCTGAGGAGAGTTTTGGGCATGCTGTCACACGCTGCATCTACTAAGGTGTGGTGGTACCATTCCAGCTGTGCATTAGAAGGTGCTGGGAAATTGGTATTGCTGGCATTCACGAGTTTTACTGTCTTTTCTGCTTTATGTTCTAACCAAGTACAAAAGATACTTTACACCTCCTGTAAGCCTGTGATTTTCAAGTTGGTGTTTGCCTATGAAGTAGTTTAGAGGAGTCTGTTCCGCTTTCGATTTGTTAAAGCAGCATGTAGATCATGGTTGGAGCTTAATGATTAAATGCAGTCTCTTCATGCATGAGACTCTGGGCTCAATCCCAGCACCAAAATAATAATAATAATAATAATAATAAAATAAAGTAGCATTTCCATTCAGCTAATAGCCTTACCAAAAAAAAAAATCATTCAGCCTTGCAGGTAAGTACTGTGTTGTACTAAAACTTTAACCCCATAGTTTTTAGCCATTCTGCCTTTATCCACACTGTAAATCTGTACGTAGGAGACAAAATTGATACTTACTAACTGTTGCACCAATTATTGTCATAAATTGGTAAATATTATTTGCACAGCTGATGTATGTCATATTATTGAAGGACACTGTGATTATATACATCCATGTTAAACAGTTTTGAAGTGCAGATTTTAGGGTAGAATCATGAGTTATATTTTATATTTGGTTGTTCCCTCTGCTTCCATCCCTATTTTCTCTTAGTTAAGGGGAGAGTTAGCTATCTGACAATTTTAAGTCAGTGGAGACTGACTTTAGTTACTCAGAATTAATTTTTAATTTGTACATTTAACTTACAAAGTAGGTTGGTAAGAACAGCTGAACTGTGTAACATTGTTGCTTCAAATTGAAGTTTATATAACTAACATTCAGAATCAGTGCTCATATAGCAGCATATAACTGAGTGAGCTATTTGAGTATGGGGTATGGAGCAGTGAGAAACTGTATTATGTGTTTCTTGGCAGAGGATGTTGTGATTTCTCCCGGTAGATTGACACCACTTATGTTTCTCAGCATAGCAAAGCCCGCTGAGGGCTGGGCATCTGAAACATAATTGGGGTGCTTGCATGTTGCTGTGTTGCTTTGGTCCCCTTGTAAAGGTTAGAAGGAGGACTTGATTGGAAAGGTCAAAGCTTTGAGTTACTATTTATTCGTTATCACGGATGAATATTGTACCCCTTGATTCTCTATTCCTGTACAGCCAGGCTTTAATTAACGTGGTAAGTAAATAAAGCCTTTTGGTCACTGAGTGTGGATTCCAGGCTGTGCTTGGCAGGCACTCCACCCCCACCTGCCTTTGCTGGCAATCTTTATTCTTTTTTCCTCTCCTTGTGTCTTATTTTCCTTTGTCCTCTCTGCCCCTCGTTTTCACTTGCTTCCTACCGTTCTGTGGACCCCAAGCTTCAGTCTTAGGTTGCCAATTCCATTGCTTGACCCTACCTGTTCACTGAGGGGTGTGGAGGGCCATTCTCTTAGATCTGAAAGGTCTTCGGCTGCTTAGAATTATGGGAGACCTCAGGACCCTGTCACAGGAGGACACTACGTGGTGTGAGGACAATGCAATTGGTCAGAATAGCTTATTAACCCCGACCGCTCCCAGACACTTTGGCACGTTGGAGCAGTTACTACTATGAGGCATAGTACTTTGACTAGTATCGAAATTCTTCAGCATTAATGATTTGAAAATATATTTTGGTTGACTTATATTTTGAGAGAAGATTCTAAAGCTGATCTAATAGAGACTCATTCAATAGCAATGACCTTTAAAAAACTTACATTAAGTAAAACTGCCAGTAGATTAAATTGTATGTATGTAAGAGCCTCCTCTATTTACTACTGTGGAATTTCAGTAATTTTTAGAGGCTGCAAAATGGTTAAATGTTTTTTTAGGTGTGCTCTTTTATTAAATGCTTGTGCAGGTTTTATAATTCGCTACAAAGAGATTTAACCTTGTACATTTTTGTATGTAAAAAGTTGTAAGTAGCTTTATCCTTATTTAAATAAACGAAATAAAATAATTGAGTAAGTCTGTCATTCATAAAAATGTGGGGAAAGCCACTCTTAATGACTTGCCCTCTTTATTCAAACAAGTAATTTTTTTTTTTAGAGCAATAGCACAGTGGAGGGCATTTGCCTTGCAAGCCGCCTGCCTGGCCGAGCTGGGTTCGATTCCTCCGCCCCTCTCGGAGAGCCTGGCAAGCTACCGAGAGTATTTCGCCCGCACGGCAAAGCCTGGCAAGCACCCGTGATGTATTCGATATGCCAAACACAGTAACAAGCCTCACACTACTGGGTCCACTCGAGCAACTCAATGAACAACGGGAAGACAGTGCTACAGTGCTAGTAATAACAAGTATTTCTTTATTAGTTAACAGTTATCACTATACCAATGAGATTTTGAAGGTAAAGGACTATATCCATAATTTAAACAAGCAATATTGAAAGTATCTTCTGAGGGTTTGGCATTCTGGGCCCAGGGTGATTGGGATCATGATGGATCCAGAGTCCAGTCAATCTTGGGGGCCTGCTGGAAAGGACAGTCCCATCCATGTGTTGGAGCTGCCATCACTGTCACCGGTTTTGCAAAATCTAGAACCAGAATCCAGCTCCTGTGACCATTCCTCACTGGGACAAACCAAGATCTTTTTTTAAATTTATTATTGATACTTACTAACTGTTGCACCAATCATTGTCATAAATTGGTAAATATTATTTGCACAGCTGATGTATGTCATATTATTGAAGGACACTGTGATTATATACATCCATGTTAAGCAGTTTTGAAGTGCAGATTTTAGGGTAGAATCATGAGTTATATTTTATATTTGGTTGTTCCCTCTGCTTCCATCCCTATTTTCTCTTAGTTAAGGGGAGAGTTAGCTATCTGACAATTTTAAGTCAGTGGGTACCCATCCCTCCACCAGTGCCCATTCTGCACCACCAGTGATCCAAGTAGCCCTACCCCCCACCCCCCCTCTGTGGCAGGGCATTCCCTTTTGCTCACACTTTCCTTCAGAGTCTTGCAGTTTGCAATAGAGGTATTGAGTAAGATCTATGTTTGGGGTGATTTTCAATTAATTTCTAAGTTGGCATTTTAGTGATAGATAATGCAGCTCTAAATTGACTGAATTAGAAAAGCCTTGGGGTAGATGCCTCCCCCCTTCAGTCTGGACAGAAAGGACAAAAATGCTTATTTCTTTTTAGATTGTTTTCGGGTGCTTTTTACTAAAAAAAAAATAGTGGCCCTACTCCGTCATTTATTAAACTCCATTGTCTTATCTAAGGCAGGGGGAAAAATTCTGTATTAATGGTGGTCCTACAAGAGAAGACAAGTGAGCAGTGAAATGCTGGGTTATCATAGTGACAGAAAGTCAAACCGAGTCAAGGATAGAGGAAGGCTGGGTGCAGAGCTACTTGAAAAAAGTGCATAGAGACCTGGAGAGATAGAATGGGGGCAGAGGGCACTTTACACTTGGCTGACAACCCATATGGTTCCACAAAACCTGCTAAGAGCGATCAAAGTATGGGGGCTGGAGTGATAGCACAGCGGGTAGGGCATTTGCCTCGAACGCAGCTGACCCGGGTTCAATTTCCAGCATCCCATATGGTCCCCTGAGCACTGCCAGGAGTGATTCCTGAGTGCAAAGTCAGGAGTAACCCCTGAGCATCACCAGGTGTGACCTGAAAAGTAAAAAAAAAAAATTTAAAAACATGGAGGGTTAGGGCTATGATCTAAAGTGCTGGAGCACACACTTCCACATGTGAGATCCCTGGATTTAACCCCTGGCACCAACCCTGAATCTTGTTGAGAGCATTCCCTGAGCACCTAGTTAGGAATACCTCCTGAGCTTTGCTGGGTGTGGCCCCCAACCAACCATCTGCCCAGGTTTAAAAAAAAAAATGGAAATTTGAAGGGCTAGTGAAGGAGACCAAGCCCTCCCCACCTCCCCCCCCCCCAACACACACACACACACACACACACACACACACACACACACACAAATAAATAGAGGAAATGGGAGAAGATGACTACAGCTTTTCGTAAGTCTGGGAGCTTAGTCATGATGGTTGTCTTGGGTGGTTTTCTTTACCTGCCTCTGCTATCTTGGCTTCATCTTGCCAACTGCGGTCAATCATCCCAAGGACCTTTCTCCACAAAGAGGTGGAAAGCTCTTCTTTCCCTGAGGGAAGCCATACAGCTGTCATCCCAGAGTGTTACCACATAGCTAAGGTTGGTCTAAGTACACTTGCCAGCTGAGTGAGGGGAAGGAGAGCCCACGAGGAGTGGAAGCGGGGAGCAAACAGGCTGGCAGACCTGGAGCTAAGATTAACCCCCAGTGTGGTGGCAAATGCAGGGATGTGGCCTGGAAATAGTTAACTAGTGACAGAGTCAGCGCTAGAATTAAGTGAAAATTCCCGGAATCTTCAAGGGAGCAGCACACTGAGTGGGAGATAGAGAAGGAATGTCAGGGATAGAGAAAGCCCCACCGTTTGTACGTACTGCCACAATTGGGTCATGACTGAAGATGTTCGTTTGCAATGCTGAAAGAAGACAAACCTTAAAATGATCTAGTACAGTGCAACAAACACTTTCACATTTATTCTTTATTGAATTCTTAAATACCGGTAAGTCTTAACTACAGATAGTGAATTTCTTCAACTGAAATATGTGAGTACTCTCCAAATACACAGCAGGAAATGGCATATGTTTTGTTAAAGATGCGACATCTCACACTTCACACCGCTGATATACCAGCAGTAGCAACCACATTGGATGGGATGTAAAACAGAAGGCAATCAATCTTGTTTAAAATATTTACACGTAGGGCTTAACCTGTAACAACAATCTCTTATACAAGGGCTTCATTGCTCCACGGTGAGATCAACAATCTTCGCACACTTTCTTCTAAGGAAATCTATTAGGGCCTTTTACCGGGGCAGTCTTGGGTTGTGGTTGGGAAATTAGGAAGTAATAGTGGTGGGATAGGTGTTGGAATATCGAACGTAATAAATCATTGTGAACAACTATAAAGCTAAAATTAAGTTAAAAAAAAATAAAGGTGCAAAAGTGCCTGTTGTGGGCCTCTTGGGCTGCATGGCACTCAAATAAGCAGCCCTAGGTGTGTCCAGTTGAGGCCCTTCACAAGGTGGGGCCTCCCAGCCACTCGATAAGCCTTGGGCTACATAGCACTCACATAAGCTCACAGGGTGGGGCCTCCCAGCCAATTGATAAGCCCCTGCTACTAGTACCTGGTCCCTGAACAGGCTGAGTGTCAGAGTCAGGATGTGCTGTGCTTCTCTGGCCTGGCAGATCTGTCCCTGGAGTGCTTGTGGCATCTGGTGCCAGGTCCATACTTGGGTGTCCTGTATACGAAGCTCATCTTCAACTCTCCCTGGTACCCAAATGAATTTCTGGTTCTTTTTTGGTTTTTTTTTTTTTTTTTTTGCTTTTTGGGTCACACCCAGCGATGCACAGGTGTTACTCCTGGCTCATGCACTGAGGAATTACTCCTGGTGGAGCTCGGGAGATCATATGGGATGCTGAGAATCAAACCCAGGTTGGCTGCGTGCAAGGCAAACACCCTACCCACTCCAACGCCTCAAATGATTTTTTCCCTGCTTCGTGTTGCAGCAGAAGTCTAGGGCCTATGCTCGATCACTGAGCCACAAACATGGTCCCTCACACTAATTTTTAAGAAAACCAGCAGTGAGGGTCTATAGGAAGGGAACACCTACCTTGCCAGTGTATGGTTGAGTGTTTGGGTTCCGCATGGGTCAGGTAAGAGTCTCCTCCCACCCCCCACCCCCAAACCATCTCTAGCCATACCGCACAGCCGGAGGTGCAAGCACCATCCACACAAGAAAGGGTTGGGTTGTTGATGAACATCTGTAACTGGAAAGATGGTGAGTGCCATGGCCCATGTAGGACCCCTGATGTGCAAGTCTGGTTGCAACCCCCAGAAGGCACCACCCGCCATAACTCAACCCAGTGCACTCCAGGGCACCACTACCAGGTGTCAGTGCTGGCTGCACTGTCAGCCTGGCAGTCAGCTGCTCCCAGGACTGAAGCCAGTGGTGAAGAGGCCATCCGCTGCCTGCTGTTGAATACAGGACCTCGCGTGTGCCACCGTTCTGACTTTCTGAGAAAAATCACAGTTTGGTCTGATAATATTTATGTCCTTTACATATTAAAAAAATTTTTTTTGCTTTTTTTTAGGGGGGGGTCACATACTCCTGGCTCATGCACTCAGGAATTACTCCTGGTGGTACTCAGAGGACCATATGGGATGCTGGGAATCGAACCCGGGTCAGCTGCATGCAAGGCAAACGCCCTACCTGCTGTATGAACAGGCTTCTGCTAAGCTAGGAGTGCTCCAGGGACCCCTTCTGCCCACCCCTTGGGTGCCTGATTGCGCCCCTCTTTGCCATTTTAATTTTACCAGGGGAAATGAAAAAAAGAAGCTCTAGGTCCTGAGCAGGAGAAGGTGAAAAGTGGCTTGCACTGACCGCGCCATCCTTAGTCCATCTCCTGCTCCTCAAGCAGGTGCTCAAACTACTGCACCAAATGCAAAATGTCAAATTAAAAGAGGAAAAGAGCTCTGGAGCTGGGGCAGAGAGGAAGGGGCGAGGGAGGTAGCGTGGTGCTCCCTGAGGGAACTTTTCTGCCAAGGGTCCTCTGGATATCTGAAACTGGGTTTGTGGGTGATATAGGACAGGCAAACCATGAGACTCAGCCATCTGGTGTACCCCATCCCAGCTTCAAATGAAAGGTAGTGAATATGAGATACTAGTGAACAGGGACCATCAGACCTTGCATCCATACCATGATCAGGCGAACAGGCCAGAAAGTATAACTACTTATAACTTTCATGTCAAATGGTGAGTAATTCATCACGCCATTCCCGGCAAAAGTTTTGTCCTGAAGGCCTTTATTGTATGTGACATAAATCTTGACTTCCACTGTAGCAGGGAGTCATACAATTGTTGATACCGACACATTTGCGGCATGCTCATTGCACTTGAAAATTAAATACACAGTGTTGGGGCGGGGGGGAGCGGAGTGTTGAGGTGGGAAGAGGGGGGGAGGGAGGGAGGAAGAGAGAGAAAGAGAGGGGGAGGGAGAGAGAAAGAGAGAGAGAGAGAGAGAGAGAGAGGAGAGAATGGTACAGAAGTGGAAAGAGCACTGGGAAGGATTTTTAGACTGGCATGTGCTTGGCTTGATTATGAGAGTTCAGAATCATTGTCTCACCTAAAGCCTACCGCAGTTTTCTCCAGCCCTGGGACAGCACTAGCACAAGGAGGAAAAGGGTTGCTTGGACGTGCAGATCACAGGGCATGGGGGGCGGGGGGGAGGGGGGTAAGGGGGTGGGGTGTGTGTGTGTGCAGAATTGGGCCTGGTGGTGGAGCCGAGCTGAGGTGGAGGCCAGGACGCAGGCAGCTAGCAGGGAGACACGGCGCTCAGATGTTCTTCCCACAGTCAGGACACAGGATGTCGTCCTGCTCGGTGAGGAAGCCACGTCCCACCAGCGAAAGGGAGCACTTCTTGCAGTTGAAGCAGTTGTCATGCCACTGCCGGTCCTCGAAGGAGATGTACTTGGTGCCACCTATACCTGGGGACAGAGAACAAGCCCGGTGAAGAGAAGCTGCTGCTGAGGTAGGAGTTTAGAAAGGAGTTTCAGGGCCTTCAGTCTGGAAGCTCGTGCTGGGTAGTGGGGGTGGGGAATGATTTGGGGCTGGGCACCAGAACCCCCAGGGCACTGACATGCAACAACACCACAGAGAAATTTGGTCATGAAACGATGTGCTCAACCAATGCTCTCATTTTGAAGTCCTTGTTGTATTTACCTTTTGTTTTTGTCTGTCTTTTGGGCCACATCCAGCTGTGCCCAGGGCTTACTCCTGACTCTGTGCTCAGGAGTCACTCTTGGGGGTGCTCAGGGGACCATATGTGATGCCAGAGATTGCACCTGGGTGCGCAAGGCAAGCACCCTACCCATTGTACTATCTCTCCGGCCCTATGTGTTTACTTATTAAAGATGTATTTACTTATTCACGTAGGGTGAAACTGCAGGAGATTAGCATTTTGTTTCTCCCATACCTTCACTCAGTGTCTTGTGCCCCTGCTAAGACGATTTGTGATGGGTGAAGTTATCAAAGCCATGTAGGAGAGGGCTTTTTTTCCCCTCTGTATAGGCCATGAAAGGTCTCCCAAAAGTGATATGGGAGGCTGGGGTTAGGCAGAAGGGATTGATATTCTTGCACAGTGGGTGGCACGTGACAAACTGAATGTGTAAACTCAGATGACAGAGTTTGGTCAGAGTCAGAAGTCCCATGAGCTGGGAGCAAGATGCTGCAGCTACTGGAGATGGGAGATCGCTCTGACTCCGCATGGGCAGAAAGAAGCTCCCCTCCGATATACAGTGAAATAGAAACATCAGTTCTGGGGGGCTGGAGCGATAGCACAGCAGATAGGGCACCTTGCACGTGATTGACTTGGTTTGGATTCCCAGCATCCCATATGGTCCCCTGAGCACCACCAGGAGTGATTCCTGAGTGCAAAGCCAGGAGTAACCCGAGCATCATTGGGTGTGACCCAAAAAGCAAAAAAAAAAAAAAAAAAAAAGTCAGTTCTGCTCAGAACCTGGCCTGGGCCTCCTCACGCTCACCTGCTGTCACTCCTCTCCCCCATCTCCCCCACCCCGCGCCCGTGTGCAGGACCCTGAGGCTCACCGCTGATGGGGTTGGTGCAGCCGGCGCATTTCTTGGCGTGCAGGTCGCAGAAGCAGTTGATGCAGTAGGCAGAGTCATCCCGGGACGTGAAATGCTGTCCTGACAGAGGCTTCCCACAGACGGCACACACGAAGCATTCCTTGTGCCAGTTCTGTTCGCGATAGCTGATGCCACTGGTGATGATGGGCTGGGGGTGCGGTGGGGGCGGCCCACAGAGGTCAGTGTGCTGTGCACGTGTCCTCACCCCCAGCGCCGCCCCCGCCCTGGCCCCATTGCATCTCTGCTGACACCGGCTCTCCAGCCCAGAACTCTGAGGTGGCGTTCAGGACCCACCCGGGGACTCTGTCCCTTCACTTCACGCTCCCACAGAGGGGACTCGTGTTGTTGAGGATTGTCAGGCCCTGCCAAGTGGAGGCTGGAACCCCACCCTGGTCTTGGGCCTAGCACGGGCAGGCCCAGCACAGGCTTCCCAAGGCAGTGCTGCCTCTTTCCAGCCACCAAATAGAATGATTAGATGGGGAAGAAAAAGGAAGAAAGTGCAACTCATTGCCTTCGATCTTGAGAAGAAGCAAATGTGAAGAGTGAGCAGCGGAGAGGTCCTGCAGGAGTGACCAGTCCTGAGGGGGCAGAAACTGGGGCATGGTGGGGGCGGGGGGGCGGGACAGAAGGTCAGAGTGAACGAATGAGCCTGTCACACATGGTTCCCACCGGATGGACGAGCTGCCCGTCCACGTGCAGAACCTTTCTCAGCACTTATTTTCTCCTGCCCTCCCAGCCCTGCCGGTCCTCCACACTGAACTAGAAGCTCCTTGGCGATTCAAGTAGAGCATGGACAGTTCAGCCTCAGGACACTGTGTGAGTCCTTCCTTCCCATTACCATCAAGGCACCCACAGAAGCAGAGATCTGGAAGCAGCCTCAGTGCAGGATGGCAGAAAGGCGGCTGAGCTCAATCGCACCTGAAAGCGGCCTCAGTACCCACGTCTGTCTCCAGGCACCATGTGCAGAAGCACCTACCTGGCCATGGAGACGCCTCAATGGCCCCCTACTCTCCTCCCCGCAACTCCCACCCCCATTCCCAAACACTGCCAGACTGTAACATGCCTCCTGCAGAAAGGAGGAGTCGAGGGCCAGGGCCCAGGGTTGACGACAGCTACCTTGTGGCACTGGATGCAACGCATGGCATACTGCTTCTCATAGCAGGGCAAGCAGTAGTTCTCATCGTCCTTTGGGATGAAGCTCTTGGTCCCAATCGGCTCCTGGCAGTGATGGCAGACGAAGCACATCTCATGCCAGTTATAGCCCTTGTACTCCATCTTGCGGGTACCTGTCCCAGAGCCAGAGAGGGCAGAATTTTTTGGTTAGAAATGACTGGCTTGCTCCCCCACCCCAACAAGACCCTGAGATGATGCCCACGAACGACCCCTGGCTACTTATTAAACTCCTTAATGGCCATGATCCCAGAGACACACAAACGAATCTCGGAACCGAGCGGTTCTTGGCAGAGATCTCTCCAGACCCTAATTATTAAAATTTTAGAATTCCAAGACCTTGCGGCCATGCAACATCATATGCTATTCATAACCAGCAATGGAAAACAAATTGTCTAGCGTTGCCTTTTCGGCAGGTCAGAGTTTTGGGGGAAAAGCCAAAATATTAATGGTGGGAGATATAATGGTGTCGAAATACTGAATGTAATCAAAGTAGAGAGAGTAATGTGGGAATTATCTGCCACACAGGCAGGGGTAGGGTTGGGATGGGGTTTTTAGTGGTGGAAAATGTGCACTGGTGAGGGATGGGTGTTTGATCATTGTATGACCGAGACTCAAGCATGAAAGCTTTGGAACTGTTCTCACAGTGGAGCGATAGCACAGTGGGTAGGGCATTCGCCTTACAAGCGGCCAACATGGCCGACCCGAGTTCGATTCCTCCGCCCCTCTCGGAGAGCCCGGCAAGCTACTGAGAGTATTCGATATGCCAAACACAGTAACAACAAAGTCTCCAATGGAGACATTACTGGGCCCGCTCGAGCAAAATAAGTAAATAAATTAAAAAAAAAAAAAGATTGGCTGCAAGGGGGGAGGGGTGTATGTACATACATGAGAGAGAAAGGGGGGAGAAAGGGAGAGAGGGAGAGAGAGAGGGAGGAGGGAGGAAGGGAGAGGGAGACAGAGAGTGTCAGGGGGTGAGGCACTGGCCTCACATGCAGTCACCACCGCAGGCTCTCCACTTGCTACTGCATAGGACCCCCGCCCCTCCCCATCCACACCAGGGTTGTGTGCCTGAGTGAAGGCCCGGAAGAAAGCCCAGGGCACCGCTGGGTGAAGCCTAAGTAAGCAAAACTCCAAAAAGAAAAAGAAACACCAGGTCAAAGTACCAGAGAGACAGCAAGTGGCGGGGGGCGGGGGGGGCGGGGGGGGTGGGGGGGAGGAGCCAGGAAACTTGCCTTGAACACAGCAAACCCTGGTTCCATCCCTGGCACCACATATGGTCTCCTGAGCATTGCCAGGAGTGCTCCCTAGGCAGAGCCAGAAGTGAGCCCCAAGCACTGCTGATTGTGGCCTCCCTAAGCAAACAAAACCCAAAACCTGGCAGTCTGCATGCCCCTCTCATCATTGGTTTTGGAGACCAGACTAGTAACTTCATAGTATTAGTATTCACATTATTAGTATCCACAGTATTAGTATTCACTAATTACTCCACAGCCCAGTATTCCAAGACAGGTCTGTGAGCAGCTTTGGTGTGAAGCTAAAATTAAGAATTTGGGAAGAAGCATAATGGATGAAAAGGTAGGAAATTGTTTCTAGTACACTGGGTTCAGCCTGTGGCCAGTCCCGTGTTGCCGTCTGTATAAGCAAGTATGAATGCACAGCAATCCCATCCTCTATGTGGTCCGTGGAAGCTTCAGCTCAGGTGGTGGAGTGGTAGTGAGTGGGTGGGCGGGGGGGGGGGGTGGTTGTGGCTGTGATGAAGACTGTCTGGGCTGCACAGCCAACATGCCTACTCTGAAGGAGAAGACGTTCTCACTTAAAGGATAAGGCTGACTGCAGAAGGATGGACACGGGAACATGATTCAAATTGGAACCAGGGACAAAGGGGTCTTAGGACCACAGCAGCAGCCATGGTCTCTGCACACCCACTTTAGCTCAGAGCAAATGTAAGCCCATTGCAAGGCTGCGGTCAAAGGCCTAGTCCATAGCACGGGGGACAGAGAGGAAACGTCCTGTCTCAAGTGGCCAAGATGTGCAGGGGAGTGGGGGGTGGGGGTGGGGAAGGAGGAGAGGAAGTCACAAGATTATTTTGGAAGTCACTCTGGAGCCAGTTTTTCAGTTTCCTGTCCTTTGAGAGCAGACATTAGGGCCCCCCCCCCCCCTCCCCGCTTCACCCCACTGCAGTGTCTCCTGGAACTGCATGGGTTTGAGCAGTGTGGTGCCACGTGCAGACTGTTTGGTAAAGAGGCTATAGAGGTAAGTTACAGAGATAAGGTACCCAGAAATACAGTCCGGTATCCAAGTCTATTTTTCTCTCACCTTCTCCCTAATGTTTTACTTGTCTAGTTTTAGTGTAAAAATATGGTAAAGGCTGGAGAGATAGTACAAGAGTGGAAGCAAACAGCTTGTCTTGCAAACAGCTGATCCTCGTTGGATCTTGGGCATCCCATGGGGTGTGCGGAGCCCACCAGGTGTGGTCTCTGACTGCAGAGCCAAGGAGTAAGTCCTGAGCACCGCCAGGTGTGGCCCGATCTATCTCCACCCCTGCCAAAAAGAATATGGTGAGTAATATGTATATGACATGTATGTGGATCATCTGTTTGTGGAATCGGTATCGCTGCTTTAGTAAAGTTTTTACTTTAGTAAAATTTTGGGGGGACCTAAATTTTTAACGAGAACTTTAGACTCGTTTTGGCATGGGGGAGATGGGTGTTCCTACCTCCAAGTAATTCAAATAAAGGTACACTGTATCCAACACTTGAGTAGATGGTAGAGTAGAGCACAGGGAAGGGGGCACAGAGAGTGACCCTCAAAAATCAGAGAGTTCAACCAATGAAACAAGGGAAGTTGTCTTAAATGCCTGGATTTCAGGTACTAGTCTAGGAGTTGCTATGATCTTCTCCTAACTCCAAGGAATTTATCCCCCACTGACTCCCGGCTCCGCACACTTTCATTGCTCAGTCTCTGACCTTCTTTCATCTCTGACCTTCCCTCTGAGAGGACAGGCCAAAGGATTTTATTGAGGAAAACAGAGCAATTAAGATTTGTGTGAAAGACCCCAAACAAAGCCATGAGTGTGCCCTGTCGGTGTTCTGGAAGAGGAGTCAATGCCAGCCCGGTTCTCAGGGAAATCACTGTGCAAGGACTGGATGGGGAGGATGGCTGGCGGGTAGAGGGTGTCTAGTTGGGGAGGAGCTGGGAGACAGCCCAAAAGCTCAGGAAGCCTGTGCAAGTACACACAGCTGCCAGCTGGTGGCAGCAAAGCACCCCTCACAATATCCCCCGAGGACAACCCGGCAGACAGAGCCCACATGGCCAGGGTGTCCAACAAGGACCCCAACACTCAGTGAGTGTTAGCGACAGGTATGCCTGCACACTCTGCTGCCTAAAACCATACAGTATGCACCTGCATCTGCCTGAAACCTCCACCAACTGCTTCAGCATGCAGAGGCCAACAAGCTGGAGCCCCAGGGATGGACTGGAGGTCTGGAGATGGACTCGGTCAGGAGATGGACAGGTCTGGAGATGGACTTGGGCAGGGCAGGGAAGCAGAGGTCATTTTTTCAGCACCTAGTGACCAACTTATGCCTCTCTGCATTGCTGCTCTGAAGAGCTACATGTGTTAGCAAGATCTAGTAAGGTTTTTACCCTCTTTGTGTGGGGCCTGGTGGTGCTCAGGGATTTCCCCCAGCTCTGTGCTCAGGGATAACTCTTTGAGGGGCTCAGCAGAACCATATGGGGTGCTGGGGATTGACCCTGTTCGGCCACATGCAAGGAAAGTTCCCTACCCACTCCAGCCCCAATCTCCTCCCATTGAACAGTGGACACAGATAGGGCACTAGGGGGCCTCCTTAGTACCCACTGTGGCAAACACAGGCTGTCACAAGACGTGTCCATGCATCAAGAGGCAAACTTCATGAGGTGAGAGTCACCATCTCCCCAGGAGGGCAACCATGCCTTGTCTTAAGTCATGGCTGAGGGACAGGTTGTGCAGGTGGAGCGGGAGGGCGGCGCTTCTGACCTGGCATGATGGTCTTTGTGCAGAGCTGGCACTTGGACGAATACTCGTGGGAATAGCACTCGATGCAGAGCAGCTGCTCCTCTTTGGAAGCGAAGGGCTTGTCCACCAGTGAGTTCTTACACAGTGCGCAGAAGAAACAGGTGTCATGCCAGTGTCGGTCCTTGTAGGACAGATCCTGCAGGAGCAACGGAGCAAAGTGAGACGGGGGCATGAAAGGGGCAATGGGGCAGTGACGAAGCCTGTGATGGTATTTTGTGCACTGGGCCCATCAGCAACTGCGAGGTATAAAATTCCCCTGCTTTCCCTCTGCTGCAGTTGTAGCAACACTTGACTATGAGATGTTTTTGTGAGTCTGAGTGTGTGTGTGTTAGAGAGAAACAGATACAGAATGAAGAGGGTGCTGAAAAACAAACGGATTTCTGTTTGGATACAGGAGAGAACAAGCATGAGCCCAGGAGCCCAGGGCTTGCCGGATCCCTGCTGGAGAGAAGCCCTGGGTAAGAAGGTCCATGGAGCCATGGGGAGCTCCCCAGTCTGCAGAGAGCCGCAGGAAGGGCAAGGATCTGACCATCCAAGCCCAGCAGTGGCAGAGGCCCAGGGGTCTGAAAGCGGCTGGGAATAGAGATGTACAGGCGGCCAGGAGCAGTGGGAGAGATTCTGGGTGGACCTGGATGGGGCTGAAGGCTCAGCCAGGCCCTCAGCAGGAGGCAGAGTAGGTGCTGGAGGTGAGGGGCATTCTGGGGTCATCTCAGGAGAGTCCTGAAGTGATGGAGCAGGAGGGCAGGTGTGTACCTTGCATGTGACAGACAGATGGGGTGGTGGGAGTGGGGCGCAGAGGTGCTGGGTAGGAGGGTCTGCTGGGCAGGACAGTCATGGTGTTTACAGAATAAAAGGGAGAAAGGGGCTAAGTAAGAGAGGAAGCAGCGTGGACACGCCACCACCCTTACCAAGAGAAAATAAAGTAAACACATTGGGGTCCATTCTCAAGGGCACATGCGTTCTGAAACTGTGGGTTCACCGTGAATGCAGCCCCTATGTTCAGTGAGGTCTTAGAGGGGATTCTTGTTTGGTTCCGTTTTGGTCTGGGGGCCACATCTGTCTGTGCTTGGGGCTTAGCTTCTGGCTCTGTATTCAGGGATCTTTCCTGGAAGGGCTCAGGGGGTTCTCTGTGGTGGTGGGGATCCACCTTGGGGCCGGCCACATGCAGGGCAAGGTGCTTGCTACCTGCTCGTCCTTCATGTTCCCTGCTGTGTCCTGAAGCCACAATCCCTTTAGGAGCAAGGCTGCAGAGCCATTTCCTGGGTTGTCGTCCACACCATGGGCAGTCTGAACTATCAGCCACATCTTTCCAGAGACAGTTGTACCAAGTGGCTGCTGGAGCGGGGCCAAGTTAAGGGATGTGCATGGCCCCCCTGGGCTCCCTTCTTGGACTCTCTCACAGATCCCCGATACTTGGTAAACTACAGAACCTACGCAGAACAAACTGTTCTCTGCTGAAATACCACAGGGTGGGAGCTTGTTTTCCCAGGTCTTTGAAGCAGCAAGCTCAAGCGACTTCAGAGTTTGAGTTGAGGGTTCAGTACATGCAAATGTTGAGTCATTTGGACAAAGCTGGGGAACGGCTGAGTAGCAAGGATGCTGGAAAACCTCCTTGGCCCTCCTTGTCCTGGGGACATTGGAAGGAGAGTTGTAACTCTGAGGTTCACAGGAAAGCAGGTCAAG
This sequence comes from Sorex fumeus, assembly GCF_029834395.1. Lineage (NCBI taxonomy): Eukaryota > Metazoa > Chordata > Mammalia > Eulipotyphla > Soricidae > Sorex > Sorex fumeus. The sequence goes on along the minus strand of NW_026606063.1, from coordinate 63,027,579 downwards.
GGTTGTACAGACTCAGCCCCGGGCCGCTGCTGAATTTCCAGAATGCCTGTCCACCTTTATCCTATGTGAATCCAGTCTCAGCACATGGGCAGCTCCTGTGTTCCCATTTCTGGCCTGGAGTATTTTCAGAAATCTGAGGGAACCTGTGCTTTATTGGTTATTCTGACAATGGAATAAAGCAAAACTGCCTTGAGTTGTGGGTTGCAACCTGTATTGTTTTTTTTTTTATTCCTGCAAAGGAGAAAGGAATTACTCCCATGTTGCTTCAAGACACTGGGCTGTTTTGAAGTGTAAATGTTATTACTGAGGCTCATAAAAGTTAGATAACTTGCCAATCTTGTACACTAGGAAAGTTCAAGTTCAAGTCCTTTTATACTGAAAGCTATGTCCAGTGAATTACATACTATAAAATCCTAGTTCAGATTTTGCTACATTTTTGTTTCCCTTGGTGAGACTGTGTATACTCAGTGGAAAAAAGAAATTAGCAACAATAGCATATTTTATACTCAGACAAATGCTTTCAGCATTACCTTTGTTTTGACTTTTAATAAAGTCCCATGATCAATTCAAAACTTGTCGAGGAGACTGGAGTGATAGTACAGTGGGTAGGGCACTCATCTTGCACATGGCCAACTTGAGTTCAATTTCTAGCACCTTACATGGTTCCCTAAATCCTCCCATGAGTAAGTACTGAGTGAAGAGCTAGGAGGAACCTCTGAGCATCACTGAGTGTGGCCCCAGAACAACAACAACTAAAAAGCAGTACCCCTCCATCCCCCGTCCCCCAAACAACAAAAAACCATGTCCAAAGTATAGCAGGTAAGGCAGTTTGCCTTGCACATGACCAACCTGGTTCAATTCCTAGCATGATCCTTGAGCATAGAGTCAAGAGTAAGCCTTGCACACTATACAGTGTAGCCCCATACAAAAATAAAACTGTAAATCCTTTCTGAATGTGCTTGCTGTGGAGGCAAGCTGGAGTAAGGGGCAGGGAGGAAAACTGAGGACACTGGTGGAAACTGAGGACATGGCCTGGGATGAAGCTGGAACACTGCCGAAAATTGTAGGGTGGGCAATTTTGTAAATTACAGTTCCTAAACCAGATACTGAAAACTGAAAATCACAAGACAAGGATGCCTCTGTGGGAAAACTGCCATTTTCCACCTCCCTACATTTCCGGGGTGTGGGGGTGAGGGCAGTGCCTGGCTGAGGCAGAACATGAGGCAGGGGAATGGCTGCTTTCAGGAAGCGTTGTCATAAAGACAGGCAGAAAGTGGGAGGCCTTCTGCAGAAGGAGGGCTGATGTTTGGGGAAGCCCGGGGAAAGCAGTCCCAGGGAGCACCCTGACCATCATGGTCGCATAAGAGATGTGTACGCAGTGGCTCACGTGACCAGACAGTTGCAGAGAAGCCACACTGATGGCCCCTTTGGAGGTAGAGCGCTGCTGAGACCTATGGTGTCGTGGCCAGCAGTGCTTCAGGGAAATATGGACGCTCCATGCACAGTGCTTTCAGGCAGGGAGGGATCATCTGCTGATGGACACCTAACACTGGAGCCCTATAAACCCTGGCACTGTTGCCACATCCTTGCTAGGCCTTAAGCATCGATGTCAGACTGTTGACCTCCCCAAGGTCACTTTGGCCATGGCCCAGGTTGTCACTGCAGGTACCTGGACGCTTTCCCTCTGCGAGGAGCTCCGACCATCAGGGAGTTCATGTGTGGCACTGAAACCAAGGAAAGCTGGGCAAGGAAAGCTCCCGGGTGCCCCTCCAGCCTGGAGAGCTGGGTTCAGGGGCTGTTTCCAGCTGCAAGTCTCTTCCCACCAGGGCTGAGCTCACTCCATTCCTGTCCTGGGCCTCTCTCCACCTGGCACACACAGGAGCATCAGCCAGAGCATCAGCATCAGCTACTTTGTTTTAGGGTCTCCGCTTACTCTCAAAGCTTCCAGTACTGATTCCCCCTTGGAGATAAATCTCACAAAGACAATGGCCCTAGATTTTATGGTGTGCAGCTAATAAAAAGGCACTAAGTAAGCTCTAGTGTTGGTGGCTCTGAGGATGGGTCTGTTATAGTCCCAGAAGGCACTTGATTTTCAGGGCCAATGAGATCTGCATGACTGTGCTGGAAGGCCTGGGCTGGCCCTGTGCACCTCTGCTGAAGCCAGCAATGCCCTCTGGGATGCAGAAACACACACCTGAAACACCAGAGGCCTTTCATCCTACTGCTCAAGTGCACGACTCAAGTCCTGCTTCTGCTGTTGGATCAGCTACATGGCTGTGAACCAGTTCTCTGGTTACTCAGGTTATAAAGAGGAAAGAGAGTAGCTGCCACTCACGATTGTGAAAACTAAATGAATGAGTCATCTGTAATACGTGAAGAACACCTTTTAGGGGCCAGGAGATAGTGTGGCGAATAGGACACAGGCCCAGCATGTGTTCTACCTGTGTTGACCCATGTTCCACATGGTGGGGCATGGTCCTGGCATCGCAGAACCTAGGCAGTACCACAGCCTCAGGCTCTAGGCAACCACTGGGCCAATTGGCCAAGTATTGTTGGAAGTGGTTCCCGAACCTCCTGAGCAGCACTTTCGAGGTCCCCAACACCTCTTCCCCCCAATCATTTTAACCTAAATTTTAAATGAAAGCATCTATACCAGGGATATATGACCTGCTTCTGTCACCACTACTGTATTGTGTTAGCATTAGTTATGATTCGGATCAGAGTTCCTGTTGAAATTGCTTCAAAGCATCACTTGCTGAAATTAGATTTACTCATGATCATTCTCCAACGAGCTATGATAACGGCAATGAGAAGGTTTCTCTCCTCGCTGTAACGAGCCCACAGAATCATAGACAAAAACTCTTACCTAACCAATTGTGCTCCCGAGTGTCCCTGGAATTCTCTTTCTTGGGATCTCTCTAGATGTGTGTTTTACAGGAAGAAATTCATGTCATGGCTTCCTCATGGATTAGCTTCTTAAAAAATCCACAACACATGGGAAGTGAGACTTGGCTTTACAGCAAGTGAAAGGCAATCAATATTGCCAGCTCTGCTTTTCTGAGGCCCTGCCAGAAAATGTCTGGGTGCCAGGGATCAAACCTGGGTCAGCTATGTACAAAGCGCCTTGTCAATTGCACTATCTCTCCAGTCTCGAGTGTAAGCTTTAAGTACACAATTTCTTGAATTTAGAAACAAAGTAGAACATACACACACACACACACACACACACACACACACACACACACACACACAGTCAAGAGGCTGGAGTCCAATTTGTTAGATCTATAAGCCTAAACAGTTATTCTTGATCCTATTTTGATTTTATGAAAAGTCTCAGTGATCAATGGCCTTTTCCAACTTGGTTTTCACAGCTCCAAACAGTTTCTGTTTGATTGTCGGTACCAAACTAGTCTTATCTAGTTTAATCCTGTTTTGCAGGGCTCACACTATGTGGGCCCTGAGGATTTCCTTCAAATGCTGGAGCTACTAATTCATGTCCAAATTCTCCAGAGAATGAAAGAAAATAAAGGAGAAGACCAAATTAAAAACACCTCCCTTTAAAAAGTCCAAGGCTAATCTTGTGCTCATAAAAATGCCATAAATTGCAGTAAAATGTAATAAACAGTGTCTGATAAGTATCAGCTCAACATTTCCTTTCTGCTTTTCTATTTTCTCATTTCAGAAACACTCCCAGTGCAACTTGGTCCTGGGGGTGTTGAGTTGAGTTCTGACAAGGAGGAAGTGGCTTATGTCCCCCTACTCTCTCCAAGCTGATGGGCTCTGTTGGGCGGCTGACTCCTTCCTGGCATGCTCATTCACCTGGGCTAGATTTCCCTAACGCTCCAGACTTCCCTGAGGAAATGGATTCTCAGTGCCACCCATGCTCGGCACTCTGAGAGGATCAAATCAGCATGTTCTCAGCAATCGGCTCTTTCAAGTCCTCAGAAATAAAGGTGAGGATGCACAAAGAAGAATTAAGTGGCAGCTTCACTCCACTGTGGCACCATCAGCTCTGCCTGGACTCTGAGATTTCTCCCCCCCAGCAGTTGAGGAGATTGGTGCCCCACTTCCTTGTAGTCATCAAGGTACATAGTGGGAGACTACTGATCCATATCATGCAGCTGGCTGAAGGTGTGCCCAGGAGAGGTGGCTCAAGTCCCACCTGCCAGACAAGGCACACAGCCCAAGGTATATCTTCAGCCTTTTGGCTTCTCACGCACTGAGAGGTTCTTCTATCATCCTCCAAACAACTTTGTTCCTAACTCTGAGGGTCCTCTTCTATTCACCTCCCTTCAGAAACAAGTTTCCTGTTTTTGTTTTGGGGGCTTCACGTGGCAGTGAGGTTACTCCTGGTGGGCAGGAGGCACCATATGGGATGCTGGGGAATTGAACCTAGCTTGGCCACATGCAAGTCGCTCTGTGCTATCTCTCTAGCCCTCAGATTTGAGGGAGATGTCAGCATTTTCTCAGTGTAACTTAACAGAGATGAAGAACAAAAAGAAGGGACAGCATGGACATGAAATGCACATGCACAAAATATCACTGTGGAGCCAGAACATCAAGTCTCATCTCTTACTGAGAAGTTTATCCATACTCATACAGCAGAGTTCCTACAGACTTTTGGAAACTACACACACACACACACACAAACACACACACACACAGAGGCGTGCGTGCACATTCACCAACCCATCCACACACGAGTCCTTCTGAGGGAGTGGGCAGGCCCCAGGGGCTGAAGCTATTTTCAGCAAAAAGAATGGCACTAGATCTGACAGCTCAGTCCCTCTGCAGAGAGCCCGCCTGCCAGGCCTTTGGCTTGACTTCCTGAAACAACAAACATTTTTTTTTTCTGTAGCTGCTTCCTCCACAAAGTCAATGACCTAATTATTTCTGAAATTCAAGAAAGCCTTTCCAAAGAGTCAAAAGCCCTACATGGCCCGGCCTCAGTTCAAGTCAACATCTTTCTCTCCCACAAGGCTGAAAATCACACAGCATCACACTGCCACGTACTGTAAACCTTGCCTCTGGGTTGAAAAGTTCAGGATGATTAACTCCTGACTTTGCAGCAGCCTTGTTGATTTTGGCATCATTTGGGGGATTCTTGTTAATATGCTCATAAAGTATGTGCTGACGGAGAAGGAGTTTCAAGGGTCCTTCCATTTAATCATATTGGAGAAACGCTCACCCATGCTTCAACCTCAGCCAGCAGTTCAGGGCAATGAGCTACCCATCGCAGGGTCTCCTTCAGAGGTGATGCTCTGCGTCACCCCTGACATCTCTCTCAGCTAAAGCTTTCATAAAATCCTTCTTTCCTCTCTCTCTATTAGTTATTTTTTGAACCTTAATGGTTTTACTGTTGTTTCTGTAATAAAAGGTGATAAAGGAGTGTGTGGAAGAATAAGAAAGGAGAGAGAGGAGGGTTGGAGTTTATGATACAAACATACTATTGGCTGTTCTCTGGGCTCACAATGACCTTACCAAATGGGTACCTCAGTTTTATCTCCACTTTATATATGTGAATGCTGGTGGGTGCAGAGGGGCCAGGTAATTGGCCCAAATGCCCACAACAGTGAGACGAGGAGGTAACTGTGGAAATCAATGGCTTGTGTCTGAGCTCATGCACTCAGTCTAGAACAAATGGAGGGGGACTGAGAAAGTCTGTTAGGAACAAGAAGATGAATGCAGATAAAGCTGGAGACAAGAGCACATTCAACTACTAGGCTAGCAAGAACAGTTTTGTTTTTGCCCATGGGAGCCAGATGTCTGCGCATTTTTATTTTGTTTTTGTTTATGGATCGAATTGTTGGTTGATTAGGCACCATACTTGGTAGTGCTCTGGGCTTACTCCTGGTTCTGTGTTCACAAATCCTGGCAGTGCTTACGTGGTCCTGGGGATCAAATGGGCTCAATTCCAAGGTAAGTGCCATCACTGCCACCCCGTCTGTCTCTCCAGCCCTACCTATGCACTTTAGTTTACATGGGACTATGGAGGTATTGTATCTCTCTACCGTTTAGCATACTCTGGCATGATAAAGCAGCAGTTTGGTTTCCAGTTTCAATTCCAGTTTCAACTCTGCTCAGAGTAAAGCCTTCATTCTCTACAAGATGGAAATCTCTCCTTGATGGCCACTGAATACCTAGTGAGAGAAACTGAGGGGGTTGCTTGCTACCTTCTGCCTTTCTGAGAAACAAGGGACAGTATAAGCAATGTGCATCAAAGGTGCTTAAATGTGGCCCAGTACAATTGGTCTGCATTGATGTGTTGATATTCATAAGCAAAAGGAAAGGGGTGAAAACCCTAAAAGAATGAAAGCAATGAGTATGAAAAAAAGAAAGAAGACCATTTACCCTGAGTACCACGGAGTTACTGGACAGATTCTGGAGTGATCCAATTTGGTATCAATCACTCTTTTTACAAATAAAACATTCATTACTGAAAAAGCATAAAACTTGTAACAGGAGTAAACAGTAGAGAGCAACCGTACATACCATGAGCAAATACCATACTTGATGGCATAGTGCTGAGAAGTGTGTCTTATCTTTTAAAGAAGTTCCTATAGTGCTTCATGCAAAATTGTTGTACCAATTCCTATCCTTTGGTTTGGTGTTTTTGAGTCACTCCTGGCAGTGCTCTGGTGTTTAGGGGCTCCTCCTGCTAGTGCTCAGCAGACTATGTGGTATTGAATTTGGGTTGGATGTATGCAAAGCAAGTACCTTAACTCTATCTCTGGCTCATTTTGAAACAATTTCTAGAAGGATTAGGCAGGCAGGTTAGAACTACAGTTGTGCAGATGAAGATATCAGGGATCTCAGAAGTGTGGATGGACAACCCCAGGCGTCTCTGGGCATCCAAGCTGGACTGAGGAAATGTGAAGAAATTCAAGCCAGAGTTCTGAATACACCTCAAAACCTACGACCACCAGTGATCACGGGCTGCTCCGTGGAACTGATATACCCTCCACAGCAGAACCAGTACTCATTGCTTTGGCACAAGTCTCTCCGTTCCAGCAAAGAGTCATGCAAATTCTGAGCTAAAGAGCCCTAGCTGTGTCACTGAATCGGGTGTTTGCATGGTTTTGAACATCTGTTAAGTGGCTGTGTTTCACTCAAGCACATATTCACTCATCAAATATTTACTGGGCAGTACCTGCTTCCCGTAAGGAGGGTAGACAGGATAGAGAGAGAGGTGCTTTTGAGAAAGCTGCAACGTGGGGAGCTAGATGGAGGAGAACAAGCACACCGGGACTCTAGTAGAACACAAGGGGTATACTTAGATGCTTGGGAGAGGGACTGTGAAAAGGTGTAGCCATTCTGCAAAGCAGCTTGGTGATTTCTCAAACAACAAAACAAAAGCAGCACAAACAAACCCAATCAAACAACCAAAGAAGAGAAATTCCAAAAATGCCCAGTTTTTCACCCCTGGATATATGTTGAAAGACCACGAAAAAGTGAATACAGAGAGATATGCACTCTGAGCTCATGGCGGGGCTACTTGTAAGAGCAGAAAGCTGGGAACAGCCCTAAGTGCAAAGGACAGATGAGTGGATTAAGAAGATGTGATTAAGAAGATACACACAATGGAATACCCTTAGGATATAAATAGATATGGGATCCTGGGGCTAGGAAGTGAGCTCAAAAGGCTAACTCCCTTAGTAGCCCAGGGATGATCCCTGAATACTGCTTGGGAATGCTCCAATACGCTCCTCTCCCCCCACCCCACCCCCCCATCTCCTACTACCACCACCAAGAGAAATAAGGAAAAGATAAAATGCTCCCATTTTCAACAGAAGAAGGAGATCTGGTAGGTATTGTGCATATGGAAGTCAGACACAGAACAAGTATTGTATGATTTCACTCATATGTGGTCTCTAGAGAAACCAAACGAAAGAAATAAAACAAAAGCAAATAAGCGGTTATCAGAAGAGAAGCAGAAAGAGCTGCAGGTGAGATGGGCAGAAGGAGAATCTGTAAGGCAAGGGACAGAACTGGACTTTCAGTAGTGGGCACAGTGTGGGGTATATACACAGGCTTATGGGAATGCTCCCAGAAACTCTGTATGGTGCTAATACAGTGTCACTGGGATAAATATTTTCTTAAAGAGATGTTAAACCAAAATATTTGGCAAATCACTGCCCAAGTTCAATGGAATAAGGTGGGGACAAGTCATCTGGGAAAAGAGGATCAAAAAATCTTTTATGTGTGTGTGTGGGGTGGGGAAGAGATAGAATGGTGGGGAAGGAGTTTGCCTTGAATGCCCCTCACCCAGGTTCCATCCCTGGCATCCCATATGGTCCCCTGAGCCTTACCAGGATTGATCCATGAGTGAAGAGTCAGGAATAAACCCTGAGCACTGCTGGGATGCCCCCCACCCTCCCACGCCCCACCCATCAACAAACAAAACAAAAAGAAAGCCTTTTTGAAGAATTCAAGAGGTAGAGTGTTAACAGATGATAAGGATTGGTTCCATAGCAGTGATCTTAGGGTGCTTAGGGGTTCAATTGGGGTACCTTGCAGTCACATCCAATGGGCTTGCCACATTCCTCACATGTGCTAGCGAAGAGGGTATCGTAGCACGTCAGGCAGTAGGGGTTCTCCTCCCATAGGACGTATTTCTTTCCAAAGAGAGACTCTTTACAGTGGTAACAATCAAAGGATTCATTCATCTTGACACGAATGTGTCCACAACCTATTGGAAAGGAGAGAAAAGCAGGGTTCTAGTGAGCATGCCCCAAGTGCCTTCCCCCTGCCCCCCGCCCCCCTGCCCCACCACACACACAGGGGCACAGACATCCCAGTGAGAATGTCAGTCAACCAAGGCAAGGCTGACTCCTCCAGGCCAATCACAGAAACTCATGCTTCAAACAGATACAATTTTACTTGAAACATTTTTTTTTTATTGAATGAAACTTATTTAGAACGATATGAAGGGGCTTGGATTGGAGACAGGGCACTTTTCTTGCCCTTGTACAGTAGACACAGCATTTTTCTTGCATATTGCTGATCCAGGTTCCATCCCCAGCATCCCATAATGGTCCCCAACGCCTGCCAGGAGTAAGTTCTAAGCATTGCTGGGTGTGACCCCAAAACAAGCAAACAAAAAAGGGAAGATATGAAGGGAGAAGTAAGAGAGGAATTATGAGTTCAAAAGAGAACATGGGTTTCTCCAGAGTGGAGAAAGTGAGCAAAGATACATCATAGACACAAGCCAGTAAGGTGCATGGGCAAGGGAGAACATAGGCTTGAAGAGCAAGCTATGACAGATACCATTTTCCTGGCCCTCTCATAATCAGTTGTAGGTGATGTTGTGTCTCAATGCATGCTACTCCTCAGAAAGTACCAACTGTTGTTGAATGTGTCTCGGTTCTGGATACAAGTAAGCAGTTTGCACCAGAGGCTTCATCCTTGCCTTACCATGTAAGTCTACGCCTTTGCTTACATCCTCCTTCCCATGCTCTCCTCAAGTGGAAAGGTAAAGATAGAATCCATCTGGAATCTTCTGATGAGGTTTCCCATGTGTTCCTCCCATTTGACTGTGGATGTGAACAGTAAGAAACCGCAGCGGCAAGGGTGAACCCAAGATAGATGGTGAGAGAACATGCCCCTTGACCCTGAGTTGGCATGGGAGGCACAATCTCCCTTTGCATGAGTAGAACTATCCCTTAGGGTGAATCATATTTCCCATCTTTCTGTGGCCTGGTCACTGAGCAGGATAAAGGGAAGGCTGGCTTCTACAAGCAAGGACTATCACTCAGTGGGAGAGCAGTGTTCATAGTCCAAGTGCTCTCCAAGTTACACCTTGTACCTTCCCAAAAGGGACAGAAACGTGTCACTGGGCCAGTGACACTGCATTTTTTTTAGGGTAAGCATGAGTGTATCTAAGTAGTCAGGGTGAGGGTGGTTAGAGGGCCGCAAGAGGGGGTGTTTTATTGCCCCCAGCTTAACCTACAAAAATGTCTTAGAAGGATCCAGAAGGAATGAGTCTCTTATGGTCATAAAATCACAGTTGTCAGCAATATTTTCTCATGTGACCATTTGCTGAAAGTGAAAGGCTTTAGAAATGACTAGATATGTAGAGACTAACCATGTTAATGGAGTACTATCTCACCAATTCTAATTAAACTTGATTCAGTCGTTAGTAATTTCCCACCATTTAAGAGTGAAGTCCAGACTAAAATCCTAGGATGCAGATTAAACATTATGGTCTGGCTTACAAAAACAGCAAATTTGATTATGTTTATTAATTTTGTTCTCCTGGATAAACAAGATCCTGAACAGCTGAAAGCAAAGAAATGAACAGCTTTCAGGCATTCATTTTTTATCCTATCTGTGTTTATAGAATACTTTTCTCATCTAAGAGATTTACGCATATAGTTGGACACACATGGCAAGACCCAGCCTTCTAAGTCGCTCTTGCTGGAGTAAAAGAAAACACTGTCTGGACATTCCTGTGATAACATCACAAAATGAGGCGCTTGAGCTTTTGAATTATTGTTCTGGAGTCCAACATACAAATATGCTTTGTAGTAAGGCCATCTCGGGTTACAGCAGCTATACTGGCAGAAGATGCAACACTTTCCTGTAACTCTGAAGTTTTTGGCCTCGAATGTGTCTATCTGGAACTGGAGAGAAAGTACAAGAGTCAAGGCACTTGCCTTGCAGGATTCAGGCCAATCCTGGTCTGAATCCTGGTAACACATATGGGCCTCTGAGCACTGCCAGGAATAATCCCTAAGTACAGAGCCAGGGGTAAGCCCTAAGCACACCTGGGTGTGACCCAAAAAACCACCCTGCACCCTTTCTCCCGCAAATGCCTATCCTTAAGACCTGTCATACCAGCACTTACATATATATATATATATATATATATATATATATACATTTTTTTTCAGTAAAGGTTGCCATTTACTTGTCAAATCATAGGCTTACTCTCTAGTCAGTAAACACAGACTAGAGTGATTAGAGAATCTGAAATAAGAACAACAAAAGGAGATTGAACGAAAACACTGTAGAAAGTCTCAAACTAGAAACAAATCCTGAGATTATTTTTGATGCTGAGCTCATTTTGCGGATTAAAAATTGTGGCACATGGGAGGACAAATAAAAAAGAAGTTCCATATGAGCTTTCTCAAAAAAACTTAGAAATAAAAAAACAAACTTCCAATTCAAATCCAAGGGTAAGTGGTGTCGGTGGTATAGAGCTGAGCATAGCTGCTTTTCAAATTCAAGGGCAGGGGCTGAAGATAGTACAGTGGGTAAGGTGCTTGCCTTTCTCATAGCTGATACTGGTTCGATCCCTGCACCTCATATACTCCCCCAAGTACCGCCACAGGAGTGATTACTCAGTGCAGAGCCAGGACTAAGGAATGCTGGGTGAACTCCCTTCATCCCCCAAAGAAACCCTCAAAATCTGAGGGCAGCCACACTAGCCACAATAGTTTTGGAGAACATTGCTGGGAAGGAATGTGGGCCACAGACCATAGCAATACTCTCTGGACAGCACCACTTCCTGTTCAGAAGCTCAGAAAAAGAGACCTTCTTCTAAGGTGAATATCTTAATGCTCACACACCTGGTGGGTTTTCCCTCTTCTCCGAGTTCACAGAAGTGAGACGGAAATGATCTAAGGAGTCAGCTCAGAATCAGTAGTTGAAGGAGAGCTCAAAGTGTGAAGCCAGCAAGAATGGAACGTGCCATGACAACTGCCTGCTCTGAGGGTCTGGCTGGGAAGAAGCACGTAGCTTTGCAGCCTGGCTCCTGGTGTCTGCTGAACCATTTGTGATGATGAATCTTGTGCTCCCTCCCTATCTTCTCTGAGAAGTCACTCAGATTTACAGGTTAATAGAGTTTTTCTGCTTAAACCAACAGGTCAGGGTGGAAAACAAGCACTTTTTACTAATTAGGAACAGAAGCGATACATTTGTGAAAATCCTTTTCTGGATTTTCAGAAATATCTATGATGCCCCAACCCTGGGAGGCAGAGGAAATTGCTCACACATGCATGAGAAAACACCCACTATGATGAAGTGTTTCAAAACCCATTCAACCTAGATGTCTAATGACAAATGAATGAATTATGAAAATATGGTATAAAAAAATGACACACTGCAGCTGAAAGGAACAATAAAAATTGTGCAATGTGCTGCAATCTGGGTGAAACTAGAAGAGATCACATTAAGGGAGGGGAGCCAGAATAAGAAAGACAAACACAAGATGATCTCACTTATCTGAGGTATACAGAATGACGAGATAAAGGAAAGGGGAAACACCTTTGGCCCCAAAGTATAGGGAGGAGCACAGAGAAGGAAAGACACATTAAGGGGGAGTGTAAGAAGATGAGGAAAGAAAGTAACAGGGAGCAGGGATCAGGGGCCCTGAGTATATCAGTACTGTAGAAGAGTGATACGGCTCTCTATCCGAATCTCAGAGTCAACGACCTTGAAAACATGAGATTCAGACTACAACAACAGAACCTTAAAATGTGCCTGTCTGCTGGGGGAAAAGGCAACTCTGATAGAGAAGGGAGAACCAAATAAAGGGTGTTTGGAGGATCCTCCCAGGATGGGAGAAGCATGCTGAAAGTAGACTACAGATGGAACATGATTGCCACTCAATGCCTCTTTTGCAAACCACAACACCCAAAAGGAGAGAGAGAACAAAGGGAAATGCTCTGCCACAGAGGCAGGGTGGGATGGGGGGTTGGGGGGCTGGGAGGGATAGTGGGACCCGTGGTGGTGGAAAATGGGCACTGGTGAAAGGATGGGTACTTGATCATTGTATAATCGAAACTCAAGCACAAAAATTTGTAAGTCTACAACTGTACCTCATGGTGTTTCACTAATAAAAATTAAAGAAAATGTGCCTGTCAAGGTAGCAGGCTGCTGGGACGGGGGCAGGAGGGAACTTGGGAACACTGGTGGAGGGAAGTTGACACTGATAATGGGACTGATGTTAGAACATTGCATGTCTAAAACTAAACTATCAATAACTTTGCAAATCATGGTGTTTTGTTATTTATTTATTGCTTTTGGGGGGTCGCACTGGTGATGCACAGGGGTTACTCCTGGCTCTGTACTCAAGAATCACTCCTGTTGGTGCTCAGGGGATCATATGGGATGCTGGGAATCAAACCCAGGTCGGCTGTGTGCACGCCCTACCTGCCGTTCTATCGCTCCAGCCCCAAATCACAGTGTTTTAATAAAAAATATTCTTCCTTAATTGCATGCTACCCAATAAAATAGCAATAAAAGTGGCATATTAGGCATGTCCTTCAAGCCCATGTTCTCCCTTGAATACATATCTATCTTGCTTGCTTATCTCTATGTCTCTTTGTTTGCATTTTTCCACTCTGGGGAAGCCCATGATCTCTCTTGAACACGTATTTCCTCTCTTTTTCTTCTCCCATCTTTCTAAGTAAGTTTCTTTCGATAAAACCTATCTTGCCTCACAAAAAAAAGCCCATTTGAAGTTTATATTATCAATCTTCAGTTTTAATCTTAAACCTCCTCTATTAAAGGGAATAACCTCTCACCCTACACTGAAGATCCCTGTCCTATACAAGATCTAATTATTGCTTCAGTCAAGAAGCATTTACTGAGTTGAAACTGATTATGGAAACTGGAAAACACATGGACGCATAGGATGAGAATCTTTCTGAAGACACCAAAGAGAGAGGGGGAGGAAAGTGGACGATATGATTAGGTAAGGATAAAGCTGCCACAGAGATGCACGCTGAGAATCAGAGGAGGAGCCCCATGGGCGGGCAGAGTAGCAACTCAGAGGGCTTGCTAGCTGCATTGGGACAGGACAAGCCAGAAAGGAGCAAGGCCAGGGTCCAGGGCCAGAGGCATGGAGATGAGCCACAGTCAGGGAGACAGGAATGAACCAGCAGAGATGAACTAATAGACAGCAATGGCAAAGGGTGTATGTGGGGAACTTCGTGGAGAACCTGGACTCTCTCTCTCTCTCTCTCTCTCTCTCTCTCTTTTTCTGTGTGTGTGTGTGTGTGTGTGTGTGTGTGTGTGTGTGTGTGTCTCCTTTTGGGCATTGTGGTTTACAATACAGATACTGTAAGGTTGTTGTCCTCAAAGGTTTTATGTCATTCTTATCCATGACCTGCACCCCCAATGCTAAAAAGATTAAATAACAGCAGCTGAGGCATGTAACTGCTGTCATTTAGTTGAGGGGACTTTAAATGACAGGGTCCTGAAGTTTCCAGTCTCTGAGCTTTTCCCCTGAAGCTCTCAACAGTCGGGGTACTTGAAAATGCTAGGCATTAGGCCCTGCAATGGGCATGGGGGCAAATCCCAGGTGCGTTGTCTGATCTGGAAGGGCCTGGATCTGTTAGCTTCATCTTCCCAGGGATGTGGGGAGGCAAAGATGCCCTCATGCATAGAAAGTGTAGCCTTTCTAAAAGCCATGATTCTTTTTCAAGGTTCACGCATAGAAGTGAATTTTATCTTTCAGAAACCAAAAAAATCTCCCTCTGCGAGAGGGATATATCAGCAGAAAAGAGATGGCAACGAGAGAGGGGGAAGGAAAGTGGAAGAGGTGGAGGTGAGGGTTAGTGAGGGAGGAAAGAGATGCAATATAGCCCAGGCTTAGAAAGAAAGGCAGGAAGCTTATGAAGTTCCCTCTCAAACTGAAAACGTGGGCTGGAATGATAGTGCACTGGGACAGGGCACTTGCCTCGAACATAGCTGGGTTTGATCCCTGGAATTCCATATGGTCCCTTGAGCCCTTCAGGAGTGATTCCTGAGCACAGAGCCAGGAGGAAGTCCTGAGCACTGCTGGGTGTGCACCCCCCCCAAACAAAAACAAAACAAAACAAAAATCAGAAACATATCCTGAGATGCAGCAGCCTCTGCTGGGCATGCAGGCCCAGCTGGCATGCCCAGTGCTTGATTTTTCCTTCCCTGTGGGAAACCTGCTCGGCCTTGAGGGCAAATCTGCGAAAAAGTTTTGGTTACACAGTTCTTTCAATATGATCTTTATTTTCCCATCTACTTGTAACTGACCCAGTACAAAGGTCCCATCCTGCTTGTCCTTGAGATCAGTCTTTCTACATCAGACTCTAATAAAGTCAGTTCTAAGAGACCAACCTACAGAGAGCCTCAGGACCCCTCCCACTGTGCTGGAATCAGATCCCATCTGGCATGTGTCCCCGATAAAAGTTTTCCATTTAATTGGCACCAGGCTTTCAGATAGCAAATACCACTACTTAACAACCACCAGCCAGAACTTCAGAGGGTAAAGAAAATTAGTCTGATACCCGTGGGCTTGTTTTAAGACTCTTGTTCGATAGACACTTTCATGGTCCCTGTGATGTCACGCTGCCTGTGTGTCCCATTAAAGGGCTGCAGAACTGGCACCGTGGGCAACCAGCATCTCGTCGGCAGGAAACGCAGACAGGCTGAGCCGCCTCAATAATACTTGTCAAATGAATGAACAACCGGATGAGCTCAACTTACATAAGCAAAACTGAAGGAGGATTTTCTGCACACAATCCATTTTGTACAACCCAACCAAACTGAAATGCACTTTGGCATGTGAGGCAATGAATGTGCCTAGTGTAACAGAGTCTGTGCACCACTTTCCTCCCCTCCTCTCCTCAACTCTGCTCTTTTTTTCTGCTCTCCACATAAACTGCTGCTTCCTTAGTGGGTAGAACATCTCTTATTATTTCTGAATACTTAAACCCATGTGAACAAAATTACGTGGCCAGGTTAAGGCCTGCGTAGGTCAAGAAACAAAAATGCCAGTAAGAAGACACCCTGATCATCTCTGGAAGAATGTGCTAAATGTCCTGACACAAGTCCCAGTGAATGGCCCAGAATATTCTGTACATACTCTACAGGTCCGTGATCCCACAGATCACTATGCAAAGACATCATCGACAGGCATTAAGAAACTCAGAGAGGGGCTGGAACAGTGGGTAGGGTGTTTGCCTTGCACGCAGCTGACCGGGGTGATTCCCCCGAGCACTGCTGGGGGTAATTCCTGAGTGCAGAGCCAGGAGTGACCCCTGTGCATTGCCAGGTGTGACCCAAAAAGTTAAAAAAAAAAAAAAAAAGAAAGAAAGAAATTCAAAGAACAGCCCTCATGGGGGAAAGTTGGAAATGCTGAAAGCTCATGTGTGATTCTGGTCTGGGCCTTAGAACCAGTAAGATCAATGGAGTCAGTGAAGCTCTAGTTCAAAAATCTGACAGGTTCAGCAGGAGAAAAAGTCCAATGGTAAGACACATGCCTCAGACCCTGCAGTGTATTGTTCCCTGGGCAACCACCAGGGGCCACTCCTGAGCACTGAGCTAGGACTAGCCTCTGAACTATGCAAGATGCCCTGGCCACCTTCCCTCAATCCCTCATCCCTGCAACATAACCAAAGACACAAAACAAAAGCTGGCAGGCTCAAAACCCACGATGAGCTGTCATCACAGTGTGAGTCAGAGTGCTAGAAAACACTAACATCACCATTCGGTCCAAAATGCTTCAGAGTTCTCTCAGGCTTTTTTTTTTTTAAATTTTATTTTTAAATTTTCTCTCTAGGATCTTCCCCTCTTCTGTTCAAATCCAAGGATGTTAGAAGACTGATGTCCAGGCCTGTAAGTCAGCAGGAAGGAATTCTGACTTGTACATCTTGTTTTGTTCCTACAGCCTTCAAGTGATTACCCACCGACCAGTTGAGAGGGGGTGGGAGGGTTATCTACTTTATTCAATCTACTGATTCCCATGTGAGCCTCATCCAGAAACAGCTTCACAGATACACCCAGAAACATGAAACAAATGTCTGGATGCCTATGGTCCAGTCACATAAAACTGATGTTCACAGGGGCTAAAAGTGAAATCCACAAATCAGGACAAGATGGCCATTCATTTATCTTTCTCTCCCCTCCCTGTCTGGAACCTCGCTCCCCTCCTGCCATCAGTCACAATGCCAACTTGGTCCCCAGGAAGAATGGGCTCTGAGCCCATGTGTATTGTTCAAGGGGATCATTTTGAGTAAGGAGCTTTACAGTATAATTTCATGTGATAAACATGACTCTGATAAAAATTCTCATAATAAAACCACACAGGAAGTACCTACTATCTAACAGTCCTGCCAAGCTCCAGGAACCCTCGTGTCTCTTTGCATCTGGATAACTAGGGCTCAGGGCAGGGCAGGAATAGAACCCTGCTTCACCGGGCCCAGTGAATGGCTTTCGCTATCCGACTGGGTGTCTGTGTCTGCTCTCAGAGTTCTTTAACGATTCTGGGCAACTGCCTGCAATGGTCACTGTGACATCTCTGTGCTTTGGTGGTCTGGAAAGGTGAGTTATTATCTGGGATATACGCACTGCAGATGATGCAGTAGTTTCATTGCAATCTTGCAAGCACAGTACAACCACACCCCACTTTCCAGTCCGGAGGAAAGCAAGGCACCAAGCAATCAAGAGCATTGGTCAAAGCTGAAGGACTCCCGTGGGTTCGGCCAGGTGGCCCAGCTCCTATCCAGGGATGCTCTAGTCTATCCCAGCTCTAAGTGAGGACCGGCTGTGGGAATTCACTGACGGTGGACCTGACCCTCAATGCTTGCTTTCCCAGTCAAGCCCAATGGAGGCTTTCTACCAGGAAGCCCCGTAAGAGCATTTTGAAACAGGACAAAATTAACATCATGGAAACCCTTTGAGTCAGGGCGAAGGCTGCGGAAAATTTTGCTCCTGGCTTGGGGCGCTTAGGCCGGGGGGACACACTGTCGGTCGCGGCTGAAGCCCTCGCAGCAGCGCGAGAAGGGGACCCCCGCCCCTCTTCGCCCCCCAGTACACACTCAGCCTTGTAGAACGGATTTTCCTAGCGGCGCGAACAAAATGTGCGCAGAGACGAGGGCACGCCGGCCACTACCGCGGGGATCTAAGAATCAGCGGGTCTTCCGCGCAAAGCGAGCCTGTTCACAAAGACCAGATGGCCTGTTGGCCTGTTGGGCTGGTCACAAGGGAACCCCGTGGCACTGCCAGCTGCAATCCCCGGGGACGTGCCCGATCCCGGCTTGGGTGAGGAGCAGGGCAGCGGGGGGCGCGGAGCCTCAGAGGTTGAGGCGCTCGCGAAGGGCTCGCGGACACGGGGGTGTGTGCGCGATAGGAGCGATCGGATCGGGGAAGCGGGGCACCGGGGCGACGGCACCCTGGCCCGCAAGGAGCTCAGTTCCCACTTGGAGTTGGCTCTGCGCTCCCTCCCTCCCCTCCGAGTCCCGAAGCAGCGCGATCCCCCTCTGTGTTGGGGTACTGGGTGCCCCCAGGCACCCGGGCTTCCTTGGGCCCCGCTCCCTTCTCCCGGGCTCCGCAGAGAGGCCAATCTCGCCGCGCGCTCACCGTTTCTCGGAGCCAGGATGAAGATGCGCTCGGGGTCTCTCCAGCAGCCGATGGGGAAGCGCTCACCGCTTCTCGGGGTGCGGATGAGGCGCGCTCACCGGGGAGCAAATGAAGCGCGCTCACAGTCTCTCGGGGCGCGGATGGGGGCGCGCTCACCGGCTCTGGGGTGCGGATGGGGGCGCGCTCACCGACTCTTGGGCCACGGATAAGAGGGCGCTCACCATACTCGGAGCCTGGATGGAGCGCGCTCACCGACTCTCGGGGCACGGACTGGGGGGCGCTCACCGTCCTCGGAATCCGGATGGGGACGCGCGCTCACCGTCTCTCGGGGGCGCGCCCACCGGCTCTCGGGGCGCCGATGGGGGCGCGCCCACCGGCTCTCGGGGCGCGGATGAGAGGGCGCGCTCACGGTCTCTTGGGGCGCGGATGGAGGCGCGCTCACCGCCTCTCGGGGCGCGGACAGGGGCGCGCTCACCGGCTCTCGGGTCGTGGATGGAGGCGCGCTCACTGGCACGCCCTCACGGCCCTCACGGAGCGGGCGCGGCGACTGCTGCACGCCGGAGAGGACGGCTGTGCTGGCCCTGAGACCCCGCCCCGCAGCGCCCCCGCCGAGTCACTTGCCCATATTAGGAAAGGCGCGTCTCCCAGGCGCCGGCTGCGCGGGATAGGAGCGGAGGTGCAGGGTGGTACCTTCGGAACCCCCGACTCCCTGCGGCCTTCTGACTTCTTCCGGGTCAGAGCTTTTCTTTTCTTTTCTTTTCTTTTCTTTTTTTTTTCTTTTCTTTTCTTTTCTTTTCGTGAGCGGAGTTCGTGGGGCGTTGGTTTTAGAAGGTGGGGAACGGGGAAGGGGGTTACGGACTGTTGCGCCCCTTACCTGCGGGCCGCCAAGACCACCCCCAAGCTGGCTTCGAGGAGCTGGCTAGGTCCGCAGTCTGGGGAGCGCTCGGGGGTGGGGCTCGCCGGCACCCCCTCTAAGCAGGCATCAGAGGGTACCAGCCAGCTAGGGCCAGACAGTGTGGGGGCTTCTTGGGCGAGAGAGGAGGGGCTCTTCGCCCGAGCTATGCAGAGATGAGCGAATGACGCTGTTCTGCTATCCGGTTGGGCCTGGGGAACACAGAAGAGGGGGTGTGCTCCACCCACACTTAAAGCTGCCCCCCACCCCAGGCCCCGCGTAAAACTCTTACAGGCGTCCAGCTTTGCTCCCGCTGTTATGTCAGGGGAAGGGAGTTTCGCTAGCACACTGACCAGACCAGACATGAGGACGCAAATGCAGGGCCCTTTTATTATTAGGGTCCAAGTCTCTCATGCAACGGCAGTGGAGCCTTGACAAGGACCCCCAACTCCGAATTCTGAGTAGTTTATAAAGGGTTTGGTTACATAATAGTATTTTTTTTTCTAGGAATTGGCAATATGTTTCCAATTGTGGTCCCAGTCCTGTCCTATAACACCAGGGACCAACACTATGTTTCCAATTCTTAGTCCCAGTCTTGTCCAGTAACTTCACTCCCTGGGCCTTCTCTGCTTGGCTGGGCGCCACTGCCCATGCCCCCTATTCTGATAGGCTGTTGCCACAGGGTGATTTATCTGCTCAGGATGATATGTTTTTTGAGATGTCAAGACTTTCTGATAGGGGAAACCAAAACTTAGGCTTGCTGA
Organism: Sorex fumeus; assembly: GCF_029834395.1. NCBI lineage: Eukaryota > Metazoa > Chordata > Mammalia > Eulipotyphla > Soricidae > Sorex > Sorex fumeus. The sequence continues at coordinate 63,007,581 of NW_026606063.1, read as the reverse complement.
GTTTTGATCTTAAAGTGGAGTCTGTCATGACAGAGTCTGTGACTTCAACCTCACACCGCCACCTAGACCGCGGACCCGCAGAGGTGGGAACTGGAAGTTGGCAGGTGGCAAAGCCTGCCAGTGTCTTAGAGGACTGGAAGCCCCTTGGTGTTGTCTGTGCAGGCCTGCAGATCACTGAACCTGGCCACAGCTGGACGGAGCTCCAGGAACGGAAGTGTGGGTTCAAATCTGAGTCCCCACCACTTTCTAGATAGGCCTGGGCGTGACAGTCAGAGACAGGTGCGTCTCTCCAAAAGCCTTTCACCTCTAATAGTTACCTCCCTTTGTTGGGGGTAGTTAGAAACCACAGACTGCTTACTGGGTAGTTCTCAAAGAGTTAGTCTAAGGTTTTGGAGGACACAGATTTATTTATTTATCTTTTTGGCTTCTGGGGTCACACCTGGCAATGCTCAGGGGTTACTCCTGGCTCTGCACTCAGGAATCACTCCTTCTAGTGCTCAAAGTACCACATGGGTGCCGGGGATCCAACCTGGTTCAGCCCCTCCCCCCCACCCGATGCAAGGTAAACACTCAGCCCCACACAGATTAAGAATACAATGAAACATTAGTTTCTACTTTTTCTGTCTTCTTTCTTTCTTTCTTTCTTTCTTTCTTTCTTTCTTTCTTTCTTTCTTTTTCTTTCTTTCTTCCTTTCGTTCTTTGGAACTGAGTTGTGTAATTTATTTTGATTGTTTTTTTTGGGGGGGGTTGGGGGAGTCACACCTGGTCGTGCTCAGGACTTACTCCTGGCTGTGTGCTCAGGTATCACTTCTGATAGGGGATTTTGGGGAACCCCATGGGGTACCATGGATGGAAGCCAGGTAGACTACCTGCAAGGCAAATCCCTTACCTGCAGTTATTATCTCTCCTGCCCCCCTATATTTCCATTTTTGTTTTTGGAGTTGTTTAGGTCTATGAATAAATAAATAAATAAATCCAATAAAATGAACTAGTAACTTTTGGTAGGTTCATCTGTATCCCACAGATGCTGATATGTGGTGTGTATTAACTTCAAACAAATCATGCGATTTAATTTTGTGTTTCACCATTAGACCTGAAGAATAAAGTAACATGAAATGAACTGTGTGGCTATGATCAGAAAGATCCAGTTCTGGAAATAGGTCTGCCCAGTTTTTTTTTCCTTTCCAGGGGCAAGGGTGAGGAGCATGCTCCCAGGGGCTCCTAGGAAGCCATAAAGAAATGAATCACACCATAAGCAATGGCACCATCTTGGTAGGCGGCAAAAATAAGAAAATCCAGCTAGTTCCAATTCTTGGAACTGAAACAGTTTCTATTTCCAAGAAATCAAACAGTTCATAACTAGCCAACCTGACCCCACCTGGAAAGTCCTTGGGCCCAGCAAGTGGACTCAATCACTCACCATGCGCCTAAATTGTCTTTTGTTAACACAAAGGATGAGTAGTTTATGTAATCATATGCTATATAATGCCCTCTGAAACTAGAGACAGAGTCTTGGAAGTGGCTGTGTCAGTGTCAGTGTGGATTTGGACCCTAGCTCGAACTAGCAATAAAATTCATTGCTTTTGCATCACAAGAGTGTTCCCTCTTCCTTATTCCGAGGCCCTGCGAATACTTTTAGTTAAACAGCCCCAACCCCTGGAGCACTGTGTAGTCCAGAGGAGGAAGATAGGGCTGCTCCACTCCAGGCCTCCAGGGATGTACTCCTCCCCCTCCCCTCTCCACCCAGCCCTGCCCCACCCCAAAGGCTCAGGGGAAGGATGCTGGGGACAGAGCAGGGTTGACATCAGGCAAGGCAAATGCCATAACCCCTGTACTATCTCTCTAGCCCCAGATTTGCCCAGTTTGACTACTTAGGATAGTAAATACATAAATAAATAAAGGTGCAAACCAAGAGATTAACTCAGAAAACGAAACTCAAGAGCAATGAATGAATGTAAACTGAGTCTAAAAGTACAAACTATTAAAAGATAAGATTAGTTCTGGGGCATATGACACAAGCACGACTTTACAGCCTTCATGCGTCATTAATTTATTTAGCTTTGGTAATGAAATCTTCCCTCCCTTCACACACAGGCAGACACATACTTCTAAAACACTGATTTTTCTGAATAGCACCAAAATATTTACCAATGAATTAATATAATTTCTGGGGTTGTTTCAAAATCAATTTGTGGTGTGGGAAAGGACAGATTCTATGTGAACTAAGTCAGCCATGGATTAATAGTAACCATTGAAGTGGGTTGACTGGTATGTGGAAATTTATTATACTCTTCTTTTGTAATGCCTGAAGAATTCCAGTGACAATTTTGCAAATACAATCCATCCTTAACTCAACATTTCCCCTTACAGAAATAATCCTATATTAAGTTGATAGACCTATAAGAAAAGTCACAATTCTACTAAAAATGTAGAATTTTTAGTAAAAGCAAAACATTGGACTGTGCTCCATGTGCATTATCACAACCTAGATCAAAGACCATATCATATATTTTAGAATTACAACTATACACACCTGTTAAAAAAAGAATAAGTTAACTATAATAACTGATTTGGTCTTAACTCCAAGCACTGAAAGAAAAGTAGAGAGTGCTTTGTAGATGGTAACCAACCATTTGTGTTACTAAAACAAAGAGAGGAAGACAATATTTACATATAGTGGTGGTTTTCTTTGGGCAATCTGGTGGCCAGGAATCAGAGATGAATTTTTCCAGTACACTCTGCTTCCTTGGAATTTTAAGCCATGGAGCATATTATTTATTCAAAAGGAAAAATGTCCCCGGACAACATATTCTCCTTTAAGCAAAAAATTTATTAAACTGAGATTTATAGACTACCAAAGGGCAGGAATGTTATAGAAACAGAAGAAAGAGGAATGAAATGCTGGACATAATGACATGTGTACTTCTTTAAACTTTTATCAAAGGACAGTCTCAAAAAATTAAGTTTTCATGAAACTTCTGGGAAAATGTCTTCTAAAAAGTAGAAGACAAAATAATCATTTTAATAGATTATTTTTTAAAATAGCAGAGAGGAAATTATGGAAAATGTAGCTGTTTATAGCAGTGCAGCTTCCTCTCCGGAGTCAGGCGTGGATATGAGCCTCTATCTCCATGATGTCTAGTAACCACGAATTCTCCCTAATGCTCAGTTTGATCCCATGGAAAATGGACTAATACACTTTGTCAATTGTTGGGAGTATTCTTTGAGATGACACCTCTAATCTACAGAACACTGTTAGGACACTCCTTGGAATACAGTGTCAAAGGCATTGAAATTGTAATGCTCCTGACAGATAAAAATATGATGTAGATCAATAACTTGTAGCGGCACCAGCTGATGAAAAGGAAGAAGCATCTGAGATCACCACACCACACAAGCAAAGTGGGGGCAATAACTCCAATAGTTCATTCAGGTTCTCTTGTTTGTTTCAGTTCTGTCATTTTTCTTTCAGCAATGACCTAACTTCTTCCTTTCTTGATGGGGAAGGAGAGTTCAGGGAGAGGCCTAGCTAGGGATGAAGAGAAAAAGTGAATGCTTTATGGTATAGGTTGGTGGTTCTCCATGAACCTGACCTGGATCACCAGGAAGCATTCCTTTTCTTTTCTTTTCTTTTCTTTTCTTTTCTTTTCTTTTCTTTTCTTTTCTTTTCTTTTCTTTTCTTCTTTCTTTCTTTCTTTCTTTCCCTTCCTTCCTTCTTCCTTCCTTCCTTCTTCCTTCTTTCTTTCTTTCCTCCCTTCCCTCCCTCCCTCTCCCTCCCTACTCCCTCCCTACTCCCTCCCTCCCTTCCTTCCTTCCTTCCTTCCTCCCTCCCTCTGTCCCTTCCTTCCTTCTTTCTTTCCTCCCTCCTCTCCCTCCTCCCCTTCCTCCTCTTCCTTCTCCCTTCTCCCCCTCCCTCCTCCCCTCCCCCTCTCCTCCCCTCCCCCATCTCCTTCCTTCCTTCCTTCCTTCCTTCCTTCCTTCCTCCTTTCCTCCCTCCTCTCCCTCCTCCCCCCCTCCTTCCTTCCTTCCTTCCTTCCTTCCTTCCTTCCTTCCTTCCTTCCTTCCTCCCTCCCTCCCTCTGTCCCTTCCTTCCTTCTTTCTTTCCTCCCTCCTCTCCCTCCTCCCCTTCCTCCTCTTCCTTCTCCCTTCTCCCCCTCCCTCCTCCCCTCCCCCTCTCCTCCCCTCCCCCATCTCCTTCCTTCCTTCCTTCCTTCCTTCCTTCCTCCTTTTCTCCCTCCTCTCCCTCCTCCCCTCCCCCTCTCCTTCCTTCCTTCCTTCCTTCCTTCCTTCCTTCCTTCCTTCCTTGTGATGAAAAGGACCTGACATTTCATTTACATACATCATTCTTGTCTGAAATGTAATCTACAATTTCTTGTAGACACATAAACTTCTCTGCATCCATAGTAGAAATTTAGAACACGAATTCACCCTCTTTGGCTCTGCTAATCCCCATTTATGTCTAAGTCCAGGGCTTTCATGCACTGGGAAATGATGAAGAGCCTTCCTGCGTCCATTTTGCGGCAGAGCTTCAGGATGCAGAGAACCAGGTACTTGACACTTCCCCCCCCCCCCCCGCCGCCCCCCCCCCCCCAATACAACGTCAGAGGGGGATGCTCCACTGCACTGCGGCACAGCTGCGCTAGGCTGCTGGGGTCCTGAGCGTGCCCCCCCCCCCCCCCCCCCGCCCCTAGACAGGGGCGCTATTGAGTGGTCGGGCCATGGCCAGCGTGGCCAGCTTGGGGAGCCGAGGAAGCTGAGCGAAGGCCCCGGGCGGGCAGCGGTGGACACAGGCGTAGAGAACATAGCCGCCTTGGCTGCACCATCTCCCTCCCCCGCTTTTTTAGTGCATGCCTCAGTCTTTACTCTCTCATTCTGCCCACAGCCTCCATTATAACAGCGCTGGGGCCTGGCTCCCTGGGTCAGAGGGACACGGAAGGCGGGAGTTGGTGTGCTGCTGTGACTCTCAGGTGGCAGAGGCTGGGGGACATTGGTGGTGGGAAGTGTTCACTGGTGAAGGGATGAAATTTGGAACATCGTATGACTGAAAACCAATCATGAACAGCTTTTTAACTGTGTAATTCAATAAAAAGAAAGAAAGAGAGAGAGAGAGAAAGAAAGAAAGAAAGAAAGAAAGAAAGAAAGAAAGAAAGAAAGAAAGAAGGAAAGACTCAAGCTGGACGTGGACATGCGGTCATTTTGGGGGAGATATGTGGCTCTGCGTGGGGACTACTCCAGACTTGAAACTTGGGGGTTGGGACTCACTTCCAGCAGAGCTGAGAAGGCCGTGCAGTGCTGGGAATCAGACCCAGGCATCCCACAGATGGAGCAAGGATTCTACCTGCTGCTTTCCCTGCCCCTGAGCTCCATGTTGGGTTGCTGGCCATTCTTTTAATAAGACCTTCATCTTCTGGCTGAAGACAGTAATTTTTTTTTCCTTTTTGGGTCACACCTGACAATGCACAGGAGTTACAGCTGGCTAATGCACTTAGAAATTACTCCTGGAGGTGCTTCAGGGACCATATGGGATGCTGGGAATCGAACCCAGGTCAACCGCGTTCAAGGCAAATGCCTTACCTGCTGTGCTTTCGTTCTAGCCCCTGAAGACAGTCATTTGAGATAAAATACCTCCTAGAGAGAGACTACCCCTGGGAACAGTAATTTAGCAGATACCTAGGAAACACCTAGTAGGAAACACCCTGTGGGGGAAGAGAAGTGAACAGAGAGAGACTATGCAGAGACTTGGATTCTGTACCTACAAGCTGCTTCATCTACTGCACTGCACTGCACTGCACTGTCCTCCCATTGTTCATCTATTTGCTAGAGGGGGCACCAGTAAGGTCTCCATTGTGGGACTTGTTACTGTTTTTGGCATATCGAATACGTCACGGGGAGCTTGCCAGGCTTTGCCGTGCAGGCAGGATACTCTCAGTAGCTTGCCGAACTCTTCGAGAGGGGCAGAGGAATCGAACCCAGGTCTGCTACTTGCAAGGCAAATGCCCTACCCGCTGTGTTATCGCTCCAGCTACATCTACAGGGTGCTTTATGAGAGGGAAGAGCAAACCTAGAAAAAAAATCTTGTTATGAGGAAAGGAGTTTCCGTGTGTCTCAGAGACAGCATCAGGAAGCCCTTGTTCTCTGCTCAGAGCTGAGACTCCTTTGTGTGCTTTCCAGGTCTGGAGGAAGTGGTCAGGGCAGGGTAAGAGTTTGTGGGAGGCTGACTTCCACTGGCCCTTGGCCACCCCAGTGTGACTGAGAGACATTGCCAGCAGCCCAGGAAAGGTGGCCCAAGAAGACACAAACTTTTCTCCTTGATTTCTGACTGGCCCTTCCAATGAAGACATTTTGAGTCACTTTTCTTTTCTTTTCTTTTCTTTTCTTTTCTTTTCTTTTCTTTCTTTTTCAAGGAAAAGGAACATTTTTCATTTATTTTTTAATAGAAATATCACCGAATAATAAAAATATGAAGCATTATGATTAAAGATATTGTAGTAATTATATTGTAGTTGGATTAATCCTAGGAGTTCCACAGATAATATTTGTAACTATACCATTTTTCTCCTTCTATACAGTAATAATTTTTTTTTACAATAGCAACATGATTAAATTTTTAATTGTTCAGCACAGTTTCTCTATATCTCCATCATTTGAGACCTTTGATTTCAGTATATTGTTCTTGATGAAGAGAAACAATATGGTTTGGTGACTAAATCATCCCTGAAATCAATTACTGTATATTTTATTTTCAGTTTTACACTTTTTTTTTATTAGTGAAACACCATGAGGTACAGTTATAGACTTACAAATTTTGTGCTTGGGTTTCAGTTATACCATGATCAAGTGCCCTTTTTTCTTTTTGCTTTTAGGGTCATACTCGGTGATGCACAGGGGTTACTCCTGGCTCTGCACTCAGGAATTACTCCTGACGGTGCTCGGGGGACCATATGGGATGATGGGAATCGAACCCAGGTCGGCCATGTGCAAGGTTAATGCACTACCCACTGTGCTATCGCTCCAGCACCTTGAGTCACTTTCTCCCTAGTGTAAAACAGGATTTTCCCTAGACCTTCCTGTGTATACAGACCCAGGCAGGAAATAGGTGGATGACTTGTTATTGATTCAGGGAGAATCGTTCTTGATTGCCTGAGAGGTTTAGAGAGTGACTAAGAGCCTACGATCATAAAAACTGGGAGGAAGAGGGCAAATTCCACCCTGCTCCAGGAGAGGAGTGGGCAGACTCAGGCAGACAGCTGGACAGACTCAGGCTTGTGTTTTCTAGAAGGCACTTGCCTGATGGAGCAGGCCACCTCTAGGCAAGACCAGTGAACCAACCTTTTCCTAGTTGCTGTGCAATCGTCCCCTCCCACAAAGAGGAGCTATGTCTGGTTCTTGTAAGTTCCAAACCAAACATTGTTATGGTTCCTGCACCTGTTAAACTTTCACAAAAAGCTCAGTCCCCCACAACAGGTACATTCTTTCTTTCCCTCCCTCCTCTGCCATGCTCTGGTTGGAGGGAGAGAGACAAGCATTCTCCTTCCTCACCAGAGCATGCTTGGCTTTCTTCTTTCCAGAGGTAAAGTTTCCACATCCCATTCCTTTCTGCTGTTTCTGACCAATGTATGCAGAGTCAATGTTTAAATCTTCAAAACATGGCTGACTTTGAGCCAAGCCCACAAACAACAACCACATGCTTCTGGCAATCCTCAGGTGAATTTTATTTGGAGTACTTGTGGCTTTAACAACTCATTTTGAAAAGTTCTATTTGGTGGCTTAAGGATCAACACAATCAAACTGTACAGAGAGCAAAGGGACTGACCATTAAGTCAGATTTGGAGGCCAGTTGTGAAGAGGAAATGTGCCAAACTGTTTCTTAGATGTGCCTGGTTTCTAATAAGGATCCTCAAAAAGATCACTTCTCTTGTTTGACCTCTTTCTATATCTGAGTTTATTCTTTCCCACTGTAATCCATTCACCTCTCTGATTGCCAGTGGCTATTATTTGCACCTCTGTCTGCTATTACAAAATTCTTTGAAAGGAGTGTTAATGTCTGAGGTATGTGCATATCCAGTGAGAGCTCATTTTGAATGAACTCTGTTTGAGCTATAAAAGACCAAAGGCACTTTCACGCATGGCCCCTGACACCATTTCCAGGAAGCCCTGACACGGAAGTGCCTTATGCTTCACTTGCTGCTCAGAATTTTGATTTGTAGCCACACTGAAATGGCAGTCATTTTTTGTGAATTAACTTTCTGAGTCAACACTGGCACTTTCAGGAGCACCTTCTCCTGTGCCACCAAAGACTTTATCTGCCATTTCTGCTTTGATCAGGGTCATTAACGTAAAACCAGCAACTACCCAGCTAGCAGGAGCCTGAGCACAGTGCTGAAAGTTGGGCTCCTCACCTTGGAACTCCTAAGTTCCAAGTTACCTCTCTGTGTGACTTTGGTGAACAAATCCCAATTCTTTCATGTTCTTCTTACTCTCAAAACAAAGAATATGTCACCACTCTTTCTTTCTTTCTTTCTTTCTTTCTTTCTTTCTTTCTTTCTTCCTTCCTTCCTTCCTTCCTTCCTTCCTTCCTTCTTTCTTTCTTTCTTTCTTTCTTCTTTCCTTCCTTCCTTCCTTCCTTCCTTCCTTCTTTCTTTCTTTCTTTCTTTCTTTCTTTCTTTCTGAGGGAGTGGAGTTTGGGTCATACATGACAGTGCTCAGAAGCTATTATTAGCACCCTGGTGGTGCTCTTGGGACCGTATGTGGTGCCAGGGATCAAATTAGAGTCAATGGAATGCACAGAAATTGTCTTACCCCCTATTCTATCTTTCTGACCTCCACTTTTTTCTTAATACTTTTCTTATAAATATTATTTCAAATACAGCTTTTCTTCCAGTCATTTTTATGGTTAATCAAGAAGAAAAAATTTTCTATAACCATCTACTGAAGATGATTCTTCCCCATGGTAGAAATAATATGTGATGAAAGGTGTGTTCTGTGTTATGTTCAGTTCTGCTGGGTAATTAAGAAAGGAATACCTTTACCTATTTAGGTAGTGCTGCACATTGGACCCTGGAGGTATGATGGTGCTTCCAGGAATGCTGTTTTTCTCTGCATCATTGCCATGGCAGTTGGCTGTTGAAATACCAGTAAATGAGTTTTGTAAAATAGCTGATTGAGTATTATCATGGCAATGCTATTATGTCAAAATGAAACCTGCCAAATCCGGGGCTAATTTAACTGCTAATTTAACTGCTAATTTTGGGGAGCTTCTTCACAGTTAGAAATGCTGAATGATTCCTTTGGGACAGTATCCATTAGTTCTTCCCCTCTCCAAAGGAACAAAGCCACCCAATGGCAAATTACTGTCAGATTTCCAAAATGCTCATCCATCAGCTCTTAATTTTAAGGTGCCTCTGATTTCCCTCTTTCTTTACTTCCTCCCTCCCTTGTTATTCCCCATCCTTCCTAGCAACAGTTTGAAATTATATTTTTCATCTTGCAGTCTTGCCATGAGATAAACTGGTGCCTTGATCTCATTTTCAGGCAATGTCCCCCTGTTTTTTCCCTCCCATCCTATCTGTATGGAGTGCCTGGGTTCTTTGAGTTTCAATAACTTCTGAGTCATACTTGAAAGAGATGAAGGAAATACTTGGTTTTATTTCTGGAAGAATATTTTTGGAAAGCTATTGTGCTGGAAAAGGGGGTTCTGGAATCCTGAGGTAGGTGGTCTTTGCAGCTTTACCTGCTCATTCTCCACCCCACTCCTCTCCCAATCTCACTGCAGTCAGGGAGTGGGGGTACCTGCCATCATGAATGACTTTCCTAGCTCGTTTTGCCCTGTGAGCTTTGAGATATCTTTTACAAGACAGGTAAAGAGCTAGAGATGTGTAGCTCATATATAGAGCACTTGCCTTGCATGTATGAGGTTTTGGGTTCCTGGCACTGGTAAAAAATTAACAACAACAAAACTGATTGTTAGGGATCCTGGGATATAGCTCAGTGGTAAAGCATTTGCCTTGGAAATGGGATATCCTGGATTTAATCTCCAGCATTGGGGAACACAGCAAAATGAAGAAAAATATTAGGGGAAATGTCTCCATTAGGAAAACTCAGAGCCTTGCCCATGAAATCAACACACAGACATCGGTTGAATTTCTATACACAAATAATGAGCTAGAAGAAAAAAGAAATAAGAAAGATAAACCCATTTAAAATAGCATCAAACACAGCAAGTTTCAAGGAATTAACAAAGGATATATATGTAAATACTTATACAGAAAAAAATTTAAGTTATTATTGTAGTAATAGAAAAGGACACCAGGACATGGAAAAATAATCTATGTTTATGGATTGATAGAATTAACGTAGTCAAAATGACCATCCTACCCAAAGCATTACACATATTTTATGCCATCTCCAGCAAAATTCCAATGACATTCTTCAAACTCTATTAAACTTTACTAAAATTTGTATGGAATCATAATATTCCCCACATAGTCATGGTCATTCTGAGAAAAAAAGAACTAGGGAGACATAACATTTCCTGACTTTAAATTATACTATAAAACTACAGTAATAAAAATGGTTTGATACTGATATAGACTCTTAGACTAAATGAAACAGAATTGAAAGCCCTCAGATCTATGGACAGTTAGTCTAGGGCAAAGGAACTGGAGCATGCCTGAATTGGAGCAAGGAAAGGGAAAGCCTCTTTAACTAATAGTGTTGGGGAAACTGGACAGCCACATGTTAAAAAAAAAGAAGAAGAAATAACTGGATCCATATCTCACACTATTAAAAAATGTTAATTAAAAATAGATTAAAGATCCTGAGATTAGATCAGAATCTAGGAAAACACATTGAAAAAATATTGGCAGAATTATACAGAATTATACAGGATTTGGACCTCAGAGGTGTCTTCAGTGACTTGATTCCAGTGTCAAAGATAACAAAAACAAACAAACAAGGTTATCTCAAATTAAAAACTTTTTGCATGGTAAAGAAAACTCAAGCCAAAATAAAAAGACACTGTACTGAATGGGAGAAAATCCATAGATAAAAGGTGACACAATTCATTAGATACTATAGGATTAACACTAAAGATACATAAATCATTCACAAAGTTCAATAACAATAATACCAATAATTCTGTAAAAATACAGGAGGAGAGGTGAGAGACATTTCACTAAGGAAGACATATTGATGACCAATAGGCACATGAAAACTGTTAATTGTCCCTTATGAGGAAAATACAAATCAAACAATGTAATATTATCTCATACATTGAGATACAGTGAGAATGGCATAAGTATGTATATATGTGTATATATATATATATTTTTTTTTAACATGGAAACAACCAGTTGTCTAGGATGTGGTGCAAAAGGAACCCTCATTCATTGTTGGTGGTTCAGCCTGCTTGGGGATCAGTATGGAGATCCTTCAGACCCAGCAATACCACTTATGGGAATATATCCCAGAGATGTAAAAAATACAGTAGAAATGACATCTGCACTTTATGTTATTACTGCACTATTTACAATAGCCAGAATCTGGAAAAAGTCCAAGTGCCTGGGAACAGATAACTGGTTAAAGAAACTTTGGTACATCTACACAATGGAATACTACACAGCTGTTAGAAAAGATGAAATCATGTAATTTGCATTTAAGTAGATCGACATGGAGAATATCATGCTAAGTGAAATGAGTGAGAGAGAGAAGAACAGACATAGAACGACTGTACTCATTTGTGGAATATAAAGTAACATAATGGGAAATTAACACCCAAGGATAGTAGAGATAAGGGCCAGGAGAATCTCTCCACAGCTTGGAAGCAGCCTCACATGCTGGGGGGAAAGGCAGCTGAAATAGAGAAAGGACCACCAAGTAAATGATGCTTGGAAGGCTCACTCAGGATGGGAGATGCATGCTGAAAGTAGACTATGGAGGGGTATGGTGCCGCCAGCAGGTCAATCTGTACCTGTGAGGCAGAGCATCAGCAGCCTGATGGCACTGTCAGGCTTTCAGATACCCCAAAATTGCTGCTATGCCTTTGGCCAGACCCAAAAAACTTGGGGAAAAGTTTACCAAGAAAGTAAACGACCAAAAGTTAGGTATGTGGGAAACACATCCACAAACCACCTCTGGCTCAGCTATATAATTGGAGGTATGGCCTCTCTGGTTCCTGATCGAACGGCTTAATGGCTATGATCCCAGAGACTCAGAAATGAATCTCAGAACCCAAAGGCCTTTGGCAGAAATGCATCCTGTTACTGGCGCTGGACCACTCCAGGTGGGAATAGGTTTTGTGCCTTGTCCTATTCCCCCTGGCGGCCCGGTGACCACCATCCTCCATCCTCCAGAGGTCACTGGACAGTCAGATTTGAGCCTGCAGTGATGAGACATGCAGGGCCTCACCAGATGGGGGTGGAACTGGCCCTTTCCTCCCCATCCCAACAAGACCCTGAGTCACCGCCTACAATGACCTCTCTGGCTCCTGATCATGCTGATTAACGGCCATGATCCCAGAGACTCAGAAACAAATCTTGAAACCCAGCGGCTTTAGGCAGAAATGCATCTGGATCGCATACAAGGTGGCCACTGTCTCAAAGCTTACTGGAAAGCCAGGTATGAGCCAGCGGTGATGGGGCAACTGCAGTCTCATGGGAAAGGGGGTGGTACCGGCTTGTCCTTCACACCCTACTGAAGTCACGAGTTGACCCCCCCTTCCCGTGGCTCTCTGGTACAGCCATAACACCAGAAGCACAGAAACCAATCTTGTAGTTATCTGGCTCTTTGCAGAAATTCAAAATCATTATATGATTCTCATAACTAGCTATAGAAAACAAAGTATTTCACAATGCCTTTTCAGCAATTCTGATTGTTGTGGGGGGGGGAATTTTAAATAATAATGGTGCATCTTTTGTCGAAATAATGAATGTAATCAATGTAGAGAAGAGTTCAGTAGAAATCATCTGCCTCACAGGCATTGGGAGGGGTGGGAGGGGGGTATACTGGGGTTCTTGTTGGTGAAAAATGAGTACTGGTGAAGAAGGCGTTTGATCATTGTATGACCGAGACTTAAACCTGAAAGCTTTGTAACTTTTCCCATAGTGATTCAATAAATAAATATTAGAAGAAAGAAAAAAAAGAAAGTAGACTATGGGCCAAATATGATGGCCACTTATATTGCAAACCATAACACATCAAAGTAGAGAGAGAGAGAGAGAGAGAGAGAGAGAGAGAGAGAGAGAGTAAAAGGGAACGTGCTTGTCACAGAGGCGGGAGGTGGGGAAGATCGGGTGGGGATGTGAAAGCAATACTGGGAACATTGGTGGTGATCTTACTCATCTGTGGAATTTAGAGACAAAACAAGGGAATAGAGTTCTGAACAATGATAGCCTCTTGATCTTGGCTTACATAATTTAGTTCCATCAGTGAGGGAGGGGTAGGGAGATGAAGATCAGTCCAGAGGGGACATAGGAACAGTAGCAGAGGGTTGTAGGGTCTATGTTGGTGGTGGGGAGGTGTCCAGTAACTTTATACATCACTATCATAAACTTTAATATCTTAACCATGTTACCTAAATTGTAATAAAATTAAATTTCAGTAAAAAAAATAAATGTAAAAGAGGAAGAAACGTGCATGGAGCAAGGCTTTGTATGAAAGGTGTAGATGTCTTTTGGGAAGAACCATACCGAGGAAAACAGAGGGGGACTGCTGAGAAAACAGAGAGGGAGCAAAAGGTGATAAAGGCAAATGAGAAGGGGAGGGTGGGAATGTGAAGTAAGTTAAGACAAGGCAGCTTCTGGGAGGGGAGTGGGGAGGAATCTGCAATGGGCTCTTACTGATACTCCTCGACTCTTGGAAGTTGGGAATTGTTTCAAAGAGGTGGAAGTCATGCTAAAAACTTTCCCTGTGACTTAGTTTTGTGTGAGTTGTCCCAAGACTGATCGTGACAAGATCAGTTCTGTGAGGAAGGAGCCTCAAGAGAGGGCAGAGGGCTTTATCAGTCCCTGATACCACTACAGTAATTTTTTTTTCAAAAATTTTTTTCAATTTTTTTTTTCTTTTTGGGTCACACCTGGCGATGCTCAGGGGTTACTCCTGGCTCTGCACTCAGGAATTACTCCTGGCAGTGCTTGGGGGACCATATGGGATGCTGGGAATCGAACCTGGGCCGGCCGCGTGCAAGGCAAACAATCGCTCCAGCCCCTACAGTAAATTTTTTTGATCAGTGTGACTGTGAATGGAACTGAGCCCAGTACCCACAATAATTCCTTTTTTTGCTGATGGTTTGGAGTCCTGTTTGTGATGCCTGGTCAATTAAGGGATGTAAAGAGTTAAATGCAATCAGCCAAAAGCTGCCCCTGGGTGTGGGTTCAGTTGCCCTGGGCCCAGTACATGTGAGTGGGGGACTAGAAAAGCCTGGAGCCACCGACACTTTTCTAGGGGAGCAGCTAGGCCTGATGAGCTCTGTGGGCACTTTCCTAGGGGAGCTGCTAGACCCCATGAGCTCAGTAGGAGCCTTGCCTCACAGAGGGTAGAATGGCCAATGCCTGCCTGCTCCCGACTCAACCCAAACATGAGGACCAGGGGCAAGTTCACTAGAGTGAGGAACATTCCAGACCATGAAGTGTGTAAAACTATCCCATGCTCAGAGCTGTGGAGCTGTGTAAATCCCTACTCTCGGGCTGCGTAAGCCCCTCACGCACCCAGGGATTACATGTGAAAGGATATTCGAGGGCTCTCCGGATGGCTCTCTCTCGCTGCCTGCGTTTGGTGCTCTTGAGCCAATTCTCCACCTGGGACGGTTGTTGCCTTGGACGGATGAAGGAAGAGCAAGGGCCAAGCTGGTTTCTGATTAGTTGCCGTTTATTCAATCTCTCATCTCTCCCAGCTCTCTCCAACCCTCCCCTCTCTCTTTTTTTTGCTTTTTGGGTCAAACCCGGTGATGCACAGGGGACAGGGGTTATTCCTGGCTCTGCACTCAGAACCACTCCTGGTGGTGCTCAGGGGACCATATGGGATGCTGGAACTCGAACCTGGGCTGGCCGCGTGCAAGGCAAATGCCCTACCCGCTGTGCTATCATTTTAGCCCCACTCTCTGTTTATCTCTCTCTAAGCGCACAATTCTTTCTTCCCGCTGTATCCATCTCCTTTATCTTTCTCTTTGCTGTCTCTGTAACCATCTCTCCTTCAATCAATCAATCAATCAATCAATCAATTAATCCAACAATTCGCAGCAACCTTCAATCAATCAATTCCTTAATCTATCAATCCCTTTCTTCTTCAATCAATCCATCAATCAATTCATTCATCCATCCGCACAACCCTCAATCAACCCCTAAATCCATCAATCCCTTTATCCTTCAATCAATCCATCAATCAATTCAACTTTCTCCCCACATCTGCTCTTTTTTATCCTCTCACCACGCCTCCCCATTGGAAGCATGATCAAAAATGTTTTTCCAGACTTCCCGACCACCTGCAGCCCGCAAGGGCAAAACAGCCCTTAAGGTGTGTTTCTCCTCTCCTTAGACCTGCAACTTAATTAGCATATTTAATTCTCCTTCCCAATATTTACCATTATGTATGGACACAGAAATAGACACTTTCAGGCTTGTAGGGTGACTCTCCTGGGGACATCTTACCACAGACTCAGACTACAGTGCTCAGACCGGATCAATCATTCCTAACCCCAGCAAGGTCCAAATCTACTTATTACTTTTGGATCATGACAGAATTTGTCCATGACCAAGCTCTTAACTTATAGTTAATCATTAAGGCACTTTGGCCAGGCCCATTTCAATGCCAGGGTAGCTCATAGCTCATCGCTTGCCCTGGGTCCAACCAGTCCCTCGTCGGGACCCTGCTTTTGTGGATCTAGGAAGTAAGGGAAGCTGAGACTTAAGTCCAGAGAGCAGATGTCCAGGAGGTAATCTTATCTGGAGTCAATCAATTCCCAAGCCACAGGCTTGTCTTTTTAATTGTCTTACTGTATCCATACAAAAAGCAATTGCTCTGAAATAACTAACCATGCAAAGGACATTAAGGAGAAGACAAAGACAATATTTACAAGTGTTAGAGCTGATCGGGAGACAAAGGTAATTCACAGGTTGGGGGGACAATCAACAAACACAAACTCCCAGCAACAAGGGAGGAAGGGCAAATCAATGGTTATCCTACAATGAGGAATCCCAGGATACCTAGAGAGCGCCTGGTAGGGTGGGGGTGGGGCCCTCAAATGAGTTACTGATGTACCCTGGCAGAGCTGAGTCTGGTGTGTGCACCATGGCCAGGACTCAGGAGTGCAGGAGACAGGAGAGAATAGAGGGCGGGGAGCCTCTTACCAGCTAGAAGAAGATATGGGTATTCCTCAACCCAGATAGCTTGGCTGGCATCACCTTTGCTTTCTCATGCCTGGCTTATCCTCCTCCTTTCCCTATCCCGACCATGTCAAGGCTTATGTCAGGGCTTATCTGACCTGAGGTGGACATTAAGTGCAAAGCTACAAGAGGACTGATCTGCTTTCTGCTCCTGGAGGTGGGAGGGGTTCAGAGCTGGTCTCCAGGCAGCAGGAGTGCGGAAGGTTGAAGCGGATATGAGTCTCAGAGAGTCCAAGGGTCTGTGTGTTTGTGGGTGGTTGGTATGGGTGTCCAGCCCAACGTAATCAGCACTCTCCGGAAATGCTGCCTCTGTAGTCGTGGCTGTGAATGTCGTGGAGCTGCTGCCAGCAGCTTTCTCAGAGTGATGCCTGTTGAAGTCTGTTCGGACTGCTAATCTCAGGGAATGTGTCCTCTGTTATGCTGCTTCTTGGGAGTAACATTCACAGCCAGTACTCTGGATTGCCTCCCTCAGACCAGCACAGGAGGATTTCTTGGTAGAGGTGACCAGAGGAGATGTGTGGTATGTATGACTTCTTGTAACAGCTTGAGCTTCCAGCGAGCTGGCAACCAGAGGGCCCTCATGAAAGGAAAATATGTTGAGGCTCAGCAAGGAGCTGTGAGTACCACTCTTCTCTCCGGTAGACACGAGCTAACAGTGCTGCAGAGCCCCTTGTGGGAGGCTGCCAGGATGGCTTAGACTATTGAGAAGTTAAGATGTGGATATGCTTGGATATTTGAGGAAGCCACAGGTTGATCTTAAAACACCTTCAAGAAAGGTGTCTTGGACCTTTCCCAAAAAGTTTTTATTTTAAGATTCCTAAGATTTTAAGGTAGGGCATTTACCTTGCATGCGGCTGACCCAGGTTCAGGTTCGATGCTTCGGTTCCTCTGGAGAGCCTTGCAAGCTATCAAGAGCATTCCGCCTTCATGGCAGAGCCTGACAAGCTCCCTGTGGCACATTCCATATGCCAAAAACAGTAACAATAAGTCTCACAATGGAGACTGGTGCTACAGAGGACAGTGCTACAGAGCTGCTTCTTTCTCTACAAAATGCCCACCCTACTTGTTTTGTTTTTATTTAGATTTTTATTTGTGGGGAAAATCCCAGCTGTGCTCAGGGCTTACTCCTGTCTCGATGCTCAGGGATCACTCCTGGTGGTAGTTGTGGGTACCATATGCAGTGCCTGGGATCAACGAGTGCATGTAAAACAAGCACTTAAACACCTGGTCTTCTCTCAGGCCTCTCACATATAATTTTAGATGAATTTAGATGAATTGGCACTGGAGGGGGGGTATGGCAAAGATGGGGGGTATGCCACCACTGGTTTTGATGGACACATATGTGTAACTGCATCATCACTGCATCATCATTTTACATGTTTAGATGCATTTATTCTAATTTCAGTCATTAAAACTGATCGCAAAATCGACGCAAATCAAAGCCTATTGTATCTTCATAGACAAAAATATTAAATAATTTTGCAAAATTTCCTAGTATTATCTTTTCAGTTAAAGTTTTTTGTTCATTTGCTTTTGAGCCACATCCAGCAGTGCTCAGGGATTACTCCTGGCTCTACACTCAGGAATCATTCCTGGCACTCCTGTGCTTGGGGGACTAAATGGGATGCTGGGGATTGAACTATACCAGCCGCATGCAAGGCAAACACCCTACTCACTGTCCTGTCGCTCTGGACCCTCAGTTAAAGTTTTATACACAAACCAGGAGCTATAGTTTAAGCAGTTGCAAAAAATATTCAATTTTATCATGTCAATATACAAAATCACTGTGCCCCACAATCAGTAAAGTGTCATAACCTTCACCACTTCCTGATTTCTCTTCTCATCCTGTTCTCCCTGATTTTGTAACTAGTTAAATGTTACTTTTAAAAATAAAAGCAGGGTTGGGGAGATAACTGGAAAGGGGACTTTATGTACAAGGCCTTGAGTTGGGTCCCTGGACCCATCCATGCATGGCCCTCTGAGCACCAGAGGGGGAGGCAGCTCCCTGGATCAAGGGTTGCTGGGAGTGTCCCCTGGACCCTTTCAAACACTGTCAGGGGTGATCCCTATAAAAATAATAGCACTGTAGCACTGTCTTCCCGTTGTTCATCGATACTCTAGAACATTATTAAAGACTGATGCCATCCCATTTAGGGCAAATTTCGAATAAAAATGCAATACAATATAAATCTCTTCCCTTATATTTTTGGTTTTGGTTTTTGGGCCATACTGTGTGATGCTAATGGTTTACACCTGGCTCAGATCTGGTCACTCCTGACAATGCTGAGCGTCAGCCATGTAACACCAGGAATAAAACCTAGGGATCCTACATGCAAAGCATGGGCCAGTTCTTTGAATCACCTTCCTTATGATTTTAATCAATTTGTTTCAAGCAAAAATAACCTTTATTTGGGGGGGGGGTGTCCACACTTGTTGGTACTGAGGTGTTACTCCAGGCTCTATACTCAGGTATCACTTGCTCTGGGCTCAGGGACCATATGGGATGCCATGGATTGAACCCAGATCAGCTACATGCAAGGCAAATGCCCTACCCACTATACTATTCTTTTTTAAATGTAGGAGTACTGCTATTTATTCAGCCACTGATTAGGCTGATTGAATTGTGCATGAACTCCGCCTTACTTTTTTTTTCATTTTTTATAATTTTATTTATTGAATCACCATGAGAGCAGTTACAAAACTTTTGGGTTTAAGTCTTGATCATACAATGAAACACCCATATCTTCACCAGTGCCCACTATCCACCACCCAAATCCCCAGTACACCCCCATTCCACACCCTCCCCCTACCTGTGGGTCAGATGATTTCTAAATTACTCTCTATATACTTTGATTACACTCAACATTTCAACACCACACCCATCATAATTATTTGGGATTTTACCCCAACACTCAGATCTGCGGAAAAGGCAACAGTAACCAATTTGTTTTCTACTACTGGTTATGAATAACATATTATGCCGTGTGGCTGCAGTAGTGGTCACGTTATTTTGAAATTCTGAAATTTCAACAATTAAATCTGGAGGGATTTCTTGCC
This sequence comes from Sorex fumeus, assembly GCF_029834395.1. NCBI lineage: Eukaryota > Metazoa > Chordata > Mammalia > Eulipotyphla > Soricidae > Sorex > Sorex fumeus. The sequence goes on along the minus strand of NW_026606063.1, from coordinate 62,988,148 downwards.
AAAACCTGCTAGGTTCTGAGATTTGTTCCTGAGTCTCTGGGATCATGGTCATTAAGCAGCTTGATCAGGAGCCAGAGAGGCTGTTTGTGGGTGGTGACTTGCGGTCTCCTTGGGATGGGGAGGAAAGGGCTGGGTCCACCCCCATCCCATGAAGCCCTGCATGTCACGTCACTACAGACCCAAACCTGACTGTCCAATGGCCTCTGGAGGATGGTGGCCACCAGGCTGCCAGGGGGAACAGGCCAAGGTACAAAACCCATTCCCACTTGGGATGGTCCAGTGCCAGTAGCCTACTGCAGGGACCGGATGCATTTCTACCAAATGCCGTTGGGTTTTGAAATTTGTTTGAGTCTCTGGGATCATGGCCATTAAGTAGCTTGATCAGGAGCCCAGAGGCAGTTTGTGGGTGGCGACTCAGGGTTTTATTGGGACAGGGAGGAAAGGGCTGGCTCCACCCTCATCCCGTGAGGCCCCACACATCACTGCGAGCCCAAACCTAACTGTCCAATGGCCTCTGGAAGATGGCAGCCACTGAGCCACTTAGGGGGAGCAGGCAGAGGGACAGCACCCTTTACTCCCTGGGGTGGCCCAGCAACAGTAACCTACTGTGCAGTCCACACACATTTCTGCCAAACGCCACTGGGTTTTGATTTTGTTTCTCAGTCTCTGGGATCATGACCATTAAACAGCTTGATCAGGAGCCAGAGAGGCCATTTGCCTACCCACTATACTATTGCTACAACCCCCAACCCTTATTTCTTATTCCTGGATTTAGTTAGACTCCTTATTCCATATTCATCTGAAATCCTAGTATTTGAAATGAAAGGTTTGTGGAGTTTCAAAACCTAGGACATTTTGACGTTAGAAGCTCACGGAAGCTGGGGTGGAGGTGGAGATAGTTCAAAGGTCTTTGATTCTTATCATGGCAATTGGATTGAGGAGCATGGAAGATAGGAAACTAGTGGGTAGGAACTTTCTGTTTGCTAAGTGATTCATCCTCACAAAATGACCATGAATTCTGTCCCTGGCACCACATAGCCCACTAACCCTGGTAGCACTCAATACATCTTTTATGTCAGACCCTCATGGTCAGAATATCTCTAGGAGTTCTCGCTAGGCCCCCCATAAGCACTGATGGGGATTCCCCTACCCCCCAAAAAGATGTGAAAAGTGCACCTCATTCATGGGTGTTTATCCAAAAGAATTGAAAGCAGAGCATTAAAGAAAGGTTTGCAAATACATGGTGGCACTGTTCACGATAACCAAGGTGGAAGTGGTCAAAATGTCCGTCACAGGATAAATGGATAAACAATGGAACTAAGTTTCCCTTGGCAAGATGAAATAGTTCTGGAAAACTGCTGGACAATGGAGTGAATATACACTGCTGAACTGTGCACTTAAAAATAGTAAAAATAGGGTCTGGAAAGTGTCTCTGTTGAATGTGATGCAAATACAAACAAGGCACTTTGACCAAACGGAGAGTCTGTGATGATAAACTTTATGTATCAAGTTGTTTGGGCCATGGGGCCCTAGTCATGCATGATTTGGTAAAACATGATTCTGTGTATTTTTGTTATGGTGGTTTTGACTGAAATTGACATTGAAGTGGCTTGACTAAGTAAAGCAAATTGCTCTGTGGGGGGGAACAAATCCTATTAATTCAATTGAAGGCCTGATGAGGACAACAAAGCTAACCTTCCCCATTCATTTATCTGTCCTGCTTTTTCCTATAGTTGAGACTTCAGCTCTCCTGGGTGTCTGGTTTACGGATTCACCCGCCAGATCCTGAAATTTCTCAGTCTCCATAAATCACATACCAGTTCCTTTGCGCCAATCTCTTTCTTTATACAAACACATCCTATTTGTCCTGTTTCCCAGACTGTGAGAAAGCTAGGATGCCTTTCTGAAAGAAGTATGTCTGAACCCCAATCCTCAACAGACAAACCATTTGACAGTGAGAAGGGAACACAATTTCCCGTGCAGCATGTGAGACCTTGGTCAGAATTGGGTGCACAGTTCAGGATAACTGAAGCTAGGTTAGAGAAACAGTGAGAATGGCCAGGCTGCAGGCAACCTAGAGGCCAGCACGTCCTGACTCAGGGTTTAAGATGCACCCCAAAGGCAGCTGGAATAGAGAAGGGATCACTAAGGAAATGATGGTTGGAGGAATCGGTTGGGATGGGAAATGTGTGTTGAAAGTAGATAAAGGACCAAACGATAACTTCTCAGTATCTGTATTACAAACTACTATGCCCAAAAGGAGAGAGAGAGAGAGAGAGAGAGAGAGAGAGAGAGAGAGAGAGAGAGAGAGAGAGAGAGAGAGAGTATGGGGAATATTGTTTGCCATGGAGACAGTGGGAGGGTGGGAAATGGGGGATATACTGGGGATGTTGTTGGTGGGGAATGTGCACTGGTGGATGGATGGGTTTTTTTTTTATCATTGTGTGATTGTAACTCAAACATGAAAGCTTGTAACTATATCTCATGGTGATTCAATAAAATAATTTTAAAAAGATGCACTCCAATAAAACACAAACTAGCAAGCACCTGTCCTAAGATACTGGTCAAACCAGTGAACAGGGTTCTTTACTGCAGAACTTCCCAATGTCTTTAAGGAGCCTGTGTGCATATTGGCACTCAAGAGAATATGTAGGGTTAGAGAGAAAGGACAAGGCTGAGGGTGCATGGCTTTTATACAGAATACCCCAGTGCAATTTTGATACCATGTGGTCCCCTGAGCATTGTGGTGCAGCCCTGGGATCCCAGAGCACTGCCTGGGTGAACTGGGAAAACCTGTTACTGCAGCCTCTGATGAGTACCACATTCCTGCATTGAACTTCTGATCTTGTTAACTGAGAATTGTTGGGAGCATACCCAATCCCCCACCCCGCCAGATTCCCCCCTACACTACCAAAAGAGAAAAGATACATTTCAACAAGATTACCCCCCCCCCCCGTCCCATCTTCTAATTGGATTCCTATTACTATGGAGAAGGAAGCTAATTTTCACAGCTTGCTGCAAAGAGATGATATGTCATTCAGAAGACTTAGGTGAGGGACTCACCTGGATGTTCTTTGACTTTGTCAGCAAACTTGACTGAAATGTAAAAAAAAAAATTATACTTGGGTCTGGTTTAGAAGAAGAAGGTGCCCTTGTTCTCTGTCCAAAACACCAGAGTTATCTTTGAGTTTCTTGGGGTTCAGTGTGGACAGCCACAAGACTCTTGGAACTGCTTCATGCCTCTGGAATTGCTTCATTCCTGGAAATGTTGTGTGTTCTAGTCCCACTTCTCAAACATGGTCTTTCTGAGGCACGATATCCACTCTGAGTTTGAGCTTTTCCCCAGACCATTTCCTTATTTAGCTTCTCCTTCCCTGTCTGCTTGGTAACCTTACTTCCGATGGCAGCAGTGAGGCACTTGCTGACGAAGCTCACACTCCGCACCAGGGAGTCTGACCTCTGAGTGCAGGTAGATGCCCCAGGCCTTTCCTTGTTTTATTTTTAGTTTTGGGTCCAACCCTGAAGTGCTCGGGGAAATTATTGACTTTGTGTCCACAGATGCCCCTTGGTAGTGTTGGAGGAAACTATATGTGGTACCAGGGATTCAAACCAGTGCTACGACTGATACAGTCAATGCAAGGCAAAATACCTTCTCTCCAGTACTTTCTCTTCAGTCCCCACGGTTTCTAGAAGGCAACAAGTAATGATAGGGGACAGCAGAGAGGAGAATCAGTTTCAAGCATTTTGAGGATTGCAAACAGTAGAAATTATGCTAGATGATTGAATACTGTGGCTCAGTATAAGACTATTTCATTGGCACAGGTAACCAGAAGGAAAATAGAAAAAAAACAGCATGTTTATGGTGGGGATTGAAATCAATGTGACCCATTGAAGATAAAATACTATTGAGGGGCTATCAGTTAGAAGCATTACACAGACTTTCAGACACAGGAATGAATGCTCTGCATGCACATCTCAGAGCTGGTGACATAAATGCTAGGGTCATTAGTCAAATGGTAGTTAACAATTCAACCTAGTAAAGGGGCATCCATGACAGTGTGTGGGTTGTGATGCATGGTCAAAGGTCAAGTTTCAGGAGTTTGAAGGGTGAGTAGAGAAGGAAGAATCATAAAGACATCTGAGAAAGGACTCTCAGACTCTTGAAGAGTCTGAAAAAGAGCAGTAATGTAACGGAGTAAAATGTTTCTAGGTATAATGACAATAAGCTTAGAATCAACCCAGTTTATTCAACAACAATGATGCATAAACAAGGGGCTGTCAGTCTATTTGATTTGGCAATATGGAGAAGGGATCTCTAAGACAGTGATCACTTAATGACTTGATCATTTAACTTCCCGTTAGTCGTCGATTTGCTCAAGTGGGCGCCAGTAACGTCTCCATTTGTCCCTGTCACGTGCTAGTGTAGCCCAATGGCATCTGTTCGCTCCGGGAACATGAAGGGCCTCAAACCGATCGTTCATGATCTTGATGAAGAAGTCTGACCATCTGGTAGGTGGGTGGCCACGCGGTCTTTTGACATCCCGTGGAATCCACTCGGTAACAGCTCTAGTCCAGCGGTCATCTTTAAATCTCATTACGTGACCAGCCCATCTGATTTTCGACACCTTGGCAAATGAGACAGCGTCCCTGATTCTTGATCATCGATGGATGTCAGAACTCCGGATTCTTTCTCTCATTTGAGTGAAATGTGATATTCCAAGCATAGCTCTTTCTATTCTTCTTTGGGAGACCTGAATAGCGTTCTCATCTTGTTTGCGTAGGGCCCAGGTCTCTGAGGCATATGTTAATGCAGGAAGAACAGTGGAATCAAAGAGATGTGCCCGGAGCCGGAGGTTCTTCGTCCTCTTAGCTATGTCTTCGACGTTCTTGAAGGCGTTCCAAGCCGCTCTCTTCCTCCTGCGCAGCTCAGGTGCCAGGTCATTTGTCATGTTGACCTCTCGACCTAGGTACACATAGCTGTTGCATTCGGAGATGGTCATTCCGTTGAGAGTGAATGGGACGTCAGGAACGAGGCTGTTTCTCATAAACATTGTCTTCGTAAGATTCAGCTGTAGTGCTCTACCTTTCCACACTCACGGTCAAAGTCGGCCAGCATTTGTGCCGCTTGGCTGATGTTTGGTGTTATTAAAACAATGTCATCAGCAAAGCGGAGGTGGTGTAGTTGCCGACCATCTATCTTCACTCCCATTCCTTCCCATTCCAGTCGTCCACCCTTGATGTTCTCGAGGGTGGCACTGAAGAGTTTCGGTGAAATGGTATCACCCTGCTGCACCCCTCTCTTGACATCAACGATCACTTCTTTGTAGAATGGTGAGATCCTGGTAGTGAATCCACAATACAGCTCACGGAGGATCCTGATGTATTGGGCTTGAATGCCCTGATTGGCTAGGGCTTCAATGACCGCTTCCGTCTCAACAGAATCAAAGGCCTTCTTTAAATCAATGAACATTAGACAGAGCGGCATCTTGAACTCCCGAGAAACCTCAATGAGCTTGGTTATCGTGTGGATATGGTCGATGGTGCTGAATCCTTTGCGGAACCCGGCTTGCTCACATGGTTGTCCTTCATCTAGTGTTCTGCCAATCCTATTTAGGATGACTCGAGTGCAACTTGTAGATGACAGACAATAGGCAGATCGGGCGATAGTTGCCAATGTCATGGATGTCTCCCTTCTTGAACAGTAGTACGGTCCTGCTGGTTTTCCATTGGGACGGAACCTTGCATTCAGACAGGTAGCGAGTGAAGAGCCGAGCCAGTGTATTGATAAGTACTGACGGCAGGTTCTTCAGGTGTTCAGGTCTGACCTTGTCTGGGCTGGGTGCTGTTTGTTTCTTTACCGACGAAATGGTGTGTCGGATTTCAGGAGGGAGAACGTTGGGAACGACATATCCATCCTGTGGAATTTGGTATGTCGGCAAGTGGACATGGCTATCGAAGAGATTTGAGTAGAAGTCATGGATAATCTTCTCCATTGCCGTTCTGGAGGATGTGATGGATCCATCAGGACGTCGGAGGGCAGTCATCTTGGTCTTGTAGTTGGCAAAGGACAGGCGGGCATTACGAATACTTTTCCTGGCTTCTGCCGCATCTACCAGTACTTCTGCTCTTCTCTCTTTGAGGTCTTCCTTGATTGCATCTCTGCACTGCTTTGCGAGCTCGGACGTTAGCTTGCGGTTGCCTGAGGCATGCGCCAAACCACGCTGGCGAATTAGCTCAAGAGTTTTCGAAGATAGGCGATTTTTTGTGGCTATCTCTCTCTTGGCGTTCCTCGCACATTCATGGAGGTGCTGAACCAGTCGATCGTATTCCTCGTCAATGTTGTCAACAACGGCATCTTCCCATGTTGCCGCAATAGTACCAAAGAGTTCCCAGTTGGTGGTCATTCTGGTGGTCACTCTTTTTGAACTTTGCAGCCCTTTCTCCCCACTCTGTGAAGTAGAATTTTGCACGAAGGAGACGGTGGTCCGATCCCGTTTGAAATTTTGGGACAACAGCGACATCAGTCAGGCAAAACCGTCGATTGAATATGATGTAGTCTATTTCGTTGTGGAATCGTCCACTGGGAGACTCCATGTCCATCGTTTAGATTCTGCCTTCTGGAACTGTGAGTTACCATGGATGGTCTTGGTTGACATGATGAACTCAGACAGTCTCTCACCCTGTTCGTTCCATTCTAGGCCATGGGTCCCGATGTGAAGTTCTTCAGCTGCTCTTCTTGGTCCTATCTTGGCATTAAAAGACAGTGATGGTTGGAGGAATTGTTCGGGATGGGAGATGTGCACTGAAAGTAGATAAAGGGCCAAATGTGATAGCCTCTCAGTACCTGTATTGAAAACCATAATGCACAAAAGTAGAAAGAGAGAGAGTACAGGGGAAATTGTCTGCCATGAAGGCAGAGGGAGGATTGGAAAGGGGGGGTACACTGGGGACATTGGTGGTGGAGAATGTGTGCTGGTAGAGGGATGAGTGATCATTGTATGACTGAAACTCAAACATGAAACCTTTGTAACTGTATCTCACAGTGATTCAGTTAAATAAATTAAAACAGGAAATTGTTGGAAATACAGAGAGAGAGAGAGAGAGAGAGAGAGAGAATGGTTTAAAGACCCAAATGATTGTCTTGCACATAGCTGGCCTGGGTTCCATCCATTAATTACCCATAAGGTCCCCCAAGCACCACCAGGAGTGATCCTTGAGTGCAGAGCCAGAAGTAAACCCTGAACATCTCTTGATGAGATCCACAAACAAAAAAAGCCCTCAAACAACCAAACAAACAAAAATGTGCTAGGAGTAACCAGGGCCAGGGTTTAGATGACAGAATGTTGCTTTAGCTGAAATGCTTGTGGGTGGCTCTCGATACTATGGGAATGAAGAGGATTTAGGTGTGTGACTTTTTTGAAGAGAGCCTGATTCATAATGTCTCTAGACAGTGCAAAAGCCTTTGGGTAGGGCAGTGGTTGGCACAGCTGGGGGAAAACGGTGTGTCTAGAGCCTCCCCAAGAAAGGGACAAAGAGGAAATAACCTCAGATTCCAGGATCTGGGTCACCTAGGTCTCTGAAAGTTCTGTAGAGTTAGACTTTCAGTTTGCTTTGGGAGGCCACTAAAGGATTTCAAGCAGAAGAGTGAGACAGGGTCTAATTCAGGTTACAAAGAGGATAAGAAATTTTACAGCCTAAGCTGGGATGAAATGAGATTGTGTTTGCCTTTGGAATGGAGGTCTGCTGACACTTCTCAGGATATATGAAGCATAGTCTCTAATAGTAGAAGCACTTCAGGGTGAGGTGCCAGGATCCTGTCAAAACAAATCCCAGCCAGTCTTAGGGAGGTGCTAGCAATGCTGTTTAGTAATGGTGGCTGAAGTTTCCATCAAAATTCATTATTTAAATGATGTTAAACTTGCTACTGTAAACGTTCAGCCATCCGACATGCTGGGAAGGCTGTTTCATTTTGAAGGTCTCCTGATGCCCTTAGTGTTTTTCCATCCGAGACTCTCTCAGACCTGGCATTGTGGCCTTAAATACTTCACCTCTACTTGGACAGCTGCCTCCTGTACTGGTTGATTTGAGTGGCAACAAATTTTCACCTCTTCATACTAGTTTTGTCTTTTCACTTTGTAGGAAACTAGAGAGAAATTCCTAAATGGAATTTGTCTCATGCACTTCAAGTCTGCTTATTTTTTTTCTTTAAAAAAGTCTATATCTATATTTATATCTATCACTTCAGGGGTGATATGGCCTGTCAGTACTTGGGGACCACAAGGCCATGTCCAGTGGCATTCAGGGGGCCATGTAGTACCAGGGATCAATCGTGGCCTTACATGTACAAGGCATGTGCTCTGCCACTGAGCCATATCCCATGCCCTTCTCTTTACTTTCTTATATTTCCTTTCTTTTTTTACTTTTGGGCTATACCTAGCAGTGTTTAAGGAATGCTCCAGACTTATTTCCTGGGGGTCACTTCTGCCAGTGCAGGATCATGTGGTACCAAGGACGGACACATGTTGAGCATGTTCCAGCCCATTGAGTTATCATTCCAGTCTCATCTTGGCTTTCTTTTTGTCACATACCCTTGACTCGATAAACTTACTGAACTTTGTCTCTTAATTAAGGGATTGGAAACACAGAGCAAGCCTGTAATTCAGTGTAACTAAATTTGGTATTCTGAAGTAAGGAAACATGTTTTTCTCTCTCTTGATGTGTTGTTTGCTGAATTGTGTTTGAAGAAAGAAAAATTTGGTTATGGCTAATAAACATGTTCTGAAAAAGTCAGAAAGCTTTCCAAAAGGAAGCATATAGAGTGTAGAATTAATTTAGTGTTTCAATCCTTTCTCCCTGTCACATTACTACACACACTCACATATAAACACACATGCATAGTGAGCAAGAAGACATTTTTCTTTTAACCTCTGGGGTCTTTGGCTAATAATTAAATTATGGAGTAACAGGAGAAAAAAATTTAATTTTCTATGTCTGAAAGCCCAGCAAAGATCTGGGTTTCGTTGCCAGACAATTGGAGTTTAGGTGCCATCCTGTGAAGGAGAGAAAGGGGTAGGGGTCTGGGGCTTCAGAGAGAAGGAAGAGAGTTTATAGGAAGATGGGAAAAGTAAATATTTCATGAGGGGGAAGGGCATTTAAACCGGGCTGAGATCTCCCCAGAGAAATCACGTGAAGACAAGTTGCGATGCAATAAGCAAAGGGTCTTTATTGGCTAGCTCAAGCTAGAGCCCTCTTCCTGCTCACCACACAGTGGGCAGCCTTCTCAGAACAAGCAGCCTTGAGTCTCAAAAGTGAGGGGCTTTTATATCATAGCATTATATAACAGGGACTGTCCTTGGACTACCCACCCTTTTTGTCTCAGTCCGAGAAACTTTCCACTACTTGTACTCAGTTGATAGGTTATAAATTGGAGTTACATAAGGGTTTGCATAAGAGTTACATAAGGACTATATATGTGGGTCGGGGAGGGCTTCCTTACCTGCATCTGACTGGTAACCTTTAGTTGACCTCACCATGGCTATCTCACTTCGGGGAAATCATGACTCAATTCCAAGTATCTATGCTCAATTCCAGGAATTCTGGAACCAAAACCTAGGCCTAGCTTCTTCTGGCTTCTTTATAAGCCTGTCATGGCTCTGCCTTTGATTATCTGTCTCTCAGGGCCAGAGACAAAGGGATAGAGAGAGGGATTGGAGCAAACAGGCCAAGCCAAGCTCATCCAGATGGAATTAGTCCCGAGTTGCAGTTAACTTTGGTGATAGTTCATTTGCTGGACCAGACCTGTTATCTAAATGATCTTAGGTAGTTAAGAGACAGGTCAAGGAAAATCTTCCTGAGTCTGCTACACTGTGACTATATTCAGAAACAAACAATACACATGTCAGAGTGGTTGTGAGTTGGAGTCACAGGGGCTGATAGAACTCCCCTGCAATACACATGTGCACACACGTTCACATGCACACACACACACACGGGCACATATACACCCACACTCATATTAAGAAATAGTGAATGAAAACTTTTTCAAAGCCAAAAGTCTACTCCTTAGGGATAAATATTAGTGTTTATTGCCCACTGGAAATTCCATTTTAAAACATTCTTATGATCATAATTCATTATGATCTTTGTGCTATATTTTAAAGGGAATAAAGTGAATTGCCAAATGGAAAAATACTAGCCAACAAAGAAAACATCCAGTTCCTTCCTTTGGATCTAAACACTTCTTAAGCTTAAATTAAGCACAATAATTTAGTTATACAAATGTTTATTTGGCAGCTACTGCTTGTATGATGCTAAACTAGCTCTCAAGGGTCCGACTTAGGCAATTAATATCCTTCCTGTGATCTTGAGAAGTTACTGGAAATAAAAAGGGTGTTAGAAAAGAAAAATAATTGCTAACTTGAAAACCCTCCTCCCTTTTGGGGACAAAGGGGTGTTCAGTGACCATTGGGGGTACCCAGGGCTGCCAGAGGTAATCAGGAGGTGCCAGAGATGGAGCTAGTACTTCAAACATGTTCAGCATGTGCTTTGCCACTTGACTACCCTCTGAGTCCCATCTCATTTTTCAGGCGAGGTCCTTTTTCTAGAGCTGAGATCTTTCCCTACCTTGGGCTGGATTCCCAGCAGTCCTGGTCCCCGTCACCTCTATTTTAATACCAGCAGCCCATTTACTACTTCCAAGTCCCTTTGTTTTGGACTATCTTGGTGTCCACACTTATATGTAAGGACTGAAGGAACATTTCTCAGCTGCTGTGTGGATCTTGTGATTGCATGCACATGTACAAGTGTTTGTGTGGGCATGGACACTTTTTGCTATTTTGTTTCTCAATAAGCTTTGCTATCTAAATAACTCATTGAATTTAACTCCCTTCCTTCTTCATATATACAAATGTACATATATACATATGCTCGGGCAGTCCCAGTAATGTCTCCATTGTGACAATTATTACTGTGTTTGGCATATCAAATACGTCACGGGTAGCTTGCGAGGCTTTGCTGTGCAGGCGAGATATTCTCATTAGCTTACTGGGCTCTCCGAGTGGGGTGGAGGAATAAAACTCAGGTCAGTCATGTTGGCTGCTTGCAAGGCAAACACCTTACCTGCTGTGCTATAGCTTCAGCCCATAATCATATCATATTATTTAATTCATCATATTATTGTTCTACGAACAATAATCATGAATAATTATTTTGATATTTTCAATGTCTGTAATCTGGCTCTTAGCAATGCAGAATCCAATGTTTTCAACTCACCTCTACCATTGAGCAATTGCACTGTTTTTTATTTTAGTTTTTTGTTTTTATTTGGGGGCCATACTTGACAGTGCTCAAGTTGACCATACTTGACTGTTACTCCTGGTTCTGTACTCAGGGATCATTTCTGGTAAGACTTGGGGAACTATACATGGTACCTTTGATCAAATCTGGGTTGACTGCTGCAAGGCAGGTGTTTTATCTGCTGTGCTAGCTCCTGGGTCCCTCATTTTATTTATTACATGAAAGACTGTCATGTAAGGCTTTGTGCCTTCCTTCATGAAATTCATTTTACTTTCTATAAAGATTATGAATTAAAAAAAAAAAAGACTGATAATGCCTGCCCGGAAGGGAAAGGGTGTTGCTCCCTTCCGCCTTTTTCCCTCCGGAAAGCAAGTTGGCGGCTGACTCGGAGCTTTTTGGAAAGTCAGGTATGAGCTGGTCATGATAGGGCAACTGAAACCTCATGGGAAAGTGGGCATTCCCGGCTTGTCCTTCATGACCTACTGAGGTCACGAGTTGGCCCCCACGAGTGACTCTCGGCACAGCCATGGCTTCAGAGCCACAGAAACCAATCTCATAATTATCTGACTCTCGGCAGAAATACTTCCAGGCTTAATAGGTAAAATATCAGAAATCTAAAATCGTGTGGCCGCTATTGCAGCCACGTGACATCATTTGGTTCTTGTAACCAGCTGTAGAAAACAAAATATTTCACAATGCCTTTTCAGCAGGTCTGATTTTGGGGTGTAAACTCTAAATAATAATGGTGCATCTTTTGTCAAAACAATGGATCTAATCAAAGTAGATAGAGTGTTAACTAGAATTCATCTGCCTCACAGGCATTGGGAGGGTTGGGAGGAGGGTTTATTGGGGTTCTTAGTGGTGAAAAATAAGTACTGGTGAAGGGATATGTGTTGGATGATTTCATGACCGAGACTTAAACCTGAAAGCTTTGTAACTTTTCCCACAGTGATTCAATGAAAAAAATATAAAAGACTGATAATCCACTTCATGTATTTTTCTTTTTGGTGTTCATGTTAAATCACAAACTGATGTTTTTGTTCTTGAGGCCATACCTAGTGGTACTCAGCATCGTGGGCTGGGGGAGCATGGTGGGGCACTAGAGCCTCACACTATAGATCTAGAGCCTCGTGGAGGGGACTCCCAATGACCCCGACCCCAACGACACCCAAGCCCACATGAACAGCAAGAGCCTCTTCAAGGATGGGAAGCTGCTGCCAGCCATTACCATCCTGGGCTGCCGTGTCTGGATTCCCTCCAAGGTGCTCATCCTGAACTCCATTGTTCTGCCACACAAGGAGCTGAGCTGGAGCTTCACCAACCAGATCATCCTCTGAGGGGGACCGCCTCGAGGACCCCCAACTCCCCCCGGCCAGCTGAGCCAGCATGCCCCGGCCTCAGTCCAGAAAGGCCTGAGGTGCAGGGGGGAGTGGCCGGCAGGATCTTCACCCGCTGGGAGCAATGTGGGTGGCCCCTGGAGGGTCACCGTCCTCCCTTCAGCAGTGCTGGGGCAACCATGCATTGCTGGGGACCAAACCAGGACCTTCACCTGCATCGTTTATTTAATATGTCCTTTTTGTATAAACACAGCAAGACAGTTGATGCTATGCTTTTATGACATGGGAGTTAATTGACTCCAAATAATATTTATTCCTGGGCATCCATCATATTTACCTGACTTAAATCTCCATTTGCCTTTACTTCCTAACACTCCCAAAAGGAGTGTCCTGATGAAGGAATTGGATGGACCCAGGGCAAGTTGTAAGCTACCCTGGCATCTAAAGGGGACAAGATGAGCACCATAAATATAAAAAGTTAAGAGTTCCGGGGCTGGAGCGATAGCACAGCAGGTAGGGCATTTGCCTTGCATGCGGCTGACCCGGGTTTGATTCCCAGCATCCCATATGGTCCCCTGAGCACCGCCAGGGGTAATTCCTGAGCACAGAGCCAGGAGTGACCCCTGTGCATTGCTGGGTGTGACCCAAAAAGCAAAAAAAAAAAAAAGAGTTCAGTCATGGAACAAACTCTGTCATGACCCAAAAAAAGAGGTAACTGAATAAAGACCTCGCTGGGGTTAGGGAGGAATAACCTGACCTGAGGACTATAGTCTGGGATATATAGTGAGATGTCCCCAGGAAGAGCCAGCCCTTAAGCTTAATATTTCTCTTACTGTGTTCATACAAAATGACTAGAAATATTATAAGAAGTAAATTAACTATGGTTGTTTTAATGGATTTCTAGCTGAGGAAAGGAGAAAGCAATACATACTAGAGGAATCCCACCCTTAAACTGATCTTAAGTAATCTAGAGTGCTGAACTCTCAAATGAGATTTTATCTTTGAGTTAATCCCCTAGAACTTCCCCTGAAGGAGTGGCTTTGCCTCTGTTATTATGACAATGTTCAACTCCACCTATGTGTGCAACCCTTCATGATTTCTATATAACTATGCTGTAAGGGGTAAGAGGGATAGAAGACTTTAGGGTCTATGAGGAGACTAGGATGATGGAACTATGATGACTGGGCCTACCACCCAAGCAGTTGTGCTGTAAGGGAGAGATCAGACTACACTGGGGAGGAGAGAAAAATAAAAGGACTACCAATCAGCTTGGGGCCCAGAACCAATCTCTCCATTTCCCCAGTTCTTCTTCCATCTTTTGCCGTGGGCCTGCCATGGGGACAGTTCTCAGCCACTGAAAGCTTGCATTCCATCAGAGTCCACACTTTCCTTTCAAACTCACAGTTGGGGTTTTTGGTTGGGCCTGAACCACCAACTGTGGGCATCTAAAGCTAAGGACTGTATCAGTGGATCCTCACTTACAGCGGTGAATAGGAAAACAACTTTTCAGGTTACTGGGGACTTAAAAGTCCTAGCTGTTTCCTCCCACTCAGAGGAGAGTGGGATAGTAGATTTTTCAGGGTACTGGGAGTTATATTCTTAGCCATACCCCACCTCCCACTAAGATGGAACAGAATCTGGGCCTCCCCATCCTCTTCCAGTGTATCTTGGGCCAGATTGAAGGGGCCAAGCCATTTATGGATTTGATTCAGCATCTCTCCAGCAAAACAGGGGACCCGGAAGACCGCATTTCCTGAGACCAAGTCCAGGCCTGCTTTAAAGTAGTTTATAAAATAAACCCATGGTTCCTGGATGAAGGGACTCTAGAGACCAAGATTTGGAAAGAAGTTAAGAAAAGTGTCTACATGGCATCTAGGGAGTGAACTAAGATCCCCATGGAATTCTGGATTACAAGGGAATTTGCTAATTCTATTCTCCAGTTTGGGGGAAGTACAGTTGAGAAGGAGAATATTAGGGATAAGACACCCTCAGTTCTTCCTATACCCAAGTCCTGAAAAAAACTCAACAGATTTCCAGTAGAAATGCTCTCTCGAAGTAAAAATGTTGGGGCTAGAGCGATAGTACAGTGAGTAGGGCATTTGCCTTGCACATGGCCAACCCGGGTTCAATTCCCAGCATCCCATATGGTCCCCTGAGCACCGCCAGGAATAATTCCTGAGTGCAGAGCCAGCAATATCCCCTGTGCATCACCAGGTGTGACCTAAAAAGCAAAAAAAAAAAAAAAAAAAAAAAGGAAAAATGTTTCTGATGCTGGTGAATTAATGTTCCCTACTTATGTCAAACCAGAGAGAGACCACCACCTCTTCCATAGAGCTCCGCTTCCAGTGCATCAGATGAAAGTGATGCAGATGATGAGCCTGTTGCCACTTCCTTGAATTCTGAGTCCAAGAGTGGCTCGGGTAACTTCCTGCTTCTCAGCCAAGTGGCCTCTAGGCTGCTCAGGATGTGCTTCTATTCGCCCAGTCCAGCGAGAAGCAGCCTCCATCATATCAAGGGTTAACAATGGATTCACTCAGCCATTTCTAAAAGACCTGTGCTTCATGCGGAACTCACAAATAAGATTTTTTAAATGTATTCAATTGAGCACATTTTAAAATGTACTCAAAGGTGCATTCTCCCATTAAAAATGAGAGAAAAGTGGGGGGTATGGTGCCATCAGCAGGTCAATCTGTACCTGTGAATTGAGTGCATCAGCAGCCTGATGGCAACGTCAGAATTTCAGATACCCCAAAATTGCTGCTGTGCCTTTCTTTGGCCAGACCCCAAAAACTTGGGGCAAAGTTTACCAAGAAAGTAAATGGCCAAAAGTTAGGTATGTGGGAGACACACCAACAAACCACCTCCAGCTCAGCTATATAATTGGAATCATGGCTTCTCTGGTTCCTGATCAAACTGCTTAATGGCTATGATCCCAGAGACTCAGAAACGAATCTCGGAACCCAAAGGCTTTTGGCAGAAATGCGTCCTGTTCTAGTAGGTTACTGGCGCTGGGCCACTCCAGGTGGGAATAGGTTTCGTGCCTTGGCCTGTTTCCCCTGGAGGCCTGGTGACCACCATCCTCCAGCGGTCACTGGACAGTCAGGTTTGGGCCTGCAGTGACGAGCCACACGGGGCCTCACCACATGGTGGTGGAGCCGACTCTTTCTCCCCATCCCAATGAGATCCCAAGTTGCCGCCTACAAACGGCCTCTCTGACTCCTGATCAAGCTGATTAACAGCCATGATACCGGAGACTCAGAAACAAATCTTGAAACCCAGCGGCTTTTGGCAGAAATGCATCTGGACTGCATACAAGGTGGCCACCAACTCAGAGCTTATTGGAAAGCCAGGTATGAGCCGGCCGTGACGGGGCAACTGCAGTATCATGGGAAGGGGGACGGTACTGGCTCATCCTTCACGGCCTACCGAGTTCACGAGTTGCCCCCCACAAGCGGCTCTCTGGCACGGCCATGGCTCCAGAGGCAAAAGGACTTAATCCAGAACACGGCAGCTTGCAGCAGAAAAGTGAATGGACTGTGTGTTAAACTATGGCGCCATGCCTCCCCGGGAGGGAAAGAGTGTTGCTCCCTTCCGCCTTTTTCCCCCCTAGTAGCAAGGTGGCTGCCGCCTCAGAGATTATAGGAAAGCCAGGTACGAGCCGGCAGTGACGGGGCAACTGCAGTCTCATAGGAAAGGAGGCAGTACCGGCACATCCTTCACGCCCTACCGAGGTCACGAGTTACCCCCCACAAGTGACTCTCCTGTACGGCCATCACACCAGACACACAGAAACCAATCTCGTAATTATCTGGCTCTTTGCAGAAATCCAAAATCATGGCTGTGTGACATTATATGATTCTCATAACCAGCTATAGAAAACAAAATATTTCACGATGCCTTTTCAGCAATTCTGATTGTTTGGGTGGAAATTCTAAAACAATAATGGTGCATCTTTTGTCGAAATAATGAATGTAATCAATGTAGAGAAGAGTTAAGTAGAAATCATCTGCCTCACAGGCATTGGGAGGGGTGGGAGAGGGGGTATACTGGGGTTCTTGGTGGTGAAAAATGAGTACTGGTGAAGGAAAAGGTGTTTGATCATTGTATGACTGAGACTTAAACCTGAAAGCTTAGTAACTTTTTCCCACAATGATTCAATAAATAAATATAAAAATAAAAAAAATTTAAAAATTAAGGTGGAGTTCATGTCCAATTCAATCAGTTAATCAGTGGCTGACTAAATAGCAGTACTCCTACAAAAAAAGAATGAGAGAAAAGGAAGAACAGAAACTTTCTCAAAGACAGACAGATGGCCAAAAGAAATATGAAAAAATGTTCTGCATCACTGATTATCAATGAGATATCACTTCACACCAGGGAAACTGACACACATTGCAGAGAATAAAAACAACAAGTGTTCAGTTCAATGGAACTGGGAATGGGGATTCTCCACCTGTATCCCCCTGCTTCCAGCAACTCAGCAGTCATGCCCATAAGTCACCTCTGGCTGGCATCAGATAATTTCATCATCAGCCACAATCCAGAGTTGTGTGTCCTTCTCTCCCAGAAAGGAGCATCACACAACACACGCCATAACCATGCCACTGGACCCTGTGCCAGGCTGTTCCATTTGGGGTGCTCTGGAGAGGGGGACTGGTGAGACCCCTTCCCACTCCAATGGACCCAGCCTCAGCAGCCAAAAACCTCCAGAACTCAACTGCCACCATGCTCACGGCTGCTCCACACACACACTGACTGAGCCTTATCCAGCAGTGAATGTATTTCTAGACTGCGTGGCAGCATTTGTGGCTGCGAGACAACATATACCTCACACCACCCATACTCCAAGAGTAGCGCTCCACATTTGATGGGGTTTCAAATAGGAGGCAAAAAATCTTAGAGGGAAATATTTTTTTACAGATACACACACACACGCGCGCGCGCGCGCGCACACACACACACACACACACACACATATATGGACATAAATCTCGACCTTTAACAACATGTTAGTGGTCTCTTATAGAAGGGCTTAATGGCCTCTGGGTGAAATACAACAATCTTTAACAATCTTAACACTTTCTCCTCTAAGGACACTTTTTTGGGAGCATGTTCAGTGGTTTTTCATAGCAAACAATACAAAATAAAATATTTTGGACTTGCTTTGGGGCAGGGGTTGGGGTTCAGGATGGAAACATTCATGTAATGGTGGTGGGATTGATCTTTGAATATTAAATGTAATCAAATATTGTAAACCACTTTATAAAATAAAAAAATAACCAGTGTTGGTAGGGATGTGGGCCAAAAAAAAAAAAAGAAACCCCTATTTACTGCTGGTGGGGAATGTCGACTCTTCTAGACCTTTGGGAATATGGACACTACTCAAAAAACTGGAATTGAGCTTGACCCAACAATTCCACTTTTGGACCTTTACCCCAAAGGCCCAAAAACTCTATTCAGAAAAGACTTTTGCACTCCTATGTTCATTGCATCACTATTCACAATAGCACCAAAAACCCAAGTTCCCAAGAACACATGACTGGATATAGAAACTATGGAATATATACACAATAGAATACTACTTAGTTGTGAGAAAAGATGAAATCATGCACTTTTCTGATACATGGATGGATCTGGAAAGTAAGGTGAATGAATTTAGCATGAAGTAGAGGGATAGACAGATGGTTTCTTTCATATTTGGGATATAAAGAATCATAGCAGGAAAATAACAAATGCCTTAGGGCAATAGAAACTGAGAACTGGTTTTCAGTAGGAAACTTGGCATGGTGGGGAGATACTGGCACAAAGGTGGAAGGAAGCAGACACTCTAGTGGAAGAGGTGGTGCTGGAATGTTTTATGCATGAAACCCTACCATTAATAATACTGTAAATCAATGCTCAAGAATCAGGGATGCTGTCTCATTTGCCAAGGCATCAAAAATCAGATGGGCGACAGAGAAGAAAGGCCGCGGGTGGTGGTGGTGGGGGGGCTCCACTGCTCCCGGAGAATGTTTCAGGTCCCAAAGAGAGCTGAGATCACCAGAAAGTCCCAGATGGGGTAGGTGCCGCATCCCGCCTCCTCCAGATGGACCCCCAGTGACCATGAGCCTCTACAAGCACAGCTTGAGCATGCAAGGAACAGGACTTTCACTCCAAACTGCCAGGACTGCCCCGGTTCCCAGGTAACCTCTGATTCCGGAAGTCACGCCCACAACCCGCCCCCCAGTGCCATCTTTACAGCACACAGCCACAGAGAAGAAAGGCAGCGGAAGTGGGGGGGGGGGGGGCTCCACAGCTCCTGGAGAATGCTCCAGGTCCCAAAGAGAGCTGAGATCACCGGGAAGTCCCAGATGGGGTAGGTGCTGCATCCCGTGTCCTCCAGAGGGAACCCCGGTGACCATGAGCCTCTACAAGCATAGCTCGGTTATGCAGGAACCAGGACTTTTACTCCAAACCATGCAGCCGCTTATGCGGCCGTGAGACATCTCCTTATATATAAAGTGATCAATGGAAAGTAAATTATCCTACGTTTCTCCCTGAAAATCAGGCTTAACTCTTTTACAAACCAAAACATCCAATAGGAAAGAGAGAACAAAAGAGAATGCCCTGCCACAGAGGCAGGGAGGGATGGGGGGTGATGGGGGGTGGTGGGAAATGGTTACTGGTGGAGGGATGGGTATTCAAAATAAATAAATTAATTAAAAAAATCAGATGGGCTGGACACGTAATGAGGTTTAGAGATGACCGCTGGACTAGAGCCATTACTGACTGGATTCCACAGGGTGTCAAAAGATCATGTGGAACCCCACCTGCGAGATGGTCAGACTTCTTTGTCAAGACCCTGAATTTTTGAGGCACTTCATGTTCCTAGAATGAGCAGATACCATTGGGCTATGCTAGCACGCAACGGGGATGAATGGAGACGTTACTGGCACCTGCTCGAGCAAATCAATGAGTAACGGGGTATCAAGTGATCAAGTGAAATCACAGAACCTAAAATAAAATTAAATTGAAAAAATTTACTCAGTTGAATTTTGTTCTTTACCAGTGGTGAGAGTATGCGTTAAAATCAGTGTCTCTTTCCCACCTTTGTGAGATATGAATTGTTTAGAGACCAGTGGAATATGTACTTCCCTGTGTTAAGTGTGACATGACCCAGACTTCATAAGGCACCGGACAAGAAAAAAACAGAAGCACTTAAAAGGACGTTGGCATCAGATCATGACTCAAAGGACAAAATAAACTTAAAAATGTAAAAAAATGTGGTCAAAGACAGGCAGGAGGGTTAAGTGAACAGTCAGGCTGCACTTTAGGGGAAAACAAGCAATTTTCCATGAAAGTGAAACATGAAAATCTTTTACTGTTAGAAAAAGCCTCTAACTGGGTGCTCGTATTCCCAGAGCAACAACTAAAAGCACAAGCCCATATAGATCCAGTCACAAGGCACAGTAACATTAGCCTGTACCCTGGTATGCAACCAGTATTTTGACCTCCGAGTTATTTTTAAAAGAACTGCTTTGACACTTTATTTTTTGGAATAAAACAAGTTTACTTAGGAAATAAACAGAGGGTAGGAGAGAGGTAGATGAAGATATACGCTTAAGCCAGCACATATTCCCAGAATGGGGGAGTACACCCAAAATAAGAAAATACACGTCTCAGCCAGATGAGGATCAAAGAAGTAGAGCAAAGTTACAACTGCGCAACACCGCAAGAGGAGATGCTAGCAGGTGAGCCTGATCCACAATCACATTTTATCTTAGGGTTAAACTCAACACTGCCAGGTTCTGGCCAGTAGGTGACTTGTACAGAGAAAACCCTGGGGCACAGAGAGGTCATTCTAGCATGTCGTCACCGCCGTCAGCCAAGAGCATCTCAGCCTTGGGCGCTTGGCCTCTGTCTTGCTCTAGGGACCAACTGGCGCCTCTGCACCGCAGTCTTTGCTCTTTGCGTCGTTCAGCTGTCTTGGATAAACATACTTTCCCGGCAGAATCCCATTGCTCAGACCTTCCGGAAATTCTGTCCTGGCGAAAACACTCCAGTGCTCTGTGGCTTTCCCTCAGTGTTTACTTTTTTTTTTTTCCTCCTCTTTCATCCAAAGCTCTCCGGGATTCCAAACATTGTGCACTCCCGATTGCCCCGGAGATGAACGTGCTGTTCCCAGCTGCAGCTGCAGCTGGCGGGACAAGGAGCTGTGTGGCTATTGAGAGCCAAGTGTCAGCTCCCCCTGGGTCTCTGCTCAGTGTTTGCACACGGACGGTGCCCTAGAGCCCCAGAACGCCAGCCCAGGCCGCGCTGGGACTGAGCCTTCTACAGCCTGCGTCTCCAAGTCGCCCCAGGCCCTGTGGGCTGGCTAGCGAGGAAAGGGAGGAACTCCTTCCCTGCACTGTCTTGGGTTCCCCAGCAGAGGAGAGGAGAGTGGCCCTGTGAGTCACCACCTAGGGCTCCCCCAGACGAAGATTACAGTAGGCAGCCAACTGCTAGGTTCTTTCTAGCTGGGCTATCAATAAGGCTTATCCGGAGTGCAGGAGGTAAGAGTCCATCCCTTGCACGCAGACGGTTAGGGTATTCCATGGGAATTCCATGGGAGGCTTCTCCCACGGCAGCCACTGCCAGCTTCCCATAGGCCTGCCTCAGCATCCCAGGGATGGAACTCTGAGAGCCGAGGAAGGGGCAAGCCAGGGCTCCTTCGAGGACTGACACAGAGAGTGAGCTGCAGGCTCCTGAATTCCTTCCACTGGTGCTCTGCGGCTGTGCAGAGCCGCTTCTGCACAGAGCCTGCTCACCCTCTCTGGCCCAGGACTCTGGTTCTGAAGCAGAACCTAGGGAAGACAAAGGTTCAGTTGAAGTGGAGCACGTTTGGTGACTTTCTCTCTAGAATGAAAGCATAGAAATCTTAGAGCTTTTTACTTTGTAGTAATTTTGCTTTTTTGTTATTGATGTTTGTTTTTTGAGCTACACCTGGTTGGGCTTACTCTTGGCTCTGTGCTCAGGGAATTAATCCTGGCAACATTTTTGGGGACCATATGGGGTGTCAGGGATTGAACCCAAGTGGGCTCTGTGTAAGGCAAGTGCTATCCCTCTGGTGCTAAGTTTACTTAAAATTTTTTTTCGTTTCAAGGCCATACCCAGCGGGGGTTAAGATGCTACTTACAGCTCTAGGCCAGACCAATAGTACAGTGGGGAAGGCATTTGCCTTGTACATGCCGACCAGGGTTCCATCCTTGGCATCCCATATGGTCCCCCTAGCACTGCCAGGAGTAATTTCTGAGTGCAGAGCCAGGATTAATCCCTGAGCATCGCTGGGTGTGACCCCAAAACCAAAAACCAAAAGTCAAAAAAAAAAGATGCTACTTACAGCTCTGGACTCTGGGGTAGCTCCTGGCAGTGCTGAGGGAGTGGGGGGACCCCAGATGGTATCAAACCCTGGGCCTCCTGCATACAATGTGCTCCAACATATTATGCTGTCTCTTGGGCACTTTAGAACTTTTTAGAAACTGTATCCTGGAAGAGAAGATGAGGCTGATTTGGAGCAGCTGCCAAGTTTTAGGTTTTCAACATTTTTTAAAATTACATTTCTTACGTCTGAAAGCCTGTTTGAGGAGAAAAAAAAGCTGAGTGAGTCATCCAAGGAAAGAATTGGTGATGGAGGCAGACATCAAGTCATAGCGGACCTTTTTTGTCCTTTCTTGTGGTTTGATTTACAATTGGGAAGGTTGCAAGCAGCCTGAGTATCTGCAAACACCCTCCCCACTGTACTATCTGTACTATCTGCCTGAGTATCTTACTGGTTAAGTAAGAAACTTTTGGCAGTCTTGGAAGAACATTTAGTGACAAAGAAACAAAATGATAATATCTCAGTAATTAAAAAAAAAAGCAGTTTCCGTAAGGTGGGAATGGTATTGTACAGACACAGTCACCCAGGACCCACTCAGATAGGGTCCACAGTGAACGAGGAGTATGACGGAGTTCAGCTGATGGGATGGAGGGTGAAGGTGCTCTCCTTTGACTTGCAAGTACTCTAAATGTTTTCCACAGTCTTGCCTTATTTTATAACGAAAGGTAAATTAATTCAAAATTTAAATTTCTAAGGACCAAAAATGTCTGCTTTTATATCAATGAACCCAGATTAACTTTAAGATTATGGAACTTCTTGGGGTTTTAATATGATGTAGCAATGCCACATGGAGTGCCATTAGTTAAGGCAAAGGTGAGTCAAAGGAGAGAAAAGGAAGGAGAGAGAGAGAGAGAGAGAGAGAGAGAGAGAGAGAGAGAGAGAACAAGCCACAATTGAGAGGAGTTAGAACATAAGAAAGTTTAAAATGCATGATAGAAAATATTCATGGATCACCTTCACATGATCTACTGCTCAATTTATGCTCTGACTAGAACATAATAATTCCTTGCATAACTATTTTTAAAACTTTTTTCCACTGGATATCGTGAGATAGACCATTACAAAGCTGTTCATAATTGGGTTTCAGTCATTCAGTTCAGCACCTATCCCTCCACCAGTGTACATTTCTCACCACGAACGTCTCCCATTTCCCCACCACCATCCCCAACTCTCCACCACCCACCCCCAGCCTCATCTATGGGAGACACTTTCCTTCTTGCTCTCTCTCTTCTTTTCCTTTTTGTGCATTATGGTTTGCAATACAGGTCACTGAAATAAGGCCAATAAATAAGCTTATATAGTTGAGCCGGAGGTGATTTGTGGGCGTGGCTCCAACATACCTAAATTTTGGCCCTTTATTTCTTGGTAATTAAGTCCCAATTTCTTGGTAAATAAGTCCCAAGTTGTTGGGGTCCAGCCAAATGCACAGAGGCAATTTTGAAGTATTAGGAAGCCTGAAGGCACCATCAGGCTGCTGATGCATTTGCTCTGCAGGTACAGGTTGACTTGCTGGCGGCACCATACCCCCAAGTCTTTACATAACTATTACTATAGAATACCATTCTCCTGTGATGGGTTTGCTTTGGCTATTTCTTCTTTGTGTTTTAAATTTGCCTTTATAAAATTTTATTTTTGAAGCATTTTTAATTTTTGGCACTGTGATTTACAATGCTGTTGATAACGTAAATCATCCCAACACCGCAGTTAGGTTTGGAACTGTGCATGGCTGAACAATCTGCTTCCCCTCACCACTATCCCTGTAATCCCTTCCCCTGTAGGCTCAGTTCTACAGACCAGATCTTGGGTTCTATTTCCTTGGTCATTTGTTATTCTTATTTCCTTATTTCATTTCTTTATATCTGTATATGAGAGAGATCATAATGTGTCTGTCCTTCTCCTAAGTATGATGCTCTCCAGATCCATTTATGTAGCTATAAATTGCATGATTTCATATTTTCTTTTCATTTTTTTTGGGGGGGGAACATCCAGTTTAGAAGTAATTTCTGACTCTGTGTTCAGGGATCACTCTTGGCATGCATAGGAACCATATGGTGTGCCAGGGATCAAACCCCACTCGGCTGCTTTAATATCTCTCTGACCCTTCATTATAGTTGAGTACTATTCCATAGTGTACATATACCATAGTTTTTCCATCCAGTCTCTGTTCTTGTAAACTTGGATTGTTCCCAGATTTTGGCTATTGTGACTAGTGCATCAGTGAATATAGGAGAACAAATGTCTTGTGAATTGAATTTTTGGGCCTTTGGGATAGATACCCAGGAGTATAATTGCTGATTCATGTAAGAGCTCAATTTTTAGGTTTAGAAGCTGTCCATAATGTCTTCCAGAGAGGTTTAATCAGTCTGCATTCCCACCAGATTAGGTGAGGGTTTCTTTTCTTCCACATCCTACTTACACTGATTGTTTCTGTTTTTTTTTCTTATGTGCGTCAGTTATTATTGACTTGACTGACTGAAGGCCTCCCTCCAGCTGGGCCCTGAGGGGTGCTTGTGGGGAAACTGGAAGCTCACTTGCCTCTCTGGAACATTAAGTGGAGGCTCCTCTGCAGATCCAAGGCATAGACAATATTTGTGTGGCTGCCTCTGACTCACATACAACACCCAGGAGCCTGGAAGTGAGGCTGAGCAGCTCTCTGGGCTCCAAATCTCTGAGAGACCCTTTCTAGATGTCCCCACAGAGTCTGCCTGTGTTAGCTCAGTGCTGATCTCAGACATCAGGGGCATATGATGAAGGACTCCACCCTCAGCTCTGCAGGTGTGAGGATGGAGGTTTATTTTATTTTTTTATTTTTGGGTCACACCCAGCGATGCACAGGGGTTACTCCTGGTTCTGCACTCAGGAATTACTCCTGGCAGTGCTCGGGATGCTGGGAATTGAACCAGGGTTGACCGTGTGCAAGGCAAACAACCCTACCCACTGTACTATTGCTTCAGCCCTGGAGATTTCTTAAACTAGGGAAGAAATCAGTGTAGGGAAGAGCTGGAGGGGGCTCTTCCCGGGGAAAATCAGACCTGACCAAGGATCTGAAATGACATAATCGGCAACCACTGCAAGAGCTGGTGGACAACTCGTCAGCCTGTGAGGTTGTCCTCCCTGCCCAGGACAGTGCCCAGGAGCAGCCTGCTGTAGCACCATTGCTGGGCCTGTGGACTAATATAGATTTGGGATGGGTGAGGAGAACAGACTGTGCCTGTTGACATTCATCCCGTGAACATGCAGGTGGATAGGTGCAGAGCATGGTGCAGGCGCTGTGATCCAGTATTCTGGGCTGTGCCAGGAAGAAACAGCCTGCCTGGCTCTGCCCCTTGCCCTTCTTCCATGATCCCGAGAGGAACGCCTGGCAGCTGTTTCTGGGTCACTCAAACTGCAGGCTGTATCATCTAGATCAAACATGTTGGTTCAATTTGACAAATACATATTGAGCTCCACAGGCAGAAATGGACAGAGAGATGATGGATACGCCAGCTGGCCTATGTCCAGGATGCGATGAGGACCCTTAACACTGCCTCTCTGCCCTCCCAGCCTGTGTTCATAGGCATTGCATCTGAAGGGTCATTGAATCTCCTTGTTCATCTATCAGGACTGTTTTTCACATTTTTTTCTCCCTGCAAATGATATTTAATGAATTTCTTTCAAGTGCTAACTTCTGTGGATAGTTTTCTGGAGTTTCATCTCTGGAAATTTACCATCTAACCATGTGTTGTAGGGACAGCCTGAACCCATTTTCTTGAATCTGGTCTTTGCTCTCTCATGGTCCTTTTGGACACCATTTACTACTCTTCCTGCACCCGCTTGACCTCTGTGGTGTCACTGTCTTTCTGGCTTCTTGCTCTGGGTTGGGAGGCCTTGATTTTTCTGTGACCCTGGTTCTCTGATCCTGAAACCTTCTAGAGCTGAGTTTTGTGTGTAGTGTGGGGACTTCTGCTAGCCTCCTGTGTATACTCTAGACCCTGCTGCAAAGCCAGGTGTAGAGCATATTTGCTTCTCATTTGTCATCATTGTCATGACCCACAGGAACTGTCTGGAAGTGCTTTTTTCTCCTCCCTTTCCCTGAGGTGGAGAAACACAAGGGTTCTTCCATTCTGGACAGATTTCTGTGTTGCACAGGCAGATTTCATAACAGAGGAAGAGGAGTGGGCCAGCAAGCCAGAAAGGACAGAGCAGGGAGAGACAAACTTGATGCCAAGACAAAAGCCAGGAGAGAACAGAGATTCCAGGAGATACACAAAATTCTTGTTGTCATCGAAGATGAAGGATGGAAGACAGCAGTGGTCTATCCTAGGACGTTGTCTGATGCAGAACCACTGTGCATCAGGGATGCATAGTGTGTGTGTGTGTGTGTGTGTGTGTGTGTTGTGTAGCTTAAATAGTGTGTTCCACCAAATCTATCTGCAGAAGCCAGGAGGACAAGCCTAGAATTGACTGAGCTGTCTATATATTTTTCTGTGCACATAAACTATCTTAAAATTATTATTAATTTCTTAAGTTTAAATTAGAGAAATGTGACCTACAAAGTTATTGATTAAATTTTATACATATAATGTTCTAGCACCAACCCTACCACAAGTCAACTTCCCTCGACCAGTGTTTCCACGTTCCCTCCCAGCCCCTGGTCCCACCCTGCCACCTTGACAGGCACATTATAAGGTTTGGTTGTTGTAGTTTAGATCTCATGCATTCAGTGTTTCTTAGTTTGTGGTTTGGATCTATAGCTATAAGCTATTTCTCCTACATTATAGCCTGTTTAATTTTTGTCAAATACCTCTTATTGTCTACCTGATCCACTAGCTGTTACTGAAATCCCTATTCAAACATTTCTTCCCAGACTTCCAGAAACAATCAGCAGGTAAGAAGGGTTACATAAATGTCCACTAGTGTAAACATATCTACCATCATCTCTGGACAACAATCTCAACCTGAAAAATTGCAAAAGCATTTGTCCACCAGACATAATACAGACATCAGTTCCTTTTGTACTTGGCTGATCCTGAACTTGAGTGTTGAAATAAATTGACTTGGAATCCAGAAGCTCCCTCACTAATGGCAACAGGTTCTGTGTGCTGTCACCCCTCAGCCTAGTAGGGCAGAAGCTGTAGGTCAGATGATGGGGCTCAGTTTGCCTCCATTAACATCATCCAAATTCAGCACTCCCTCAAGCTGCATGCCATAAACATACAAAAGCATGTGAGCTGAGAGCATGTCCCCCTCTCCCTGCTCTCTAAGAATTGCCAACCATGCTAATGTTCTCTCTTTATATCCTTATCAAATTGGCGTTCAGAATCTGTCTGTACAGAAGTTTCTAAGTCTGAACAGCTAGAAAGGAAGACAATTTTCAATCCAAGTGATGAAATTGCAATAGACACATGTCCAACCTCAGTGAGAAGTTGCAGAAGGGCTGAGAGAAGAGCTCAAGGGCTGGAATACAATGCTTTGCATGCTAGAGTCCTAGGTTTTCTCCTCAGCAGGATATGGTCTTGAAAAAATACTGGGTGTGGCCCCCAAATCAAATGATCAATAGAAACTGCTGGAGAATTTTGAGTCAGTGAATGACTCTGATTCGTGTTTATCCACAAAGCCACTTACATGTATACCTTGTCTCTTGCTAGAAATATGTGCGTTGTGATCAGGTGAGCAAGACAATAACTAGAGAACCATCTACTACCTAGCTCTGAAACTATGGGTCAGGGTCCCATACTGTACATTTTTTTTTTACCTAAATGTCTTTTTTGCTTTATTACCAGTGACTTCTTCATCTGTATGCCTATTTTATATACCTATATACTTGAGATAATATAAAATTTTCTCCTGAGAAAAGGAGTCATGAGTGGAAAAGATTTGAGAAGCGCAGATCTCAAATCTGTGGTGTCCATGTGCTATTGACTATGTGGTGTCCATGTGGTGTCCCATTCTAGACGTCCCTTCCCCTCCCCAAGTTGGGTGCTGAGAGTTCCAGGCTGGACAGGTACAGGGACATTTTCTGTTTCTCTCTCCAACTCTCCCCCACATATCGAACCCAGGCAGCAGCTGTGCATGACCACCAAATGGTGCTTTTGTTCTCTGGGTTTTGGTTTGGGGAAGCAAGTAAAAGGAACAAACAGGAGATCAGAAGGCAGGAGGATGAGGTCAGGCTTTTGTGCTGGAGGTCTCTGCAGGGCTACTAGAAGTTGGCTTTAAGGAAAGGCCAGTGAACTTGTCTGCTGATCTCATTGCAACTTATTCTCCTTGACCCTAAGAAGAGCTCTTATCCCTCTCAGCATCCCTCATGCTGTTCAGACTGTTGTAAACAGTGTCTTTGTTCAGACTCCCTTCAGTTACCTGGATCAGAGGTAAAATTCCTTCATGCCTAGACATTGGTGAATACAGAGGGGAAAACTCAGGTCTTCCAAAGAGGGAAGAAGACAGGTCTCAGGGCCCACCTGTGGCAGGGCTGAGAGTGAAGAGTATGTGTGTGATGGGAGTCGGGAGGGAGGGCTTCTCTTCTACTACCCCCTCAATTGGCCAGGAGATTATCTCCAATGAGGAAATGCCTGGCAAGCCAATCTTGTGTGTGACTGCAGAGGGAATGGTACAGAGACAGCCAGGGGGGAGTTTCCTGCTTTAAGATGGAGCAGGTACCCAAAGAACCTCAGTCAATTATTTTTAGGGAAACAGTCCTACTGACTGCATATCTATAATACTAATCTGAGAGCACCACTGCAACAATATCAAAGATGCCACCATTTAGAGGGCTCTTGCAACATGCTGGCACTATCAATAGGTGGTGAATTTGGTGTCCAGGACTCAGTTTCTGTGTGTGTGTGTGTGTGTGTGTGTGTGTGTGTGTGTGTGTTTGTTTGTGTGTGTGTGTTGGCTTCTCTTCACCAACAAGCAATTCTTAGACACCAGCTGGGTATCTGAGAATTTAGTGCAAATATGTTTGATTCTGAAATGAATGCCTCTGAACCTTCAGTTGAATACAGCTTCCCAAAGCCACCCTATGCTTGGACACCAGTCACTAGTTCAGGATAATACCTGTGCTTTGAACACATGGGCTCCAAACCAGAGGCTTCCAAGACCTCTTCAAAAGTTTGATTAATTTTCTCAAGGAGGCTCATTTACTCATAGATAAGACTGCAGGAGCATCCATCTAGGAAAGATGCATGAGACAGATATCAGGAAGAGGACCTGACAACTTTAGGTACATCCATCTTCATATATTTACTCTCTTGGAACTTCTCCTGAGTTTGCTCCCCCCCTTTTTTAAAGACATGATGATCAATGGGATGGGTGAACCCATTGGTGGCTGATGAGAAGCATCTCTTTGTAGAGGCCTAGAGGCTCCAGATCTTTAATAGCATGGCAACCAGTCCTGCTCTTAGATTCTTCCCCAAAGTCAACTTATTCTCATCATAAGAGATAGTTTTGTTTGTTTTGTTCTGTTTAAGTTTTGGACTACAATTGGAGGTAGGTGCTCAGGGCTTACTCCTGACTCTGTGTTCAGGGATCACTCCTGGAAGGGCTCAGGGAACATTTGTGGTACTGGGTATCAAACTTGGGTTGACCACATGCATAGCAAATACCTTACCCACTATCCTATCACATAAGACTTTCTCATCAATCTCAACACTTAGGAAATTCTGAGGGTGTTTGAATCAATGTAATCCAACAGAGTAGATGAGGGTTAGTATGACACAGGCATAGTATGGTATAGGCATAGTATGACCATATCCCATGCAGTAAGACCTTACGTGACCACTCACTTGCCCATGATGTTCTTTCATGCCATGCTCCCTGTCCTCTCTCTCAATGGATCTTTATGGCAAAACAAGGATCTCTATGGCAAAAGAGTCTGGGGAAGCATTGGGGAAGTTCTCAGTTTTATTATTCTGCATTACTGTTCATTTTATTGCTTTTCTGAAAGAGGTGGAGGTAAGGACATGGTCAAGCTACAGAAGTCTGAAGTGAGGGCAAACCCAGCTTGTCCCTGAAGATAGAGTTACCTTCCAAGGGCAGGGTTTGCAGCTGACAGCTGCTCCTGAGCTGTTGCCATCTTCTCTTTCCTGAGTGCCATCAGCTCTCCCCCTGGGATGACACCAGTGAAAAACAGAGCAGAGAGGGGGCTAGAGAGACTGGAGGCCTAAAGAGAATTCCTCTTTAGCAAGTAAGTCTGGTCTTCCTGTCACTCAGGAAAGCTGTCTCAGTTCTTCCCACTCTCCTAGTTATCAAAGTCATAAAAGTAAGTCAACTGTGACTCCTACCTGCCTAGAAGGGGCACAGTCCTTAATCCCCTCCTGATGACTAATGTGTTTACTGATTCTGCCTGCCCTCACGGTCCCAAGCATAACAGGCAGTTTTTGCTCACCTGTGAATCTCTATGGCTCTCCTGGTCTGGACTCACCTAAGACAGCCAGTCATACAGTACACAAACATTAAAAGAGCGAAGAATCCAGCTGCCAATAAGGATATATCATGAATCAGGGCACAGAACGTGACTCATTTTGCACTTGCACTATTTATTTATTTTTGACTATTTTTTTAAGTGAAGAAATTTTATTTAAGAGGCAAGAAAAGGAAAGACTCTCAAAAACGAATGTGGACTCTTCAGAGGGAAGAAAGAAGAGGAAAGAGGAAGCCCCATGGAATAAAAGAAAGGAATTACACACTGCAAGTTTGGACATAGATTATTTCAAAACGGCTTATCCTCACAAACATATTCTTTTCTTCTCTTTTTTTATTGGGAGGGGGATTGTGGGGAGAAAGGACCTCCTTTATTGATGAGAGCTGGTACTTTGGACTTCTGGGTTCTATTCTTTTTCCCCTTTCTGCTTTGGACAGCACTTCACAGTGCCTACGTTTTTAATACATGTTCTGCAGGACATTCTGAATCCCTTTCAAGACAATGCCTTTTATTTGTTTATTTATTTTTATCTTTTTAAATGAATCTGAAGAGTGATAGCACAGTGGTAGGGCGTTTTCCTTGCATGCAGCCAACATGGCCGACCCGAGTTCGATTCCTCCGCCCCTCTCGGAGAGCCCGGCAAGCTACCGAGAGTATCTTGCCCGCACGGTAGAGCCTGGCAAGCTCCCCGTGACGTATTCGATATGACAAACACAGTAACAACAAAGTCTCCAATGGAGACGTTACTGGGCCCGCTAGAGCAACGGGAGGGCCTTTACCTTTACCTTAAATGAATCACTGTGAGATACATTTACAGACTTACAAACTTTCATGCTTATGTTTCAGTCATACAATGATCAAGTACCCATCCCTTCACCAGTGCCCATTCTCCACTACCAATGTTCTCAGTATCCCTCCCGACCCCACTCTGTGGCAGGCCAATTCCCTTGTACTCTCTCTCTCTCTCTCTCTCTCTCTCTCTCTCTCTCTCTCTCTCTCTCTCTCTCTCTCCTTAGGGTGTTGTGGTTTGCAATGCAGGTATTAAGTGGCCATCATGTTCGGTCTATAGTCTACTTTCAGCACGCATCTCCCATCCCAAGCCAGCCCTCCAAGCATTCTTTACTTGGTATCTGAGCTGCCTTTTCCCCCAGCATGTGAGGCCAGCTCCTAAGCTGTGGAGCAATCCTCCTGGTCCTTATCTCTACTATCCTTGGGTATTAGTCATAAACATATTCTTAATTTTAGCTTTCTATAGTAGTAAATTATGAGTAACGTACTTTACCATTTTACTTTTTTTCTTGCTTTGGGGCCACGTGGTAGTGATCAGGGCTTACTCCTTTCAATTCTGTTCTCAGGGTTCATTCCTGGCAGTGTTCAGGAAGTCAAACTAGCATAGGCTGCATGCAGAGCAAGTGCCTTAACCCCAGTGTTATCTTTCCAGTCCCAGCCCTATTTCTTTAAATGGAGCTGTTTCACAAAAGCATGATTAAGTGAGTAATCGACCATTTGTGATTAACTCAATTTCCAACCCTTGTTCCTGGCTGTGGTAGAGAGCAGAGCTGAAATTTTAACCCTCTGATAACGTGACTGGGTCCCTTGGCTGTTGGTCATACCTCAGAGGTGAGTCAGAAGATAAGAAGATAAGTCAAACCACCTGAGGATTATCCTGGAGCATAGCGCATACAATAAAAATTCTCTCTTCAAATGAAATCATGGTGTTAAAAGCTATATTTTAAAGACCTTTGCAAGTCAAGAACCTTATCCCATATTCTATCTCTCTGGCCCTCCTTTGGCTCTTGGGGTGAAAGGAAAGGTATGTTGAGGTCAGAGATATGTAGGGATGAACACAAAAACTGACTCTGTGTGTATGCATGTGTGTGAACATGCATAGACTACCAAGGAAAGTTCAGGAATTCATGTAACCCTTTCCTAAGTATACGATTGGCAATCATTAAAAAGGGGTATTTTGACCTGAATCACTTTCCATACACTTACCATTCTAGTGATTCTAGCAGGAAAGTCTATTACTGAAGTGATCTCTGAATCTTTCAATTGTGCTTAATTGAGGATATATTACCAAAGTCTTGTAACCAAAGTCTAGTTCTGTTGCTGCTTGAGGTAGGGTCAATCAATCTAGTGGCAAGGTGGCAGGTAGAGAAAGAGCTTCATTCATATCCAGTCTGCAGACTGGTGCTAGAAAACCATCTTCTATCATGGTCACATGAGGAATATAACAGGAACAAACTATTTCTAAAGAGATTTGGATTGCAAATTGATGGGTTTCAGGGTAGCATGTGAGTTCACACAGTGTGTGGGTGCTGCAACACATGCGTTCGGTGGCCGAGAGCTGCCTGCAATCCTCCCGAGACCTCCCCAGCAGAGAGACAGAGAGACAGAGAAACAGGGGATCACAGCCTGATAGCGAAAATGGCCCACTTAATGCAGAGCTGCTAGCATACTTAGAGAACATCTAAAGGGATCAGAGGTATAGGACTGCATGTTCATGTGATTTACAGAGGTAAAACATTCTAGCAGAGACAATTCTCTGGGGGAGATAAACTCAGGGAGATGCTCTGTCTCCAAGGGATATCTATATTGCTTTTCTATTTTCTTCTAGTCATATTATATATACATATCAAACAATTATATATATAAATATCAAACAATTAAGTCAACTTCTTACCAATACTTGCAGTTGTTTGGATAAACACAGTAAGAGATAAAGATCCCAGACTTAGGTGTCTAGGCTCTTATTTCTCTGAGAGCAAGCAAGGCTTTTACCATAAATCTCAGACTAAGTCCTCAGGCCAGTTCAGCTTGTCCTTCCCCTGGGGGTCCTGTCTCTTACGTCAAAACAGCTTGCAACAAGAAGATGCATTTATGCATTTCAGACTCTCCCATTTTGATGCCAGGGTAGCTTTGCCACTTGTCCTGGGTCCATCCCAGTCCCAAGGTGGGACCTCCCCTTTTGGGGTGTTTAGAACTACAGCAACTGAAGCCTGAGTCAAGTCATTATGACCAATGCCCAGGAGTAGATATATTTCAGAGTCAATCAACTCCCACATATTAGGATCATAGTATTAATGGTCTTTCTGTGTTTAAGCAAAGAACAACATTGCTCTGTAGTAAAATATGAAAAGGCTATAGAGGAAATAGAAAAGCAAGTAATTCACTACAAATACAAACTGTGACAATGAGGTGTAAAACACAAAAGAAAGGTTAAAGATAAACTCAAGGGATTTGGGATGTTCACAAGAGCACTGTAAGCTTCTCTGCGAGAAGGAAAAGGGGCAATTCACTGATGAAATCTAAAACACTTAAGGTTAATATCCAATAGTAGCCAATAAATCGATTGTTGGCAAAATAATAATAAATTTTGTTGTGGCCTGGTCCTCTGATGTATATATCTGTTCTTGATTTCTAAATCTAGAAATCTGAGGATTTCGGTTAGAGAGTTCTGCTTATTTGCCGTCTTCCTTATATAGGCTTTTCAGAGAAAGATGAGATAAGGGAGAATGGAAAATTTTTAGCATTCTCAACAGCTGAAGTCCAGAGCAGTTTTCTGGGTCAAATTCTGAGTATCTCTTACTTTCTTTTAGGCTGGTTTCATCTATTCTTGGCTCAGACAAGCTGGAGGAATAAACCTGTCACTTAGCTGTATTGTAGCAAAAGGAGATATATTGTATTTAGGCACTTGAATACATGGAAACATCTGCCACTGCCTGGGTTAGATGTACAAAATAGTGTATTCAGGAATTACTTCTGGCACTGCTCGGGGGATATCAAGCCCAGGTATCAAGCCTCAGTCAGCTGCAGGCATGCATCTTGTCAGTTGTTCTAGCTCTTGTCAAACCATGAAGTAATTTTAATAGGTGTAGCAGCTTGTGAAATCATAAGCATAGACATCATTAAGTTTCCAAGCATGCAAGGAGTGATCTCATAAGAAATTAGGTGTATCATAGCACCATATTTTGCTGTGTGACTTTTTGATAGAGGGAAAATAAATAACCAGTGCTGACAGCAGACAAACATCACTGAACTTTTACAATATATTCAGAGTGTGTAGGAACCATTTAGTGAACACAATGAAATCATAGCTATTGAAATCCAAGAATGGCATCCCGATGGAGAAGAAAAGGATAGAGAGCAGAAGATGTTGGGAAAAAAAACAAACAAAAAATACATTTTTAAAAAAACTTGGAAAATAGGGTGTTGAAATTGGGATTATGAAAACTTCAGAGTATTCAAGATTAGGCACGTGCTGATTTGAATGTAAAATTCCTAATGTATATGTGTAAAACTCCTTATTGATATGCCTAGTGAAGACTGAAGGAAAACTCACAGGCCTTAACATCAGAACTGGAATGAAATCATTAAGTTGGAGGTAAATAAAGAGATACATATTGCATCTAAGTTACATACTGATAATTTAATATATTTATCTCTTTGGATAAATTTAAAGTATATTTCTAAATCTATTCTCTATATACCGGGCTGGAGCAATAGCACAGCAGGTAGGGCATTTGCCTTGCATGTGTCTGACCCGGGTTCTATTCCTCCATCCCTTTCGGAGAGCCTGGCAAGCTACCGAGAGTATCCTGCCTGCATGGAGGAACCTGGCAAGCTCCCCGTGGCATATTTGATATACCAAAAACAGTAACGACAAGTCTCACAATGGAGACGTTACTGGGCCCACTCGAGCGAATTGATGAACAACGAGACAACAGTGCTACAGTGCAGTTTCTATATACCTATTATACATTTATTTATCTGTTAATTATCTACATCTATTAGAGAATCATGGGTCACAGTCCTCCCGTTGTTCATCGATTTGCTAAAGCAGGCCCAGTAATGTCTCCATTGGAGACTTTGTTGTTACTGTGTTTGGCATATCGAATACGTCATGGGTAGCTTGCCAGGCTCTGCCGTGCGGGGGAGATACTCTCGGTAGCTTGCCGTGCTCTCCGAGAGGGGCGGAGGAATCGAACTCGGGTCGGCCATGTTGGCCACTTGTAAGGCAAACGCCCTACCACTGTGCTAGATGTAGATAATTAACAGTTTTTGTCTACAGAAACAGAACCCATTTTGTCAAATTACACACTCTCTTTAACTATGCTAGATGCTTAGTCACACATGAGCTTTGGAAATGATAAAAAATTTTTATGTAAAATATAGTTTCAGTAAAACATAATTATTTTGTTTGGGCATTATAGAGGGAAAATGTTTTAAAGAAGGCTTTTTGAATTCTCTTAGAATGTTCTTGGTCATTAAGAAAGCAATAGTTGACCCTTAAGTGCAAATGTAGAAACAGAAGGGTTATTCTTTACCTAAAGTAACATGAACTAAAAAGTCCAGGAAATGAGAGATTTATTTTCACAGAAATTAAAATAATTGAAAAACTAGCAGTGACGTTGTTGCAGGCAGACAGACTGAAGGCCTGGCAATGTGGGTTAGTAAAGTTACAATGGGACTGGACAGATAAGTATAATGATAAGGCACATGTCTTGCATATAGCTGACCTCCGTGCAATTCCTGACACCATATCCCAGGAGTGATCCCAGAATGCAAAGTAAAGAGTAAGCTCTGAGTACAGCTGGGCGTGGCTCAAATTAAAAAAAATAATCACTGTATCTCCAAGCTAAACTAGTGCAAAGGGATGCAGGCCTTTGGGATGTAGAAACTATTTGAGGCCAGAGGCCCTCTGCGATGCAGAAACTAGTCTGTAAGCGTTGACTTATACCCCCACAAGGGAGGAGGAAATTCTTCAAGGGACAGACTGTGATATGACTATGAGAGGAAAACATCAACAGCTCTGGGCTCTTCTCCTTGACAACCCCCCTAGCAATGGACTTTTACCTAGATAGAAATTGAAATTCCTTTCCTGGCCTTTTGATACTGCTGGAGCTTCTCTAGGAGGGAGATCCAGCCTTCTTTGGGTCTGTTGCTGGAACCAGGTGAGGGTCTTATCAGGCTTTGGTGTCTGTGTTTGCAGCTTTGGCCCTACTGGTTTTATTATTTCCTAGGAATTCCATTGCCAGAGGGGCGCTTCCCTATCTAACTGCCTGCATCAGCATGACTGTCAGCCTCTTCTTGAAATAAATTTGACCTGCATGCACCAAGAGAAGCATGTATGTCCCCTAGTTCAGTTTATGACACAAAATTATTGTAATTTATGTAAACAGAAAAGGTTTGAAGAAAACACAACATTTCTAGAAAAATCTCTGCAGACCCCCAGGGATGAATTGATTCTTTACATTGTTTTGTTGGTATTACAGTGGAGATACTATCACAGAGGTACAAAAACCTGACTCCCCATGGAAGTAAAGAGGGCAGGAGGTGAGAGGTGGGGGAGGTAGGAGGCGTAGAGAAAGCTCTGCAAACCTTTGACTTGTCCTGAGACCCCAAGGTCCCAGTCTACTGCAAAGCAAGGCCATCCAAAGGAGTCGCATGTGGGTGAAAGCACTTTATTGGCTGCAAGTTGGTAGATTAAAGGATGGTGTGCTCATATAGGGAACCAATGAAGGGGGTGAGGTCCGTATAGTTCAGTGGGCACCTAGTGGTCAATAAAATCTCCAGAGACACACTGCATCACTTCTGCAAACTTAAAGGAAAGGTTAGACACTTGAGAAGGGAATAAAGAAAAAGTTTCTCCTTATCTGTGGAGGAAGGATAAATTGAAGACAAACTGTCATTAACTTTAGGTCTAGGGAAAAGGGTAATAATCCTCTTCAACTGATTTCTTGACAAATTTTGAAGTTTAGTTATCGTAGTTTGGGTCCCGGGCTGGAGCAATAGCACAGCAGGTAAAGCATTTGCCTTGTACACGGCCGACCCATGTTCGATTCCTCTGCCCCTCTTGGAGAACCTGGTAAGCTACCAAGAGTTTCTTGCCCGCATGGCAAAGCCTGACAAGCTCCCTGTATTTGATATACCCAAAACAGTAACAACAAGTTTCACAACTGGTGCCTGCTCGAGCAATTCGATGAACAAAGGGAGGACAGTGCTACAGTGCTACAGTTTGGGTCCCATGTTTATAGTAATATTGACCCTAGTGGTTTAGATATATACAGATATTTCATCTTACTACCACAGTAAAGCCCAAGACTGCTGACTCTTGTCCCTATGTTCAGTCTAGGACTCTTTGTCTTGACCCCTCCCTCAATTTCTCTATTTCATTTGCATTTCTGTTTCTGTAATCTAGAGCCAGTATCTTGCCCACATTTTATTAGTCATCATTCCCTATATAGGCTATTCTATATACCATAGGTTAGTGAAAACATCTGGTATTTCTCTTTGACCTTCTGATTTACTTCACTGAATACAAGAATCATCAGTTACACCCAGGTTGCTGTGAATTGCATGGTTTCATTATTCTTTGTGTCTGCATAGTATTCCATTGCATTTATATGCTACAACTACATTATTTTGATTATTCTGTTATTGAGCAGCTGGGTTGTTCCCATACTTGGCCGTACTTGTCTATTGTAGTAAGTGATACAATAAGCATAGGTGTGCATATCATATCTCTGTGATATTTGAAGTTCTGGTTAGGTTACGCATTAGGGTCCTTTTTATTGATGTCTCTTTGAGCTGGCACCCTTTGGGCTTCTTGAATCTGGATGCCTGTGTTTTCATCTCTGGGAACATTTGGGTAATGATATCTTTAACTGTTACTATCTCATTGGGGGTTGCCTTCCTGTATAATCTCTGAGGGGCCAGGGAAAGCCCCAGCGCCCTTCCCTCTCACGGAATGGGTTTGAGGGGCCTGGACCATTCCCTCAGCTGGGGTGTCCCGGGGCCATGGAGCAGACGGAGGAGGAAATGAAGGCCAAATCAGTTAGGTGATTAGATGATGTTTATTCCATTCTCCCCATGCGCCTGTTCCAGTCTCTCTGAGACCCTCATTCTAGTCTCAACTGCCCCTCATTCCTGTCTCCTCCTGTCTCTCCTGCTCATCTCTCCGTGCTCCATCTCGCAGCCTGGGGTCTCTCTCTCCACACGTCTGCCCCATATTCTTCTTCTACAGTCTTCTCTCTCTATCCTGCTTGCTAGTGTCTCCATGCTCCATTTTGCTGCCCTGGTCTTTCTCCCATCTCTCCAACTCTCTGGTCTCCCCCCCCACCCCCCCGCACTCTGGGCCTATGCTACACCCAGTCTGGTAGCAAAATCAACAAAGCCCTTTCTGATTGCTAGGCCCCAGGGCAGAAACAACACCTAGAGGTATTCCAAATCTCTTGGGAGCATCTTGCCACAGACTCAGATTACAGTGCTCAGGCCAGATTAATCATTCCCAACCCTAGCAGGGTCCAAATCTAGTTATTACTTTTTGGATCATGACAGCATTTGTCCATGAAGCATTAGGCTCTTTGACCAGGCCCCTATTGATGCTAGAGTAACACATAGCTCACTTCTTGCCTTGGGTCCATCCAGTGCCTCATCGGGACCCTGTCTTTGGGGGTGCTAGGAAGTAAGAGCAGCTGAGGCTTAGGTCAATAGAACAGATGCCCAGGAGGAAAATATCACTGAGAGTCAATAGACTCATACATTACAAAAGCATAGCACTTACTGTCTTCTTGTATCCATACAAAAATGACATTGCTCTGAATTAACTGTGCAAAGGACTTAAGGAGAAGAGAAAAACACTTACAAGTTAACAGAGCACAAAGAAAGAAGTTACAAATAAACACATAGGAATGGGAGCACTGAGATGGGAGTGCTCCAATAAACCTAAGCTCCCTGTGGCAAGGTGGAAAGGACAAACCAATGGTATACTACACCTCCCTGTACCTCTGATACTCCCATGATTTTGATGTTGTTCCTCTTGAATTCATCCCATAAGTCTCTTTGTGGAGCATAACAACAGGCGCCAGAGCATAGATCTGTCTCTGCATAGTGTATAAGACTTGTCCCTGCATAGTGACCCAGTAGGAAGTGTCTGGGTGCATTTTACAAGCACCAGGTATCCGGCTTTGAGTCCCACTCAATCCCCAAGAATTGTCACCTAACTGCAGCATCTAACCCTAAATGGAATTGGAATTAGGCTGAGGCAAAGCAGAG
The DNA here is from genome assembly GCF_029834395.1 of Sorex fumeus. Lineage (NCBI taxonomy): Eukaryota > Metazoa > Chordata > Mammalia > Eulipotyphla > Soricidae > Sorex > Sorex fumeus. Next base: position 62,948,664 of record NW_026606063.1, on the reverse strand, counting down.
TTGGAAAGGTGATAGGTCAGGAATGCTAAACTTTATGTGATTGGACCATTCTCTTAAGTCGAGACCCCCTATAAAATATGTGTGTATTTGGCAATAAAGTGAGCGGCCGTCAGCCATCTCCCGGAGTGGTTTCTCCACGCACCTGTCATCCTTCACCCCATGTCTGCCCGGACCCGGTGCACAATGTGTCTGGGCACGATGGGGGAAAACTGTTCCCCAACATTTCTTGTCTGATCTTGAACTATATTGAAGCCTTTTCCCATCTTTTGTTGTCTGTACAGTCTCTGAAGTGCATCTTCAAGTTCACTTATTCTGCTTTCGGCTGTTGTCATTCGACTGTTGAAGGCATCCTTTGAACTTTTCATTTCGTCTGCCGAGTTTTTACTTGATGGCATTTGTTTGTAGTTTTCTTAATTCTGCTCTCACTTGCTCCTGTATTTCATTGACTGTCCATTCCACTGTTGCTCTCAAATCTTTCTGTATTTGATTGGATGTCTTTCCACTGTTTCTTTGAGTTCATTGAACATCTTCACCACTTTGTGTCTGAATTCTTTATTAGAGAGATTTTGTATGTGGGTATTCCATGTTGGGGTTTCAGGGCTCCTATTTTCCTCTCCTCACATAGTGGGATTCTGTGCTATCTTCCAATAGTGCTTGTGATAGTCTTGGGGTGGTGAACTCTTCTTTCTCCTTCTAGGATATTCCCTTCTTTTTTTGGTGTTCTTTTGTAACTATGTGGAGCTATTTTGTAGATAGACCTTATGGATTATAGTTGGGGAGTATAACTGGTGACTGTCTGCTGGAAAACCCATGCCCTTCACCTTTTTTAAACTGTGGGTGGGGTGTAGCAGAGATCCATGGGTTTTAATCCCACACTGCTGTCTCCTAGAAATTTGCCCTGAACAGCTGCTTCTGTATCCTTGCACCCTGAAACTTTACTAAATTTTAAAATCACTCCTAATAGTTTTTCATGGTGTTTAAGTCTTTGTCTATATGAAATTATGTCATCTGAAAATAGCAACTATTTACCTTTTCCTTTTCAACTTTTATCTTTTTCTTGGGCTGGAGCAATAGTACAGCGGGTAGGTCATTTACCTTGCCAACATGGCCAACTTGAATTCGATTCCTCTGCTCCTCTCCGAGAGGTCAGCAAGCTATCAAGAGTGTCTCGGCAGGGCAAAGCCTGGCAAGCTCCCCATGATATGTTCAATATGCCAAACACAGTAACAAGTCTCACAATGTAACTGGGCCTGCTCAAGCAAATCAATGAACAATGGGAGGACAGTGACAGTGACAGTGATCTTTTTCTTGTCTAGTTGTTCTAGTGAACACTTGAAGTACTCTGTTGAACAGAAATGGTGAGAGTGGAAATCCTTTACTTGTTTCTAATTTTAGAGGTAAAGCTTCATTCACTAACATCTCAACTATGATGACAAATGTGAGATTTTCATGTGTGGTTTTAATTTTGTTGCCATAATTTCCCCCTAATTTGTTTCCTACCACGTTTATAGAGTTTTCACCATGAAAGGGTATTGAATGTTCTCAAATACTTTTAGGGAGACATTTATTAAAGTGATCATGTAGTTTTTATTCCTTTTTTTCCTAATGTGTCACATTGATTTTATATATTCAATTATCTTGCATCCCAGAAATAAATCCCTGTGTATGATTTTTTTTTTTGCCACACTCAGCAGTGCTCAGGGATTACTCTGGATCTGTGCACAGGGAATCATATGAGAGGCCTTGAGGGCTCAGGGGACCATATGAGATGCCAGGGATTGAATCTGGATCATCTGAGTACAAAGCAAACATCATAATGCTGCACTATCACTCTGGCCCTAAATGTGTGATACTTTTGCATAATTCCAGGTTGATGCTGGCACTGCAATTTGTGTCATTAAGCCACATCCAAGTGTGAGTTGCTGGTAGTACATGCAGTTGTCAATAGGTTAAAATGATTTTAGATCAAATTTCCTAGTACTTTTTTGCATCTAAATTGCATTTATACTCAATGTTTGCATCTATATTCATGTAGTTTTTTTATTATGTCTTTTCACAACTGGTCTTAGTTTCAGACCTCATACAATTTGTTTGGATATGTTGCCTCCTTGTCAATTTTGTAAAAGTGATATTATAATTATAAGGAAGTACTAGGAACCAACAAGTTGGATAACATAAATGCTGAGAAACAGGCAACCTGCTAAAGCTAAACCATAAAGAAATAGAAAGTAAAAACAGCTACAACTAGTCTGAATACAGAATCAGTTATAAAGAAAAAACTCTCAATAAGGAGAGCAGAAATAGGTGATTTCGCTATTGAATGCTTTCAACGAATTCCTTATTGTAGAATTTCTAAGTTCTATCTCTCAGTTGAGCTAATATATCATATGTTATGTAAAGGTATAAAGATAGGTAATTTTTGTCTGTTTTATCTTTTATTTTGACATAGTGTGTATAATCAACAAGAGGAATTTTAAACTCGAATATTATTAACTTCGTGTTGTTTACATGAATGTCCTCCAGCCCCCCTCACCTTCTAGTGAGTTCTGGAGGAACCACTGATTGCAAATACTTTTGATTTAATAACTCTATAAGACTTCAGAACTAATGCACACACATGAAAAGAATATGCACATGGAATGATAGTGTTCCTGAGAAAGTAAAACAAACAAACAAACAAACAAACACAAATTAGGAATGTCTTAACTTCCCTGTTATATTTTCTCACAAACATTTTTTTCTGAATAAGTTGTTTTTTTATAAAGGTTTAGAAAAAAAAGAACTTGAAGCTTGTTTTGCTTGATTTGAAAAGAAAAATATAGTGGGGGTGGTAAGAGGAGTTGAAAAGGGAGCAAACAATTGAGCGAAGAGATTCATGATTGTAACCTTATTTCATGAAACCACTCTTCTGCCCAAGATTTTGCCTGGAAGCTCTGACCTGCTCTGCTGAGGCCAATACCCTTAATCCTGACACGACATTCCAGTGACACGGGGATCTAAGTTTATCAGGTTGGTTTTATTTTCTCCTTCCTGGTTATCCACCTACAGTTTAAAGGCCTAGCCCTACTGATTATGGTTTCTGTGTTTTGTTCATTCATTCCACTGTCTCCCCAGTGTCTTCCATAGCTTTAAACAATTGCTTCACACATTCACGCACCTGATTGCTATCAATGTAAGTTTCAACAGGCTAAAGATTGCCTTCTTGTAAAATACATTGTCATTTTGATCTCTATACATTGGAGGGGAGAGGGTTGAGTTTTCCTCCCTGCCCCTACCAGGGCTCTGGCAGCCGAAGACCTCCAGAACCAGCCACCACCATGCTGAGACCACTCTCCGCACACATGAAGGTACTGGCAGGTGAACAAAGGCATACGGGTTCCGGGGCTGAGATCTCCAAGCCTACTCGGATCGGGGCTGAGCATCCTCCAAATTCCAGTAGGCAGGGGTCACACCCACTAATTGGCCCCCTGGCGCCGTGTAATCTCATCAATGGCCAAGACCCAGAGACTATAAAACCCAGCTCTCGGACATCTTATTATCTCATTCTTGCTTTGGACATCTTATTATCTCATTCATTCTTTGGACAAACTGGCAGGCTACCGAATGTAACCTGCCCACACGACAGAGTTTGGCAAACTCCCCGTGGCATACCCAATATGCCAAATACTAGTAACAATGATGGATCTCATTCTCCTAAAGAGCCTTGAATATAGCACTTTCTTAAAAATCTCAGGGCTAGGATGAAGGAGACGTTACTGGGGCCTGCTCGAGGCAATCCACGAATAACAGGATGGTCGTGATTTGTCGTGAAAGGTTGCCTTCCTGTAAAATATATTGTCATTTTGATCTCTATACATACTGACTGGTCCACAGAGCTTTGATTTTTGTCTCTAACCTCATTTTCTGGTTTACTAAACCATAAAGGCCAATAGTCTAGTCCCCGAGTCAGAACTTTTCTTGAGGCTTGTGTGAGAATAAGCTCATACCATGCATCTGCCACAAGTGCACATATGTCCAGATTTCAACCACACTCTCAACCAACACGAGTGGATTTGTTTTCAGCCACTAATGAGACTTTCCATGGCACTATCCTTCTAGAGAAGGATGTTTAAGACTCTGGAAGATTTGAAGAATAAAAATAGAAAGGCAGTTTTCCTTAGAATTTGGTAGAAAAGCAGCTTATGAAAACTTAGTAACTCAGAGAATATTCACCTGTCTCTGTGACTGGAACATGTCCATCAAATGGTAGCTGAGTCTGCAGCTTGTGAAAGATCATGGGGCACTTTCTTCTGCCACCTGGGAGTTGGTAGGCAGAGGTCCCTACCTACAACTTACCCAATCTGCTCTCCCCAAGGGCAAAAAAGTTGTTTTCTATAATTTCATATATGGAAGACTTAGGGGAAATTTCTGACAAAATAACTAAGGAGAAAGATTACAATAAGAGAAAAAAGTATTCACCTATGACATGTATATTAGGCCCTTTGAAGGAGGAAGATCTAATATTTTTGTCTAATGGTCCCAAACTGTGGGTGAAGTATTCTGGAGACCAAGGCAAATGCAAAGGGTTCCTGGGACATTTTAAATTCTCATGGGAAATCTGGACATCTGACCCTCTCCATGTGGAGAACTAACTTGAGGTCCTTTGTAGTTTCAAGGTAGATGGTCTGTTCTTTGTCAAAAGCCATTATAGCAATAAAATCAAAAGAATAGAAACAAAAATGATGCTCTATCTGTTTGCAAGAGCTGCTATGATAAAACAGCACATACCAGGGACCTTTAATAACAGATATTTATTTTCTCACTGTTCTGGAGGCTTAATGTCAGAGAGCAAGATGCCGACAAGGTTGATTTTTTCTGCGGCCTCTTTTCTTGGCTTGCAGATGCTGCTGAAAAAGATCACCACTCTAAAATATGTCCCTAATTTAGCCTAGGAAAGCAACTGGGAACCACAGAAGCAGCAAGAGTGATTGGCCTCTAGTTATTTGTTACTAGTAGGAATAAACTTCCTTTTGTGAGGGTGGCTTTCCCATGCACCCCCACTCCCATGCAAGACCACCATCAGGAAGAGAATGGAGATAGAGATGTGTCTGTGTAGACAGATTTTTTTTTTAACATAACCCTTCCATTAGTCCCCCCCCCCATCTGTTTCTGAGCCAATTCTCCATGATTTGTGGTCCTTGAAGCCAGTACTCCTTCTTCCTTTGTTAAGATGCTTTATAAGCTCCCACATCTAATAACTTTCATTTTCTTTTTTTTTTTCTCCTGAGCTACACCAGCTGTTCCCAGAGCTTATTCCTGGCTGTGCACAAAGGGTACATTCTTAGCGATGCTCAGGAAGAACATATGCTGTGCCAGTGATCAAATCGGGCCCATGCCATGCGAAGTAAGTGTTTCAACCCCTGTACTATCTCTTCAGTCTTTCCAAAGAATTTCTTGAGTTTTACTTCATTTCTGTAAATTCATATGTTTGTCATCATTAACAAAATTTGTGTATAAATTCCTCATAATCTGTCCTTTGTTTACCTGGCAGGCTCAATGTCTCTGGACTTCAGAGTGTTGAGGACAATTTCTTTCTTCTTATTCTAACTTCTCTCTGTTTTCTCTGGGCACACGCATTTCTGTCTGTCATTATCAGGATTCAGGCTAACTGGATTAGGTCCTCACCCACATGGATCCATTTCCTTTCATCCCTTCTTTAAAGGCTCTGTTTCCAATACCATCAAATCAAGAGCTGAGGAACTTCAACACACAATTTTCTCCTGAGCTACACCTGGACTTCAGAGAGTTAAGGAAAAGTTCTGTTCCTGGATCTGTTTCCTCCTGATCGGCTTTTCTCTGTAGCAACCATCTATGTCTGGCAGCCAATGGGAAACGAGGACCCTGGGGCAAAAACTTCGCTAAAGCTCAGGCAGGAAACAAGTTGGAGTCAGGATTGCCCTTGCCTCCTCCCAGCCATTTAGGGAGAAGAGATTGTCTGTCAGCCTAAACCGGCATGTTCTGTGGTCATAGCGTCCAGAGGGAGTCAGAAATGGTTTCTCAATGTCTCTAATTTGAAGTCTATATCAAGTGGTGTCAATTTGATTCTGATGTTTAAATATTTATAACTCAAAAGGACAATAGCTCAATGATAAATTGTAATTAGTAAAGAAAAAACTTATTTTTTTTACTTCTATTACTATTTTTCAGGGGGCTACTGTGCTATTAGTAGCATAACTGATTGCTTATCCTATCCATTTTTAAAGAACTCAGACATCTCTTCAACTTACAGGCATCATGAAAGACTTAGAGCCAAGGACAGACTCATGTCTCCCCAAGACACAAAAAGATCTTAAGTGGATCATAAACAGATCTAAATATAACTAAGATAATAAAACTACTGAACACCAATGTTTATTTTTATTTTTATTTTTTTTTCTTTTTGGGTCACACCCGGCGATGCACAGGGGTTACTCCTAGCTCATGCACTCAGGAATTACTCCTGGCAGTGCTCGGGGGACCATATGGGATGCTGGGAATTGAACCCGGGTCAGCTGCGTGCAAGGCAAGTGCCCTATCTGCTGTGTTATTGCTCCAGCCCCTGAACACCAATGTTTATTTATTTTTATTTTTTTGCTTTTTGGGTCACACCTGACAATGCATAGGGGTTACTCCTGCCTCATGCACTCAGAAATTACTCCTGGCAGTGCTCGGGGGACCATATGGGATGTTGGGAATTGAACCCGGGTCTGCTGGTGTACTATCGCTCCTGACCCACCAAAGTTTATTTTTATAGATTTTTTTTCCCTTCTGAGTGAAGTTAGTAGTAATCTTGTGGCCCCTGAATTTGAGAAACTCTATTTCCCTAGATGTAGTATTCTCTATTTCAAAGTGTAGATCACTGAATTTCATAGTATACCATATAGTTTTACTTAACATCAAGTGCCACTTTCATTTAAAAAAAATTATTTTCACGCACAATTCGAACTTCCCAGAGTCATATTGCATTTTGTTTTAAAGTTTCCATAATTATCTAGATCTTTAAGCTGAAGTATCCCCATTTAAGTATATTTGTGACCCTTATACATTTAATTTTTTAACATTTGAAAATACATTTTAGTGAGGCTATTGATACTTGGCATTAATTAGGTCTCCAAAATTTGTTGTACAAATGACTTTTATTTATTTATTTATTGGTTTGGGGGTCATATCCAGCAATGCTCAGGAGCCCATATGTGATGCTGGAGATGAACCTGGGTTGGCATGGGTAAGGAAAGACCCTACTCTCAGCCTTATCTCTAAGGCCCAAAAGGTTCATTTTAAAATAGTGACCCAACTCTTTCAAAGATGTCTTGTTAGAGAGAGAGAAACAAGAAAAGTACCTGACATAGAGGTAGGCAGTTGTGGGGGTGGGTGGGGGTGGTGGGCAGGAAGGAAACTGGGAACACTTGTGGTGAGAAATGCTGAAAAGATAGGGATTGGAGCATTGTATGACTGAAATCCAATCATGAACAACTTTGTAATTGTGTATCTAACTCTAATTCATTAAGGTAAAAGAAACAAACAGAAAACAAACCAAACAAACCAAAACGCTCTGTTAGGTTTCAAAAATGAAATCTTTTTGCTGGTTGGCCTTCAGCTGGGTGTGGATGTCTGCTCTACATGAGACCTGCCCAGATCTCAAAACCTGCTCTGGTTTGATTGCTCTTTCTAATGCCTGCAAAACACCCCAACACTGTGTGAGTTGGGTTAAAATATACCTATAGCCCACTTGTCAAGAAGAGAACAAGGTGCTAATCCAAATTCTGCCTGTCGGAAACCATTAAGGTAACCTCACACACCCCTCATGTGGCCCGAACTTAGCAGAGACACTGTTCTAGGCCTTGGCTAAGAGGATTGAAGGAGGGAGGTCAGAACCAGTTACTTGTATGGCAAGATCGGGAGGAGTCCAGCTAGGCACCACAGCAACAACTAAGGTGTGCTCATTGCCATGTGCTAACTTAACCTTTGGACAGACCTGGCGAAGGGTAGGTTGGGGTCTCCCATCATTTTGCACCCTAGACTTGGAGCTGGTTTCACCTAATTTTGGTTCAGTGAGCAGTGCCATATGTGCTCACAAACAGCCAATTACACTTATCAACCATGTTGGTGATAAAGAAATCCTTTCTAGGCCAGAATCTTTGAGGGCCACCTTTTGGGGAAAAGCTCAATCCATTCCCTACCTATACAAAAGGTTCTCTGCTTCCTTCTTTGGGCTCTTACCAAAACCTGGATATCATTTTGTGTGGTGTTTCTAACACAGTACTGCAGTTTTTCATTTTCGATGGTAACACCCATGACACCGGAGGTTCAGAAAGCAGGGCCTGTGACTTCTTGGCTTGTGAATCCCTGGATGAGGAGGCAAAGTTTGCCAATGGATTTACTGTGGTCTCTGAGGCACAGCTGTGATTTCAGAATTATTTTGTGCATCTATATTATTTATTCTTTTGTGATTTTCTTACATTCATGCTTTTGTATAATAGGCATCTTTTCCTTTGGATTGAACTTGCTAAGCTTCTCTAACTGAAATCATTGAAACATATATTTCCACAGTTCTTTTGGAAGCAGATGGATTCCAGACAACATTAAGCAGAAAAAAATTGTTTTAAATGTTCTGTTTTGGCTTTGAGTCCTCTCCTCTCAGCAAATATAGATTGTCTCTAAATGCTGGGCAAGAGAACAATCTTCTTAAGCAGAAGCAGAGAGTCTGAAGAGCAATGTCTAGGGTAGTGGGCATGTAGGGGAACCCAGAGATCTGTACCCATAGGCTGAAAAGATGTCCTTCCCCTTGTATTTGGGGAGGTATGATGGTAATGACATGGAGAAATTTACCCTGTTCCATGCTAGCTGCTTTTTGGAGCATTGATGAAGAGTATGATATTCCAGAGCAAAGGGGGATGGAAAGGTAGTGCTTTTGAGTCAGGATCCCCAGGAAATTTCTCTGCGGCGATCCACTTCTATTCACCTTTTTTGCAGGCAGTAGGAGCTGAAGATACAATGAGCCATAATATATCTAAAAGATTTCAGAAAACATGAAATTTCTAATTTGTTTCCTGCTGAATGGCTGAAGAACAGAGAGGCTCTAGGAGACTCTAGAAGGACTTCTTCTGTGTGTGACAATTGTATGGTCATAATCCATAAGCAGGCAGCAAAATTTTTGTACAATGTGATGGTATATTTCAATCCTGCTGTTTCTCTCTCCGTTTCATGGAGCTTCAGAAAAAAGTAAAAGAAATCTTTATCAAAGTTGCCTATACAGCAGGATCTTAAGTACTACCAACTTGTTTCTTGTCATTCTGCTTTAGGTTGATGGGGGGAATAAAAATGGATTCCTGGCTGGGTCCACTATCTGCACTTTGTACCATTTCCCTATGACTCTGAGGTTTTTCTCTGGGCACCCCACTTTCTTCTGCACTCCACAAGTGCTCATAGACCATATCTGTGCTCACCTTTTCCTGTGCTGGCAAATACCTCCCCTGATTCTTTTTTTACCCCCCTCCCCCAATGTACTGCTATTCAGTCACTGATTAAGCTGACTGAAATAGGCATGAACCTCATATTACTTAACATTTTTTTAATTAAATATCTGTGAGATAGACCATTACAAAACTGCATGTGATTGGGTTTCAGTCATACAATGATCCAATCCCAATCCTCCACCAGTGTACATTTCCCACCATCAGTTTTCCCGGTTTTCCTCCCACCATCCCCCAACATACCACCCCCACCCCAGCCTGCTTCTGTAGCAGGCACTTTTCTTATTTCTCTCTCTCTCCCCCGCATACCTGAATTTTCAGCAGGTTATGTCTTGGTGAGTTCATCCTGAGAAGGTGGAGTCAGGCCAGGGGCATGGTGGTACTTTTGGATTGTGGAAGCAAGTGGCTGCTGGGGGTTCTTCTTGTGTGGGCACCAGGCCAGCCTGTTCCCCTCCAATTTACCCTGGTCTGTTTTCAGCCTTGCTCAGGTCTGAGATTGACTGTGGTGTTTGACCTCTTTAGAGTTTTTTTAAAAATTTTTTACTTTTTGGGTCACACCTGGTGATACTCAGGGTTACTCCTAGCTTTGCACCCAGGAATCACTCCTGGCGGTGCTTAGGGGATGATATGGTATGCTGGGAATTGAATCGGGGTCGGCCACATGCAAGACAAACACCCTACCTGCTGTGCTATCACTCCAGCTCCTCTTTAGAGATTTAAGGGTCTCTGAAGAAAGGCCAACAAATAAGCTTGTGTAGCTGAGCTGGAGGTAGATTTTGGGCATGGCTCTGACATATCTAACTTTTGGCTATTTAATTTCTCTGGAAACTTGTTTCCAAGTTGTTGGGGTCTGGCCAGAGGCACAGTGCCAACTCTGGAGTATCAGGAGGCCTGAAGGTACCACCAGGCTGTTGTTTACTCACCCCATGGGTACAGGTTTACCTGCTGGCAGCACTGCACCTCCGATGATTCTGGTCTGATGTTACCCTCCCTTGCTGACATCCAATAAAGATGGTCTTTATTAAAGCAGCTGCACTTATGCTAAAAAAAAAAAAGCAAAACATAGGCTGCTATAGTTCAGCCTCTCTCAGAACAACCACCCTGGAGTCCCCATTTGGCATAGCTCCTCAGGTCTGTCCATTCCAGCTATATGTAGCTTAAAATCTGTTGCTTCTCTGAGGAGCAGCTTATTACTGGCACAATTCAATCTCTCTCTCTCTCTCTCTCTCTCTCTCTCACACACACACACACACACACACACACTTTCATGTGGAGCATGAAATGAAGAGAATCTGTCCACATCTGTGAGGGGAATAAGAGCTAAGTTCAGAATTCCAGATGCCTGGCTTTTCTTCTTCTTCTTCTCCCTCTCTCTCTCTCTCTCTCTCTCTCTCTCTCTCTCTCTCTCTCTTCTTTTTTTAATTAACCCACTTATTATAGGCTAGCAATTCTTCAGATGGCAGGTCTACTGGTTCCCTCAATTCCTTCAGTTTCAGATGGCAGATTTGACTGCGACAGCAGAAGTGGTATTGTAGGTCCAGGTGCCCCGCTCAACCCCCCTACCCCCCCCCCCCCCCGCCACAGTTTTTATGCAGGAACCACAGTGCCAAATACCCACGGCCCATCTTTTCATCTTGGTCTTGCCACAGAAGGAGCGTGTGTACTTGGCGTGCTGGTTGATCTTGATTTTCTTTACCATCTTCCAGAGGAAGCCGCCTTAAAGGGTCCTGTATTTACCTATGATCCCCACCTTCTTGACGCATTTAGCTATCTCACCGCCACTCAGCTCAGGCAGGATGCAGGATGCAGAGAGAAGCCTCGCTTCCTCTTAACCAGAGGGCTCACCCCCATTCCCTGGGCCTGGCTACCCTTAGATAAGCTCTTGAGGACTGCAAACTCCTTCTTCCTGTCTGCTCAACTCCACCTGATTCCAGATGGCTTATCTTTGGGTACACTGCTTTTTTTCCTCTTTGCTTTAGCTAACATATGAGGTTCCTTTGAAATCCCAAGTTCATACTTGATCAGAAAAGAGGTGACTAGAATGTTCTCCAGTTGCCTTATTGGGTCAAACCTTCCCAGGGCATTGGCATGAAACTGCCCCTGTGTTCTCGTGTTGACACTGCCTTCCAATGTTAATGCTGAAATCAATATGACTGGATGAAAATAACAGACATGGTGTGTGGGTAAGATTTGCACCGCAAAGCCACATGAGATATTTAGTTACCAAATGCTTTTTCCAAAGCCCTTGCATGGAAAGTTTGACTACAAGTCCGTTGAAGTGGGGCTGAGATGTTAATGTTAAGCAAAGAACATGCCAAAGTTAAATCATCCCCCAGATTTTCTGTCACTGGAGAGAGGTTGTGCAGAGGCATTGACTGGGGGAGAAGTGAGAGATATACACAGATGAATCGGACACCCATGGTCAGTCTTGAGTTGATGTAAATGTAGTGACTTTTATGAATCATAGGAAATTTAGGAAAAGGATACTGGATTGTGGGACTTTGTTTTTTGAAAAATACCTTTTCTAAGATTTGTTGGCAGTTAATTTCTGACCATCAAAAATTACATTTCTCAGTCTCAGACCACATTGGAAAGGCATGCAAAAATGTTAGTTTTTCCCAGAACAGGAAGGAATTCTTTGAGATGGAAAGTAAACAGAGCTATCGGAACCACACAATTCTGTTTTAAGTCACTGGAATACATTCCCATGTATTCTTTACTTGATTGATGCAAAAAAGCAGTTTTAGAGGCAATATGTTTCCCACTAAACATATCTATGATATCTGCTTTCATTGGTATGAGACTCAAACTTCCATGTACCAACTGTCCAACAAGTATGATCAATTACCCTCTTCCCAATTCACTTTCCACTTTTGCCTTTTAAAGCTTTGCCAACACAACCATTTCTGAGTATTCAGTTCAGTGGTGTTAAGTGCATCCACAGCATTGTGCAAACATCACCACCACCAATTTCCAGAACTTATCCATCTTCCTAAACAGAAACTCTGTGCCTATTAAATAATGTATTCCCATTCCTGTTCCATTGTGCTAGCCAACAACCATTCTGCTCTTTGTCTCAACACACTTTACTATTTCACTTGATCACTTGACATCCTGTTACTCATTGATTTGCTCAAGTGGGCACCAGTAATGTCACCATTCATCCCTGTCCCATGCTAGTGTAGCCCAATTGCGTCTGCTCGCTCCAGGAACACAAAGCCTCAAACCGATCATTCAGGGTTTTGAAGAAGTAGTCTGATGATCTCATAAGTGGGCGGTCACTCGATCTTTTGATGTCCCGTGGAATCCAATAGGTAATGGCTCTAGTCCAGTGGTCATCTCCAAATCACATTACGTGTCCAGACCATTTGATTTTCAATGCTTTGGCAAATGAGACAGTGTCCCTGATTCTCGATAGTCAATGGAGGTTGGAACTCCAGATTCTTTCTCTCACTTGAGTGAAGCGTGATACTCCAAGCACAGCTCTTTCGATTCCTCTTTGGGAGATCTGAATACCGTTCTCATCCTGTTATCGTAGGGTCCAGGTCTCTGAGGCATATGTTAATGCAGGAACAACAGTGGAATCCGAGAGATGTGCCTGGAGTTGAAGGTTCTTCGTCCTCTTGGACGCTCTTGAAGGCTTTTCAAGCCCCTCTATTCCTCCTGCACAACTCAATGCTAGGTCATTCGTCATGTTGACTTCTTGATCCAGGTACACATAACTGTTGCATTCGGAGATGTTCATTCCATTGAGAGCGAATGGAACCAGGGTCATTACTGTTTTTCTGATCAGTCTTCCTAATGGGTGTAAAGTGGTCTATCATTACATCTATCTTTTAAGAGAAGGGTGACTCAGGATGTACTTCAAATGAGGTGGTGATTATTTTACAAGGAGTTAAAAGAACTATTCTACTCAAAGCACTGAAATTTATGACATGTCTCATGAGCAAAAGAAGCAGACACAGAACTTAAATTATAGCTGAAAATAAAATGAAGAGACCAAATCAAGAAGGAAGAAAATGAGAAAAAAAAAGCAATTGACTCTGTAGTGGTGTGGCTAGCAATTTGCACACCTGGCTCAAAGTTGGCATTCACCAACAAAGCCTTCCCAGGTAAACTTTGATAGATAGTTTTCTGTCACCACTTCCAAAGACTGAGAGAGTAGTCTTGCTCTCAATAGTGATATTGGAAATAAAGTCCACTCCTTCTACTTCGGGGGAATTCCTTCAAAGAGAATCATTAACATTGCACCTTACTTTTTAATATGAGAATAAACAACTCACTTACCATATTATAGAGAATTGTTGGAGACTAACACAAAAGGAAGGCACTGATGATAAAACGTACCACCTTTCTATCTAGGAGCCCTTGTTTTTGGTTTCCTAAAATCCAACAACATTAATCCCCATGAGTGCCTTCCACTGTACTCCTGGTGTATAGCAAGCTTAGACAGCTGCTTTTACTGGTGAGGGAACTGAAGAAAGAAAAATATTCTCGAAATAGACCTGGGTAGCAAAATAGAACTGAGCTTTGTTCTGGCCTCACCTGGAATGGCAGGTGAAATTGATGAAGTTCATAGCTCATGGGAATCAAACCAACTCCATCACTGCCTGCTTCAGTTACTGTAGACTAACATTGATTTGTCCTTTCTACCTTGCAACAGGGAGCTTAGGTTTATTGGGTTACTCCATCACTCCCATCACAGTGCTCCCATTCCTCTGTGTTTATTTGTGTCCTCTTTCTTTGTGCTCTGTTAACTTGTAAATATTGCTTTGTTCTTCTCCTTAAGTACTTTGCATAGTTCCCAGCAATGTCCTTTTTGTATGGACATAGAAAGACAGTTAATGCCATGCTTTTGTAACTTGAGAGTTAATTTACTCCAGATACTATTTTACCCCCTGGACATCTGTTCTCTTGGCTTAAGCCTTAGTTGCCCTTACTTCCTAGATATCCAAAAGCAGTGTCCTGGTGAGGGACTGGATGGACCCAGGGCAAACAGTGAGCTACTCTGGCATCAAAATGGGCCTGGCCAAAGTACCATAATACTTAACTATAGTAAGTATAACTATAGTAAGACCATGGACAAACTCTGTCATGATCCAAAAAGTAATAGGCCCTTCTAGGGTTAGGAAAGATTAATCCAGCCTGAGCACTATAGTCTGAGTCTGTGGCAAGGTGTCTTCAGGAGAGTCACCCTACAAGCTTAATATATCTCTTACTGTGTTTATACAAAATAACTAATCTTAAGAGGCAGAATTAAGATGTTAATTAAGCTATTGGTGGAAATACCACCTAGAGGTGTTTCTCCTCTCCTTTGACCAATAGCTTAATTAACATCTTAATTAACATCTTGAGCCCCATAGGTGATTAGGAAGGACTTTTGATATGTTGATGTGCTGCTGACCTGGGTATGTGGCTACCCCCAATGTGGGGAGTTGATGAGAGATGAGAGAGACCAGGACAATATGGAGTGCGGAGAGAGTAGCAAGGGGACCAGAAGGAGAAGAATGTAGGGGAAGAATGCAGGAGCAGGTTCATGGAGAGATGAGAGACCAGGCTGCGAGAGGAGGCGTGGAGAGATGAGCAGGAGAGACAGGAAGAGATGGGAATGAGGGGCAGTGTGAGACTAGTATGGAGAGCTTAATGAGACTGGAACTGGTGCATGGGGAGAACTGAATAATGGCAACTCAACACCAACCAGACTGACAGCCTCGTTTCCTCCTTCATCCATCCATGGTATGGGCTTCCCAGGGTCGGGGAGTGGCTGGAGTCTGCAGAACAGGAGTGGCAAGAGAGAGAGAGCCTCAGGGGCTTTCCCTAGCTGCCAGGAAATTATGCAAGCTACATGATCCTATGCAAATCTCTATAAATATAAAGTAGTCTTTGTACTCTGTACTTATTATAAAGAGAGAAATTTAATAACAAAAACTCAGGAGAGTATTTCCCAGTGATAAAACTGAAAATTTATAAAATATGTTTAATACATATTATAGATATGTATTGTAATTGTGAACTACGGAATGTTTGGCTCCTGAGTTTGAGTAAAACATTCATTAGCACTGTATTTGATAATATACCAGAGTGAAGGGAGAAAAGCAAGACAGAGAAATAAAAGTTGTAAATATTTTCTTTTTTCTCTGGGGCCCTTCAGGGTCAGGTGAATGAGACCAGTTGTAGTTACTGGGCCCATCCTCCAGAACGGCAATGGAGAAGATTATCCATGACTTCTACTCAAATCTCTTCGATAGCCATGTCCACTTGCCGACATACCAAATTCCACAGGATGGATATGTCCTTCCCAACGTTCTCCCTTCTGAAATCCGACACGCCATTTCTTCGGTAAAGAAACAAACAGCACCCGGCTCAGACAAGGTCAAACCTGAACACCTGAAGAACCTGCCGTCAGTACTCATCAATACACTGGCTCGGCTCTTCACTCGCTACCTGTCTGAATGCAAGGTTCCGTCCCAATGGAAAACCAGCAGGGCCGTACTACTGTTCAAGAAGGGAGACATCCATGACATTGGCAACTATCGCCCCATCTGCCTATTGTCTGTCATCTACAAGTTGTTCACTCGAGTCATCCTAAATAGGATTGGCAGAACACTAGATGAAGGACAACCATGCGAGCAAGCCGGGTTCCGCAAAGGATTCAGCACCATCGACCATATCCACACAATAACCAAGCTCATTGAGGTTTCTCTGGAGTTCAAGATGCCGCTCTGTTTAACGTTCATTGATTTAAAGAAGGCCTTTGATTCTGTTGAGATGGAAGAGGTCATTGAAGCCCTAGCCAATCAGGGCATTCAAGCCCAATACATCAGGATCCTCTGTGAGCTGTATTGCGGATTCACTACCAGGATCTCACCATTCTACAAAGAAGTGATCGTTGATGTCAAGAGAGGGGTGCGGCAGGGTGATACCATTTCACCGAAACTCTTCAGTGCCACCCTCGAGAACATCATGCGACGACTGGAATGGGAAGGAATGGGAGTGAAGATAGATGGTCGGCAACTACACCACCTCCGCTTTGCTGATGACATTGTTTTAATAACACCAAACATCAGCCAAGCGGCACAAATGCTGGCCGACTTTGACCGTGAGTGTGGAAAGGTAGGACTACAGCTGAATCTTACGAAGACAATGTTTATGAGAAACAGCCTTGTTCCTGACGCCCCATTCGCTCTCAATGGAACGACCATCTCCGAATGCAACAGCTATGTGTACCTAGGTCGAGAGGTCAACATGACAAATGACCTGGCACCCGAGCTGCGCAGGAGGAAGAGAGCGGCTTGGAACACCTTCAAGAACGTTGAAGAAATAGCTAAGAGGACAAAGAACCTCCGGTTCCGGGCACATCTCTTTGATTCCACTGTTCTTCCAGCATTAACATATGCCTCAGAGACCTGGGCCCTATGCAAACAAGATGAGAACGCTATTCAGGTCTCCCAAAGAAGAATAGAAAGAGCTATGCTTGGAATATCACGTTTCACTCAAATGAGAGAACGAATCCGGAGTTCTGACATCTGTCGACAATCAAGGATTAGGGACGCTGTCTCCTTTGCCAAGGTGTCGAAAATCAGATGGGCTGGTCACGTAATGAGATTTAAAGACGACCGCTGGACTAGAGCTGTTACTGATTGGATTCCACGGGATGTCAAAAGACCGCGTGGCCGCCCACCTACCAGATGGTCGGACTTCTTCGTCAAGATCATGAACGATTGGTTTGAGGCCCTTCATGTTCCCGGAGCAAACAGATGCCATTGGGCTACACTAGCACGCAACAGGGACAAATGGAGACGTTACTGGCGCCTGCTCAAGCAAATCGACGACTAACGGGAAGTTAAGTGATTAAGTGATCTCTGGGGCCACACCTGGTGGTGCTCAGGGCTTACTGCTGTTTCTGTGCTCAGGGTTCACTCCTGGCTGTGCTTGGGGAACCATGTGAGATACCAGGGATGGAACTCTCGGGTTGGCTGAGTGCAAGGCAGGCACTCAACCTGCTGTACTATTGCTTTGGTTCAAAGTTATAAATATTTATAACAGAAAATAAGGCCATCATTATTGTAAGATTTTATGATTGTGCATGCATAAAACCCAAAACATCATAAATAAAATACTAGAATTTATGTTTGTCAATGTTACTTGATAAAAAATCAATAAACAAAATGTTTTCTATTTATATACTGACAATAAACAATTACAAAAATTAAATTTAGGGGCTGGAGTCATAGTACAGCATGTAGAAGATTTTTCATGCTTGCGGTGAACTCGAGTTTTATCATCTATACAGTTTTAGCATCTGCACAGTACCCTGAAGATCACCAGGAGTGATCCCTGAGTGCAGAGCCAGGAGTAAACCCCAGGCACATCCAGGTTTGGCCCCCAAACAGAACAAAACAAAAATACTAATTTAAAAGAGCAGTGTCATTTATAAACATAAAAAAGGTCTTTAAAAAAACATAGTTGTAATGAAAATTTTTTCTCACCTAGAAAAATTTAATACCCTGCTCTTACCTTCTTGTATGTTCAATTTTGAACAAGGGTTTCCATTTGCACTGGACTCTGAAAATTATGTAGCTGATCTTCCTTTTGTACATTTCTTTCTCATTTCCATGGGGGAAGGTTTAGGCCACATCCACATGTGCTCAAAGCTTACTCCTGGTCCTGTGCTCAGGAATCACTCCTGGTGGTACTATGGGGTGACAGCGATTGAACCTGGGTTCACTATGTGGAGGGCAAGTGTCCTATCCACTATACTAACTCTTCAGCACACTTATAGACATTTCTCTCTTCATATAGTTTAGATATTAGTCCAGAGGCATTTAACATGGTTGTGCTTGTAAATAACATGGGAGAGGGTAATATTGAGCTGCTTGGATGGAGGTGTAGCCTATGCAGGGCAATTTTTTTAATCTCAGAGGGAATTCTAATGCTCAGTCAAGCTGGTAGTGACTGATCCAGTTAGAGAGGTAATGCCAAATGAGTGATTCGAAGCACATTGAAAGGATTTAAAGGTTGGAGACATCAATATCTGGAGAGAGGACATGGTTTTCGCAGGAGGATAGGGCCTCAACTTGGGTCAGAATCAGATGCATGATATAGCATACAGGAAAGGGCATCATCTGGGCCTGAAAACTGAACCCCTTGGTGAAAATATTGTCCATGTTTTCTCCTTGTTCTGCTACTTGCTTATTCTCTCATCAGTTCATAAAATTCCAAGCATTTGCTCATGTGTGTGTGTGTGTGTGTGTGAGAGAGAGAGAGAGAGAGAGAGAGAGAGAGAAAGGGAGAGAGAGAGAGAGAAAGAGAGAGAGAAGAGAGAGAAAGAGATACCTGATACCTGGTTGTGCTCAGGAATTACTCCTGACTCTGGGCTGTACTCTCTCTCTGGCCCCAATTAAGACATTAAAAAAGTGTGAGAGTCATCATTAATCATCGGGAGATGCAGATCAAAACCACAATGAGATATCATTTCACGCCACAGAAACTGGCCCACATCCACAAGAACAAAAGCAACCAGTGCTGGCATGGATGTGGTGAGAAAGGGACCCTCCTTCACTGCTGGTGGGAATGCCGACTGGCTCAGCCCTTTTGGAAAACAGTATGGACAATTCTCAAAAAATTAGAAATTGAGCTCCCATTTGACCCAGAAATACCACTCTTGGAAATATATCCCAGAGTGGCAAAAAAGTATAGTCAAAGTGACATCTGCACTTGTTTGTTCATTGCAGCACTCTTTACAATAGTCAGAATCTGGAAAAAACCTGAGTGCCCGAGAACAGATGAGTGGTTAAAGAAACTTTGGTACATTTACACAATGGAGTACTATGTAGCTGTTAGAAAAGACGAAGTCATGAAATTTACATACAAGTGGTACTACATGGAAAGTATCATGTTAAGCAAAATGACTCAGAAAAAAAAGAGATAGAAAGATTGCGTTCATCTGGGGAACATAAAGTAACAAAATAGGAGTCTAATACCCAAAATGGCTGAGTTAGTACCATGAATTTTACTCCATGGCTTGGAGGCCAGCCACACATGCTAGGGGAAAAGGGAGCTCAGATAGAGAAGGGAACACCAAATAAAGGGTGTTGGGAGGATCCTCCCAGGATGGGAGAAGCATGCTGAAAGTAGATTATAGACCAAACATGTTTGCCACTCATTGCCTCTTTTGCAAACCACAACACCCAATAGAAAAGAGAGAACAAAAGGGAATGCTCTTCCACAGAGGCAGGGTAGGATGGGGGTGGGGATGGGGGGTGGGAGGGATACTAGATCCGTGGTGGTGGAAAATGGGCACTGGTGGAGGGATGAGTATTTGATCATTGTATAATTGAAACCCAAGCACAAAAATTTGTAAGTCTACAACGGTACCTCATGGTGTCTCACTAATTAAAAAAAAAAGTGTGAGAGTGGCTGGGGTGATAGTACAGCAATACAGTGAGTAGAGAATTTGTCTTGTATGCGGCCTACCTGGGTTCGATTCCTGGCGGCATCCCATATGGTCCCTTGAGCACCACCAGGAGTAATTCCTGAGTGCTGTGTGAGTAACCCTGAGCATTGCTGTGTATGACCACTTCTCCTCCTGAAAAAAGTACAAGAGGGAGAGAGAGAGAAAGAGAAAGAAAGAGAGAGAAAGAGAAAGAGAGAAAGAAAAAGAGAGAGAAGTGCCTGCCATAGAGGCAAGGAGCGGGGGTGGGGGGGTGGGGGTAACTGGGGACATTGGTGATGGGAAATGTACATTGGTGAAGGGGAGTGTTGGCACATCATATAACTGAAGCCCAATCATGAACAAATTTGTAACTGTGTGCTCACTGTGATTCAGTTAAAATAATTTTTTTAAACGTATGAAGGCTTAAGTAATAAACCTAGTTGACTTTAAGAATAGAAAACAGAAGACTAAGATTTCAGGGTGGGTGGTAAGCTAGGAAGTTATGAGGAAGAATGGCAGATTGAACTGAACCTCACAAGAGTTTCTAGTTGCATCTCTATGCTCAGCTAGTTCAAAAGTCCCTAATTCGATTCTCAGAGTCTCAGTTTTTCATCATACATACTGTCTTAGTGTTCTTTTTATCTCTAAGTAAACTTCCATTCCCCCCAAACTCAAAGCCTATTGTTTGCGTGTCATTTTTTTCTGAATATCTGCATTGTCTTATGGATTGTAGATGAAATTTTCAGATCACCAATGAAGTTAGATAAATGATAGCGAATCAACAAAAATGTGCTGCTAACATGGTAAGGCTCTATGTAAAATTGTAGCTATAATCCCTATTAAAACAGCAAGGGGACTGTCAACAAGGGGGCTACTTCCAATGTGCTTGCGTACCTCAGTGTCAATGGGGCTGCTCTTTAGAAAGGACTTGTACTCGCCAGATTACCATGTTCCTCACCATTCTCTCTTTTATCCCAGCTGGCTTCACTGACTTACACAACCAGTCAACCCCTTGTGAGGGCAGTGACGTCCATTACAAGACTGGTAACTCATGAGGTCCCTCATGAGCACTCACTGTCAGAGTATTCTTGACCTGTTTCTTATTGGTTAAGAATAACAATTTACTAACAATGTTGTTCTTATGAGCATACATGGTTTTCTGTTCCCTCATTTGTCTTGCATGACCTTAGAGCCTTTCTCTGTTCTTCAGCAAAAGGATGACCCCTCTCCTCACATTACTGGCTCTAAGAAAACAAACAAAACTTTGGTAATCTGTGGCCTAAAGGAATGTGCATTCACGTACATCTTCCTGGAAATCAATATATTCTTTATGCCCACTGAGTTCTCTAAATAGTCTGACCAGATTTCTAACCACAACTATTCAAATTCTCTTTTATTTTCCTTTTCTTTCCAAGTGTTCAAACTGAGTTTTTGGGTTTGGGGAGAGGGGGCAACAAAGACTTTCAGGGTAAGGAATAATTTGGCTGGTTGGGTCTGAAAGTGAGTCAACAAGGAGAAAGGGTGGGGGGGGGCAGAGTTTCCATATTCTGTGCTGATGGTGTTGCCAAGCTATCAACCAGAACTGTCTTTGTCCTCTGCATATTTCAAAGACCCACTTGGCATGACGTTTTGTGTGGAGGAAAGAAACTGGAGTCCTGGGTGTCCTGAGGGTCCCTTATGTGCAGGGCCCAGGGGTTCACCTCCAAGTGCTGACTGGCTCTCACTCCCTTTAGATACTTGACTGTGGTAGAGCCTGAATGGTCAGTAGCTACCAGGAGTGGGGTGATAGCAGCCCTGTGCTTAAACTGTTCATTGAGACCTTCTTTTCAGTGGAATGAGAAACTTGCTCCATCACTTTTGTGACTATCAGTGCCTGGACTCTGAGAAATTATTAAAAGGCAGAAGAAAATTTTGTTGTGTGGCATGTTTTGGGGAACAATCTGACCAAATCACTTGAGGTTGTCTGAATCCTCAGAACTAATCAGCTGTTAACCCTGCTTGTCATTCTTCTCAGATGCCTTAGTAGGGAGGGGCAGGTTCTCTTTTTTAACCTTATTTTTTCCCTTGCAAATACAAAACTGTAAGGTCATAAGGAGATGGATGACTTACAAATAAAAATGTAAAAAAGTCTAACAGAAAGAGAAATATCATAGTCCTTTACCCATGGCAAGATGGGAAGGTGTTAGGTATTCAACAGGATCCAATGAGCTTCTCCTAGGAAACTCTTTTTTAAAACTGTTATGTTGTGGTTTTGGGTCACACTGGCAATTCTCAGTGCTTACTCCTAGCTCTGTGTTCATGGATCACTCCTGGAAGACTCGGGGGGATTATATACAGTGTTGGGGATCAAAACTAGGTCAGTGTGTGCAAAGCAAGTGCCTTACTAGCTGTGCCATCTCTCTGGAATCCTTCTTGGGAGTTCTTTATCATAGAAATTTCACTCTAAAACCTCTTGAAACCTACACACTTATGGGGGGAGACATTTCTGCTTTCCTAATTATGAAACAACTGCATATGCCCTTTCCATTTAGCTATTTGCTGAACATGTCTTTTGTTGTTATCAGTCATTTGAGTGAAATCTTAAAATAGGCTTTGGTACTCTGGGCACTGATGGTCTCAAGGCTCAGAGACATAAGCAGCTAGCTAAGTGCAGGCATTAAAATTAGTAGGCATGAGAGGTTTGTATGAGTCCCTGAAGAATGCTCACCACCCCCTCTCTGCTGTCTGTACCTTTTGCCTCTGATGTCCTATCAACTCCCTATTATCCACTTGCCCCTTATCTTCACCTGCTCTCCTCCTCATTGCAGAACTATTGAACCATCCTGGGTGAGTTATGATGAAATATATCAGTTTCCCAGTGATTTGATTCTGTTGAGATGGAAGCAGTCATTGAAGCCCTAGTCAATCAGGGCATTCAAGCTCAATACATCAAGATCCTCCATGAGCTGTATTACGGATTCACTACCAGGATCTCACCATTCTACAAAGAAGTAATCATTGATGTCAAGAGAGGGGTTCTGCAGGGTGATACCATTTCACCGAAACTCTTTAGTGCCACCCTCGAGAACATCATGTGACAACTGGAATGGGAGTGAAGATAGATGGTCGGCAACTACACCACCTCCGCTTTGCTGATGACATTGTTTTAATAACACCAAACATCAGCCAAGCGGCACAAATGCTGGCCAACTTCGACCGTGAGTGTGGAAAGGTAGGACTACAGCTGAATCTTATGAAGACAATGTTTATGAGAAAGAGCCTCGTTCCTGATGCCCCATTTGCTCTCAACTGAACCACCATCTCTGAATGCAACAGCTATGTGTACCTAAGTCGAGAGGTCAACATGACAAATGACCTGGCACCCGAGCTGCGCAGGAGGAAGAAAGCGGCTTGGAATGCCTTCAAGAGCGTCGAAGAAATAGCTAAGAGGACAAAGAACCTCCGGCTTCGGGCACATCTCTTTGATTCCACTGTTCTTCCTGCATTAACATATGCCTCATAGACCCGGGCCCTATGCAAACAGGATGAGAACACTATTCGGGTCTTCCAAAGAGGAATTGAAAGAACTATGCTTGGAATATAACGTTTCACTCAAATGAGAGAAAGAATCTGGAGTTCCGACATCCGTCGACGATCAAGAATCAGAGATGCTGTCTCGTTTGCCAAGGTGTCAAAAATCAGATGGGCTGGTCACGTAATGAGATTTAAAGATGACCGCTGGACTAAGCTGTTACTGACTGGATTCCACGGGATGTCAAAACAGCTCATGGCCGCCCACCTACCAGATGGTCAGACTTCTTCATCAATATAATGAACGATCGATTTGAGGCTCTTCATGTTCCTAGAGCGAACAGACGCCATTGGGCTACACTAGCACGCGACAGGGACAAATGGAGATGTTACTGGCGCCCGCTCGAGCAAATCGACGACTAACGGGAAGTCAAGTGATCAAGTGATCCCAGTGATTAACATTTGGGAGAGGAAGTTACAACAAGTTATTTTATATTTAGAGAAATAATAAAGGTATGTATTGAGGTTGATTCTGCCTATCCAACCAAGACCAAGGTTATAATAACTATTCTTTAAAACAGTTTAGTGAGTATGACTGCCTAAAATATGATTTGGGTTTGAAGTAGGTTTTGAAATAGCTCTTGCTATTATGCTATTGATCTCTCTCCCCCTCTCATTTCTGAGCGCCTTATTTGGCCTGTATTCCTGTCCTATCAAAATCAACCTAGTCAGCCGTAGATATTGTGCATTGCTCAAGACCGCAGCTAAGCATTTTCACAGCTATGAGACTGACAGTGTTTCCTGGATCCATACAATGCAGCAACTCTCTCAGTTTCTTGATTTCACCTTCTCAAATCTTTCTGTTTATAAATTTTGATATGGTGGTTTGGTAGGTAGACATAATGATGACTTAAAGACTGAGACATTTGAAGCAGAAGGAGCTCTCTAATGTATTATTTTAGATTGTGTTTGTCACTGATGGCATTGTCCTGTCTACCCTATTACTGACCTAATAGGTAGCTGGTCTTATTCTAAGATGGCACTTGAGAACTCACTAATGAATCCACAAAAGAAAGTGAGTCTTCCTAGTAGTTGTACTTTCTATCTCCCTTTGGTTTCCTGTGATCCATTCATCTGAGAAAGATATGGATGTAGAAGCCAGAAATTGTGAAGGGAGAGTCCTGATATTCTCTGATGGTCAGAGCTGAAATCAACATTGATTGAAGGATCCTTCCATTGGACGAGGTTTTAGAGGTCATCTAATATTGGAATCACCTTGAGAAGGATTCTAATTCTACTAAAAACTCATATCACCAGAAAGTTTCATCCATTGTCAGTATTCTCAAGAGACCTGATGTTTTTTGAGCTAAAGTTACATCGACTCAAAAACCTATTTCTTCTGGTTTCAAGTATCAAGCATGGTTCTAGCTGCTTGGAGACAGGAAAGTAATACACACATACTGTCTCCCAGAAGGTCATGGTAAGTGACAATTATATTGATTATATACAGGTAGACAGGTTTAGAGGAGTGCAGAAGCAAAGACCTTAACTTAACCTGAATCCTGTAAGTACTTAAACCATTTGTACTTTGTGAACATTTTGTATTCTGGATATGTGGAAGGGAAGGGCTCTACTGGCAAGTCACATGCCCCAACCCCTCAAGTTATCCTTTTTTTTACATTTTATTTTATTTTTATAAAGTTGATCACAATAATTGATTATACTCAATATTTCAATACCAATCCCACCATTACACTGTCATACCACATATTTTGAATTATTTCACCCCAACCTCCAAAGTCTGTTCACAAAATAAAACCTATATAATTTATTTTGTATTGCTTGTTATGAATAATCTGCTATGATCCAAAAAAAGTTTTCTTAGAGGAAAATGTGTGAAGATTGCTATATCACTCTATAGCCATTAAGCCCTTGTATAGAGTGTAAGATTGTGGCCACATGCTTTAGAAATTCTAAGATTTTAAATCGGGTGATATAGCTAGGATTAAATTTTTAACTGGATACTGACTTTGGGGTCCAGAGGCATCTCTGCAGCCTGTGGCTCTTTCCTATTCTGTGATTTATTTGTGAGTCTCTAGATCATGGCCATTAATGAGCTTAAATGGTGCCAGAGATAGTTCGTGGATGTGACTGCCAGACTACCAGAAGAACAGGGAGATGGGGGGAGGTCACCCATTCCTAACTCTGTGTGAGCCTGGAGATTTCAGTCATAAGTGTTGCATACACCTGGGTTTTCAGCAGATTCACTCATGAATGAGGCTTGTTCAAGCCTGTGGAGATGGGTTGTGAGCATGGTGGTGATTGAGTTCTGGAGGTTTTCAACTGCCAAGCCTCTACTGCGGTGGGTGATGGGACTCATCCACCCCACTCCGGATTGCGCTGGATGAGACAGACTGGTGTGGGGTCCAGTGACACTTCTGCTCTGTGGCACTTTGCCTCGTTATTCTTTACCGATGTAATAATTTCAAATTAAAAACAATAATAATTGTGTTACAGCTTTATTTTTATCACCATCTTACCATCTTTATTTCCTTCACATTGAATTTTCTTATTATAGGAGTTTTCCATCTGTATCTTTGCCAATGTTATATTCAAAAATGACCATAGTATTCTTCTATGATCCAGATGGAGCAACATACAAGGAACCATTTTTTTCCTCCTGGATTTAATATCTTAGTGAAGTGACTAATGAGCACATCCTTTAGTTTGTTTGTTTGTTTGTTTGTTTGGGGGGCCATACCTGGCAGTGCTCAGAGCTTACTCCTAGATCTGCTCTTAGGGATCACTCCGGGCTGGGCTTGAGGGACCATATGTGGTGCTGGAGCTCTAACCCGGCTTGACCTTACCTGCTGTACTATCACTCCAGGTTTCATATCTTTTCTTGGGTGAACAGTTAACTTTGGAATATGATTTAATTCTTTATGCTAGAAAATCTTAGGATTACCCCACTATATTCCTCTGATACCTTATGAAACACAACATTGGCTGTACCAATGTTTGTATTCTTAGGTAGCACTGTAGCACTGTCCTCCCATTGTTCATGGATTTACTCAAGTGGGCACCAGTAACATCTCCATTGTGCGATTTGTTGTTACTGTTTTTGGCATATCGAATATGCCACGGGGAGCTTTCCAGGCTCTGCCTTGTGGGCCGGATACTTTCGGTAGCTTGCTGGGCTCTCCGAGAGCGACGGAGGAATGGAACCCCGGTAGACCGCGTGCAAGGCAAATGCCCTACCCACTGTGTTATTGCTCCAGCTGGGACTCGAACTCGGCTGGTCCGACTGCTGTGGTGTTTACAATTAATTGATCACAGCCAGTATTCTTAGGTAGAATGCTAAATGCAAACAGGGTCCCAGTGTACTGAAATTCTTTTATCTTTGTCATACAAACTACATCTCTATTCCAGACCTCATATTTCCTTGGGAATGATATATCTACCAGTTTAACTCAACAATCTTATTGGAAAACATGCTTGCCTTGGTGAGAAATACAAAACAGATAAGGGGCAAGGGAGCAAGCTTCTTGCTTTACATATATGTGGACCTCCGACACAGACATGGTCATAAGAATCAATAGGGGTGATGCTTGAGCACAACTGAGAATAGCTTCTGAATCACAAAAGGTGTGGTTCGAAGATCAAAGGAAAAATATGTGTAAGAATTTCCCACTCAAATTTACATTCATTGTAGACAATGATTGTTATTTATAAAATCAAATTAATGTTGTTTTCCCTCATAATAGTATATATGTTTATTTTAGAGTCTTTAAAAAAAGTTTATAATAAAAAAGGGTAATTTTATGGTTCGCTCCTCTGTAAGCCATGTTACAGAGACAAAAACTTTTAATTCTTTTTAATGATTATTTTGGCAGTTTCATATTATCAAATAACTTGTTATTACCTTTTTGTTTTTTTAAATTTTTCTAAATTGTAAAATTTAGTGTATATATTGCCTATTGTTCTATGGAAGACAAGATATTATTATTTAAACCTCCCCTCCCCCCTCTCCCCCAACTTATTTCCTACTTCCCTTCCCATACATTCAGTGTAGTTTTATTAAAATTTTTGTTAAATTTTGTGAATTTTTTGAAAATTTTTGTTAATTTTGTTAATTTTTGTTAAATCAGTGTAAGTGATCATAATTATGACTCTATAAATAATATACAGACAAGCCATGCCACAATTATATTTCCTTTCTTTTTTCTTTATATGGACTTAATAATTGTTTAATTAAAAACCTTTTTGATTCTTTTCTTATTACTTATCATTAATTGACTCTCAAACTCTAACTGGAAATATATAGCCTCTCACAAATTGATAATTTATTAGTTTGATTTTCCCATTTATTCTTTGATTTCCTTGTTGTCACCCAGTTCCGTGTACATTACTTTCTAGCTGCAGAAGAAGTTCTTTCACATTCATTTTGGAATTCCATTTTCTCTCTACTGGGAAGAGCACTTGATCCTTGCATCCTTCTGTATTTTAGAATATTTTCTCATCTTGGTGACACAGTATTTCATGTGACATCTTAATAAAGCAAACATTGGAAATAAAATCTTTGAGCATTTGAGTATCTGAACACGTTATTATTCTTAAGTGATGTCTTAATAAGGCAAACTCTGGAAATAAACTTTAAGAGCCTGAGTGTCTGAATACATTATTCTTATACATATAAGTATCATTTGTCAGGTATGAAATCTAAGATGCAAATACTTTTCCTTCAGGATTTTGAGGATATTGCCCCATTATTTTCAGGGTTTCAGTTTTCTATTGAGAGATTCAATATCATTCTCACTGTCATTTCTTTGAATATTAACTTTCTGAAAAGTTTATGGTTTCTCTTAGTTACTGAAATCCTAAAGTTTAATAACAATGAGTCTTGATTGAAATCATTTGGCTTTTATTTCCAGTTTTAGTATTTTTCTTTAGCTCTGGGAAACTTTCTTTTATTCTTGTTTAGATAATTTTCTTATCTCTGTTTGCTCTTTCCCAAACATCTATTATCTGAAATGAATCTACTATTTTCCCCCCTGTTTCTGTCATTATTCTATCTTTTAAAATTTTGCCTTTTAAGAGATTTCTTAAATTTTAACTTCTAACACCACTAAGTGAAGACTTCCTTTGTATTTTCACTGTTGATATTATACTTTTATTTAATTTTATTTTTTGCTTCCCTTATATCAGCAGAGTAATTTTAGTTATTTTATTGCCCCCTATTTATTTTTCCTCTTTTAAACTTATTTTCATGATTTTTTATTTGTTAAGTTGTTACCTTTCATGTTAGACATTTTTCTCATAATCTTAAACTGTTAAGACTTCATAAACTTTAGGGAAATCATTATTTTCATATTTACTAATTCTGTACAAAACAAAGGCCTATCAATAGCACAGCAGGTAGGGTGTTTGCCTTGCACACGGCCATCCGGGTTTGATTCCTCTGCCCCTCTCGGAGAGCCTGACAAGCTACCAAGAGTATCTCACCTGCATGGCAAAGCCTGGCAAGCTACCTGTGATATGTTCTATATGCCAAACACAGTAACAACAAGTCTCACAATGGAGACGTTACTGGGCCCGCTTGAGCAAATCGATAAACAATGGGAGGACAGTGTCAGAGACAGTACAAATCAAAATTTCCCTTGGAAAATAAAATTTAGGTGCAGTTTTGATCCATTTTTATTCTACTTTGAATATTAAATGTCTGTACTATATTTTAAAGCATTTTGAGTAACTATAAATTATAAGGAACACATTGCTAGTTTTATACTGAAAAATGTACTTCAAAAAGGTACAATGAATCACAGTGAGTAACAAGTTGTTTATTTGTGGGTATAAATTCCTATAGCCTCATCCAATTCCACTCCCATCCCACATTTCCACTCAGAGCACTCTCACGATCACGATCATCCTGTTGTTCGTCGATTGCCTCAAGCAGGCACCAGTAATGTCTCCTTCATCTAGCCCTGAGATTTTAAAAAGTGCCATATTCAAGGCTCTTTCAGGGTTGGGAGAATGAGACCCATCATTGTTACTGGTATTTGGTATATTGGGTATGCCACGGGGAGTTTGCCAGACTCTGCCGTGTGGGCCGGTTACATTCAGTAGCCTGCCAGCTTGTCCAAAGTGAGAACGAGATAATAAGATGTCACATGGCTGCAAATGTGGCCGTGCGCTTCCGGGAGCTGGGTTTTATAGTCTCTGGGTATTGGCTCTTGATGGGATTACACGGCGCCAGGGGCAGTTGGTGAGTGTGACCCCTGCCTACTGGAAGATGGAGGATCTGGGTGGAGGATACTCAGACCCAATCTGAGCAGGCTTGGAGATCTCAGCCCCGGGACCTGCATGCCTGTGTTCCTCTGCTGGTTCCTTCATGCGTGTGGAGAGTGGTCTCAGCATGGTTGTGGCTGGTTCTGGAGGTCTTCGGCTGCCGGGGCTCTGCTCGGGGCGGGGAGGGAAACTCAACCCGCTCCCCTCCAAGGGGCCCTGATGAGGACAGCCAGGCACGGGGGCAGGAGACTCTGCACTGTTCTCTTCTGGGAGCTGGGTTTTATAGTTTCTGGGTCTTGGCTGTTGATGGGATTACCTGGTGCCGGGGGCAGTTGGTGGGTGTGACCCCTGCCTACTGGAAGATGGAGGATCTGGGTGGAGGATGCTAAGCCCCGATCCGAGCAGGCTTGGAGATCTCAGCCTTGGGACCCACTCAGAGCACTCTCATTTTCCTTTAATCAGGGAATCAATACTATTCAATTAGTTATATATACTCACTCAGCTTAAATAGAGGACATTGTTGACACTATAGTGTACATGCAATATGGGCAATGAGAATAACTTTCTTAGTCACCAACACTTTTATACTTTTATATGTCTTCATATTTTGTATTAGCCTACCTAGACATACTCTTTAGCAGTGCAAAACTCTGATGTTAGCTGGATTTATAATTTTTTTTTTCTTTTTGGGTCACCCCTTACGATGCTCAGGGGTTACTCCTGGCTCTGCACTCAGGAATTAGTCCTGGCGGTGCTCGTGGGACCATATGGGATGCTTGGGATCAAACCCGTGTCTTCTGCATGCAAGGCAAAAGTCGTACCCGTTGCGCTATCACTCCAGCTCCTGGATTTATAATTTTTTATAAATATAAAAATTCTGTTACCTAAAAATTTTAATTTCCAATTTTTCTCTAATATCATATATTCACTGCACCTTCTAATGTGATTGCCAAAATTGTGTGCTTTCTCTTCTTTCCCATTATTGTTCATACAACTCATTTTCTATTAATATTCTTACATCTGTAATTTTTATGATTTTTATTTGTGCTTTTTATTAACCTCATTTTGGTTTGGATTCCACGGGATGTCAAAAGATCATGTGGCTGCCCAACTATGAGATGGTCAGACTTCTTCGTCAAGACCCCGAATGATCGATTTGAGGCTCTTTGTGTTCCTTGCCATTGGGCTACATTAGCATGTGACAGGGATGAATGGAGATGTTGCTGATGCCCGCTCGAGCCAATCAATGAATAACAGGATATCAAGTGATCAAGTGGTTTATATGTTGTAAATATTTTCATATATTTTAGCAACTTGCTTTTAACTTTGTGGTGTTCTTTTGAGGAAAAACTCTTAAATTTATATCATTAAATTGTCTGTCCTCCCATTGTTCATCAATTTGCTTGAGCGGGCACCAGTAACGTCTCCATTGTGAGACTTGTTGTTACTGTGTTTGGCATATCGAATATGTCACGGGGAGCTTGCCAGGCTTTGCCATGCGGGTGAGATACTCTCAGTAGCTTGCCGGGCTCTCCAAGAGGGGTGGAGGAATCGAACCCGGCTCGGCCAAGCTGGCTGCGCACAAGACAAATGCCCTACCGCTCACAGCCAGTTACATTAAATTGTCAATGGCCAAAAATAAAGTATCCTGGGAAGGGGGTAAGGTATTTCCTTTGCATGTGTTTGACCCTTATTTGATCCTCAGTACCACATATGGTCCTCTGAGTCCCACCAGAAGTGACCCCTAAGCACTACACGGTGCAGCTCTAAACCAAAATATTTTTTTAAATATCCCTAGTTGAATATTTTATAGTATTTATGATCAGAAATTATTTTGCAAAATAGCATAAATTTATCATTATGAAAAAGTCATCTGAATTTGGAAATGGGTAGAAGAGAATGTGATCTGGGTGTGGCTTAGAAACTAGCTCTGGAAACAAGAAGTGAAGAAAAGATGAAGTCAGGAAATTTGCATATAAGTGCATCAACATGAAAAGTATCATGTTAAGTGAAATGAGTCAGAAAGAGAGGGACAGACATAGAAAGGTTGCACTCATTTGTGGAATATAAAGTAACATAATGGGAGACTAACACCCAAGGATAGCAGAGATAAGTACCAGGAGGTTTACTCCACAGCTTAGAAGCTGGCCTCACATGCTGTGGGAAAAGGCAGCTCAGATAGAGAAGGAACCACCAAGTAAAGAGTATTTAGAGGGCCTGCTCAGGATGGGAGATGCGTGCCAAAAGTAGACTATAGACGAAACATGATGGCCATTCAGTACTTGCACTGCAAACCACAACACCCTAAAGGAGAGAGAGTAAAAGGGAATGCACCCGCCATAAATGTGGGTGTGGGGGGGGGGTGGGAGAGGGGAGGGATACTGGGAACATTGGTGGTGGAGAATGGGTACTGGTGGAGGGATGGGTACTCGATCATTGTATGACTGAAACATAAGCACAAAAGTTTGTAAGTCTACAACTGTACCTCACAGTGATTCATTAAAAAATAAAAAATTAAAAAAAAATGAAAACAAGAAGTGAGTGTGTGACCTGGGTTAGAAGAATTCTTTCCACATGGAGTTAGTATGAAAGTTGCTTGCAAAAGCATTTACAATATTTCCTGCAGTCTGTGTCATATGCCTTTTAGGCTTGTCATTGCAACTTCATTATTTTTCTATCTGTAATATATAAATTGAAAATCGTGTATGTAATAATGCATATAGACATATGTATATAAAATTCATAACAGATGAAGAAGTTGAGGTTCATGGAACTGAAAGAAGTTTAATTTTCCATAAAATGTAGTCACAGATTTGGCATACAAGTCTAGTTTTTCCTGAATCCAAAAACCTATGTTTGCGAGCACATAAACTAAGTGATAAACTATACTAGTAACTTTATAAGAAAGCGCTAGAAATAGAACTCTGATTCCAAGTCTGATTTCTTATTCAAAGAACATGTGATCTCATACATTTTTACATTTTTTCTGGCCTCAGTCAAGCAATTTTAGTTTTTCACAGTCTACTGAAATACTCTTTCTACTCAAGATGTAATTTTAATTAGACTTATGCTTGAACTCTCTACTAAGACAGGTAGTGCTTTTAGTTGCCTGTTATCTGGGCTGTGAATGCAGAAGTCCACACTCCTTTAACTCTTTACAGGCTGCAGGAGTCTGCGTCATATGTTGGCAGCAGTGTTGCAGTCTGGGATCTATGCATGAGAGTTCTCTTTAGACTGTAGGCTTGTAATGGCATCAAGCACCAGGTCATGTTTGTGGCTATTGATTAGGAATTTCTCTAGGATTTCACTTTCCACTAAAGGCATACATTTTAGAAATCAAAATCCATTTTAAGTACCACGCTTGTGATTTTGACAATGTCAGTGAAGGACAACTCTGCACTGTTCTTCACTTGTCTTATACTGCTGAATTGCCAGTTTATTCTATCTTTTCTTGTGCTATTCCACACTCTTAGCAGTAAAAACCAGTTTCAACAGAGCTGGTAACAGAATTCCTTATGACAGATGGCAGGTGATCAGCTGGCAAATGAGTCAATATCCCCTCCCTCTTTTTCTTTCAATGGATGCAAGATTCCCCTCATTTGGTGTAGAAATTTTAATGTAAAACTAAAGTTACTTTGAAGCTTAAACATTTGAAATCAATATCATCTTTACTGTCCTTGGCATTTGGTCAGCATCTGCAAAATAAAGCAGCTCAGTTCCCCCTGACTACTTCTTGGGGAAGAATATTGACACTTACAGAAAAGCAAGATTCTTCTGGAGGCTAGAATCGTAGGATTAGGGCTTCTCAAGGACCCATTCCACTGTTTCTTCTTAGAAATTCTTTCCTTTTTCTCCCTTTACTTTAAACAGTTTTCCTTTCAAAAGAAAATCTGGGCAAAGAGGCCCACACTTCTCTGGAAGACTTTGCAATTAGAATCTCAGACCTCACCACTACTCTGTGATGAGAAGTGTTTACTCTATCCAATGGAGCAATGAACACATTCTGACCTTGCTGGCAGGCCAGTCCCCAAGGGGAGCATGGACTTGGGATTAATATTATAAATAGCTAGGCTCCATTCTCCGAACAGAGACCTGCCTGACAATCTCAAGTTGCATGTTAACAGAGTGCTAGAGAAAGCAAAGTTTCCAGTCGCCTTTCTGATAAACACATTCTTGCAAAGGGCAGCCTACTATCTACTGGAGGACCAATGGGGAAGATGTTTTGAGCAAGTCTCAGACTCTCTGTCTGTACTCTTTATGGTCACAACTTAAATATGATCTAATTTAATTCTCGGGAGCAATAAGTTAGGATTCAACTAGTAGTTTTGATCAGTATCTGTACATGGTCTAATTTTAAATCAATCATAGAACTGGATCCCAGGGTCTGCACCATTCCATGACCTTTTCTCATAGCCTTCCCACCTATGTTTGCATTTATGACCACAGGGTATGAAGAACACCTCTGATTTCTGCTCTATCACTTTTAATTGTCCTTTTATATAAGCTATCCTATGTATTGACACTCAGCACACACACTAAACAGTCCATTCACAATTGGTAGTAAGGGAATCTGAGATATGGTTTCCATAATTGGATAAGTGCATGGCCCCAGTTATATGTCATCCAGAGCAATGTATGTGTGGGGGGGGGGGAGCAGTTTCAAAGGCTTTTTATATATTCTTTCTGTGTACCTACCTGTCTTCAAGATTTGCTTCTTCCTTCATCATATCTAAGTGTCTACCCTTCATGTTTAGATATTTCAGTGCCAAAACCACATCAGACCTTCTCCTAACAAATCTACCCTTCGAATTCAGAAGTGAATGTTCTGAAACTAACTCTCTGTATCCTTATTTCATGAATAAGTGACTCCCAAAATTTCTGAACCAATTTTCCATTGTTGTGAGCACTCAATCCCTTTTTTGGCTAAAGCTGTTCATGACAGTGACTAACAATACTTATAATGTTGTATAGTCCCTGTCATCCTCTTCCATTTATTACCTTTCACCTATTTTGTTGAATCAGGGGCCAGAGAGATTGTATAGTGCGTAAGACACTAGTTCAGTATCAATTCCACATATGGTTCCCCAAGCACTGCCAGGAGTGATCTCTGAGCACAGAATCAGGAGTAAGCTCTAAGCACTGAAATCTTTATTTGAATCACTAAGTTGACATTTCTGAAGGAAAAGATGTTAGAATATTGAAATTTTCTTATAGTTCATCCTAATGGTTTTGTTGACTGGTCTATCTTTAAATTTTCCTTTCTCACATTGCATTCTCCCTTTCTCACATTTGCATTCTTCTTGATTCCCATTCGCTTTCTCTCTGCCTTTCTGTCTCTCTCTCTCTCTCTCTCTCTCTCTCTCTCTCTGAGTGTGACACACCCACACACACAAATTCGCACAAAATGCCACACAAACCAAAGTCTCTTGGTCCACCACTTATTGTATCCTCATTGTATCTAAGAAATTAACTCAAAATTTATGCCTGATAACTAAATAAGGGTTTATTTCCCCTGAGCAGTTCTTCCTGCCCCAAATGATAAACACCTCCAGATTCAAGTAGGGTATTTTAATGCCCCATTGCAATCAGCATTCACAATATTAATGACTCTATTTTGTCTTTTGAAGGTTTAGATAAATAAGAAAAAGAAGAAAGCAGGCATGTTCATGAAAACTTAAAGTAAAAATCAGCGAGTTTGACCAGTGAGATGGTCAAACAAATCATATTAAAACCATGTTTTATACCACAACTTTGTTTTTATATAAAAGATTTTGGATAGAAACATTGAGAAAGCATTAAATGAAGAGCACAGAAAAATTACTGATTTAAGGGGGTTATCAATAACTCAAAAGAGCATCTTTAAGTCAAGGTCCTGCTACTGCACTGGTGCAGGAAATAGGCATATAGGATACACTTATTAGTGTCAGCTCCAGCTAGTGCACAGTCCTGAGACTAGCTCTGACTCCCAACCTGGAGACACTTTCCAGGTTACTTCTGCATGCCAAGGTGGAAATAGAAGACGAGGACACAGTATCAGGGAACACAATGAAAGTCGTCCAGAATCATCCAGAGAAGATTGTTTGGAAGTCAGGAAGACACTTGCAAGACTTTCTACTTTACAGCATACTAGGTGGAGGACATCATACTACTTGGGTGTGTCCACTCACCTTTCAGACTCTCCAGCTAAGGCCTAGGTGACAATTCATAGGACTTTTATGATAATAGAGAGGATATACATATATATAGAGAGGATGTGTGTGTGTGTGTGTGTGTGTATACACATATGATGGGAAGAATTTGGTTCAGGATCTTCCCTGTAGACCACTGTTGTATTAAAATTCTATCAAAATAACATGTCTCTATGCCTTGCTGCAGTTAAAGGGATTTAAATTTCTGAATCCACTTTACTTAAAAATAAGGGACATTCTAAAAGTGAAAGGGATCCTGTGATATATCATCTGAAACATTTTTCTTTCTGTTATTTCACACACCACCGTTAATAAAAAAATTTTTTTTGTTGTTTTACACTTTTACAACAATGTAACAACAAAAAGTCAAGAGAGGGGAAGGGCGGCAGACAGTGTTTTATGCCAATAAATAGGGCCGGGGAGGGACAGAAGGCAAAGGAGAGACACATGATTTCTATGGAAACCGTGGTCTCTATGGAAACCGTGGTCTCTATGGAAACCGTGAGTCTCCATGGCGATGACCAGCAGGGCCTCAGAGAGGAGACAGAAGGGTGCGCAGGCTTTATTCTAGAGCCCAGGTGGATTAGTGACCTGTGGGGGAGGAAGCAGGGAGGGGAGGGAACGGAAAATGAGTTTCTAAGAAAGGATGCTAACGAGTGCATAGTGCCCGGTTAGCTGGAGGTTTAATATCCCCGCGTTCTTCAAAGCCTCCCCCAGTTTGTTCTTGAGAGCTGCTGGCTTTGATTTGTCTGCGGGAGTCTGCACCTCATCCATCCCACATCCTTTATTCTCCCCGAAGTAGATCGCAGCCTACGTACAGTTGATTTGCTTCTCTGTGTGCTCCCCCAGACGTCCCTGATGCTGGGTAGGTGTGGGCGTGCAGTC
The DNA here is from genome assembly GCF_029834395.1 of Sorex fumeus. NCBI lineage: Eukaryota > Metazoa > Chordata > Mammalia > Eulipotyphla > Soricidae > Sorex > Sorex fumeus. The sequence continues at coordinate 62,911,870 of NW_026606063.1, read as the reverse complement.
GCTCCGTGGTCCATGGTGCGGGATTTGTTTGGTCAGCAGCCCACAGCATCATCAAGAGGCACCAGCTCTGCTTGCAGTCATGCAGGGGACAGTGCGACCGCTGGGTTTCTCCTGCGCTTCTACCTCGTGGGTGGGTGACTTCTCCGATAAAGTCTTGATCCAGGTCCCAGAGCCAGATAGATGAGACACCGACATACAAATCCAGCTGTGGATCTTGGTCAGAGGCGTAGCTGACCTCGGTCTCCTAATGCGCGGAAAGTGTGGGACCACCTTCCAGTCGAGGGCCGTGCGTGGTCACTTCCTGGTGACCCGTAGGTAAGAGGCACCGACTCTGCTCGCAGTCATGCAACAGGTGATCTTTCCCTGCCGCCTGTTCTCTGGTGATTTTCAGTGGCTGGTGAACGGGAGATTTTCACAGAGATTGGGAGCCAGGTCGAGTAGGTGTCTTGAAGTTTTTCTCAATTTGCCGAGGGAGCAGGCGCCTTACTAAGTTCAAGGCACAGTCCAGCTGCTGGTTACTCACTGTCAGCCACGGTGTCTGTGGCTCTCACCTCTCCCAGGGCCCAGAGCTTCCACTTCCCCCCATGCCCTGGCGTGAACTTATTTTTTGCAAGATGTCATCTGTATAGACGTAAAGTGAGGGTACACTGAAGATCTAAGATCTCAGAATTTAAAAGGAAAAATAATTTAGTTTTTAACTATTATTATTTTTTATTGAATCACTGTGTGAGATATGCACTTACAAACTTGTTCATGACTGGGTTTCAGTCTTACAATGTTCCAACACCCTTCCCTTCACCAGTGTACTTTTCCTACCACCAATCTCCTCAGTTTCCCTCCTGTCAACCCTCCCTCCCCCAGATCTTCCCGCCATGGCAGTCACTATCCTCCTTTAAAACAACACAAATTCTGCACAGTATTATTCTAAAAAAAATACAAGGAGAGAGCAATTCCAAATTCAATTTCCAAAGTCAATCTTATTCTTATCAAAAACACCTATAGACAATATTCCTCATACATATGGCAATTGTATTTGTAAACTGAATTAACAATGTATAAAATATACCGTGGCCAAGTGTAATTTATTCCAGAATGGAAGACAGGTTCAGCATTTGAAAATCAGTCAGTGAGGTGCGAGAGAGAGACAGAGACAGAGACAGTGACAGAGACAGAGGACAGAATTATTCAATGTAAGCCATGCTATTAATAGGCTAAAGAAAGTCATCTGAACATGTTAATTAAAATGAATTTGGACTCTGATAAACTCTCAACCCCTCTTTGGGATAAAAATTCTCAGAAAACTGGTAATAGAAGTATGATTACTCAACTTAAGGAAGAACATGTATGAAAAATTTAGAGACAATGTTTCTCTAAATGGAGAAAAACTGTGTTCTACCTAAGAAAAGAACAAGGGGCTTCTTCTCTCTGCTACTATTCAACATAAATCTGGAAGTTCTATGCAGTGCAATATGGCAAACAATAAAAATTAAAAGCAGAAAGCAATACAGCTATTTTTATTTGAAAAAATATGGTTACCAACACAGGGAAGTTCATGGGAAGTACAACAAACAGTAGAACTAATAAGTTTATCAAAATTTAAGATTATACTATCAACATCAAAATCCAACTGGCCAGGGATGTAGTTCAGTGACAGACTGACTGTCTTACAGACATTTGATCCTTGGCACCATAGAAGGATAAGAAAATAAAAACCAAGTGTATTAAATCATACTAGCATTATTTATGTGGACATCAAAACAAAGAAACAAATTACATTAACTTAGGGGTTGCAAGAATATAAACAAACTGGATCTTTCAGATTTCTGGGTAAAGTATAATGTCATACCAAGTCTGGAAGCTATTTCAGCCTAAGAACTGGGTGTTATATTTAGGTTAGATTATGCATATAATAAAGATATTTTGTGCCTTTTAAAAATAGTGAAAGAAAAATGCCTACATTTGGAAATAAGGTTTATTAGATAACTGCATTCTTTTGGTGGGAATTTAATACAAATCATGCAGTCATCAAGCAAATGTTATTTGCTAAGCATGTTTTGTTCACTGTTCTAAAATTAAATGATGAAATTTTCATGATTTTTCATGATTGCATCCAAACAACAGATAGATATTTGGGCAGCTAAGCCTTAGAATAATCATAAATTTGGGGTCCCCTATCATCTGTGTACTAATATAGCCATGCATTTCTAAATTTCTCAAGGGTCAGGGTGTTGGTCATAGAACACCTGCAAAAATGTTCATTACTAAGTTGCTGCTGTGAATGTTCTTAATTTTCTTTCCCTTTAGTTATTTTGACTGTAGACCAGCTCTCTCTAGAGCTCTTATTCACATTAGCTAGTCAGCATAACTTTCTGTGGTAATGTGATTTATATTAAGAAAAGTACATATTTGATCTTTATCCTGATTGCTGGCACAGAACTCCTAAAATTCTTTCAGTTTTTTTTTTTCTTGGTTTTTGTTTTTGGTCAAAAAAAAAAAAAAGAAAAAAGAAAAAAAAAGTCCAGTGGTTTTCAGGGCTTACTGCTGGCTCTTCTCTCCGGGATCATGGCCCAGCAGGTCTTAAAGGGACCATTAGTGGTGCTAGAACCCAGGTTGACTGCTTGCAAGGCAAACTTCCTGCTTTGTAATCTCTTTGGTTTCAATTCTTTGAATTCTTAAGAATAAGATGAAGTTTTGTTGTGTTAATAAGGTGCCTTTGGACCTCCCCTAAGGAGAGGGCCTGGTTGCCAAGAGAACCAACCATTTGATGAGAGTTGGCATGTTTTTTAGAGTACTCTTACTGGTAGGGGTTTAACCATAAAAGGTGTTCTAACACCTCTGTGTACAATGTTCACCAGAGTGCCCAATTTTTCTTCCTGTATAACCATGTTCATTGCAGTACTGTTTTAGAACAGTCAAAATAAGGAAACAACCTCAGTGTCCAAAACAGAGGACTAAACAGACTATGGTACACAGTGGAAGAAAAAGACAAAATCATGTGGTTTGCTGTTACTGGGGTATAACTGTGGAGCATTATTCTGAGTAAAGTTAGTCATGCAGGAGAGAGACAGACATAGAATGATATCTCCCATATGTGGGATGTAAAGAGACATAGAAGAGGTGGGATTTTTTTAATTTTTAATTTTATTTTTATTTTTTGCTTCTTGGGTCACACCTGGTGTTGCTCAGGGGTTACTTCTGGTTCATGAACTCAGGAATTGGCAGTGCTTGGGGGATCATATGGAATGGTGGGAATTGAACCTGGGTGGGCCTTGTGCAAGGCAAATGTCCTACCCGCTGTGCTATTGCTTCAGCTCCAAAGGTGGGATTTTTTAATCTTGTCTTCTATCCTCCCGGGAAAGGAGAGGAGCCAGAGGTTGAATCAAGTACTAATAGTCAGTGAATTAATCAACCATACCTATGCAGTGGAGCTTCCATGGCCACTTGCAAAGATAGGTTTGGAGCTTCCACAGCCACTTGCAAAGACAGGTTTGGAGAACTTTTAGGTCACTGAATGTGTGGAAGAGTGAGCTGGAAGTGTGCATCCAGAATGGTTAAGAATACACTATGCTGAGGCTGGAGTGATAGTACAGTGGGTAGGGTGTTTGCCTTGCACTCAGATGACGGGGGTTCGATCCTTGGCATCCCATATGGTCCCCAGAGCACTGCCAGGAGTAATTCCTGAGTTTAAAGTCAGGAGTAACCCCTATGCATCGCCGGGTGTGACCCAAAAAGCCAAAAAAAATACACTATGCCATTGCTTGGTGTATCTATTTTTTGTTTTTGTGTATCTTCTTTTTGTTCTGAATTATATAATTTTCTAACAAACCATAGTCCATTTAAGTAAAATTTTTGTCTAGTTCTGTGAGTTCCTCCAGCAAATTCATGGGTTACGCATCCCTCTGACATATTACAAATGGGCCAGCAGCACAGGCGACCGTCTGGATTTGTGGCTGGCATGTGGTGGGGAGGAGGACAGTCTCCTAAGACTAAGCCTTCACCAACAGAATCTAATGCTGTCTCTGGGTAGATAGTTTCAGAATTAAAGTGAGGATTCCCATGCCCCGCCCCCCCCCACCCCTTAGAATTGGTACAAGAACATATTTACCTCCAAATCAATGAAGAAAATGAGCTTTAATTATTCACTGGTGAGATTAAGGATCCACTTAGGAAATTTTTTAGGTTAAAGTCAGAGAGTGTAGTAAGTTCTCACCCTGAAATACATGGCTGTGCATGATATCAGAATCCAGGCATGGATGTGTTTTAAAATATAATTTATTAAGATGTGGTTCTTCCATCAGTGAATAGATTTACATAAAGTGGATATCTTATGGTTGATATCTTACATAAAGATATCCATTAGTGGATATATTGCAGTTGGATATGTTACAGTAGTTATGTTACATCAGTATCCATGTTACTGGTGGATTAAGATATCAGTGGATATGTTACAGACATCTTACAGTGGATGTCTTACACAAAGATATCTATCACCCACGTGTCTTTAGTGATTATGATAGTTTTGTTTGCTTCCTTGGGAAACTGTTTTTCTGTCATTTGCTCTATGCAGTTTGGTTTTAAGAAGCAATGTTGGGGGTATTTGTGGCTCCAAGCCTGGTATTATAGCTCATAAGAATTTTTTTAATTGAAAAACCGTGAGATACAGTTTTGGTCATAAAATGATTGAACACCCATCTCTCTACCAGTGTACATTTTCCACCACCCATGTTCATAGTATTCTCCTATCCCCACCCTTATTTCACCCCTCCCCCTGCCTCTATGGCAGGCAATTTCCTTCTTACTGTAAATAAGCTCACCCTTCCTCTAATGCATTTTTAGTAATTGCCTCTATTTCTCATAGAATAACATTTTAAAATTTTCTTTCGGCACTTTCTTCTTCTGTTTTAAATTCCAATTTGAATTTCACTTGAATAATTTGACAGGTATTCACATACAGGCATTTGTATTCAAAGGCAATGACAAAACCCAGGATTTTTAGTTACCAATATTTTCAGTTTTCTAGCATATCATTTTTCTCCTTTTGTATATTTTCACTGAGTATAAAACCCCAAGTTTGGTTAAAGAAACTTTGGTACATTTACACAATGGAGTACTATGTAGCTGTTAGAAAAGACTAAGTCATGAAATTTACATACAAGTGGTACTACATGGAAAGTATCACGTTAAGCGAAATGACTCAGAAAGAAAGGGATAAACATAGAAAGATTGCATTCATCTGGGGAACATAAAGTAACAAAATAGGAGACTAACACCCAAGAATGGCTGAGATTAGTACCAGGAGTTTTACTTCATGGCTTGGAGGCCAACCACACATGCTAGTGGAAAAAGGAGCTCAGATAGAGAAGGGAACACCAAATAAAGGGTGTTAGGAGGATCCTCCCAGGATGGGAGAAGCATGCTGAAAGTAGACTATGGACCAAACATGATTGTCACCCATTGCCTCTTTTGCAAACCACAACACCCAATAAGAGAGAGAGAACAAAAGGGAATGCCCTGCCACAGAGGCAGGGTAGGATGGGGGGGGATGGGGAGTGGGAGGGATACTGGGATCCGTGGTGGTGGGAAATGGGCACTGGTGGAGGGATGGGTATTTGATCATTGTATAATTGAAACCCAAGCACAAAAATTTGTAAGTCTACAACTCTACCTCATGATGTCTCACTAATAAAAATAAAAAATAAAATAAATAAAAGAAATTTCCTGAAAAAAAATAAAATAAAAGCCCAAGTTTGAGTCGTTGTAATATTTACATAAATATCTTATTTTATTATCCTTCAGTTTCTTTTTATCTTTTTTTAAATAATGAGTCAGCTTGGTCGTGTCCCCAACTTTTTCCTCTTCTGTTGCAATTATTTGTAATTACCATTGTAAAAGAATTCTTTTATATTTATTTACAGTTTCTTAAAATTTTCCAGGTGTGAATTTCTGATTATTCTTTTTGCAATATATAGGATTACTTGAATTTGTAAAACTTCAAATTCTTGTTATTAACCATTATCACTTAGAGTATTGCTTCTATTTCATTCCCTCTATTTAATTACCAATTTCATATACATCTGGCTTTTTCCATTTTATCCTGTGTGGTTCATTCTCTTCTGTTTTTTTCCCCCTGAGGCCACATTCAGAGGTACTCAGTACTTTCTCCTTTGCACTAAGAAATCACTCCTGGCATTACTCGGAGGACCCATGTGGTGCCAGGGATCAACCCTGTTGTGCAAGACAAGTGCCTTAACTCTTGATATATCTCCGTGCTCTTCTGCTGTTTATGCTGTTTTGTCTTTTCAGGCGTACTCCTGCATATTTTTTCTTTGATCTATCATCTAATTACAATTCTTTCTCAATTCTGTTCACTATAATTTTTTTCTCAGCTGTGACAATTTAACTATTAAATACATCCATTGAGTTCTAGTTATGCTATTTTCATTTTGGATTTACTTAAAAGTAGCTAAAAACTTCTTCTGAAATTCTGAATATTGTTTTTTATGCACAAACAGAAAGTAAGGCTATTAAATTTATTAATTAAGGCAGACTGAATTTTTAAAAAAAGGTGTTTGCTATTGCCAAATTCAGGACTGTTTTCATTATCTTTTGTTTTATTTTGTCTTATTTCTTCTATACCTGTGCCAGTCACTTTAGTTCTGTTGTTAAATAATGTGAGTGCTAGCATACAGACTTCTTTCTCCAGGGAAGATTTTGTAATTCCTTTGGTCTGACATTCAGAGATCTTGGGACTCTTACCAATTTCAGTTTTAGGATGACCTAAAGCTCTCTGAAATAGTTCAAATATAGGCTCTCTTCTGCTTCACTATAGTTTCTTGTGTGTATTGTAAAGTTAGAGACATTTGCAAGCAGAATTTAGTGACTATTAAATATTTATAATATTACCCATTCTCGGGGGTATGGTGCTGCCAGCAGGTCAATCTGTATCTATGAGGCGAGTGCATCAGCAGCCTGATGGCGCCTCCAGACTTTCAGATACCCTCAAATTGCTGCTGTGCCTTTGACCAGACCCCAAAAACTTGGGGCAAAGTTTACCGAGAAAATAAACAGCCAAAAGTTAGGTATGTGGGAGACACACCCACAAACCACCTCTGGCTCAGCTATATAATTGGAAGCATGGCCCCTCTGGTTCCTGATCAAATTGCTTAATGGCCATAGTCCCAGAGACTCAGAAACAAATCTCAAAAACCAACAGCTTTTGGCAGAAATGCGTCCAGTCCCTGCAGTAGGTTACTGACACTGGGCCACTCCAGGTGGGAATAGGTTTCGTGCCTTGGCCTATTCCCCCTGGTGGCCCGGTGGCCGGCATTCTCCAGAGGCCACTGGACAGTCAGGTTTGGGACCCCCTTGACACGCGGGGCCTCACAGGATGGGGGTGGAGCTGGCCCTTTCCTCCCTGTCCTAACATGACCCCAATTTGTCACCCACCAATGGCCTTTCTGACTCCTGATCAAGCTGCTTAACGGCCATGATCCAAGAGACCCAGGAACAAATTTCAGAACCCAGCAGGTCTTGGCAGAAATACCTCCAGATTTAATTGTTAAAATTTTAGAATTTCAAAATTGCGTGGCCACTACTGCAACCATGCAACATCACATGTTATTCATAACCAGCAGTAGAAAACAATTGTCTACTGTTGCCTTTTCAGCAGATCTGAGTGTTGGGGTAAAAGGTAAAGGTAAAGGCCCTCCCGTTGATCGTCGATTTGCTCGAGCGGGCCCAGTAACGTCTCCATTGGAGACTTTGTTGTTACTGTGTTTGGCATATCGAATACTCTCGGTAGCTTGCCGGGCTCTCCGAGAGGGGCGGAGGAATCGAACTCGGGTCGGCCATGTTGGCCGCTTGTAAGGCGAACGCCCTACCTCTGTGCTGTAAAATCCCAAATAATAATGGTGGGTCTGGTGTCAAAATATTGAGTGTAATCAAAGTAGAGAGAGATTAATGTGAAAATCATCTGGCCCACAGGTAGGGGGAGGGTGTGGGATGGGGGCATACTGGGGTTTTTGGTAGTGGAGAATGGGCACTGATGAAAATACGGGTTTTTTTTTTTATTGTATGAGACTTAAACCCAAAAACTTTGTAAATACTCTCAAGGTGATTCAATAAATAAAATTATGAAAAATTGAAAAAAAAAAGTAAGGTGGAGTTCATGTCCAATTCAATCAGCTAATCGGTGGCTGAAAAAATAGGCGTACTCTTACATAATATATATATATATTTTTTTTTCCCATTCACTTTCCCAGGCTATAACAATTTAACTCTGAGAGGTTACCAGAATTTTCAGATCCATTATGAAGGATGGGCAATGCTATTAGGAAAACACAATTCCCAACCCCCAATGTACACTCTTAAGCTTTTATTTCTCAAGACTGGGTCCATAATTATTCACTGTCTTGTTAGCCCTCCTGCTTTTAAATAGAAAGTTTTTGATATTTTGTGCAAGTATTCTAGTCCTCATAAAAATAATTTACTGAATTGTTAGTCTGGCATTTTTGGCAGTGAAAACTTCAAACCAAAAATATTTGTGCTGGGCTGCCAAGGAATGACAGTGCCATTAACAACAATGAAAATAACCACAATGGCAATAATAATATAATGTACTCTGCAACCTTTGAGGTTACTTAAAATAGTAATAATTCTGAAAAGATGAACTAAGCACCAGATCTCAATTAACACTTAGAGACTCTGAAGAATTCCTCACCTGTGTCTTCCTGTGTCTTCTCATACATTTTCTGTATTGTTTTAATGAATTGATTATAGTTTTAGACATCATTATGTTTACTCATTTTCAATCTCAGGTTTTTATATGGTTAAAATGGAAATAGGCAGTTTCTATTAGAAACACCAGCCTGTCCAGGATTCATATGTTGAGTATGTTGAATCGCTGCCATCCATCTCATCTGGCCTGGTCCCCCTGAACCTCCTTATATACTTATAGTCTTATGATGAACCACCTCTATACTGTAGCACTGTAGCACTGTCCTCCCATTGTTCATCCATTTGCTCAAGCGGGCACCAGTAACATCTCCATTGTGGGACTTGTTGTTACTGTTTTTGGCATATCTAATATGCCACAGGGAGCTTTCCAGGCTCCGCTGTGTGGGCAGGATACTCTCAGTAGCTTGCCAGGCTGTCCGAGAGGGATGGAGGAATTGAACCCGGGTCAGCCATGTGCAAGGCAAATGCCCTACCCGCTGTGTTATTGCTCCAGAACATCTTGTTCAGTAACTAGAAAAATGCACTTGAAAGGTTTGGGGTAAGTTGTTGGGATAGAGACACAGGTCAGTGGACTGAAATGCATATTGTGTGGCAGGAGGTCTGGGTTTTTATACCTGGCACCAAGCTGGGATAAACAGCAACAACAAAACAACAATAACAACAACAATAACAACAACAACAACAAAAATGGGATGTCATCCCTCATATTGACTTTGGATGATGCTTTCATATATTATAGCACTTGATAAACATTTCAGACCTACTTGAAAGATGAAGACTTTTGAGACTAAAGATCTCTTTTCAGCCTTATAGTATGGACATGAGAAGTAATACACCATCACTTGGTCTATTTTAATAAAGTTGCCAATCATTACATAGGAGGGTGACAGCACAATAATTTCTTTGTATAATGAGAATATACTTGATATAGAATATGAAAAACAAACTACTGAGGAAAGCAATGTGTCAAGAAAAGGGAAATGAAGAGATAAAAATAAGAAGCATGAAGACCCCCTCAGGGCTCTGCAAGCACTCAAGTTAAAAGACCTTCAAGCCAAGGAAGTTTTTCAGTGGTTCCTTATGTCTTGGGCTGTCAGTAATGTCTTGTTCTTGACACAGTCATTCTCTTAACTTCTTAAAAAGAAACATTTATATTTTTAATGTTATTTATTTGTTTTTGGCTAACATCCAGCAGTGTTCAGAGCTTACTACTGGCTCTGTGTTCAGGAATTATTCCTGGTGATGCTCTGGGGACTGTATGGAATGTCACAGATGACCATGAGCAAGGCAAACACGCTCCCTGCTCTACTCTTATTGTTCTGGCCCCTCTTTTAGCTTCATTTGCAGAACACAAACCTATACTTCCTTTTTATATAACCTGTTCATGAAACACTGTGAAAAGGTATTATTTTAGGATGGAGATATACTTATCAAACCTTAGGCCAAGGAGCTCTCCCTGTCAGGAAAGCTAGGCTTTGGCTCTGTGGACATGATTCCATAATCCTGGAGTTGTATCTCTTCTTCAGAGCCACAGCCTAAGGCAGCTTCCACTCAATTGCTGGGATGTTTGACACGTAAGAGTATGACAAACAAAATGACTAAATGTTAAAGACTGAAAATTGTTCCAAAACAAAATGTAAACCTTTCCCTCATCTCTTCGAGAATGTTATGCGACGACTGGAATGGGAAGGAATGGGAGTGAAGATAGACAGTCGGCAACTACACCACCTCCGCTTTGCTGATAATATAGTTCTTATAACACCAAACATCAGCCAAGCGGCACAAATGCTGGCCGACTTCGACTGTGAGTGTGGAAAAGTCGGACTACAGCTGAATCTAACAAAAACAATGTTTATGAGAAATGGTCTCGTTCCTGACATTCCATTCACTCTCAACGGGATGACCATCTCCGAATGCAACTAGTTATGTGTACCTAGGTCGAGAAGTCAACATGATGAATGACCTGGCACCTGAGTTGCGCAGGAGGAAGAGAGGGGCTTGAAATGCCTTTAAGAGCGTCGAAGAAATAGCTAAGAGGTCGAAGAACCTCTGGCTCCGGGCACATCTCTTCCATTCCACTGTTCTTCCTGCATTAACATATGCCTCAGAGACCTGGGCCCTATGAAAACAAGATGAGAACGCTCTTTGAGTCTTCCAAAGAGGAATCAAAAGAGCTATGCTTGGAGCATCTCACTTCACTCAAATGAGAGAAAGAATCTGGAGTTCTGACCTCCAGATCGACGGTCAAGAATCAGGGATGCTGTCTCGTTTGCCAAGGCATCGAAAATCAGGTGGGCTGGACACATTATGAGATTTGGAGACTACTGCTGGACTAGAGCCATTACTGACTGGATTCTCATCGAGTGGCCGCCCACCTATGAGATGGTCAGACTTCTTTGTCAAGACTCTGAACAATCAGTTTGAGGCTGTTCATGTTCCTAGAATGAGCAGACGCCATTGGGCTACATTAGCACATGACAGGGACAAATGGAGATGTTACTGGCACCCGCTCGAGCAGATCGATGAGTAATGGGATGTCAAGTGTCAAGTGATCCCTCATCTCCTCAGTTTTTATGTATATTGTACTTTATAAAGATGCAATATATACTTGATTAACTGAAATCTTTTTTGTCTGTTTGTTTGAACAATGCTCAGGATACTCCTGGTACGTGCTTGGAGATCACTCCTGGGAGTACTGAGGATCTAACCCCGGGGTCCTAAATGCAAAGCATGCTTTTCAGCCCTTTAAGACTTCAATCCATAAATTAACCTTTTAGTTTTGGTTTTGGGGCCATACCTGGGTGTAATCAGGGTTTAGTTCTGGCTCCACTTTCAGGGATCACTCCTGGAGGGGCTCAGGAGACCAAATGTGGTGGCGATGATCAAATATGGGTTGGCTACATGCAAGGAAAGAGCCTCAGCCACTGTGCTGTTTTTGGCCTTAAATTAACTTCTTATACCATGTTGTCTCTATGGAAATCAATCAACAAAAATAAATAGCTCTTCCTTTCCATCTGATGAAGACCAGCCAACTTAGCATGGTAATTTTACACTGCCCAAACTTTGCTAAATATAGAGCTTTAATGCTTAATATGCTTCTCACTTTGCTAGTGATGTAAGTGAAAATTGGCTGCTGCCTTCTTTAGGGTTTATTTGTCCAGTTAATGAATGCCAGTAAGCCATCAAAATAGAAAAACTGGAAACACATATTCTCATTTTCATTCAAATAGTTCCAGCAGCCCATATCTTACATATTTACTAACTAAGAGTAGAAATTCTTCAAAGCAGGGCTTCCTGATTAAGCTCTTTGAGCTTCCCAGATGTGCTTGGTCAGCACTCTTTCCTGCCTCCCCATGGATTAGGTGAATTTAGTAAGAGTGTGGAACAAACTCTCTCTCTCTCTCTCTCTCTCTCTCTCTCTCTCTCTCTCTCTCTCTCTCACACACACACACACACACAGGCTTACTGGTTTCAATTTATTAAACTGGCTTCTAACCTGTGTCTGGCCTCACACCAAGAGGCTTCCTTACATAAGTGAGTCCAGAATCAAATCTCCCAGCTGTGTCCATGATTGTGACTGTTGTTAGGTACAAAATATACAAATTCCACTTTAAAGTGCCTGATTTTCAAGGTTTACTTTTAGTTGAAATCAGCACCATTCATCTTCTGTATTTCCATGGCATTCATCCATCTCTTGTCAATCTTTTATACTTTTCTCTACTTCCCCCCTTTTGGGTTCATTGCCAAAATAGTTTGCCTTATCATCTCTCATTTTTCAAGTTCCAGGAAAAAGAAATACTGAGTTCCATCTATTCCAAAGTAACCAGAGGCGAGTTTATAGCAATGTTTCCTGTCTGTTGAAATCACCTGATAGCTGAGAAAGCAGGGTTTGTTTTACTGTGTTATCAGTGATCAAGCACCCAAGCTCATCTCTGGGGCACAAGCCCTACATTGCCAAGCTCTTCTTGATCTCCAAGTAGGATCAGGATAGGTGCATCTCTATCCCCACATTTCTCTGTAGAGACCAGTATCCACAAGGGTTTATGTCATTGGCTATATAGCCAATCTCTTTGCTTCAGTTATCTGGAGGTTATATTAACTTCTATATACTAACTCTGCAACAATTTTAGAGCCCTTTGAGTTTTACACATACTGTAAAATACATACATGAAGCATTTTGTGGTTATGGAAACAGGCTTGAGTTAAGCTATATACTTGTAAATGGTGGCACTGGGTTTGAATTTAAGGATTTTGCATTCTTCCTCAATTTTTAGCTATCCCTTTTTTGTAGCATAATTCCTGTACTTGAAGACTCCCCCCCCCCCCCACTTAGTATCTAAATGCTTTCTGAACACTTGGGTTGCTTTGTGAGATTGGATGTTCAGAGCCGAAAGTACAAGTTGACATGTGAATGCCCCAGGTGACATTGGCAGTGATTCCTGGCCTGTTCCCAGATGGCTGCTCTGTCCCTGGCAACAGGGCACAATTTCCACAAAGCCTCTTTGTGTTCTCTGTGTGTCTTGGAAGAAACCACTGTGTGGAAGACAGGAGGCCTAGTCAAGTGAGTTTGCAACCCTGATGGCGTCTCTACTAAAGAGAAGAGACACATGCCACTGTGCCACCTCTCTTCAAAGTCTCCCCTTCCCTGCTCCCCAATATGCATCCAACCCTCTTCAAGATGCTTTGCACCTCTCAGTGGTGTCTGCTCTGTTATCTGCTCCTTATACTTCCTTCGCCACATTACCATGATCAGTGAGATGCAGAGAACCCCTACCCAGGTGATTTGTTCCAGTCAGGGGAATGGGGACAGAAGGACAAAAGATGCCCTTGGTGGGCCAAGGTCTTAAGAGACAGTGTGTGCTTCTGCTCATCCCTCGTTTATTATATTTTTTTAAATTTTATTTCATAAAGTTGTCCACAATAATTGATTATATTTCAAAACAAATCCCACCACCTTTCCACCTTTTCACCACCATTGTCTCTAAGTTTCTCACTACTCAAGCCTGCCCCACAGGCAGATGCTAGATAATTTATATTGTATTGCTTGTTATGAATAGTATAAGAGTTTGTCTCATGGTGACTCAATAAAAAAGCAAAAAAAAAAAACATTAATAGTATGAGATATCTTATGGTTGCTTTTGTGACCCCATGCTTCTGGAATTCTAAAAATTTAAGTAATTGCATTGAGCTGCTTGGTTCTGAGATTCATTTGTGAGTCTCTGGATCATGGCTGTTAATGCACCTAAATGGCAGGCAGAAGCAGTTTGTGGTGTGACAGCCAGGACCCCAGAAATATGGGGTGATGGGAAGGGATGACCAAGCCCTCACCCCATGAGGCCTGTCATTTTCCATCACTGGACCCACACATCTGTGTTTTTCAGCAGATTTATTTTCTTGCCTGGGGGGCCCAGGACAAGTCTATGAAAATTGACAGTGAGGGTGGTAGCAATTGAGTTCTGGAGGTTTGGGGTGCCGGGGCTCATGGGAGAGAACTGCTAACCCCTCTTGTGCTTCTCCCTTACATCATGAGGAAAAAGTTGCTGAGTCACTACTGGCACCCAAACACCCAAATCAAGAGATGTGGGGAATACAGCTGAACCGAACCCAAAGCGTGGAGTTAGGTCCAAATGAACCCAGAACAACCCAGTGACAAATGGAATGGGACGGAGTTTGCTTTTCTGCATAAAGAACTGAGTGTTGGGGCTATTCCTTATCAGGCTTCTTGCATACCAGTGTGCATACCATCCACAAGTACAGATGTGCACATTCAAGGACACACACACACACACACACACAAACACACACACACTTTCCACCATGAGAAAGAAAACACAATTTCTACTTCTTTTTCAAGGGTCATTACAAGTGAAGACTTCTTTTAGGCAAGGTGGGAGTACCATACCAGCCTTCTGCTTCTCTAGAATAACTTCCACCTACCTGGGCACATGTTGCCCTACTCCATGTCATGCTTGACTGCTCAGAGCAGACATTGGTAAAAGCAGAACTGGAGCAGAATCTTGAGGGCAGAGGTGACCACAGATGAGCAGTAACTCCTCTAAGTGCAGTGGAAGTTTAGTAAGAATTGATGTTAGTCTCCCAGGACACACCAGGACACACCAGGTCAGGGGCCCCTGCTCCAAAGGAGACTGGATGTTTGCCCTGGTAGATGTGTTGCTTGCCAATGGACCAGTACCCCACTTGATCCTACATCCAGCAATCACCCAGCATTCCAGTTCCCATAGCTGATCCTACCATGAGTGAACACACCCAGGGCCACATTCTTAAAACCCGACCAGAGAAAGAAATTCATTTGCTGGTTGAAAATAAAAACAGAGTCTCCTGCCTCCGTGCCTGGCTGCCCTCACTGGGGCCCCTAGGAGGAAGGTGGGTTGAGTTTCCCTCCCCACCCTGAGCAGAGCCCTGGCAGCTGAAGACCTCTGGTTCTAGCCACAGCCATGCTTAAGACCACTCTCCACACGTTCAAACGAGCATCACGCATGAAGGGACTGGCAGAGGAACCCAGGTGTGTGGGACCCGGGGTGTAGATCTCCAAGCCTGCTTGAAGCGGGGCATCTTATTATCTAGTTCTTACTCTGGAGAACCTGGCAGGCTACCAAAAGTATCCTGCCCACACAGCAGGGTCTGGCAAACTCCCCGTGGCATATTCAATATGCCAAAAACCAGTAACAATGATGGGTCTCATTCTCCTGACCCTGAAAGAGCCTCGAATGTGGCACTTTTTAAAATCTCAGGGCTAGGTCGAAGGAGATGTTACTGGGGCCTGCTTGAGGCAACCGATGAACAACAGGATGACAGTGATACATTGATATTCAAAAGGTATTATCAACATGGCCATGCTAACTGCAGATCTATTCATAAAAAAGAAACATGGCAATTACTTAAGTGTCAATTGATGAATAGAGTATTTGGGAGATCTGTCTAATGAAATATTTAATATTCAGCCACCAAAAAGTAGATAAGCTTGCTAATTTATGACAACATGGATGAACCGAAGGACTTTATACTAAGCCAACCAGACAAAGATGTCAATTTCACATGTGAAATCTAAAGCCAAATGATCCAAAGACAAAACCACGTTCATAAATACAGGGAGTAGATTGCTGGTACTCAGAGGTTGGGGGAAGGAAGAGGTGGGTGAAATGGAAGAAGATACAGAGCTCAGTTATGAAATGAGTAAGTTGTGTGGATATAATACACACTAGAGGAAATAGAATTAGTAACACTAAATTGCATATTTAAAAGCAAAGAGAATAGATCTTGACAGTTCTTATCATAAAAGATTGTAATAATGTACGGTTGATAGATTGAACTTGTTTTATTGTGGGTATCATTTTGCACATTATCTAAAAAGCAAAGACACGCATGCACCTGATACGAATAATTTATGTGCATTATGTTCTAATGTTTGTGTAATTTTTGTAGCAAAATAAAAGAAAGTATAACTCACCTGGTGGCCTCAGAGAGACTTAACAAATGCAACTAACACATCGTCACCTTAATATTAATTTATTTACTAGATGAACAGGTATAGCCTAGATGTTTGATGGGACAGAAATAGGTAGGGAACAGGCATGCAGCAAGGTAGGATTCTGGGGACCCCTGCTAGGAGGTTCTGCCTAGTGGGAGTTGGCTGGTGGGCTCCTGAGGGAGAAGAAACTTCTGAATTTCCAGGGGCAAATAAATTTAAGGACTGATCAATGGCTATGCAGGATTCTTTTTTTTTTTTTCTTTTTGAGTCAAACTGGCAATGCACAGGGGTTACTCCTGACTCATGCACTCAGGAATTACTCCTGGCGGTGCTCAGGGACCATGTGGGAGGCTGGGAATTGAACCCGGGTCGGCCACATGCAAGGAAGATGCTCTACCCGCTGTGCCATTGCTCCAACTCCTGATTCTATTTTTTAAACCTTAGCTTCCTAGCACAGCGGTAGGGCGTTTGCCTTGCACGCAGCCAACATGGCCGACCCGAATTTGATTCCTCCACCCCTCTCGGAGAGCCTGGCAAGCTACCGAGAGTATCTCGCCCGCACGGCAGAGCCTGGCAAGCTACTCGTGATGTATTCGGCATGCCAAACACAGTAACAACAAAGTCTCCAATGGAGACGTTACTGGGCCCACTCGAGCAAATCAATGAACAACAGGAGGACAGTGACAGTGACAGCTTCCTAAGAAAGCAAGGCCCTGCTGGCTCCATCTGCAGCAACTGGACACAAATTTGTCTGCCCCCCTCCAAAGAAGCCATACATGGCTCTGCTCCTGGATGTCCCTATTTGTTTGCTCACTTGATTTCTCAACAGCCATCTCATGTGAGACTTCAAATTCAGGACTGTCAATCCATCATGTGTGCAGGGATTTTTTTTCCCTTCATGCTTAGTAGACAGCTAAGACTGGCCAGGAGTGGAGTGTGGGAGGCATGTGCCTGGGGCTTGCAGCCAGGTTCTGGGACTACTGGTCAACTGCCTTCTACACCTGATCCTGCCCTTTGTGGAATGCCCTGTAGGCTAGCGATATCCTGGCAGACTGACTTGCTGTCTCCTGCTAGTGCTGGCAGCTGCAACTTGATGTTCCACAAGTTTGTCTACTGGCATTCTGGAAAGGACCTGCCTGGCCTCCTCCTGAAGCCCCTTCCATAATCCTCTGTGATATCTGTACCAGGCTGGACCCTCCTGCCTTTTATTCCTCTTAGTTCCAGGAAAGGTTTATATCAGAAATCCTTCTGTATCCTTTTCTCCCAGAAGGGAGCATAACATGAAGCTCATCATAACCATGCTGCTGGATCCTGCGCCAGGCTGTTTCACTTAGAGCACCCCAGAGGGGGCTGGTGAGAGCCTTCCCCACCCCCAAGGGACTCAGTTCTGGCAGCTGAAAACCAGACCTCAACTTCTGCCTTGCTCATGGAGGCTTTTCACATGCTCTCCACATTACCCATGAGGGAACCCCTGGAAAACCTAGGTATGCAGGACTTTGTGACTTTAAGGAGGACATTGGTAGCAACACAATTTTAGTTGGAGACTTTAACATTGCCTTATCACCTCTGGATAGATCAACAAGATTAAAACTCAGCAAGGAAACACTGGCTTTGAGGGAAGAAATAGAAGAGAGACGACTAATAGAGAGAGGGCTTTACATCCAGTGCACACAGAGCATTCTTCAAGATAGACTAGAAATTGTGTCAACTATCTTCTCAGACCATGATCCACTGAAGATAGAAGTTAATCACACACAGACACGGAGAACCAAATCAAACATATGGAAATTAAACAACTCAATGTTGAACAATGAGTGGGACAGGGAGGAAGTTGAGAAAGAAATCAACTCCTAGAAACAATAGACTCGTATAATAAAGTTGCAGGCTATAAAATCAATATCCAAAAGTCCAGTCATCACATGATATTCTCAAGGGTGGCACTGAAGAGTTTTGGTGAAATGGTATCACTGCTGAACCCCTCTCTCGACATTGATGATCACTTCTTTGTAGAATGGTGAGATCCTGGTAGTGAATCCGCAATACAGCTCATGGAGGATCCTGATGTATTGAGTTTGAATGTCCTGATTGGCTAGGGCTTCAATGAACTTCAATGACTGCTTCAGTCTCAACAGAATCAAAGGCCTTCTTTAAATCAATGAACGTTAGACAGAGTGGCATCTTGAACTCCCGAGAAACCTCAATGAGCTTGGTTATCGTGTGGATATGGTTGATCTTACTGAATCCTTTGCGGAACCCAGCTTGCTTGCATGGTAGTCCTTCATCTAGAGTTCTGCCAATCCTATTCAGATGACTCAAGTGAACAGTGTGTAGATGACAGACAACAGGCAGATTGGGTAATAGTTGCCAATGTCGTGGATGTCTCCCTTCTTGTACAGTAGTACTGTCCTGCTGGTTTCCCACTGGGACGGAACCTTGCATTCAGACAGGTAGCACGTGAAGAGTCGAGCCAGTGCATTGATGAGTACAGATGGCAGGTTCTTCAAGTGTTCAGGTCTGACCTTGTCTGGGCCAGGTGCTGTTCATTTCTTTACCAACGAAATGGTATGTCAGATTTCAGAAGGGAGAATGTTGGGAATGACATATCCATCCTGTGGAATTTGGTATGTGGGCAGGTGGACGTGGCTATCAAACAGATCTGAGTAGAAGTCATGAATAATCTTCTCCATTGCCCTTGTGGAATATGTGATAGATCCATCAGGACATCGGAGGGCAGTCGTCTTGGTCTTGTAGTTGGTGAAAGACAGGTGGGCATTGGGAATGCTTTTCCCAGCTTCTACTGCATCTACCAGCACTGCTGCTCTTCTCTCTTTGAGATCTTCCTTTATCGCATCTCTGCACTGCTTCGCGAGCTCGGACGTTTGCTTGTGGTTGCCTGAGGCTTGTGCCAAGCCACTTGGTGAATAGCTTGAGAGTTTTCGAAGACAGGCATTTTTTTTGTGACTATCTCTCTCTTGGCATTCCTTGCACAATCATGGAGGTGCTGAACCAGTCGGTCATATTCCTCCTTAATGTTGTCAATGACGGCATCTTGCCATGTTGCAGCAATAGTGCCAAAGAGCTCCCAGTTGGTGGTTGTTCAAGGAGTTCTCTTCTTAAACTCTGCATCCCTTTCTCCCCACTCTGTGAAGTAGAATTTTGCATGAAGGAGACGGTGGTCAGATGCCGTTTGAAATTTTGGGACAACAGCGACATTGGTTAGGCAAAACCATTGACTGAATACATTGTGGTCAATTTCGTTGTGGAACCGTCCACCAGAAATGTCAGACAATGACTGGAATGGGAAAGAATGGGAGTGAAGATAGATAATCGGCTACTACACCAACTCTGCTTTGCTGATGACATTGTTCTAATAACACCAAACATTAGCCAAGCAGCACAAATGCTGGCCGACTTCAACCATGAGTGTGAAAAAGTCAGACTACAGCTGAATCTCATGAAGACAATGTTTATGAGAAAGTCTCATTCCTGACGTTACATTCGCTCTCAATGGAACGACCATCTCCAATTGCAACAGTTATGTGTACCTAGGTCGAGATGTCAACGTGACGAATGACCTGGCACCTGAGTTGTGCAGGAGGAAGAGAGTGGCTTGGAACGCCTTCAAGAGTGTCGAATAAATAATTAGAGGACGAAGAACCTCCAGCTCTGGGCACATCTCTTTGATTCCACTTTTCTTCCTGCATTAACATATGCCTCATAGACCTGGGTCCTATGAAAAAAGGATGAGAACGCTATTTGGGTCTCTCAAAGAGGAATCGAAAGAACTATGCTTGGAGTATCATGCTTCACTCAAATGAGAGAAAGAATCTGGAGTTCTGACCTCCATTGATGGTCAAGAGTCAGGGACACTGTCTTGTTTGCCAAGGTGTTGAAAATCAGATTGGCTGGTCACGTAATGAGATTTGGAGATGACTGCTGGACTAGAGCCATTACCGACTGGATTCCATGGGACGTCAAAAGATCTTGTGGCCGCCCACCTACAAGATGGTCAGACTTCTTCGTTAAGACCCTGAATGATCAGTTTGAGGCTCTTCGTGTTCCTAGAATGAACAGATGCCATTGGGCTACACTAGCATGTGACAGGGATAAATAGAGATGTTACTGGCGCCCACTCAAGCAAATCGATGAGTAATGGGGAGTCAAGTGATCTAGTGATTTATGAAATTAAAATATTTCTTAATCTACAGTTATTTCCTTTATGTAAATTTCTATAAATAAGATTTCCTAGATAAAAATATGCACAGTTTATGTTCCAGTTCCTCTCTAGGTGAAGAACTTCATGAGGACAAGGGAGGAAATCTGCCTTGATCTTGTGTAATTCTTCTTGCCTAACAAATATTGCAAGTGAGGAAAGTGTAAGAAAGAAGGTGTAAATAGTCTTTCACTAATGTTTATTGAAAGAATAAATCTGATAATAAAAAAGTATTTTAGAGATTGGAAGAAAAATATGGGCCTTTAATGTCAATCTATGACTTAAGGCATATGCAATTTTCTTTGGTCACTCTGATAGCAAAAACAATGAATTTTTGTTTATTAATCTAGTTCTGGGATGGGCCTGATGTAAAAGAGGTTGTAACTTTGCCAAAATTAATTATTATATACAATGAAAATAATTATTCCTACATATGAATCAGGGCTGGAGTGATAGCACAGCCGGTAAAGCATTTGCCTTGCACGCGGCTGACATGACTGACCCGGGTTCGAATCCTCCACCCCTCTCAGAGAGCCCAGCAAGCTATTGAGAGTATCTCACCCACACGGCAAAGCCTGGCAAGCTACTCATGATGTATTCGATATGCCAAAGCAGTAACAACAAGTCTCACAATTTGTTGTGAGACGTTACTGGTGCCCGTTTGAGCAAATCGATGAACAACAGGAGGACAGTGCTACAGTGCTACCCAAAGGTCCATGACATTCCTATATGCAAAAAATAAGAGAGAATAAAGTGACATGGAAAAAGCAAACCCATTCACAATTATTTCTCAGAAAAACAAATAGCTCGGAATCAGCTTAACTAAGGAGGTAAAGGACCTGCACAAAGAAAACTACAAAACGCTACTTCACAGAACAAAAGAGGATGCGAGGAAATGGAAAGATATCCCCTGCGCAGGGATTGGGAGAATTAACATTGTCAAAATGGCAAAAGGGCTGAACCAGTCAGCATTCCCACCAGCAGTGAAGGAGAGCCCCTTCCTCCCCACATCTGTGCCAACACTGGCGGCTTTTTTTCTTTAGGATGTGTGCCAGTCTCTGTGGTGTGAGATGATATCTCATTGTTTTGATCTGCATCTCCCTGATGATTAGTGATGAGGAACATTTTTTCATGTGCCTTTTGGCCATTTGTATTTCTTCTTTGAGAAAGTTTCTGTTCATTTCATTGCCCCATTTTCTGATGGAGGGATGGTTACTCGATCATTGTATCACTGAAACGTAAACATGAAAGTTTGTAAGTTTGTAGGTCTGTAACTGTACTTCATGGTGATTCGTTAAAAATTTTAAAAAAATATATAGATAGAGGTGTCATTTTTGACCAAAAATGTTGAAGGAAATTGCTGTATCCTTTACCAAATAAATAAAATCCTTTATTTTATTTTAATAAAATATCATTTTATTTGAATTTGCTTCTATGTACTAGCAAATTACATTCTCTCAATCACCTGAAATTCTACTTTGTCAAGAAGAGGTTCAGGGAAAAGAAATTTTAAATTGTGTTATATTCAAGCATGAAAGGTATTACCAAATTATACTAACCCAATGTAGAGAAAGTTAGTTGTGTGTGTGTGTTTGTGTGTGTATGTATATAAAATGAACAGGATAATATATATTTATAAACATATATGTATATATAATATAATGAATATATCATCTATATAACGAACAGTAGTTATTTTACAAAGTCTGTTTAAACATTCCCCCACCTGTCCTGCCTCCGCTCAATGCACCCACACTCCCCACATACACAAACACACCAGTATACACATAAAGGAAAATCAACTCTGCCATCTGGTGTGAAAATGGCTCATTGCAACTTTTACCTCAAAACAAGCCATTCTTTATTTATGGAGAACCATCATGCCATAGTGAGATCCCAGCCATTTTGTTACAAACAGGCAACTGAAGTCTGTTACAGATTTTAAAACGTTCTTTCTGCTAACATTTTTTAAATGATTGCATAGTTACAACCTACATTGAATCCTATTGACTCTCAGATGACAAATGTACTCACTCTGAGTTTCCATGATACAATGTCAGGATTAAATGAGATGTGGATTCCAACCAAGCACACTAGGAATTTCTGCTCTGAGCAGCAGCATTACTGCCCAGCTCTGGGAGACAGTCAGGCATCTGGGACTGGGTAATCAGAAATCAGGTCACAGAAACTGAAACTGAGTGTCAGAGGCTGGGTTTGACTGGAACATATGGCCTCCGGATGCAGAGAAAACCCCAAAATGCAGGAAAGAACGTCAACAGGTCACATCTGTGGGAAACCTGGGGAACAGACAAGACAGACACCGAGAAGATAAAGCCTGGAAAAGATGATAAAGCATGGAAGAGATAAAGGATGGAAAGGTGGGCAAGAGTAGAAAGCGGGTATCCATGCAGACATCTTCTACAAACCACCCACTCCCCTCCCTGCCACAGAGTTGAAAATCTAAAGATAACTTTTTAAAAAAATGAATCACTTTATTTGGTGCTCTCTTCTCTATCTGAGCTTCCTTTTCCCCTAGCACGTGTGGCTGGCCTCCAAGTCATGGAGCAAAATTTCTAGTACTAATCTCAGCCACTCCTGGGTGTTATTCTCCCATTTTGTTGCTTTATGTTCCCCAGATGAATGCAATCTTTCTATGCCTGTCCCTCTCTTTCTGACTCCTTTCGCTTAACATACTTTCCATGTAGTACCACTTGTATGTAAATTTCATGACTTCGTCTTTTCTAACAGCTACATAGTACTCCTTTGTGTAAATGTACCAAACTTTCTTTAACCAGTCATCTGTTCTCGGGCACTCAGTTTTTTTCCAGATTCTGGCTATTGTAAAGTTTGCTGCAATGAACAAACAATTGCAGATGTCACTTCGACTGTATTTGTCACCAAATAGATGTCACCAAATAAAGGATATTGGGAGGATCCTCCCAGGGTGGGAGAAGCATGCTGAAAGCAGACTATAGACCAAACATGATTGCCACTCAGTGCCTCTCTTGCAAACCACAGCACCCAAAAGGAGAGAGAGAGAACAAGGGGGAATGCCCTGCCACAGAGGCAGGGTGTGATGGGGGGGGGGCGGGGGGGTGGGAGGGATGCTGGGACCCGTGGTGGTGGAGGATGGGCACTGGTGGAGGGATGGGTACTTGATCATTGTATAACTGAAACCCAAGCACAAAAATTTGTAAGTCTATAACTGTACCTCATGGTGTTTCACTAATAAAAAAATTTTTAAAAAATGAATCACCGTGAGATCCAGTTACAGATTTACAAACTTTTGTGATTGCATTTCAGTCATACAACAATCGACCCTCCACCGGTGCCCATTCTCCACCTCCCCAAATCTTAACTGCTAATAACCTATTAATAGTTAACCTCCTGGTTTTCCAGACCAAAAATAGAAACAATCAATGAACACATATTTTATATGTTTTATGTACTGTCTGTGTCTTCCACAATAAGGCTATAGAATTGTTTAGAAGATCATAAGAAAAATACACACAAAAATGTTTGTACAAAAATACAATTGTATTGTACTGAAGTGTATTAATGGTCGACCTGTGCAGATTGAAACCATGAGATTCACAAGTCAGGGGCACTCAGCTCTGTATCCGGAAGATATCTGCTCCTTTCTGGGTTGAGACGCCAGCTCACCTTTACTCATCTCATGCATGCAAATCCTGCATAGCCTTTATCACGGCCCTCACAGCCATTCTCAAACTGAAAAATGTTCATCTGGGAAGAAAGCTACAAAAGGCTGGTTTCCAGACCAGGTTTTCCTGAAAGATGAGTCAGTAGGCCTGAGGGAATTTTCCAAATCTTAATTTTTAGTAAAATCTACTAAATCTAGATGGCATAAGGATTTCAGACGGAGAAATAAAATCAAGTCCTATAATTCTAGTTGCTTCTTACATTCCTCATTTAAGCAAACAACAGATATGCAACATAAAAGCTAAATTTTCATGAACAATCTCATTTAGAAAATGTACAATGTAGTTTGATCATGTTGTCATATATGTTACATTGTAATTAGTAAAATCGAAGTTTGCACATTCTTTTTGTAAGGACACATAAACATTTACTAAAAGTAAAAATAACCTAGAACATAAAGCAATTCTAAATAAATTTTTAAAAATTGGAATCATGAAAATAGATGATTTTAAATACTGCACTTAGGTTAAAAATTATTGGCAAAATAATTATCAGGAAAAAAATTTGAAAATTAAGCATTATATTTCTACAGATACTTGGGTTAAAGGCAAAACTTGGAAATTAAAATTGCTTGCAACAGGTGCTGGTGCGATAGGGCGATTTGCCTTGCATGCGACTGACCCAGGTTCGATTCTCAGTATCCCACATGGTCCCCGGAGCACCGCCAAGAGTAATTCCTGAGTGCGAAGCAAGGAGTAACCCCTGTGCATTGCCGGGTGTGACCCAAAAAGAAAAAAAAAACAGAAAAGAAAGAAAAAAAATTGCTTGCAACAGATTATGGTGACAAACATATCAATACCATTGAGATTCAGCTTATGACAAATTTGGAGGGAAACATGTAGCTCTTTAAATCAATTAAGAAAAAATGAAGGCTAACAGTAAGATAAGCGATCATTTCAAAAGGCTTATTTTTTAAATGTCATTTATTTAAAATCAAAGAATGGAACGAACAGGGTGAGAGACTGTCAGAGTTCATCATGTCGACCAAGACCATCCATGGTAACTCACAGTTCCAGAAGGCAGAATCTAAACGATGGACATGGGAGTCTCCCGGTGGACGATTCCACAACGAAATAGACCACATCATATTCAATCGACGGTTTTGCCTGACTGATGTCGCTGTTGTCCCAAAATTTCGAACGGGATCGGACCACCGACTCCTTCGTGCAAAATTCTACTTCACAGAGCGGGGAGAAAGGGCTGCAAAGTTCAAAAAGAGAACTCCCAGAATGACCACCAACTGGGAACTCTTTGGTACTATTGCGGCAACATGGGAAGATGCCATTGTTGACAACATTGACGAGGAATACGATCGACTGGTTCAGCACCTCCATGAATGTGCGAGGATCGCCAAGGGAGAGATAGCCACAAAAAGTCGCCTATCTTCGAAAACTCTTGAGCTAATTCGCCAGCGTGGTTTGGCGCATGCCTCAGGCAACCGCAAGCTAACGTCCGAGCTTGCAAAGCAGTGCAGAGATGCGATCAAGGAAGACCTCAAAGAGAGAAGAGCAGAAGTACTGGTAGATGCGGCAGAAGCCGGGAAAAGTATTCGTAACGCCCGCCTGTCCTTCGCCAACTATAAGAGCAAGATGACTGCCCTCCGACGTCCTGATGGATCCATCACATCCTCCAGAACGGCAATGGAGAAGATTATCCATGACTTCTACTCAAATCTCTTCGATAGCCATGTCCACTTGCCAACATACCAAATTCCACAGGATGGGTATGTTGTTCCCAACGTTCTCCCCTCCGAAATCCGACACGCCATTTCGTTGGTAAAGAAACAAACAGCACCCGGCCCAGACAAGGTCAGACCTGAACACCTGAAGAACCTGCCGTCAGTACTCATCAATACACTGGCTCGGCTCTTCACTCGCTACCTGTCTGAATGCAAGGTTCCATCCCAATGGAAAACCAGCAGGACCGTACTACTGTTCAAGAAGGGAGACATCCATGACATTGGCAACTATCGCCCGATCTGCCTATTGTCTGTCATCTACAAGTTGTTCACTCGAGTCATCCTGAATAGGATTGGCAGAACATTAGATGAAGGACAACCATGCGAGCAAGCAGGGTTCCGCAAAGGATTCAGCACCATTGACCATATCCACACGATAACCAAGCTCATTGAGGTTTCTCGGGAGTTCAAGATGCCGCTCTGCTTAACGTTCATTGATTTAAAGAAGGCCTTTGATTCTGTTGAGACGGAAGCGGTCATTGAAGCCCTAGCCAATCAGGGCATTCAAGCCCAATACATCAGGATCCTCCGTGAGCTGTATTGCGGATTCACTACCAGGATCTCACCATTCTACAAAGAAGTGATCGTTGATGTCAAGAGAGGGGTGCGGCAGGGTGATACCATTTCACCGAAACTCTTCAGTGCCACCCTCGAGAACATCATGCGACGACTGGAATGGGAAGGAATGGGAGTGAAGATAGATGGTCGGCAATTACACCACCTCCGCTTTGCTGATGACATTGTTTTAATAACACCAAACATCAGCCAAGCGGCACAAATGCTGGCCGACTTTGACCGTGAGTGTGGAAAGGTAGGACTACAGCTGAATCTTACGAAGACAATGTTTATGAAAAACAGCCTCGTTCCTGATGCCCCATTCGCTCTCAATGGAACGACCATCTCCGAATGCAACAGCTATGTGTACCTAGGTCGAGAGGTCAACATGACAAATGACCTGGCACCCGAGCTGCGCAGGAGGAAGAGAGCGGCTTGGAACGCCTTCAAGAACGTCGAAGAAATAGCTAAGAGGACGAAGAACCTCCGGCTCCGGGCACATCTCTTTGATTCCACTGTTCTTCCTGCATTAACATATGCCTCAGAGACCTGGGCCCTACGCAAACAAGATGAGAACGCTATTCAGGTCTCCCAAAGAAGAATAGAAAGAGCTATGCTTGGAATATCACGTTTCACTCAAATGAGAGAACGAATCCGGAGTTCTGACATCCGTCGACGATCAAGGATCAGGGACGCTGTCTCATTTGCCAAGGTGTCGAAAATCAGATGGGCTGGTCACGTAATGAGATTTAAAGATGACCGTTGGACTAGAGCTGTTACTGATTGGATTCCACGGGATGTCAAAAGACCGCGTGGCCGCCCACCTACCAGATGGTCAGACTTCTTCGTCAAGATCATGAACGATCGGTTTGAGGCCCTTCATGTTCCCGGAGCGAACAGATGCCATTGGGCTACACTAGCACGTGACAGGGACAAATGGAGACGTTACTGGCGCCCGCTCGAGCAAATCGACGACTAACGGGAAGTTAAGTGTGATTAAGTGATTAAAATCAAAACACCAATAAAGCATTAAATAGTATAAGTAACCATTTAAGATTGTCCTGGTAAGAATTAAATACATTTACTTTAATTAAAATAAATACACAGCTGTTGAAATTTTAATGGGAAGTCCCTGAAATCTGTAAGTGTGGTGAAACTCCATATCTTTGCATGTTTGTACAAATGGAGATACTGATTATAGTATAAATGGAAATGCACAGTCAATGAGATGATGAAAAACAAAGAGTGCAAGGTTGGAAGATTTATATCACAAGATGTAAAAATCTATAATTAAGTTAGAGTAATTGAGGTGCTGTGATACTGACCAAAGATCAACACAATGTTCAGTGAAACAGCAGAGGATGCAAGATCAGAACCAGCAGTTTGGAGTCACTCTGGCAAAAACAACACACTGAGGGGAAAGAAGATGGTCTTTTTATAGATGTTTCTGAGTCTGGGGGTTCACTGTATTACTGTATCACTGTCATCCTGTTGTTCATCGATTTGCTCAAGCAGGCACCAGTAATGTCTCCATTCGTCCCAGCCCTGAGATTTTAGCAGCCTCTCCTTAGTGCCTTATTGGAGGCTCTTTCAGGATCAGGGGAACGCGATCATTATTGTTACTGTTTGGGGCATATTAAATATGCCACGGGGAGCTGTGTACAGGCTCTGCCGTACAGTTGGAATACTCTTGGTAGCTTGCTGGGCTCTCTGATTAGGAACATCAGTGGGCTAGACTATCAGAGGTCGGGAGCTTTGTTTTATAGTCTCTGGATCTTGGCCGTTGATGGAATTACATGGGCCGGGGGCAGTTTGTGGGTGCGACTGCCAAGCTACTGGAAAATGGTAGATCTGTGTGGAGGAGGCCCAGTCCCGATCCGAGCAGGCTTGGAGATTTCAGCCCCGAGTCCCACATACCTGGGTTCTTCTGCTGGTTCCTTCATGCTTAAGGCTGGACCGAGCATGTGGAGAGTGGCCTTGAGCATGGCTGTGGCTGGGTTCTGGAGGTTTTTGGCTGCCGGGGTTCTGCTTTTGAGTGGGGAGAGAAACTTCAACCTGCCCCGCTCCAAGGGTCCCCAGTGAAGACACTGGTACAGCGGCAGGAGGTTCTGCATCGCTCTCTTCCAGGAGCTTTGTTTTCTAGTCTCTGGATACAGAGTCTGGGGGAATATTATATGCAAAAAGATATAAATATTAGATCACTTGATCACTTGACATCCTGTTACTCATCGATTTGCTCAAGCGGGCTCCAGTAACATCTCCATTCCGTCCCTGTCACGTGCTAGTGTAGCCCAATGGTGTCTGCTCGTTCTAGGAACACGGAGAGCCTCAACTGATCATTCAGGGACTTGCCGAAGAAATCTGACAATCTCATAGTTGGGCGGCCACACAATCTTTTGACGTCCCGTGGATTCCAATCGGTAACAGCTCTGGTCTAGTGGTCATCTTTAAATCCCATTACATGTCCAGCCCATCTGATTTTTGACATCTTTGCAAATGAGACAATATCCCTGATTCTTGACCATCGACAGAGGTTGGAACTCCGGATTCTTTCTCTCATTAGAGTGAAGCATGATACTACAAGCATAGCTCTTTCGATTCGTCTTTGGGAGAGCCAAATAGCATACTCATCCTGTTTTCGTAGGGCCCAGGTCTCTGAGGTTTATGTTATTGCATAAAGAACAGTGGAATCAAAGAGTTGTGCCCCGAGTCGGAGGTTCTTCATCCTCTTAGCTATTTCTTCAACGCTCTTGAAGGTGTTCCAAGCCGCTCTCTTCCTCCTGCACAACTCAGGTGCCAGGTCATTTGTCATGTTGACTTCTTGACCTAGGTACACATGACTGTTACATTTGGAGATGTTCATTCCACTGAGGGCAAATGGAACATCAGGAACGAGACTGTTTCTCATAAACATTGTCTTTGTGAGATTCAGCTGTAGTCTGACCTTTTCACACTCACAGTTGAAGTCAGGCAGCATTTGTGCCACTTGGCTAATGTTTGGTCTTATTAGAATGATGTCATCAGCAAAGTGGAGGTGGTGCAGTTGCCAACCATCTATCTTCACTCCCATTCCTTCCCATTCCAGTTGTTGCATGATGTTCTTGAGGGTGGCACTAAAGAGTTTCGGTGAAATGGTATCACCCTCACGAACCCTTCTCTTTACGTTGATCATTACTTCTTTGTAGGATGGTGAGATCCTGTTAGTGAATCTGTAATACAGCTCACTGAGGATCCTGATGTATTGAGTTTAAATGCACTGATTGGCTTGGCTTCGATGACTGCTTCCGTCTCAACAGAAACAAAGGCCTTCTTTAAATCAATGAACATTAGACAGAGTGGCATCTTGAACTCCCGAGAAACCTCAATGAGCTTGGTTATCGTGTGGATATGGTCAATTGTGCCGAATCCTTTGTGGAACCTGGCTTGCTCGCATGGTTGTCCTTCATCTAGTGTTCTGCCAATCCTATTCAGGATGACTCCAGTGAATAGCTTGTAGATGACAGACAATAGGCAGATCAGGCAATAGTTGCCAATGTTGCGGATGTCTCCCTTCTTTTACAGTAGTACAGTCTTGCTGGTTTTCCATTGGGACAGAAACTTGCATTCAGACAGGTAACATGTGAAGAACTGAGCCAGTATATTGATGAGTACTGACAGCAGATTCTTCAGGTGTTTGGGTCCGACCTTGTCTGGGCCAGGTGCTCTTTGCTTCTTTATTGATGAAATGGTGTGTCGGAATTTGGAAGGGAGAACATTGGGAACGACGTATTCATCCTGCGGAGTTTGGTATATGGGTAGGTGGACGTGGCAATCAAAGAGATCTGAGTAGAAGTCATGGATAATTTTCTCCATCGCCCTTTTGGAAGATGTGATAGAGCCATCAGGACGTCAGAGGGCAGTCATCTTGGTCTTGTAGTTGGCGACAGACAGGCAGGCATTGTGAATACTTTTCCCGGGTTCTGCAGCATCTGCCAGCACTGCTGCTCTTCTCTCTTTGGGGTCTTCCTTTATCGCTTCTCTGCACTGTTTTGTGAGTTCAGACGTTTGCTTGTGGTTGCCTGAGGCTTGCACCAAGCCACGTTGGCGAATAAAGCTCAAGAGTTTTCAAATATTAGATAGGCAAATATATCCAATAAACATGCAAAAGATCAACTTCATCACTCAAAATAAACATGAATCAAAGTTTATTGAAAACCAACTCCATGCTTATCATATTGACCAAAATTTTAAAAAGAAGAGAAAGTCGTTGCCAGACTCGGGGTTGATGGAATAAGAGGATGGGCTGGGAATAGACAGGAGTTGTCTGAACACCAAGGCAAGTGCCTTGCCTCTGTGGCTATCTCTCCAGCCTTAAGATCTGTTTTTTGATCTGTGTTATGGTTACACAGGAAAGAATGCTTGGTGTTCCTGTATTCTTTGCACTTAGAGTTCCTTCGGTTTTCCCCACGCTTCAACAAAAAAATTATCAAAAACAAACAAAACAAAACCATATTGCTGGGCATTCCATCAGAGAGAAACATTACTCTTAAGCATCCAACCCCTTTAAGAGTAAACTACTTAAACTCTGCAACTTTAAATGTCTCTTAATGTCCTCTTAGATAAAATGTTGCTTATAAATGTTGTATATATTCTATTCACCATTAAGGCGATGCCTTTTGTTTTTAGGTCATACCCATTGGTATACAAGGTGAATTCCTTGTGCAGTGCTCAAAGATTGCTCCCAACAGTACTAGGGAGAAGAAATATATGGTGCCAAGGTCCAGTCCAGGCCTCCTGCATGCAGAGCATATGCCCTTTGAGCTATCTCTCTTCCCAGTGCTAAGCTATTGAATATAGACCATATATATACATGTGATGGTTCACATGCAAGGTTCTGTCCCAATGGAAAACCAGCAGGACCGTCTTGCACAAGAAGGGAGACATCCACGACATCGGCAAGTATTGCCCAATCTGCTATTGACCATCATCTACAAATTATTCACTTGAGTCATCCTGAATAGGATAGGCAGAACTTTAGATGAAGGACAACCATGCGAGCAAGCTGGGTTCCAAAAAGGATTTGGCAGGACTCACCACATCCACACGGTGATTAAGCTCATTGAGGTTTTGCGAGAGTTCAAGATGCCGCTCTGTCTAATGTTCACTGATTTAAAGAAGGCCTTTGATTCTGTTGAGACGTAAGTGGTCATCGAAGCCCTAGTCAAACAGGGCATTCAAACTCAATACATCAGGATCCTCCATAAGCTGTATTACGGATTCACCACTAGGATCTCACCATTCTACAAAGAAGTGATCATCAACGTAAAGAGAGGGGTTTGTGAGGGTGATACCATTTCACCGAAACTCTTCAGTGCCACCCTCAAGAATGTCATGCAACAGCTGGAATGGAAAAGAATGGGAGTGAAGATAGATGGTCGGCAGCTACACCACCTCCACTTCACTGATGACATCATTCTAATAACACCAAATATCAGCCAAATGGCATGAATGCTGGCCAACTTCGACAGTGAGTGTGGAAAGGTTGGATTGCAGCTGAATCTCACGAAGACAGTGTTCATGAGAAACGAACTAGCTCCTGACATTCCATTTGCCCTCAACGGAACGAACATCACCAAATGCAACAGCTATGTGTACCTGGGTCGAGAACTCAATATGAGGAACGACTTGATGCCAGGACTGCGCAGGAGGAAGAGAGTGGTGTGGAACGCCTTCAAGAGCATCAAAGAAATAGCTAAGAGGATGAAGAACCTCTGGCTCTGGGCACATCTTTTTGACTCCACTGTTCTTCCTACACTAACATACGCCTCATACACCTCTGGGCCCTATGAAAACAGGACAAGAATATTATTCGGGTTTCCCAAAGAGGAATCGAAAGAGCTATGCCTGGAATATCACATTTCACTCAAGTGAGAGAAGGAATCCAGATTTCCAACCTCCATCGATGATCAAGAATCAGGGCGCTGTTTCATTTGCCAAGGCGTCGAAAATCAGATGGGCCAGACATGCAATGCGATTTGGAGATGACTGCTGGACTAGAGCTCTTACTGACTGGATTCCATGGGATGTCAAAAGAATGCATGGCTGCCCACCTATGAGATGGTCAGACTTCTTCATCAAAATCCTGAGCAGTTTAAGGCTCTTCGTGTTCCTGGAGTGAGCAGATGTCATTGGGCTAACTAGCACGAGACAGGGACAAATGGAGATGATATTGGAGCCCGCTCAAGCAAATCAATGATCAACAGAATGACAAGTGATACCAGTGAATATATATGTACATATAACTATATGTTATTCAAACATTTACTCTTGGAAAAGTCAATAAGAAAACAATTTGACTTTTTATTGTTGAGTCAGGAAACCAAACGTAGGAAATAATTGTTTTTGTTCTCGAGCTCAGAATTTAAAAGAGCTTATTCATTACCCATCTCCACCGACCCCTCTTGCTCCATTTTGTCTCAGTGAAACTAGACCTGCTTTGCAGGACTCCAGGATTCATCAGCATGGGTCATGTCCCTTTTCCCTATATAGCATCTGCTTAACCCTCTTCCTCCTATTCTCTGGTTTCCCCTTCTCTGCATCCCTTCTAGCCAGTCCATAACCAGGTCCCGAATGCTCCAGATGAAATCCCTGTGTTGTTCTTTGACCTCCAGTCCTGCCCAGTTATGAATTCTCCATTGACACCACAAGCACCTAGCTTACCTTTGAAGTCACCTCTCTGTAGAACAATTTATAAACTCCCACAGATTCTCTGCCTGGAATATGCGATCAGATCTCCTTCATTTCACATAACAGGCTCCTGTCAAGCCCTCCTTCTTGAACTCCTGTGCCACAGCTTGAGTTTACTGCGCATTCCTTATGTACCTTAGTCCTCCAATGCTCCAGGGCCCACACATGCTCTTCCCTCAGCCTGCAATACTCTCCCCATACCCTCCCTCTATCTGTGTTAGTTTCTTTCATGACCTTTCAAATGATGACCCTACTTTGCCCTTCATACTGCCCACATTTTCTGAAGTGACAGTATATTTCCCTTTATTTTCTAGTGAACAAACACTATGAGCACTAACCTTTGCCATAATGTCTGTCCATTGCTATGTCCCAGTGCCCTGTATGATTAGTGCTGGACACCAAGTTTTCTGTCTAAAGAGTTCCTATCCAGAGTGGAGAGATAGGTTAGCAGGCAGGGCACTTGCATTTTATACAATTAACCTGGCTTCAATCCTTGGCACCTGATGTGGTCCCCCAGGCCCTGCCAGGAGTGATCTCTGAGCAAAGAACAAAGAGTAAACACTGAGCAATGCCAGGTGTGACTCCAAAACAAAACAGAAACCGCAAACAAAAATAGAGTTCTTACTTAATACACATCTGTTCCATGAACAGCTTGAGATGGGAAGAAGCAACACTCAGTGGGGTGCATTGTGCCCCCTTCCCAGTGTATGTCGAATCCTAGTACACTACTTCTCTGATTGGTCCTTATTTGGAAGCATGGTATAATTGCAGATATAATTAGTTCTTTTAGGATGTTATGGGCTAGAGCGATAGTACAGCGGGTAGGGTGTTTGCTGGCATGCAGCCAACATAGCCGACCCAAGTTCGATTCCTTTGCCCCTCTCGGAGAGCCTGGCAAACTACCAAGAGTATTGTATCGAGAATATCTCGATAGCTAGCCCGGCAAGCTATCAAGAGATACTCGAGAGAGTATCTAGCCCATGACAAGCTACCCATGACATATTCGATATGCCTAACAAAGTAACAACAAAGTCTCACAATGGAGACATTAAGGGGCCCGCTCGAGAAAATCGATGAACAACGGGGTGACAGTGACAGGATGTTATGAATGGTTTCCCTATAAAAAGAAACATGAACATGCAAGAACCCCACATGAGGCATCTACAAACCCAGGTATTTCCAGTACATCAGCTTTTGGTGGTCTGTGGCATCCAGCGGACTTTCCATCAAAATTCTCAGAAGGAAGCACTCTAGATACCTTGATATCAAACTTCTAACTTTTAGATGGGAGGGATCGTCCTTCGCTGTGAGCAAACTGGGAGGCTGTTACAGTAGTCTCAGCAGACACAGGAGAGAAGTGTAAGGACAAAAGCAATTTTCAGTTCTCCTTTTCACTTTTTCCATGCGCAATGGTTGTCATTAAAACAGGAGACCACCGTGCTGGGGCACGTAAGGCTTGTTTGGAGTGACATTATTCAGTGACCCTGGAACTGGCCTGTGTTTCCTCTCTTGTTTTTCTGTCCCTATTTCTTCTGTCTGACACATGCAAAAGCTGAAGCCCTGCTGTGTCTGTTGCCAACTGACAACTGACAACTCAGTTCTTGAAAGACCGCATGAAGGTGAGCTGCAGGTAGACTGTGCAAGCTAGGACATAGCAGCTATCATCTCTTGGACCTGCAATCCCAACCCTGTTGGTGTGTCAGTGGTGGCCTCAGCTTCAGCTTCTGTGTCAGCAACAGGCACAGTCCTTTAAACACTTCTTTCTTTAAAGAGGCAAAACGTTGGCTCTTTAACTAAGGTGGCTATCAAGGGATTTTTGTTTTACAACTTTAATGTATTACAACTTTAAAACTGTAGAGAAATGCTATTTATAAACCAATGCTAAAACTTAATGTCAGAGGCTGGTAATCAGGTCCTGGGCCCAGATCTGGCAAGACTTTATGACTCCTACAGGAAAAGTTTTAAAATTTTCAAAGGGTTGGTAGGGGTAAATCAAAGGAATAATACTTTGCAACATCTAACCATTCTATGAAGTTCAAATTTCAGTGCTTATTAATACATATTGGAGTAAATTTAGATGATTTCAACAGAAACTGTGTCTCACACAAAGCCTAAATGTTTACCTGATCCCTTACAGAAAAAATCTGTTGATGCCTGCTTTAAGCCATCCGTAGGTACTCAGTATTTCTGGCAGAATTCAGTGTTTCATCCATACCTTAGATTTCCTAGGTGATGAAAAAACTGTCAATAAATGAACATGAACACCTACATAAACATGTATGTAGACATTTATGCAAAATCTTTGAAATTTTTGTTTCAACACACACAAAAATCACTCTAAATAATATTTTAATTTAAAACCAACAAAAACACAGCAAATCTCTATCTGAAAGAAGACCATGCAATAATAGGTAAGTTCTGATGCTCTGTGTTGAAAGGCTACTGGGAACATTCAGCTTGTAACATGTGGTAGCCAGATGCCACTATGGAATGGACAAGCAATTAATGAGGACTTGGTTTATAGGTGACCATGACAAGGCCCACATTAAGGCATACCCTAAGCTGTCTTGGCTAAGAATCTGTAACTCACAGTTCTCCTTTACTCTGGGATGCCACTTGTATGCTTCACTGAAACTGTAAAGAGAGGGTAGGAACTTCCACTCAGGAGAAATGAAACTCCATGATGCCACACTACTGTAGCCTCAAATCCTTTCCTGCTAAGGAACTCCAAGGCAGGCGCTACTTACGTGGAATGTATGCCTGTGGAGGAAGGGAGAGGGGCCAGAATTATGGAAAGTTGCCTTGACAGGTTCTGTTCTGATCTGTTGCCCAGTGAGACTAGAGACATAATTTACAATGAAATTCTGATTCTTTGATGGATAGAGTTCTGCAAGTGGAACTTTGCATTGGCAGAGTTAATAAACACAGGATATAGAAGAACCTTTAAGAAAATCTTACTGTAACCCTGTAGCACTGTCCTCCAGTTGTTCATTGATTTGTTCGAGCAGGCACCAGTAACGTCTCCATTGTGAGACTTGTTGTTACTGTTTTTGGTCTATCAAATACGCCACGAGGAGCTTGCCAGTCTCTGCCGGGTGAGCGGGATACTCTCGGTAGCTTGTCGGGCTCTCTGAGAGGGATGGAGGAATCGAACCCTGGTTGGCTGCGTGTAAGGCAAATGCCCTACCCGCTGTGCTACACCTTAAAAAAAAAACCTTCAGTTTGAAGAGAACAAAACCATCATGTATATCTATGGTCCCGGTAAAGTCCTAAGACTTTTATTCTTACTTTCTCAGTGTCTCTCTACTGAGCTCATCGCTGAGACCTGGGCTACATCTATGCTCCTATCTATTGGAGATTCCACACACAGAAGTAAAGACCATGAGCCAGAGTGATAGGACAATAGGTAGGCCATTTTCTTGCATGTGGCCGACCTGGGTTTGATCCCTGGTATCCCATAGGGTATCCTGAACCCCACCAGGAGTAATCACTGAGCATAGAGCCAGAAGTAAGTCAGAGCACTGCCAGTGTGGCCCTAAAGCAAACAAATAAAACTAAATCAAAAGCAAACAAAAAAGAAATAAAGCACAATGCAGGAATGAATTGAGCTAATTTTGTAATGATGGTAGTGATTAGTTTAAATATCACCCTTTCATAAAATGTCTATATTATTAAGGTAAATAAATTAAAAATATCTATTACTTCAGATTATTTGTTCCTTTAATTACAGACTACATTTTTTTCTTGTGCTTTTAAAGAAAATAAAATGCCTTAAATCTTTTTAAAGCAGCAATAGTACAACGGTATAATCATAGGGAATAGGGCTAGCAGGAAATGAGCTAGGCGGAGCTCATTTAATCTAATAACCAGGTAATGTCTTTCAAATTTTCTATAAATTCTGTGTCTCAGCTGATCAGTGATCTCTAGGAGAGGCAATACCTTTAGCATAATGATTTATAATGATAAAGACTATATGAACAGTGAATCTGAAGTTTCTCCTATCATACTAGACAGGGGTCCTCCAGTTTCACTTCCATGCTATGATTAAGTGCAGTTTGGATGACACCAACAGCCTTTCACCAGGAAGTTAGTGCAGGGTCTGTGGCACCTGGTCCCCAGCAGCCTCATTTAATATTTGATGAATGAGTGAGAAAGAGGATCACTAAGCCACCACAGATGGCAGGGCCCCGACATCAGCTGGGGTAGAGCACAAGGAGACTTTTGAGGTTGACTGTGTGCCAGCCATTTGGCTGCGGTCCCAGGAACTGTCCTGACTCAGCCTCACACAGACTGTTCCAATGACACATTTTTTCTCAGTGTGAAGAAGAAAGAAGAAAGACAGGAAAGTGGTCTTTCCTCATTGCACCCAGGTCGGAGTGGTGTGGGAGCAGGAAAACAGGCCTCCATGCTTGTGCTTGCCTCCAACTGGGCCCACCCTGACGCTTAAAAAAAAATTCCTTCTTTGAACAAATTGGGAGAACAGACAATATCAATCTGTGCTACACCTTGGGGACTGGACAACAATACTTGAGAGTGCTGAGTTGGGGTGGGGGAGGATGATCAGATTGATTAGAAATAGCAGGGAGACATGGGTGTGGAAGGTCTTGAGAAATAGGTGGTGTCAAGGGAGGGAACAGTGTCCCCAAACCATAATTGTCAGTCAATCGACAAATAATGAGAGGGTGGGTGGGCAGAAGAGAAGTCAGACCAGCGGTGACACGGGGACAGTGGTGGAGGGTCCTGGGCACTTTGATGGCATGAGTGCTCAGGAACTTTGTGCAACTTTTTGCAACTTTTTGCAAACATCAACCAGAAGCTTGAACACCATTGTAATCTTGTTCCTAAAGTATAATTTTAATAAATCCTTTCTCTTGGATCTCTCTCTCTCTCTCTCTCTCTCTCTCTCTCTCTCTCTCTCTCTCTCTCTCTCTCTCTCTCTCTTTCTGCACCTTCAAAATCAGTAAGGACTTTTATAGGGGGTGTAGCTGACATTGTGAAATAACCATCTCCATCATCGTGGCAGTCCAGCCTAGAAAGTATCTCCCACTCAGGTAGACTCCCCACTTCACATATCCTTGAAGGGGAAAGAGGAGATCACAGGATCGGGACTGGGCTGTCCCTTCCCTTCTCCCTGCCTAGTCTTGTTCCAGAATTTACAGCCCTTTTCTCTGGAGGCAGCCTCCAAGCATTGACATAAGCGCCATCTGTTGGTTACCTGGGGAAACTGCATACGTATCTCCAGTTCAAAAGGACTACGTGTGTTTCAAAGAACATGTAGTTATGAACATTTTATAACTGAATAACATTTAATTTAATTCTGTAAAGTATAATATATAAAAATTAAAATTATAGTTTATTTCTCTAAACACTCAGTTTAGAGAAATAAACTGAGTGTCAGCTCAGAATCTCAAATCCTTTGTATCTTGGCATCAATGTTTAAACTGCAATACCTGCACTGTAGCACTGTCCTCCCATTGTTCATCGATTTGCTTGAGCGGGCACCAGTAACGTGTCTCCATTGTGAGACTTGTTGTTATTGTTTTTGGCATATTGAATACGCCACGGTAGCTTGCCAGGCTCTGCCGTGCAGGCGGGATACTCTCAGTAGCTTGTCGGGCTCTCTGAGAGGGATGGAGGAATCGAACCCAGGTTGGCCTTGTGCAAGGCAAACGCCCTACCCGCTGTGCATACAGTAGATCTATCAAAAGAGACTCTGTAAGTCAGAAGAGTACATAAGGATATAGTAAAAAAACTCAAAGTCATGAAAACCTCACCAAGATATTCTATCCATTCAGATTTGTAGAAACGAGCTTCGTTTTACATGACACAGGCTAGGGGATTCACAGCCTTGAAACCAGTTTTTCAAAAAGGGTTAACAGAGCTTCTTTTAACAGATAGGACAAACTTCCTAACATGTGACGCCGAGTATGGCACTCACTAAAGCTGCATATGGTTAATTGACTTTACTCCTTTCTGATAATTCCATTTGCGATTCCTTTAAGTTTTGTAATATGAAATAAATTTGTTATATGCCAGCCAAGGGTTTGGGGGGTAATGGGGTGGGAAGGAACCCGGGACAATGGTGGAGGGAAGGGAACATTGGTGGCAGGATTAGTGCTGGAACACTGTATGCCAGAAACTATCTGTTATGAACAACTTTGTTAACCATGGTGCCTTAAGAAAAACATGGGGGCTGGAGCGATAGCATGCCTTGCAACCTGGGATCAAACATGGGTTTGATACGTAGCATTCCATATGGCCCCCTGTGCACCGCCAGGAGTAATTCCTGAGTGCGGAGCTAGGAGGAACCCGAGTACTACCAGGTGAGGCCCGAAAAGGCACTGTCACTGTCACTGTCCTCCCGTTGTTCATCAATTTGCTTGAGCAGGCCCAGTAACGTCCCCATTTTGAGACTTGTTGTTACTGTTTGGCATATTGAATACGTCATGGGTAGCTTGCCAGGCTTTGCCATGCAGGCAA
Source organism: Sorex fumeus (assembly GCF_029834395.1). Lineage (NCBI taxonomy): Eukaryota > Metazoa > Chordata > Mammalia > Eulipotyphla > Soricidae > Sorex > Sorex fumeus. The sequence goes on along the minus strand of NW_026606063.1, from coordinate 62,872,213 downwards.
GATAGTCTCAGTAGCTTGCCGGGCTCTCCAAGAGGGGTGAAGGAATCGAACCCGGCTCGGCCGGGCTGGCTGCACCTAAGGCAAACAACCTACCGCTGTGCTATTGCTCCACCCGAAAAAGGCAAATTAAATAAATTTAATAATCTTTTTAAAAAGAAACTTTGGTCTGGAGAGATAATACAGAAGGTAGGGAGCTTGCCTTACATGTAGTCGACCCTAGTTCCATCCCCAAGATCCCATATGATTTCCCCCAGGCTACCAGGGAGAATGACTCCTGAGTGCAGAGCCAGGAGTAACCCCTGAGCAATGCTGGGTATGGCCCAAAAATCAAAACCAATTCCTCCCGAAAAAGGTCCCAGAAGATCCCAGTTCTTAGGTCTTAGCTGTGCTCCCTAACCAGCTCTACTTGGCCCATTCAGGACCCCTTTGATGTGGCCAAGCAGTGTGGAGCATTTTGTGGGGTGCTTTTAGATTATCAGCTATGCTCAGAGTTTTTCCTGGCTCTACACTCATGAATCACTCCTGGCAGTGCTGGGGTGCATCGGGAGGGAGCATATGGAATGCTGGGTCGGCCACGTGCAAGACAAATTTCCTAGCCGTTGTACCATCACTCTGGGTCCAGTTGAGAGCATCTATTAGATAGAGATTCTATCCCAGGCACACTTTCTTTTTAAAAAAAAAAACGTAATTAAAGGGGAGTTGAGGGTGATGGGAAGGAACCTGGGGACACTGGTACTGGGAAATGTGTATTGGTGGAGGGATGGGTTGCTGGAACTCTGTACAAGTGAAACCTAAACACAAATAGCTTTGTGAGGGTCTACCTCACAGTGGGTCAACTAAAAAAAATTTAAAAAGTGAAATCTGCCATCCCCATTCTTGCACTGTGTTCTGGAATAAATTAGACATATATGAAAATACTTTATAAATTATAAAATACATACTTTCACTACAATTATTTTTACACTGGACTACAGTAACTTGTAACCAAGGTTTTATTGGTGTGGTTTTATCTGGCAGGGGTTATGCCTGGAGTGGGAGGTTAAGTGGTGTTTCCTCCCAGCACTATACTGGTGGGTCACTCTAGCTGTGCTTCATCCAGTACCTTTAGGTGCAACCAACCTGCTCCTATATTTCTGTGAACTAGAATTAAAGTTGTGGTGCCAAGAGGCTCAAAGGGCTGGGCACATGCTTTGCATGCAAGAGCCCTGGGTTCAATCTCTGGCACCATTTGGTTCAGAGGACCACCAATATGACTCCCAAAAGTACTAAATTCTAAATAAAGGTTTTTCCATGGAATTAAACTGCAATACCAGAGATGACAAATGAGATTTGTACACTTACTAGTTTTACAAGACGACTTTTACCTAAAGAATTGGGCTTTTAAAATCTGGTGTTATTTAGAAAACAACAGGGCCTAGAGAGTACCTTGCATGTGACCGACTAGGGTTTGATCCCTGGCATCCTATATGGCCCCCTGAGTACCAGCAAAAATAATTCCTGAGTACAGAGCCAGGACTGACCCCTGAGTATAGCCGGTGTGATCCAAAATACTTTAAAAAAATAAAAAACAACGACAATGGTGAGCTGACCCTGGAAGCCCCCAGCACTGCTAATCCTAGCTCTCTCTCTCTTTTTTAAAAAAATGTTGTAGGAGTAGCAGTGTAGCACTCTTCTCCCATAGTCGTTCATCAATTTGCTCCAGCGGGCACCAGTAATGTCTCCATTGTGAGACTTCTTGTTACTGTTTTTGGCATATTGAATATGCCATGGGGAGCTTGCCAGGCTCTGCCGTGTGGATGGGATACTCTTGGTAGCTTGCTGGGCTCTCCGAGAGGGGCCGAGTAATCAAACCCGGGTCTGCCGCGTGCAAGGCAAACACCTTACCTGCTGTGCTATTGCTCCAGCCCATTGTAGAAGTACTGCTATTTATCCAGCCATTGATTAAGCTGATTGAGTTGGTCATGAACTTCACATTACTTTTTTTTTATTATTCAGAATGTTAATTTTATTTTATTACTTTATTATACACCCCCCCCACACACACACACCTTTTTGATTCTCTGTGAGATACAGTAACACAGCTTCCATGTTTGAGCTTTGGTCATACAATCATCAAATACCCATCCCTCACCAGTGCACATTTTCCACCACCAAAATCCCAAGTATTCCCCCCTATTCCCATTCACACCCTTCCCCTTGCCTGTGTGGCAGACAATTTCCCCCATACTCCTCTCTCTACTTTGGTTACATTTGATATTTCAACACTAGTCCCATCACCACTCAAATCTGCTGAAAAGGCAATGCAAGACTATTTGTTTTGTATTGCTTGTTACAGATAGAATATAATGTTCAGGAAATTCTGTGTCATTCTCTTCTGGGAGCTTTAGTTTATAGTCTCTGGGTCTTGGCATTGAAGAGATTACCTGTCACAGGGGCGGGAAGGGGGCAGTTTGTGGGTGTGACTGCCAAGCTATTAGAAAACTGGGGACCTGCGGGGAGGAGGCCCAATTCCGATACAAGTGGGCTTGGAAATCTCAGTCACAGGTTCCTGCATATCTGGGTTTTCCTGCCAGTCAACTCTTGGGTGAGGTTCATCCCCATCTTGGGTGAAGCTCGTCCCCTCTTGGGTGAGGCTCGTCTGACCTTGGGCATGGCAACAGTTGGGTTCTGGAGGTTTTTGGCTGCCGGGGTTCTGCTTTGGGCAGGGAGAAAGACTCAACTGGACCTCCTTCGAGGTGCCCTGATGAAGACAGCCTTGCGAAGGTTAAGGATGCTCTGTGGCGCTCTCTTCCGGGAGCTTTAGTTTATAGTCCCTGGGTTTTGGCCGTTGATGAGATTACATGGCACTGTGGGTGTGACTGCCAAGCTACTGGAGAACAGGGGACCTGGGGGGTGGGGAGGAGGCCCAGTCCCCATTTGAGCAGGCTCAGAGATCTCAGTCACAGGTTCCCACCTACCTCCACGTTACTGGCCCTTACTGTGTCTTTTGATCTCTTTTGAGATGTCTGGGTCTCTGAAATAAGGCCAATAAATGAGCCTATATCGCTGAGCTGGAGGTAGTTTGTGGGTGTGTCTCCCACATACCTAACTTTCAGCCATTTAATTTCTTGGTAAACTTGACCCCAAGTTGTTGGGGTCTGGCCAAAGATACAGCAGCAATTTTGTGGTATAGGAAGTCTGAAGGCACCATCAGGCTGCTGATGCACTCACCCCGCAAGTACAGGTTGACCTGCTGGTGGCACCATACCCCCTGGGCCGAGTTCTGAGCATTTGGCCTGGTTGACATAGAGTCACCAAAGTGTTCCCAGGTTCCTATAGCTCAGGACCCTCCCCCAGAAGGATTAGTGAGTGATCAGGTGAAGTTGGATCATGTTCTGTGTGGTTTGGACTAGATAAGCACAGTTGTGACAGTGAAAGTAGCATCACTGGTGCTGGGAAGTCTTTTGTTCACATAATAGAGCCTGGTGAGGGACACGCTCACTCATGGAGCGGGTGATATGTACCCAGGTGGAGTTAATGGGTCACCAGCACAGTATGAAGCCAAGACATTTGCCTGTGGTACCTCCCGGTCCCTATTGGATTTCTTAAAAATCACTTCTATCTCTTTGGTGAAGAACTCTTTCTGCTCCTGGATTTCCTTCTTAAGACTTTTTGACATTTCATCCATATTCATTCTGTTAGTGAGATTTCGGGGTATCTTGCTGGTTTCTTTCTGTTTTGATTTTTATCAAATCACTGTGAGAGACACAGTTGCAAAGCTGTTCATGATTTTAGTCATACAATGTTCCAACGCTTATTCCCTCCGCCAGTGCAGATTTCCCATTGCCATGTCCCCAGTCTTCCTGCCACCAAACCCCTTCCCCAGGCTGCCTCTATAGCAGCCATTTTCCTGCCACCAAACCCCTTCCCCAGGCTGCCTCTATAGCAGCCATTTTCCTGCCACCAAACCCCTTCCCCAGGCTGCCTCTATAGCAACCATTTTTCTTCTCTCTCTCTCTCTCTCTCACACACACACACACACACACAATACTCTCTCTCTCACTCTTTCTTTTTGGGCATTATAGTTTGCAAAGTAGATACCTTGCGCAGGGGCCATGCTAATCTTCTCTGTATCGTTCCAATTTTAGTATATGTGCTGCCGAAGCATATCCTACTTTGGACAAACTGGCAGGCTACTGAATGTAACCTGCCCACATGGCAGAGTCTGGCAAACTCCCCCTGGCATACCCAATATGCCAAATACCAGTAACAATGATGGGTCTCATTCTCCTAAAGAGCCTTGAATATAGCACTTTCTTAAAAATCTCAGGGCTAATTCCAACAGGTACAGCTCCCATTTTACCCAGCAATACCACTCCTGGGAATATATCCCAGAGAGGCAAAAATGTATAGTCGAAGTGACATCTGCACTTGTTTGTTCATTGCAGCACTCTTTACAATAGCCAGAAACTGGAAGAAACCTGAATGCCCAAGAACAGATGACTGGTTAAAGAAACTTTGGTACATCTACACAATGGAGTACTATGTAGCTGTTAGAAAAGATGAAGTCATGAAATTTACATACAAGTGGTACAATATGGAAAGTATCATGCTAAGCGAAATGAGTCAGAAAGAGAGGGATAGACATAGAAAGATTGCATTCATCTGGGGGATATAAAGTAACAAAGTATGAGATTAATACCCAAGAATAGCTGAGATCAGCACCAGGAGGATTACTCCATAACTTAGAGGCCAGCCGGGTATCCTAGAGGAAAGGGCAGTTCAGATAAAGAAGGGAGCACCAAATAAAGGATGTTTGGAGGATCCTCCCAGGAGGGGAGATGCATGTCAAAAGTAGACTATGGACTGAACATGTTTGCCACTCAATGCCTCTTTTGCAGACCACAACACCCAAAAGGAGAGAGAGAACACAGGGGATTGCCCTGCCACAGAGACGGGGGGATGGGGGGATGGGGTGGGAGGGATATTATCCATGGTGGTGGAAAATGGGCACTGGTGGAGGGATGGGTATCTGATCATTGTATAATTGAAACCAAAGCACAAAAAATTGTAAATCTACAATTGTAAAAAAAAATAAAATAAAATAAAATAAAGGGGAAAAAAATCTCAGGGCTAGGATGAAGGAGACATTACTGGGGCCTGCTCGAGGCAATCGACGAATAACAGGATGGTCGTCATCGTGAATGTAGATACCACCTTGCTGGTATTCTTATGAAGAAAAACTATTTCTCTGAAGAAATATTATGAATAGTTATTAAATTCATTCTTGAGCTCCCTATTTTGTATTCATGTTGATTTTTGACAATTTTTTAAAAATTTTGTCACAAGATTTAGCCTTCTGGACACTTTTGTCTTCCCAGCAGGATATTTACAGCCCCAGGATACCTTATTTTCAGAAGCTTGTAGGTTTGAGGGAGAGAGACTGGGTGAGACTATCCCAACAAAAACAAGACACAACACAACAAAGGAAATATCTGACTATCCAGCAATAGTTCTCTGAGGCTTTTATCTGAAGGATAAGTCAAAAGAGAGAGTATCATGCTTTCTTTTGCAACCACATAGATGGAACTTGAGGGGGTTCTCTCACTGAAATAAGTCAGGATGTAAAAGAAAACTACTGAAGGATTTCACATGGCGAAATACAAATACCCACAGTCAAGGAACTGACAAAACACTACCAAAAGACCTCTTGGGGAGGGGGGTTGGAGCGATAGCAAAGCGGGTAGGGTGTTTGCCTTATACATGGCCAACCCGGGTTCGTTTCCCAGCATTCCATATGGTCCCCCAAGAACCAACAGGAGTAATTCCTGAGTGCAGAGCCCAGGAATAACCCCTGTGTATTGCTGGGTGTGACCCAAAAAGCAAAAACAAACAAAAAACCCAACACCCCCCCCCCCAAGAAAAACCCTCATAGACTGAGAAATACAGAAGTTACCAGTAGGAAGGGGAAAGAGGGCAGGAGGAATGAAATAAAGGGTATCACTTTGGTGGTGTGATGGCACTAGAATTCTGAGGTATGTGCAAGGAGTCTTCACCCACAAATATGTGAAGGTGTGAACCTTTTATTTGTCCTGGCTGGAAGAATTTGCTCAAGAAAACTATAGTCTCAGCAGAAAAACAAAAAGGACTTGGCCCCTTAAGAAAAGAAAACATAAACAAAAACTCACCTGAAAATATTCATAGAAAGTCTTTGCCACACCTATGACTGAAGAAATAGAATAACAGTTAAGGCATTTGCCTTATGGATTCAACCTGGGTTCCATCCCTAGCATTGCCCAGGGTCCTCTAAGCATCGGCAGGAATAATTCCTGAGCACAGAGCCAGGATTAATTCCTGAGCATCACCAGGTTGTGCCCAAACCTACTAAGAATACATTTTTGTTTCTTACACACTGGCACTATGTAACAGACTGCATATGTGGTGGGGTCCAAGCAAGTTGCAAATTTGTGATCCTTTGCTCAGCATGTAGAAAAAATTATCGCAAATGTATTAAAATATAAATAATTCTTTCTTTTATAATCTCCTGGTTAATTTGTCAGAGCATTGTTTGTTGTGAGTAAAATAACCACTCTGAGTATATAAAAATGAAAAATTTTGAATTATTAAGAATGTTAGTCTTTAAAGGGGCTACTATAAGACAAGACAAACCCTACAAGCACAACAGACCCTTACAGAAAGGTGACACAAAACCCCATAAAAATAATCTCTCTCAATGTCAATGGTCTAAATTCACCAATTAAGAGACACAGGGTGGCAAGATGGATTCAGAGACAGAACCCAACATTCTGCTGCTTACAAGAAACTCATCTCAACATTCAGAGCAAACACAGACTCAAAGTGAAAGGATGAAAAACAATCCTGTAAGCAAACAGCTCCCTCAGAAAAGCTGTGGTGGCCATATAGTATCCAAAAACATAAACTTTAGACTGAAAAAGATTAGAAGGGACAGCGAGGGCTATTTTCTCTTCATCAAGGGATACGTTCAACAGGAAGAAATCACACTCTTAAATGTATATGCACCTAATGAGGGAACGGCTAAATACTTAAAACAACTGCTAACAGATTTTAAGGAGGACATTGCTAGCAACACAATAGTAGCTGGAGATTTCAACATAGCCTTATCACCTCTGGATAGATCAACAAGAACAAAACTCAGCTAGGAAAAATTGGCTTTGAAAGAAGAAATAGAAGAGAAAGTGTTTATAGACCTATACAGGCTTTACACCCCCAAAAGAAAGAATACACATTCTTCCCCAGTGTGCACGGAACATTTTCCAAAATAGACTATGTGCTAGTCCATAAAACATACCTCAATAGAATCAGGAAGATAGAAATAGTATCAACCATCTTTTAAGACCATGATGCACCAAGAATAGAAGTGAATCACACATAGACACGGAGAACCAAATCAAACACCTGGAAGTTAAACAACTCAATGCTGAACAATGAGTGGATCAGGAAGGAAGTCAAGGACAAAATCAAAAAATAATTGGAAACAAATGAGAATGAAGACACAAGCTACCAGACCTTATGAGATGGAGCTAAAGCCATATTAAGGGGAAAATTTATAGCTCTGCAAGCATATCTCAGGATGGAAGAAAGGATCTACATAAACAACTTCACTTCACAGCTCAAGATCTTAGAAAAGAATCAACAGAAGGAGCTCAAATCAGGCAGAAGGAAAGAGATCATAAAACATAGAGTAGAAATCAACGGCATGGAAACCAAGGAAACAATCCGAATGATCAATGAAACCAAGAGCTGGCTCTTTGAGAAAATAAATAAAATAGATAAACCACTAGCAACACTCACAAAGAAACAGAGAGAAAGAACCCTAATAAATAGAATCAGAAATAAGAATGGGGATATCACAATAGAAACCAAAGAAATTCAAAGGATCATCAGAGACAACTTTGAAAGTCTGTATGCCACGAAACAAGAGAAGAAATGGATAAATTCCTGGATTCCTATAATTCCCAAAGCTGAATCAAGAATACATAGAGTACCAGAATAGACCTATTAAAATCAAGGAAATAGAAGCTGTAATCAAAAGTCTTCCCAAAAACAAAAGCCCAGGTCCAGATGGATTCACTAGCGAATTTTCCCAAACATTTAAAGGGGACCTATTGCCTGTTCTTCTCAAGCTTTTTCAGGAGATTGAAAAAACAGAAACTCTCCCAGACAGTTTCTATGAAGTCCATATCTCCCTAATACCAAAAAGAAACAAAGACACCACAAGAAAAGAAAACTACAGGCCAATATCATTGATAAACATGGATGTGAAGATTCTCAACAAAATACTAGCGAATAGAATTCAACGACTCATCAAAAAGATCATACACCATGACCAAGTGGGATTCATCTTGGAGATGCAAGGATGGTTTAACATTAGGAAATAAATCAACACAATCAATCATATTAACAAAAGAAAATATAAAAACCATATGATCATGTCAATAGATGCAGAAAAAGCATTTGACAAGATCCAGCACCCTTTTATGATGAAAACCCTCGCCAAAATAAGGATAGAGGGGACTTTTCTCAATATAGATAAAGCCATCAACCACAAGCCTACAGCAAGCATCATCCTCAATGGGGAAAAACTGAGAGCTTTCCCTCTAAGATCAGGGACGAGACAAGGATGTCCACTCTCTCCACTGCTGTTCAATATAGTACTGGAAGTACTTGCAATAGCGATTAGGCAAGAAAAAGATATTAAGGGCAACCAGGTAGGAAAGGAAGAAATCAAACTCTCACTATTTGCAGATGATATGATACTATACTTAGAGAACCCTAAAACCTCTACTAAGAAACTCCAAGAAACAATAGACTTGTATAGCAATGTTGCAGTTGATAAAATCAATACCCAAAAGTCCATGGCTTTCCTGTACGCAAATAGTGAAAGAGAAGAAAGTGACATGAAGAAAAGAATCCCGTTCACAATTGTGCCCCAGAAAATCAAGTACCTAGGAATCTACTTAACTAAGGAAGTAAAAGACCTGTACAAAGAAAACTACAAAAGGCTAGTTCAGGAAATAAAAGAGGACATGAGAAAATGGAAAAATATCCCCTGTTCATGGATGGGGAGAATTAACATTGTCAAAATGGCAATACTACCCAAAGCACTGTACAAAATCAATGCGATCCCTATTACAATACCCATGACATTCTTCAAAGACATGGAGCAAACACTCCTTAAATTTATATGGAACAATAAGCCCCCACGAATAGCTAAAGCAATTCTTGGGGAAAAGAAAATGGGAGGAATCAACCTCCTTAACTTCAAACTCTACTACAAAGCAGTACCAATTAAAACAGTATAGTACAGGAACAAAGGCAGAGCCGCAGACCAATGGAACAGGGTTGAATATACTGACATCTCACTGCAAACATATGATAATCTGGGCTCAGATCTCTGCCTAATGCCATCTACAAAAGTAAGATCAAAATGGATTAAAGACCTCAACATCAGACCCGAATCCATAAGGTACATTGGAGACAAAGTTGGAAAAACCTTCATGATATTGAAGCTAATAATATCTTCAAAAATGTCACGCCACTGGCCAAGCAAGTGAAAACAGAGATAGATAAATGGGACTATCTTAAACTAAGACTCTTCTGCACCTCAAAAGAAACAGTGACCAAAATACAAATTCAGTCTACAGAACGAGAAAGGATATTTGTCGAATACACATCTGACAAGGGGTTGATATCAAGGATATACAAAGTACTGGTTGAACTCCACAAGAAGAAAACATCCAACCCCATCAAAAAAATGGGGCGATAAAATGAACAGAAATTTTCTCAAAGAAGAAATCCTAATGTCAAAAAGGCACATGATAAAATGCTCTACATCATTAATTATCAGGGAGATGCAGATCTAAACAACAATGAGATATCATTTCACACAACAGAGGCTGGCTCACATCCAAAAGAACAAAAGCAATTGGTACTGGCGTGAACGTGGCAAGAAAGGGACCCTCCTTCACTGCTGGTGGGAATGCCGACTGGTTCAGCCCTTCTGGAAAACAGTATGGACAATTCTCAAAAAATTAGAAATTGAGCTCCCATTTGACCCAGCAGTACCGCTCCTGGAAATATATCCCAGAGAGGCAAAAACGTATAGTCGAAGTGACATCTGCACTTGTTAGTTCATTGCAGCACTCCTTACAATAGCCAGAATCTGGAAAAAACCTGAGTGCCCAAGAACAGATGACTGGTTAAAGAAACTTTGGTACATCTACACAATGGAGTACTATGTAGCTGTTAGAAAAGACGAAGTCATGAAATTTACATACAAGTGGTACAATATGGAAAGTATCATGCTAAGCGAAATGAGTCAGAAAGAGAGGGATAGACATAGAAAGATTGCATTCAACTGGGGAACATAAAGTAACAAAATAGGAGACTAACACCCAATAGTGGCCGAGATTGGTACCAGGAGGTTTGCTCCATGGCTTGGAGACCAGCCACACATGCTAGGGGAAAAGGGAGTTCAGATAGAGAAGGAAACACCAAATAAAGGGTGTTGGGAGGATCCTCCCAGGATGGGAGAAGCATGCTGAAAGTAGACTATGGACCAAACATGATTGCCACTCAATGCCTCTTTTGCAAACCACAACACCCAAAAGGAGAGAGAGAACAAAAGGGAATACCCTGCCACAGAGGCAGGGTGACGGGGTGATGGCGGGTGGGAGGGATACTGGGACCCGTGGTGGTGGATAATAGGCACTGGTGGATGGATGGGTATTTGATCATTGTACAATTGAAACCCAAGCACAAAAATTTATAAATCTACAACTGTACTTCATGGTGTTTCACTAACAAAAATTAAAAAAAAATGTAAATAATGGAGATTGGGCACTGGTGGAGGGATGGGTACTGGATCATTGTATAACTGAAACACAAGCACAAAAATTTGTAAGTCTACAACTGTACCTCATGGTATTTCACTAATAAAAATTTTAAAAAATGAATGCTACTCTTTAATGCCTTCCCCATCAGGCTCATGTTCTCCCTTGAACACATATCTCACTTTTGTGCCTCTATATCTCCTTGTTTGCTCTTCACGCTCATGTTCTCCCTTGAAGAGGCATCTTTTGCTTGCTTGCTCTTCAAACTCATCTTGTCACTTGATCTTGAACATGTGTTCCTTTCCTTCATCCCTCTTCCCATGTTCCCAAGTAATTTTTGTTCAATATATATCTATATTGCTTCACACACACAAAGTTTTCGTGCTTAAACTGGTATTTTGCAAGGCTTTTTAAAAGTGCAAATAAGGTATCTGGAGAGAAGCTAAAGCCTGCAGGGTGCTTACCTTGCATACAACTGACCAGATTGGTCCCTGGCACTGCATCTGCCCCCCACCCCCGAAGTCCTGCTAGAAGTAAATCGGAGTGTAGAGCCAGAAGTAAGCCCTGGGCACTGCCTCCACCACCAAAACCTCCCAAACCTCCACCACCAAGTGCAAATAACTAATTTTATGCTAACTTAAAATCACAAAAATTTGTGTTTTGAAATCACTCAATTTTTACTCCACTGCTCAAAACATCTAAGTATTTCATTTCTAATAGAGACAAGGAAACACTGAAAGACATAGACCTAAGCCAATGCATTTTGTATTTCACATTTTTGTTTTGTTTTGCACTTAGTGTTTTTGAGTAAGCTCTGAGGGCTTACTCCTGGCTCTCAGTGCATAGAAACCACTCCTGGTGAGACTTTTCATATGCGGGTGCCAGCGATCAAATCCAGATCAACTACAAGAAAGGCAAGAGTCCTATTCACTGTGCTATTGCTCCAGCCCCTGTATTTTGCTTCTTAATATTAGGTTACTTGACCCACATGGTCTGTCTTTGACTTACTGATGATTAAGGACAGATTGGAAGGCAAAGGAACTCTAGTTTCCTATTTTCTTCGGTCTATTTTTTTTTTTATCAGAAACAGGGTTAATGCAGGAAAGTAACAGGAGTGATGACAGTAAGGGTGGACTTTTTTGTGGTATTCATAGCAGACTTGTCTGAGACATGGTACTTTGGCATGTGGCTTGTTTTAAGCTGAGGTCAGCCAATGGGGACCCTGCAGGCTGAAGAAAAACTTTCACCACACTACCCAGAAGAATGAAAATTGGAAGTATGATCCACAATTAGTGGATACTAACCCTAAATATCCTTCCTACAGGAGAAGCCTATTTATGAGGACACACAGCTAATCACAGAGCCTTTGTTCTATATCACTCGAGTCTCCTGTCCTTCTTCCTGAGGGTGTCCACCTCTCTCCTAGAAACTCTCCTGTATCTTCTAATGGGATAGTCACACTGGGATAGTCACACTGTCCCATCAACTTTAGAATCTACATTCAGACAAAAATTCTTCACAGATAAGTAATTACATTCATTCTTCTACTCCTACTTATCTATCTGAAATTGATTTGATTGTTCAGAACTCAGATTCCCTCTTGGCTCTGACTTCCCCAATAATTAGGGCAATCTCTCCTTCTAAAAAATAAGGATTTTTAGCAAGATTTCCCAGAATCTAGAGCATTAAAAATGACCTTCCTGGTGTGCTGCAGTTGTGATTCATAATACACAATGTGCGTGTGAGAATAATGCAAATAAGTAAAACAACACAATTGTACAGAGAGACAGGGGACACACATCTCATTAGCTCCTATTTTGTTTTTTTCTCTACAATCGGACAACTGCTAAGAAAATCATTGCCCTTCAAATGTCAGAAACTCAACTCCTTATCAGAAATGCTTCTAAGCGATAAATTGCTTCCTTTGGTTAGGAAAAAAATCCCTCAGTTCATCTGACTGTGGAATAAGGCATGCCACATTTTGGCAAATGGAGCTCCACCTCTCAAAGATTTTTTTTTCTCTTTTGAAAGTAATTTCTGCAGTGAGCAGGGGCGATTCTCAGATAATAACCGGTGAAAAGTCTAATGATATCTTCACAGATGTGCTTTTCTCCTTTTGTCAAAGTTCTGCCAATAACATTTGGCAGGGAAGAATGAGAGTTCTGCTGTTTCCCATCCCCCCACCAGTGCCCATTTCCCACCACCTAAATGACATTAGATAAAGATTTTTATTCTTTGTTAATATAAATGATTTAGCTTTATAAAGAGAAGCTCTTTTTTCCCCTAACACCAAGATGACTACCTAAAAACTTTAGCTTTCTATTTTGTACTATGCCAACCAAAAATTTCATGTTTTTCTTTAGAAGACTAATTAATTTTAAATAATTCAACAGATGTTTTATATATATATATATCCTAATAAGATTTTAAAGATTTAGACCAGGAAAAGGCCCTCCCATTGATCATTGATTTGCTCGAGCGGGCCCAGTAACGTCTCCATTGGAGACTTTGTTGTTACTGTGTCTGGCATATTGAATACGTCACGGGGAGCTTGCCAAGCTCTGCCGTGAGGGCAAGATACTCTCAGTAGCTTGCTGGGCTCTCCAAGAGGGACGGAGGAATCGAACTCGAGTCGGCCATGTTGGCTGCGTGCAAGGCAAACGCCCTACCGCTGTGCTATCGCTCCAGCCCTTAGACCAGGAAAATAATAAAATAATTCTATTCTATTTTATTTTACTAAATTCCCAGATGTTCTCAAGAGGCCCAGGGTCTCACCAATAATTATCGGCCAATGCAAGGGTCCGATGATGTGATAGTTCCTGAGTTCTGCTGTACCACGGATACTCAGGCTACCCAGGCAGTGCTCATGCACTTCAATGAGTCACCCTGAGATGCTTAGGAAACCATGTAGAACCAAGAATTATTTCCAATTTTGGCAAAGGCTAGCTACTATACTATGATGTACCAGTTCCATTACTTTATGTTTATGATGAACTATAGTAATGTACTATTTAAGATGTACAGTACAATTATGTAAGAAAAGAAGAGATAAAATGGAATACATTCAGTTATTTTCTCTTTCATTCCTTTTATTTTTTTAAAAAATGAGTTACAGACCAAACATGATTGTCTCCCATTGCCTCTTTTGCAAACCACAACACCCAATAAGAGAGAGAGAACAAAAGGGAATTCGCTGCCACAGAGGCAGGGTGGGATGGGGGGAATGGGGAGTGGGAGGGATATTGGGATCCGTGGTGGTGGGAAATGGGCACTGGTGGAGGGATTGGTGTTTGATCATTGTATAATTGAAGCCCAAGCACAAAAATGTGTGTCTGCAACTATACCTCATGATGTCTCACTAATAAAAATAAATTTAAAAAAATGAGTCACCATGAGATACACAGTTGCAGAGCTGTTCATGCTTAGGTTTCAGACATACAATGTTCCAACACCCCACCAATGTACATTTTCTACCACCATGATCGAGTTTCCCTTCTCCCACACCCCAACCCCAGCCTGCCTCTATTGTGAGCACTTTTCTTCTCTCTCTCTCTCTCTCTCTCTCTCTCTCTCTCTCTCTCTCTCTCTCCCCTTCCCTCCCTTTCTCTCCTTGTCCTGCACCCCCCACACACAACTTGGGCATTAGGATTTGCCATACAGATACTGAGAGGCTTTTTTTTCCCTAGTTCAATTTATTTATTTATTTATTGAATCACTGTGAGAACAGTCACAAAGCCTTTCAGTTCAAGTCTCGGTCAGTCATACAATGATCAAACACCCGTCCCTTCACCAGTGCACATTTTCCACCACCAAGAACCTCAGTATACCATCCCCTCCCACCTACCCCCCACCTGTGTGGCAGATTTCCACTTTACTCTCTCTCTCTCTCTCTCTCTCTCTCTCTCCATTGATCACATTCAATATTACGGCAAAAGACCCAACATTGTTATTTGGAATTTTCCCCAACATTCAGACCTGCCACAAGGACATCATTAGATAATTTGTTTTCTATTGCTGCTTATGAAGAGCATATGATGTTGTGTGGCCACAATAACAGCCACGTGAATTTGGATTTCTAATATCTTAGTAATAAACCTAGAGGGATTACTGCTGGAAGCCCCTGGGTTCTGAGATTGGTATGTGTGACTCTGGGTTCATGGTCAGTCAGAAGCCTGAGGAGGAGTTTGAGGGTGGCAATGTGGAACATTGTCATGGCAGGGAGCAGGGCCGATTCCACCCCACAAAACATGAATCCCCACGTGCCTCGTCAATGCAGTCTCATACCTGGCTGTTCATTAAGGCTCTAAAAGATGCAGGCCACCATGTCACTGCTGCAAAGGGGGACAGGCAGAGGGACAGACACCCTTCCCCTCCGAGGGTGGCATAGCACCATAGTTAAATACACAATCCAGATAGTTTTCGGTTGGGCATTATATTTTGCTCAGATTTTACCACCACTACTCAAGCATAATTTTCAGGGACAAATGCGAGATCATTTAATTTCCACTGATCACTTTGTATATAAGGAAATGTCTCGTGGCGGCATAAGCAGCCATGTGCTTCGGAAAAAAGTCCTGGTACCCGTATGCCAGAGCCATGCTTGTAGGAGCTCATGGTCACCGGGATTCCATCTGGAGAAGGCGGGGAGACAGCACCTACCCCATCTGGGATCTCCTGGTGATATCGGCTCTTGGTTGGGGCCCGGAGAATTCTTTGGGAGCTGTGGGGCCCTCCAGCTGATTTTTCTCTTCACTGCTGTGTGCTGTAAAATGGCGCTGGGGGCGGGTTGTGGGAGTGACTTTGGGAATCAGAGGTTGCCTGGGAGCTGGGGCAGCCCCATTGCAGTTTGGAAAAAAGTCCTGGTACCCACATGCCAGAGCCATGCTTGTAGAAGCTCATGGTCACTGGAATTCCATCTGGAGAAGGCGGGGAGACAGCACCTACCCCATCTGGGACCTCCTGGTGATATCGGCTCTAGTTGGGGCCTGGAGAATTCTCTCCTGAGAGGTTATTATGTTTGTTCCTTTACCAACTGCCAACACACAGTTCTTATCCAGAGTGATCATTATTAACTACCATTGCCATAATGGTCCCTTCTCTATTCTCCCCCAACACCTGAGGTAGGCTTCCAACCATGGATCAATTCTCCTTGTACTTGTTTCTACTATCCTTGGGATTAGTCTCATACTATGTTTTATTATTTATGTCCCACAAAAATAGTGCAGTCATTCTATGTCCGTCCTCTTTTTCTGACTCATTTCACTCAGTATGATACTCTCTATATCCATCCATTTATAAGCGAATTTCATGACTTCATTTTTCCTAACAGCTGCGAGGTATTCCAATGTATATTCACAGTTTGGTTGTTATCTTTGACACAGAAAAGCTCAGCCAATTTTATATGGTGAAACAAATTGGTAAATAATTTATTTTTACAAATTATAGTCACCTTGACATCTAGCTAACTTTGACTTACTCTAAGTATTAGCATATGCATTTGAGGGAAGTAAAGTCTGGGAGTAATTACATTGACACACTTTTGGACAGACAAACTTTTGAAGTGTTTGGTTTGGATAATAAATGTAGTGAGCTAAGCAGAAGTTTGAGAGGAGAAACTTGTCCTTATTACTTTGTTGATAAAGGCTCTCTTTTCCTCGTTAGACAGGGGGAGATTTGTGAAGATTTAGTTCCTGCTGTTAGGACAAGGCCCTGCTTCTGCTCTTTCTCAAGAAACTGTAATTGAACATAGTCAATAAGTCAGTTTGTATATTTTGGGGTAGCCTGCCCAAATTTCCTTACGAGTCAAGCCCTGCTTCACCTGGTAAATGTACTCCAATGAGATTCCATTGTCTAGCTGAATGCAATAAGGTCCATCTGTTGTGCTATTAGGTCTTTCCTATGGTCTGGATAAAAATTTACAGGAAAGTTGGCTTTAGTCAGCACAGGGAGTCAAAGACAGGTGGTTCCTTGGTGCTCTTCTCCAGAATACTTTTTGTATAAAAATTTTCTTTTTTAAATTGTCTTTTATTTTTATAAAGTTGTTCATGATAATTATTACATTCAATATTCCAACACCAATACCACCGCTATTACACCTTCCCATCACCATTATTTTGAATTTTCCCAACCACTACCCTAGCATACCCCAATAGCAAGCCCAAAATAATTTATTTTATATTGATAATTATGAATAATTCACTAAAAATGATCAAAGAAGTTTTCTTTAAAAGAAGTTGTATGAAGATTGGTGTGTCTCACTCTGAAGCCATTAAGCCTTTATATAAGAGATTACTAATATGTTGTTATAGGTTAAGACTTGTGTGGTAACATTTTTTAAAATAGAAATGGGTTGTCTTCTACTTTACATCCAATCTAATGTGGTGGCTACTCCTGGTTCATCAGTGGTATAGAGTTTGAGATGTCATGCAGCTGACATTAAAATTTTAGAATTTTAGAATTTTTAGAAATTTTAAATAAAGTAATAAAGCTGAAGTTATATTTATGACTGGATGGTGCCTACTTTGGGGTCTGGGGACATCTCTGATACTTGTTGATCTCTTCTGAGATTTATTTGTGAGTCTCTTCTCCAGGATCTCTAACCCAAATGAACAGCTTTTCTTTCTTGTTGTTTTGTTTGTTTTGGAGACACACCCAGTGGTGCTCAGGGCTTACTCTTTGTTCTATACTCAGGGATTATACCTGGCAGTGCCCTGGCGACCATGGGTGGTAGTGGACCAGCCATATGCAAGCAAACACTGTATCCACTCTACTATCGCTCTAACCTGACCCTTATGAATACGGTTTTGGCCTGTAAGATGCTATTTTATTTATTGAACTGTGATGAGTCTGACTGCAGCACGTCAGTAATTTCCAAGAGGCAGAACTTGACCACTATATAGTTCATCCTGTTTCTCCAGGGAACTGAAAACTGGCAAATCAAGCTCGTTTCCCAGAAAATCTCAGCTGGGATGACATCCTTTACCTAAGCAAGTTCTTTATACCAAAGTGACTCCATATGAAGACTGATGCTCTGAGGGAGACCTGAGGTTGAAATATCTGTTTTAACAGAATCATAGGAGTGAGGATGGGGGGTGAGGGCCAGGGGGGACTTAGGACAATGCCCTGTGTGCTTGTACCCCAGTTTCTTGTCAAGGAAGCCATCACTTGGGTTACATAACAAACAAGCTATCCCTTGTCATAATTCATAGGGAAGTGCTTGTGATGGGGAAACCAAGACTCTAAGAGTCAATGTGGCTTCACGAGGATAGGGAAGCTTGAAGAATGCTTTAATTAGCTTCATCTATTTAGTAAAGTTTGCCTTACCCAACTCTCAGGCCTAAGAACAGAGGTACCAGAGTCAAAGTAGGCTGATTCATGGAGATTTCTTCAAACAGAGAGAATGAATTAAGGGAAAGTAGGTGGCAGGGACCACGCTGTTGTTTCTTGCGAGACAGGTGGAGGACTCCCCAAGTCCAGGAGTGGGAAGTTCCAAACAGCTACAACTTGCAGAGCAGGGATACATCCAGCATTGTGTCAGAGCTTACATTGGCAGCATGACATCTCTATTTCCCACCCCTCAGTTCCTACTTTCTTCCTTCCCTCCCTCCTAAGCCTGCCTAATCAGCCCTAAAACCAGGGCCGTGGGAACCCCTGATGGATTTGGTGAAGGTCCGTTTGGGGGCAGAAAGCATGATGGAGAGGTGTGTTAGCAGATCTAAAGAGAATTAAAAATTAGTTCAGACTTTGAATGGAAAAACTGACCTGGCTATTATTTAGTCTGGGATAAAAGAAGCAGGCCAGAAGCGCAGAGTTTAGCTGCTTCTCTCAAGGACTAGCAGGAGCGCTCTCTCTCTCTCTCTCTCTCTCTCTCTCTCTCTCTGTGTGTGTGTGTGTGTGAGGCAGGAAAGCTTTGCTTGCTTTGTAGTGCTGTGGATTGAGCCCAAGTACTCAACATGCATTCTCAACTTTAGTTCTGAGCTACATCTGCAGGCCTCAAGCTTGTGTTGTGTGTGTGTATGTGTGTGTGTATGTGTGTGGTAGGCTGGGACGAGGGCCTAGTGTAACCATATAAAGCAGCACCAGGACCCAAACCCAGGCCCCACAGATGGAAAGCATGTGCTCTACCACCTGAACTACATTCCCTGCTCAAGGACTTGCAAAAATGGGAAGGTCAGAGCAACCACACACAGAAAATTACGGTCTATGGGCCAGTTTGGTATGAAGTGCCAGTCAGCGGTGCTTGCTTAGCACTCACAGAGTGATGGTGCTGATGCTGGATCTGACAGGCTATTCTGCAAAGGCAGAGTGTCTGACTGACGATAGAATTCTGGCCATAAATTCTGCACCCTTATTATCCCTGTGACTTTCAAGGAAGCCCAGTTGTACTTCCCTCTGCACCCACATCTGAGACAGACCTCTCCACACTGTGCCTGCTGGGTATCGATTTCACAGCTGCAGCAACATGGCCACAGCTCTGTCTCACCTTCAAATACAAAACCGGCACTCTCACTCATGGTTGAATTATTATATTTACTTGTGAATGTTAAACCGTTCTCGCATCCCCAGAATGAATCCCAGTGGTCATGGCATATGATCCTTTTAATGAGATGTTGGATTCTATTTGCTAATATTTTGCAGAGGATCTTTCTATTAGTGTTCATTAGGTATTTAGGCCTGTAATTTTCTTTTTTTTTTGTGGTGTCTGTTTTTGGTATTAGAGTGATATGTACCTCATAGAAACTGTTTGTGAGTGTTTCGTAAGTTCTGGTAGCTTGTTTCCTAATTCTCATTTGTTTCCAGAAATTTTTGCTTTCTCCTTTGATTTGTTGTTACTGTGTCTGGCATATCGAATACTCTCGGTAGCTTGCCGGGCTCTCCAAGAGGGGCGGAGGAATCGAACTCGGGTCGGCCATGTTGGCTGCGTGCAAGGCAGACGCCCTACCCGCTGTGCTATTGCTCCAGCCACCACCCCCCCGCCTTTAGGGGCCTTTACTCCTTTGATTATGTCTCTTACTCACTGGTTGTTCAGCTATAATCTGTTTAATTTCCACGTGTTTGATTTTATTCTCCATTTCTGTGTGTGATTAGCTTTTATTTTCAGTGCATTGTGGTCTGAAAATATAGTTGATACAATGCCTATCTTGTTGATTTTATTGAGGTATATTTTGTGGCCCAGCATCTTGGAAAATGTTCCTTGTGCTCTGGGGGGATGAAAAGCCCCCTCTTTTCCATTTCTTTCTACACTCAGTTTTTGTCTTGTTGACCTATCAAGAAGTGAGTAGATGATGTTGAAATCTCCAACTACTATTGCATTGTGACCAATGTTTTCCTTGAAGTTGAGTAGCAGTTATTTTAAGTATTTTGCTGGTCTCTCTTTGCGTATTTCTATGTTTAGAAGTGTAATTTTTCCTGATATACATATCCCTTGATCATTAAGAAATGCCTTTTGCTGTCCCTTTTACGTTGTCAGATGCTAGGATGGCAGACCCAGCATTTTTGAAGGAGTTGTTTTCTTGGAGGATTGTTTTACCTCCTTTGAATTTGAGTCTGTGTTTGGTCTGACTGTTCAGATGTGTTTCTTGTAGGCAGCAGAACATTGGATTCAGTTTTTAAAATCCATTTTGCCACTCTGTGTCTTTTAATTGGTGCATTTAGATCATTGGCAATGAGACAGATTATTGTCATGGGGTTTTGTGCCATCTTTCTGTAGAAGTGTGCTGTGCTTGTGGGGTTTGTCTTCTCTTACAGTAGCCCTTTCAGTCCTTCCTTTAAGATCAGTTTTTAGTCTATGAAGTTCCTGAGCTGTAGTTTATCCAGGAAGTAGTGTATGGTCCCTTTCAGTCTGAGTGAGATTCTTGCCATATAAAGTGTTTTTGGTGAGGCGTTCATTTCATTGAGTTTTTTCACTATATCCCCCGCTGTCTTTGGATCCAGATGGTGTCATTAGATAAGTCTTCTGTAAATCTGAGGCATGCTCCTTTGTATGTAACTCCCTTCTTTGACCTTGCTGTTTGCAGTACTGTGTCTCTGTGGTATTCATCATTCTGATTATGATATGTCTTGGAGTATTTTTACTAGGGTTTCTTTTAGCTGGTACCCTTCGGGCCTTTTAGATCTGGAGACCTGAGTTCTACAGTTCTGGAAATTTCTCAGGAATGAGGTCCTTAACTGTTACTACTTCATTGGGGTTGCCTCCTGTAGGATAACATTGGTTTGTCCTTTCTCCCTTGCCTCAGGGAGCTTAGGTTTCTTGGGTTATACCCATCACAGTGTTCTAGAAGCACTCCTATTCCTCCATGTTTATCTTTAACTTCTCTGTGTTCTGCTTCCCCTATCTGTTAATCACCTATATCCCCAAGACCGACCCTGTGACTTGTAAAGTCAGATTCTTCTAAGGACTCTGGATTTTGTATTTGTAATTGAAATATTGCTTTTAGCTTCCCCTTATGTCTTTTGCATAGGTTAGAGCAATGTCCTTTTTCTATAGACACAGGAAGACAGTTAATGTTATGCTTTTGTAACTTGGGAATTGACTTTGAATAATATTTACCCCTGGGCATCCGTGACTTAAGTCTTTGTTGCCCTTTGTTCCTAGCACCCCCAAAGCAGTTTCCCACCCAATGAGGGGACTGGATGACCCCAGGGTAAGCTTTAAGCTACTCTAGCATTGAAACTGGACAGGCCAAGTGCCATAAAACTTATAAGTTGAGAGCACCATCTTGGAGGAATTCTGTCTTGACCCAAAGAGAAGTGATTGGACAAGGACCTTGCTAGGGTTAGGAAGGACTAATCTGGCCTGAGGACTGTAGTCTCGGATTTATAAAGAGATGTCCCTGGGAGAGCCACCTTATAGCTTAATATATTTTTTACTGTGTCTATACAAAATGACTAGAAATATTATTAAGAAGTAAGTTTAAGATAACCATTTAAATGTTTACGGAATAAGGAAAGGAGAAAAACTTTAGATTAAATTCCACCCTTGAGCAGATCTCCTAGCAGGAGATCTTTATCTTAGAAGAGCTTCCCCAAAGGAAGGGCTTACATATATTGATTGTGCTATCTCACCTAGGTGTATTTGCTCAGCCCCCATACTTGGAGATTGGGCTCTTGATTAAGACTGTGAGACCTGAGCAGGAAATCTGGCAAGGGGGAATGTAGGAGACAGGAATGAGGGGCAGTATGAGACCAGAATGGGGACCCAGTGAGATTAAAATAAGCATATGGGGAGAATGGAATAAATGGGGGCTGATTACTAACTAGCTTGGCCCCCATTTTCTCCTTTCGTTCATTGCCATTGGCCATCAAAACAGCCTGACTAGAGCACACATGGCAAGAGAGCCCATTTTATTTTTGAACACAAGTCTACCTGTCCAGTTACTCCAATGATTCTTATGTTGTTCCTCTTCAATTCATAGCATATGTCTCTTATTCACTCTTGTTCTATTGTGAAGTCTTTTTCCATCTTCTGTTGTGCCTGTGTGCTTTCTGCAGTTCATGTTCAAGCTCACTGACTCTGTCTTCAGCTGTTGTCATTATACAGTTGAGTTCTCCCACTGAGTTTTTTATCTACCAAATAGATAAATTTATTATTTGGGGGTTTGCTTTGGCACAGATTCTGAGTTCCACTTCCGGCAATCCTCTAGAACCACTGGGATTTTCTTTCACCAAGGCACCCATTTGAGTCCCTGTGGCTGAGCAGGGTCCTTCCTGCTCCAAATTTCTTTTCCATTTTTGAGAACATGGCATGACTTCTTGGTCACTCAGTCAGTATGAGGGATGGTGTCTCCTGATTATGAGTCAGGCCCAGGTTGCCTTCATTGTCTCTTTTTCCAGAGTTGTTCTAGAGACTGCAGAAGAGGTTTCATCTTTTTGCCCATCGTTTTGCCCTGCCCTTCTGCGGGAGTAATTTAAAATGAAAGGAAGTCAAATGTGAGCTGATGATCTGGCTTCCTGTAGCTCCTGGGAACTGATTCAGAAGCTGCTGCAAGAACAGCTCATTAGCTTATCTTAACCCTAAACCTAAACCTAAGTAAAGTAAAAGTAAAGTAAAGGCCCTCCCGTTGATCATCGATTTGCTTGAGCGGGCCCAGTAACGTCTCCATTGGAGACTTTGTTGTTACTGTGTCTGGCATATCGAATACTCTCATCCGAGAGGGGCAGAGGAATCAAACTCGGGTTGGCCATGTTAGCTGCGTGCAAGGCAGACGCCCTACCCACTGTGCTATCGTTCCAGCCCTAAGTAGCTCCTGCTTTTGCAGGGACAAGCTATTCTCTGTGACTATACTTCCCAGTATATCGAATAACAAAGTACCAAGAGCTCAGAGGAAACACCAGCTCTGCTTCGGGTCCTGTAACTTCAGATTCAGTCTTGACTTCTCTAAGTGTTGGCTTGTTCACCTGTGAAGCCAAGCTTAACTGGAGCCACAGGAAAGTGTTTATATGTGTTTAGTGGTTTCAGGGCACGGAGGTCTAGGAGACAGTCCCTGATGTGTGTGACAGCTCCAAACCTTGTGCTCGCTCCTGTGACTAGCCAGACCTTACCATGTGCTGATTCTGTGTTCCCTTCAGCTGCTTCCTCTGCTCTATTCTGGCTGCCTGACAGTCAGCACTCGCTCTGGTGACAGACATAGCATCTTGAGAGAGTGCTGGGATGATATAAATGGAACTGGAATTCATTCAAGCAATTTCTAGTTCCTCAGGACTGGGAATCATCTTGAAGGTCTTTTTGATTCAACCTGCACATCACCTCTTCAGTCTGCCAGCCCACAATGAGATCAGTTTCTGGAAAGATCACTGCGCCTTCCAGTCTAACCCCCAATAGGCTCCTGTTCTTGATCATGAACAGACTTTAGGGAAGAAACTTCTGTCAGTGATCAGCCATTGCTGCTTTACTGTGGCACTTACTGAACATCTGTGTATCCCTTGCCAGGTAGCCAGGGATGCACAGGGAGCTCTGGCTTCTTTCTCAGGACAAAAGGGCTCTGGTTCATCAAGACGAAATCCATTGCCTTAGACCTGATCTTACTGCCCTGGACCTTGGAAAAAGCACCGCTGTGAGCTGTCTGAGATCACCCAGGTGGACCAGGACACTAATGTTCAACCCTCATGAACCCTGGCATAACCAATTTACGGAAGGCATCTCAGAGTCCCAAATGGCTCCTCAGACCATGGATGAGAGTATGAAAAAATAACTTATAAGGAGCATGCACATTCAGCCACTGGTATGCACATTTCAGTTCAGAGACAAAATTAATTGGTCTGTAGTTGGCTTCGACTATGAGAACTTTACAGGCTGCCAAGATTTTGAATACAAAAGCCACACTGAACTCTAGATCTAGTATGAGAGAGATCTAAGCTGAAATTTTCAGCCATCGATGAGTTTTACACTCGTGGAGAATGTGCTAGATTTCATTTTCTCATAGATTAGGGAGGGCATGTTACATGTTAGCCTCATCTTAAGAGATCTTACGACATGGCCTGGAAAAGAGGGTCACCACAGAATCTGATAGAACAGACATATCTGCAAGTGGGATCCTCTGCTACTCCTCAGATGGGTGGCAATAACAGAACCTTCAGGTTACATGCACCATTAGAAAGGTTTCAGCATATCTGTAGTAAAGCCACAGGCTGGGGTTGTCATGCCCTCTGTTTACCCTCCCCTCTTGCCATGCCTCTCTGCTCCCTCTACCCCATCTCAGTTGGGTTGTTTCCACCGTATTGCCTCAGAAGATTGAGAAGACATTCTGGTATGCAAAGCAGTGTTCAAACTTAACAGGATTTCTATCTTTTCATATCATTGGGATCACAGGTCTTTTGATCCTCTTTCATTTACTGAGAAAATGCTCATAGCCACATCAACAGTTGGAGCAGAGTGCAAGGCTGTGCATTGAGCCACTAAACCATCACTAGCCCATGTTGAAAAATGAAATAAATATCTGAGAGGTGTTAGATAGAGAATGAGGAATCATAGTTACTCCTGATCCTCTGGAATCTGTGGCAGAGGCTTTCCTATCCCATCTTCTAGAACACTTTTCACCCTTGCAAAGGAAGGAGTTGGAATGGAGCATAGAGGCTGTTTGGCCTGGTGCTTGCTCATTGTGCATAGGTAAGGAAAGTGTCTACTAGGAGGGTCCTAGTCATCACTTCAGCTTCCCGTCTCCAGTGTTCATAAGGTTGTTGAGTTTTTCTCCCGCACCATGTAACTACTAGAGTCACTGGCTCATTTGATAGTTGTCCACAGCTCTGGAATTCTCCTAAGGGTGAGACCAATCTATTTGGTTCAACTTGGAGCCCTCTTAAGTGGACACTAGGTCCACTTAAGATGATCTATACACATTTAGGGAATGAATAAACACACAGTTCCAAACTCTTTCTGTCCCATTGCATTCAGGGTCTCTTGTTTCTCCCTCTGTGGTCGAAATCAGAGTCCTCAAGACCATAGATGGTAAGGATCTAGCAGTTCTGACACAGGGGCTCAAGTAGTCATGCCAGGGATATCTGCAAATGGCTTAAACATGCCATGTCTCCGCCCAGAAAGAGTTAAATGCCATCGTCTTTGGACTGGCACTAGGAACAGTAGAGCAGGATGGCAGATGCTCTTGAGGAGGTGCTCTCCTGAATATCGATCTTTGCATCTTAGGATAAATGATGTTCCTTTGGACTATGTCCCCAGCCATGGAGAAAACAGAAGACAATAAAGTTAGCCCATGAAGGAGGAAGCAGAAGTCAGGCAAGGGACTCTCAGAGAGTGTCAAAAAAACACCAGAGTATAGAGGCAGCATTACAGCTTGAAGACAAGAAAGGTGGCAAGGGGATCTGAGACAAAGAAAGCAAACTTAAAACAACTTTCAGAAATGTCTTCTTTTTTATCCTAAGTGTCTCACTGTTGCCTCACACTCTCTCAGATTTCTACCCCTTAGGGAAACTCTTGGCTGCGACTGACCTACATTTTTACATGAAAAGATGTGCTCACTGAAGTGTTCTCCTTCACCAAATGTTTCTCGTTCCCCAGACCCCCTCTTCACTCAATCCCCACCATTGACATTTCTATCCTGCATCACAGCTTGCACTAAGAGGAATGCTCTATTTCAGAGCTGTCCTGTTGAAGGTCTGTGTGATAGAATGTTTTTCAATGTGTATGTGGACCAACATTATAGCCACGAGACATGTGTGTCTTTTAAACACCTGATATATATGTATATGTATATGTAACTTAACTTAAGTTACTATATCTATATCTATATCTATAACTATATCTATATCTATATCTGTTGGTATGACTGAGGAACTGTTTTTTAAACAGTATTTAATTTTCTTTAGTAAAAACATCCACATATAGACCTAACCCATATGCACTGCATTCAAAGAATACCTGCTCACAAACTGTCAAGAAAAATATTGTATATTTTGTGTAATTCCCTTTCTGAAAATAGATGTCCCTGCAAACTAAATAATACATTAACATCACTATATATCAATGCTTTTAGATGCTTAGAAAAAAAATTGACACTAAACCGTGAGTATGCAGGAAGAATAGACATCAAGAAGGCCTGTTGCCCTATTGCTTTATCAGTTTTATTTGAATTTTTTATAAAAGAGATAAAGCCATGTGTTGTTTACAGAGCACAAAGAAAGAAGAGAAACACATTTGTTTTTTAATTGCTATGTCTGGAGTTACTTTCTCTTTCTGTCTACTTTTATGATCAGTCAGCTGCGGCTGATATTAAAGCACAAGGCAGCCTGAGAATAGGTAGAGAAATAATCATATGCTCTTTATGCAGAGCTGGATCTTGGGGAACATGCAAAAAAATGCACAGATGTGCACTCAAGGATGTGCACCACGTACCTAATACCAAGCACACAGATAGTCTTGTTCTCAAGCTCAGACATATCTCAGAGTTGTTGTTTACACACATCAGGACCCTCAAAGACATCTTGTTAAGTGGATTTCAACTTTTCCAGAATGGGCCCAGAGTTAAGAGATTCTGGAAAGACTGAGGCATTCCTCTGTCATCTAGGGAAAAACCCTATCTTGCCTGGAAAAACCCTATAAAGGAGCCCACCTGCTGACTCCATCAGTGAGGGCCGGCACATCCCTGTTCTATTGAACTTGTTCTATTCTCCCCACGTGGAGAATGAGGTTGGAAGCTTCTTTTGGTTTTGGCTTGACATCAATGATATCGTCTTCATGTGGGAACTCATAACTTCGGACTCTGTTCATGACTCCAGATTCAGGACTCCAAGCGCTGGCATTGACTGTCTCCTCAATCTCAATCATAGTGTTCTTTGACAGTGACTGACTCAACATCAGCAGCAACAAAAGTTACAGTTATGACGGCAGGTTTAAGGAAAAATTTGAAATAATGGTGGAAAAGTGTAACGGTGGTAGATTTGTGTTGGACTATTGAATATTTATAACAAATCAGCATGAACGACTCTGGAAACCGCTATGTTTTTATATAAAGTATAAGGGGAATATAAAATTAAAATTTAAAAAATATTATACAAACATGCATTTAAAAAATGGTTTCTATCTTGGGCTGGAAAGATAGTACAGTGGGTAAGGTACTTGCCCAGATTCAATCCATGCCACCACATATGGCCCTCTTCCACAGCCCAGCCAGAAGTGAATCCTTAGTGCAGAGCCCAGAGCACCACCCCAAAGCCAAAACTATAGTGACTCTTCCCCATGAACCCCATCTTAGTGCTCCTGAGAATAACAGAAACTTCTGTCCTTGGCGTGTGTGTGTGCGCGCGCGTGTGTGTGTGCATGTGTGTGTGGCAGGCAGTGGGGATGGTGGGGGTCAGGGGGAGGTTGGGGGATGGAGAGCTGAACAGCTGCCTTTGCTGTTCTCACTCATATTGGGTTTTTTAATAATCCACCTAGATTCACCCTAAAAAGACTAACTTCCCCGTAAGGGCTCCCTCCTCACCCCTCCCACAGGCACCCACTCCCAACTCTCCTCCCAGCTCACAGGATACAGGGACAATCTGAAGACACAAGAAAGGCTGTTGTTTTACTTTCTTCCTCCACCACTTGAGGTCCAGGAAACAAAGCAGTTCTGGGCAATTTGATTGTGTCCCAGAAAGAAAATTACTGAGGGAGAAGGAGCCAAGGACTTCCATGGGTTCTTGAGCTTGCCTGAGTGGGTCTGTAATGGGGAGAGCTTTAGGTGAGGGGCCCAGAGGAGGCTACATGTCTTGTTCAGCCCAGAATCCTTGTAAGCACCTTTTAAATCATCCCCTGGGGCTATTTAACTTCTCAAAGCAAGGTAGGTGTACTGGTTTGGCATGCAGATAGATCTTCATGGAAGGGCTGTGGCACCCCAGATTGTGAATGGGGTCAGTGTTAAATGCAAGTGGACCAGGGCTAAAGGCCCCAAGGCTCCACAGGTTCTCAGGGAGGGTGGAGAAGAACCCTGGGTCCCAAAGGGTTTGAGCTTGCTACATGCTCCACCCCACAACCACACACACATCAGCTCTCATACTGCAGCCAGACTGGCCTGTTCTCAGCACAGCACCTGGGGAGGTGGTCGTTCTGCATGTAGGGGTGATGTGTGTACAGAATGAGAAGTTTCCCACATTTGCTACAGGGAGGAATGCTTTGCTATGATCATTGCCAGGGATCCAAGTTTCTAAGGAATCAGAAAAATCCCAACTCTTAATTTCTCCTTCATGGAGCTGGAGACATAGTACAGCTGACAGGGCTGCATTACAACCTTGCCTTGTGTACAACCAACCTGGATTCTATCCCCAGAACTTCATATAGTCCCCCAGCCCTTTTCAGGAGAGATTCCTGAGTGCTGAGTCAGGAGGAAACACAGAGAGTATGACAACAAAACACACAAATCATAGTAATTTCTCTCTCACAAAGTTTCTCTCCTTGAATGAAAATGACAAAGTTCATGACTTAATTATTTCAATGCTTTAAATTACTCTTTCTTTCTATCTGTGTCTCTCCCCTCTACACAGAGATAAAGTACATAAGATTCTACTCAACGAAAGTGGAATCGTTGTTGTCATAAAGGTAAAACAAGGACCAGAGATGCACTTTTCCATAAGAGACTGTTTTGAGTCTCAACCCCCACCAACGAACAGAAAAGTCATGAGCCAGAATCCCATGAAGCAAATGTTGGGTTCTATCGATTACATTGTTGGATCCTCACCTCAGTTCAATGAGAAATATGATATTTTGGTACCAAATACACACTCTCCCCACTAATCCTTGCAAATGATATGTTGAAGTCTAAATGCTCAGTTCTTTAGAATGCAACCTTCTCTGGAAAGAGGGTGCTTGCAGATGTCATCAATTAAGAAACTCAGGGCATAGCCAAGTGTGGCCTCAAAACAAAAACATAAATGAAAAATAAGTGGGAGCTGGAAGACAGAACAGCAGTCAGGATGCCTGATTAGCACGTGGACTCAACACATGACCTCCCTGACACTACTGAGTGTGGACTGGAGGTCCCCACTACCTCTGGAGAAGTCCTTCATAATCCCCAGCACTGCAGGACCCTAGCAGCATAATGTAAAGTATGAGATGATGGTGGGAGTTGGGTTCTGGAGGTTTTTGGCTGGTGGGGCTGGTTCCGTTAGCATGGGGAGTATTAGGACCCACTTAGCTGAAGAACTGACATGACAGGCTCTGAGTAACTTAGACCTCTTCCAGGAATAAGAAAAACAGAAAAGCCAGATGCTTTTGTCAAAGATTACATCTCCGGAATAAGATTAGGTCTCCTGAATGTAACTGTCAGGGAGGTGGGGCTGGATGTTGTGGGCCAAAACAACAACAAAATAGATGTGTACTCTGTAGGTAATAGAAAATTGCTGAGTAATGCTTCCTTGCCAATTTGAAAGTATAAGAACTTGCTGAACCTAGTGCTCAGGGTCCTTGTTGAAGCCCGCTGCATTGGGAGGACACTTGGACCCCAGCTAGCTGGAACAATACCCTCGCTATGTGATTTGCATTATCGGCTTTGTTCTCTGTCCTTGAGGGGTGGTTAACTCCACACTCTAACAGGAGAAGAACTCATCTGCCCCCTCCATGTTGCCTCATGTGGAAAAGCCTGGAAGAGGGTCTGGAGGCATAGCTATCACGTATCAATCTGTGCTCTCTCCTCAAGAGGTTCTTATTTGAGAACCACCAATGATGTGAAGGACAGCCTTTGGGACTTCTGAGCACCCCCTGGGAACCCTGATTTTAGAAAAAAAAAAAGCAAAGCAAAGCTGTCTGTCATCTAATCCTATATGACTTGTCAAACGGCAATATTGGACTCGAGCACACAGAGGCAGAGAGACATGGGGAGAAGACATGTGCAGGCAGAGCACTGGACTGATTTTTCTAAAAACCGAGTAACACCAATATTTGCACCTTCTAGAATGAGAAACAGGAGGATAATTCCTCCATGGTTCAGTGGAAATGCAACTTTGCTGTCACATGGAACCAGAACTGTGAAAACATTCTAGGAAAGCCAACCCAGTCCTGGTCAAATAGAGCACTTAAACCACTTTCAGTCTACCATGATCATGACTCCTGGCAGGGAGGAACCAGGAGCTTATGCTGGTCTGACAAGAAGCATCACTACTTGTGCCTGAACTCTAAGGAAAATGAAGTTACTGGACTCTGCTTATTATTATTATTTTCTGATGAGTTTCTCACTGTAGACTGGCAATATCTACTAATCACCTGGATCCAGCCATACCTGAAACCATTTCTTTTTAGTAACATACTCCCCAAATTTCTTTTTTTCTCTTCACTGCGTCCTTTCCACTTGTTAAACAGTTACCATGTATAATAGTCTATATTGTCACCAACGCTTCATACTGCCATCTGTCCTACCAGCTGTTTTCTTTCTAGTTCTATAGGGGAAAACCCCTTAGCTGCAGGAAGTGTGTGCTGCTGACTCACCAAGCAATATAACCCTTGAGCAATGTTGTCAAAATAATAGTGTCTTGGAATGGCTTCTTGTGTTTCCCTGGTTGGATAGTGAGACTGGCATCTCTGTGTGCTGGGTGGTTTACTCAGCTGGCCCTGGAAGAATAAGGGAGGGGTGGACAAATCTCAAGAGCTTTGAGAAGAGCACCTTCAGATTTCCACGTGCGTTCCAAAGGAGTTCTACATGCCATCCCTGCACTCCCACAAGTGCAGAAGACCAGACCAATCTGGTCTGAACAGAGTCTTCCCACGAATCACCTCCCCAGCCTTTGTAACTAACCATACCATCTGAACAGATTTGGAGCCCCTGATTATATTGGGAGGAAAATGAGATCATTGCTTTTCTATAAAGTCTTTGTTATTTCAGTATTTTTATTCTGTGCACTTTGTCCAATTTTAGTATGATTTACTGACCCTATGTTTAGTTCTGTTTTTAAAAAATAAAAACAACTTGCAAAATCTGTCAGAAAGAGAGGATTGGGGAAAAGGTAAAGACAGTTGGGGTTTTGTAAAAAAAAATTAAATTAAATAAAAATAAATAAAAACAACTGTTTTTTTTTTTTCGCCTGACACAGAAAATCAGTTTCTTAGCTTTGGTTTTGTGGCCACACCTGGTCATACTCAACAATTATTCCTGTCTCTGTGTTCAGGGATTACTCCTGGCAGTGCTCAAGGGACCATATGTGGTGCTGGGGACCAAACCGGGGTCATCTGTATGAAAGGCAAGTTTCTTATTGTATTATCTATCTTTCTGACACAGTCATTTGGTGTGGGAGAAGGAGAGGGGAACCAAAAGATAGATTTTTTAAACATTTTTAAAAACTTTTAAAATTTATAAAATGTTGTTGACAATAATTTATTACATTCAATATTGCAACACCAATTCCAACACCATTATTTGTATTTTCTCACCTCAACCCAAGCCTGTCCCAAAGGCAGACCCTAAAATATTTATTTTGTATTGCTTGTTATGAATAATCCTCTAAAATTGATTTGAAAAGTTTCCTTCGAGAAAGTGTGTGAAGATTGTTGTATCTCAACTGGGAGACATTAAGTTCTTATATGAAATACATAGATAAGCCTAAACTTGTAGAACTTAGGCTCATATTTAATTTCTACAAATTTCTGCTAATATTCATACTGCTAGTTTGTTGCAAAGAATTTTCTTTAGGGACTTGAATTTTGAAAAATGTTTTGGGGTGCTCTTAGTGAAGAAACAAATTCATGTGACTCAGTGAGTCTAAGCAGTACAGACCACTGAAATGCTCCTCAAATGAATTTTGTTTCAGTGTTAGTTCAGCTGACCACAGTTCCTTGGCACTCAGGAGACCTGGGGTATTTCAGGGATTCAGATTATTTTGAATTTGAGAAAGGTAAAAGTATTACTCTTTCTGAATTTTTCAATATGTTTTTATTTATTTTTACTATTTTATGGGGGCTGGAGTGATAGCACAGCGGATAGGTGTTTGCCTTGCACATGGCCAACCTGGTCAACCCAGGTTCGATTCCTCTGCCCCTCATGGAGAGCCTGGCAAGCTACCGAGAGTATTCAGCCCACACAGCAAATATGCCAGTAACAACAAGCCTCACAATGTTACTGGGCCCACTTGAGCAAATCGATGAACAACAGGAGGACAGTGACAGTGACTATTTTATGGAATCACTGTGAGACAGATCCTTAAAAAGCTGTTCATGATTAGATTTCAGTCATATAGTGTTCTGGCACCCATCCCTCTGCCAGTGTATTTTTCCCAGAACCAGTGTCCCCAGGTTCCCTTCTCATCACTCCCTCACCGCCCTCTTTCCTTTTGGGCATTGTAGTTTGCAATATTGATACTGAAAAGTTATCAAGAAAAATCCCTTTACGTATTTTTAACCCTCACATCTTGTCCAGTGTGATCATTCTCTGCTATTACTGTCATACTGGTCTCTTCTCTATCTTTTGTACTCTTAGCCCCCAGCAAACTTGTGGTTCCAACCATTGACCAGTCCTCCTAACCTCTGTTTTCCCTGGATATGGATATTAGTCTTCTACTGTATATTATTTTTAATGATCACAAATGAATGCAGTTGTTCTGTCCCTATCCTTTTGTTTCATTTCACTTAGCAAGATACTCTCTATATCCATTCATTTAAAGTCAAATTTTATGACTTCATTTTTCCTAATAGCCGAGTAGTATTTCACTGTGTAGATGTTCCATAGTTTCATTGATGCATTCTTTTGTTCCTGGGCACTCACATTGTGAATAGTGCTACAATGAACATAGGAATACAGTGGTGTTTCTGCTGTTTGCTTTTTGGCACCAGGGTATATTACCAGGGTATTGCTGGGTCAAATGGGAGCTCAGTTTCCAGTTTTTTGAGAAAAGTTCTTATTGTTTTCCAAAAAGACCGGACCAGTCGGCATTCCCACCAACAGTGAAGGAGAGTCACTTTCTCCCCACATCCACACCAACACCGGTGTTTGCTTTTGTTATTTTGGGTGTGTACCGGTCTCTGTGGTGTGAGATGAGATCATTGTTGTTTTGATTTGCATCTCCCTGATGATTAGTGATGAGACTAGTTTTTCATGTGCCTTTTGCCCTTTCTAATTTCTTCTTTGAGAAATGTTTCTGAAATTTGATTTCGTCACCCCATTTTCTGATGGGTCAATATGTTTTTTAAGGCACCACTATTTAACAAAATATTCATAACTGAGTTTCAG
Organism: Sorex fumeus; assembly: GCF_029834395.1. Classification (NCBI taxonomy): domain Eukaryota; kingdom Metazoa; phylum Chordata; class Mammalia; order Eulipotyphla; family Soricidae; genus Sorex; species Sorex fumeus. The sequence goes on along the minus strand of NW_026606063.1, from coordinate 62,838,723 downwards.
GTATACCATGTTCCACTCTATCAGCAGAGTCAGCTTCCCTTCATCACTCTCCTCACTTCCCTTCGACATTCCAACCTGCCTCCTTGAGAGGAGCATTTTAAATTTAGTTGCTGTAGTTTAAATCTTTTGTTTTCAGGGAATTTCGTTTTGTTTTGTTTTTGTTCATATGTCTCCACCACAAAGGCCTCTTGTGCCTTTGCCCTTCAATAACTCCTATCAAAGCTCTCCTGCCCAGGGCCTCTGAATGGACACATCCACAGATCAGCAGGCTGCTTGCTCCTGTTGGAGCTGCAGGTTCTGGTTTTTGGGTGAGGGAACTGAAAGTGAGGAAGAGTGCTCCTGGCCCACTCTGCAAAAGAGCAGGGTCGGGCGGGGGCAGGCAGGGGAGTTAGAGGCTGTTGTGGTGTAAGCACAGTAACAGGGCCTGGAGTACTGGTGAGTGCAAGAGATACAGAACCCAGGAGGAAGCCTTGATGAGACCAGAGGATGGGGCAGCAGCGCGATGGTTAAGGCCACTAGAGGTCAGGAGGGATAAGAGCAAGTCTGTGCCTGAGGTTCTTAGCAGGGTGGGGTTGCCGGAAGGGAGAGCGCTATAAACAATGTTGAAGAAATGGAAGTGGGGGTGACAGGTTGTGTATTGCGAAGTTCCAGGTTGTGTTGCAGTGATCTTTAAAGCTTAAACTAGTGTGAATCATGGTACCGAAATATGAAAATAAAAATGTATATCTTGTAAGACTGGAGAGATGACTCAAGTGCTGACAAGAGGCCCCTTGTTCTATTCCCAGAACCACATGCTCACCTGTGCAAGTGCCAAGAATGACAACCCCCTTCCCAACCAGCACCAAGCTGGGAGCATCCTCTGGGTATCAAAAATTGTGGCCTCCAAGCCAAATCATCATTATTTCACATTCATTATATGAACATAACATAGTTTTAATGAAAAGTTCAAATAATATTTTAACGACTATTTATTGTCATAAAAGTTTTATTTATCAAAGCAACGACGTATGAAGAGATAATAACTTACAATTCCTCATCATGGCCTTAACTTCTTCTTCGAATTATTTTTTTAAAAATTTTCAAAAAAAAAACCCATAAATTTTATTTATGTTTAAAATTAACACGTGATTGTCGGTTTTTCATATTACAGTTTCCCCAGGCATTCAGTATTCTAAACCCAATCCCACCACCAGTGTGACCTTTCCCCCACCACAGTCCCCAATTTCCCACCCACCACCTGTTGGATATTAACCCAAAGTGTTTTAGGCTTCATAAACCCCATTTATTCCTCCCAGAGAAGCTTACCATGCTCTTGCTAGCATCACTAATTTAGTTTAAGTTTATCTTTAACCTTTTCTCTGTGTTTTACCTCTAATTGTCACAGCTCCCCAAGTCAGTCTTGATTATTTATACACCAAAACTCTAAAATTCTGGACTCCATAGTACTTTGTATTTAAAGTGCCGTGAACCTGCCTTTCTATTTTCCTAGAAGCCTTTTTCATATGTTATTTTATGGAAATGTTCTTTGACTAAACGCAGAAAGACCACTAATGCTATCTTTCTAATATTTGGGAGTTGGTTGACTCTGAAATATATCTACTCCTGGACATATGTCGTAACTACTTGACTCAGGCTTCCGTTGCTATAGTTCCTAACACAACCAAAGGCAGGTCCCACCTTGGGACTCATGAACCCCGGGGGTGAGTGGCAAAGCTACCCTCATAAAAACATAAAAACCTTGATTGTTCCCAGAGCACAGAGTACCAAGTGTTAGTATCTCTGCCTCCTTCTCTGTATATCCGAACAACTGCAAGTAACATAGACAACCAGAGGGAAAGATAAAAGCAATGCAGATGTCTCTGGGAGACAGTGTCTCCTTGAGTTAATCTCCCCAAGAATATCCTCAGGCAAATGTTTATCTATATAAATGATCAATCACACCTCAACCCCCCTCAGATGTTCTATAAGTATGCTAGCAGCCCTGCATTGAACGAGCCATTTTCACCATCAGACTGTGGTTCCATTTCTCTGTCTCTCTGCTGGGGAGGCCTGAGGAGGATGGGAGGTCGCTCCTGACCAACCCATCAAAGGCACACTCATCACGCAGCACCCACCCTTACATTGAGAACTCACAACCACCCAAGCCAGTCCCCTTAGTAGGCACAAACAAATTTACTTTGGTTGTTTGTTACAACAAAAAAGCAAAAAGAACTATGCAAAATTGATCAATAAAAGCGAATTTGTGATCATTGTTCTATCTCATAATGGTATTACTAAAGTAACTGACTGAAGATTGAACCAGTTGGTGCTAGTTGAGCCTTACACTGTTTTTGCTTATTGAGTGTGGTGGGCTTCTACACGGTTTTGTTTTTTAAAACCTAAATAATTTGGTTTCCTTTTCAATATTTATTTATTTAAGGGGTGCGGTTGAACTGCACCTAGCTCTGTTCGTGGACTATTCCTGGAATAATCCCTGATAGACTTCAGGGAACCAAACATAGTGCCAGGGATATAGACCAGGGTGGCTGCAGGTTTGGTTGCATTTAAAGTCTGCACTCTTTACTTTGTACTATCTTCCCAGCCCTGGATGCTACCTTTGAAAGACTGCTTTCCCCCAGATACCTGTTCAGCTGCAGACAGGTAAGGAGGAGTGCTATTCTCTTAGATTTCCCAGCTGGCATTGGTGGGACAAAAATGTGTGGCTGATGCATCGTAGTGCACTGTACTTTGGCCCCTTTCAGAATTTCCATCCTGGAAGGCTCACACATTCAGGCCTAGCTGCTCACACAGCCAGTGTTCCATTGTGAGGATGAGCTGCACCCCTATGCAAGAGAGTCTATAGCCTGGCTCTCTTGCACCAGAGATAAGGACTTTATTTAACTTTTGCTTTTTGGTCACACCTGGCAATACTCAGGGGTTATTCCTGGCTCTGCACTGAGGAACTACTTCTCGCCTCGGTTTGGGGACCTTAAGGGATACCTGGGATGGAAGCTGGGTTGGCTTTGTGCAAGGTAAACACCCTTCTACTGTGCTTTCACTTTGGCCCAGATAAGAGCTTTTAAAATGCTTGTTATTTTTTATTACTGGCACATTGCAGTGTAAATTACATAGGCTTCCAGTGTTCATCACTATTAAAACTTATTTATACTGCCTTGTATTCATTACTATAAGTCAGGGCTGCAGAGATAGTACAAGGACCCTGCCTTGCATACATGCAACTTGGTTTTGATCTCTGGACCCTCAGAAACTCTTTCAAGGCTGCTGGAGGCTGACCAGGCCCCAGCACAGACATTTCGCTTTCTCTGGTTCTCTCGTACTTTCTCTTCTTGTTTACCTGACTCTCTGGGCCTCCACATCAGGGACCACATCTCCCTTTCAGTGACGACATTGGTAGGCCATTGGATGTAGCTGGCTCATCCCCTGCAGCACCCCACCTAGAAATTCCCCAGTCTGGGGCCCTCACAAAACAACTTTCTTTTCCTAATGACATCTAGCTAATGGCTCCGTAAACATCTAAACTCTTTCGTCATAAGTCTTTGTTATGTAAGAGGATTCTTCTCTCCCACTCCCCCAACCCTCACCCATGTCAAGAAGAGAAAGCTTCAATCTGTCTCATGTACCTTAGACTCCACACCTATGTAAATCCCCAATATTTGTATAATCAAATTTGGTCAAGTTTTCATACTAATCCCTTCAATGTGCATTTGTTTGGTCTGTCAGCCAGAGAAGAAACCAGCCTGGTAGAATTTTTTCCACTCGTCCCTATAATTTAATGATTCTAGTATGTCCTCCATGGACAGAACAGGTCTCTAGAGAACTAAGGATGGAGAGAGTATTGTGCCAAATCTTGTTCCACCTTGCCAGAATTCAGGTGGGATACCACATAGAATAAAATAATAAATATCTTCCATTCTGTGCTTCCCTTACCCATGAAATTCTCTTCTGTACAGCCACAATGCTGAGAACAAGTAGCCAAGTGGTTTCCAGACTGTGATAACAGCATCATCAGGAAGCTGGACAAGGCCTGGATGGTTGGGCCAAGCTTCTGATTTAGTGGAGTCTGCAGTGCGCTCCTCAAATCTGCAATACTAACAAGATCTATACACTGCTAATGTAGTGATCTCACTTAAAGAAATGATGGACAATGGGGAGGCCAAAAGTTAGCTGAATCCTAAGATGTTGAACCTGTTTGTTAATGAATGATTTACTGGTAGAAACTCACCACAGCTTCCCTCCATATTTCAGATTTTCTTTTTTTTTTTCTTTTTGGGTCACACTCAGCAATGCTCAGGGGTTACTCCTGGCTCTGCATGCAGGAATCACTCCTGGTGGTGCTCAGGGGACCATATGGGATGCTGGGAATTGAACCCGGGTTGGCTGCATGCAAGGCAAATGCCCTACCGCCTGTGCTATCGCTCCAGTCCCCATGTTTCAGTTTTTCTATGTTCACTTCTGTTTGACAAGAACCAAGGGACCTGAGATGGACCTAATATCCACATGAAAACCCATTCCTTAGCCTTTGCACATTCACTGACACTTGGCAGAAGACAAATATTTGCATTCAGGACAAGAAAGTTTTACAAACCAGAATTGCTGCAGAAGTCACAGCTGTCACTTTTATGTCAATTCACCAGTGATGGTTCTCAAAATTGACAGTTGGGCTGGTAGTGAAAAAAGGAGAGATACCTATACTAGGGAAATTGAAGTATGGAAGGAGTAAGCAGACCTGACTTTTGCCCTGAAGAGAGACAGGTCTTTATTAGGCTCACAGTAAAAACCCTTGACTTCGGGATAAGATCCCCATCCTCAGACATCAAGGCATTTTGCTATACAAACATTCAAGGAGATGTGATTTAGAACAAGGTGAAGAACTCAGGGGAAAGTGCCCCTACCCCTCAGTTCTTTTGGTGGTGCTCAGGGGACCATAGTGATGCTTGGGATAGAATAAGGGTCAGCCTCATGTAAGGAAAGCACCTACAACTATCTCTTCAGCCCTTGCAAAGGTTCTTTTCTTGCTGGTTCTAATAGCAAGAATTCTGATAGCTCTAGGAATTCCTTGGTCTTTTAGATGTATGTCACTCCAGTCTCTGCTTCCAACTTCCCACAGCATCCTCTTCTATTGTGTCTTGCATGGCCATCTTCTTCTATTTTTTAAATTTTATTGTAATGAATCCTGTGAGATAGTAACAAATTTACAAACTTTCATGATTACATTTCAGTCACACAATTTTTAAGTACCCATCATTCCACCAGTGCCCACTCTCCACCACCAATGTTCCCAGTATCCCTCCTGCCATCCCACCCTTTCCCACCCCCTGCATCTGTGGCAGGCACATTTCCTCTTACTCTCTCTCATCTTTTGGGTGTTATGGTTTGAAGTATGGCCATCTTCTAAGAAGGGCACCAGACTTGTTGAATGAGGTATCCACTGTATTCCAGTGTGACCTCATCTTAATTATTTCCATCTGCCATAACCCTGTTTCTAAATACAATCACACACCCAGTAGCATCTCCATTGTGAGACTTGTAACTGTGTTTGACATATGAAATACATCACGGAAAGCTTTCCAGGCTTTGTGCTATCTTGCGTACAACAAATTAATTATTTCCCCATAACCATTATTTGTTCTTTCTAATTCATGACTGTATGTTTATCATTGTTTGAGTCTCATTAAGAAGGGAGTTTGCTGAGGGAGACTTTCCTCTTTGCCGCCCTGACTTTCCCATATTTAGATTTCTGCATTTCACAGTACCACTCCAGGTGACTAGAATCATAGTGGCATTTGGAATTAGGCTTTGCTTTTCTTTTCAATTTTCTTTTGTTGATAGAAGAGAGGAGTATTTGCTTGTTTAATGTCTTAATAGCTTGATGACGCCATGTTTGTCTAACAAGAGCTCAGTTGTGGTACATCATACAGTCTTCAGAGAATGCAGCTGAGAATTTCAGATCCACGCAGAGACAAAAGAGTGGAGATGGTATGTCGGAGAAAGTGAACATTAACCACCTTCTATGACTTATATTCACTCATTAACTTAAACTTCCCTCCTCAGCCCTGCACAAACGTCAAGAGTATATGCCTAGGAAACCAATTTCAATGCCGCATGCCACATATCTTCATGTGAAGACAGAGGAGTCAAAATAAAGATCATAAGCATAAAACACAAAAATGGACTTAGAAACAAAAATGAATCATTTTCTATGCATTTTATCATAAGAACATTCCTTTCCTATACATATATATGGATAAAATAAAGTTTGCTGTTATCTCATATAATAGACAGTCTGGATGCTAGGGATTATTCTCTGCTTCATCAGAAACTGATTCTTATCCTTAAATCTTCCTCAGCCACGTATCACCAGGAGATGGGAAACTTCTTCATGCAAGACCACCAGAAGGCTAGAAATTTCTTTTTACTTTTTTTTGTTTTAAATAAGAGAATATAAAAGAGATGTTCTTTTGTGTGTTGCCCTTAATGGGGTGCAGATTCATGACAAACTGTAAGAGGTTGGGGAAGTGACTGATGTTTCTAGTGTCTACATTAGAAGATGGAATTCTAATCAGCAATAGAGAAGGAGCAGAGGAGAAACTTTTGGATGAACAATAGTGTCAGGGATGTAAACCAAAGAAGCAGAGTGAGGGAATACACAAAATTCTAAGGATCCACATATTCTTGATTTAGAAACCTTCAGTACAGCTGTTCTTCATATAAGTGGTTAATGCAGAGTAAATCCAGGATCAAAATCCATGGTGATTTCAGTTTGTCCCTTCTGTCAGTTGAGAATGACAGTAGTTCCACAGAGAAACATAGATATAAATAAATAGCTCTATCAGTATTACGAGATTCACAGATGAAAGCTTCCACAAGCACTAAAAATACTTAATAAACACCTTTGTCTCTGACACTCTTCTGATTTTATTTCAAGTTGTATTTTTCATATTTTATTAAATCCACTTCCATTTTGTATTGATGACATCTGACATGCCAATAGTTTACATTTTCCAGCGGTTCTGTAACTATCCTTTTGCCAAACCGTTGATGTGCCTGGAGTACTCTAGGATAATGTTTATGACAAAATATGATAAAAGATAATCTCTATTATTTTCTTTCAATTAAAAAATGTGTATTTGATTTGAGCCAGAGTCACAGCATAGTGGGTAGGGCATTTGTCTTGCACGTGGCTGACCTGGGTTCAATTCCTCCATCCCTCTCAGAGAGCCTGTCAAGCTACCAAGAATATCCCGCCCACACAGCAGAGCTTGGCAAGCTCCCCGTGATGTAAAAGATATGCCCAAAACAGTAACAACAAGTCTCAGAATGGAGACCTTACTGGCGCCCGCTCGAGCAAATCAATGAACAATGGGAGGACAGTGCTACAGTGCAGTGAAGTAATTGATTTGATTTGTAATTGTATTGTATAACTGATTTGTAATTGTTTTATTGTTTGAAAGAGGAGAGAATGAACATCAATTTCCCTATGTCTACTATGCATTCTTGGCAGGTAATATTTACGGACTCTTGCAACAGCCCTTTTTGTGCGTGTCTCAAAAGTGTCATTAAGTTGTTAATGTAGGGGATATAAGGGGTATGTGATATGTATATAATGTATATTCATACAATTTGTACAGTACTCATTGCTTAGTGTTTGTGTGCAGTGCTTTGTGTATCATGTATAGCAAATTTCTCTGTTTTGTGTGCCTCTGTGTGTGAGTGTGAATACTCTCTTGTATGGTGAGGAAACTCATTCTCAGAACCTCTTAAATAATTCACTAGTGTAAGGAAGAGCCCAGATTCAGATACAAGTTTCTTCAATATTTTTCATCATATTCTCTCACTCACAAATGGTGTGGATTACTCAATGTGACAATTCTGTCATATTCAATCATAGAGATCTAGACTTCTCCAAAACACTTAGTCGTGGGGTTAAAGGTGAGTAAATTAGTTTCCCAGAGCTACTACAATAAAGCCAAAGAAATTTGAGTTACTCAAAACAACATACATATGTTCTCTCAATTCCGAACTGAGATGTGGAAAAACAAGGTGTTGGTTAGTTGGATCATTCTGGTTGCTCTTAAGGAAAACCTTTTCAAGGTTTTTTTTCTAGCTTTCATTGATTTTAAGAAACCCTTGGGATTCCTTAACTTGTTGATAGTACACTGCACTCACATCTCTATTTGTACATGGCCTTCTCCTTACTCAGTGCTGTCTGTTCCTGCAAAGATATTGGTCACTGGAGTTAGGGCAAAGCATACTCAAGTTCTTAAATATACTAATCACATCTATGAAGGCACCATTTCCAAGTAAGTCTATACATAACATACATTTCTAGGTAGACATGAACTTGTTGGGCTCAGTGGGATGGGACACTGTCTAATCCTGTGTGATGAGAATAATCAGGAATGCAAAGAAATGCAAAGTGAAGTCAAAGGATTTCACTATTTGAGTTGTCCATAGGAGCAGATAGAAAACATAGGATGAGAAATATTGCTCTTGTATCTTTGAGAAAATGTCTGTAGAATTTCTAAGCTCTGAAATCAAAAAGTGAACAGCAACGGCTAAAAATGGTATCCAAGAAGCATTCAGCCTAAGAGAAGGACCACATGGAGGGTGCGGGAACCACAGATCCCGGAGGGGAAAAAAAAAAAAAACAGGTTCCAAAAAGAGCCGAGATCACCGGCAAGTTCCAGATGGGGTAGGTGCCGCATCCCGCCTCCCCCAGATGGAACCCCGGTGACCAGAAGCCTCTACAAACACAACTCGAGTATGCGGGAACTAGGACTTTTTCTCCAATCTTCCGGACTACAGCTCCCAGGTAACCTCTGATTCCAGAAGTCACGCCCACAGCCCGCCCCCCAGCGCCATCTTTGAAGCATTCAGCCTAAGAGAAGGACCACATGGAGGGTGCGGGAACCACAGATCCCGGAGGGGGGAAAAAAAAAAAACAGGTTCCAAAAAGAGCCGAGATCACCGGCAAGTTCCAGATGGGGTAGGTGCCGCATCCCGCCTCCCCCAGATGGAACCCCGGTGACCAGAAGCCTCTACAAACACAGCTCGAGTATGCGGGAACTAGGACTTTTTCTCAAATCTTCCGGACTACAGCTCCCAGGTAACCTCTGATTCCGGAAGTCACGCCCACAGCCCGCCCCCCAGTGCCATCTTTGAAGCATTCAGCCTAAGAGAAGGACCACATGGAGGGTGCGGGAACCACAGATCCCGGAGGGGGGAAAAAAAAAAAACAGGTTCCAAAAAGAGCCGAGATCACCGGCAAGTTCCAGATGGGGTAGGTGCCGCATCCCGCCTCCCCCAGATGGAACCCCGGTGACCAGAAGCCTCTACAAACACAGCTTGAGTATGCAGGAACTAGGACTTTTTCTCAAAACTGCGTGGCCGCTTATGCGGCCGCGCAACATCTCTCTATATACAAAGTGATCAATGAGAAGTAAACCACCCAATCTTTCTCCCTGAAAATCAGAGTTAAGTTTGGAGCATGGCCACAGCCCCAGAAGCACAAGGACTTAATGCAGAATCCGGCAGCTTGGAGCAGAAAAGTGAATGGACTATGCGTTAATCCAGGCCATCATGTCTGTCCGGAGGGGAAAGGGTGTTGCCCCATTCGCCCTCTCCTCTCTGGAAAGAAAGATGGCGGCTGCATGGGAGCCTTGTGGACAGCAAGTATGAGCCGGGGGAGTGGGGGCGACTAAAACCTCATGGGAAGGGGGGCGTTCCGGTCCGTCCTTCACGCCCTACCGAGGCCACCAGTTGCCCCCCACGAGTGGCTCTCCAGCACGGCCACAGCCCCAGAAGCACAAGGATTTAATGCAGAACCCGGCAGCTTGGCGCAGAAAAGTGAATGGACTATGCGTTAATACAGGCCATCAAGTCTGCCGGAGGGGAAAGGGTGTTGCCCCATTCGCCCTCTCTTCTCTGGAAAGAAGGATGGCGGCCGCATGGGAGCCTTGTGGACAGCAGGTATGAACCGGGGGTGTGGGGGCGACTAAAACCTCATGGGAAGGGGGGCGTTCCGGTCCGTCCTTCACGCCCTACCGAGGTCACCAGTCGCCCCCCACGAGCAGCTCTCCAGCACGGCCACAGCCCCAGAAGCGCAAGGACTTAATGCAGAACCCAGCAGTTTGGAGCAGAAAAGTGAAAGGACTATGCGTTAATCCAGGCAATCATTTCTGCCCAGAGGGGAAAGGGTGTTGCTCCCTTCCGCCCTCCTCCCTCTGGAAAGAAAGATGGCGGCCACATGGGAGCCTTGTGGACAGCAGGTATGAGCCGGGAGTGTGGGGGCGACTAAAAACCTCATGGGTTGGGGGGCGTTCCGGTCCGTCCTTCACGCCCTACCGAGGTCACCAGTCGCCCCCCGCGAGCGGCTCTCCAGCACAGCCACGGCCCCAAAAGCACAAGGACTTAATGCAGAACCCAGCAGCTTGGAGCAGAAAAGTGAACGGACTATGCGTTGATCCAGGCCATCAAGTCTGCAGGAGGGGAAAGGGTGTTGCCCCATTCGCCCTCTCCTCTCTGGAAAGAAAGATGGCGGCCACATGGGAGCCTTGTCGACAGCAGGTATGAGCCGGGAGTGTGGGGGCGACTAAAACCTCATGGGAAGGGGGGCGTTTCGGTCCGCCCTTCACGCCCTACCGAGGCCACCAGTTGCCCCCACGAGCGGCTCTACAGCACGGCCACGACTCCAGAACACAGAAACCAATTTCTTAACTATCTGACTTTCAGTAGAAATACTTCCAGTGTCAATAGGTAAAATAGCAGAAATCCAAAACCAACATTTAATTCTTGAACCCAGCTGTAGAAAGCAAATCACTTCACAATGCTTTTTCAGCATGTCTGATTTGGGGGGGGGGGTAAACTCTAAATAATAGTGGTGAATCTTTTATTGAAACAATGAATCTAATCAAAGCAGATAGAGTGTTAACTAGAATTCATCTGCCTCACAGGGACGGGGAGGGGTGAGGGGTGGGGCTTTATTGGGGTTCTTCATGGTAAAAAATAAGTATTGGTAAAGGGAAATGTGTTTGATATTTGCATGACTGAGACATAAACCTGAAAGCTTTGTAACCTTTCCCACAGTGATTCAATAAATAAATAAAAAATTTAAAAAAAATGGTATCCAATAATAGCAATAATTTTACAACATATAGGTATACCTGAAACTAATGCAAGCTTATATATAAATTATATATTAAAATAGAAAACCAAGCATTTAAACTATGAAAATGAATAGAGAGGCGTTAAATGCTTATTGCTTAGACAAAGGCCTGCATAGGCTACACACAATGTGATTCCAACAATATAGCATTCCAGAAAAGCAAAACATATGGTGACTACAACAGCAAAAAATAAACACATCAGTTGTTAATAGTATTTAAAAATGTGAGTTGAAGGCCAGAGAGATAGTTTGGCAAGTAAGGTGTTTGCCTTGCATGTGGTCAATAACGTTTTATCTCTGGTATCACATATGGTTCCCCAAGTACGGCCTGAGTGATTCCTGAGCACAGAGCCAGAAGTAAGTCCTGTGTACTTCCAGGTATTGTCCAAAGAACAAAACAAACAGAAATATGAGTGAATTTCATGATATAAGAACTATATTGCAGGATTTTGCTTGTTTGATATGGGGGCACATTAAGCTTTGCTCAGGGCTTACTCCTGGTTCTGTGCTCAAGAATTGCTATTTTTTTTCTTTGTCACACTCAGCGATGCTCAGGGGTTATACCTGGCTCTGCCCTCAGGAATTACTCCTGGCAGTGCTTGGAGGACCACATGGTATACCAGGGATTGAACCCTGCAATAGCATTCAGGACAATTTATTGCATTCCTCTCTGGCCCCTATATCAGATTTTTTAGCCAGAAAAAGGGAATGGGAAGAGTGAACAACATAGAAAATGCCTCTAGTCCTCTCGCTGTGTTGTGCTGTTTTCTTGCCATCCACTTCTTTTGTGGCAGATGAAAAGCACAAGAGGCATGAGCTGAAGCAGAGTGCTGTCAATTCTCATTGTCACAAGAAGTCACAGTACTTCTTACACAAAACACATACACATTAACCTATTTAAGTTTCTCAGACACCTAGGCATGATTATTATTCTGTCTCACCAATGACAAAAGTGAGTAACAGCTGAGACTGAAACCTAGATCTTCTCATTCTTACACCTTGGATTTATTCTGTGACTTATAGCCTGACAGATAATGTTCAACTATGATCACAAGATCACTTGACATCCCGTTACTCATCGATTTGCTCCAGCAGGCACCAGTAATGTCTCCATTTGTCCCTGTCACGTGCTAGTATAGCCCAATGGCGTCTGCTCATTCTAGAAACACAGAGAACCTCAAACCAGTTGTTCAGGGTTTTGACAAAGAAGTCTGATCATCTCGTAGGTGGGCAGCCACACGATTTTCTGACATCCTGTGGAATCCAGTCAGTAATGGCTCTGGTCCAGCGGTCGTCTCCAAATCTCATTACGTGTTCAGCCCATCTGATTTTTGAAGCCTTGACAAACGAGACAGTGTTCCTGATTCTCCATCTTCAATGGAGGTCGGAACTCCAGATTCTTTCTCTCACTTCAGTGAAGTGTGATACTCCAAGCACAGCTCTTTCAATTCTTCTTTCTCATCCTGTTTTCTTAGGGCCCAGGTCTCTGACGCATATGTTAATGCAGGAAGAACAGTGGAATCCAAGAGATGTGCCTCGAGCCAGAGGTTCTTTGTCCTCCTAGCTATCTCTTTGATGCTCTTGAAGATGTTCCAAGCCGCTCTCTTCCTCCTGCACAACTCAATGCCAGGTCATTCGTCATGTTGACTTCTTGACCTAGGTACACATAACTGTTGCATTCAGAGATGTTCGTTCCATTGAGAGTGAATGGAACGTCAGGAATGAGACTGTTTCTCAGAAACATTGTCTTCATGAGATTTAGCTGGAGTCTGACCTTTCCACACTCACAGTAGTAGTTAGCCAGCATTTGTGCTGCTTGCTAATGTTTGGTGTTATTAGAATGATGTCATCAGCGAAGCACAGGTGGTGTAGTTGCCAATCGTCTATCATCACTCCCATTCCTTCCCATTCCAATCATAGCATGATGTTCTCGAGGGGGCACTGAAGAGTTTCGGTGAAATGGTATAACCCTGCCGAACCTCTCTCTTGACATGATGATCACTCCTTGTAGAATGGTGAGATCCTGGTAGTGAATCCGTAATACAGCTCATAGAGGATCCTGATGTATTAACTTTGAACGCCCTGTTTGACTAGGGCTTCAATGACCGCTTCAGTCTCAACAGAATCAAAGGCCTTCTTTAAATCAATGAACATTAGACAGAGCGGCATATTGAACTCCCGAGAAACCTCAGTGAGCTTGGTTATCATGTGGATATGGTCAATCACACTGAATCCTTTTCAGAACCCGGCTTGCTCGCATGATTGTCCTTCATCTAGTGTTCTGCCAATTCTATTCAGGATGACTTGAATGAACAGCTTGTAGACGACAGACAACAGGCAGATCGGGCGATAATTGCCAATGTCATGGATGTCTCCCTTCTTGTACAGTAGTACAGTACTGTTGATTTTCCATTGGGACGAAACCTTGCATTCAGACAGGTAGCATGTGAAGAGCCGAGTCAGTGTATTGATGGTTACTGATAGCAGGTTCTTCAGGTGATCGGGTCTGACTTTGTCTGGGCTGGGTGCTGCTTGCTTCTTTACCGATGAAATGGCATGTAGGATTTCGGAAGGGAGAATATTGGGAATGACATATCCATCCTTAGGAATTTGATATTTGGGCAGGTAGACGTGGTTATTGAAGAGATCAGAGTAGAAGTCATGGATAATCTTCTCCATGCCCCTTCTGGGAGATTTGATAGATCCATCAGGATGTCGGAGGGCAGTCATCTTGGTCTTGTAGTTGGCAAAGGACAGGCGGGTGTTGTGATTGCTTTTTCCAGCTTCTACTGCACCTGCTAGCACTGCTGCTTTTCTCTCTTTGAGGTCTTCCTTGATCACTTCTCTGCTTTGCTTTGCTTGGACATTCGCTTGCAGTTGCTTTGTGGCTTGTGTCAAGTCACGTTGGTGAATGAGCTCAAGAATTTTTAAAGATAGGCATCTTTTTGTGGCTATCTCTCTCTCTCAGCATTCATTGCACAATCATGGAGGTGCTTAACCAGTCCACCGTATTCTTCATCAATGTTCTCAGTGACGGCTCTTCCCATGTTGCCGCAATAGTGCCAAAGAGCTCCCAATTGGTGCTTGTTTTAGGAGTTCTCATCTTAAACTTTGCAGCCCTTTGACCCCACTCCGTGAAGTAGAATTTTGCATGCAGGAGACGGTGGTCCGATTCCGTTTGGAATTTTGGGACAACAGTGACATCGGTCAGGCAAAACCAGTGATTGAATTTGATGTGGTCAATTTTGTTGTGGAACCATCCACCGCGAGACTCCTATGTTCAAGTATGAAAAACTATCACAGTGAGAAAAAAAAACACTGGACTGGCTAATTCAGTGTTGGCATATCCAACTTGGACTGGCTAATTCAATGTTGGTGTATCCCATATAGGATCAGCAGAAAGCTATTTTTAACACAGCATTGTTTTTTAATGTGCTGTTATGATTTTGTTTCTAAGACGAAGAGCCAATTGAAAGAATTACTTATCTGAACTATCCACATTTGGCAAGCAGTATTCTTGGAATAATGCTAAGAATATACAAGAAACTGGTCATTAATAGCCTTCCTGGAGACATTCTTTTGGCAGACATCATTTTATAGGTCTTGATTTTTTATCCATGTAAACATTCCCTGCTTTTAGCAATTTTTTGGAAGGGTCAAATGAAATGCAGAGAAGGACCTATTTGATGATTGCTTTCCAAGTTTCTGGGTTGTGTCATAGCTACTGTTTTCTTCCTAGAAACAACTTCATCCCCAATTGTCATCAGGGTATATAGTTTTAGGCACAAGTCTCTTACTTCTTTTACTTTTTCACATCAATACTAAAGGGAATTCCTTTAGATTTTTTTGTTTCACAGAGAAGCTCATCTACCCCTATCGATCCACAAATCCCACTCCAATCTTGTCTTCTCCATCTCCTTATTGCACTATACATCTCTCCGCCCCAGGCCCCCGAGGTCCAACACAACTTCAGACATTTCTTGTTTGTTCCTAGATCTTTCCCAGTCTGCTTTCTTGTTTCATTTTCTTTCTTGTTTTGTTTTCTTTGAGGTGATGAAGTGGTGAGGATTGAGCTCACTCTACTTTGTAGACATGTCAAAACTGCTTTCCACCTTCTTCCTCACCTTAGCTGAGATCTCAAAATTAGGCTGCTCTTCCATGACTGACCTAACTGACACTCTTCCACCAGAGTTCGCTCTTTGTAAATCATTCTCCTTCCTTCCTTCTTTCCTTCCTTTCTTCCCTCCTTCCTTCCCTCCTTCCTTCCCTCCTCCTTCCCCCTTCCTTCCTTCCTTCCTTCCTTCCTTCCTTCCTTCCTTCCTTCCTTCCCTCTCTCCCTCCCTCCTTCCCTCCCTCCCTCCCTTCCCTCCTTCTCTCCCTCCCTCCCACCCTCCTTCCCTCCCTTCCTCCCTCCTTCCTTCCCTACTTCCTTCTCTTCCTCCCTCCCTCCCTCCCTTCCACCCTCCCTCCCTCCCTCCCTTCCTCTTTCTTTCTTTCTTTCTTTCTTTCTTTCTTTCTTTCTTTCTTTCATTCCTTTCTTTTTTATTTCTTTCTTCCCCTTCCCTCCTCTTCCTCCTCCTCTTCCTCATCATCATCCTCATCCTCATCCTGATCCTCATCCTTCTCTAATTCTCCTTCTGCTTTTGGGCCTCACCCTACAATGCTCAGAGAAATACTCCTGGCTCAGGGATCATTTTTGGTGGGCTTAGGTGACTATATGTGATGTTGAGGATCAACCCCAGGTCAGTCATGTGCAAGGCAAATGCTGTACTCTGTCTCTTTCCCAGGCTGAGATGGTATCCTTCCTCACTTATTCTTGTTTCTTCCCATCACAGATTTGGTTCTGAAATTGGTCACAGCAAAATTGAGCAACAACAAGGCTCTGTTTCACATTGGTGAACCCCTACTCCATGGGAGTGTTTGCATTAGTTTCTTCAGCAGTGATGTGGGGAAGCAAATAAACCAAGGGGGTATAAAACACTGACCCTGTTCTTTTCAGAGTTTAGTTGGAGGTTTATACAATAAAAACAGTCATAAGTAACAACCATATAAGTTTGTCAGGCTAAATGATGTGAATGATCAAATAATCTTGCACCCCCGCAGCATATTCTGCAATGGAATCATGGATATGCTGAGGACAACTTGGTCTCCTTGGGAGTCCTAGACTATATTTACACTGCTTGGACAGGCTATGTGATTTGGGGTAAGCCACGTAGATTTGTTATTTAATATGCAGCATGGCAGTGGGGGTGACATTTATAGGGAATCTCTGCTGGATAGAAATACTAATCAGAATTGTCAGGAGAACTCAGATCTTTTTCTTTGCCAACAACAGTGGCACTTGATATATTTAGCGACCCTGTCCTTTAACTTCCTCTTCCAGAAAGTCACAATGTGGTTGTGTCTGAGTCTGTCCAGTCTTGAACTCTAGAATCGTATAATGAGATCATGTATGTGGAAGCTATAAAACAGGACACATTACGACCTCTGAATGGTGAGCAGCCATGACCTAAGTGACCACTCTTCACCAAAGTTCACGTTTATTAAAAGGTAACATGGCATTGTGAAGGGGTGGGATGGGTGAGGAATTTGATGTTGGGAGTTGACTGGGGATTGCTGTGCCAAGCCCTCAGCATTTCCCACCTTTAAGACATGTGCTCAACCCCTCTGAGTTCTGCAGAACATAGCTCATTAAGTTCACTTCTAGTACTTGGCACTGGGCGATGGTAAATCCTCAGGCTCCACAAGCCTTAAAGAAATCCCTGGGTCACTTCTAATGCGGCATTTGAGTCTGACAAGCCAAGGGAAACCATCTTTGATGTGGGAGGTGCTACACTTAATTGTCGTTCATAGCCGCTCCTCTGTCTTCCTGCATGCTTCAGTTATTATTCTGACTGCTTCTAAATTTATGTCTCATGACTATTTAGTGTAAGAGTAGTACACACATAGCTCTGTGTGTATGCTGATCATGTTTTTATAGAGTTAGTTTATCTCTTTAAAAAATTACAGAGCACCACAGGAAAAAGAAAAGGAAACTCTTTTCCTCAGGTAATATAAGCATGCTTGTTGGTGGAAGGGAACGGAAATTTTTTTTTGATAAATCTGAGCCTGAAGCCTTTTCCACTGAGCTTGCATGGATATCTCTTTTTCTCTGTCTGTCTCTCTGTCTGACTGTCTGACAGACATACAAACAACACAAGATACAAGTGTGTATGCACACACCCCGCCCACTTGTATAAGCTTTAGACTATCATCCAGGAGACAAAATTGTTTTCCATTCCTGGAATGAGGAAGTGTCAGCTCTGAGCATCATCATCCACCCAAGGTCTCTTAGGTCTCTTGATCACAGTGAGATCTGCCTCTGTTCTTGTCTTCGGAAACATACACACGTGGGTTCAGCTAATCAGAGAGAGAGAGAGAGAGAGAGAGAGAGAGAGAGAGAGAGAGAGAGAGAGAGAGAAATGGACTTGTTCTGTTTCGTGTTCTGTTACAGCTACTTCTCTGATTGTATCCAATAAGCCATCAATCCCATGCCTTCAGACATGGTAGAGCAGATGGGTGAGAGGGTGCAATTCGAGTCAGCAATTACATCGGGGTCAAAAATGTAAGAGAATGTGGGCTTGAGTGATAGTACAGCTGATAGGGCATTTGCCTTGCTCACGGCCAACCTGGACTTGATCCCTGGCATCCCATATGGTCCCCCAGGCACCGCCAGAAGTAATTTCTGAGTGCAGAGCCAGGAGTAACCCCTGATCATCACTGGGTGTGGCCTAGAAAGCAAAAAAACAAATAGTAAAAGAATGTGCTTACGGGGCTTTCCAGCTAGGCCAGGAGGCAGAAGGTCACAGAAATGCCTAGAGCTACCTACACAGGGCAGATTCGAGGAAATTTCTAGGTCCTTCCTTCCCAGGAATATAAGTGAGAAAACACTTCCTTCATGTTTATTTGACAGGACCATGTTGAAAAATAGTAAAGAGGTTTAAATTAGAAATTTAACATGATGTAAGAGTTCCAATGCTTTATAATACTGTAGTCCTCCTGCTCAAAAGTCAAGAAGCTAGAGAGAAGTGCAAGTAGCAGAAATTTGGGGGAGCAACTCAGAATTCCCTCAAACTTGCCCAAACCCACCTTACTCTTAAACCTTTTTTGGTTGGAGCCTATGTCCAGTTCCTGATCTGGGCACCTCAGGTTTGGAGGAGCCAGTGTTACAGGAAATGACCACATGATAGGATCCATGGGCCGTGCAATCCTCTTCACCAAGGAGCCATGCTGCACCACGAGATTCGGAACACTTATTTTGTGCTTCAGGAATGCTGAAACAGCAAGTCTCTGCAGAAATTTTCTTAATGTTAGGAGAAACCCCAACTGCAGCCTCATATATTCCTTTGTAATACCCGTGTACCTTTTTGAAGTGTGACCATGTTGGAAATGTCTACCTGCAAAGGTTGCCTTCAGGAAAACCAAGTTTCTTTCCCTGGAAGAAGTATATGGGTTGATCCAATGAAAGTCACCAATGATGGGGGACAAGTGGGTTTGTCAGAGACTGGTGGTGGTGGTGATGGGGTCACTGTTAACGCAAAGGAGCTGGAAGAAAAAGCTGCTGAGGGGAGAAAGTGTTGACACCCAAATATTGGTGGTGCCCTGATGCTTGGGAATTGTAAGAAAATGCTGGAAGAAGCTTACCTAGTTTACAATTTTGCCTTAGCCAATTATGTATTTCACTTCCTCAGAACTCAATCTGTCAGCACACAGGGAAAGGGCTGTCTGTTACTTGCTGCAGTTTGCAAAGCCCTTGTGACAGCAGCTGGACATTTTGTCCTCTTGGGACAAGAACTCTCAGTTGTGACATGCTTCAGACTAGGATGGAAGCTGCTGTCAGTGCCACTGAGATATTCAAGCATCCGATTGGTGGTAGAGTAAAGAAAGGCTCTTTCCAAATTCCACCTCAACTTCCTGATCTGCTCAGCGCCTTTTTGAAATGTTATGTCCTCTGTGTTTTTCCCATTCAAGATTTGCTTAAAACTCTGTGATCCTTAGGTGGTCAAGAATTCTGTCAACATATCTCTTTGCATTCTCTCTCTCTTTTTAGTAAGGAGAAAAGAGAAAACTATCTATATGCAGTTAGAAAGAAAGGCCCAAGTAATTTTTTGTAGAGCTACTTGCAGCTTCCTGTCCAGAACTTCGACTGCATTCAACTTTATTGAAAGACTGGCCATTCTGGAAAGTTTCAGAAAGATAAAACCAGTGCAAAGGCAACCCCACTAAGCATAGAAGCTCCATATGGAGACTCTTAAGTATCTCTGATTCTGGTTCTCAGTCACTCAAGTGACTTCCAAAATTGTCTTAAGCTCCTGAAGCAAATGCTTATTAGACGGATGGTGGGGATACAGTGGAGTTTTAGATCACAGATCACTTCCAAATAACAATGACCTCTTTATCTAGATGGACCAAAATTTTTCTCCCATTTTTTTGCCATTTTGTTGTTGTTGTTGTTGGGAAGTATTTTGTATTTTACATCTGGCATGCTCAGGGGTCTTTTCTAGTGATAGTCATGAATCAATGTGGTGGTCTTTGGGATTAATCCCAGACCTCCTACACATTGAGCTCTTTCAATGGCCCTGAAGAGTTTCTAACATGATATTGTTGTAGGGAGTAATCTAAATGGAGTTTTTAAGCCAGACTAGCAAGAATTGTTCAAGAAGACAAGTAAAAGATGTATAGAGATTTAACTCAATGTTTCATGTTGGTATCATTCAAGGCACACACCTCTCCAAAATATAAATGAACAAATGAAAGAGGAAAGCAAGAATACAAGGTGCGTGTAACTTGCCCCAGAAAATTGCTTACCAATAGGGAAAATTTTTGACATACCTTTTTTCTAACTTATGAATAAATTTGCAGATTCTTCCTAAATTTTATGTAGGAAAAAGAGGGACTCAGATAGGAATAAAGTTTTGGACCCCTGATTTTCTAGGCTCATATTCTCATTTCAAAAAGAATCCTAAAGAGGATTTAGTAAAAATGTATTGAAAAATTTAAAAGGTTGTGTCATTATGCCAAAATTGAGCAGGCTTCTTCAATTGAAAGGATGAAAGACTACAGTGATTCTGTTGACTACAGACTACAGTGAGACTACAAAAAGTCTGGTGTAACATCTTATTGTAGCAAGAGGCCTTATCTAAAACAGTTGCAGAAAAAGAAAGGTCTGATCCTTTGGTCTTGACCATTAGACTATATTAGCTTAACTGGCCACTTCCTGCTTCACTTTGTCATGAGATCTGAGAATTTGCTATATGTGTCAGAATCAACAGTCATGATTCAAAATGCACCTACTTTTATACCCACCTATTTCTGCCACTTCTGAACTAAATTTCGTAGTGTACTTTATGAGCTGAAAGTAGCAGTTACTAATTATATATGAAATGAAAATGTCTAATGATCAATATGAAAGGTCTCTTAACCTTGTAATAAAAACTAAATATTTACCTAGCTGGATAAATGGTGGAAGTTTGGACTAATTGAACTAGCAGTTGTTTTGCCAAGATTTTGTGTGAAGTATTTTAATAGGTCTTTGCTCCAGAAATAATGGATTGAGTCAAAAAATGGAAAATAAAAATTGATGTTTCTATTAGTAACTTTATAATTGGAGCCCCAGGGATGTATATAAAAGAATTTAGCACACATATAATTATAATTCAGTGGACAGCAGTTCTGCCATATCAATATTTTGCTCCCAGTTTTTTAATCAGCTCTTTGGAGATGGACATCTTCTACCCTAGTGCCAGAGTCATTTCCTTTCCATATGTTTTCTGGTCCTCAGAGAAATGTGTGTTGAGTTTCTTGGCAAGCCAGGTATAAATAGTGTCCTTGAACAATCAGAAAATTATGGTATGAGGGGCCAGTCATTACTTTCTAGGGCAGTTGAAAAAAATTTTCAAAAGCAATGATTTTTTTTGTGAGTTAAATCCTGATTCAAACAAAATCTAAGGCTTAAACCTGTATATTAAATAGAGAAGTAGAGATACTCTGAAGAAGTTTGGGGATAACTTCAAAGAGAGGAAAGAGCAAGGCTTAAATGTGTCTTGATTGATTTCATCCCATAGGTCTTTAGAGTCTTTGAATATTTGGTAAATGTTTCATGAAACGTTTCATCACATGGATGCTTTAAGGAGAAGAAAAGAAAATGAGACAGAATGACATGTTTTTGTTGGAATATTGAGAATTAAAACCAGTTTTTAATTGATGAATCACCTAGAACATATATGCATGCATATATATATATACATATATATGTACATACATACAAAAGCAACATTTTAAAGATTCTATCATAAATGAACTCTGGCTGGAGCCACCAAAAAACTCACTGGAAATTTAATGTATAACTTGAAGAAATTTCATGTATAACTTGAAGAAATTTCATGTATATTTTGGGATATAGTTAATTATAATGCTGTGATGTATCTATTGTGACTCATATCAGCTAATAAAAGAAAACTTCCAAAAATTTTCCTAGACATCTACTAAATGCTTTAATTAAAAGCCAAGGTATGTGCCCAGAAATTAAATGTCTTGGTATATTTCTAATGAATTTGAAAAGTTACGTCTAAAGAAAAACCTGCATACATATGTTAATCATCAAAACTTGAGAGCTGTCAAAATAACTTTTAGTATGCAAATGAATAAACAAACTATGGTAAATGTAGAGAAAGGAATATTATTCAACAATGAAAGCAGATGAGTTATGAAGTTTTGAAAAAATGGAGAACACATAATTGAAAAACAATGGAGGACACTTGAATGTATATTATGAAGAGGAAGAAGTCAACTTGAAAGACCACATATTGTATAATTCCAACCTTGTGACATTCTCGAAAGGTCTAAACTATGATGAAATTAAAAAGAGTTAGCAAACACTGGTAGTGGGATTGTTATTGCCTAAAACAATTCTATTATGAAAAGCTTTGTAAATCACACTGTCTTAATTTTTAAAAAAGTAAAGAAACTCAGCAATTGCGTTGGTGCCATAGCTCAGCAGTAGATTAATAGCCGTGTACCTGTAAATCCTGGATTTAAGGCCTAATATTACAAATCAGTTAGTGATTTATAGGTATCAGGGCCACTAAGGAGGAGAGAGAAATATGCAGAGGATAGAAAATTTCCAGACAGTGCTTATTGTATGCGATATTCTAAAATCATTATGCATTGATATAAGATTCTAGAATTCATGACTCCCAAAGTGAGTCAATTAAACTTGACTCTGGGCACAGGATGGTTACTATTGGTGAGCACAGGTTAATCAGTTGTTACCAATGTTCTGTTCTGGTGGGGACGTTGACAACGAGGAAGGTTGAATGTGGGGACAGAAGCAATATGGTATAAATCTGCAAACCTAAAATGTTCTATAAAATAAACATCTATTAAAAAATCAAACAACTCAAATTTAACCCAATATTTTAAAAATAAGCTAATAGGCACTGAGAATGTATTACTTCTTATCTATTACTTTTGTGTATGTTCTTAAATTTATTTCTTTCTATTTTATTTTTTAAACACTAATTAGTTTAAAGTGGCCTTGATTTGGTAGCTTGGAATTCAATTAACAGTGATGGGAGTACATTGGAAAGTTATACCTTGGACCAGATCCCCAGATAAGTATAACTGATCCTAGAAGCACATGTTTTGGAGATCTCCCAAAACATGGCCCCCTTATCTCCATTCCGCAATGAAAGTGAGCACCACCCATTCTTCCCCAGAGAATTACTTATTACTTATCTATAGCACATGTATACTTATCTATAGCACACATATTAGTGAAGTATATATATATACTTATACATTTACATATATAAATATATATTTATATTATATAGATAGGTAATATATAGATAAGTAAAGATAAGTAATAACCTAGGATGTGGTTCTAGGATCAGTTATACAAATCTGGGAATCTGGTTCAAGGTATAACTTTCCAAAGACCTTTTTTTTTAATTTTTCCAGAATTGCCTCCTCTTAAATCAAGAAACTCCAACTAATATAAACAATCATATCACTATAATTTGAAAAATAATATTGTGCCTGCACAGTAGGTCTTTGCTATTAGAAGTACACAGATTTTATTCTAATTTAAAATTCTTTGATGTAATTTAATCTATCAGTATTGATTTCTTTCAATAAAAATTTTGTTATATTACAAATTTTGCAGTCTCTTTTATCACTCTAAAGTTATAAATCTGTGACTTTATGAGATCTCCCAAAACATGGCCCCCTTATCTCCATTCCGCAAGAATTTGAAGGACTCCCATAGGGAAAAGCTGATTGCAAGCACAATTATTATTTCATTACAAACACTGCTAGAACATGGTATCTCTTCACTTAATCACTTAACTTCCTGTTAGTCATCGATTTGCTCGAGCGGGCGCCAGTAACGTCTCCATTTGTCCCTGTCGCGTGCTAGTGTAGCTCAATGGCATCTGTTCGCTCTGGGAACATGAAGAGCCTCAAACCAATCGTTCATGATCTTGACGAAGAAGTCTGACCATCTGGTAGGTGGGTGGCCACGCGGTCTTTTGACATCCCATGGAATCCAGTCAGTAACAGCTCTAGTCCAGCGGTCGTCTTTAAATCTCATTACGTGACCAGCCCATCTGACTTTTGACACCTTGACAAATGAGACAGCATCCTTGATTCTTGATCGTCAACGGATGTCGGAACTCCAGATTCTTTCTCTCATTTGAGTGAAACGTGATATTCCAAACATAGCTCTTTCTATTCTTCTTTGGGAGACCTGAATAGCGTTCTCATCCTATTTGCGTAGGGCCCAGGTCTCTGAGGCATATGTTAATGCAGGAAGAACAGTGGAATCAAAGAGATGTGCCCGGAGCCGGAGGTTCTTCGTCCTCTTAGCTATTTCTTCGATGTTCTTGAAGGCGTTCCAAGCCGCTCTCTTCCTCCTGTGCACCTCGGGTGCCAGGTCATTTGTCATGTTGACTTCTCGACCTAGGTACACATAGCTGTTGCATTCGAGATGGTCGTTCCGTTGAGAGCGAATGGGGCGTCAGGAACGAGGCTGTTTCTCATAAACATTGTCTTCATAAGATTCAGTTGTAGTCCTACCTTTCCACACTCATGGTCGAAGTTGGCCAGCATTTGTGCCGCTTGGCTGATGTTTGGTGTTATTAAAACAATGTCATCAGCAAAGCGGAGGTGGTGTAGTTGCCGACCATCTATCTTCACTCCCATTCCTTCCCATTCCAGTCGTCGCATGATGTTCTCGAGGGTACCATTTCGTCGGTAAAGAAATAAACAGCACCCGGCCCAGATAAGGTCAGACCTGAACACCTGAAGAACCTGCCATCAGTACTCATCAATACACTGGCTCGGCTCTTCACTCGCTACCTGTCTGAATGCAAGGTTCCGTCCCAATGGAAAACCAGCAGGACCGTACTACTGTTCAAGAAGGGAGACATCCATGACATTGGCAACTATTGCCCCATCTGCCTATTGTCTGTCATCTACAAGTTGTTCACTCGAGTCATCCTAAATAGGATTGGCAGAACACTAGATGAAGGACAACCATGCGAGCAAGCTGGGTTCCGCAAAGGATTCAGCACCATCGACCATATCCACACAATAACCAAACTCATTGAGGTTTCTCGGGAGTTCAAGATGCCGCTCTGTTTAACGTTCATTGATTTAAAGAAGGCCTTTGATTCTGTTGAGACGGAAGCGGTCATTGAAGCCCTAGCCAATCAGGGCATTCAAGCCCAATACATCAGGATCCTCCGTGAGCTGTATTGTGGATTCACTACCAGGATCTCACCATTCTACGAAGAAGTGATCGTTGATGTCATTTTTCATTTGGGAGCTACACATGGCTGTTCTCAGGGTTTACTTCTAGCAGATGCTCAGGGGACCATATGCGATACTGGGGATTGAACCATAGTCAACAGTGCAAGGTGCAAGTATAGTGCCTTAATCCCTCTACTATCTCTTTGACCCAACAACTTTTTCATTATATCTCAGTATCTCTCAGATCTGACTACCTATTAGCATTTCAGGATGTGGTATATTTTAAAAAGTGATGCATTGGTTTAAGGAGGGTCAAAGGCATCAGTTTTAAAAACTTCACACAGTTGTAAAAATTGGGGTGGTGTAACTTAAATAGAATCATTTGTAGAAAGATTTCTTATGTTTGAAAAGCCAATAACAGAAGAGTTGTGTCAGTTACATTCCGCCAAGAGCCCATTTCTTAGCCACAAGATGAGAAGTTGACTCCTTCAAGGGTTTTCTCGGTTACTTTGTGGTGAGTCTTCATTATACTCAGTCTTCACATATTCCACTTGCCCTGCATCCAATCCAATTTCTAAGTCCTCTTCCAATTCTGTAAGACCGCATTATTTCCCTCAAAAAATTTCCCTCTTTCTTTTTGCTTAAAATAGTCATGTCAGAAGCACTTTTTTGTTCCATGCAAGGCAATGTTTCCTAAATAACGCTTTGTCACACTGCTGAAGGAATAAAAAAGGTGATCAGTTTTGTTAACACTTCAGAGCCAAGAATATAAAATTTCAAGGAGAAGAATATTGGGGACGTTCCATACAGAAAGCAAACAATGCTAAGAGGATCAGAACAGTGTATAGGGCTTCTGCCTAACACGTGGTCAACAAACAATTCCTGGCACCCCATACTGTTCCCCAAACTCTGCAAGAGTAATCCCTGAGTGCAGAGCCAGATGTAAACCCTGAGCACCGCTGGGTGTGGCTTGCAGACAAACAAAACTATACAAAATGATTAATTCAATGGAACTGTGAATCCTAGGGCAGACTTCAAATCAAGACCTCCAAGGACAGCAGAGATGGCATCTTGTATTAAGAGGAAAAGCAGAAGCAGACAACAGAGCTGAGAGTAAGGAAGAATGACTAATTTCCAGGTATAATAAAAAAAGTATCACTTGTATCACTTGTCATCCCATTGCTCATCAATTTGCTCGAGAGGGTGCCAGTAACATCTCCATGCATCCCTGTCTAGTGCTAGTGTAGTCCAGTGGCATCTGCTCACTTCTGGAACACGAAGAGCATCAAACCGTTCCTTCAGGACCTTGGCAAAGAAGTCCGACTATCTCGTAGGTGAGCAGCCAGGTGTTCTTTTGACGTCCCATAGAATCCAGTTGGTAATGGCTCTAGTCCAGTGGTCGTCTCCAAATTGCATTACATGTCCGGCCCATCTGATTTTTGACACCTTGGAAAATGAGGCAGCATCCCTGATCCTTGATCATCGATGGAGGTCGGAACTCCGGATCTCTTCTCTCACTTGAGTGAAGCTGAATATTCCAAGCATAGCTCTTTTGATTCCTCTTTGGGAGACCTGAATAGCGTTCTCATAGTGTTTTTGTAGAAAAGTAATAAAAAATAATATTTCAGGTATAATAAAAATTAATAAAAATATTTTAAAAGGCCAATAAAAACTTTGAAACATCTGGAACATAATTTAAATGTCTTTATACCAGGAGGGTAATAAAGTATAAATTTGGGATAGTGGATTAGGGACTATTTCCAGCAGTTTTTAGTAAAACAGGTTGTCAGATCAAGGCTTTAACCTGAAGGTGAGGTGCTGGTATACCTCATATTCCTATAATACCTAGGCCACCTCTGGGCTTGGGGGTTTACAGAACCTTGTGATACTCAGGAGGCCATGTGCTGATGAGGATCAAACCCAGGTCTGTTCTATACTGCCTTTCAGTCCCAGGCAAGGATATGTGTGGTCTAAGGAGGGTATTGGGTCCATACCTGGTGAAGTTCAGTGGATACCCCTAATTCTGCACTGAGGGTAGCTGCTATTGTTGCTCAGAGGACTATGGGATGCTTGTTGCCTTTTACCCCTAGGCTCCTCCATGCAAAGCAAGTGCTCAACCCAGTGAACTGGATCCCTGACCTAGACACTAACTCACCTTAATGTGAAAAGGAAGCACTTATGTACTTGGCCACAATTAGCTGTAAAGTTTTTATGCATAAGAATGATAAACCAAATGAAAAGACTTTTCACATGTTTAAAGATTTGCAACTATATACACATACACACATATGTGTATATAGTTTTACAAACAAATGAAATATAAAAAAGTCAGAACAGTGTGCAGGGGATATGAATGGACAAAACACTAAATGTAATATGAATGACCAATAATGTGAAAATATGATTAGACACCTAAAATCAGAAGTGCCAATTAAATAGAAATGTGCACTTTTTAAAGTATTGACAATTGTGTAAAAAAAGGAGGGGGAGCACTCAAATTGCCAGGAAGATAATGATGACAACTTTGGGAACAACAGGGTGTACAACCTAATCTCTAGCAGTGTTACTTCTTGACTCTGTATAAAGTTTTAATGAAGCTTTGTGTGAGTGAATGAAAGAAAACTAAATGCCTATCAATAGTCAGCAGATAAATTGTAGTTAGTTATCCATTTAAATACTTCATATATTAAACAGGATTGAGAGTTAATGAGCTAAAGCAACATATTTCATCTTGACTGAATGTCAAAAGCCAAGCTAATGAGAGGGAAAGCAAGTTGCAAACTTGCCATATTTGCTGATTATTTTAAATCACTTTAAACACTTTTCTTTTGGAAGTGGGTGGATGTACAAAATGAACAGTCACTGACTTGGGTAGTGACTTTCTGGTTAAAAAAAGGGAGGGAAATGAGACTGTGTCCATGTGGGCAGTGGGTTGGTGATGCTATGTTATTCTCTGTTTCTAGTTGACATACTTAAAATATTTTCATTTATAAAGATTCCAACTTCTCTTTATGTCTTTCCAACTATGATATTGTCTGAAATGTGTTTTGCCACAGGACTCAGGTCCAAACACATATGAATGTTTGTTGCCAGAGTATATAGCACAGTGCCTGAAACACACTTTATTAAATAATAGTAATTAAAATAAAGAATAATAAGATTACAGCTGCATGAATATGAGACATTTTATGAAATATTCTCTGAGAGTATTTGCAAATTTAGGATTAATAATTGCTTATCTTTCTTCAGGTCCAAGGCCCTAGACTATAGCTAGTAACTAGTCTGGCTGGCAAAGGGCAGAAGGGCAGCATGCAATGACCAATCCTCCTGACAACTGCTGGTGAGTGCATGATTGCAG
This sequence comes from Sorex fumeus, assembly GCF_029834395.1. NCBI lineage: Eukaryota > Metazoa > Chordata > Mammalia > Eulipotyphla > Soricidae > Sorex > Sorex fumeus. The sequence continues at coordinate 62,810,410 of NW_026606063.1, read as the reverse complement.
TGTTCATGCAGCTTACTGCGACCTTACTCTCTGTCCATATTTGTGCTGTTTCTGGTTCTATTTCCTCTGGTCACACTTATTCATGTGATATTTTGTCATGTTTGTGTCCCAGGTTTGACATAGCCCACAGTCTCTTAGCCCACAGTCTTAGCCCATAGTTCTTTGAGTTCTACTTTATTACCTTTGAGTCCCATCTTTCCCAGAATCATGCTCTCTCATGAACAAACGCTCTTTTTATTAACCATGTTTCTAGTGCTACTTTTCAAATTAAGATCCAAGATGATACCCACATACCCGCTCTTTTCTTCATAAATGGACTTATCCAAGGGATATTCTCAGGTAACTGTGGTGTGAGTATCATCTTGGATCCCTAATGGATAAGTCCATTTATGCATTTATGTACCTTTATAGCTGTGAATATTTTGCCATACTTACATGTCCTATTACCTATTTCCATATCTGGGATTGTTACTGTTTGTGTCTGTGCAGGAATTCTGGGAAATTGATTTAGGAACCCCCATGAACAAAGCATGTGTTTCTCTTTTCCTGAAGCAGAAAACAGTAGGGGAGAACCTGCCTTCTCATGATTTTATTCTTGCAAGACTGGTTACCTAACAACCTTTGCAAATTGCTTAGGAAATCCTGTATGTTTGTGTATTATTTTGCATTCACAGGTTTGAGCGCAATTCTGGTTTTCAAATACCTGTACTTGAAATACACACTAAAGATTATGAAGAGTTTACAAACAAATAATTTCACGCAAAATCCTTATGCTTTTAAAGTACAAATGCTTTCTGTGGATGGTGTCACTGTTTAGCAAATTTCCACGGCCGGGTTATTTCTCACTGCATGAGTCTACTCTTTTGGCTTTCCTATTATTTCTTTCCAGGCTGGTTTTTTTTTTTCTTTTTGGTTCACATCTAGAAATGCACAGGGGTTACTACTGGCTCTGCACTTAGGAATTACTCCTGACAGTGCTCACGGGACCATATGGGATGCTGGGAATCGAACCTGGGTCAGCAGCGTGCAAGGCAAGCACCCTACCCGGTGTGCTATTGCTCTAGCCCCTGCCAGGCTGTTTTATCCATTCTTTGGTTTCTATCTCTAGTTGCAGCTTTTCCTCAAGTGTTCATAATAAGGAGCTCATCTGCAGTGAAGAGCTCTTCTAGAATTATCTTCCTGGGAAGTGTGAGATAATGCTCTTTCTAAGAATGCTGGGCCCGCTCTCACCTCTCTGACCAGGCCTCTGGCTAGTTCCTTTGTCCTTTCTGCTTTCCTCATAGCCAGCAATGACCACGAAGGCCTTCTCCCACTGCCTGTGACTGTCAGCCCCAGAAAGGCCTGAGAAGAGGATGACAGAAATATGCAAAGGCTGAACTCAGAGAGGAGAGGTCTGGGAAGCTGCCAGGTTTAAATGTGAGCAACTGCTGTTCAGCTGACTGACCACTTCAATCCTCACCCAAGCCCTGGGAAAGCTTGTCCTCCTCTTTGATTTTATTTATGGCGTCTTGCATACTTCCTATTTATGTTAACTTTCTGTCAGAAGAGGCCTTTTACTGGCCAGATACCAAGACTGTGGTGACTGGTGGCTACACTTGCAGGCATCTTCCTCTGCCTACTACATGTCTTCTCATAGGGACATTTAAATTTGAGATGTGCTGAGACCCTTGGTGCCCAAATCATGTCATCTGCACCATGTTCAGCGGCATCATAGCTGATGCCGTTGCTGCTCACTGAGAGCACTGTCGCACTGTAGCACTGTCCTCCCACTGTTCATCGATTTGCTCGAGCAGGCCCAGTAACGTCTCCATTGTAATACTTGTTGTTACTATTTTTGGCATATTTTGGCATATGCCACAGGGAGCTTGCCAGGCTCTGCCGTGCAGGCTCGATACTCTCGGCAGTTTGCTGTGCTCTCTGAGAGGGGCTGAGGAATCGAACCTGGCTTGGGCCCGGCCACGTGCAAGGCAAACACCCTACCACTGTGGTATCATACCAGTCCTGCTATCGCTCCAGCCCACTCACTGAGAGCAATGCTCATCAAGTCTGTGTCATGAATGTTTCTTCCTGGTCAGACTTTTACACTGTGAGGAAGAAAGCACAGGTGCCTGGTGGGTTTTTTGATCATCTAAATAAAGCACAGGGAATCTTGACAACAGCTTAGATTCACCAAATCCTGACTCACTGAGTTATATTTTTAAGGGTCAAATTTTACAAAAAACAAAAAAATCTCACCATACATATATGTCACTGTATCACTGTCATCCCATTGATTTGCTTGAGTGGGTGCCAGTAACATCTCCATTGTCCCAGTCCTGAGATTTTAGTAGTCTCTTCTTCTTATTCATCCTTCCCAATCCTGCCATATTGGAGGTTCTTTCAGAGTCAGGGAAATGAAGCCCGTTATAGTTACTGTTTTTGCATGACAGAGCTTGGCAAGCTACTCGAAAACAGTAACTACACACACACACACACACACACACACAGAGAAAGAGAGAGAGAGAGAGAGAGAGAGAGAGAGAGAGAGAGAGAGAGAGAGCCACAGAGTCAGAGAGCCAAAGAAACAGAGGAAAGAAGAAGTGGCAACATAGATGTCAGTGTCTCCTGGGACAGAAAAAATGTTCACTGAATGGAAGCTGCTGGGGGCCAACCCAGAAGTCTTTGATGTTGACATTCCAGAGAAATGACGACACTTTCAGGGAGATTTCAAGGGCTGACGGACTCATTGTGAAAGGCTGGGACATCCTTTGGGTCCAAGTGGACTTTCCAGGAAGAAGTTCCTCATATGGCAGTGCAAATTGCTCAGCAGGCTTCTCCTAAAGGAATTAATGGTTCCTTGTAAAGAAAGTCTCTGTATCCCTCTCCTTCTGGTGAGGGAGATGGCACCAGAGAATAGCACTGTTTACCTCAGATTCACCTGGAGCATGATATGAATGTGTCTAGTGGCCTGGGAAGGGAGGATTCACTTGGCTCCTGCAGCACGGCTGTGTAGCCAGCTACTGTTTGGGACTCGGAGGTGGAGAAAAGCATCCTCTCTCCATCCATCTGTCAAACCCTGCTTCCCAAGCCTGGGGCAGAGATGGACATGGAGGTTTGAGGCAAAAGGTAACAACAGAAAGATGATTAAAAAAAAACCTCTAGACATGAATCCCAATGAAAGAAATGTAAGACCATACAGTTACTGAGTCCAAGAAGATTTAAAAAGTGAAGAAACAGTATGACAATCTATCAGGAAGAAGAAGCAATGTGTCTGAAAATTAGAGAAAAAAAGAGGAATAATGATTATGTGCAACAATTAGAAATCCCAGTGTTCTCTCTGAGTGAATGGTGTGTTAGAGTGAAAACTGTAGAGGCAGAGGGAAAAGTTGGATGGGGTGCAGGGGAGGGATACTTGGGACATTGGGGGTGAAAAATGTACACATGTGGAGAGACAGGTCTTTGATCATTGTATGATTGAAATTTAAACACGAAAGATTTGTAACTGTAGCTCATGGTGATTAGATAAAAAAATAAATTAAAAAAAAGGAAAACAGTTGGATAAGCTAACCAGATAGTACAGTAGGTAAGGCATGTGTGCAAGCTTGCATGCAGTGGGCCCGAATTTTATCCCCAGTATTGCATATATTCCCTAATTAATACCAGGAGTGTTCTCTGAGTACCAATAGGTGTGGTCCCCAAATCGAATGAGCCTGGTGACATTTTAAAGACTGAACTTAGCTTCTAAAGTTTTGTTTAAAGTTTATTATTTGAAAAAGTACAGTTTTGCAACGTTTCCAAACCTCACCAAAGAAGGACATACCAAAATGTTGCATTTTCTGAAGTACAGAATGTAAAAGCTGCACTTTTGAAAGAAAAGGGAGTGCCTTAATGTTTGGTTTATAAATGCTTCACATGGTCAATAGATGTGGAATACTGAACCCTTTAATGTATGTGGAGATTGGGGCTGGAGCAATAGTACGGTTGGTAGCCTTTCACACAGCTGACCCAGGTTCGATTCCCAGCATCCCATACGGTCCCCTGGGCACCGCCAGAAGTAATTCCTCCTTAATGCAGAGGCAGGAGTAACCCCTGAGCATTGCCGTGTATGACACAAAAAGCAAAAAAAAAGTGTAAAGATACAAGGATAAAAACATATATGCATGATTCATAATTTTAAATACAAAACTTCGGAACAACAATGTTATGATGATTAATGTTCAGTCTCTGGAATTATTTGCCCCTTAAGAGGATGGGAAATACTGCTTATCAGGACTAAGGAGGCCTCTGTGTACTTAACTGGATGAGTCTGAACTTGGCTTACTCATTTACTCAAACAGAGGGGAGGAATAGAATCAAACAGCCTTATCCCCTCACTTAAATATATACAATGACATGTGTACAAGTCAGTTTAGATTTCAAATTACTAAGATCTGGAGTCTCATAAGGACACAACTTCCAATCAGGCTTTTATTTATTTTGGCCTTAATTAAGGCCAAATACTTAGCTACTGAGTCCAAAAAAGTTGAAGTTCTTGGGAGATTTTCTGGTGTCAGAGATACTCGCCAAGCCTGTTGAGCTCTCTTTGGCCTAAATCAAGGTTCTTAAACCAGGATCTTTAATATTGCTACTTGGACTTCATAAGTCTATTTTGAGGCAAGGATGTATTAAAGATGTGGAAATGAAGGTTGAGTTTAGACATGGTTATTGATTTTTTTTTTTTAGACTGTACAGGGGACACCCAAAAGCAAGACCAGAAACACAGTTCTCTGTACTAGATGACATCCTGTGGACCAACATTTCTTAAACTAACAAAATTCTTACTTTATAACCCTGGAAACAGAACAACCCTGGAAACAGCAATAGGTGAGCTCACAGAATTGGTGTACTTCTTGAGTAAGTTCGCTAATGCCATGGACACACAGCATAGATTCTCCTTCATAATATTTCTTTCCCCAAATGATTCAGATTCCAACTTAGAGAAAAATGGGTGGTAATTTGGAACCCCAGATTGTCAGCCTACAACTCTGTTTATAGAAGTTAAAGATGACTCAGCCTAGTTAGAAGCAAATTCCAGGCACTCGTGGTAGCCCTCTGGGAAAGGTCATCCAACCATATCAAGTAGCTTTTTCCTCTCAAAGTTGCAATCTTTGATGAAAAATCTAAACACTGAGATGCCACAGTATGATTTATTTTTTTCAATATTATTTACAAAGTCACAGACAAATCAACTGAACTGTACTATGGGTGATCCAAGCCCCTTAGAGGAAGCACACAAGGGTCCCAAATAGACCTTTTGAGGCAATGAAAACTTATACTTTAACAAGGACAGGAAATCCGGCCTCTGCTTTTCAAGAATTGAACCTATACCTTGTTCTTCATTCTGAAGCCCAGCACAGTGCTCAGCCAAAAGCTAGAGTCCTAGGAATTTTTTGTACAGGCTAATTTTTGCACAACTACCTCAGAGAGTTTTCTTGCTTATTGTTCATTTATATGTTATTACTATCGTTAATCATCCCTATATGCGTTGCACATGAGAATACAGACCTCTCTATCGGACCTGAAAAAAACATATCTGAGGTCTTTGAACCTGCTGTTTCCTCTCATATATATTTTTTATTAATTCCACCACTATTTTATGAGCTCCTTCCTCCTACTTCCCTTGGCAACCACTGTTGAATCAGACAGCATCTAGCTACTGAGAAACTGCTTCAAAGTCTTGTTTCAATGCTAGACTTCCAGATCGACTTTTAAATAGGAGTGTTAGATAATGAACACTTTTAAAATGGTTAGATTCTGTGTTTTCCTTAGTCTTCTAGAAATCACTTAACTCTGTCAGAAAGATGAAGAGATGCCTGGTAATTGGCTTTATTAAACAATGACTGATAGGCACACAAATGTACTGAATTCCTTTATTTTTTTTCCTGAGATGACAGAGTCATCTTGGGAGGTCCCTTCCACAAAAAAAAAAAAAAAGATATTTTTCTGTGTGTCAAATTTTGTTAACGAATTAAAACATTTTGACTGAAATTTTATTGACATTAAAACTGCTAATGCCTTACTCATCCAGGTACCCGCCTGGTGGCAGGGCTCCTTCCCAGGGCTGCAATCTAAATAGATCCCCTGAGAATGGCTGGTTTTAATCCTTGGTCTGGGGGGATGGGAATTTACGCACACTGCACAAGACCAAAGCTGAGCCGTTCCTCCACCTTCTGCTCACTTATCCAGGTACCTGGCCGGTGGCAGGGCCCCTTCCTGAAGCTGCGGCCTCTAACATGGCCACGAGTTATTCTCCCCCTCCATGTCCCATAGGAACCATAAGTTACCCTCTTAGATGGAACTTTCACTACGATAGCTTAACCACCAGAAACACATTAGCCAATAATTCATTTTACCCATCTCAATTAATTCTGCATCTTAAGCACGATAGTAACAGTGAGTCTGAAGGTCTAAACCACACAGGTCACAATGGTAAAGCAACGCAGAAACCCACCAAGCTTGTTTATTGAAGAGGCTAGCCCAGAAGACACCAACAGTAATAAAGAGCTAGGCAACCTCTCTGACAAAGAATTTAGAAGGGAGCTACTGAGAATGCTTAGTGAGCAAAAAAGAAACAATGGAATGCAATGCCAATAAAAGACAAGAGGATTTGAAGGTAGAAATGAGGAAAATGCAGATAAAATTACAAACAGAAATGTCAGACCTGAAAAATGTGGTAGGCGAATTGAAAAACTCAGTGGAAAGCCTCAGTAGCAAAGTAACAGCTGCTGAGGACAGAATCAGTGAGTTTGAAGATGAAGTCCAGAGAGTCTCCAGAAAAGAGCAGAAAATGGAAAAGAGACTCACAATTCTGGAACAGATGGCAAGAGAAAATCGTGATGAAGCCAAGAGGAGTAACATAAGAATTACTGGAGTCTCAGAGGGACAGGAAGAAAACCCTGATGAAGAAGAAACCGTCAAAGACATCATTGCTACGATGTTCCCAGAGCTGAAGAATACATGCAACCACATTCAGGAGGCCCAAAGTGTACCAGTTAGAAGAAATCCGAATAAAAATACCCCAAGACACATTCTGATCAAAATGACCAAAACCTTAGGTAGAGACAAGATTCCAAAAGAAGCAAGATCAAGGAAAGAAATTTCCTATAAAGGAGCATCCTTAAGATCCACAGCTGATTTGTCTGATGAAACCCTCATGACCTGAAAACAGTGGTGGGATATAGTGAAAAATCTCAAGGAAATAAATGCCTCACCAAAAACCCAGCAAGACTCTCATTCATAACAGAAGGAACAACACACAGTTTCAAAGACAAACAACAGCTCAGGAACTTCATAGACTCAAAACCATGGTTACAAAAGCAACTAAATGGGATATTTTAAGACAAGACAGGCCCTTCAAATACACCAAATTTCAAGAGAAAAATGGGACAAAACCCCATAGCAATAATCTCTCTCAACGTCAGTGGGCTAAACGTACCAATAAAAAGACACAGTGGCAGGACGGATTGGAAAACTGAACCCAAAATTCTGCTGCCTTCAAGGAACACATCTCAATAGTCAAAGCAAAATTCTGAGTTTTCCAGCTCAGAATCAAAGGCTGGAAAACAATCCTAGAGGCAAACAACTCCTATAGAAAAAGCTAGGGAAACCATCCTAGTATCTGACCACATTGATTTTAGACTGAAGAAGGTCACAAGAGACAGTGAAGGCCATTTCTTATTGATCAAGGGAACTGTACAACAGGAAAAACTTACAAAACTAAATGTATATGTACCTAATGAGGACCAGCAGAATACTTAAAACAAATACACATCGACTTGGAGAAAGACATCAATAGCAACACAATTCTAGTGGGAGACTTCAACACTGCATTATCACCGCTTCTTAGATCAACTAGACTCAAGCTTAGCAAGGACAAACTTCATCTGAGGGAAAAATGGAAGAAAGGGACTTAGTAGATATATACAGGACACTCCATCCTCAAAAAACTGAATACACATTCTTCTCAAGCATGCATGAAACATTTTCCAAGATAGACCACATGCTGAGCCACTAAATATACCTCTATATAAGTAAGAAGATAGAGATTGTACCAACAATCTTCTCAGACCATAATGTGCTGAAATTAGAAGCAAATCACACACGAAAACAGAAAACTAAATCAAACACCTGGAAATTAAACAGTTCACTATTGGACAACGAGTGACTTAGAGAGGAAATCAAAAGATTTCTGGAAATGAATGAAAATGAGTACACGAGTTACGAAAACTTATGGGACACAGCAAAAGCTGTGTTAAGAGGAAAGTTTATAGCTCTACAAGCATTCCTCAGGAAGGAGGAGCAAGCCCACATAAGTAACCTAACCTCACAGCTTAAGAGCTTGGAGAAGGACCAACAAAAGGAGCCCAATCTGAACAGGAGGATGGAAATAATAAAACTCAGAGCAAAGATTAACAAGATGGAAAACCAAAAAACAATCCGAAAGATAAATGAAACCAAGAGCTGGTTCTTCGAGAAAATAAACAAGATCGATAAGCCTCTAGTAAAACTCACAAAGAAAGGAAGAGGGAAAACCCTAATAAACCGAATCAGAAATGAAAAGGGGGGGTCATTAAAACAGAAACTACAGAAATTCAAAGAATTCTCAGGGAGTAATTTCAGAAGCTTTATGCCATGGAACACGAAAACCTTGAGGAAATGGATAAATTTCTAGATTCCTATAGACTCCCAAGGCTGAACCAAGGAGACCTGGAATACCTGAACAGACCTATCACCATCAAGGAAATTGAAATGGTAATAAAAAGTCTGCCCAATCACAAAAGTCCTGCCCAGATGGATTCACTAGTGAATTCTTCCAAATCTTTAAAGAGGACTTACTGCCAATCCTCTTTAAGCTTTTCCATGAAATTGAAATATCAAAAACACTTCTGGACAGTTTCTATGAAGCAATTATCACCCTGATAACAAAAGGAGACAGAGATACCACAAAGAAAGAGAATTACAGGCCGATATCCCTGATGAACACAGATGCAAAGATCCTCAACAAACTATTAGCAAATAGAATCCAACAATTCATCAAAAAGATCATACACCATGACCAAGTGGGATTCATTCCGGGGATGCAAGGACGTTTTAACATTCGGAAATCAATCAACATAATCCAACATATCAACAAAAGAAAAGATAAAAAACCATATGATCATATTAATAGATGCAGAGAAAGTATTTGACAAGATCCAGCACTCGTTTATGATGAAAATCCTTGCCAAAATGGGTATAGAGGGGACTTTCCTCAATATAGTTAAAGCCATCTACCACAAGCCTACAGCAAGCATCATCCTCAATGGGGAAAAACTGAGTGCCTTTTCTCTACAATCAGGGATGAGACAAGGATGCCGACTCTCTCCACTGCTGTTCAATAAAGTACTGGAAGTTACTTGCAATAGCGGTTAGGCAAGAAAAAGATATTAAGGGCATCCAGGTAGGAAAGGAAGAAATCAAGCCCTCACTATTCACAGATGATATGATACTATACTTAGAGAACCCTAAAAACTCTACCAAGAAACTCCAAGAAACAATAGATTTGTATAGTAAAGTTACAGGCTATAAAATCAATACCCAAAAGTCCATGGCTTTCCTATACGCAAATAGTGAGAGAGAAGAAAGTGATACAAAAAAAAAATCCCGTTCACAATTGTGCCTCAGAAAATCAAGTACCTAGGAATCAGCTTAGCTAAGGAAGTAAAGGACCTGTACAAAAAAACCTACAAAACACTACTTTAGGAAATAAAAGAGGACACGAGAAAAATGGAAATATATCCCCTGCTCATGGATCGGGAGAATTAACATTGTCAAAATGTCAATACTTCCCAAAGCATTGTAGAAATTCAATGCGATCCCTATAACAATACCCATGAACGTTCTTCAAAGAAATGGAGTAAACACTCCTGAAATTCCTATGGAACAATAAGCCCCCACGAATAGCTAAAGCAATTCTTGGGAAAAAGAAAATGAGAGGAATCAACCTCCCTAACTTCAAACTCTACTACAAAGCAGTAACAATTAAAACAGTATGGTATGGGAACAAAGGCAGAGCCGCAGACCAATGGAACAGGGTTGAATAAACTGACATCTCCCCCCAAACATATGATCATCTAATTTTTGAGAAGGGAGCAAGAAATGTGATGTGGAGCAAGGAAAGCTTCTTTAACAAATTGTGCTGGCAAAACTGGATGGCTACATGCAAAAAATGGGCTCAGATCTCTGCTTAACACCATGTACAAAAGTAAGATTAAAATAGATTAAAGACCTCAACATCAGACCTGAATCCATAAGGTACATTGAAGACAAAGTTGGCAAAACCCTCCATGACATTGAAGCTAATAGTATCTTCAAAGATGTCACACCACTGGCCAAGCAAGTGAAAACAAAGATAGACAAATGGGTCTATCTTAAACTAAGAAGCTTCTGCATCTCAAAAGAAACAGTGACCAAAATATAAAGACAGTCCACAGAATGGGAAAGGATATTCGCCCAATACACACCCAACAAGGGGTTGATATCAAAGATATACAAAGTACTGGTTGAACTCCACAAGAAGAAAACATCCAACCCTGTCAAAAAATAGGGTGACAAAATGAACAGAAAATTTCTCAAAAAATAAATCCGAATGGCAAAAAGGTACATGAGAAAATGCTCTACATCATTAATTATCAGGGAGATGCAGATCAAAACAACAATGAGATATCACCTCACACCACAGAGAATGGCCCACATTCAAAAGAACAAAAGCAACTGGTGTTGGTGCAGATATGGCGAGAAAGGAACCCTCCTTTACTGCTGGTGAGAATGCTGACTGGTTCAGCCCTTTTGAAAAACAGTATGGACAATTCTCAAAAAATTAGAAATTGAGCTCCCATTTGACCCAGCAATACCACTCCTGGGAATATATCCCAGAGAGGCAAAAAGGTATAGTCAAAGTGACACCTGCACTTGTTTGTTCAGTGCAGCACTCTTTACAATAGCCAGAATCTGGAAAAAATCTGAATGCCCGTGAGCAGATGACTGGTTAAAGAAACTTTGGTACATCTACACAATGGAGTACTATGTAGCTGTTAGAAAAGATGAAGTCATGAAATTTACATACAAGTGGTACTACATGGAAAGTATCATGTTAAGCGAAATGAATCAGAAAGAGAGGGATAGACATAGAAAGATTGCATCCATCTTTGGAACATAAAGTAACAAAATAGGAGACTAACACCCATGAATAGCGGAGATAAGTACCAGGAGGTTCACTGCATGGCTTGGAGGCCAGTCTCACATGCTAGGGGGAAATGCAGCTCAGATAGAGAAGGGAGCACCAAATAAAGGGTATTGGGAGGATCCCTCAAGATGGGACATGCACGCAGAAAGTAGACTATAGACTGAACATGATTGTCACTCAATGCCTCTTTTGTAAACCACAGCATCCAAAAGGAGGGAGAGAACAAAAGGGAGTACCCTGGCATAGAGGCAGGATGGGATGGGGAGGGATGGTGGGTGAGAGGGATACTGGGAGCTGTGGTGGTGGAAAATGGCACTGGTGGAGGGACAGGTATTAGATCATTGTATAATTGAAACCCAAGCACAAAAATTTTTAAGTCTACAACTGCACCTCTTGGTGTTTCACTAATAAAAATTTAAAAAAACTTCTAATGCACTACTAATGTTATCATGTCATGTTTGCCCACTTGGAGCTTTAGATCAAGATTTAGCTTTACCACGTATTTAGTGAGTGAACTTTATCCATGATCGCCTCTGTGGCAAAATAACTCTCAAATAAAGTGATTAGGAATAGAGACATTCTAAACAAATAGTTTGAGATTTTGAGTTTATAGATATAAAATCTGAGAATAAATTTGGAATGGTCAACTTTTAACTATTGTGAGTGACGGACATAATTATATTCAATTATTGACACCATCATTGACTCAAAGATTATTTGAAGTTTTTATTTTTTTTAGTCTTTCTACCACCCCCTTTTTAAAAAAAAATTTAATCACTGTGATATAGAGTTACGAAGCTTCAATTGATATTGAGTCATAAAATAATCGGACACCTATCCCTCAACCAGTGTATACCTTCCACCACCAATGGAAATGTATCCCTCCTGCCACCCCCACTCTGCCTCTATGGCAGTCAATTCTCTTCTTATTCTCTCTATACTTTTGGGCATTATGGTTTGCAATACAGGTATTGAGATACAGATACGTTTGGTCCTTTATCTACTTTCAGCATACATGTCCAATCCTGAACAATTCTTCCATCCATCATTGACTTAGGGATCCTTTCTCTATTCCAGATGAGCTTCTTCCCAGCTCATGAGGCAGGTTTCCAACCATGAAGCAATACATACATACTAAAGCATAACTTTTTTCCAACAAGAAACAGCTGGCTGTATTGTACTCACTGTGTGTATAGGGTCCTACAAGATTTGGGGCTTTATTTTTATCATAGCCATCAAAGGATGTTTGGTTTCACAAAAATGTGTTGATAAACACTTAGACTATTATTATTTATCATATTTTCACAACAACTATGTTTCTAAAAAGTCTTGAGTTTGCTTGTCTTTAAGTTCTCAGTCACTTGCCATGACCCTTAAAAAGAGCACATTTTTGTTTCTTTTAATCAGGCAGTGCAGCAGTAGTTAAGTAGTACTTAAACAGTACTTTCTGTTTAAGTCATATCTACATTGGCCTCCAAAACAGTCACTACCAAGAAAAACAGAAACCTGAGTGCCCTCAGTTTTCTCCTGATCATGTCCAGAGAGATTGTACTGAAGCCTAAATCCTCATTTCCTAAAAGGGGGTTGGACAGAAGCACTTTCAAGAAACCTGTGTGGCTGGGAGGCTCACCCAGAAGGTGTCTGTTTAAACTGAGTTAATTTTGGTAGCGACAAGAGGTGTAGTTAAGCCATGTTTTGTGGCAGCCCTTTTGCTTCTTCATCAACATTTAGATTTCTTTCATCTCCAGGCCTTTGGTCATCAGAGCATTGCCAATGAGCACAAAGAAACATAGTGCAGAGAGGTGAGGATTTGCTGCTCCACCCCCAGATGCTTCTTTGGCTTTTTTTTTTTTTTTGGTCATTTTTTTCCCCATCTGGTAGTGTTAAGCGTGGGATTCTGGATTCCCAAGCGGTGAGATGGATAGAAACACTAACTCAAAAATGCAAAAGCAGAAGGGGTTTTATTCCAGTATACTGGGGTCAACTATCTCACTCACAAAGTGGTCTCTTGATAGCAACCTCAACTTCAGGCAGCAAGCAGTTTATATAGGGTTTGATTACACACATAAGCGGTACATACCATATTGTTTCAGAAAAAAAATCTTAGTTACCAAACAAAGGTGTTTTGGCAAGTGTCTAGGGTAACAGAGGTTAGGCAAAAATTAAACAATAATTTCCAGTATCGGCACCAATTTTAAGATTACATAAACTTCTCATTCTTTTAGGGTTAACAAAAAAGCAACTTCTGGGGCATTGTGAGAATGATTAATTGAGCCCACTTGCTGAGCCTAGGAACTTTCCCAGGTGGGTTCAGGTTGGCTAGTTACGCATTGTTTTACTGCTGGGAAACTAAATCTGTTTCAGTTCCAGGAACTGAACCTGGGACCTACCTGATTTTTCTCATTTCTGCTGCCTGTCATTGCGTCAGTTTCGCTCTTACAGTATTAGGGTAGAACCCTCAGAGGCCAATCTATGATGATGACAAGACATTGGTTTTTACCCTGTGAACCCATTATTATTGACAGCCAGCAGACACCAGGATTCCATTTGCTTTGCTCCGTTTCACTCAGACCCTTGATCCCATTGTGCTCCGTCTTCTGCCTTCTGATACATACATTCAGTCTCATAATACTTTATACTTAGATTCATCTTGCCTTTTCTGGTGAGCTGTTTCTTTTCTGGGAAAGACTTCCCTGAGAGCCATAACCTCAGTGGCTCAAACTACTGAAAAGTTTTTTTTCACAAGCAGGAAGCTGTATGCCCCAGGCCAAGGCTCTGGGTGAGGGCACTCTGTCCCGTTTTCCATCTCTTGTCAGCATCAGCTTCAGATCCTTAGTGCCAACCTCACTCGATCACAGCAACACTCTGTGTCCACAAAATGTGATACAAACAAGATGAATTTATTAATGTAATTATTTTTTCTAAGAATTATTCAAATCTTCACCTCATCTGTAAGCTACAAAGACAATTTCCTCCAAAAGCTTCCCTTACACACACACACATCCACACACACTCATACATATACACATACCCACACATACCACACATACCTTCACATTCACACATTAAGCCACACCTACTCAACCCATGTATTTTATAAGAACTCCAGGGAATACTGTTCAATATCATGGACATGGCCACTTGTTGAGCCTTGGATTTGTTGGATACATACATCTTGAAAACTAGAGTAGAAGCACACCCAAAGCTGCCAGAAGATATAGCTACACAAACACAATCCCCACACCAATGTACCCCTGTACCCCCTGTCAATTTCAAAGTTGCTCTCCTGAAGAGCTTCTGAGGCTGTTGCTAGACACACTTGATTTCCGAGCACAACTGGATTGGAGGCCCAATCCCAGGTCAATGCCAATCTCAAAACTGCTACCTTTCCTCTCTGGGGTTCACCCACAAAGGCTCAGGGAAACATAAAAGCAGGTGTTCCTTTTCTAAAACCTCTTTCATTTTTATTTATTTATTTTTACAGTTTATTTATTTTTAAATTTTTATTAGTGAAACACCATGAGGTACAGTTGTAGACTTAAAAATTTTTGTGCTTGGGTTTCAATTATACAATGACCAAATACCCATCCCTCCACCAGTGCCCATTTTCCACCAACATGGGTCCCAGTATCCCTCCCACCCCCCATCCCACGCTACCTCTGTGGCAGGGCATTCACCTTTGTTCTCTCTCTTCTTTTGGGTGTTGTAGTTTGCAAAAGAGGCATTGAGTGGCAATCATGTTTGGTATATAGTCTACTTTCAGCATGCTTCTCCCATCTTGGGAGGATCCTCCCAACACCCTTTTTTGGTGTTCCCTTCTCTATCTGAGCTCCCTTTCCCCCTGGTATGTGTGGCTAGCCTCCAAGCCATGGAGCAAACCTCCTGGTACTAATCTCGGCCACTCTTGGGTGTTAGTCTCCTATTTTGTTATTTTATGTTCTCCAGATGAATGCAATCTTTCTATGTCTATCCCTCTTTTTCTGACTCATTTCGCTTAGCATGATACTTTCCATGTAGTAGCAGATGCTCCTTTTAAACTTGCAAAGATACACAGTGAGGTAGTAGCAAAGCACTTAAGGCAACACAAGGAGACACTGATCTATAGAGCTCAGTTGGGGGTTGGAAAGGCCTTGGAAGCCTTAGGGGAGGGAAGAAGCACATTGGTGATGACTATGATGTTGGACTTTTTTATGAACAATACTGAAAATCAGAGGACTTCCATCTATTTTTAAGAAATGTTTACAACAAGTAAACATACAAAGATCCCATAACCTCGCAGGATTTTCTACTCTTACATCCTGTGGCTCAAGGTGTGGCTCTGAGGAACTGCTGTAAAACCATGCAAGAAATACCATATTTTCAGGAGAAGGATTGAAGAATGAGAAGACAGCAGGATGCTGAGACAGCCCATTCAGAATTTTTTTGAATACATACACTGGGGATATGGGGGCGCAGAGCACAGCTCTGCTGAGATCTCGAGCAGGCTGAAAGCTGTGTAGCCCCCTGTGTGATTTGGTTGCCACCAAGCAGTGGGCAGGCAGCAGTGCAGAGGAACCACCGCCAGGACACAGGCTCAGCTATTCCATGGACCGGAAGTGTAGCATGGAACCGGGGCTACACTTGACTCTTCTGTAACATTTTCTACAAAACTGTGAAGATTTATTTAGTAAAGCAACAACACTGCTTGTCCATGACAGTGAGTAATGAAACCAGAATGTGGATTGTGGAAACAGTTCAGATGCAGCCAAGGGGTGACCTCTTTATATTGGTGGGAGACAAACAGAGATGTGCAGAGCGTGGGGTTTATTTTCTTTTTAATGTTTTTATTGAATCACTGTGAGCTAGACCCTTACAAAGCTGTTCATGATTGGATTTCAGTCATACAGTATTCCAACACCCATTCCTTCACCAGTGTACATTTCCCAGCATCAGTGTCCCCAGTTTCCCTCTTTTCTTTTTTCTTTTTTCCATTTTTTTATAATTTTATTTATTGGATCACCTTGAGAGCAGTTACAAAGCTTTTGGTTTAAGTCTTTTTCATACAACGAAACACCCGTACCTTCACCAGTGCCCATTCTCCACCCCCCAAAACCCCAGTATATCCCCATCCCACACCCTCCCCCTACCTGTGGGGCAGATGATTTCCACATTACACTCTCTCTACTTTGATTACATTCAATATTTTGACACCAGACCCACCATATTATTTGGGATTTTACCCCAACACTCAGAACTGCTGAAAAGGCAACAGTAGACAATTTTTTTTCTATTGCTGGTTATGAATAACATATGATGTCACATGGCTGCAGCAGTGGCCGTGCAATTTTGAAATTCCGAAATTTTAACAATTAAATCTGGAGGGATATCTGCCATAACCTGCTGGGTTTCGAGATTTGTTCCTGAGACTCTGGGATCATGGCTGTTAAGCAGCTTGATTAGGAGCCAGAGAGGCCGTTTGTGGATGGCGACCCGGAGTCTGGTTGGGATGGGAAGGAAAGGGTCGGCTCCACCACATCCTGTGAGGCCCCACGTGTCTCGTCACTGCGGGCCCAAACCTGACTGTCCAATGGCCTCTAGAAGAAGGCAGCCACCGAGCCACCAAGGGGGAGCAGGCGGAGGGACAGCACCCTTTCCCCACTGGGGGTGGCCCGGCGACAGTAACCTACTGCGGGATCCGGACATATTTCTGCCAAAAGCCGCTGGGTTTCAAGATTTGTTTCTGAGTCTCTGGGATCATGGCTGTTAAGCAGCTTGATCAGGAGCCAGAGAAGCCATTTGTGGACGGTGAACCGGAGTCTCATTGGGAGGGGAGGAAAGGGCTGGCTCCACCCCTATCCCGTGAGGTCTCACGTGTCTCGTCACTGTGGGCCCAAACCTGACTGTCCAGTGGCCTCTGGAGGATGGTGGCCACCGGGCTGCCGGGGGGAACAGGCCAAGGCACGAAACCTATTCCCACCTGGGGTGGCCGAGAGCCTGGAACCCACTGCAGGGACTGGACACATTTCTGCCAGAAGTCGTTGGATTTCGAGATTTGTTATAAGTCTCTGGGATCATGGTTGTTAAGCAGTTCGATCAGGAACCAGAGAGGCCATGCCTCCAATTATATAGCTGAGCTGGAGGTGGTTTGTGGATGTGTCTCCTACATACCTAACTCTTGGCCATTTACTTTCTTGGTAAACTTTGCCCCAAGTTTTGGGGTCTGTCCAAAGGCACAGTGGCAATTTTGGGGTATCTGGAAGTCTGAAGGCACCATCAGGCTGCTGATGCACTTGCCTCACAGGTACAGATTGACCTGCTGTCTGCTGTCGGCACCATACCCCCGAGTTTCTCTCTTTTCACCCCCCCCACTCCCACCCCCTGTCTGCCATTATGGCAGACACTTCTCTCTCTCTCTCTCTCTCTCTCTCTCTCTCTCTCTCCATTTGATTGTGGTTTGTAATACAGATAACGAAAGGTTATCAGAAATATCCCTTCACCTATTTTAATATTTTAATGCTCATTTCTTGTGCAGCACGATCATTCAGCTTGGGAGTTCTTTATGACAGCAACAGATATCAGCGCTAAGATCCCATTTCTAGCCTGAGGATCCCCAGGTGATGCAATCAAGATGGATTCTGCTGGGTTCTGTGGTTCATGTCTAGGGAAGAGCATCCCCCTGCCCACCAAGTTACCATTAATTTGGTCCCAGGTGTTACACTGGACACCCCCTCCCCCGCCCCCAGTACCATCAAACACCTCTGTGGCCTAACCTGCCTCTCACCATCTGGTTGTGTTGTTTATGTTTATGTTTTGTTTATAACTCTATAATTTTATTTTCGTGGAGGTGGTGTTGAATCACACCCAGATATGCTCAGGGCTTACTCCTGACCCTGAGCTGAGGGATCACTTTTACCATATGGTGTGCTAGGGATTCACCTGTGGTCTTCAAAGTGCAAGGCAAGTGATTGTAAATCTCTCCCCAGCCTTGATTTTCAGATCTTAATAACAGTTCTTTTGAGGCTAGCAAACAAGTCCCCCAAACAATGCCTGAAAAGATCCTATTAAAATCCCTGCCAGGGGCTCAGGATTCCAGGGATGAATCCCAATTGGCCACATGCAAGGCATTTGCCCTCCCTACTGTATTATCACTCTGGCCCCATGATCTAAAAATTTTCATGGTTACCACTGTCTCTTTTGGGGGCTCAGTGGTTATTGATTCCTGCTAAAGCTAGGCATCTTACTTGATTCTAGCTCTCCTTCCCTGTCTTCTGACTATCCCAGTCTATTATACCATGAATTACACCATGAATCTCACAGTGCTCATTTAAATGACTGTTTATTTTCATTGAGGAAAAGAGGAACTTGTGTAACTGCAATGGAGGAAGGAGGTCTCAAAATCAGTTTTATCCTTCACATGCCTGCACCACTGGGAATGTTTCCTAACTCTTCTCCACCCAACAGAGCATGGGTCTTATTTCTCTGGCAGGTGCTTTCTTAGGTTAGATACCCTATCATCTATGTCCATGGGATCTCGAGCTATCAAGAGCTTCATTGAGTTTTCAAGCTTGAGCTTTTCCCTATTTAAGTATGGCTAGAAAATCTTTTCATCTAAGCCCATAAAGGCAAACTTTTCATATTATGGCCAGAGGAAAATGAAGACCTACCTTACCATGGAGAACAGCTAAAATCCTTTTAAAAAGAAGTATCTGACTGGGGCTGGAGTGATAGCACAGTGGGTAGGGCATTTACCTTGTACTTGGCTGACCCGGGTTCAATTCCCAGCCTTCCATATGGTCCCCTGAGCACCGCCAGGAGGAATTCCTGAATGCAGAGCCAGGAGTAACTCCTGAGAATTGCCAGGTGTGACCCCCAAAGCTTTAAAAAACAAAAAGCATCTGACAGTTTGTTAAAGCAAGAATTGTTAGAGGGTTATTTCAAGATACGTTGTTCTGGTTTGGGGTCGGGGAGGCTCACACCTGGTGGTCTCAGGAGTTAGGGGAAACTCATGATGGAATTGGAGTCAGCAGGTTAAAGCTCTACTTTACCTATGAGGATGTTTCTCAGGTTTATGTCAACCTTCATTCGTTGTGTATGTATATGTATGTGTATGTGAATCTCCAGAGTAGATGCCATTGCTTAAGGATGGTTTGTCTGCACCCTAAAGGTATAAAGAACCCAATTATGTATCAAACATAAAAACATTTCCAAATGGATTAAAGACTAAGATGAAAGTTTTTTTTAAAAAAAAAACAACTTAGCCTTTGCAAGAAAAAAAGAAAACTACAGGAATAAGGAAGAGACTGACTGCCCCGCAAGACTGGAAACCTAGAATACCAGTAACACATTTGGTTGCTGTGACAAGCTGTAATCATGGCCATTGCCATTTCTTTAAATCTAAGATGTGCATTTTGGAAACCCTCAGACTCTAACAAAGGAGCTGGTTCTCTTCCAGTGGACCTGTGAAGTGGGATGACCTGGAAGGATGACAAGGATTTGGGGCACTTTAATAGTGGTGGTGTTAATGCAGTAACTTTGTGCACCAAAAGCTCAGACATCTGTAAACCATGCTATCTCAACAGTGCAAAGATAAGTCTTTTGGATTCATCTAAAACTTTCTCTTACTATACCTTGTCAGGAAACTGTAAATGGTATATTTTACTGAACTGTCTTTAATTGTAAAGAAGTGGATTATAGTCATTATGTGGAGCCTTTTAAATTAAAAATTTTTTAAGTATTAACAAAAAGCAAGATTTGTCAAATACGCTGTAAAATATGGTAACTGGGGTATTGTGGGTGAACAACAGACTGCAGTGTTGGTAATAAAAAGATGCTCCAAAATAAATAAATAAATAAAATCCCTGCCAGACAAGCGTGATAAAGCTCTGTATCAATGCACACAAAACTAAAATCCCAAGCATTGTTCAGGAAAGACTCAACAAGAGGAATTATCTACATGCATAAGGATGAGTAGGAGGAACATATTAAACCAAGGCCCGAAGAATGCCCCTTTCCTAGACAGTTTCCCATTTCATTGCCTAGCTCAAGCAGTTGGGTTTGACAAAAAGATACAGAAGGCTTCTTGATCCAAATTTCAGAAGCACTGTATCAGAAGCAAGGTTTCAGTGATCCTTGATGCCTTAGATCAGGGCATTCCAACCTCTCCTTACTCTGTCAATTACTGCCACCCCACAGCTTTAAGGAACTGGAAAGTCACTTCTTTCGACCAGAGTTACTTCAAGTTTTCCATTCCCCACCTCTTTGCACCAAAGAAATGTTCACAGAATCTAAGATTCTAAGTATGCACAAGAGGCAAATCAAAGGAATAATGATAATAAATTGTAACTATATTTATTATCAATAAAATATTTAAAAAGTTACATAGTCCCATATGGGATCACATCCCATAGTTCAAGAAACTAGACTTGAGACCAACCTCTCCTTATTCATGATCCCTTTTCACAAGGGAAATACCACATGGGTTCACGTTGCTGGGAAAATTCTCAGAGGGCTGGTGTGATGGTGCAGCAGGTAGAGCAATTGCTTGACTCAGCATCTTATAAGCTCCCTAGAACTCACCACGACTGATCCCTGGGCACAGTACCATGAGGAAGCCCTGATCACTGCCAGGTGTTGCCCAAACTCCCCTCTTGCATTCCCCCAAAAAAGAAAGAAAAGAAAAGGAAGTGAAAGGAAGAGGAGAGAAAAAAAAGAGAAGAAAGGAAAAGAAAGAAAAAATAAGACAGGTAGAAACACCTCAGATTTATGACTTTTGAATTAAGTTTTGTCCTTATACATTCAGAAACCTTTTACTGCTGCCACTTTTTTAGCAATGCCCTCATAGTTGCAGGATTATATCTAGGATTGTTGTAGACAGATAGAAACTTTTGGAAAAAATACATCCCTCAAGTAGTCCAAAGGCATGAAGCCCACATCTCTTTGAGATGCAAATTTCCTACAACTCTTTAGAGACAGAGAAAATGAGGCACTGCCTGGAAAATGTTAGAATGCCCCAGAAAGGAGAAGCTTCAGAGAGAAACTCAAAATATGTTGTGCAAAATATGAGAAGACCTTCAAAAATTGAACCTCTTAAATATGCCCCAGGCTTCAGAGAAAGCCCGAGATGGGGATATTTTGGAAACACTAAATTTATAAAACCAAGTTTCAAGGAGAGGAACTTTCTTGAAAATTCACCCACATCAACCAGAGATGTGGACTCAATTTTTCCCCTCTGGAGAAACGGGCATTCTCTTGAGCACCTGCCTCCCCCGCCCCTCTCTCTCTCTTGCTCCTTCCCTCCCCTCCACCCCTCTCACACTCACATTCCTCTAAATAAATTTCTCTAAAGAGAAGTGTTTTACTTCATTGTTTGTCTCCTCCTATAACTTTTTTTTTGCAAGGGAAGTTCATGTTCCTGGAAAACCTGAAAAGATAGTAAGAACAATTTTGCTTTTCCTCCAAACAACAATTTGTCATGGCAGCCTGAGTCCAGGTCTCCCCGAGAACACAGGTGGAGGGGACCATGTGCTGTGCCATGTAAATCAAGTATGAGCTACATGTAGGAGCACACAGGTGCCCATGCAGACCGAAGAGGGGATGATCGGGGAGGCAGAAGTGCTCTTTTCTTCAGGCTACTTCTCTTGCTCCCCATTTCACATAAGAAGCCTGCGGTAAGGTCACGCCACTCAATCTCAGGAACTAGTGTAATATGGGCATTTGGAGATGTGAAAGCAGGTCCTGTTTGTAGCAATGGTCACAGACCCAGTCCTCCTGTGCCCTCAATATTCTTCAGCTTTCTCTCCACCTCTGCCTGTCCCAATCCCAACCCTGCCCAAATTTACCTTTTCTCTGTCCCCAGAGAAGACAACCTAACATACTGTAAGCGTGGCAACTTCTTCCAAATAAGAAGTGGTATTTTTTTCAGCTAACGGTTTTATTTGCGGGTGTGTGGGAGGAGGGATAGGATAGTAGGATGCCCCTCCTATAATGCTTGGAGATCTAGGGCCCCTCCTGAAGAGAGTTGGCTCAGCAATGTTGTGAGAGACAGCCTGATATTTGGATGCTCCAATTCAGGAGTAACTGAAACATGGGCTTACCCAGAAATCCAAGCACCAGTAATGCCCATTTTTTTTGCTTTTATTTATTTATTTTTAAATTTTTATTAGTGAGACACCATGAAGTCCAGTTGTAGACTTACAAATTTTGTGCTTGGGTTTCAATTATACAATGATCAAATACCCATCCCTCCACCAGTGTCCATTTCCCACCACCACGGACCCCAGTATCCCTCCCACCCCCCATCCCCCCCATCTCACCCTGTCTCTGTGGCAGGGCATTCCCCTCTGTTCTCTCTCTCCTTTTGGGAGGCCAGCCACACATGCTAGGGGAAAAGGGAGCTCAGATAGAGAAGGGCGCACCAAATAAAGGGTGTTGGGAGGATCCTTCCAGGATGGGAGAAGCATGCTGAAAGTAGACTATAGACCAAATATGATTGCCACTCAATGCCTCTTTTGCAAACCACAATGCCCATTATTTCTTATGTAGATCCTCAGAATTCATTCTTCCAAGTGCTTAGGATAACATTGGCTTGTCCTTTCCTCCTTACTACAGGGAGCTTTTGTTTATTGGTTTACTCCCATCACAGTGCTCTCATTCCTCTGTGTTTACTTGTAACTTCTTGCTTTGTGCTCTGTTGACTTGTAAGTATTGTTTTTCTATTCTCCTTAAGTCCTTTGCATAGTTAATTCAGAACAATGTCCTTTTTTTATGGATGCAGAAAGGTTAATGCTATGCTTTTTTAACATGGGAGTTAATTGACTCCAGATAATATTATCTCCAGGGCATCTGTTCTCTCAACCTAAGCCTCAGTTGCCCTTACTTTCTAGCACCCCAAAAGCAGAATCCGGATGAGGAACTGGAGGAACCCAGGGCAAGTGGCGAGCTATGTGCTACCCTGGCATAGAAGTGATCCTGGCCAAAGTGCCACAATACTTAACTATAAGTTAAGAGCATGGTCATGGACAAATTCTGTCATGATCCAAAAAGTAAAAACTAGGGTTAGTAACCTGCTGGATTGGGAATGATTAATCCAGCCTGAACGCTGTAGTCTGAGTCTGTGGCAAGATGTCCCCAGGAAAACCACCATACAACTCAATGTATCTTTTACTATGTCCTTACAAAATAACTAATATTAAGAAGTAGAATTAAGATGTTAAGTTATTGGACTAAGGAAAGCAGAAACACTTCTAAGTGGTATTTTGCCTTGAGCAGAAGAAGGGCTTTTGATATGTTGATTGCTGCCAGAAGGGGTGTGATGAGTACCCCCAGTCCTGGGAGTTGGAGAGAGATGAGAGAGAGACCAGGGCAGCAAGAGAGGGTGCAGAGAGACTAGCAAGGGGGACACAGGGAGAAGGATGTAGGGGAAGAATGCAGGAGCAGGCGCATGGAGGGATGAGAGAGCAAGACTGTGAGAGGGAGTTTGGAGAGATAAGTGGGAGAGACAAGAGGAGACATGAATGAGGGGCAGTATGAGACTAGAATGAGGGATTTAGTGAGATTGGAACAGGCACGTGGGGAGAATGGAATAAATGGTAACTGATCATCAACCTGCCTGGCGCCCTTGTTTCCTTCTTCATTCCCCCCATGGCATGGGCTTTCCCAGGAAGCTAACTGAGACCACTGAACCTGGGCGGCATGAGAGAACCACCAGGGCTCTCCCAGGTCTCCTTAAAATTATACACAGAGCCACATTAATCCCTGAGCAAAACCCCACCACCAGAAAAGAAAAATTTTATTCCCATGAAGAATCTATCCAGATATGGATTCTAAGGCCAGCAGGAAAATGATGTTATTTATCCTCATCTAAGAAATATGCAAAGTGGCTGGAACTCCAAGGGGAGTTGTAACATGAAAAGAGGAGGGTGAATCATTTGAAAAGGGAGAAGTAAATGTTTCTTACCACACATCAGGGCCTCATTAAAAAGAATAATTTTTTCCTAAGGTTCCCCATTAGACTTTACATAAACTCTTTAGTTTACAAAGTTGTTCATGATGATTTATTACTAGCATTCAAAATTCCGAACCAGGGCCTCATTTGACCTCAGCTCAAAAGAGTTCACATGTCAAAGTATGCCTTTTGAAGGCCTGCTCTCTCCATTTTGGTAGTCTTGAACATCACAACAAACTCAGAAGAAGACACAGAGTTACCTTTACCAGAGAAAGAGGGTCTGCTTCAACTTATAGACTGGACTACTATACTAAGGGTAAATCTAACAAACCTTCTGTACTGGATGGTGTGCCTCAATCTTTAGGCTCTTTCGTTATTTTGAAAAATGTTTAGCAGTGGAGAGAGATAGGTCAAGAAATTTATGTGCTTACTTTTCATGGGGGGAGAACCAAGTTTAAACATGGCACAACCTAGTCCTTGAGCATCACCAGAAATAGTCACTGAGTGCTCCTGGATGTGACCCTAATCAAGTAAACAAATGAATATCACGAACCATAAAGCAATCTTGGAAAAGACATGTGACACTTGGACTACTTAGGCTTGATGAGGAAGAATTAAGATGAAAGCTGTACTTATTTGAAAAAATTAATTGAATAATTTATATCAATTTTACTTTGCAGGCAAAAATTACTTTCCTGTGGCTGATATAGCAATTATCATGAATTTATAGCAATGCACATTTATTAAATATCTGGATATGAGAAATCTGTCATGTTTTCACCTGCTATGACCAACGGGTTTGCAGTATCTGCTACAATACCTCCTTTTTCCAGCTTCTAGATGCTATTTCCACTGCTGAGTTAGTGATTTCTCTCTTCATCTTCAATGCCTGTGGTATCTGGCTAAGTCATATTGAAGCAGAATATGGCTGCTGCTTGAATAAAGCAGAAGCAACTCCCATCCTCATGTCTTCAACACCTTCTTTAGGTCAAAGAAGAGCCATTTTATAGGTCTTGGGAATTAAGACATGGGTTTCCTAATTGGGGTGAGGGCGTGGTCAGGAATTCATTATTCTACCAACCCATACCATGAAGAAATAACACAAACCAGTGACTTTTCTCAAGGAATTTACAAAAACAGCTACTGACAGTCTCCTTTGAAGTGCTGTCAATACCCTGAGAATTTGGGTATAGGCTTTATTGTTCTGCCTCTCTCTGGTACTGAGTGAGGATAGAGAGGATGTTTAGTAGAGTAGAAATGGGCAACCACAGAATGTGATACATACATGGTAGTTCACATGTTCCTGATAATAAGGAAGTGATTTTTTTTCTGAATCTGGAACACCTTCTGTTCATTTTATCAACCAATGAAAGAGAAAAGAAATCATTCACTCCAGAATACTCCTCAAGAAAGTAACAGTACTCAACCCTTGAACTATGCAGGATTAACTCTGTGAATTCTCTCCATCTATGTGCAGTAGAAAATCTGTGTATTTAATCTAGACTCCCCCAAAACTTGATTAATGTCACTGACCAGAAACACAATCATATAAATTGCCAATTAACATATTCCATATGTATACGTACATGCATTATACTGTATCATTACAATAAGCTAAGCCAGAGAAAGTATTAAAATCACAAGGAAGATAAAACACATTTACTGTGCTGAACAATTTATCAATAATATCCCAGTTTACATCAGCTTCTCATAAGAAAATCCACATACCGGGGCCAGAAAGATAGTTCAGTGGATAAGGTGTTTGCTTGAAAAAACCCAACCCAGATTAAATCCCTGATGTTCAATTTACTCCCCCAAGACCCTAAGGAGTGATCCCTTTGCACAAAGCTAGAAATAATTCAGGTACACTGTCAGGTGTGTTCCCTCACCAAAACAAACAAAACCCCCCAAAAAATAGAAAATGAGAAAAAAATCCACATATATGTGGACTGATGAAGGTCAAGGTTCATGGGGCTGGAAATGTGATTCACTTGTAAAATATGTGCCTTATATGCATAAGACTTGGGTTCAATCCCTGGAACACACAAATATATATATATATACAAATATATACATATATTTATATATATAGTCATGGTCCACGGTCCTCCTCGATTTGCTCGAGTGGGCCCAGTAACAAACATCTCCATCATAAGACTTGTTGTTACTGTGTTTCGCATATTGAATACATCATGGGTAGCTTTCCAGGCTTTGCCGTGCAGGCGAGATACTCTTGGTAGCTTGCTGGGCTCTCCAAGAGGGGTGGAGGAATCGAACCCAGCTCAGCTGGGCCAGCTGTGCACAAGGCAAACAAACCTACCACTGTGCTATTGCTCCAGCCCACTGTGCTATTGCTCCAGTTCATCATGTCGACCAAGACCATTCATGGTAACTCACAGTTCCAGAAGGCAGAATCTAAACAATGGACATGGGAGTCTCCCAGTGGACGATTCCACAATGAAATAGACCACATCATATTCAATCGACGGTTTTGCCTGACTGATGTCGCTGTTGTCCCAAAATTTTGAACGGGATTGGACCACCGTCTCCTTCGTGCAAAATTCTACTTCACAGAGCAGGGAGAAAGGGCTGCAAAGTTCAAAAAGAGAACTCCCAGAATGACCACCAACTGGGAACTCTTTGGTACTATTGCGGCAACATGGGAAGATGCCATTATTGACAACATTGACGAGGAATACGATCGACTGGTTTAGCACCTCCATGAATGTGCGAGGAACGCCAAGAGAGATAGCCACAAAAAATCGCCTATCTTCGAAAACTCTTGAGCTAATTCGCCAGCGTGGTTTGGCGCATGCCTCAGGCAACCGCAAGCTAACGTCCGAGCTCGCAAAGCAGTGCAGAGATGCGAGCAAGGAAGACCTCAAAGAGAGAAGAGCAGAAGTACTGGTAGATGCGGCAGAAGCCGGGAAAAGTATTCGTAATGCCTGCCTGTCCTTCGCCAACTATAAGACCAAGATGACTGCCCTCTGACGTCCTGATGGATCCATCACATCCTCCAGAACGGCAATGGAGAAGATTATCCATGACTTCTACTCAAATCTCTTCGATAGCCATGTCCACTTGCCGACATACCAAATTCCACAGGATGGATATGTCGTTCCCAACGTTCTCCCTTCCAAAATCAGACACGCCATTTGGTCGGTAAAGAAACAAACAGCACCCGGCCCAGATAAGGTCAGACCTGAACACCTGAAGAACCTGCCGTCAGTACTCATCAATACACTGGCTTGGCTCTTCACTCGATACCTGTCTTAATGCAAGGTTCCATCCCAGTGGAAAACCAGCAGGACCGTACTACTGTTCAAGAAGGGAGACATCTATGACATTGGCAACTATCGCCCGATCTGCCTATTGTCTGTCATCTACAAGTTGTTCACTCGAGTCATCCTAAATAGGATTGGCAGAACACTAGATGAAGGACAACCATGCGAGCAAGCAGGGTTCTGCAAAGGATTCAGCACCATCGACCATATCCACACAATAACCAAGCTCATTGAGGTTTCTCGGGAGTTCAAGATGCCGCTCTGTTTAACGTTCATTGATTTAAAGAAGGCCTTTGATTCTGTTGAGACGGAAGCAGTCATTGAAGCCCTAGCCAATCAGGGCATTCAAGCCCAATACATCAGGATCCTCCGTGAGCTGTATTGCGGATTCACTACCAGGATCTCACCATTCTACAAAGAAGTGATCGTTGATGTCAAGAGAGGGGTGTGGCAGGGTGATACCATTTCACCAAAACTCTTCAGTGCCACCCTCGAGAACATCATGCGACGACTGGAATGGGAAGGAATGGGAGTGAAGATAGATGGTCGGCAACTACACCACCTCCGCTTTGCTGATGACATTGTTTTAATAACACCAAACATCAGCCAAGCGGGACAAATGCGGCCGACTTTGACCGTGAGTGTGGAAAGGTAGAACTACAGCTGAATCTTACGAAGACAATGTTTATGAGAAACAGCCTCGTTCCTGACGCCCCATTCGCTCTCAATGGAACGACCATCTCCGAATGCAACACCTATGTGTACCTAGGTCGAGAGGTCAACATGACAAATGACCTGGCACCCGAGCTGCGCAGGAGGAAGAGAGCGGCTTAGAACGCCTTCAAGAACGTCGAAGAAATAGCTAAGAGGCCGAAGAACCTCCGGCTCCGGGCACATCTCTTTGATTCCACTGTTCTTCCTGCATTAACATATGCCTCAGAGACCTGGGCCCTATGCAAACAAGATGAGAACATTATTCAGGTCTCCCAAAGAAGAATAGAAAGAGCTATGCTTGGAATATCACGTTTCACTCAAATAAGAGAAAGAATCCGGAGTTCTGACATCTGTCGATGATCAAGAATCAGGGACGTTGTCTCATTTACCAAGGTGTCGAAAATCAGATGGGCTGGTCACGTAATGAGATTTAAAGACAACCGCTGGACTAGAGCTATTACTGACTGGATTCCACGGGATGTCAAAAGACCGCATGGCCGCCCACCTTCCAGATGGTCAGACTTCTTCGTCAAGATCATGAACGATCGGTTTGAGACCCTTCATGTTCCCGGAGCGAACGATGCCATTGGGCTACACTAGCACGGGACAGGGACAAATGGAGACGTTACTGGCGCCCGCTCGAGCAAATCGACGACTAACAAGAAGTTAAGTGATTAAGTGATTTATATATATATATCGAATACATCATGGGGAGCTTGCCAGGCTCTGCCCTGCGGGCAAGATACTCTCGGTAGTTTGCTGGGCTCTCCGAGAGGGGCGGAGGAATCGAACTCGGGTCCTCCATGTTGGCTGCGTGCAAGGCAAACGCTCTACCACTGAAGCAAGCTCCCCGTGATGTATTTGATATGCCAAACACAGTAACAACAAAGTCTCCTATGGACGTTACTGGGCCCGCTCGAGCAAATCGACGAACAACGGGAGGGCCTTTACCTTTAACTTTATATATATATATATATATATATATATATATATTTGTCAATGAAAAAAAAAATTTGTACCCAGATGCTGACATGCTCTAGGACGCTTTCCTGAAGCTTGGGCCGAGTCTCACGCAGGAGTGAAACCCGACAGAACAAGATAAGCGGAACTGTGAGACCTTGGACTCCAGGCTCAATGGTCCCTGCTCCCATCAACCACAGGTGATGAAGGGATTAAAACCAGGAGCCCCACCTACCCTGCCCTGTCTGCTTCCACCAACCGCCTGCGACCCAGGGATTGGATTACGCACAGAAGACCCACCCTACCAGTACCAGATAAATACCTCATCTGCAGACCTCTACTACCTCCACTACCTAGCAAAAAAAAGCCTGTCTTCGAAAACTCTTGAGCTTATTCAGCAACGTGGCTTGGTGCATGCCTCAGGCAACCATAAGCAAATGTTCAAGCTGGCAGAGCAGTGCAGAGATGCCATAAAGAAAGACCTCAAAGAGAGAAGAAAAGCAGTGCTGGTAGATGCAGCAGAAGCCGGGAAAAGCATTCATAATGTCCACCTGTCCTTTGCCAACTACAAGACCAAGATGACTGCCCTCCAATGTCCTGATGGATCTGTCACATCTTCCAGAAGGGCAATGGAGAAGATCTCTTTGATAGCCATGTCCACCTGCCCACATACCAAATTCTGCATGATGGATATGTCGTTCCCAACAATCTCTCTTCCGAAATCTGACACGCCATTTCGTCGGTAAAGAATCGAACAGCACCTGGCACAGACAAGGTCAGACCTGAAGACCTGAAGAACCTGCCATCAGTACTCATCAGCCAGTGCTCGGCTCTTCACATGCTACCTGTCTGAATGCAAGGTTCCATTCCAATGGAAAACCAGCAGGACTGTACTACTGTACAAGAAGGGAGACATTCACATTGGCAACTATCGCCCTATCTGCCTGTTATCTGTCATCTACAAGCTGTTCACTTGAGTCATCCTGAATAGAATTGGCAGAACACTAGATGAAGGACAACCATGCGAGCAAGCCAGGTTCTGCAAAGGATTCAGCACCATCGACCATATTCACACAATAACCAAGCTGATTGAGATTTCTCGGGAGTTGAAGATGCCACTCTGTTTAACGTTCACTGATTTAAAGAAGGCTTTTGATTCTGTTGAGACTGAAGCGGTCATCAATACCCTAGCCAATCAGGGCATTCAAACTCTATACATCAGGATCCTCCGTGAGCTGTATTACGGATTCACTACCAGGATCTCACCATTCTACAAAGAAGTGATCATCAATGTTAAGAGAGGGATTCGGCAGGGTGATATCATTTCACCAAAACTCTTCAGTGCCACCCTCGAGAATGTCATGCGACGACTGGAATGGGAAGGAATGGGAGTGAAGATAGATGGCCAGCAAGTACAACACCTCCGCTTTGCTGATGACATTGTTCTAATAACACTAAACATTAGCCAAGCGGCACAAATGCTGGCCGACTTCGACCGTGAGTGTGGAAAGGTCGGACTCCATCTGACTCTCACAATGTTTATGAGAAATGTTTATGAGAAACAATCTCATTCCTGACATTCCATTCACTCTCAACAGAACGACCATCTCCGAATGCAACAGTTATGTGTACCTAGGTCGAGAAGTCAACATGACGAATGATCTGGCACCTGAGTTTCACAGGAGGAAGAGAGCGGCTTGAAATGCCTTCAAGAGTGTCAAAGAAATACCTAAGAGGATGAAGAACCTCTGGCTCTGGGCACATCTCTTCGAGTCCACTTTTCTTCCTGCATTAACATATGCCTCAGAGACCTGGGCCATATGAAAACAGGATGAGGAGGCTATTCCAGTCTCCCAAAGAGGAATTGAAAGAGCTATGCTTGGCGTATCATGTTTCACTCAAATGAGCGAAAGAATCTGAAGTTCTGACCTCCATCGATGGTCAAGAATCAGGGGCACTGTCTTGTTTGCCAAGGTGTAGAAAATCAGATGGGCTTGACATGTAATGAGATTTGGAGACTACCGCTGGACTAGAGACGTTACCAACTGGATTCCTCAGGATGCCAAAAGACTGCATGACCGCCCACCTACAAGATGGTCAGACTTCTTCGTCAAGACCCTGAATGATTATTTGAGGCTCTTCATGTTTCTAGAACAAACAGTCGCCATTGGACTACACTAGCACGTGACAGGGACGATTAGAGATGTTACTGGCACCCGTTTGAGCAAATAGATGAGTAATGGGAAGTCAAGTGATTAAGTGAAAAATTTGTCAATATAATTGTCAATGATTTAAAATTATTAATATTTTTGTCAATATATATTTCTCTCTGTCTCTGCATGTATACATTTCAAAAATCCTCTGAAGTCTAAAACAATTTGACATCCCAAGCATCATGACCTTCACAGTGTCATTTTGAAAGCACACATTCCCAAGTTGGAGGGTGTAGAAAACTGAAGTGCAATAGAGATGAAAGGAAGACCTTCCAGAATCAAAGACCAGTAGGTGGGGTGTGTGTACCTAGAAATGTGCAAACAACTATCCCATTTAAAGCTTCTGTGCAGAATAAGAGAAGTGCAGTTCCATTACCAGGGCACTGGTTCTGGGTAAATGAATGTGTGCTGTTTGTCCCATGAAGAATGTGCTAATTGGACTGCCATGCTGTGCTAGGAGGGCATACTTTTGGTCTCTAGGAGTTGGCATTGGATTGGGCCTTTCCTGTTCTTGTTTGCCACATCCCTATCCTCACCCAGGGCCCTGACCTAAGAGATGGAAGGACAAACTTAGGTACACTCTGGACTGCTCGGGTGTTAATGAAGTAAGAAAATGCCAGAACTGTCCTCTCAGCTCTTTCACATCCCTGCCCTAGCATAATGGTACCCCATCCTGCTACTCTGTATCCAAACCTCTATTCTGACTGCTTTCCTTTGATTTCAGCATTGCCTCTGCCAGACAGAGCACTTTTTGTTCAAGTTCCCTAGAAAGAAAAATGGAAAACTGTATGTATTTTAGGTACAAAATATTCATGTGTTTATGAATTCATGACCAAATTAAATATGAAGCCTTATATAAAAAGAGGTGTGATTTGTTCCTCCCCATCCACAGCAGCTTCTGGTGAGCACAGGGTGTTCTTGCTGCCTGTCTCGCTTCATCTTGCAGAGAAGCCTCGGGCTTGCTCTGCAGGGCTTCCCCGTAGCTCTGAATTCCCCAGGGCCAGGTTGGGAGGAGGCGGGGTGGGGGCTGAACTCTAGGATGCTTTGGCCCCCTGGAGAGGGGAACAATAAATATATTTTATCTGAAGAAACTGGAAACCCAGTGGAACACTACGCAGCTTCCAAGAATGATGGAATCATGCAATATGTGCAACTTGGATAAAACAGGAGGATCTCAACTAAGTGAAGCAAGCTCTAAGGAAATAGTACAAATACTGGATGATCTTATAAGAGTGTATTACGTAGAATAATATGTCTAGTGGCTGAAAGGTATCAATGGCGTGCAAAACTATGGGCACTAAATGACAAAAATGAAAATGTCAGGAAAGAATTGTAGGGGAAAGTTAAAAGAGGCAGACAGGAAGTAGAGACCTTGGACCTGGCTGGGTGTAGAAGCAAAGTATCTGTATACAGATAAATTGCTACAGCCAACACTATTGCAAACAGTAAATTAATTCAAGCTACAATAATTCAACTTTGAAATGTGTTTATCCATTTACATGTTGGGGTATGGGAGAAAACCTGGAGTGGGGCATGTAGTCACTCTTGGTAGGATTCGAGATGAGAACATTGTTTACCTGAAACTCTATTGTCAACAACTTTGTTAATGATGGTGTCTAAATAAAAAATAAGGTTTATAAAGCAAAAAAAAAAAACATTGGGAATGTTGAAGACAGGTTGACTTCTGGGTGAAGAGAGTCTAGGAAACTCATCTACTGGTAACCTGTTCGCAAGGTTGACAAATTCATTAGTATGTCTCATACCTCTGTGTCCTTAAGTATCTTGAAATTGAGGGATGGGCCCAACCCGGCAGTGCTAGAGGATATTTCCAGTTTGTTGCCCAAGGGATGATGATGTAACCCAGCAGATTATGATGATAATGATGATGATGATAATGATGATGATGATGATGATGATGATGATGATGATGATGATGGTGGTGGTGGTGGTGGTGGTGATTTTGGTTTGGGGGATTGGCAGTGGCAGGGTTTACTCCTGTCTCTGCAGTTTGAACTCACTCATGGTGAGTTCGGGGGACTATCTAGAGTGCTGGGATAGAATACAGGTTGGTTTCACGCAAGGCAATTACCCCACCCACTGTATACCTCTCTGGTTGTGCACCCAGCAGTTTTCAAGTGACCAAGTGGTACCTGAAATCAAGCACAAACTTCCTGCATACATAGCATATGTTCCAGCCCATTTGAGTTATTTCTCTATCTCAGTCTCATTTACACGTGAGAAAACTGAAGCATCCAATTCTGTCTCAACTCATGTCCCAACACCATTCTCTATCTGGGGAGTGAACCCTAAACCAGTTTTTCTCAGATATTATGATCCAAAATATTCTTCAGATCCCAGAAGTTGGGAACTAGATGCAGCTGAGCAGAAGGGAGAAAAATCACAAGGTTCATGAAATCTCACGGAACAGGTTGGCTTGCTTTTGAACAGTGAAAATCCCTTTTGTAGAAAATGCAAAGTGAACCAGATCCCATATGTACTCCGTGTGGTGTAAGTAAACCCCTTTTGCTATTTGAATGTCATTCAAATAAAGGATTATAAGCCATTCTGGCAGCTAACATTACCATCTCCAAATGCAAAAAACAAACAAAAAAAGAATCCAGTGTTTAGAGTAAGGGATTTGTTATTTGACCATAAAAAGAAAGGAGTCTTTTTTTTTCCATTCTAAATAATAGAAACTCAGGTATTGAAAGCCCTCACTAAAATCCTGCTCCGGTCCTCCAGAAGTAAACATTCTAGACTAATCCCTGTGTCTTGCCCCACTCCTTACACACAGAGGAAAGAATCCTTTCAAAAAAATATCTTTCAAGTGGCAGCAAATTGCTTTAGTGCTTGGACTAGGCCACGATCTGAGGAAGCCAGTTCTGTAGAGCGGATGGTAGAGCATGTCATAATATATCACTGTCCTCCCATTGTTCATCAATTTGCTCGAGCAGGCCCAGTAATGTCTCCATTGGAGACTTTGTTGTTACTGTGTTTGGCATACCCAATACGTCACGGGGAGCTTGCCAGGCTCTGCCCTTTGGGCGGGCGAGATACTCTCGGTAGCATGCCTGGCTCTCCGAGAGGGGTGGAGGAATTGAACTTGGGTCGGCCATGTTGGCTGTGTGCAAGGCAAATGCCCTACCGCTGTTCTATTGCTCCAGCCCCAAATACAGTAATACCAGAGCAGGAAGAAAAGCTGGATTTCTTGCCCTCCTTCCTCCCATCTGCACCTCCTAAGGAAAGGAACTTTGTAAGAGCATCCTATTACTGCTTTAACATTTGCAGTGACAACTCCTACACCCCAATTTTACTATCTTTTATTTAAGGGGGTCAGAATTTGTAAAATGGGCTTCACGAGGATAAAATCAAGGTTTCAATAGCTCTACATACCTTCTGAAAGTTCTATGCTAGATTGCCCTGTCTAGGCCAACTTTTAGAGACCACTGTTTGTGTTTGCTTCAGCACATGTATATTAAAATTGTAATGTTACAAGAGATTAGCATGGCCCCTGTTCAAGCATGACATACAAATTCATAAAGCTTTTCATATATTTTTTATTGAATCCCCATCATGAGCTTATGTAAAGCTTTCCTGTTTCCGTTTCAGTCATACAATGATCGAACATTCATGCCTCCACCAGTGTATTTTCCACCACCAATATTTCACCACTCCCCATCCAACCCCTCATCTTCCTCAAGGGGGCAGAAAATTTCCCCTTTACCTTCTCTCTACTTTTGGGCGTTCCATATTTTTGAGACCGTTGTTTGTCCTTGATCCCTTCTTTAATCTTCTAAACCAGCTATTCACGAGTTTCAAACATGATTCTCCTGCAAACTTTCTTAGTTTACAAAGACTGGTAGAACAATATTCTACCCAGATAATCCTACATAATATCTGCATATCAAAATTCTAAAGACCTGTGCATTAGGTGACAGATTCATAAATTGCAGGTTTCAGGTATTAATTAGGACACGGACACCCTTGAGAGCATCATTTTTCTTAACATAGAAGGTCAACCCTGGTTTGGAAGGCAAGTTGCAACAATACCTAAGGAGAATAGGTTGGCTAGAAAGCCTAGAAGAAGTTGTTGCACACCTTGGAAAAAGGTGAGATCTCAGACTTGAGGCCCATCACTCATCCCTCCAAGCTGGAAAGGAACCCCTTGTCACACAAGTCAATCACAAAGTATCCTTATTCCAAATTTGCCACAGAAACAATAAAGAAATTCTTGAAATTAGACAGTGTAGCTATCAGTAAGAGGCCCTCTGGACTGCAGAGTACTTTAAAAAATTAAAGGTGGTAAGAGTGTCTCTTTATAACTGAAATATAAATTCCTTTGCATCATGGTGAAGGGGACTGGAATATGTCAAAGGGCTACCTAGTCTTCAATTGTACTAATGGATACAAAATTGAATCCATACTTCCATATTTTCAGCATGAAAAAATGAGTCTGGGACTTTCCATCTGCTAATGTTTAATATGCCCTGCTTCAGGTTTTCTAAAAGATTTCCAGTAACTCTAGTCTACCTCCCACTCACCATGCTGTATTCTGACTCTACCTTTTATTTGCATGTAGTATATTGTTGTTATACATCATATGTTTGAAAACTCAGGCAACATTCTGACCTTTGAAATCTGATTCTAGACATCTAGAGTGGCATATCCCTGAGTTATTTCTGAGTTCCCCTTAAATCTGTTACCATAGTTAATAAGGTAGATTCTAAGAAGACATCCCTCAGAAATGATTCCAAGAATGCCACGTCTGGGAGGCACAATCATCCATGGTTAAATCAAGTCTCTTATCCAGTCATCCTGTCAGCTGTCACCATCCAGATTTCCCTACTGTCATCCATTCTCAGTGTAGTGTCTGTGTTCCTAATGCTTAGTTCTATGAGTAAAAACACAGCAGGTGCTTGCTAGATGTTTATTAAATGGATGACTGGAGGGACTCAGTAGGATTTTATGAGTAGCTTTCTTAAAATACCAGGGTTAATTTTGTAATTCATTTTCAAATAAAAACAATGTGGGAGTAACCTGGAATGTCATACTATAAAACCAATTTTTCATCTCAACAGTAAAGATAATCAGACTAAAATTATGTAATTGAAGAAATTTTTGCTATTTAAGATTTATTTCATTTACTCGAATGAAAACTAACCATATAGACTTTTTTTTCTTCACTGGCATTTAGGAAATAAGGAAAGAAAAATTTGTCTACTGCTTTCCAGAACCTTCCAGTCCCTATCAGCCCTATGCTTTTACTATTGATAGAAAGTTAAGCGCAAGCTCACAGGCCATTGAAATTTAACTGTCAATAAATAAAGCTGAAGATTGTTAGACTGGAGTGCTTTTCTGTTCGTTTGTATGTGGGTGGGGTGGGGTGTTGAGATACTCATTCAGAGGAACTCAGAACTTATTCCTTTTTCAGTATTCAGAGATTGCTCATGGAAGGGCTTGCAGGATACAACTAGAGATGCCTGAGTGCAAGGCAAGAATCTTACCCTTGTATAATATCTCTCGCCCCCTCCCCCATTTTTAATACCTAGCAAATGCATTAAAAATAGGTGAATATTACCCACAATCACATATCAAGGTCACACTCTCTGCTCTTAAAATATGTGCATAATATTATTATTCATATTTCAATTATTCTATCTCAATCTGCGAGTAAAAGTTTAGAGTTAGGTAGAAAAAAAGGTTCAAATGAATTTAGACCACCCTCTCTATTCTCCTACAACACAGACCCACATACCACACACTCCAAAAACACACATACCTTTTAGAATCGGTCAAAATCACAGGAGAAGTCTAAAGAATGGAGAATAGCTACTGATCTAGAAAGAAGCCAAAAAGTGTCTTACTCATCATAGAGAGGAATTCTTTGTATAGAATTTATGGGACCAAGTCTGCTGGTGCCACACTCTGCACGAATCATCTTCATCCATTTTCTATTCTGTGTGACTCAGTTTAGGATTGGTATTCCTGGGGTAGAGATTCCTGCTGGTCTAGTTTGGGTGGCGGGTACTTGTAGCACTTGGCTACAAAGAGTGGACATAAAATTAAAATATCAGCAGGAAAAAGAGAAATTAAAACACTCTTGAAGAAGAGAAAATTCTCATGAAAAAGTAAGCATTCTCAGAAAAATAAAGGAACAGAGGCTGAAATTACAAAGCTTGCTTGACAGAGAAAGCTTAACTTCCCCATAATGGCTAAATAACAGCATAGCCTTTCAAATTTAGTCCATCTTCTTTATTTCTCTTTCTGTCTTTGTGATTATGCCTATTTACTGACATATATTTGTGATCAATACTCTTGTTGTTCCCATGGTTTTATGCAGATAAATGCAAGAGAGTGAAGTGTTGAGGGTATTGAGTTACCCAATATGTCCTGTTCCATTAAGGCAGAAAAAAATTACACCCTGCCTTTATGTTTTGACAGTAATGCTGTGAAAGTGTCCTCTTCCTAGTCAGTTCCATTAAACTACATTTTGACATTTTGATGTGATTGTTTATTTTGGTAATCATGTCAAAAATGACTACCACAAAAATGGCTTATGTCACAGTTCACTGTCACAGTCCTCCCGTTGTTCATTGATTTGCTCCAGGGGGTCCAGTAACGTCTCCATCGTGAGACTTGTTGTTACTGTGTTTGGCATATGGAATACGTCACGGGTAGCTTGCCAGGCTCTGCCCTGCGGGCGAGATACTCTCGGTGGCTTGCTGGGCTCTCCAAGAGGGGTGGAGGAATCGAACTCGGGTCGGCCATATTGACTGCGTGCAAGGCAAAGCCCTACCGCTGTGCTATCGCTCCATTGTCTGCTATTTCTAGGCACAAGAAAGTTATTTTTATTAGATAAACTTCCCTTCAGTATGAGTAACCATGCTGTTAGCCATGAGTTTAATGTAAAGGAAGCAACAATACTGATGAAATCAGGTGTCTTTAAACAGAAACACATACAAAAATACATAAATTTATCAGATGAGCAGAGCTCATAAGAATTGAGCCCTATATTTCCCCTAGGAGCAAGGACTCAGTATTTGTTAATTCAGAGTTCTCTGTGATTTTATAGAAGTACTAGGAACAAAAATTAAATTACACTGTAGATTTAGATTCCTGGTCTTTACCCTTTTAATTCCTATATTACATTTCTCTCAGTCTTAAATATCCTCTTTAATTCAGTCATGTTCTTTTCATTATTCTTATATAGTTATGAATTCACTGCCATTTAATTCTGGGTCATTTCAACATATTGTGTCTTCTCACTACAGTACAGGGAGGTAATTCTGGTAATAAAGTCAGAGAAAGGGAGGCAGAAGAGAGAGAAAGAGGGAGAGAGATGTAGAGAGAGGGAGAGAAAAGAATTGGAGGCAGGGAGGGGAAAAAGAGGAGCAATAGGAGCTTCCTACAGGTTAAAAGAAGTCTTTTTTACATTTAAGGAAAGCAATAAGCTCCACTGGCGCAAATGCTGCATTTCCCTTGCAAATGAGCTTCATTACTGTCTTGTTTTATGACTTTTCCTAGCTGGAGTGAGCTGTAGTCTCATGGCTATGTCCTATTAGAACATTGTCTCAGCCTTGAATTATGTTCTCCATCTAAACTACATTTAATTACGAATTTTCCAAGAGTTTGGTGTAAGTACATTAGAAGAAACTATCAGGCCCAGTGAGATTCTCTCAACTAAATGCTTACTCTAGATTTACAAAAAAATATTCGACTCATATATCTTATTTTACCTTCAATATTAGGCCCAATTAATGCCAGGCTTCTGATTATTAGGGAGCATTGCCAACTAACTTGACTCAAACTGAAACCATATAAGAGTTCCAAAAGTTTTGAGTCTTTATAATTATCTCCAAATGATACCTTGCAATTTGGCTATTAATGTGCTCTGTTCTGTACTTAATAGTTAAGATTTACTTAACAATTTTAAGTTTAAATTTGCATCCTTTTGGGCTACAGTCCACTTTGCAAAAACATCTCTGAAAGGTTTTTAGTTTTAAGTAATGGTTTCTAAGATGTAAAAATAACCGTAGTGGGAGAATGGGCAGGTGACCCAGATTAACAGTTCTCTCGCTTAAAAAGTCATTCCTAGAGGATTGACTCTCTGCAACAGGTCTGTCAGGAGAAACAAAAGAATTCTGAGTCCCTTCTATCTTGGAGAGTGGAGCCTTGCCCAACATTGCTTGGGACTGACTCTTGGCTATGTGCTTAAGGGACTATATGTAGTGCTGTGATCTAACCTAGGTTTGCTCCATGCAAGGCTAGAATTTTAACTGCTATACTCTTTCCAGCCAGAATCCCTTCTTTTTATTTATTTTTAGATTTTTTGTTTTTATTTTCATAAAGCTGTTCACAGTAATTGTTTACATTCAATATTTCAATACCAATCCCACCACCTTTACATCTTCCCACCATCATTATTTCGAATTTTCTCACCATTTGCCATCTGCCTACGAGTGGGAAAATGTATTTTTTATTGCTTGTTATGAATCGTAGATGTTGCACAGCTGCATTTGCTGCTGTGCACTCCTGGAATTTTAAAATTTTAAATATTTGGGATCTGGAGATATCTCTGCAGCATGCTGCTCTCTTCCAAGATTCGTTTGTGAGTCTCTGGATCAAGGCCTTTACTGCACTTAAATGGTACCCAGAGGCAGTTCGTGGGTGTGACTGCCAGGACACTGGAAAGGTGGGGAAATGAGAAGACATGGCCCATATCTATGCCCATTTCCAAGCCTGAGTTTTTAGTCACTGGTCCTGCATACCTGTTTTTCGATTAAGAATCCTTTCTTTTTTAAACCCAACTCCTGTCCCTGAAGAAGAGAAGATAGCACTTCTGACTGGTTAGATGTATCCTCTACTAAGGGAAATATTTCAAATATTTTAAAATACTTTAAACATTCAAAACCTGGTTTGCAGTTTTTCTTTAGTATCTTCTCTTCATAAAGCTTCTACTCATGAGAGTTTTTTTGCGGGGAAAAGGAAGCTCTCAAGCCTATGCACTACTCTGAGATGAGAAGAGGTCGTCTTCTTACTACACTCTGAAGTGGGAGGTTTGAGGGTTATACACAGAGACAGGGACTCCCAGTAAATTCTCCTATCTTCTTATTCAGTTCTAGGCTTTGGAATTCTGTTTCAGAATATATAGTTCACACAAACAAGCTGAATGCTAAGGTATTGTAATTCTGCTTAGACATTGCAAAATATTTCTGGAGGATTTAAAATTTTTCATAAATAATTGAGTGCTACTGGATTTTCATATGTACTTTGATATAAGGCATTTAAAAACTTACAGCATTTCTTTTGCATTGTATGAGGGTAGAATGAATGCTCTGTCTACTTGTCTGCACTTCATTGAAGTCTAACAAATGCAAATAATTGCCAAGCAAACTGAGTCCTACACTTCTAGCTAGGAAACTCAGTGTCACTGTGGTCTTGGTGGCAGGGAAGGGACTGTCCAGGTGATAGCTGGACAGAAACAACACATGGTATGTTTGAATATGCTTGAGGTCTATTATGTTCAAGGCCCCGATTCTGATTCCCACCAATTCATCATCCCTGAGCAGCTCTGGGTGGCCTTGGTGGTCTCTGACCACTGCATTTCCTGAACAACCAATTTTTAGGCCCACATGTCAAAGCCAAGACTTCTTTTTTTAATAAGAACAGAAAAGTCTCATAGGCTTTGGGTGATTTAGTTACTTCCTTGTATGGTAGTTTTGGCAGTTATCTGGCTGTATTTTAGTAGACTATTGTATGTTAAAATGAATGGCACCAAATATTCAGCATTTACCTTCTGGAATTTTAGGGCTAATTTATTCCATTTATATGGGTGGGTCATTCTTCTAAAAGAATGAAATAGTGTAGAGGTAGAAATGCTCATGCCATGGAGGCAATGGTGATAATATGGTCAATGATTCAGTGAGTCTTTGCTTGCTGATGATGCTGTGTCAGTTAACTGCTTCTTTCCCCTTCTATGTACAGCAGTACTCCTGTTTTCAGTTTCCTAGTTTTCTTTATAACTAGGAAGGGCAGAGGACCAGTTCTTGACAATAGAATGAGCAAAGCAAGCTTTGTTGTTTCTAAGCCATGAAGCCTTTTCTCCACATCTGGCACTCTCAGTAAAGGATCATAGCTCCTTGAAAACTTCAGTGCCCCCCCCCACCCCATTGGCCTTAAGCCTCCCTGGATCCCATAGGATGAGCCTTGTCTCCAAAATGCTGATTGGAGTTCCCATGCTAAGGAACTTTATATAACAGACATGGAGCATCATAAGTCACTGAGATCCTTTATCTTCTTGTCATGGAGGCTTGTCATGAGCATTTCCCTTCCTAGAAGATGTCAGCATGTACACACATTGTAGATATCTCAAAAAGAGATATGCCCCTCCATGACCTCATTGAGTTCACTGTTGCTATGGTCATGGGCAAAACCAGGTTTATAGCTTAGAGCACAAGCAAACACTGAAAACGGCAGCTCTCCACAAAAATATTTATTCCTGTTGGTATCAACAAGGTAGAACCTCTAATTGAAAACACAGAAGCAAAACAAAAGCAAAAGATCACCCTAAGTACAAAGGACAAAGAACTTTTTTTTTAATTAATTTATTTTTTTTTTAATTTATTTATTGAATCACTGTGGGAAAGGTTACAAAGCTTTCAGGTTTATGTCTCAGTCATGCAAATATCAAACACATTTCCCTTTACCAATACTTATTTTTTACCATGAAGAACCCCAATAAAACCCCACCCCCCACCCCTCCCCGTCCCTGTGAGGCAGATGAATTCTAGTTAACACTCTATCTGCTTTGATTAGATTCATTGTTTCAATAAAAGATTCACCACTATTATTTAGAGTTTACCCCCCCCCAAATCAGACATGTTGAAAAAGCATTGTGAAGTGATTTGCTTTCTACGGCTGGGTTCAAGAATTAAATGTTGGTTTTGGATTTCTGCTCTTTTACCTATTGACCCTGGAAGTATTTCTACTGAAAGTCAGATAGTTAAGAAATTGGTTTCTGTGTTCTGGAGTCCTGGCCGTGCTGGAGAGCCGCTCGCGGGGGGCAACCGGGGACAAAGAACTTTTAATGGTTATGGTGAAGGATTCAGGGTAAGAGACTGAGGTGTTCTTCACAAAACATCTTTCACCTGAAACTTGTTCATGTTTACTTGATTTGCTTGTATGTGACCCATTCCCTGATATTATAAGCTCAGGATTCAGCAACAGTCTTAAAAGAAGATTGCACATCAGAGCACCTGGCATCTGTAACTTGCTCCAGATAGGGCCTTGCACTCAGTAGATATTAATTACTTCAGAAGGAGAGAATGTGACTTCCTCCAGATTAAGGTCAGGGTCAATAAAATGGCATTGGTAACGTCAAGACTGCAGTGACAGTTTCCAGGAATTCCTGATTTTCTGTGCGAGGAAAGAAGACAAAGATCTATCCTTTAGGGTCTTACTTCTTCAAGCACCATCCAGAAACCTACAGTGTTGGAATTAACAGCAGCTTGGGGCTTTGAGAAATGCAGTATCTGTATACACCTGACACTACCGCATTTTCCGGTTTTGCTACCTAAAATCCTGAAATGAATATTGCATACCTTGGAGTTGGAAAAGTGTGATTATCAGCACCGAGGTTATTCTTTTTACATTTCCTAACTCTCAAATGTAAGTAAGTACAAATGTAACGTAAATTGCAAACTCAAATGTAATATAAATTGAAGTAAGCCAGTGAGCAAGTCTATCTCTGTCTGAGTCTTAGAAAATGGATGTCTGGTTCCTCCACTTCCTCTCTTTTCTTTTTGGTCTTTGGGCTAGAGGTAACAGGATTTTCAAGGCCGATAAGGTATGCATGTAGATAAGAAAATAACACTTCATGCCATGATTTGATGCTTGGAAATTTTCTGTTGAGTTTGTATTATTTTTGGGGGGGACATTGCTGGTGGTGGCCAGAGATCACTTTTGTCTCTATGCTTAGGAATCATTCATGGTATAACTCGAGAAAGCCTCTGTGGTGGCAGGGATAGAATGAGGGTTGGCACAACACCCAAAAGGAGAGAGAGAACAAAAGGGAATGCATTGCCACAGAGGCAGGGTGGGATGGCGGGGGGAGGGCTTTGGGGTGGGAGGGATACTGGGATCCATGGTGGTGGAAAATGGGCATGAGTGGAGGGGTGGGTATTTGATCATTGTATAATCAAAACCTAAGCACAAAAATTTGTAAGTCTACAACTGTACCTCATGGTGTTTCACAAATAAAAATTAATTTTAAAAAATAGAATGAGGGTCTGTCACATGCAAGGCAGGTGATTTCCCTGTTGTACTATTGCTCTAGTTCCTCTGTCGAGTTTTTGTAATTACTTTTTGTGATAACCACTCCAGCAAATTTCTTTTAATTTCTTCTTCAGAGTGCCTGTGACAAGTTCTTTTAAAGTTAATTTCTCACAGAGGAAATCATTTTGAAAGCAGGGTGTGACAAACACTGTTCACATGGACTATTAAGACACAGACCTCCAAACAAACTTTCTTTTTTAAATTTATTTTTATTTATTTTTTTTATTAGTGAAACACCATGAGATACAGTTGTAGACTTACAACTTTTTGTGCTTGGGTCTCAGTTATACAATTATCAAGCACCCATCCCTTCACCAGTGTCCATTTTCCACCACCACGGGTCCCAGTATCCCTCCCACCCCCCAACCCCCCATCCCACCTGTCTCTGTGGCAGGGCATTCCCTTTTGAAGAACATCCTACTTTCACACAGCAGACATTCTTATCTTTGGAGGTCTTTGTCTTAATTGTCCATGTAAACAGTATTTGTCAAATAACTTTTGACAAGTTATGATTGGGTACTATTTGTTTTGTTTTTTTCTTTTTAAATGTTTCTTATTTACAAAGCAAAAAGTACTTTTATAATACCCCCCAAATAAAGTTTTTCTTCATTTTCTCCACTCAACTTATTTTCTCATTTTTCTCCTTCCATGATAGGACACGCAGACCATCTATTTATCTTCATTTCAAAAATTCATGCTCTTATTAATTTTACAAAATAAAATCACTTGATCACTTGACATCCCATTACTCATCGATTTGCTCCATTGGGCGCCAGTAACATTTCCATTTATCCCTGTCACATGCTAGTGTAGTCCAGTGGTGTCTGCTTATTCTAGGAACATGAAGAGCCTCAAACAGATGATTCAGGGTCTTGGCGAAGAAGTCTGACCATCACCTATGTGGGCGGCCACACTATCTTTAGACGTCCAGTGGAATCCAGTTGGTAATGGCTCTGGTCCAGTGGTCATCTTCAAATCTCATTATGTATCCAACCCATCTGATTTTTGATGCCTTGGCAAACAAGACAGCGTCCTTGATTCTCAATCGTCGACAGAGGTCGGAACTCCAATTCTTTATCTCACTTGAGTGAAGTGTGATACTCCAAGCATAGCTCTTTCAATTCCTCTTTGGGAGACCTGAATAGCGTCCTCATTCTGTTTTCGTAGGGCCCAGGTCTCTGAGGCTTATGTTAATGCAAGAAGAAAAATGGAATTGAAGAGATGTGCCAGTAGCCGGAGGTTCTTCATCCTCTTAGCT
This sequence comes from Sorex fumeus, assembly GCF_029834395.1. NCBI lineage: Eukaryota > Metazoa > Chordata > Mammalia > Eulipotyphla > Soricidae > Sorex > Sorex fumeus. The sequence continues at coordinate 62,765,484 of NW_026606063.1, read as the reverse complement.
ATTTCGTTGACACTCTTGAAGGCATTCCGAGCTGCTCTCTTCCTCCTGCGCAACTCAGGTGCCAGGTCATTCATCATGTTGACTTCTTGACCTAGGTACACATAACTGTTGCATTCAGAGATGTTCGTTCCATTGAGAGCAAATAGAACACCAGGAATTAGACCGTTTCTCATAAACATTGTCTTTATGAGATTCAGCTGTAGTCTGACCTTTCCACACTCATGGTCAAAGTCGACCAGCATTTGTGCCGCTTGGCTAATGGTTGGTGTTATTACAACGATGTCATCAACGAAGAGGAGGTGGTGTAGTTACCGACCATCTATCATCACTTCCATTCCTTCCCATTCCAGGCGTCGCATGACGTTCTCGAGGGTGGCATTGAAGAGTTTTGGTGAAATGGTATCAACCTGCTGAACCCCTCTCTTGACATGGATGATCACTTCCTTGTAAAATGGTGAGATCCTGATAGTGAATCCGTAATATAGCTCACAGAGGATCCTGATGTACTGAGTTTGAACACCCTGTTTGGATAGGGTTTTGATGACTGCTTCAGTCTCAACAGAATCAAAGGCCTTCTTTAAATCAATGAACATTAGACAGAGTGGCATCTTGAACTCCCGAGAAACCTCAATGAGCTTGGGTATAGTGTGGATATGGTCGATGGTGCTGAATCCTTTGCAGAATCCGGCTTGCTCACATGGTTGTCCTTCATCTAGTGTTCTGCCAATCCTATTCAGGATGACTCAAGTGAACAGCTTGTAGATGACAGACAATAGGCAGATTGGGCGATAGTTGCCAATGTCGTGGATATCTTCCTTCTTGTACAGTAGTACAGTCCTGCTGGTTTTCCATTGGGACAGAACCTTGCATTCAGAAAGGTAGCATGTGAAGAGATGAGCCAGTGTATTGATGAGTACTGATGGGAGTTTCTTCAGGTGTTCATGTCTGACCTTGTCTTGGCTGGGTGCTGTTCACTTACTTACCAACGAAATGGCGTGTCAGATTTTGGAGGGGAGAATTTTGGGAGTGACATATCCATCCTGTGGAATTTGGTATATACGGGCAGGTGGATGTGGCTATCGAAGAGATCCGAGTAGAAGTCATGGATAATCTTCTCCATTACCTTTCTGAAAGATGTGATAGATCCATCAGGGCATTGGAGAGCAGTCATATTGGTCTTGTAGTTGGCGAAGGACAGGTGCGCATTGTGAATGCTTTTCCTGGAGTCTGCCACATCTGCCAGCACTGCCGCTCTTCTCTTTTTGAGGTCTTCCTTGATCGGTTCTCTGCACTGATTTGCAAGCTCTGACATTCACTTGCGGTTGCCTAAGGCTTGCGCCAAGCCACATTGGCAACTGAGCTCAAGATCCGCCCAGGATGGAATATGCATGCTGAAAGTAGACTATAGACTGAACATGATTGCCACTCAATTCCTCTTTTGCAAACCACAGCACCCAAAAGAAGAGAGAGAACAAAAGGGAATGCCCTGCCACAGAGGCAGGGTGGGATTGGGAGATGGGGGGTGGGAGGGATACTGGAATTATTGGTGGTGGAGAATGGGCACTGGTGGAGGGATGAGTACTCAATCATTGTATAACTGAAACCCAAGCACAAAAATTTGTTAGTCTACAACTGTACCTCATGGTGTTTCACTAACAATAAAAATAAGTTAAACTTGTAAAAAAAAAGAGTTTTCAGTGACCAAAATACAAAGACAGCCTACAGAATGGGAAAGAATATTCACCAAATACACATCCGACAAGGGGTTGATATCAAGGATATACAAGGTACTGGTTAAACTACACAAGAAGAAATCACCCAACCCCATCAAAAAATGGGGCGAGGAAATGAACAGAAACTTTCGCAAAGAAGAAATCCGAATGGCAAAAAGGCACATGAGAAAATGCTCTAAATCACTAATCATCAGAGAGATGCAGATCAAAACAACAATGAGATATCATTTCACACCACAGAGACTGGCCCACATCTACAAGAACAAAAGCAACAGGTGCTGGCGCGGATGTGGCAAGAAAGGGACCCTCCTTCACTGCTGGTGGGAATGCCAGCTGGTCCAACCCTTTTGGAAAACTGTATGGACGATTCTCAAAAAATTAGAATTTGATCTCCCATTTGACCCAGCTATAGCACTCCTGGGAATATATCCCAGAGAGGCAAAAAGGTATAGTCGAAGTGATAACTGCAATTGTTTGTTCATTGCAGCACTTTTTACAATGGCCAGAATCTGGAAAAAACCTGAGTGCCCGAGAACAGATGACTGGTTAAAGAAACTTTGGTACATTTACACAATGGAGTACTATGTAGCTGTTAGAAAAGATGAAGTTATGAAATTTACATACAAGTGGTACTACATGGAAAGTATCATGTTAAGCAAAATGAGTCAGAAAGAGCGGGATAGACACAGAAAGATTGCATTCATCTGGGGAACATAAAGCAACAAAACGGGAGACTAACACCCACGAATGGCTGAAATTAGTACCAGGAATTTTGCTCCATGACTTGAAGGCCAGCCACATGTGCTAGGTGAAAAGGAAGCTCAGATAGAGAAGAGAGCACCAAATAAAGGGTGTTGTGAAGACCGTCCCAGGGTAGGAGAGACATACTAAAAGTAGTCTATAGACCAAACATGATTGCCACTCAATGCCTGACTTGCAAAACACAGTACCCAAAAGAAGATAGAGAGAACAAGGGGGAATGCCCTGCCACAGCGGCATGGTGGGACGGGGGAGGATGGGGGGTGGGAGGGATGCTAGGACCTGTGGTGGGGGAGGATGAGCACTGGTGGAGGGATAGGTACTTGATCATTGTATAACTGAAACCCAAGCACCAAAATTTATAAGTCTATAACTGTACCTCATGGTGTTTCACTAATAAAAAAAAGATAATCATTTAATCACTTAATCACTTAACTTCCCGTTAGTTGTCGATTTGCTCGAGCGGGCGCCAGTAACTTCTCCATTTGTCCCTGTCGCGTGCTAGTGTAGCCCAATGGCATCTGTTCGCTCCGGGAACATGAAGGGCCTCAAACCGATCGTTCATGATCTTGACGAAGAAGTCTGACCATCTGGTAGGTGGGCGGCCATGCGGTCTCTTGACATCCCGTGGAATCCAATCAGTAACAGCTCTAGTCCAACGGTCGTCTTTAAATCTCATTACGTGACCAGCCCATCTGATTTTCGACACCTTGGCAAATGAGACAGCGTCCCTGATTCTTGATCGTCAACGGATGTCAGAACTCCGGATTCTTTCTCTCATTTGAGTGAAACGTGATATTCCAAGCATAGCTCTTTCTATTCTTCTTTGGGAGACCTGAATAGCGTTCTCATCTTGTTTGCGTAGGGCCCAGGTCTCTGAGGCATATGTTAATGCAGGAAGAACAGTGAAATCAAAGAGATGTGCCCGGAGCCGGAGGTTCTTCGTCCTCTTAGCTATTTCTTCGACGTTCTTGAAGGCGTTCCAAGCCGCTCTCTTCCTCCTGCGCAGCTCGGGTGCCAGGTCATTTGTCATGTTGACCTCTCGACCTAGGTACACATAGCTGTTGCATTCGGAGATGGTCATTCCGTTGAGAGCAAATGGGGCATCAGGAACGAGGCTGTTTCTCATAAACATTGTCTTCGTAAGATTCAGCTGTAGTCCTACCTTTCCACACTCACGGTCAAAGTCGGCCAGCATTTGTGCTGCTTGGCTGATGTTTGGCGTTATTAAAACAATGTCATCAGCAAAGCGGAGGTGGTGTAGTTGCCGACCATCTATCTTCACTCCCATTCCTTCCCATTCCAGTCGTCACATGATGTTCTTGAGGGTGGCACTGAAGAGTTTCGGTGAAATGGTATCACCCTGCCGCACCCCTCTCTTGACATCAATGATCACTTCTTTGTAGAATGGTGAGATCCTGGTAGTGAATCCGCAATACAGCTCACGGAGGATCCTGATGTATTGGGCTTGAATGCCCTGATTGGCTAGGGCTTCAATGACCGCTTCCGTCTCAACAGAATCAAAGGCCTTCTTTAAATCAATGAACGTTAAACAGAGCAGCATCTTGAACTCCTGAGAAACCTTTTTTTTTTTCATTCAAAAAAAAGATAAAAAAAAAAAATAAAAATGTAAAAAAAAAGAGTTTTCGAAGACAGGCCTGGCATCTTTTCATGTCTATCTCTCTGTCGGTGTTCCTCACACAATCATGGAGGTGCTAAACCAGTTGATCATATTCTTCGTTAATGTTGTCAATGATGGCATCTTGCCATGTTGCCACAATAGTGCCAAAGAGCTCCCAGTTGGTGGTCGTTCTGGGAGTTCTCTTCTTAAACTTTGCAGCCCTTTCTCTCCACTCTGTGAAGTAGACTTTGGCATGAAGGAGACGGTGATTCGATCCCATTTATAATTTTGCGACAACAGTGGCATCTGTCAGGCAAAACCATTGATTGAATATGATGTGGTCAATTTTGTTGTGGAACCTTCCACCAGGATACTCCCATGTCCAATGTTTAGATTCAGCCTTCTGGAACTGTGAGATACCATGGATGGTCCTGGTCAACATGATGAACTCAGATAGTCCCTCACCCTGTTTGTTCCATTCTAGGCCATGGATCCTGATGTGGAGTTCTTCGGCTGATCTTTTCGTTCCTATCTTGGCATTAAAATCACCAACAATGATCTTGTTAGTAGGTGTGGTCTTCTTTATAGAACTTCTCCAGCTCCATGTAGAACTTCTCAATTTCTCCTTCATCATAATTGGATTTTGGTGCGTAGACAACAATGATAGAAATTGCTGGCAGTGACTCACATCTATTCAAGTGTAATCATCCGATTCGGGTTGTTAGGCATTCGAATGAATCAATGCTCATGGACAAGTTCGTGTTGACAAATACACCAACACCACCAACAGCTCTTTTATTGCATGTTCCAAGGAACAGTTCTTCTCCAGTGATGTGACTGATGCCTTCTTGTCTCGGTCAGACCAGTGATGTCATACTTGATGTTTCACGTTTGTACCATCAGGTCCTCGATGGATGCATCAGATGTCAGCGTAAGTGCATTGAAAATACAGTCATTTTTGTCTTTCTTTGTTTTGGCAGTTTAGTTCGGCCTTGAGATTTTATCAGCCTCTCCTTCCTCATCCTTCTTATTGCTGCCGTATTGGTGGCTCTTTCGGGGTCAGGGGAAAGAGACCCATTGTATTTAGAACATAAAATATAGACAAGAACTTGCATCTCTCGAACATCAAATCTCATAGTGGCAGGGGCATTGGTTGTATGCGTCTTATGCGTGTCTGTGTGTGTGTGTGTGTGTGTGTATTTGGTGGGGATGGCACAGTTGTTGCTCAGGGTTTACTCCTTGTTCTCTGTTCAGGAGTAACTTCTATCATGTCTTAAGGACCATATGTAATGCCAGCAATTGAACTGAAGTTGGCTGCCTGCATGACAAGTGCCTTATCCCTATACTATCTCTTGCATCCAACAGGGCTATTTGGTTCATGGCCCTTTGGAAGAAATTTCTTCCATTTTCAAGTATGCTGTGAAAGAGTCTTTGAGAAATATGCTCATCTTCTAAAAAAATAAATTTTCCCTTGTGATAGCTTGAACATCAGTCTTTGGATGGTAATTGTTTTGATTCTTATGATTAATATATTTGGCAGCTCATCCATTTATTCATTTGCTTACTTATTCATACAACAGACCTTTATAAATTTGCTATATGTCATTAAACTTTACTAACGGCTGTCAAAAACTGCAGGAAGTCTTGCTGGATGAGAGCATCTAAGAACTGATAGGAAAATAAATGAGAATATGAATTTCTCACCTTCTAAGGCTAGAGAGGCTGAAAGACAAGAAGACAGGAAAATCTGGGGTACAATTCTTTTTTTTTTTTTTTTTGCTTTTTTGGGTCACACTCAGCAATGCACAGGAATTACTCTTGGTTCATGCACTCAGAAATCTCTCCTGGCAGTGCTCGGGGGACCATATGGGATGCTGGGAATCAAACCTGTGTCTGCCGCATGTAAGGCAAACGCCCTACCCACTGTGCTATTGCTCCAGCCCCTACAATTCTTCTTCAAGTATAAAGTACAGGAGGTCTTCATGTCCATTGCCACATTAGCCTAACTAGGTAAATTAGCCGCTATTCTTCACCCCTTTGTAAAAGATATGCACAAAACCCAGGGATACTAGCCTACCCAGGGAAGGCAGGCCCTATGAGGTGGATTGCAGGTGCCTTATAAGCAAGTTGTGATTATTCCAGAATTTGTTAGATTGTCTCAAAAGCCCTAGTTGGAGGCACCTCCTGCAACAAAGTGAATGGTTAAAGGTAAAATCTTTAGCAAAATAAGTATATGGTATGTTCTTTAAATTTAATGATTTTCTAGCAAATTATTCTAAGTACACTCTCAACTATGTGGCTAAAAATCTATGCACAAAAGGTGTTCATGATGGTGTAATAACAATACAAAGGTGTTCATGATGGTATAACAATGTAACATTGTAAACCACCACAATGTGCTTGTTGAGAATTGACAGGAATATCCATTTATTTTTATTTGCTCATTTTTTATTGAATCACAATGAGATAGTTACAAAGCTTTTATGATTGAGTTTTAGTCATAAAATGATTGACATCCATCTCTCCACCTGTGAACAATTTCCAACCCTGATGTCCCCAGTATCCCTACCTCAACAGCCCGCTGCCCCCACCTCCGCTTTTATAGCAAGCACTTTTCCTTTTACTCTCTCTCTCTCTTTCTCTCTCTCACTCTCTCTCTCTCTCTCTTTCTCTCTCTCTCCCCCCTTTTGGGCATTATTGTTTGCAGTACATATTTTGAGAGGAATCTTTGTCTACTTTCAGCACTCCAAGCGAACCCTCAAATAATCATTGACTTAGTGTTCCCTTCTCTTTCCCAACTACCTTCTCCCCCAGCTCATGAGACAGGCCTTCAACCATGGAGCAATCCTTCTAGCTTTTGTCTCTACTGTTCTTGGGTGTTAGTCTCATATAATGTTATTTTATTCTACAAATGAATGCAGTCATTCTTTGTTTCTCCCTCTTCTTTCTGACTCATTTCACATAGCATGATACACTCCATGTCCACTTATAAGAAAATTTCATAACTTCATCTTTCCTGAAATCACTGGAATCTGGAATCACGCAGTTTGTTTCCAGATTTTGGCTATTGTGGCAGTGCTGGAATGAACACACAAGTGCAGATGTCATTCATACTGTAATTTTTTGATTCCTGGGATATATTCCAATAGATGGTAATGCTCAGTCATTTGGAAGCAATTTCTAGTTTTTTGAGGAATGCTCATATTGTTTTCCAAAAAGGCTGGACCAGTTGGTATTCCCACCAAAATAAAAGAGAGTCCCTTTCTCCCTGCATCTATACCAGCACTAGTTTTGTTCATTTGGATGTGCGCCAGTCACTGTGATATAAGATGATATCTCATAGTTGTTTTTCTTTGAATATCCCTGATAATTAGCGATGTGAAGCATTTTTTCATTTTCTTTTTGGCCATTTGTATTTCATTTACTGTGGAAGTTTCTGTTCATTTCCTCTCCAATTTTGATAGGGTTGGAGTTTTTTTTCTTGTAAAATTCCTTCAGTGTCTTATATAACATGGAAATTAACCCCTTATCTGATGGGTATTGGATAAATAATTTTCCCAATTCAATATGCTCTCTCTGTATTTTGATCACCATTTCTTTTTTTTTAATTTTTATTAGTGAAACACCATGAGGTACAGTTGTAGACTTACAAATTTTTGTGCTTGGGTTTCAGTTATACAATGATCCAGTATCCATCCCTCAAGCAGTGCCCATTCTCCATCATTACCTTTTTAAAAAATTTTTGTTAGTGAAACACCAAGAGGTACAGTTGTAGATATAAAACCTTTTGTGCTTGGGTTTCAATTGTACAATGATTAAACACCCATCCCTCCACCAGTGCCCATTTTCCACCACTCCGGTCTCAGTATCCCTCCCACCCACCCCCATCTCCCCATTCCACCCTGCCTCTGTGGCAGGGCATTCCCTTTTGTTCTCTCTCTCCTTTTGGGTGTTGTGGTTTGCAAAAGAGGCATTGAGTGGCAATCATGTTTGGTCTATAGTCTACTTTCAGCATGCTTCTCCTATCCTGAGAGGATCCTTCTAACACTCTATATTTGGTACTCCCTTCTCTATCTAAGCTCCCTTTTCCCCTAGCATGTGTGTCTGGTCTTCAAGCCATGGAGCAAAACTCCTGGTACTAATCTCGTCCACTCTTGGTTGTTAGGCTCCTATTTTGTTACTCTATGTTCCCAAGATGAATGCAATCTTTCTATGTCTATCCCTCTCTTTCTGACTCATTTCGCTTAACATGATACTTTCCATGTAGTACCACTTGTATGTAAATTTCATAATTTCATCTTTTCTAACAGCTACATAATACTCCATTGTGTAGATGTACCAAAGTTTCTTTAACCAGTCATCTATTCTTGGGCACTCAGGTTTTTTCCAGATTCTGGCTATTGTAAAGAGTGCTGCAATGAACAAACAAATGCAGATGTCACTTCGACTATACATTTTTGCCCCTCTGGGATATATTCCCAGGAGTGGTACTGCTGGGTCAAATGGGAGCTCAATTTCTAATTTTTTAAGAATTGTCCATACTGTTTTCCAGAAGGGCTGAACCAGTCGGCATTCCCACCAGCAGTGAAGGAAGGTCCCTTTCTTGCCACATCCACGACAGCACCAATTGCTTTTGTTCTTTTGAGTGTGGGCCAGTCTCTGAGGTGTGAGATGGTATCTCATTGTTGTTTTGATCTGCATCTCCCTGATGATTAATGATGTAGAGCATTTTCTCATGTGCCTTTTTGCCACCCCTTGTCAGATGTGTATTGGGTGAATATCCTTTTTCATTCTGTAGACTGTCTTTGTATTTTGGTCACTGTTTCTTTGGAGGTGCAGAAACTTCTTAGTCTAAGATAGTCCCATTTATCTATCTCTGTTTTCACTTGCTTGGCCAGTGGCATGACATCTTTGAAGATACCATTAACTTCAATGTCATGGAGGGTTTTGCCAACTTTCTCTCTTCAATATCATGGAGGTTTTTGCCAAATTTTCTCTCTTCAGTGTATCTTAAGGATTCTGGTCTTGTGTTGATGTCTTTAATCCATTTTCATCTTACTTTTGTACGTGGCGTTAGGCAGAGATCTGAGCCCACTCTTTTGCATGTAGCCGTTCAGTTTTGCCAACACAATTTGTTAAAGAGGCTTTCCTTACTCCACTTAACTTTTCTTGTCCCCTTATCAAGGATTAGATGATCATATGCTTGAGGGGAGATGTCAGTATATTCAACCTTGTTCCATTGGTCTACAGCTCTGCCTTTGTTCCAGTACCATGCTGTTTTAATTACTACTGCTTTGTAGTAGACTTTGAAGTTATGGAGGTTGATTCCTCCCATTTTTTTCCCCAAGGAATGCTTTAGCTATTCGTTGGGGCTTAGATCACAATTTATTTTCAGGTGCAGGACAATAAAATAAAAATATTTTCTAGGCATTTTTCTTCTGAAAATTAGAGTGAGCAATTCTACATAGCAGTGACTGTTTTTCAAGGACCCAAATTAATAACAATGGCACATGCTTATATTATCAATTTTGATTGTTTAAATTTTGTCTGACAACTGCCCAAACAAGGCCTTAGCCTAAAAATGCACATGGATTGGAATCTCTGCGTATTTGGTAACCCAAGCAGTTCCCAATTTCATTTCCAGTTAAGCAACCCAAAAAGCGGCCAAGTGCTCATTCCAACTAGCATCATTTCTGTCCTCAGAATTCCTATAACCAAATTATCCTGGTTTTTCCATATTTAAAATTATGATACGCTGAAATGATCTAGATGTACATCAGAGGATGAGGAACAAAATATAGATTCAGCTTTAATTTAGAGTTTCAAGTATAGCTCACACTCAACCAAAGGAAAATACAAGGGTTGGGATGCGACGCAATAGCAGAATGTATGACTTGTGTGCGTGAAATCTGTGTTTAATCCTTTGCACAGCCCCCAAGAAATATAGGAAATATATTGTTCTTAAAAACAAAAATTTACATTTTTTTCTTTTTTATTCAGTTAATATATGATTTCAGAAAGATAATGTTAAAGGTATAAAAGATTAAAAACAAAACTTATCACAAGATAATCACTCATTTATTTTTTATTTCTTTTGTTTTCTTTGTGGGCTACACCTGGCAGCACTCAGGGCTTACTCCTGACTCTGCACTCAAATATTATTTCTGACAGTGTTCAGGGACCCATATGTGTGTGTGTATAGGATAAAACTCTACTGGCCACATGTACAGCCTTATTATCTCTTCAACCCTAAACACCCATTGAAATTGAATGATGGGTAGAAATTTACAATGGTGATTGAATAAAACTATTAAATGAGAATTAAAAAAAATTTTTTTTCTGAAGTAGGCATGAAAGTTTTAGATAACCAGAGATGTATTTGGAGCTAAAATTGGCTCCTGGCTTCTGAAAAAGCTGGTACAATTTTAAGCTCTGTTAAGAAGTAAGCAATGTCCAACACAACATGATCAGAATTACATTGTTCTGTGCACTAGTTGGAGCATGGCCCATCTGGGTATTGTAGCTAGCTCTCACCAACAAGACCTGCCCAAGCACAGAAAATTCTGGAAAAGGCAAGGGAGGAGCAGAGGAACATGTGATATTAATATTCTAACATTGAAACTTGGTATGGCAGAAGTGAGGCAATCTGGATATGCAGATTGAAAAGACAGAACCCAAAACCCAAGGGTAGAATTTCAAAGAAGGCAGGTTTCAGTTCTCTAGGAGAGAAGATCACAGCTGAGTACTCCAAGGTGTCAGAGAAGGTGGTTCTGGGGTCAAGTCTGCAAGTCTGAGAGAATTTAATTCTATCAAATCATCTTTTCTGACCAGAAGAGAAATACAAGGACTTAGCAGCATTTTTTGTATTGGCAGACATCTTTACAGGTCATGGGAAACCATCTCCTCACTTCACAAATGCCAGTTGGGAAGTTCCAGTTGGATCCATTGAAGTCATACACTGTTGGATAAAATTGGGTTGTCCTCACTCCTCCCATAGGGAGCTTAGGTTTATTGGGTTACTTCCATAACAGTTCCCATGAAGCACTATTAATCCTATATTTCTTTTCTCTTTCCTTAATGTCACTTTTATGGTTTAGCAATGTCCTTTTTGTATAGACCAGGAAGACAGTTCATACTATGTTTTACAAATTAACTATCACGGGAGTTAGTTAACTGATTCACTGTCACAGTCCTCCCGTGGTTCATCGATTTGCTCGAGCAAGCCCAGTAACGTCTCCATTGGAGACTTTGTTGTTACTGTGTTTGGCATATCGAATACATCACGGGTAGCTTGCCAGGCTCTGCCGTGCGGGCGAGATACTCTCGGTAGCTTGCCAGGCTCTCTGAGAGGGGTGGAGGAATCACACTCGGGTCGGCCATGTTGGCTGCATGCAAGGCAAACGCCCTACTGCTCGCTGTGATCGTATAGTGGTTAGTACTCTGCGTTGTGGCCACAGTTAACTGATTACATAATAATATTTACACCCAGGAGTCCATATTTACTTGATTTAAGCTTGAGTTGTCCTTAGATCCTAGCACTCCAAAAGCAGGGTCCAGATGGAGGGACTGGATAGACCTAAGTCAAGCTGTAAGCTATCATGGCATCAAAGGGGACAGGATAATTGCCATAAGTATAATAAGTTAAGAGCATGGTCATGGGACAAACTCTGTCATCCCAAAAAGAAGTAACTAAATAAGGATCCTGCTGGGATTAGGAAAGATTAATCTAGCCTGAGGACTGTGATCTGGAATATATAGCAAGATGTCCCCAGGAAGAGCGAAGATTTAAGCTTAATATATCTCTTACTATGTTCATGGGCTGTAGTGATAGCATGGCGGGTAGGGCGTTTGCCTTGCTTGCGGTCGACCGGATTCGATTCCTCCATCCCTCTTGGAGAGCCCAGCAAGCTACCGAGAGTCTCCCGCTCACATGGCAGAGCCTAGCAAGCTCCCCGTGGCATATTCCATATGCCAAAAACAGTAACAAGTCTCATAGTGGAGATGTTACTGTTGCCTGCTCAAGCAAATTGATGAACAATGAGAGGACAGTGCTACTGTGCTACTGTGTTCATACAAAATGACTAGAAATATTGTAAGAAGTAAGTTTACTATGATTGTTTAAATGGATCACTTGCTGAGGAAAGGATAAAGCAATACACTCTAGATGGAATCCTGCCGTGGAGTGGATCTCTTACTAATCTAGAGTGCTGAACCCTCAGATGAGATTTTGTCCTTGAGTTAATGAACTTCCCCTGAAGGAATGGCTTTACCTCTATTGTTATAACAATGTTTAATCTCACCTATGTGTACCCCCACCCTTCACGATTTCTATATAACTATGCTGTAATGGCAGAGTGGGTACTATGATGAAGAGGAGGACTATGGTAGAGGACTTTGAGGTCTATGAGACTAGGATAGGATGGTGGAACTATGATGACTGGGACTACAACCAAAACAACGGCTTCAATTGTGCTGTAAGGGAGAGATCGAACCACACTGGGAAAGAGAGAGAAATAAACTGACCTACCAGCCTGGGGCCTTGTTTCTCTGTTCCCCCATCCTTCTTCCATCTGACTCAGTCCTCTGGCCTAGGGAGGAGGATTTTGGCCACAAAACACTCGAGTCCCAAATGTGCTTTTCTACTGAAACATACAATACACCATAACAAATTCACAGAGATCAGTGCAGTCTAGGCCCAGCTTTTTGATTGCTAGTAAGGTCAAGGCTTTTTGACCATCTTGCCTCAACTCTCCTTGTCTCTCATCTTGAATGTGAACCTGTGATGGAGGCTGAAGTGATGATGAATCAAATATTAAACATCTTCATATTTTCCCATCATTGATAAGTTGGCCCTAAATTGTTGAACAAAAAGCAAATGATGCCCACTGATGCAAATGAAAGAGTTTATCTTTTTTATTTTGTTTTCGATCTTTGGGAAGGGGGCACATCCAATGATGTTCAGGGTTTGTTCCTGGCTCTGAACTCAGGAATCTTTTGGAAAGGAAGAGAAATTGCACCAAGTTCAAAATAATCCCCTTGCAAAATCCCACAATGTGTGAGTCCACTTGTTTATGTGGTGCCAAATGTTTTAGGAATTCTAAAGAGAGGCTGGATTTTACAAGACTTGTAGGTCAAGAGGAGAAGAGAGGGTGAAGAGAGGCAGCCTGTGCAGGACAATTACAAGTAGTTTCTTGGTTACCAGATAAATATATTGTCCTGGAGACATTATTAAAGGGGCTGATACATAGGCTGTGTGTTTCTTTGTCCCAGCTCAGTGCCAGTGAAAGAGAGGGGGGCTCGTGTTCCTCTGAAGACCAAACTCACACTCACAGCGTTAGCTTTGCCTAGCCAAATCGTGACCCCCAGGAGGGTGTAGGACACAGCAGACAACCATGAAACCATATGTAGCCAGAAAGAGAATTTTCTTTGCTCAGGAACCATATGTTTTCTTTCTTTGTGAGTTTTTTCTTTCCCTCAATATTGAGAATGAGAGCAGAGAGCAAATTTGACATATACCAGCCACATTGTGCCCATGCTGCATTTCTCTAGGTTTCATTGTGAAGGGGTCAGTGATCTACCACAGTCTTTTCCCTAAAGTGATGGCAAGGAAGTCAGCCGCATGGAAATCACTCCTCCAACTTTCAGAACAGATGAACCAGGGTCAATGAAATAGCAGAGTTGCAGGAAAACATTTACAAATAAACAACCAATGGCTATAGGTATTCTAATGAATGCTCTTTCAGGTGCTGTTACCCAGATGTGCTCAGCGCCAGTTCATTTTAGTTCTAAAAACAAAAAGCAAAAATGGCATAAGTCTCCAGTGTATATCTCTTCTTGGTTCCTTGAAGGTTCCTGAATATTTGTTGTCTGTGGATGGTATAATTTTAGGACCCTGAGATTCTTGTGAAAAGCATGTTTCTCTGTTTCAGTGCATTTGTTTGTATTTAGCCCCAGATGACACAGTGGCGGCTTATTCAGTGACAATCAAAATTTCAGCTTCTAAAGGGGCTCAATTCCAGGGAGAGAGAGCTCTATTGTAATCTCCTGCCCACATGGCTGACAGCTTTGACAGGAAATTAATGACTTTGGAGACGGACTTTCTGCAACCCTTGAAAAAAGGGGAATCACAGTTTTTGCTGATGAGAACGCTCTGGAGTGAGATTTCATCTTTTGCCAAAGAAACTGTTTTGCTACAGAAATGCTATTTATCAGCCCTGGCGGGTGGATAACCTTAGAGGCAGGGAGAGAAGTGTTGCTTGCCTTGGATATCTGTCCTATGGTGTTTCCTCATAACTGAACTGGCCTAGTTTCAACTCTGAAAGACAGGCCCTGAGTATTCCAAGAGCTCCTGCAAACCCCTCATCCTTTATTGTTGAAACAAATGTCAGCAGAAGAAGCACAATGGGAGAAAGGAGCAAGAGGCAGTGGATTAAAGCAATTGCGATGCAATGAAAAATTCTAGGAAAGCCCGGTGCCAAACAGTGCCTGGCATGCAGCACTGTTTAATTCAAACAAAATTATTTCAATAGAGAAGGCATAAAATGCACATTTTTAGATAAAAACAAACAAAATACCCAAAGGGGGCAGGGATGAGTAACTATGAGAGCTTCCCTTTCTGTTCCACTCTCCACATCTGAGCTCACAGGGTGCGTGGTTGAGACCCTTTCTCACCTCACTTGAGTGTCTACCTGAACTGTTGGTTTTCAGAGTATAGTAGTAAACCTGCTGGCTCAGCTTCTCAGCACATGACTTGGGGAATGGTCAGACAACATCCGTACTGGTTCCATTCCTGCTAACCTGGGGGAAAAAACCCATCCCACATGGGTCACAGGAAAGAAAGGTTAAAGGTCAGCTATAAAATAAATAGTGCCGGGTCGCATATGCTGCCTGAGCCCATGTGTTGCTTGCGCCCACGTGGCGGAGCACATGTGGTGCCTGAGCACATGTGTAGCCTGCATCTCCCCTCTAGAGATGTGTACTTTCAAGCTTTTGTGTCTAATGCTAGGATGTCTGTAGGGGCCCTCTCTCTGCCCTTGGAGAAGCCCATGTTCTCTCTTGAGTATGTTACTCTCTCTCACTCTCTTCCCCTCCATACCTTAAAAATCCTCCAAATAAAATCTATTTATTTCAAATAAATAAATAAATAATAAAATAAAATAAATAGTGCGTTCCACATGCTGATCTGCTGTGCATATCTAGAGGACTCTGCTATCTGTCAGAGAGGTTAAGGGGATTAAGGAACTTGCTGTGTGTGCAGACAACCCTGGTTTGCTTCCCAGCACTTCATAGGGTCCCCCCACGCCCTGCCAGAAGTGATCTGTGAGCACAGATCCAGGAGTACAGCCAGGTTTCGTGAATAAATAAATAAAAATAAAACTTAAAGGACCATTCTATGACTCTGTGAAATGTGAAAACGTGGACATCGGAGGAGATGAAGCACTCCTGCACCCCTCCTGCAACCCCATTTTGCACTAGCAAATCTTTTCTTGAGCAACTTGACAGCACATATTGTACTGTCCTGTCAGTCACTGCAAGGGGAATAAAGAAACTTATCAGGAGGTGGAGAGATAGGACAGTGGGTAGGGCACTTACCTTACATGCAGCTAATGCCTGCCTCCTCATAGCATCCTTCCAGCACTGCCAAGAGTGATCTCTGAGCAGTGCCAGATGTGGCTCAAAAACAAAGCGGGGAGGGAGGAGATAGAGAGAGCACCAGTAGGACAATCCTTAGATCCTGTGCTCTCCTACCTGAGTGGACACAGAGGGAAGTGAGAGTCAGAGGCTCCTACTCCTTCCCCCCGGTCTGGTCATCCCTGGAAATTTACTCCCTCTTTATTCTCACCTTTGCTTTGTTAGAGGTTCAGATAGCCTTGCTTTATCTATTTTTTATTACTTCTAGGCCACACATGGTAAGATGTTCAGACCCGTATTCTCC
The DNA here is from genome assembly GCF_029834395.1 of Sorex fumeus. Classification (NCBI taxonomy): domain Eukaryota; kingdom Metazoa; phylum Chordata; class Mammalia; order Eulipotyphla; family Soricidae; genus Sorex; species Sorex fumeus. The sequence goes on along the minus strand of NW_026606063.1, from coordinate 62,749,436 downwards.
ACCATCTTATTCACAAAACAACACTAATGCAGGCTCTGGAGAGTGGGACCCCTGCTGACATTCACCTTGCCTAAGGAGGGGAAGAGTTGGGGGTGAAGGAGGGAAGGGTTTTCCTGTGTAAGGACTGGTTTTGAAAGGCGGGGAAGTGGGGAAGATTCTGCTGCATCATTGAATTTCCATTTTCTCTCACATGCCAAGCCCAGAGGAATACACTTTGAAGGAATAAATAACAGGGTGCAGGGATGAAGAGAACTGTTGTGATAACATTAAAAATTAAATTCAAACAGTAGCAAACCAATGCCCTGATGTCCTTGCTAAGCAAAACACAGACGAGGGAAGCCAGGGACCTGAGTCAAGTGACAGAGTACAGCACATGCCTAGCAATGCAGCACCCTGAGTTCCATCCATCTCCTCACATATGTGTCTCTAGAGCTCCTTGGGGTCAGGGGGAACTGCATTGCCAGACCAAGTTCTGAGCTTTCATTCCACACCACTGCACCAAACATTGCCATTAGTGGCCCTGGGACCTCCAATCTCTGCTGGGCTTGAACCCTATATTAAAAAAAAAAAAACAAGCAAAAAGACAACAGGCATTGCACCAGTCAATGTGTGCCTTGAATTGGGCACCTACTCTTGTTGGGCACCTAATAAGACCTTCACTGGATTCTCTTTGCATAGGTCTGACAAAGCTTTTCCAAAAATAGTTTTGCTACAGATTTCTCTCACATCTATTTCTCACTGTGGCCCAGGAGAAGGTATTTCTATAACATATGTGAGGGATGGGAGTGAAGAGGTGAGAAGAGGGAAAGAAGCGTTGCAGTTACTCATCTGTTAAAGCTGCTATTTTAAGACTCTGCTAGACTAAATGGGGCTCCTTCACATCAAACTCTTAGCACACCTGATTTTTGATGGGAAATGAACATTGCCTGCTCCTTCGCCCTGTGGCAAGGGAGCTAGGATTGTTCCACATGGAGATGCCTCTACAGACACTGTCATTTTGGCAACAAGTATGCAAACAGATCCGTGGCATGACAAATGCCTTACTGAATTGGGGGTCTTCAACCAGCTGATTAAAGGGAGCAGGAAATTGGAATGTGTTCCAAGCTCATGAGACCACTGGTCTCTTGTATCTGGGTGGTGGGTAAAAATGGGAGCATTTAAGGTGAGCAGGAAAGACTGTATGACTGCTAGCTGGAATTCCTTTCCATGGCATGATTTCTGTTAGAGCATTATTGATCTATTGGGAAGAACTGTGGCTTTTCTTTACTTTAGATCCTTTGCTATTTATTTGTCTTCAGGCCTGACGTAAATGCCAACAAGAGAGGAATTGACCTATGATTAAAACAATTGGAGTGAGAGCTTCCAGGTCTGCCTTGGATTGGTCCTGTTCACTTCCACTAGAATGTTAGGTCTCTCCAGCCTCTGAACTCATAGTTATGAAAAGACACAGTTGGAGTTTGCAAAGAGGCATGAAAAGGGTGGTATGCCATGCCCCAGGGGTCATCCAGCATTCTGAGGAGCAACTGCAAAGCCTAGATCTGTGATTCTTGGACTTGGGCATCTATCGGAATCACTGGAAGAGTCCAGGTCCACTGAAACTCAAGAGACTGATTGGATGAGAGGTAAGACTAAAATCAGGGAAGAACTTTGTCAGCAGCAAGCCAATTGGTTGATGGGGAGTGACCACATCATGGGTTCTGGACTTTGAGCATAATTCTTCATTTAATTTTCACAACTATCTTACTAGGCATGTGGGTTATTATCCCAATTTTATAGATGAGTAAGAAAAAGTCTTGTAAAGATGAAGGAAATTGGAAGACATCTCAATATCAGAAAGCAGAAGAGCAAGATTTTAATGAGCAATCATTCAATTTATACAGATCCTTCAGCATGGATTGGGGGTACCAATGCATCATCTCAACCAATTGCTTTAATACTACCTGAGAAATTACTGGAAATTCAGATTAATAGCCCCTACGCTTACATGCTGAATCAGAGACCTGGCGATTGAGGAACTGCACTGTTTTATTTTGTTGTTGTTGTTGTTTAATACTATCCATGTTGGAACTAGCCAAAAAGAAATTAAGAGATGAATTCAAAACAAAATTCCAGCACACTTGGGACCAGGAATATTTCCTTGCACACAAGCAATCTGGGTTCAATCCCCAGCACCACAAAACAAAAGAAGCCCAGCAAACTTTTCTTGACAGTGGCAGTGGACAATGTTTCTTTTATCCTCAAGAAGGACACCTTCCTGAAGCAGACCTTTTGTTTAGATCTCTAGACACAGTGGAGTGTGCTTTAGAGGACACACCTCCAGAGAAATTAATTTATTGTCGACCTTGATGCTTACCAGCTTACAACCTTCCAAATAGATGTTTTTATTCTTTTCTCTACAAACTGCTTCTTGAGATAGTGCAGGAAAGATGAGAGTTCACTACCCATCAACCAGATGGAGTAGGTGCAGTCTCGCATCTACTCCAGATGGAATCTCAGCACTCAAGAGCTCCCATGAGCAAAGCCAGGTATGCAGGTACCAGGACTAAAACTCTAGGCATGGGGCCAGGAGTGCTGGACGGTCCCACCCTGGCTCTTTGCCCACTCCTCGGCCTAGCTGTTAAGCCCACAAGCTTCTGGCAGGCACCATCTTGGCACACCAGCAACCCTGGTCCAGAGATTCCCAATTGAATCTTAAAATGGTGCCCTACAGAGATGTCTCTGGAATCCAACCATCTACAATCTACAATCCCAAAGCATGCAGCTGCTTTGCAACCGTGTAAACCCTCATGATATTCAAAATGAGCAATGGAAAATAAATTATCTAGCATCTGCCCCTGGCAGGCAGGCTTGAATGGTGGTGGGAAAATTCGGGCAAATCATAATGTTCCAAAATAGAGAGAGAGTATTCAGGGTGAGGACTGGGATGGTGGGGGTGGCTATACTGGGAACACTAGTGGTAGAAAATGTGCAATGGTGGAGGATGGGTGTTCGATCATTGTATGACTGAATCTCAAACATGAAAGTTTTGTGACTATCTCACGGTGATTCAATAAGGTAAAGGTAAAGGTAAAGGTAAAGGCCCTCCCGTTGTTCATCAATTTGCTCGAGCAGGCCCAGTAACGTCTCCATTGGAGATTTTTGTTGTTACTGTGTTTGGCATATCAAATACATCACGGGTGGCTTGCCAGGCTCTGCCGTGTGGGCGAGATACTCTCGGTAGCTTGCCAGGCTCTCCGAGAGGGGCGGAGGAATCGAACTCGGGTCAGCCATGTTGGCTGCGTACAAGGCAAACACCCTACTGCTGTGCTATCGCTCCAGCCAATTTAAAAAAATAAAAAATATATAAAAATAATAGTACTATAGTACAGTCCTTTAGTTGTTCATCGATTTGTTTGAGCGGGCACCAGTAACATCTCCATTGTAAGACTTGTTGTTACTCTTTTTGGCATATCAAATATGCCACAGGGAGCTTGCCAGGCTCTGCCCTGCGGGCGGTAGACTCTCTGTACCTCTTGAGAGGGGTGAAGGAATTAAACTCAGGTCATTGGCAATGTGCAAGACAAATGCCCTATCTGCTGTGCTATAAACTGATAAAAATAATACTCATTTTAAAATAGTGTACAAATTACATTAAGTATCTAGGAGTCAAAAAGAGATGTGATTTGTTGCTGAAAAGTAGAAATAATTTGTGAAATAAATAGAAGAGGACATCAGGAAATGGAAAAGTATTCCATGTTAATGTTTGGGAAGAATCAACATTGTCAAAATGACCATCCTACTGAGAGTACTAAACACATTCAATGCAATTCCCATTAAGATTCCGATGACATTCTTCAAGGACTTAGAATTATCACTAATAGAATTTGTGTGGGATTATAAAATTTCCTGAATATTCTAGGCTTTTCAGAGACAAAAGAAGCTAGCATTTATCACATTTCCTGGCTTTAAGCTATATTATAAAAAATTACTATAAAACAATAGTAATCAAAACAGCATAGTTCTGAACTAAGGTAAGACAGAACAATGGAATAGAATTGAGATCCAGTTATAAACTCTCAGATTGAGGGACAACTAATCAATAACAAAGGAATTGGGAAACTGAGAGGAAGTCTAGATTCTATACAACAAATGGTGCTGAACAATCACATCAAAAAATGAAATGGGGCTTAGAGAGATAATACAATGGGAACAGCACTTGCTTGCTTGCAGTTAGCCTGGATTTGATCCTCAGCACCACATATGATTCCCGTTAACCCCACAGAGAGTGCTCTCTGAGTGTTGTACCTAGTTAGCCTTACACACCACTGGGAATGGCATAAAAACAAAACAACAAAAAAGGACTAGATCTGTGTCTCACACATACACAAAAGTTAATTCAAAGTTGATCAAACATCTCATCTATGGATCAGAACCCATAAAAAACTTTGAAAAAATTTAGGCATAATAATGTAGGAGCTAGGGGCTAGAGAGACAGCACAGCGGGTAGGGCGTTTGCCTTGCATGCGGCCGACCCGGGTTTGAGTCCCAGCATCCCATGTGGTCCCCTGAGCACCGCCTGGAGTAATTTCTGAGTGCAGAGCCAGGAGTATCCCCTGTACATCGCCAGGTGTGACCCAAAAAGCAAAAAAATAAATAAATAAAATAATGTAGGAGCTAGATACCAAAGGCATTTTGAGTTATATGATTCCATTGACAAAAATAATAAAACCAACTAATTAACAAATGAAACTATATCAAATAAAAAATTATATGACAAAAGAAACTCTAAAATTAAAAGACACTTCATCTGTGGGAGAAGATATTTGCACACAATACTTCAGATAAAGGACTAATATCCAAGGTACATAAAACTATCACAAATCTCAACGAAGTACTCAATAAACCTTTAAAAAATGGGAAGTGGAGATAAACAGATACTTCCACAAAGAGGATATAAGGATGGCCAACAATATGAAAAAGTGCTCATCCAACTCAACAGGGAAATTCAAATCAATTTGAATAACAATGTTGGAGGAAATCTTATCAAGTTCAAATTTTATGGGAAAAAGTATGGAGGTTTTTTTTAATTTTTTTTGTAGGAGTACTGCTATTTATTCAGCCACTGATTAACTGATTGAATTGGGCATGAACTCCACCTTAATTTTATTTATTTATTTATTTTTATATTTATTTATTGAATCACTGTGGGAAAAGTCACTAAGCTCTCAGGTTTAAGTCTTGGTCATACAATGATCAAACACCTTTCCCTTCACCAGTACTCATTTTTCACCACCAAGAACTCCAGTATACCCCCCCTCCCACCCCTCCAAATGCCTCTGAGGCAGATGATTTCCACTTAACTCTTCTCTACATTGACTACATTCATTATTTCGACAAAAAATGCACCATTATTGTTTAGAATTCCCCCCCAAACAATCAGAATTGCTGAAAAGGCACTGTGAAATATTTTGTTTTCTATAGCTGGTTATGAGAATCATATAATGTCACGCGGCCATGATTTTGGATTTCTGCAAAGAGCCAGATAATTACGAGATTGGTTTCTGTGTGTCTGGTGTTATGGCCGTGCCAGAGAGCCGCTCGTGGGGGGTAACTCGTGACCTCGTAGGGCATGAAGGATGTGTTGGTACTGCCCCCATTCCCATGAGACTGCAGTTGCCCCGTCACCACCACCTCATACCTGGCTTTCCTATAAGCTCTGAGGTGGTGGCTACCTTGCTGCCAGGGGGGAAAAAGGCAGAAGGGAGCAACACCCTTTCCCTCCTGGGGAGGCATGGCACCGTAGTTTAACGCATGGTCATTCACTTTTCTTCTGCAAGCTGTTGGGCTCTAGACTAAGTCCTTTTGCCTCTGGAGCCATGGTTGTGCCAGAGAGCGGCTTGTGGGGGGCAACTCATGACCTTGGTTGGGCTTGAAGGACAAGCTGGTACCGTCCCCCTTCCCATGAGACTGCAGTTGCCCCTTCACCTCCGGTTCAAACCTGGCTTTCCAATAAGCTCTGAGGTGGTGGCTACTTTGCTGCCAGGGGGGAAAAAGGCGGAAGGGAGCAACACCCTTTCCCTCCCAGGGAGGCAAGGTGCCGTAGTTTAACACATGGTCCATTCACTTTTCTGCCGCAAGCTGCCGGGTTCTGGATTAAGTCCTTTTGCCTCTGGAGCCATGGCCATGCCAGAGAGCCACTTGTGGGGGGCAACTCGTGACCTCGGTAGGGCGTGTAGGACGAGCTGGTACTGCCCTCCTTCCCATGAGACTGCAGTTGGCCCGTCACCGCTGGCTCATTCCTGGCTTTCCAACAAGCTCTGAGGTGGCAGCCACCTTGCTGCCAGGGGGGGAAAGGGTGAAAGGGAGCAACACCCTTTCCCTCCTGGGTAGTTTAACGCATGGTCCATTCATTTTTTTTCTGCAAGCTTCCGGGCTCTGGATTAAGTCCTTTTGCCTCTGGAGCCATGGCCGTGCCAGAGAGCTGCTGTGGGGGGCAACTCGTGACCTCGGTAAGGTGTGAAGGACGAGCCAGTACCGTCCCTCTCCCCTTCCCATGAGACTGCAGTTGCCCTGTCACCACCGGCTCATACCTGGCTTTCCAATAGGTTCTGAGCCGGAGGCCACCCTGTATGCAGTCCAGATGCATTTCTGCCAAAAGCCACTGGGTTCAAGATTTGTTTCTGAGTCTCCGGTATCATGGCTATTAATCAGCTTGATCAGGAGCCAGAGAGGCCATTTGTAGGCGGCAACTAAGGGTCTCGTTGGGATGAGGAGAAAGAGTCGGCTCCACCCCCATGTGGTGAGGCCCTGTGTGTCTCATCACTGCAGGCCCAAACCTGACTGTCCACTTGCCTCTGGAGGATGGTGGTCACCAGGCCGCCAGGGGGAACAGGCCAAGGCATGAAACCTATTCCCACCTGGAGTGGTCCAGCACCAGTAACCGACTGCAGGAATAGGACGCATTTCTGCCAAAAGCCTTTGGGTTCCGAGATTTGTTTCTGAGACTCTGGGATCATGGCAATTAAGCAGTTCGATCAGGAACCAGAGAGGCCATGCCTCCAATTATATAGCTGAGCCGGACGTGGTTTGTGGATGTGTCTCCCACATACCTAACTTTTGGCCGTTTACTTTCTTGGTAAACTTTGCCCCAAGTTTTTGGGGTCTGGCCAAAAGCACATCAGCAATTTTGGGGTATCTGAAAGTCTGATGTTGCCATCAAGCTGCTGATGCACTCACCTCACAGGTACAGATTGACCTGCTGTCGGCACCATACCCGCCTGGAGGTTTTTTTTAAAGTAGATTAAAGCTCACATTTCACTTTCCTATTTCACTTCTTTGCATTTACGTTCAAACACCAGTTTGAAAAGATATATGGAGACCAGTATGCATTGCAGTGCTTAATACATGGAAACAAGTCAAGTCTTCAGGGTCAAGTGATGGATAATGAAGGTGTGGTGTATAATACAGTGGAAAACCATGCTTATGCTACTATAAGGAAAAATGAAATTATGTGCTTTGCTGCAACTTGGATGGAACAGAAGGGTGTCATTTAAGTGAATACAGAGAGAGAATGATTATCAGGTGTTCTAACTTCTCTGTGATCTGTAGAGGGCAGGACAAGGGAAAAGTATGCATCAATGTGGGAAAAATTTTGGCTCTGTATTACAGAAAGGACAATACCAAGGAAGGGGAGGAGTGGGTTCGAGGGATAGGGAGAGGAAAATACAGATCAGACCAAATAGTAACATATGGACGTTGATCAGGAGTTAACCATCTCACTAGATCCTGTCCTTTCAGGGGAACCCCACCCCCCCAGAGCAGGTCTCCAGTGGTGAACAGAGCCAGAAGAGGAGAGAGACATCTTGTTGTTAGAATCTCTTTCTTTCTGTCTTGGGCTTCATGATCAGGCAGTCCACAGAGGTCTGTGAGAGCCCAAGTAGGTATGGATCAAACACTCTGAAGTATGCATGGACCTCATGGTTTGTGGGGAACTGTCAAGTTATAGCCATTCATTTATAAGCCCTTTCTTTATGCCAAACTAAGAGGCGCCTGTCAGGGGAGAAAACTGTGAACCTGGGTTAGCATGCGTGGAGGGGATGGGCAGCATATCAGCCAACAAACAAGTCATCACCTCCAGTGAAGCATCTGCCGGCACTGGGCACATTATCACAAGAATTACAGAAAAAAGGCAAGGTTTGCAAAAAATGTGCAAAAAGAACATCAGAGGTCTCACTCTGCCACCTGGGCTCACCTTTATGAAGCTGGAAGGTCAAGCAAGAGGGACAGGTGGGGCAAGAGTAACAACACTACAGTGGGAGGGGGAGCTCCCGGAACTTCATTCACATCCATCAGATCAGCACTTAAGTCACCTCCCACACAAGCAAAATTTTGGCACCAGCCTGCCTTCCAGAAAGGATCTGGGCAGTGTGTATTATACATATACATATATATGTGCATTAGTTATACATACACATGCATGCACATGTGTATGCAGGTATGTGTGCAAATGTCTCCAGTTACACCCTTTATTATCCACCATCTATCTTTATCTATCTGCCATTAAGAATCAACCCAGCTATCTCTCACCCCTGCTCCTATTCCTTCTGGAGCTAGGACACCCATATTTATAAAGTATCCAGGCTAATCTTGCATAAAGTAGTTCTCTCTCAAAGTGTCTAAAACTAAATGTCAGTAATAATTTTTTCCCAAGTCCATTTAACTTCTCCTGTCTCATTGCTGTTGTTGTCCTTCTGGGTCAGACACTCCCCCCACCTTTCTAAAATGGTTTTTCCCCTGTTCCACTTGCCCCGCACCTGCTATCTCTCCCCCACCCCCAGTATCATAGAGCACCATTAGCTCTTCCTTTCTCACTGGCACCTACTGCTGGAGGTTTGGGTAAAACCACCTGTCTGCGCACTGCTGACTGTCCCCCATCTCTCCAACCTCTTACACTCCTTTCCCATATGCGAGCACATGGCATGTGTCAGTCATCCCTACACTGACCCATTCGACCTCATCTCCTCAGCTAACACTTTCTACATACTTCAACATCTGATCACTGCTCTTCCCTAGTGAAAAATGTTCCTGATGATTCCAAGCACCATTTCTGCCATTGTTCTATCCACATTACCCAGTGAATCCTCCTGTCCATTCAGCAAATTACATACAGTGTTACACAAGAGTGATAGTTTGTCAAATTATTTCATAGTTCTTTCATGTGTGTGGGCTGGAGCGATAGCACAGCGGTAGGGCGTTCACCTTACAAGCGGCCAACATGGCCGACCCGAGTTCGATTCTTCCGCCCCTCTTGGAGAGCCCGGCAAGCTACCGAGAGTATTCGATATGCCAAACACAGTAACAACAAAGTCTCCAATGGAGACGTTACTGGGCCCGCTCGAGCAAATCGACGATCAACGGGAGGGCCTTTACTTTTACTTTACTTCATGTGTGTGCATGTCTGAAGTGACTGGTTGAGGACTTTCTAAGAGCTATAACGTATGTATGTGTGTATTAGATCTATTAGATTTATATATTATCTATTATAATATATATAATAGATAATGCTAATGCAAAGGCTAAATAAATTGGCACCTTCAATCAATGAAACATTATTTAGAGTTTAAAAGAATTGAATTCGCAGGCCATAGAGGAAAGTTAAATGCATATTACTATGTGAAAGAAGTCAGTCTGAAAGAGCTAGGTGCTGTATGATTCCAAATAGATGACATCTGGGAAATAGCAACTGTGGAGATAGTAGACAGGTTGGCAGTTGCCAGCTGTCATGGGGAAGAGGGATGAATAAGAAAGATGTACAGCATTTTTAGGGCAGTAAAAGGACCCTGGTTGATACTATCAAGGTGAATGCAAGTCACTATCATGGTCACGGTCCTCCCGTTGTTCATCGATTTGCTCGAGCAGGCCCAGTAACATCTCCATCATGAGACTTGTTGTTACTGTGTTTGGCATATCGAGTATGTCACGGGTAGCTTGCCAGGCTCTGCCGTGCAGGCAAGATACTCTCGGTAGCTTGCCGGGCTCTCTGAGAGGGGCGGAGGAATTGAACTCGAGTCGGCCATGTTGACAAGTCACTATCTGCTAACCAAAATCCATACCTCCTATTGAATGAGCCCAAATATAAGGTACAGATTGAGTGACAAGTACAGGCAAGAACAGGAAATACATACTCCTCTCTCACATAGTTGTAGTTTGTATGTCAGTGGGGAGGCTATACGAGATGGAAAATATCTATATACCCTTTATTCAGTGTTACTTGAACCTAAAAGTCTTATTTTTTTTAAAGATTTGATTATTGAATCACTGTGAGATAGATCCTTACAAAACTGTTCATGATTTCACCAGTGTATATATATCCGATCACCTAAATTTGAAAAAAAAATCAGGGATGGATATTGTTTTGGGATCTGTGCCCAGCAGTGCTAGAGGGCTACTCCCAGCTCTGTGCTTAGGAAACAAAACCCAGACCTCTGGCATGCAAAGCATGTGCTCCCCAAAGCTGTTGTTTTAAACTTGTATAAAGGCTAATATGTATTGAGGAGGAAGGAAAGAAGGAAGGAAGGGAAGGAGGGAGGGAGGGTCTCAGAGAGGGTCTCTCTTTTCCACAGGCTGGAAAAATAAGTTCTTTTTTTTTTCTTAACAGGCATCTGGTTAGGGTTGAAAAGACAGAATATTATGGAAACATCTTCCTGTGCCTTGTATGTATGACAAGTTGCTGAGTGTTCTGTCGCTGTGGGAGGGGATGCAGTTTATTACAGAAAACTGAAAGTGTCGGCTCCTTACCCTGGGTAAACAAACAGTGTGATGGAAATGAGATCACCAGGCAGCTCTCTGTAAACAAGTGTGTTCCTCTAGCTGCAGCAACAGTTTGGATGGAGCAAGAGAGCTTGAGTTTCTATTCCCTCTCCACCTAACCTGTATTTTATTGCATTGTCTGTCTATTTCTCCCCTGTGGTTTAGAAAAAAACGTCTCATCTTAGGTTCTTTGACCAACCCTAGGTATCTTTAGAGAGCTGTTTGATCTGGGACTTGGAGGTCTGGATTTTTCACTCACATTGTAGTGGTTTTTTGGTGATTGATACATGTTCTGTTTATGTTCTCATCAAGGTCACTAGGTAAGTGTGTTTTAATTTATGGTGAACCTGGAATTTGGCTAGAGGCTGATGAGGGGCAGGTCCGGATATGTTGTGTGAGGTCCAACATCTCCTGGTCAGCTTCCTCAGACCCAGGTTGGAAGAGCCCAAGAAGCCTGTCAGGTGAGAGCAGCTTACTTCTCAAAAAGATTTTCTGATTCCTGTCAGAGCCTGTCACTCCAGTCATTTCTTCCTCACAAATTAACCTTGGAATCGGACTCTACCAGGTGAGTTGAGTAGTTCTCAGCCAGGTACCTGCCCTGAGGTAAACCTTGTCAGCCTGTTGTCTGCTCCCTCTCTCCTGATGTCATGATCCTGCTCCCCAGTTGTCTGTTTGCCTTGAGAGGGATGTTCCTGACCAAGGCTTCATCCAAAGAGAGGCTTCAGCTGCTGTCTGACTAGCTCCCAGAAGGGAATCGGCACTCAGAGCAGACATCCAGATAAGGGTCATGGAAAGGGTGACTGGGCTGAAGTCGAGATCTGTTTCAGGCCTTTCTGCCTTCACAAACCCCCAAAGAAGAAAGAGCAAAGTTCCTCTTCCAAGCCTGTACAACCATAACTGGCATGATTGAAAAGTAGAATTTTCTTGATAGAGGAGCTTGTCTATGGAAATAAAGCAACAGAAGGGCCTTGGCAACCAAAAATGAGGGCAGAGTTACTGAGTCCAGATAACTGTGGAAGAAAAAACTGAGATGGGATCTTCCAACTACCAGCAAAGAGTCGGAGAGAAGGCCTCTTGTATGGCGTAGACCATTCCATGTCTTAGTTGTAGAGGGTGGCTTGCCATAGGGGAATGTAAAGGGACTTTTTGTGTGTCCTCACCCCCAGGCTTCTGGAGTCTGACTTCTTCCTTAAAACCTGTTATAAGAAACCACCCACTCATCCACTCAATTGAGGGACTTGATTTGGGCTGCCACTTCAAGTGTAGCGGTCCTCTCTTGCCTAATGAACTTGAATTTACTCTACTCATGACAGAAACACAAAATTCTAAGAAGGCTCTTTTTACATTTTTCCTTTCTCTGTCACCAAATATTTGCCATTGGCTGTTACTCATCTCTGTCTCTCTGAGATTTCCTTATTGCTGTGAAATTCTCTCTCTCTCTCTCTCTCTCTCTCTCTCTCTCCCCTTCTCTCTCCATATATATATCTGTGTGTATTTATTTATTTATATGTGTGTATCATATATCTGTATACATATATACATCTATCTGTATATACATTATACATGTATTCCCTCTCTCTTCCTCTTTCCAACTTACAACAATTTATTTTTGTTTTGTTTTAAGGCCATACCTGAAGGTATGCAGGGCTAACTTTTGCCCCTATGGTCAGGGATCACTCCTGCTGGGATCAGGGACCACCAGCTTTCTACATAAAAAAAAAATTTAAATCACCAAGAGAGACAGTTACAAAGCTTTCATGTTTGAGTTTCAGTCATACAATGATCAATCACACAACCCTCCACCAGTGCACATCTTACACCATCAGGGTCCCCAGTATCCCCCCCATGCCACCCCTCCTCCTGTCTCTCTGGCAATCTCCCCCATACTCTTTTGTATTGCTTGTTATGAACAGCATAAAATGTCATGTGGCCACTTGGCCGTGTGCTCCAGAATTCTAAAATTTTAGATAATTACGGTCTGGAGAAGTCTTTGCAGTTAGCTTCTTGGCATTATAACCCCTGTTTTTTACATTTTAAAGATGCACACAATGTAGAAAAATTCATGGCCTATTATGTCAAGTTACACAGTTCATAGATCATATTGACTCCAAGTTACCTGTAAAATTACCTGTAAAATTTTTTAATTAAAAATGCAGGGGTTGGAGAGTTTCTAAATTGCATTTTAAGAGTAACTTAAGAATTACTAGTGTGTTTGCAGTACTTGGTAGGTTTGTTCTACAAGTGAGCTTAGTTTTAAATAGTATGTGTAGTAGTATGCAACAAAGCTTATGTGTTTGTATGTGTTTGTAGTATGTGTGTATATTATATGCACAAATGTATTTTATTCTTTATAGTATATATGTAAGTGCATGTACTTATGTATTATATACTTGTGAATGTGTGTTTTATATAGTTTAAAAAAGCATGTGTATGTGTGTGTTACATAACTCTTTAGCTGTGTGCCCATGAATGTGTAGATGGGTAGTTGGGTCAAGGCTTAGTTTATAAGGGATATAAGATTAGGTTTCTGTAATTGAGAGCAGAGTCCCTGTTGGAACCTGAGACTTAGTCCATCAAAAAGTTGCACTGGCCTAAAGCCTAGAAAGATAAGGTGTTAAAGTGAATATGCTCCTGGGATAACCAACGGCATGAAGCAGCTGTGGCTCCTGTAGGTCAGTGAAATCAGATCCTGCAAGATGACCTTTGGGAGAGCATCTGCAGAAGAGGGAAATGAGCAAAGATGTCCTGGATTTACATCTTACCAAAGCCGTGGGGAAATATCTGGTCTGGTATTTTTAAATAAGTCAATTTTGGCCTAGTATTATAAAAAAATCTCCCATCCAAGCCCGGCAAGCTACCGAGAGTATTCGATATGCCAGACACAGTAACAACAAAGTCTCCAATGGAGACGTTACTGGGCCCGCTCGAGCAAATCAACGATCAACGGGAGGGCCTTTACCTATTATAAAAAAATATAATCGCATTGAAAACAGCCTCCAAAGTTCTATATGTGACATGATCCTTGTGGTAAGATAAAGAATATATGGTACAACTTTAGTTTTTTTAATATTGTATATTTGTAGAAGTCTTTATTTCCAAATAGAAGGTCTTTAGAAGCCCAGTGACAACATCAGAAAAACTTGGGTCCTGAAACTAGTCTGTTCCTTGAGGAGCAATGCCTTTTTTTAAGTAGTCTAACCAGCTCATAAGAATGTCCTACATTATAACCAGGGCCACATGCTGGATTTTTAAACTATATTTTTGTACAAGTATTTAGAGAAAGTCTTTGTGATTATATGATCAAATAATAGACCCCCCTTTGTTTTTCTTGTGGCTATGGGAATTTTGACACATAATTCCATTGCCATCTCAGCAGGCCACATATAGAGAGAAACAATCTAGATTTGACATACATCTGTACTCTTTATCTGCACTCAGCCGTTGTTCTAAAATCTTGTTACAACTAAGCCAGTATTTGATAACTAATATTTCTCTGTAGTATGCCCCATTTGTTGTTCAAAAACTTATGCATATGCTTCTCAAAATCAATTAAATCTTTTGGGGCAAGCATATAATTAAATATTTGGAAATATGTATAACTCATAAAAATAATTTTATTTTTAAATTTCTTGCCACTTTTCCTTTGAAAGGCACTAAGACAAAAAAGAATGACATGCAATTCAATAAGGGAATATGAAATATATTTTAATAATATAAATCTCCTAGATCCATATTTTATTTTAAAAAGCAGCTTCTCAGATATTCTTTACAAGAGTTTTTACCCATAAAATATCATAATGACATGGATAATCTAGTCTATTTCCCCTTCATTTAGAAAAATTTACCATAGCATTATAATTAAAACTCCAAGGATTCAAGCATGATATAATTATGGGAAATTATTGCCACAGAAAAAAAAATGACTAGCACTGTTAAGAATTAAAAAAAGAAAAAGAATGATTCATGGATTGTATGGCAATTGTATTTGCAATGACTGATTATTGGTGTCTTCCACCCCTATTCATATGCTAAAATGCTCATTCCCAAAATGATGGTGGTTGGAGATGGGGCTTTTGGATGGTGACTTCATGGTGGACATAAAATCAGTGTCTTCACAATGGGCTCAGTGTTCTTATGAAGAAGACCCCCGGGAGCTCCCTCACCATTAGCACTGGGCAATTGCCTGACAAAACAAAATGGCCATGTATACACTGGAAAGGAAGCCCTCCCCCTCATTCCCCTCACTCGTTGATCTTGGACTTCCATTCCACCCTCCCCCCACCTCCCAAATGGCAAAACACATTTCAGAATGCTCTTGAAGTATTTTGCTTAATCAGCCTGAACAGATTGAGACTGTATTTGAATTTGAATTTCACCTTTCCCCATAATATCATGCAAATACAGGTGGAGCATGTATTGGTGGGATTGCAAGAGGAAAGCATACAAAGTCATTCTCAGGAATGACTTGCTTGAGGGTTCTTTTTTTGAAATGTTGAAGAAATAGGCCTGTGGAGGATGGCTTTCTCCCAATCTCTCCAGCACCAGATATGTATTTGAATGCTTTTCCTAATGAGATGATGAACACAGTAATCAGGAGATGCTGATTGTGTATGCCCATGGCAGAGCATGGCAGAGCTGTGTACACGTAGTGTGGTCTTCTACAACCAACCTCAGTGATATGTAGGTTATATTTATTAAACTTTACCTTTCTTAATCTAAAATCAAGAAACTTGAAATTAATGAAACAAATAAATTACACAAAGTCCAAGAACTCTACCCTGAAACCCCGCTGTTAGGGTCAGGGACAACTAATATTTGGAGGGAGAGAATGTGTTTTTATTGCATATGTTTTTACTAACTATATTAATAATAATTCATTGCTTTGTTAAATTCAAAAGAAAATTTCTCAATATTTCAGTTTCCTGTTTTTTTGTCATCACCTTCAGTGAAAATTTTTCTCTTTGGAAAAAATGCAACTTTAAAAGAATTGACTACAATAACCAAATGAGGTTTATTTCTAGAAAGCAAAGCTTGTTTAACATACAAAAATCAATCAATGTAATATATCTACTAACAAAATAAAGTCAGGGTCGGTCCCACATTATGACTTTAGTTGATGCAGAAAAAGCATTTATTAACATCCAATATTTTGGGGGGTTCACACCCAGTGATGCTCAGGAATTATTCCTGGCAGTGCTTGGGGGGACCATATGGAATGCCAGGGTTGAACCCAGGTCCTCTGTGTGCAACTCAAACGCCCTACTGGCTGTACTATCACTCTGGCCTCAACATTTTTTTCATAATGAAAATTACTAAACATACTAACAACAGAAGGAAACTACTCCAAAATAATAAAGGTGCACATGAAAAGTTTATAATTGATAAGAGATTAATATTCAGAACATAGAAAAAAACCTCTTATACTAGTAACATTTTTGTAATGAACAAAAGACCTGTGTACAGTGGTGTGTTGGGCGTGGTCTCCTGGGTAGTGTGCCCAGCTACCAGAACCTGGGACCCTGAAACGCCCCCTCCCCATCAAAGATTCCGTTGGAGCACCTGGAGAAAGGGTGGGCCAAAGGGGAGCCCGGCGGGCCTTAGGAGTGTCAGGAGGGAACTCCAAGTTCCCTGAAGTGGACCCTCCCCCACAGTACTTTGGACTCACAACTCAGCCTCCACTACCTAATTCTGAAGAGGACATCCTGGCTGTCCCATATATGTCCAATAGTCCACTAGCCTATTCCAATCAAAATACTTCCCAAACCCACCAAAATAACAGCAAACACAAGAATCTGAACAAGCCTAATATAAAAGAACCCATGCCCTGAAGCTGCACTAGTGGCTGCACGTAAGGCACAGAGGAAAACCAAAGAGGTACTATTCTTAAAGGGGGAAAGGGAGACCACCATTGAATGAGCCCATCAAGAATCCTCCCTTGCACCAAAAGGGGTCACTGATAGTGAACTGGAGGGACCCACCTCCATTTTACCACAGCAACATGAAGAAACGGCGCAGATCCCCACCATGAGGAGTGGAAGAAGAAAAGAGCCCTGAAGCCTCAACAGGAAATTCTCACAAATATAATCTCTCTGACAAAGAATTCAGAGATGAAATGTTGAAGATGTTCAGTGAGCTCAAAAAATGGTGGAACAGGCATCCAGTAAATTAAAGGAAGACATGAAACAGTAAAATGGACAGCAAAAAAAAAAAAATACAGGAAGAAATGAGAGCAGAAAAAAGAACGCTACAAATAGAAGTGTTACTAATAAAAATGTGGTAGATGAAATTAACAACTCAGTGGGCACCTTCAACAGTAGAATGGTGACATGAGACACATTGAAGAAAAGGTTGGCAAATCCCTCTACAACACTGAAGCTAAAGGTATCTTGAAGAACAAAATGTCAGTGACCAAGCACGTTGAAACAGAGATAAACAAATGGGACTATCTTTTTTTATAGGGGTAATACTTTATTTTTTTTAATGTTTATTAGTGAGACATCATGAGGTACAGTTGTAGACTTACAAATTTTTGTGCTTGGGTTTCAATTATACAATGATCAAATACCCATCCCTCCACCAGTGCCCATTTCCCACCACAACAGATCCCAGTATCCCTCCCACTCTCCATCCCCCTCAACCCCCCCTGCCTCTGTGACAGGGCATTAAAATGGGACTATCTTAAACTAAGAAGCTTCTGCACCTCAAAAGAAAGTGACCAGAATACAGTCTACAGAATAGGAAAGGATATTCACCCTAATACCCCTCTGATAAGGGGTTAATATCAATGTACAAGGCACTGGTTGAACTCTACAAGAAAACATCCAATCCCATCAGAAAATGGGGTGATGAAATGAACAGAAACTTTCCCAAAGAAGAAATCCAAAGGACCAAAAGGTACATTAAAAAATGCTCTTCATCACTAATCATCAGGGAGATGCAGATCAAAACAATGTGATATCATCTCACACCACAGAGACTGGCCCACATCCAAAAGGACAAAAGCATGGATGTAAGGAGAGTCTCCTTCACTGCTGGTAGGAATGCAAACTGGACCAGACTTTTTGGAAAACAATATGGACATTCCTCAACAAACTAGAAATTGAGCTCCCATTTGACCCAGCAATACTACTTATGGAAATATATTTCGGACATGCAAAACGGTACAATAGAAATGACATCTGCATTTGTATGTTCACGACAGCACTACTTACAATAGCCAGATTCTGGAAACAACCCAAGTGTCTGAGAACAGATGACTGGTTAAAGAAACTTTGATACATCTACACAATGGAATACTATGCAGCTATTAGAAAAGATGAAATCATAAAATTTGCATTTAAATGGATCAACTTGGAGAATATCATGCTAAGTGAAATGTGTCAAAAAGAGAGAGACAGACATAGATGACTGCACTTATTTGTTGAATATAAAGTAACATAATATGAGACTGATTTCATTTCATTTCATTTCATCATCCTGTTAATCGTCGATTGCCTCGAGCAGGCCCCAGTAACGTCTCTTTCATCCTAGCCCTGAGATTATATTCACGGCTCTTTAGGAGAATGAGACCCATCATTGTTACTGGTATTTGGCATATTTGGTACGCCACGGGGAGTTTGCCAGACTCTGCCCTGTGGACAGGCTACATTCGATAGCCTGCAGGTTTGTCCAAAGTAGGAATGAGATAATAAGATGTCATAAAAAGATGTCCTGATAAGATTTCGCGCAGCCGCGCGGTTCCGGGATCTGGATTTTATAGTCTCTGAGTCTTGGCCGCTGATGGGATTACACGGCGCCAGGGGGCCAGGTGGTGGGTGTGACCCCCCCCTGCTGGAATTTGGAGGATCTGGATGGAAGATGCTCGACTCCAATCCGAGTAGGCTTGGAGGTCTCGGCCCCGGAACCCGCGTGGCTTTGTCCCTCTGCCACTACCTTCATGTGTGCGGAGAATGGTCTCAGCATGCTGGTGGCTGGTCCTGGAGGTCTTCGGCTGCCGGAGCCCTGGTCGGGGCGGGGAGGAAAGCTCAACCCGCTCCCCTCCAAGGGGTCCCGGCGAGGGACACCCAGGCGCGGGGGCAAAAGACTGCACTGTTCTCGTCCGGGGTCTGGATTTTATAGTCTCTGAGTCTTGGCCGCGTGGACAAAGCCACGCGGGTTCCGGGGCAAGGAAATAAACAGAAAATTTTGCAAAGAAGAAATCTGAATGGCAAAAAGGCACATGAGAAAATCTCTACATCACTAATCATCAGAGAGATGCAGATCAAAACAACAATGAGATATCATTTCACACCACAGAGACTGGCCCACATCCACAAGAACAAAAGCAACCGGTGCTGGCGCGGATGTGGCAAGAAAGGGACCCTCCTTCACTGCTGGTGGGAATGCCAACTGGTCCAACCCTTTTGGAAAACAGTATGGATGATTCTCAAAAATTAGAATTTGATCTCCCATTTGACCCAGCAATACCACTCTTGGGAATATATCCCAGAGAGGCAAAAAATACTTTTTTAGTCAAAATGACATCTGCACTTGTTTGTTTATTGCAGCACGCTTTACAATAGCCAGAATCTGGAAAAAACCTGAGTGCCTGAGAACAGATGACTGGTTAAAGAAACTTTGGTACATTTACACAATGGAGTACTATGTAGCTGTTAGAAAAGATGAAATCATGAAATTTACATACAAGTGGTACTACATGGAAAGTATCATGTTAAGCAAAATGAGTCAGAAAGAGTGGGATAGACACAGAAAGATTGCATTCATCTGGGGAACATAAAGCAACAAAATGGGAGACTAACACCCAGGAATGGCTGAGATTAGTACCAGGAATTTTGCTCCATGACTTGGAGGCCAGCCACACGTGCTAGGGGAAAAGGAAGCTCAGATAGAGAAGAGAGCACCAAATAAAGGGTGTTGTGAGGATCCTCCCAGGGTGGGAGAAGCATGCTGAAAGTAGACTATAGACCAAACATGATTGCCACTCAATGCCTCTCTTGCAAACCACGGGACCCAAAAAGAAGAGAGAGAGAACAAGGGGGAATGCCCTACCACAGAGGCAGGGTGGGATGGGAGGAATGGGGGTGGGAGGGATGCTGGGACCCGTGGTGGTTGAGGATGGGCGCCGGTGGAGGGATGGGCACTTGATCATTGTATAACTGAAACCCAAGCACAAAAATTTGTAAGTCTATAACTGTACCTCATGGTGTTTCACTAATTAAAAAATACAAAAATAAATTAATTTTTAAAAAAAGATACTTTCAGTAGCTTGCCGGCTCTCTGAGAGGGGCGGAGGAATCGGACCCGGGTCAGCTGAGTGCAAGACAAATGTCCTACTGCTGTTCTATTGCTCCAGCCCATTAATCCTTAGGGAAGTGTAAATCAAAACTATGGTGAGCTTTCACTAAATACCAACTAGAATGGTTACTATTAAAAAACAGAAAACTGAGATTCTTTCATCAATGGCCATGATTCAGAGATTCATTTTCCTCTCAGAAAAGAGCATAAAACAACTCGCCGCAGCCATGCTGCCATACCCTGTGCCAGGCTGTTTCATTCTGGGCACCATGCAGCGGGTGGGTGAGGCCCCTCCCCACTAAAGGAACTCTGTTCTGGTAGCTGATAACCTTCAGAACTCAGTTGCGGCAATGCTCATGGCTTCTGTCCACATGCTTGGGCCAAGTCTCACCCACGAGTAAACCTATTTCTGATTGCATGTCCACTTCTCAGCCATACGGCCTTGTGACATCTCATACCTCATACCACTCATGAGTAGCACTCATGAGTAGCTACTCCAAGAGTAGCACACCACATTTGATGGGGTTTAAAGTAGAAGCCAGGGGGTATGGTGCCACCAACAGGTCAATTTATACCTGTGGGGCAAGTGCATCAGCAACCTGATGGTGTCTTCAGGTTTCCTGATACCCCCAATTGCCACTGTGCCTTTTGCCTGACCCCCCAACTTGGGACCAAGTTTACCAAGAAATTAAATGGCCAAAAGTTAGGTATGTAGGAGCAACACCCACAAACCACCTCCAGCTCAGCTATACAAGCTCATTTATTGATTGGTCTTATGCCAGAGACCCATAGATAAATCTTGAAAGAGATCAGAAGTTACAGTTAGGCTTGGACCCGCACATGGCTTAACAGATCGGGGCAAATCAAAGGAGGGTAGGTTGGCTTATGCCCACCCAAGCAGAGTCCCCAGCAGCTGCTTGCTTCCACAATCCAAAATCACCATCATACTCCTGATCTCACTCCACCGTCTCAGGTCGGACCTCACCAAGATATAAAGGTAAAGGTAAAGGTAAAGGCCCTCCCGTTGATCGTTGATTTGCTCGAGCGGGCCCAGTAACGTCTCCATTGGAGACTTTGTTGTTACTGTGTTTGGCATATCGAATACTCTCGGTAGCTTGCCGGGCTCTCCGAGAGCTCTGTTGAAAATTCTGGTGTGTGGGTTTCGTGATTGAAATCTCCAGGCTTTCTCAGAATTGGGATGGGCTACCTCCCCCAACTTCCCAATACTCATGAAAGCACTGGCAGTCATCCCCATCCCCACAAACTAACTCTAGTTCTAACTATTGGCCTTGCTTTAGAAACCCATTATTAATCTCTAAAGAGATCAAAAGCCACAATTAAGCTAGGATCTGTGCATGGCTGCACAGACCTAGGTAAATTGGAGAGGGGTGGGTTGGCCTGTGCCTCCCACAAGCAGAGCCCCTGGCAGCTGTTTGCTTCCACAATCCAAAATCACCGCCATACCCCTGGCCTAACTCCACTGTCTTAATATGCACTTCACCAAGGTATAATCTTTTGAAAATTTTGGTATGCGGGTTTTGTGACTAAAATCTCAAGGCTTTCTCAGGGTCCGCATGGGCTACCTCCCCCTACCTCCCTGTACTTCTGAATCCTCATTCACACCACAAAGCTGCCACCCAATTGACAAGCTACTCCAGCCTTACTGTCCTGATAAAAATATCAAGTGCCTTGAACAAACACCATGACATTTAAGCACCTGTATTGAAAACCATAATGCATAAAAGGGAAAAGAGAGAGAGAGAGAAAGAGAGAGAGAGAGAGAGCAAGAAGGAAAGTGCCTTCCATAGAGGGAGGCTGGAAGTAGGGGTCGGGGGGAAGGGGAATAGTGATGGGGAAACAGGGGATGTTGGTAGTGGGAAATGTACACTGGTGGGTGGAGGAATGGATGCTGGATCATTGTATGACTGAAACCAAATTATGAACAGCTTTGTAATGGTCTATCTCAGGAATATCCAGTTTAAAAAAATTTTTTAAAAAATAATGTGGAGTTCATGCCCAATTAGATCAACTTAATCAATGGCTGAATAAATACCAGTACTCCTACATTTAAAAAATAAGTAAAAGGCAACAAATATTAGAGGGAAATATATTTTTACAGTTATATACATATACATACACATACATGTGTATGTATATACACACACACACACATATATATATATATGCACACAAGACTGAACCTTTAACATATTAGTAATCTCTTATGAAAGGGCTTAATAGCCCCTGGGTGAAATACAACAATCTTCATACATTCTCCTCTGAGGAAAGTTTTTTGGAGTATTTTCAGCAGTTTATTCATAACAAACAATACAAAATAAATTATTTTGATTCTGCTTTGGGGCAGGGGTTGGGGTTCTGGATTGAAACATCCAAAATATGGTTGAGGGAAGGAGTAATGGTGGTGGGATTGGTGTTTGAATTTTCATTTCATTCATCATCTGTTATTCGTCGATTGCCTCGAGCAGGCCCCAGTAACGTCTCTTTCATCCTAGCCCTGAGATTATATTCAAGGTTCTTTAGGAGAATGAGACCCATCATTGTTACTGGTATTTGGCATATTTGGTACGCCACAGGGAGTTTGCCAGACTCTGCCTTGTGGGCAGGCTACATTCGATAGCCTGCAAGTTTGTCCAAAGTAGGAATGAGATAATAAGATGTCATAAAAAGATGTCCTGATAAGATTTCGCGCGGCTGCGCGTTTCCGGGGGCTGGATTTTATAGTCTCTGAGTCTTGGCTGTTGATGGGATTACACAGCGCCAGGGGGCCAGGTGGTGGGTGTGAACCCCACCTACTGGAATTTGGAGGATCTGGGTGGAGGATGCTCGACTCCAATTCGAGTAGGCTTGGAGATCTCGGCCCCGGAACCCGCGTGGCTTTGTCCCTCTGCCACTACCTTCATGTGTGCGGAGAGTGGTCTCAGCATGGTGGTGGCTGGTCCTGGAGGTCTTCGGCTGCCGGAGCCCTGGTCGGGGCGGGGAGGAAAGCTCAACCCGCTCCCCTCCAAGGGACCCCGGCGAGGAACAGCCAGGCGCAGGGGCAGGAGACTGTGTTTGAATATTAAATATAATAAAATATTGTGAACTACTTTTTTTTTTTTTGCTTTTTGGTTCACACCCAGTGGTTCTCAGGGGTTACTTCTGGTTCTGCACTCTCAGGAATCACTCCTGACGGTGCTCGGGGAATGGTATGGGATGCTGGGAATCAAACCCGGGTCAGCCGCGTGCAAGGCAAATGCCCTACCCACTGTGCTATCGCTCCAGCCCCTATTGTGAACTACTTTATAAAAATAAATAAATAGATAAATAAAATTTAAAAAGGCTTCAGAAAAATAAATCAACATGTGTTAGTCAGAGTGTAAAGAAATGAGCACATGTGCTGTTGTTCTGGTAATGTAGAATATGCAGCTGCCATGGAAAACACTATGGCAGTTCCTCCACAGGCTAAAAATAGAATGGCCATATGTTCCAGCAATTTCACTTGTGGATCACAAGAGCAGGATCTCTAAAGAGACCATGTACAATCACGTTCACAGTGGTATTATTCACAAGAGATACAAAGTGGAAACAGCTGTGTCCATAAAGATAGATGAAAGGAAAAAATAAATGTATTACATCCACACACTGTAGCACTGTAGCACTGTCCTCCCATTGTTCATCAATTTGCTGAGCGGGCCCAGTACCATCTCCACTGTGAGACTTCTTGTTACTGTGTTTGACATATCGAATACGTCATGGGTAGCTTGCCAGTCTTTGCCACGCGGGCAAGATACTCTCAGCAGCTTGCCGGGCTCTCCTAGAGGGGCAGAGGACTCAAACTCGGGTTGGCCATGTTGGCTGCATGCAAGCAAATGCCCTACCTGCTGTGCTATCCCTCCAGCCCACAATGAAATATTATTGCACTACAGAAAGGGAAGGAAACTCAGACACATACAAAGTAGCATGGTTGCATCTTGAAAGATTCTGCTATGTGAAGAACAAGTCAGTCACAATAAGACAAATAGTATATGATCAATATGTGAGGTACTGGAGACCTGAAATTCAGAGAGATGGGATATTAAATGGTGGTGTTGAAGGACTTGAGGGGAGAAAAAAGCGGTGAATATTTTTTATTGGCTCTAACATTATAGATATTTCAGAATGGAAAAAGCAACAATTTAAGTGTCCTTATACTGGACTGTACATTTTGAAAGGTTTAAGATGGCAAATGATATCATGTATGTAAATGATATCATGATATAAATGTAGTGTGGTTCACTACAATTTCTAAAATTTCCACTTGTCATTGTCACTGTCCTCCCGTTGTTCATCGATTTTCTCAAGCGGGCCTAGTAACATCTTTATTGTGAGACTTCGGTGTTACTGTGTTTGGCATATCGAATATGTCACGGGCAGCTTCTCAGGCTTACCGGTTTCTCTGAGAGGGGCAGAGGGGCGGAGGAATCAAACTCAGGTCAGTCATGTTGGCTGCGTGCAAGGTAAACGCCCTACCCACTGTGCTATCGCTCCAGCCCCGAACTTCCACTTAAATAACTATATATGAGATTCCTAATCTATTCTAGTCGTTTTCATAATTTTATTTATTTATTTATTTAGCTTTTTTAGGTCACACCCAGGCTGGAGCAATAGCACAACGGTAGGGCATTTGCTTTACACGAGGCCAACTCGATCGACCCAGGTTCAATTCCTCCGCCCCTCTTGGAGAGACTGGCAAGCTACTGAGAGTATCTTGCCCACATGGCAAAGCCTGGCAAGCTCCCCATGACGTATTCAACATGCCAAACACAGTAACAACAAGTCTCACAATGGAGACGTTACTGGGTCTGCTCAAGCAAGACAATAAACGATGGGAGGACAGTGACAGTAACAGGTCACACCCTGCAATGCACAGGGGTTACTCCTAGCTCGGCACTCAGGAATTACTCCTGGCGGTGCTTGAGGGACCACATGGGATGCTAGGAATCAAACCCAGGCTGGCTGTTTGCAAGGAAAATGCCCTACCTGCTGTGTTATCTCTCCAGCCCCCTTTTTCATAATTTTAGAACGATAGCCAAAGATGCCTACATTGCAAATGTCACTCTTTTATTTGGCAATTTACCTTCAAAGTTTCCTTGCATGTATTTCAGCTGTGGGAAGTTAGGTGGAACTTGGGATGGGCTCTTATGGAGGCATTTGGGATAACAAGAGTTAGAATGCCCAGTACCCAGAAAGAAGATAACCAAATGCCCAAGAGAACATTGATAACCACTTAGACCAGGAGGGCAAGAAAGGCTAGAAAACAAGATGGAATTCCAGAGCAAGAGTCGGCTGAGACCAAAACACAGTAGCCTATTTGAGTAGTTAGATGCTTCCTGCCAAGCCTGAGAATTTGGAGAGAGTATAGCTTTCATTCATTTTATATCCGTAACTATTTATCTTCAGATCTATACATGGCCAGTAGAAGAGTCAATCTCTAATGTTTAGAGTTACTTGGAGTGAGAGTCTCCTAGTCTATCTAAGATTGGGTTTCTTTACCTTCTATTAGCGCGATGGGATGTCTCTGATACCTCTGATTCTTGTAAAATGGGAAGAGTTAAGTGCTTTCCTCACAGTACTGATCTGTTCGATTGATACCTGATCTTTGGGATGTCCAGCCCTTTTGAGGTTGTGGACATGTAGCTCAAGGCAGTGGTTCTAAGACCCTTACATGCACTGCAATCACAAGGGACTATCAATTTAGCCAAGTGGAGCTGATAACCTGTATTTTAGCTTCCAAGTGATTCCAATGCTGCTGGTCCAGGATGAACTTCTGAAGTGCAGAAACCAAACAGAACATGTTTCTGCATGCAGCGCAGTGGCCTGGACAGAGAAGCTGGGCATAAGTATTTGCTGTCAGTAATTGGGTGTAGAGGGGTGGGTGGCAGTGAGCTGTGGGAAGTTGAGGGAGGATGGAGGATGTCTAAGGGGTATAAATCCAGATACCCATCACCACATGTTTCATTTCCTATTTATTATAAATATGCCCTTCCCTTAGGTTTCTTCGGGGGCAGGAGTGGGGGTGGGTAGAAGGGATAAAAATGCTGAAAAAGCACTTAGCATACAGTTTAGCTCAGAAAAAGCCTTCCACAAATGTTACTCTATAATACTTGTAAGGAAAACCAGGTCGGAAGTCCCAAGGCAAGGCCTCAGCAGCTCTGCCCCAAACCAGTACTGACTTTATTCTCAAAGTCACAGAAGAGGCAAATATTTGGAGAAAATATGAAGCCAAATTTCTTTCCCAAAGAAATTGAATAAAGGTTATGTGAATACATGTTCATTAGTAGACCACTAAGCTAATGGACCGTGAAGATGTTCAGTGATGTTTCTCTCAACAGTTTGCAGTTTGTTATGATTTGGGGGTGATCTTTTGGGACAAAGTACCTATCACCCCCAATAAGAGTAATTAGAGTAAATTTCAGCATTGCAGATTCTACCTGGAGCTGGAAAAGCAGGAGCCCCAGGTACCCAGAGAGCCTTGGCAGGCAGCTCTGCCTGGAAAATGTCCCAAGATATCAGGTAATCCAGGTCTGATATTTAAACTCCTAGGTCTCAATATTCAGTTCATTTATGGAATTTTTGCTACTTCTGCTTCCTTTGTCCTTGACCAACAGATTTTCTATGTTTCCAGGCAAATGTTTGTGAAAAAAAGTTGTGTGTGTTTGTGTGTGTGTGTGTGTGTGTGTAATTTTTAGGGACTTTCATAATATAAAATGACGGTAATATATAAGATTTATAGGGCTTACAGTTTCCAGGCATAGAAGCCAGCAATATTAGAAATCCATAAACTAAACAAGATTCATTAGAAGGAGGAGTCCACACATACCAAAATGGAGGGTGGGGGAAAATATGCAGGTGGTCCTGGGGAGCATGGTCAGTATCTCTGATGAGAGCAGCCTGGGAAAGCCATTCTAGCAGAAGCATGGGGAATCAGGGAGAAACCTCATGATGCAAGTCTAGAAATTGGATTGAAATTTAAGAATGAACAGAGAAGTTGGTTGCTTGCTATTATCTGACCCTTGAAGTCAGGACTTCAAGGAAATATTGTTTAATAACTATTAAGTTGTGAACTGACTTTAATAAGTAGAGGTTGACAACTAGAGTTGCAGGAGATGAGAAAGTCCTCTTCTCCAGAGTCCCAGTTATAAACTGGGAAAGAGGAATTCTTGCGGGATGGGGTAGTAGGGAAGTAATAGCCTGCTGCCTTCTCTCCACACCCAGCTCTCTAAGAGCATGGTCTTCACCAGTGATGGAATGCTTATTTAATAGCATTGGGAAAATATAATTTCTCTGTCAATCATGTAAACTCATTGATATTCTCTAGCGAATATGACAGAATGTAGAAGCCGCAGACCTGAAAGAGCAGAACCAAGAGAATTTTAGGTATGTGGTAATTTGAGGTTAATGAGAGGCTTGGCGTGGGGCAATGGGGACTTCAGAGCATCTTAAGGTTCTAGGAGGGACAGGTACTAGGAGGCACCAAAGGAGAGTACTTAAGGGAAATAGGTACTGTAGGAGTAAGGCAGGAAAGAATGTTTTCCTAAAGAGTGTTCTATGTCTTCCCACCCCGACCCCAACTCTGTGGAGTTGCAGTTTCCAATATCAAAACTGCTGAGTCATTCTGTAATTCAGAGAAATTAAACTTTTAATAAATTTCTTGTAAATTAACATATCACCTTCCAGTAAACTTTAAATTATAATGACAGGAAGCAAATTGGTTGCCATTTGCAAGAAATTTTGCCTGTTCTTGAATGTCATACAAATGGAAACATACACCTGTATGTCTACTTCTTTTCCTGAACTAATTTATTTTGAGATTTATTCTTACTGTTTAATGAAACAAAGCAATTCATTCTTTAATATTGCTAACTATGCATACACCACAATTTGTATATCATTCAGCTATTGATAGATAAACTTTGATCACTTTAACCACTTTTATATCTGCTTTAAAACTTTGGTATAAATCTTTTCATAGAAATATATTTTCATCTCTTTTAGGTAAATGTTTAGAAGTAGAACTAATGAGTCATGGTTTTACAGATAGGGTGAGCCCTAATTTCTGCTCCTAGTGTTCCCTTAAAACTTCCCCTCAAATCCTTAAATCCTTGTCCAACCACCCTCATTGGTTGGAAGAATACTCATTTCTAGTGACTTTGAAAATCCTGATATGTTAAAGCTAGGATGTAATCAAGAATGAGTTTGTGTAACTCACAACTAATGGACTGGGCATGCCCTCAGAAAAAAGTTTCACTCTACATCTCAGAGGAAACAATGACCAGAATATAAAGAGAACCCACATAATGGTAGAAATTAATTGCTCACCACTAGTTGAGAAAGGGTTAATATCCAAGTATGTAAAACACTGGTAGAACTTCATAAGAAAATCAAAGACAACATCCAATGACTTCACAAGAAAAAAAGAATTCAACATTATTAAAAAATGGGAAGATGAGATAAAGAGAAACTTCCTCAAAAAAGAATACAAATATCCAAAATTAATATAAAATGCTTTTTTTCACTAGTCTTCAGGGAAATGAAAGTCAGAGAAACTATGATATGCCACTTCACATCATTCATCAGCCTTTTGCAAAGACAATATGGATCTTTTCCAAAACACTAGAAATTTCCATACAACCCAGCAATTCCATTCCTGGGAATATACCCCAACCTCAATGTAGAAAAGATATCTGCACTCCTGTCTTCAATTTAGCACTATTTACACTAGCAAATACCTGGAAACAAGCTAAGTGCTCAAGAGCAGATGACTTGATAAAGAAGCTATGGTACATATACATAATGGAATACTACTCAGCCATCAGAAAAAGATGAATCATGCATTTAACTGAAACATGATTGGATCCAGAGTATCATGCTGAATAACATGAATCAGAGGAAGAGGGACAGACTCAGAGTGATCTCACTCATGTGGGATAGAAGGAAATACAGTAGGTGAATAACTGATGCCCAAAGCTAATAGAAATAACAAATAAGAGAACTAGTTCTTAGTAGAAAGTTTGCCATTGTGGGTGGTGGCGGGGTGGGGGGTAGGGGTTATGGGGATGGGATGGGGAACAGGTCAAGACAGGACTCACTATGACAGTAACAGAAGGAAGTGGTCACTTTAGATGAGGAGTGGGTGTTGAAAGATAGTAAAGTGATATACATGATACCCTATTGGTAACAGTATTGTAAGCCACGTTGCCTAAAGGAGGGAGGGAAAAAGGAAAAAAGACAAGGAATAAAAGTGTCTGTCACAGTATCAGGCTCTGGGGCAGGAGGAAAGCTGAGGACATTGGTGGAGGGAAGTAGACACTGGTTAAACAGACTGATATTTGGAAAATTTTATGGCTGAAACTCAATTATGAATAACTTTATAGCTTAGAGTGGTTCAATAAAAAATGTTTAAAAAATAAGCTTCATAAGAATGCTGCCAAGTAGGATTTCAAAAGCCAAATTTCCTCCAATTTCTCCCTCTATTGGTTGCTCTCTGCTGCTTTCAGATATTATTTTAGATTATTTATTCAGAGTTAATCATTATTATACTCTGCCTTTTAGTAGATTGCTGACTTTTTGCAGCATGCACTCATACAAATGTACTTTTAAAAGTCCTCACAAAACAAAACATCATGTACGCAGCTCAGGTGCCAGGTCATTTCTCATGTTGACCTCTCGACCTAGGTACACATAGCTGTTGCATTCGGAGATGGTCGTTCCATTGAGAGCGAATGGGGCGTCAGGAACAAGGCTGTTTCTCATAAACATTGTCTTCGTAAGATTCAGCTGTAGTCCTACCTTTCCACACTCACGGTCAAAGTCGGCCAGCATTTGTGCCGCTTGGCTGATGTTTGGTGTTATTAAAACAATGTCATCAGCAAAGCGGAGGTGGTGTAGTTGCCGACCATCTATCGTCACTCCCATTCCTTCCCATTCCAGTCGTCGCATGATGTTCTCGAGGGTGGCACTGAAGAGTTTCGGTGAAATGGTATCACCCTGCCGCACCCCTCTCTTGACATCAACGATCACTTCTTTGTAGAATGGTGAGATCCTGGTAGTGAATCCGCAATAGAGCTCACGGAGGATCCTGATGTATTGGGCTTGAATGCCCTGATTGGCTAGGGCTTCAATGACCGCTTCCGTCTCAACAGAATCAAAGGCCTTCTTTAAATCAATGAACGTTAAGCAGAGCGGCATCTTGAACTCCCGAGAAACCTCAATGAGCTTGGTTACCGTGTGGATATGGTCGATGGTGCTGAATCCTTTGCGGAACCCTGCTTGCTCGCATGGTTGTCCTTCATCTAGTGTTCTGCCAATCCTATTCAGGATGACTCGAGTGAACAGCTTGTAGATGACAGACAATAGGCAGATCGGGCGATAGTTGCCAATGTCATGGATGTCTCCCTTCTTGAACAGTAGTACGGTCCTGCTGGTTTTCCATTGGGACGGAACCTTGCATTCAGACAGGTAGCGAGTGAAGAGCCGAGCCAGTGTATTGATGAGTACTGACGGCAGGTTCTTCAGGTGTTCAGGTCTGACCTTGTCTGGACCGGGTGCTGTTTGCTTCTTTACCAACGAAATGGCGTGTCGGATTTCGGACACTACTTCCACTACCCAGCCGTTGCCACACTCCAGGACGCTTTCCGGACCCGCGCGGCAGCTCCGGCCGAGACCCACGCACAACTGAAGACCCACAGAACAAGGTAAGTGGAACTCTCTGAGACCTTGGACTCCAGGCTCGGCGGACCCAGGGACAGAGCTTCTCTGCTTGCTCCCACCACCACAGGTGACAAAGGGATTCTAATCAGGAGCCCCACCCTACCCTGCCCTGTCTGCTTCCATCAACCACCCAGGGATCGAATTGTGCACAGGAGACCCACCCTACCCAGATAAATACCCCACTGACAGACTTCCACTCTCGACACTACTTCCACTACCGAGCCGTCGCCACACTCCAGGATGCTTTCCGGACCCGCGCGGCAGCAAGCGGCCGCGTGACACATCATAAGACACTAAATACCCATCTTCTGGAATTGTCGTACCATATTTGATAGGGTTCAAATATGGTAACACCTACAAGGGTGATTAGAGGTCACCCCAAAAGCCTCTATCCCTCTCGGAAAGACTGGCAAGCTACCGA
Organism: Sorex fumeus; assembly: GCF_029834395.1. Classification (NCBI taxonomy): domain Eukaryota; kingdom Metazoa; phylum Chordata; class Mammalia; order Eulipotyphla; family Soricidae; genus Sorex; species Sorex fumeus. The sequence goes on along the minus strand of NW_026606063.1, from coordinate 62,718,184 downwards.
GAGTATTCCGCCCGCACGGAAGAGCCTGGCAAAACATCATGTAACATATAGAAAATCCATTTACTGGGACTAGAAAGATAGTATAGCAGGTAGGGGGCTTTCCTTGCATGCGGCCCACCTGGGTTTGATCTGCTGAATCCTTATTGTTCTCTGAGCCCACCAGGAGTGATTCCTAAGTGTAGAGCCAAAAGTAACCCCTGAGCAATGCAGGGTGTGGACCCAGAACAAAACAAAACAAAAAAAGAAAAGAAAAACAGTTTACTTACACAATCTAAAAGTAATTATATTTTCAAAGTTTTGATGATAGCTTTGTTATCACACCATCAAAAGTGATCCATGAGTGTAGAGTCAGGAATAAGCTCTGATCACCATTGGGTAAGGCCCCCAAACAAAAACAAAATAAACAACAACAAAAATGAAGTTACCATATTGTCAGTGGATTCAATGATGTAATTTAACACCCATTTGTACAATTTTAGAGTGTCTCAAGTCTGAGCATAATCTGCATATATTCTGACTGAGGGTCAAAGGTCAAAAATTATGGTCAAAGCCACAATTCTCATCTAGGCATCTGGGTTCCCTTCAAAGCTCTTCCACATCATTGAAACATTTCTGATTCTTATAGAGAACTGATGGATTTCCTATTCTTTGAGGCAAACTGGAGAAAATATTTTTAAGTTACATCGATCTTCTTTTAAAATAGACAACTTCTCTTCAAAAAATCAGAGGCAGCTTATTAATTTCATCACTTGTCTTGGCCACACACTCAGGGAAGTGGACATCGTGGGAATCTTGGGGACCCACTATACTTGTTACCTCACTCCTCCTCCTTTGGCCTTATAATTCTCAAGTCCTTTAGAAAAGACATTATCACTCAATGCTTCTCCTCAATTCTGTGGCTTTTCATCAATAAAGTCACAGTTCTACTGGGGAAAGAAGCAAGACTGCCTAAATAAGAACAAGCAAAGGCTATTTTTTCAGAGCTGAGTGTAACAAGGGCATCAACCACCCTCACTTGCATTGTGTAGAGAGGCTTTAGCAAGAAGACAGATGGGAGAAGGATTTGCAGATTTAGGGAAAGGGGAACTGCAGTAAGCCCTGACTGGAGGCTGTCAGTAGTGGGGATCTTGGTCAGCAAACGAGGCTGGAAGGCATCCTGTGCAGTGCCTAACGGGTTAATACTTAGTTTTCTCCTGATGGTTGAAAGTTGGAAGCAGGAGCAAAATTTAGGGCGTCTCTCAGTTTCAAATCAGGTCCTGGCCACTGTGGCACTATTGCCTGGGGTAACTATATGTCTTCCGAGGCCAGTTCCTAGAGGCAATGTGATTTCCCTTGGCTGGTTACTGAAGCTTATGAGTGAGAGTTCTGGTGTGCTCTGCCACTGTTTGTTTTTATATGCAATCTCACAGCCCTTTACCCTTTAGACCCAAATGCTTATTTCTCAGAATAAAGTTTGAGTTACACAAAATCGTATCATCTCATTTGTACTGACTTTGCCTAAACGTTAGAAAGCACAGCTCAGGACAGAATCAACATGCATGATTTAACACCTGGGGAATATATTGCAGAGAAGTGGTAGCGTGAGTGAAAAGGCATTGCAAAGTTGAAACAGAATGAGAACTTAGAAAGCTGCTGGTATACAGTCAGAGGTACTACTGGCAGAAGTCAAAGGCCAGGGCTCTAGACAGACTGTAACTGGGGCTAATGTAAGGGACATGACCTGAGGTTAGGAATAACGCGCAATTATGGTAGTGCTGAGGGAACCCAGTAAAGCTGGTGCCAGATTCACTGGGAGAAACTGGAACTACTATATTGACTGGTGGGCAAGGTAACTGTCAAAGAGAATGGGAGTCTCTTCTCCATCCTCCCACTTTCCAGCCATTCCCCAGACCTTCCATTGGTAGAAAACATCTGGAAGTCCTATAGAAAAGGAGTCTGGAAAATAGTTTGCTGAGTCCCAATCCCGGTGTCACTAAGCAGAGACCGGCTTGGAAATACAGGGGACTGTGTAAAGACAGCCAAGGCTGCAGCTGCTACTGATAGCTACTGCAAGCATCTCCATGGGAATTTGCAAAGTTGCCAGAGAAGCACACAATCCCATTCCATCCACCGCTCCCTGGTGATCAAACATGTGTGGATCTCTGAATACAGAAAAAAAATGGCCCAAAGACAGGCACAGCATGTTAACAGTGGCTTCCTAGTGTGACCAGAGAAGAAAGAGGGAGGCAATAGAGCAAAGATTACTCTTCATTGTTTAAATTTTTACTGCTCTGAGCAGTAACTTGCACAGGTGGCTGGGGAGGCTGTGCATCAGGGGCCCAGCAGTCATTGCTCAGAGCACAAGCTCCAGTGTTTTCTGCCTCTGGATTCAGCCAAGCATCTCAGTGCTAAGAGGATGACCTCTGTGCACTAGAGCCAGAATAACTCAGTACAGCTACAAAAGCTGGTTACAGGATACAATGCATGGTCAAAGGGATTGTTCAATAGAAAAAGGTTTTCCAGTGGACAGGAATGGGGCAGGGGTTGGGTTTGCCACTTTAGGATTTCTATTTTACTAGATTTTCCCATCTCCACTCTTCTTGCCTGACCACTAGAGCTCCTTGTTCTAATGTTCTTATGTCCCAAAAATCAACTAAAAGGTCAAGAAATATACTTTTGGGACCAGAGAAATAGTACAGTGGCAGGGTGCCTGACTTGCAAACAGCCAGCCTGCGTTTGTCCTCCGGGACCCCGTATAGTACAATGAGCCATGCTAGGAGTGATCCCTGAACACCAAGCCAAGAGTTAGCCTTGAACACCACTGAGTATGGCAAATAAAAGAAAATTAAAAAACACAATTAGAGAAGGGCTTCTCCAGTTAAATTGTGATTACAAAGCATGTTTCTAAATTGAACTCAAAGATCCCAGGCATGAGACCCAGAAATTGACTCTTGAAATCTCTGATATAGTAATTCGGCAAAGGTCAGGCAACTGCAACTAGATACAACTTCGAACAGAAAAGCCAAGTTTGGTTTAGAGATTGCCATCTCTGACATATGGCTAACACAGCAATTAATGACTGACCTCCAGACTGTATTGTTTCATTTTTAATTTTAAAAAGTAAAGTTTTTTTATTCCAAAATAAGGTTTATTATTTTTCCTTGCTTCTTATTTTTTTAAATTTTTATTAGTGAAACACCATGAGGTACAGTTGTAGATTTACAAATTTTTGTGTTTGGGTTTCGATTATACAATGATCAAGTACCCATCCCTCCACCACCAGTGCCCATTTTCCACCACCATGGATCCCAGTATCTCTCCCACACCCATCCCCCCATCCCACCCTGCCTCTGTGGCAGGGCATTCCCTTAAAAAGTAAAGTTTTTAAAATTCATTTCATCCCCCAAACTTATGATTTGTCAATATGTTATTAGTTTATGTCCCCATGGTCACAAGTCTTTGCAGGCTGTGCTGAGACAACCCCTTGTGCTATGAAAGTAGGGGGCATGGGAGGAGACTGTGGGGATTTTAAGGGTTCTAGAAACAAGGGCACTTTGGACAGGAAAGCCTTTCAACTATGTCATCCCCCAAAGTGAACATGTTCTCCTTTTATCTGCATTTCACATATTGTTCCCTCTTACTCATAGACCTTTGCCTTTTTAAATTACAGCTTTTAATCCTACAGTTAATTTCCTCCTATTAAAGTTACTTCCCTGGAACTAGTAACTGCATTACTGCAGCTTTCATCTCCACTGGTCCTGATGTGGGAACTGTCATGACAGATTGCATGTGGATAATTGCATCTCTCCTCATTATTAGCTCTGTTCAAGGGTCTGTCACATGTGAGGCAGTGTGAAGACCAAGGACCCATGTTTGCTGCCCAGGAAGATTATGACTGGAGAGAGTTGCTAGTGTCAGGAGGCAAGGATTTCAGAGAAGAGAAGGGTTTGCAAAGAGACTCAGTGTGTCTGGCTTTGCTTCCAAATATGACATTTTGCTGATTAATGTGAACAAAAAAGCTCCAAGCCACAATTGTCATGGCAACTTGTTCACAGAAACCATGACAGACTAAGCCACATGAAATCACACAGTGCCAACTACATAGCCAGTTCAGGGGAAAATCTTCATTTCTTTGAGCAAGAGGTTTTAGGCACATTTTTCCTCTGTAGCAAAAAGGCACATCTCCAGTTGGGGATTTACTTAATGCCAGAGCACAGTGAGAAAGCAAGTCATAGAAATTACTGGGTTCCTCAGAATAGATAGAGGTTGTGTTTATACTCTGCTATAGTCTACTATGTGTACAATAGGATTATGTCTATAAAACAAGCTACAGATTTTGATATTTTAATCTTTTTTGCAAAACTCTGCTAACCATCATCCTGTGCCTTTAATAAGCCATAATGTTTTCACTGGTGGAGGTTTATAATAATAACATCAAGAATTATTGATCACAGACCACCATCATATATAAAATTATCAGGAAAAACTTGAGATATGAAAAAATTAGCAAAATGTGACACAGAGACACAGAGCCATGAGTGATTTGGTGGTTGGAAAAAATGGGTATTTTTTCCTGTGTATCTACTTGCTCAAAGAAGCATTGCAACAAACTATTTTTTGTAAAAAAAAAAAAAAACACAGTGTCTGCAATGCACACTAGCAAAGAGTAATAAAGTGAAATATAGAAAGCTTTCAATGGATGAAAATAATACTAGGAGTATTACATAACTAATCATGGATTAGTTTTTGTACTAGGATTTGAAGTACCTTCGGAATTCAGAGTGGAGAAGCTCACTCTGGGCTCTAGAGGGAAGATTTGACAAAACTAGAGGGAATTCAAGAGAAGAGCAAAGACCATGGTGTGTGAACCAGTGGTTCACAGACCAATCTAGGGAATAAGCCTAAAAGTGGGTAATGCATCTGAGATACAGCATAAACACTACCCCCCCTCAAATAAGGGCCACTGAGTTGAATATAACAGAAAATCTATTTTAAAGTGATGACTACTTTTTTTTCCCACAGGGATAAAACTGTTACCATCCCAGAGCTGCTATTCAACACTGTTTTATAGTCCATTGTTCCATTTTCATGGTTCAGCCTCTAGCAGCACACACAGAACAAGTAGAATGAGAGGAAAGACTTGAGTCAAAGACGTGAGCCATCCAAGCATACTCAAATGTACTGGAAAACCATGGTTTTTTCCGGCAATCCTGCTCTGTGGTCTCTTGGGCCATTAGAACTCTGTGCCCTTGTCAGCTGTGTCAACATTGTGATGGGAGAGTTTTCACTGATCTGCTTTAGGAAGACAGAGAAGGGAAAATCCAGATCAAACAGTCAAGTGGCAGAATCCAACCCAACATTCACCCACTTCCTACTTCACTTTTCTTAAATGAAGATTGTCAGGACTGAGTTGTGAGTTTCAAGAATGGAAATATAAGACTAATCATTGCTATGCAGTATACATTAAATAGGCCAAGCACCTTACTCAAACTTGACTCACTTTAAACTATGACCATTCAAGTACTAGGTAGCTGTTAGAAAAGATGAAGTCATGAAATTTACATGAAAGTGGTACTACATGGAAAGTATCATGCTAAGTGAAATGAGTTTGAAAGAGAGGGACAGACATAGAAAGGTTGCATTCATCTGGGGAACATAAAGTAACAAAATAGGATACTAGAACCAAAAAATAGCCAAGATAAGTACCAGGAGGTTTACTCCAATGGCTTGGAGGCCAGCTGCACATGCTAGGGGAAATGGCAGCTCAGATAGAGAAGGGAGCACCAAATAAAGGGTGTTGGGAGGATCTTCCAGGTATGGGAGGTGCATGCTGAAAGTAGACTATAGACCGAACATGATTGCCACTCAATTCCTCTTTTTCAAACCACAGAACCCCAAGGAGAAAGAGAACAAAAGGGAATGCCCTGTCACAGAGGTGGGGTGGGATTGGGGGATGAAGGGGGATACTGGGATCATTGGTGGTGGAGAATGGGCACTGGTGGAGGGATGGGTACTAGATCATTATATAACTGAAACCTAAGCACAAAAAATTTTAAGTCTACAACTGTACTTCATGGTGTTTCACTAATAAAAATTTTAAAAAATAATAGCACTGTCCTCCTGTTGTTCATCAATTTGCTCAAGCGGGCCCAGTAACATCTCCATCATGAGACTTGTTGTTACTGTGTTTGGCATATTGAATACATCACAGGTAGCTTGCCAGGCTTTTCCATGCGGGCGAGATACTTTCGGTAGCTTGCCGGGCTCTCTGAGAGGAGCAGAAGAATCGAACCTGGCTCAGCCAGGTTGGCTACACGCAAGGCAAACGCCCTACTGCTGTGCTATCACTCCAGCCCCCCGAAAACTACAAGTAATAATAATAATAATAATAAATAATAGTAATAATAAAACAGTGGTTGAGGTTCTTGTCTTACATGTGACTAACCTAGGTTTGATTGCCGGCATCCCATATCCCTGATAATAATAATAAATAAATAAATAAACTATGCACCATCCACCTAAATTTACACATTAGTAATTTATCTGCAATTTAGATTTACATGGTTTCAGTTACCCAGGGTCAACAGTGATCCCAAAACACTATTTATTTTCCAGTCACATTCACATAGAAAACAATATACATTACAGCATGTTGTTATGATCACTTTAGTTTTAGTTAGTATTATTATTAATCTGCTGTGCCTAGTTTATAATTCAACTTATCATAGGATGTACGTGTGGAAAAATGTTTTATACCGCACATACTTAGCGTTCAAACTATTAGTGGTCTTATCTAATAGGAGTATAGGTATGTATCCCCTGAGAAAAAGAAGACATTACTGTCATGACACTTTATTTTTATAAGAAACAAATGACAAAATTGGAGGCCAACCTGTCTCCAAAGCCATACTTTTCCTATAACAGCATGTTCCCAGGAAAATTTATTTAGGGTGTGGTAGGGCTTAGTAGGGATAACAAATATTTATTATATTTTTGATAAGTTAAATCTGGTATTCAGGAAGTAGTTGGTGAAATGGAAGACTCAGAATCTCCTTTGCCAAGGACACTGCAGGAAGATACCTCAAGAATGTTTGCTCTGGAAGGAAGAGCAAAAGGACCTGCAGGAATCCTGGTGGGGAAGATACCCTAAATATGTACAGATGGGGCAGTGGTGCCCAGGCATGAAGCATGAAAGACAGTTTCCATTCTAAAACAGACTCTAATAGTTCACTGAGGTGAATTAAAAATAAATGTGGGGAGTAAAAGGAAATCATGTTTATTATTTTTTTTTCTTTTTGGGTCACACCTGGCGGTGCACAGGGGTTACTCCTGGCTCTGCACTCAGGAGTTACTACTGGTGGTGCTCAGGGGACCATATGGAATGCTGGGAATCGAACCTGGGTCGGCCACGTGCAAGGCAAATGCCCTACCCGCTGTGCTATCTCTCCAGCCCCAGGAAATCGTGTTTAAAGACCAGGGAATGATCTGGCTCATTCTTTCCAGGCTAAACATCATGAGCTCCTGAACATGATTTTGGGCATGAGTATAGAGACCGGGAGACAGTCTCCTGTGAAACCAGCAGCACTTCTGTGTGCCTTTGGAAGGCATGAGGGGACTTAGAGGAATCAAGAACTTGCCCTAAATTTCTGGGTTTCCAGCACCGTGACTGAAAGTGACTGAAAATACTATAAAAAGGAAAATTGGTATTAGGGAGATTGAGGTCTGTTCCTTTTAACTGAGTTCAGTGTATTGGCACTGACTGTGTGGTCCTAGGGCCTGTGGAGTCCAGCCAGGTTTTGTGTGTGTGTGTGTGTGTGTGTGTGTGTGTGTGTGTGTGTGTGACTACCCCCTCACATTCTTAATGGTCAACAAGCCTGATATCTCATCTCCCACAGGGTTGTGTACATTCTTGCCCCAACAGCTCCCACACACCATCTAATAAGTGTAGAAACCAAAGGACTAGGATGAGCATTGGCAGCCTGGGCCCATGGGTGCTAACTCCCAGCATCCTCTGGGCTTCAAACTACACTGGGTTGGTGAAGGGCACTGAACTTTGCATGAGAGTGTGTGTGATCATTTATTTTCTGTGTAGGTTGAATTTCCTACAATTAACATTCTTTCTTTCTTTCTTTCTTTCTTTCTTTCTTTCTTTCTTTCTTCCTTCCTTCCTTCCTTCCTTCCTTCCTTCCTTCCTTCCCCCTCCCTCCCTCCCTCCCTCCCTCCTTTCTTTTCCTTCCTTCCTTCCTTCCTTCCTTCCTTCCTTCCTTCCTTCCTTCCTTCCTTCCTTCCTTCCATTTGTTTTTGGCTATTAGTGCTCAAAGCTTTCTCCTGGTTCTGAGCTCAGGGATCATTCCCGGTGGGCTCAGAGGAACATATTAGAACTCCAGTGATCATATCCAGGCTGGTCACGTGCAAAGCCAGCTCCCTATTTGCTGTACACTCTGGCATAATCTACTCAATCCTTTGTATAGAAAAACTGTGGAGCCACATGCTCCTGAATGTGTCTTATCTGACTCTTGAGCCCATCAGTACCATGTCCCAGGAACAGGAGTCAAGTTCTGTATTCTAACCCAGGCAGCCCCCAGGCACCACCTAAGTCCCTGGAAACCCATGAGCCTCATTCCTGTCATGTAGGAAAGAGGTTATCTCATCACTTATTCTAGAATAGAAAGAAATGGTAATAGGCTGTTCCATCCTGAGATTCTGTTCCTATTCCTCTGATGCATTTTAAAGAACACATTTCTATTTAACTTTAGCTCACTATTGAATATTCAACATATCATATTCTAAATGCCAGAGAGGGAAGAGTAAATAAAGAATCCCTTATTGGAAACATCAATAAATTGAGAGCCCAGATAACTCTTTAGATGCTGTCCACTGTTCCTTCCAGAGGCTGTAAGGGAACCATAGACCCTAAGAGCGGCTGGTGGGAACTTCGGGGCCACTCTGATACATCCCTACATCCACTGAGCAGAGCATCACTGAGAGCAGTTCCAAGACTAAACACTGAATAAGAACAAAGTAAATTTTAAAAAAGCATAGAAGCAGGGATAGGAGCTGAGAGAGAATGGAGGCAGGGCTTGGGGTTTAGGAACCTGTAACAGCTTCAGATCTTCCGGGAGTGATAAATAGCTAACTGTGGTGTGTCTCTGAGTCTGGTTTGGTGCATCTTATCATCTTTCTGATGAGGGAACAGTTGTAAGTCCATGGGCCTTACTGCGAATTCCTTGGATCAAGGTGCCTCCAGATCTCAGGATTTTTCCAGTTTTTGAGCAGAAACATGGTACATATATCACGCATGACCTCAATCCTTTTGCAGAAACCTGGCACCACACCTCAGTCAAATGCAGGGTTTGAAACGCACATGGTTCACACTCTGGGAAAAATGAAGAGCATGAATTGCTGCATGCTAAGTCATGCCAGGTATTATCTAAAAACTTTTTTCAAAACTTCAGATGACAGATGAAAGAAATTAGCATCCCCCTTTTATAAAATATAAAAATGGAGGCATAGGAGGGCATCGGATTCCTGCAAGGCTCGTTTAGAGCAGGAAAAACCAAGCAGTGGACCCCACAGCTCCCGGGCCATCAATTACACTTTCAACATCACAAAACAAAAATCAAAAGGAAAGCCACCAAATTAACATTTATAAATGATTCATTAGCTATCTACAAAACATATCATTATGTCAACTTCATGGATTATTAAATTCAATATGCATAAAAATTTTAATAGACTTGAAAAAAATTTGCAAAAGTCCCTCAGAAGTTTTCATGATTACTGAGTCACTTGAGGAGAATATCCAAAGTAGAATGCTAAAAATCATTTTAGTTTTTAGAGTCAAACATTATAGTTAATAGGGATGTGGGTTAATTTCATTTTATTATTTTTGAATGGACAAAGTAGTTTATTAGTAATTCTTTCTTGTTCCAAGTGGGTAATTTGTATCTCTGTGAGGATGCTTACCTGAGTGAGTTCCATTTTATTTATTTATTTATATATTTTTATTGATTCACCGTGAGATAGAGCATTACAAAATTGTTCATTATTTCATTTCAGTCATACAATGTTCCAACACCCATCACCCCACCAGTGTAATTTTCCATCACTGGTGTCCCCAGTTTCCCTCCCACCTCTTTAAGCCCAACCCTCACCTAGCCTGCCTCTATGGCAGGCACATCTCTAACTCTCTTCTCTCTCTCTCTCTCTCACTCTCTCACTCTCTCTCTCATTTTAGGCATTATGGTTTGTGATACAGATGCTGAAATATTATCATGTGTATCCCTTTACCTGTTTTCAACACTCAGTTCTTGTCCAGAGTGATCATTTCAACTAGTATTGTTAATGGATCCTCCTCTATCTTAAATAACCCCCATTACTGACCAACCATTGACTGGTCCTTCTGGTCCATTTTCCCTGGCTTTGTATATTAATTTCATACTGCTTTTTTTATATCCCACAAATAAATGCAGTCGTTCTATATATGTTTCTCTTCTTCATTTCATTCAGCATGATACTCTCCAAGTCTATCCATTTATTTTTTTCTTTATTGTTTTGTTTTGTTTTGTTTTGTTTTTTGCTTTTTGGGTCACACCTGGCAATGCTCAGGGGTTACTCCTGACTCTGCACTCAGGAATCACTCCTGACGGTGCTCGGGGGACCATATGGGATGCTGGGAATTGAACCCGGCTGCGTGCAAGGCAAACGCCCTACCTGCTGTGCTATTACTCCAGCCCCTCCAAGTCTATCCATTTATAGGCAAATTTCATAACATTTTTTCTAACAGCTATGTAGTCTTCTATTGTGTAGATATACCATAGTTTCTCTATACATCAATTCTTTTTTTTTCTTTTTTTTATTCTTGAAACACCATGAGGTACAGTTGTTGACCTTACAAATTTTTGTACTTGGGTTTCAGTCATACAATGATCAAGTACCCATCCCTCCACCAGTGCCCATTATCCACCACCAATGATCCCAGTAACCCTCCCACCCCTTCCATCCCTCCCCCCAAGCCCATCCTGATTCCGTGGCAGGACATTCCCTTTTGTTCTCTCTCTCTCCTTTTGGTTGCTGAGGTTTGCAAAAGAGGCATTGAGTGGCAAACATCTTCGGTCTATAGATCCTCCCAGGATAGGAGATGTGTCAGTTCTTTATACATCAGTTCTTGGGCACGCAGGTTATTTCCAAATTCTGGCTATCGTGAATAGTGCTGCAATGGATATAGAAGTGCAGATGGTGTTCTGCTCTGTGTCTTTTGGACCCCTCAGTGTATATATCTAGAAGTGGTGGTCCTGGGTCAAACGGAAGTTCAATTTCTAGTTTTTTGAGAAATGTCCATATTATTTTCTAAAGAAGGCTAGACCAATCAGTATACCTCCCAGACAAATAAGGGTCCCTTTCTCCCTTCATCCACACCAGCACTGGTTGTTATTATACATTTGGATGTGTGCCAGTCTCTTTGGCATGAAATGATATCTCATTGTTGTTTTGATTTGCATCTCCCTGAAGATTAGCGATGTGGAGCATTTTTTTCATGGGACTTTTGGCCATTTGTATTTATTTTTTGTGTTCATTTCCTCCCCCCATTTTTGATGGGGTTGGGTGTTTATTTCCTGTTATGTTTACTAGAGCCTTGTATATCTTTATATTAACCCCTTACCAGATTGGTAATTGGGTAAATAGTTTTTCCATTTCATGGGCTGTCTTTGTATCTTGGTCACTGTTTCTTTCGAGGTTCAGAAGCTTCTGAGTTTAATGTAGTCCCATTTGTTACTCTTTGCTTCTACTTGTTTGGTCAGTGGTGTTTCATCTTTGAAGATGCTTGAACTTCAATGTTGTGGAGGGTCTGCCTATGTTTTCTTCCATGTATCTTATGAATTCAGGTCTGATATTGAGGTCTTTAATCCATTTTGATCTGACTCTTGTGCATGGTGTTAGGTAGAGGTCAGAGTTAATATTTTTTGCATGTAGCTTTCCAGTTTTTACAGCACCACTTGCTGTGTCCCACAAATTCTGAGAGCTTGTTAAAGATGATTTCCTTCCTCCACTTCATATTTATTGCTCCTTTATCAAATATTAGGTGTTTGTATTTTTTATTGTCTGTGCCAGGATATTCAACTCTATTCCATTGGTCTGCAGGTCTGTCTTTATTCCAAACCTATTTTAATTTCTACCACTTTGTAATACAGTTTGAAGTTGGGGAAGGTGATGCCTCCCATTTTATTTTTCCCAAGGATTGCTTTAACTAATTCATGGGAGTTTTATTTTTTTTTAATATCACTTTCTTCTTGTTAATTTTTTGCAAAAAGGAAGCCATGGGCTTTTAGGTATTTATTTTGTAAGCTGCCACTCTACAAATCTATTGCTTCTAAGAGTTTTTTGATAGAGACTGTAGGGTTCTCTAAATATAGTATCATGTCATCTGAAAATAGTGAGAATTTGACTTCTTTCTTTCCTATTTGGATGCCCTTAATATCTTTTCCTTCCCTAACTGCTATGGTAAGTACTTCCAGTACTATATTGAATAGAAGCGGCAAGAGTGGGCATCCTTGTCTTGTCCCCCATCTTAGAGGGAAGACTTTTAGTTTTTCCCCATTGAGAATAATGCTTGCTGTGGGTTTGTGGTAGATGGCTTTGACTATTTTGAGCATAGTTCCTTCGAATCCCATTTTTTGAGAGTTTTTATTATACGTGGGTGCTGGATCTTGTCAAAAGCTTTTTCTGCATCCATTGGTATGATCATATGGTTTGGATCTTTTCTTTTATTGATATGGTGTATTATGTTGATTGACTTGCAATTGTTAAACCATTCTTGCATCCCTGAGATGAACCCTACTTGGTCATAGTGTATGATCTTTTTTGATGAGTAATTAAATTCTACTTACTAGTATTTTGTTGAGGATCTTTGCATCTGTGTTCATCATGTATATTGGCCTGAAATTTTTTTTGTGGAGTCTCTGCTTTGGGTATCAGGGTGATGTTTACCTCATAAAACTGTTGGAGGGTGTTTCTGTTTCTTCAATTTCCTGGAAAAACTGGAAAAGGATTGTCAATAGGTCCTCACTAATGAATCTGTCTGGGCCTGCACTTGTGTTTTTGGAAAGAATTTTGATTACCATTTCAATTTCCTGGATGTTGATAGGTCTGTTCAGTTATTCCAAATCTTCTTCGTTCAGCCTCAGGAGGTTATAAGAATCCAGGAATTTATTCATTTCTTCAGGATCAAAGTAATCTCTAATGATCCTGTGGATTTCTGCAGTTTCTCTTGTGATGTCCCCCTTTGCATTTCTGATATGGTTTATTAGGTTTCTCTCTGTTTCATTGTGTGTCTCACTAGTGGTTTATATATCTTGTTTATTTTCTCAAAGAACCAGTTCTTGGTTTTGTGTATCTTTTGGATTGTTTTCTGGGATTCCAGCTCATTGATTTCTGCTCTAAGTTTTATAATTTCCTTCCTCCTCCTTGGTTTAGGCTCCGTTTGTTGGTCATATTCTAAGATCTTAATGTAAGGTTAAGTTTTTTATGTGGGTCCTTTTTTCTTTCCTGAAGAACTCTTGCAGAGCTATAAACTTTCCTTTTAACACTGCTTTTGCTGTGTCCCACAAATTCTGAGAGCTTCTGTCCTCATCCTCATTCTCATTTGTTTCCAGTAATCTTTCTATTTTCTCTTTGATTTCCTCTCTAACCCACTGAGTGCTCGGTAGTGAGTTGTTTAAGTTCCAGGTGTTTGATTTGATTCTCCATTTCTGTGTGTGACTCATTTCTATTTTCAGTGCACCATGATCTGAAATGATAGCTAATATTATTTCTATTCTCTTAATTTTATGGAGATATGTATTGTGCCCCAGCGTGTGATCTGTCATGGGAAATGTTCCATATGCACTGGATAATAATGTGTACTCAGCCTTTTGGGGATTAGAAAGTGCTGTATATATCCTATAACCCTCTTTCTTCCATTTCTTCCCTCAAATAAAGTATCTCCTTGCTAAGCTTTGGGCTGGTTGATCTGTTTAGAGGTGACAAAATAGCATTAAACTCTCCAACTACTATTGAGTTGTTATCAATGTCTTCAAGTCTATCAACAGTTGTTTCAAGTATTTTGCTGATCCCTCGTTAGGTGCATTTACATTTAGGAATATCAGTTCTTCCTGGTGTTCCGATCCCTTGATCATTAAGAAATACCCTTCACTGTCTCAAATAACCTTCTGAAGCCTGAAGTCTATGTGGTCTGATACTAGTATCGCCACCCCAGATTTTTTAAGGGGGTTGTTTGCTTGGAGAATTGTTTTCCAACCATTGACTTGAGCCTGTTTGCTTTCATTGTTGTTCAGATGTATTTCTTGTACGCAGAAGAATGTTGAGTTTAATCCCCCCTGCCCCTCTGTGTCTCTTGATTAGTGTATCTGGTCCATTGACATTGAGAGAGATTATTGTAATGGGGATTTGTGCCATCTTTATTTAGTACTTTGTACTTGTGGGACTTGTCTTATCTTAAAGTAGCCAATTTAGTTCTTCGTGTAACATTGGTTTTGTTTCTATGAGTTTCCTGGGTTTTTATTTATTTGTGAAGTTGTGAATTGTTCCTTCAAATCTGAATGAGTGTCTGGCTGGGTAATATATTTTTGGTGAAGCATTCATTTCATTGAATTGTTATCTATATCCCACAACTCTCTTCAAGCCTGGAGGGTTTCATCTGATAGGTCTGCTGTGAATCTTAGGGATGCTCCATTATAAGCTATTTCCTTCTTTGTTCTTGCTGCTTTCAGTATTCTATCTCTACCCATGGTTTTCATCTTACTGACTAGGATGTATCTTGGGGTATTCTTATTTGGATTTCTTTTTGTTGATACCCTCTAGGCTTCCTGGATTTGGGTGCTTGCATTCTTCAGCTCTGGAAACATGTCAGCAATGATAGCTTTGACAGTTGCTTCTTCATCAGGGTTTTCTTCTTGGCCCTCTGATATGCCAATGATTCTTATGTTGTTCCTCTTGGCATCGTCCCGATTTTCTCTATTCATATGTTGATTTATTTTGAGGATCGTTTCTATCCTCTGCTGTAGTCTGGAGATTCTCTATACCTAGTCTTGGAGCTCACTGACTATGTCCTCAGCAGCTGGTACTCCGCTGGTGAGGCCTTTCAGTGAGTTTTTCATTTCATCTATTATGTTTTTCAGGTCTGTCATTTCTGCTTGTATTTTCGTTTGCATTTTCCTCAATTCTGCTCTCATATATTCCTGTATTTTATTGGAAGTGTGTTCCAGGGTTTCTTTGAGTTCCTTTTGCATCCTTAGAAATTTCATTCTAAATTCCTTATCAGAGAGGCTCATTATTACTTGTTGGGTTATCTTGGCTAGCTTCTTCACTCACAAAGCCTGGTGAGTTTTGGCATTGCTTTATTACCATGATCTTTGAGTTTAGGGTTGTTGCATGTGTGTTTTTGTGTGGTCAGGAGTCTAAGTAAGGTTGTATTTGTATTTGTAGAATCAACAACAGAGTGGTAAAGAAATGCATATCTGCAAAAAGTGGAGAGGTCGTGCTCTTTAAGGCTGTCTGGGTTGGGGATCTATGTAGGAAACCAACACCAAGAGTGCTCTCCAATGTCCACCATGTGGTTTCCCTCAAGTCCTAATGCCAGGGTCCCTCTCTCTCACTGCTGGCATGCTCCTTAGTGCAATCTGGATTGGGGAATCTACCTGGGAAACCAATACAAAGAGTTGTGAGTTAATTTTATTATTTTTTTGTTTTAAGTTTTTATATTTTATTCTTTTTTTAAATTTAATTTTATTTTTATGAAGTAGTTCACAATATTTAATTACATTTAATATTCAAATATCAATCCCACACCATTACACCTTTCCACAACCATATTTTGGATGTTTCCATCCCTAACCCCAATCCCTACCCCAAAGCAGAACCAAAAATTATTTATTTTGTATTGTTTGTTATGAATAAACCATTGAAAATGCTCCAAAAAACTTTCCTTAGGGGAGAGTGTGAAGATTGTTGTATTTCACCCAGGAGCTAATAAACCCCTCTTAACAACTAATATGTTGTTAAGAAGTGAGGCTTGTGTATATATATATATATATATACATATATATATATGCATATATGTGTGTAAATATATTTCCCTTTAAGATTGGTTGCCTTCTACTTTAACCCCATCAAATGTGGTGCTCTACTCCTGGAGTATGAATGGTGTGAGATATGAGATGTCCAGGGATAGGTTTACTTGTTGATGAGGTTCGGCCCAACCTTATGGAGAGTGGTGGTGAGCATGGTGGTGGTTGAGTTCTGAAGGGTTTTGGCTGCTGGGGCTGGGTCCCTTGGAGTGGGGAGCGGCCTCACCTAACCCCCAGAAGGGTGCCCCAAATGAAACAACCTGACACAGGGTCCAGCGGCATGGCTATGACGAATTGTTTTAAGCTCTCTTCCAAGAGAGAACGGTGGGTTCATTTTAATCTTAAGGAATGTTGTTTTGGGGACCACAGATAATTCCATTTTTGTATGTATTGCAAAATGATGGCCACAATTCCTCTGATTAACACCCATGTCAACACATATTTACAACTTTATGTGATGAGTACTTCAGATCAATTCTCTTAGCAACTTCCAAATATACAATAAAGGTTTCCCAGTAGTCACTGTTATACAGCAATTCTCCATGACTCAATCATTGTATTGACGTATTGCTTTGCATTATGAAATCCAAAAATAATTTCCGATAAAATCTAAGGAGTTTGTAAAATTTCTTTTGGAAAAAGTGTAACAGGAATCTGTTACATCCATTTATTAAAAACTCCTTATTGTATTTCATTTGGCAACTGTGCATGAATTTGTTTTTTAATGGGAGAAAACCCAACCCTCAAAATGTCATGATGATTCAAAGATAGAACTGTGTTTGGAATAAAAATCTTATTGTATTCTTGATTGCTCACTAAATAAATAACTGATATGGAATTGGAAAAAAGTTACATAACAGTTGATCTGTTTTTCTCTATAGAAGAATCATTTGTAATATCTGAAAAAGCTCAACAGATTGAGCACAAGCTTTGTATGCAGGAGGCCTGGGTTTGATCCCTAGTATCTCATATGGTACACAGCAGCACAAGGAGTGACCCCTGAGCCAGGATCAGCCCCTGAGGACTGCTATGGGGCTATGTATGGTTGCAGAATAAAAAACAGAAACACCCAGAAAAATATTTTGTATTTCTTTTGCCCAGGAACATATGATCAGATCAGTAACTGTACACTTTTTAAAAAATTTTTATTAGTGAAATACCATGAGAGTAACTGTACAATCTGGATTGTGTGGTGATTGATAGCTCTTTCCAATCATACTCAACTCTAGGTCTATGTCAGATGCAGTGTGGAATACCTTTAGAAAATAAACAAGTATGCTACTATTAAATAAGCTCTATTAAAAACTAGAAAAATCACATACTTAGAATCTGAGAGTGAATGTTTTTGATTCCATTCAGTAGAACTAGACTATTTTATCACAATATGACTAGAATAAGAATATTTTCAATTTGTTTGAAAGCCTCTGGGGCTATTCAAAAAACATTTTGATTTGTGATGTTAAAGAAGCATCTGAAGTAGTTAATCATGATAAAGGTCTCATGTCCTTCTTGACCTCTTGCTGCTTTTTGTTCTCAGTCCACCAGATAACCCATTTGTATCTTCCCAACTATGAGGTTGGTCAGCACCCAACCTCCAGGTCTCCTGTGGACAAGGATCAGAACTGAACCCTTGAGGTTTTTATTTTTGGGAGGGGGTGGCTTTTTGGGTCACACCCGGAGATACACAGGGGTTACTCCTGGCTCATGCACTCAGGAATTACTCCTGGCATTGCTCAGGGGACCATATGGGATGCTGGGAATCAAACCCATGTTGGCCGCATGCAAGGCAAATGCCCTACCTGCTGTGCTATCACTCCAGCCCCCAGAACTGAACCCTTGAGGCAGCTCAGTGAATGCTGGGACTTTCCTGCATATCAATCTTCCCTTCAGCAACTCCTGCACCAGTGCTTGGTCCCCCATCTACTAGGTTCCATTTAAGAGAAAATGCATGTATGATTTACAATGTATTTTGACTACATCCATTTTTTATTTACAGACATGGGGAGGCCACAAGGCAGACGGCAGAATGTGACACAGAAGTCCAACAAATTCTAATCATTTGCTTTCTTTTTTTGCAGAGAAGCATGATAGAATGACCAATAAAACTTTCATAAAACACATCATGAAGGGCTGGAGCGATAGCACAGCAGGTAGAGTGTTTGCCTTGCACACGGTGGATCCGGGTTCAATTCCCAGCATCTCATATGGTCCCCTGAGCACCGCCAGGAGTAATTTCTGAGTGTAGAGCCAGGAGTAACCCCTGTAGATCGCCAGGTGTGATCTACAAAAGCAAAAAAAAAATCATGATAAAATTTAGGGAGCAAAGGAAAACAGAAATTTGAAGGTGAGAGATTTTTCAATTTCTTTATATTAAGAGCATGTCCATGTGCTTTTAAAATGAGTAAGCATTGGCATCAAAGTACAGTACATTTAGATTTCCTTAAATATCTGATAGAAAGTTATATATCCATTTATTTTAAAAACCAGTATTCAGGGACCAGAGAGACAGTAAAGCAGTTTATGCACTTCACTTTGCATATGGCTGACATGATTCAATCCCTAGAACCATATGTGGTTCCCTGAACACCATCTAGAGTGGCCCCTGTAAGAAGGCAGCTGGAATAGAGAAGGGTCACTAAGAAAATGATGGCTGAAGGAATCGGTTGAGATGGAAGATGTGTGCTTAAAATAGATAATGGATCACACATGATGACCTCTCAGTGCCTGTATTGCAAACCATAATGCCCAAAGTAGAGAGAGAGCATGGGAAATATTGTCTGCCATAGAGGCTTGGGGAGGGGGGGAAGGGGGCTACACTGGGGAGGTTGGTGGTGGGTAATGTGCGTTGGTGGAGGGATGGGTTTTTGATCATTGTGTTATTGTAACCCAAACATGAAAGCTTGTAACTATCTCATGGTAATTTAATAAAACTTTAAAAAAAAAGAAAAAAAATGAGTGGCCCCTGAGCACAGAGTCAAGAGTAATCTCTGAGCACTACTGAGTATGTTCCACAAAATAATTAATTACACTTAAAATTCAAAATCAAAACCAGTGCTTACGAATGCTGAATGTTGCTATTCAATTTTTCCAACTATTCAAATCGATGACTACTGAGGGTCCTGTAAGGGCTAAGTTAGAGAGCCCTGGTGGATGTGGAGAGTGTTTTCAGCTTTTCATTATCTCTGCATAGGGAAGTGCTCACAGGACACTTGTGCCTGCCTTCTGCTGGGACTGGGCTCCTTTCTCCTTCCTGTCTCACTTCCAATCACCTAGTAGACTTGGGGCCACACATTCACTTACTTCAGCTGGAACAAAACGCACCACCCAGTTCAATCCCCTTCTCCCTAAATGGAAATTTCAGGTCTTCTCCACTTTCCAATACTTTGCAGTGACCTGCAGAAGCACATGTTTGGTGTTCCTTACCTAATCTTGTAGCTGCTGATGTGGTCCAGGCACAGAGCAGGCAGAGGAGCCTGCCCACTGGGCTCCAATAGCAGGTCCTGGGCCCTCAGGTTCTGCAGGTCTGTATGAAGTGCGAACAGGTGCCAGAGGAAGGCAGCCTTGTCTTTACCAGAGATGCTTCCAGAAGTCTAGTTCCACAGAGAGAGAGAGAGATGTGTTTCTCCTGACAAGCCCAGAACTCTAAAAAGGGTCTGATGTATACTTATGTGTGTGTATCAATGTGTGTCGGTGTGTATGAACTTTCCTGCTGCATGAGTGTGAGTCACATGTGCAGTGTGTCTAGTGTATGTAAATATGGGTATGTGCTGTCTGAATACATGTGTACATTGCATGTAAATTGTGTGTGTGGTATGCAAATGCATGTATATTATATGTGCATATCTGTAGGGGGTAAGTTTCTGTTTATATTGCATGTGAATTTACATATCGTGTGCAAATGCATGTGTGTGTTATGTGTGAATTTTTTTCTGTTGTGTGTGGGTATGGTGGTTTTTCTGTTGTGTGCATGTGTAGTATGAATGCATGTGTATATTATGCATGAATGTGTGTGGTATGTGAATGTATGTGGTGTGAGAGTACCAAGTGTATTGTGTGTAAATGTATGTGCATTGCACATGTGAATGTGTGTGTAGTATGTATTTACAGGGGAATAGGGTCCCCTAATTCCTGTCCAGTTCTCAGCTCTGAGCCCTCCTTTATAACTCTGACATGCAAAGATCACTTTTCCTTTATCACTCTTCTTTTCATAACTGGTAATTGTGTGTAATTTATATGTCCATTTGTTTCATGCATTTCCCTCCTTTACCCTAAGAGGACAAGAATGGGACCATATTATTCTCATGATACATTTCCCAACAACATACAGTGCCCAAAGATGAATAAGCTTCATCAACTTAATCACCCCTGAATGCATGCATGGTTAATAAGTGGATTCTGCAGAAGCCTTTGTAAGCACACACCCAGGCTTTTATTCCTGCCTGACACATTTATTTTTTTTAAATCTGTCATTGTGGAGGAAATAAATTTTAACAGATTTTTCACTAGTTAGCAGATAGTAAGCATTGGCCACTCAAGCCTATTTTTGAGAACACTGAATATGGCTTTCATATCTCTTATGTTGAAAAATTTAAAAACTACCCACCTTAATTTTAAATTGTTCTTCAAAATATGCCAAAACTGACACACAGTACTCAGTGTTGAGAATTCTGCGTGTCTTCTACCACCAGACTTTATGTTTCCTGTTCTATCT
Source organism: Sorex fumeus (assembly GCF_029834395.1). NCBI lineage: Eukaryota > Metazoa > Chordata > Mammalia > Eulipotyphla > Soricidae > Sorex > Sorex fumeus. The sequence continues at coordinate 62,697,370 of NW_026606063.1, read as the reverse complement.
TGTTTTATGTTACTGTAGGTGGCCTTCTCAGATCCATGTTTCCCAACCCAAAGCCTCAAGCCATACACCTTATTGAGGACGCGTAAGATCAGGACCTTTGACGCTGTCAATTTTCCTGATGTCCCTGAGCAGAAACCTGGAGCCCCTTGTGCAATGCCATGAGAAAGATGTTAGCCTTGCTCCTTTAGGAGTACTTACAAGGAAAGAAGATTTGACTTTTCTTAGGGAAACTCTTCCTTCCTATCAGTACCAGACTGGCATAGGAGGACAAGGGCCAGGGGCCATTGGCCATTCAAGAGGACTATGCAGGTACACACCTGTAAGTTATCTAGGTGTATGCATTTTCTCATAGCTTACAAACTATGAAGTACAAAAGGAAACTATCTAGTAAGCAATTTTCTGGGGGAAGTAGTGTCCATGTGGTATAATACTGGATAGTGATGCATGTGCTAAAGCATTTATGGTTTCAGTGAATAGAGGAAATAACTAAACAGTGAATCACAATCTGCATCAGCCTTTCTTTGTGCAAATTTGGTTTAGAATGATACCATTGGTATTATGAAACTGAGAGGTCAAAATGTGTTCACTTAGAAGTGAATAAATTCGCAGTCATTTCCAGATCTGGTTTATAGGGAGTCCAGTGTCCTTCCATTCTGCTAGAATAGCGGTGGATGCATTTCAGGCCTGTGGAATGCCTTTATGTATTCACTTCAAGAAGCAGGGGTATTTGTAATCACAAATCCCTGCCATACCTGGAGCTTTCCTGTGGATGAAGAAGGGAGGAAAAACACCAAGAACAAAGCAAATAAAAATACACCAGAGCTATTACATTAGAAGGTGATCAATATAAAGCTGAAGCTTTATATTGGGCTGGAGCGATAGCACAGCCTGTAGGGCTCTTGCCTTGCATGCTGCTGACCCAGGCCGACCCCAGTTCGACCTCCGCCCCTCTCAGAGAGCCCAGCAAGTTATGGAGAGTATCACGCCCTCACAGCAAAGCCTGGCAAGCTAACCATGACGTATTTGATACGCCAAAAACAGTAACAAGTCTCACAATGGAGACATTCCTCGTGCCCGCTCAAACAAATTGATGAACAATGGGAGGACATTGCTACAGTGCTACAATATAAAGAGAATCATTCTTGCACATGAACAGGATACATGCCCCATCAACTGAGCACCTACTAAGAGTGCTCTTCGTGTAGGGAATTCATCTCACACTAAGTCTGCAAGATACACTCATCTTAATTGAACTTAAAGAGATGAAAACTTTGAGGTTAAGTGATTTGTAGCAGTCCTCAATTTTAAAAGGTAGTGGGATTAAAATATGAATCCAACTATTTTACTGAATAATCATCATCATGTTTTTAACATATATTCACAAGTACTATATGCATTCTAATTTGCACCAGTTTAGTAATAAATGATTATTTTTTTATTTTTTTATTAGTGAAACACCATGAGGTACAGTTATAGGCTTACAAATTTTGTGCTTGGGTTTCAGTTATACAATGATCAAGTGCCCATCCCTCCACCAGTGCCTGTCATCCATCACCACGGGTCCCAGCATCCCCCCCCCCGTCCCATCCCCCCCCCCCCCCCCCGTCCCATCCTGCCTCTGTGGCAAGGTATTCCCCCTTGTTCTCTCTCTCTTCTTTTGGGTACTGTGTTTTGCAAGAGAGGTTTTGAGTGGCAATCATGTTTGGTCTATAGACTACTTTTAGCATGCTTCTCCCACCCTGGGAGGGTCCTCACAACACCCTTCATTTGGTGCTCTCTTCTCTATCTGAGCTTCTTTTCACCTAGAACGTGTGGCTGGCCTTCCATTCATGGAGCAAAATTCCTGGTACTAATCTCAGCCATTCCTGGGTGTCACCTTTTCATAATGTCTTTGTTTTCTCGGGTGTACTGGGCTGGAGAGCCCGGCAAGCTACCGAGATGTCTCACCCACACGGTAAAGCCTGGCAAGCTACCCGTGGCGTATTTGATATGCCAAACACAGTAACAACAAAGTCTCACACTGGAGACATTACTGGGCCTGCTTGAGAAAATCAATGAACAACGGGAGGACAGTGACAGTGACAGTGACTGGGCTGGAGCGATAGCACAGCAGGTAGGGCGTTTGCCTTTGCGCGGTCGACCTGAAGTCTCACAATGGAAATGTTACTGGGCCCGCTCGAGAAAATCGATGAACAACGGGAGGACAGTGATCCAGTGACTCTGGAAAGAGGAAAGTTCTCACTCCTCCGACAGATGAGGAATCTGAGATTTGGCAAGAACGTTGTGTAGTCAAGCCAGGCAACCTGACTCCACTTCTCCTCCACCTCCTCTCCTAGTGGACTTCATGTTGAAAGAGAATGATTTGACTCAATTGGTTTCTTCCTCTTTTTGTTTCTTAATAAAGGAACAAGACAAAAAGAAAAAAAAAGAGAATCATTCTTGAAGTATAATAGACATGTTTGTCATTATATTAGTTTCACGTGAACAACAAAATAATTAGATGTTTATATACAATGAAAAATGATATATATATATAACATGGCACTCCCATCAATTCTTATCAGTTTTTCATATTTTCAGTACTGTATTGCTGTCTACACAAGCTAGAAAGAAGAACATTTTTAAAAGGGGGTCAGAGAGATGATGAACTGAAAGACAGTTGAGAATTGTAATTATTTAAAAGGTGTTAGGGTAGGTGATTTTCAAGGTGGCATTTGAGCAGCAGAAGGCAAGTTATGTGGGTTGCAGGAAAGAATTATTTAGAGGGATAATGGTGTAGTTTTTCAATTTAGTGCAGAATTTCTAAACTATGAGGGTATCATGGGGTAAGGGGAACAGTGTGGCAGAAGAGGGTCTTAGAATCTGTAGTTTGCAGGGCTCAGGAGAGCCAGAGGGGCCCTGGAAGGGAAAGCTGGAAGGACTGGTGGCAATGATCAGTGTGGAGTAAAGAGTCCTCAACTCTATATGCAGAAAGTTCATCCTTGCTTAAAGCAGGGGTTGGGGAGGGGGACCCCTACTTCAGCAGGGAATGTCAGCATACAGGCTGTTTTCTGATCTGGTTACTGGACTGGTTGTTCAGCCTAGAACTATGAGGAATGATTCTGTATCTCTTCACTGCCCTCCCGTTGATCATTGATTTGCTCGAGCAGGCCCAGTAACGTCTCCATTGGAGACTTTGTTGTTACTGTGTTTGGCATATCGTCACGGGGAGCTTGGCAGACTCTGCCGTGCGGGCGAGATACTCTCGGTAGCTTGTCGGGCTCTCTGAGAGGGGCGGAGGAATCAAACTCGGGTCGGCCATGTTGGCTGTGTGCAAGGCAAACGCCCTACCGCTGTGCTATCGCTTATGGGGAGAACAATGACACCAGCTCCCTGGGTGGCCTTCACAGTGTGTGGCAACAGTTCAGGTAAGCAGCTCTCTCCCAGGCTCAACTCAGACGGAAGACTCAGAGCTTTCTCCAGGATAGCAAAGAGCAATGGGTGGTAAGTCCACATCAGATCCCACAGACTCCAACTCTTACAGGTCCTTTATTTTCTGGAATAATAGGACCTGTTAGGTCCTTTATTTGCTGACCAAACTTAGTGAAATAAAACACTGTGTGAGCGATAGAAAGGCAAGACAGAAACCAGATTTATTTATCAGGAAGCCACCAAGTAAATGAATGACTTTCTGGAATGTCATTTACTTGTCCCTTCAGATTCTTCATTTAGACATTGCTTTCAGTCATTCTTAAAATCTTTTAGTTTTGTTTGTTTGTTTTGTGCCAACCCTGTATTGCTCTGGGTTTACTCTTGGCTCTGAGCTCAGGGCTCAATCCTGGTGGGGCTCAGGGGGCAATACTGGATACCAGGAATTGAACCTGAGTCAGCCCATGCAAGGCAAGCACCCTACCCACTGTACTATCTCTTCTTCCCTTTCATTCAATTTTTTTTAAATTTTTATTAGTGAAGCACCATGAGGTACAGTTGTACACTTACAAATTTTTGTGCTTGAGTTTCAGTTATACAATGATTGAGTACCCATCCCTCCACCAGTGCCCATTCCCCACCTCTGATGCTCCCAGCATCCCTCCCACCCACCCCCTAACCCCCCAACCCCACCCCTCCCCTGTGGCAGGGCATTCCCTTTTGTTCTCTCTCTCCTTTTGGGTGCTGTGGTTTTCAAAAGAGGCATTGAGTGGCAATGATGTTCGGTCTATAGTCTACTTTCAGCATGCATCTCTCATCCTGGGAGGATCCTCCCAACACCCTTTACTTGGTTTTCCCCTCTCTATCTGAGCTACCTTGGTTTGGGAAACCCTCCCTCTCCATTTGCCTTGTCTACAGTACCCTGACTGGTGCGTCCTGAGTTGTTAGTTCCACAGGGCTTTAACATTTTTAAATTTAAATTTTACATTTTCCTTCAGACTCACAAAACAGTAGCACTACACGAGGACAAATGTCTCCTCACAAGAGACACACAATCCGTGAAGGGATCAGTTTTCAAAAAATCTTCTAAACCAGATTTGGCATAGTTAGGTATGGGGTGGGAGGAAGCAATTTTATTCTTATTTAAAATTTCCTGATTTTTCATTACTTAAAAATCTGCTTTGTACTTTAATAGCCACTCTGGGAGAACTTTCTGTATTTCCTGACTTGGTCTTTTCTTTTTGATCCTAAAAATCAAACAGCAAAATTTTGTGCCTCTTGCCCAAGCAAGTCACATGGTTCTTCATGCCTTTGGGGGTTTTTTTTGGTTGTTGTCTTTTTGTTTGTTTGTTTGGGCCACACTGGCAGTTCTCAGGGGTTACCCCTGGCTCTGCACTTAGGAATCAGTCCTGGTGAGCTTGGGGGACTATATGGGATACTAGTGATTAAATCTGGACTGGAGCGATAGCACAGCGGTAGGGCGTTTGCCTTGCACGCAGCCAACATGGCCGACCCGAGTTCGATTCCTCGAGTTCGATTTGCCCGCTTGAGCAAATCGATGATCAACAGGAGGGCCTTTTTATTAAATCTGGACTGACAGCTTGCAAGGCAAATGCCTTACCCGTTGTACTATCACTCAGGCCCTTACCATTGGCTTCTGATCCTGGGAAATAAAGATTTAAGTTTATGGGTTTGCTCATCAACTCCTTGATGGGTGCTGGCTGAATAAACCTTGGAAACATTCCAGAGAGAAGGAAGATGCAAGGATCCTTATCTTTTTAGCAATCCCACCTAGTCGGTTCTTTTCACCTTTCAAGAGAATTCTGGACTTGAGAATTCTGAGTGAATTTTGGCCTTTAAATTTGTAGGTCAAACTGGCTACACACAGAGCTGGAACTTTTCCATCATCTGTGGAAATGTGGGAGGATGGTAATCCTTTTATCTTAAGTGTTATCCTTTTTTTCAAGTGCTTTCTAGATAAAAGGAAAGCTTAAAGTTCCACATTATGTCTGGGTCATAAAAAATGGCTTCCAATTGAAAGTAGTTACAAGTGAGAACCAGTCATCTACATCTCAATTTTTTATTTGTTTTAAATGAAAGAGGAAGAAAGATCAATTAGTATGTTGAAAACTCTATTAATATTTTTCTGTGCAGTTAGTTCAGAGTGAAGAATTGGTGCTGCCTAGGTAAGTAGATGTAAAATAAAAGAGCTGTAGGGCAGGAAGAAAAAACAAAATCTTTTCACACAATCCCTCCTCTCCAGTGTAGATGCTGAGACCAGTGGAGAACCCATGTTCTCCCAACCCAAGGTTCCCACAAAATCCATAGACCCATTTATCTACCAAATCTTAGTCCCGAGCCTGGGATGCAAAAGCTATGCAAAAGCTCCATCATGCCTCTAGTTTCAAATTTTGCAAACTAAAGCCTTCTGAAGACCATGCATTTATCTTAGCCCACTGCTTCCCCATCTACTTGCCAGAGAGTTGACCATTAGCACCCTACTCCTGGTTAATCACACCCAGGGAGGAATTGCACCAGGCTCCTCTGTCATCAGAATGTAATAGCATGCTCAGGGTTCTTGTCCTCAGACAAACAAGACTGAATTCAATAGAAACTTTGAGTAAAAGAAGGGAAAGTCAGGGAAGCTGACCCTGGAGGTAAGAAGGTAGGTAGGAAGATATGCAAAGGATGGGGGAGGACTTCTCTTTTTGCATTCTTTTTGCTGTGGGGACCAGGGTGGGTGAAAACTGCATTGGACTTAAGATGTGTAAAATAGTAAGATAAAAGAGCTGTGGAAGAACAGGGTGTTTGAAAAGATTACCATCTGCACATCCAGGCGGTATCATGGAACCATTTTCAGAAATTTTATGTGAGGCCATTCTCTTTCTAGTCTCATCTTACCTGTTTCTTCATGTGCCCATACTCAAATAGCACATTAGTATTCTTTCCAAATGGCCATTCTGCTGGAAAAAAAGAGTGAGCAGACATGGAGCCATGGAAAGAGCAAACCTGCAGCAATTAAAGGCACCCCCCCAACCCCAAACTGTTATAAGACCTCACAAGAGATAATGGTGCCAGCTATTCCCCCACCAGACCTCCAAGACCCACCTGTCTCATAGCTGGCAGAGCAGAAACATGGCTTTCTCCTAGGAACAGAAGTCTTACTTGAGCCTATGCAGTTCCAATCACTCTCATATCTGGTCCTTTTCTGTAATGATCACTATCAGAGTATTTTTTTAACTCATCCACATGCTTGACATTTGCCTTTTTGCTTCTGTTCTGGTTTCTTCATCGGTGCAGGTGACTGAGACAGAGCATTATATAGGAAGGAAAACATTCAGTGGGCCCCATCACTTGGTCCCTTGTGGATGAGTTGAGTGTATTCTTACAAAAGAGTCTATTCTTGGTAGAAAGCATAGCGAGTCATAGTGCTTACATTTTATTTATCTTTTCCTTAAAAAAAAATTGAATGAGACTCACAAATAAATCTTGAAAGAAAGCCACAAGCTTCAGAAATGCGTTCACACCCCAGGCCAGACTGAATTCATCCAGGGCACCTTGGAGGTGGGTGAGAGATCCCAGCACCAACCTCAATAGAACTCTAGAAGCCCCAAACCTCCAGAACCCAATTTCCACCATGCTCACAGCCAATCTTCACAGGCTCAGGATGAGCTCCTCATGCATGAGAATGAATCTGCTGAAAAACTCAGGGATACGGGTTCTGTGACCAAAATTCTAGGCTCACATGGAGTCAGGAATGGGCGACCTCCCCACACCTCCCTGGGCATCGACCAGCCTGGCAGTCATGCCCATGAACTGCCTCTTGGCACCATATAAGCTCATAAACTCATGATCCAGATACTCACAAATAAATCTCATAAGAGAGCCACAAGTTGCAGAGATGCCTCTGGACCCCAAAGTCACCATCCAGTTAGTAATTTAACTCCAGCTCTATCACTCTATTAAAAATTTTAGAATTCTGGGGCTGGAGGGATAGCACAGTGGGTCGGGCATTTGCCTTGCACACGGCCGACCCCAGTTCGATTCCCAGCATCCCATATGGTCCCCTGAGCACTGCCAGGGATAATTCCTGAGTGCAGAGCCAGGAGTAACCCCTGTGAATCGCCAGGTGTGACCCAAAAAGCAAAATAAATAAATAAATTAAAATTTTAGAATTCCATGGGCTGGAGCGATAGCACAGCGGGTAGGGCATTTGCCTTACACGCAGCCAACATGGCCGACCCAAGTTCGATTCCTCCGCCCCTCTCGGAGAGCCCGGCAAGCTACCGAGAGTATTCGATATGCCAGACACAGTAACAACAAAGTCTCCAATGGAGATGTTACTGGGCCCGCTCGAGCAAATCGATGATCAACGGGAGGGCCTTTACTTATTACTAGAATTCCATGAGCTCGTGGCTTGTGGCCATGCAACATCTCATACTCTATGCCACTGATGTACCAAGAGTAGCACACCACATCTGATGCAGTGTAAAGCAGAAAGCAAACTTTCTCGGTTAAAAATATATATTAATACACAAGGCTCAATCTGTAACAACACGTTGGTAATCTCTTATACAAGAGCTTAATGGCTCCAAGGTGGATACAACAATTTTCACACACTTTCCTCTATGGAGACCTTTTTGGATTATTTTTAGTGGATAATTCATAAGAAGCAATACAAAATAAATTAGTTAGCATCTGCCTCTAGGGAAGGCTTGGGTGGTGGTGGGAAAATTCTAAATAATGGTGGTGGAAAGGTATAATAGTGGTGGGACTGGTGTTGGAATATTGAATGTAATAAATTTTTGTGAACAACTATAAAATAAATTTTAAAATTTTTTAAAAAGATTTGATTGAGGCATAATAGTTTACAATGATGCTATAATCACTATTTTTATACCTTTTTATAGTGGTGTTATGTTTTATTGTATACATAACATACATATACATAAATACACATTTTTCATTGTATACAAAATATACATTTTTTATCCGTTTGTCCACTGTTAGACTCTTAAGTTGTTTTGGATATTGAGACTAGTGATGTAATAAATGTAAGGCATACATTTCCAATGCGTGTTTATATTATTTTAAAAAAAGTTTTAAAAAAAGTTAAATTATTTTATTATAGGGCTGGAGCGATAGCATAGCAGGTATGGCGTTTGCCTTGCAAGCGGCCAACATGGCCGACCCGAGTTTGATTCCTCCAGCCCTCTTGGAGAGCCCAGCAAGCTACCGAGAGTATCTCGTCCTCACGGCAAAGCCTGGCAAGCTACCCGTGACGTATTCAATATGCCAAAACACAGTAACAATTGTCACAGTGGAAATGTTACTGAGCCCGCTCGAGCAAATCAATGAACAACGGGACAGTGACAGTGATAGTGATTTTATTATTGATTTCCAAGCCCCTTTTTAACATTATACAATGACTTACAATTGTGTGCATACTAGATTTTCAAGCATACAGTATTCCAACACCAGTTCTACCACCAGTGTCAACTTTCCTTCACCAGTGTCCCTATGACCCCAATCTGCCTCCTTAACAGACACATTTTTTCAAGATTAATTATTGCCATTTGAGTCCCATGCAACAGTACTAATGGCTCTGTGATTTAGAACCATCATATGTCATATCTCTGAACTATTGGTATGTTGAAGGGCCCTGACCCTTGCCCCAAATATCTTCTGTCTTCTTATTTCTTCCTTCATTTATCTCCTGCCTTTTTATTTCTATAATTTAGGGCTAAGAGTATGTCTAAGTTTGGTACTGTGCTTCCCTTGTCATGATATTACATCGATAAGTGAACCACCCATTTTGTATTTGACCTTTTCTGACTTACTTAATATGATACCTTTCATGTGCTCACATTTTAGTCACCTTGCTAATAAGTATTTTCTGCAACATTTATGGACTGGTTAGACATTCAGAAATATGCTTTCTCTTGCTGAATCTCTGTATGACATACCAAAGCCCATAGCCCCTGCCCTCCTTCTACACTTTTTCATCATATCTTGGGCCTGTGCAATACAAAAAGTAAATATTTGGCAAGTATCCAACATATTTGATTAATGCAGACAAGTTATCTGAGCAATTTAGACTGCAAAGTAGATTTTTCAAGACACTAAGCCACTGCACCTTGTCAGTCCTGGACATTTATCAAATGAAATGGAAAAATGCCAAGACACCATCTGATGATGCTGTACTACAAAGTTATAGCCCATGAAAGAAACTTGATTCTGTTTGCTTGAGGTCTATGTAATGATTGAATGAGAACTTCCATTCTTCATCTGCTCTTAAAATTAAGGTATCATTTTCTTTTCCCCAGAAGTTTTAGAGTATTAGCTGTGAAATTTTTACATGAAACTTTAGGAGGAATCCTAAGAGGTAAATAGAGCTGCTCTATCTTTTTACACACAAAACTAACACACCTCATCCCTCACCCCCAAACACTTAGAGTATTTTTGAAAATTCACGCTAATTTATAGAAAATTCATCATTGGCCAAGTCTAGTTGTTCAATTTATGTAGGTCTGCAAAAAGAAAACTCAATAGATAATACATTCAAATCAGCATAATTCCAGGAGGTTTTATCTTTAAAGGTGTGGCATAGTATAGGCAGCTATAGTGGAGGGCAGGAATTTAGGGAGATCACAGTGTAACTGCTATATCTTCAGTCAGGGAGGGAGAAATGAGATCTGGAAGGTGAGAGCTGACTTTGAGAGGAACACAGATAATCTGTTGAGTTGGAAAGAAAAAAAAACAGGGAATTCGTATTGTGATTTTTCTCCTCCCTTCCCTATCTTTCAATCTCCTGCTGTGTTTCCCATGAGTTCAATCATAGACCATGCCATGGACAAGAAAGTCCTTTTATAACTGTCCAGATGGGTTAGGGTAACAAAAAAGAGTGTAAAGAAACTTTGGAGCAATCAAATTTCCTGGTACTCTTGCCCTTAACATTGCATTCACAACTTGATGGACACTCAGCTTCATAACAGGTTTTCTGGTGTCAGACTGGCTTGCAAACTGAAGCAGACTACTTGTTCTCAAATATGGCTGAAGATTAGGTTGTAATACTTTCAATATTTGCCTTTTCCTCACTTAGGGTGCTTGGACACTGCTAGACTATCCCACGCAATGAATGTAAAGATGATACTTTAAAGACCTTTTACTCTTAACAGACCCCATTTCCCATTTCATGGTACTTGAGAGTTTGATAGAACTCAGAATGGTGCACTAAAATAAGTTTCTCATCAACTACATTTAGTTATGAGTGCAGAGAAATGTCAAATTTCCCTTACCCACAAGAGCCCCTTATTCCTATTTTCTAATATTTAGAAATGCCAGGTCATTCCACCTGGGTACCTCCTACCTTTCCAACAGCTGGCGAAGATGCAGATGCCTTTCAGTAGCAACCCTGAATTCTGCAAGCTGGCAAATGCATTGCTTATGCTTTGATTTTTATGTTCCTGGCACAAGGCAAGCCCTCAACTGATATTCATTAAATAATAAGTACATTCTGTATGTGATATCTCCTCTGTTGTACCTTTCTATTTCAATTTTTTAAGCTAAGTAATATGCAACTGCAGTTTGAGGCTCCTGCTGTTTTACTAAACATCAAGACTTGTCATCCTTAGTGTTATACCAAACTCCAGTGCCTATGTTATTTTAGACATTTCGAATAAAATAAGAATGGCATAATTTTAGAAACCAGATAATAAGGTATCTTATTATCTCATTCTTACTTTGAACAACTTGGCAGGCTTCTGAATGTAACCTGCCCACATGGCAGAGTCTGGCAAACTCCCCGTGGCGTACCCAATATGCCAAATACTGGTAACAATGATGGGTCTCATTCTCCTAACCCTGAAAGAGCCTTGAATATGGCACTTTTTAAAATCTCAGGGCTAGGACAAAGGAGACGTTACTGGTGCCTGCTCGAGGCAATCGACAAACAACAGGATGATCATGATCGTGAATTTTAGAAATACTAAATATCTGTTATTTTGACAGGGTTACCATAGCAAAGGGTTACCATACCATAGCAGTTGGGACTGGAGAGAGTAAAGCCGGTCGGGTGTCTGCCTTGCACATGGTTGACCCAGGTTCGATTCCCAGCATCCCATATGATCCCCTGAGCACCGCCAAGAGTGATTCCTGAGTGCAGAGCCAGGACTAACTCCTGTGCATTGCCGGGTGTGACTCAAAAAGAAAAAAAACACCTGCTTGGAGCGATAGCACAGCAGGTAGGGCATTTGTCTTGCACACGGCCGACCTGGGTTTGATTTCTCGGAGAGTCTGACAAGCTACTGAGAGTATCCTGTCCACATGGCAGAGCCTGGCAAGATCCCTGTGGCAAATTCGATATGCCCAAAACAATAATAACAATTCTCACAATGGAGATGCTATTGGTACCCACTCGAGCAAATGATGAACAATGGGAGGACAGTGCTACAGTGCTACAGTGCTACCATAGCAAAATGCCACCGACTAAGGGCTTAAACAACAGAAACACTGTTTTGTAGTCTGAGAAGCTAGAAGTTTCAGGTCAAGGCTTAGCAGGGCTGGCTTCTCAGAGACCATGATTTTTGGTTTCCAGATACCCACTTTTCTCCCTCTGTCTCCTCACAGTCTCTTCTCTCTGTGCATGCATGGGTTCAAATGTCTTCTTCACATGTAAAACCCAGCAATATTGGACACACTAACGTCCTCAGTCCAATTTAATTGACTGTTTAAAGACACGTTCCTAAATAAAATCACACTCTAAGGCACAGGTGATTAGTTCTGCAACTTGAATAAGGACTTTGGTATGAATCATGGGGGTTGGGATGGTAGATATAGTTAAGCACAGAACAAAGAGTCACCAAAGATAATGTTCACTCTTATCCCTTTGTAGGAATTTCCTCCAAAAATATCCATCATAATTGTATCTTTTTGGATAGTTGTACACATGGGAACTAGCCATCACTTCACAAGCAAACTAATTTCTTTTTATCCTCAGTCAGGGTCACGGTCACCCCATTGTTCATCGATTTGTTCCAGCGGGCCCAGTAACGTCTCCTTCATGAGACTTGTTATTACTGTGTTTGGCATATCGAGTACGTCACGGGTAGCTTGCCAGGCTCTGGCGTGCGGGCGAGATACTCTCGGTAGCTTCCTGGGCTCTCTGAGAGGGGCGGAGGAATCGAACTCAGGTCGGCCATGCTGGCTGTGTGCAAGGTAAACGCCCTACCGCTGTGCTATCGCTCCAGCCCGTGCTATCATCAGTAACATTATTTTATTTGATTTTGATTTTGGGGCCACGTCTGGTGGTACTCAGGACTTACTACTAGCTCTGCACTTAGGGATCACTCCTTGAGGGCTTGGGAGAAACATGGGATGGCAGGAATTTAATATGGGTTGGCCGTACCTACTGTATTATCTCTATGTCCCTGACAATGTATTTTTTTCTGGACAACACTGAATGCTAGAAAATTTGCCCATGTTGAACTAAATCAAGCAAGCATTAACACTGTTCTTTAGCCTGCTGTTTCCAGGAATACCAGTGAATAAGGGGGTCTTCTCCCTAGCTCTTCATTGACAGACTTTGCTTCTCTTCTGACCCTGGAAAGGGGAGTATGTGTTCATTGGACCCCAACTGAGAGTACTCAGTCCAGACAATTAGAACTATACAAATCCTGGAGAGAGCCTTCTCTGAAACTTGCCAAAGTGGAAAGCCAAGTTCCTGCGCCAGGATTGATTCCTCACCATTGTCTTTTCCCAGGGTTCAGATGAGGGAGGAGTGGGCTGATGTTGGAAATTGTCCTCCTTCCTCCCACATGTTCACCAAGGAATTGTCCATTTCCCGAGTCCCACGCAGAATTCCGAATCTACATGTTCTTGTGCAGCTGCCAACATTTTCGTAGTTCTTTAATGTTGACAAGGATGAATCAGTCCCATAGATTTGGGTTATGAACAGAGAAGTCTTTGTTCCTTAGACTACAATATTTGCAAGTAAAAGCTGTACAGACAGGCCAAGACCATGGCAGCTGCCTGCCAATCACCCACTGCTTTTGGCCAACAGTGCCAGCTTAGAGAGCAGTCCAGCCCTGCAGTGTAGCCCGAAGTCCAGCCCACGGGCAGGAAATCTGCTTCCTTTTGGCCTAAATCAACCCAAATTTCAACATTTCCCTGCACTTTCAATATTTTTAATACCATGGCAGCTTAAACGTTTCAGAAGTATGGTTCTAATCAGGCCATGTTCAGTAGTTCACCATTGCCTACCAGATTCAGGTCACACCTATCAGACGATCCCAAGTGTGGTGTTGATTATATTTCATTTTCCAGTTCTCTCTCTGCACTCAGTAGTTGAGCTCAATAACAGCATCATCTGGATTTCCTAGCCCACTTCTAGTTACTCTTTTGAGCCATGGGTTAAAGCAGAAAGAAACTGAAGGATGAGGAGCGAGAGAGGATGGACATTTCTGCCTCTTGCTCCTGCTGGAAGCCAAGTTTTCTCAGTAAGGACTCCATCCTGTTGCTGTCTGATTCTTCTACCAGGCTCTGGCTTCTGCTTGGCTCCTTCCTCACCAGATCTAAGGGTTATGGGTTTCCCTCTGTCAGCACCATCTGAATGCCTTTATATCTCTAGCTTGGTTCCTCAATCCTATCCATGGCCTCCTGACCAGGCTGACTTCCATTATATGTCTTGGCAAGACTGTAACTAATGTAATGTAACAGTACATATACCAGCCAGAAAGGAGCATTTTTACCTCTCTATTCTTCTTAGCCTTTCAAACACATACCCTGAGCCTCAGGAAAAATCTTTTAACTGTGCAAAAGACAGAGGCCCTCAACTCTTAATATCAGAATTACTTCTACATCAATATTAAAAAATAATACCATTTGGGCCCGTCCTTAGAAAGACTGTTTCACTGATGTGAGTAGAGAATACCCATAGCTCAGGCAGAGTCTGAGTGTACAGAGGCTGGCCAACCTGGGTAGCCCAGGGCCCACACATTACTTACTTAAAACATTTAGGTGATTTTGATGCAGCCAAGACTGAATGCTATTGCCCTGAATACCATGATTCTCATCCTTCCCCCTCAGCATGTACTTTCCCTTCTCTGCAGAATAAGCCCCACTTTTCTCCTTCCCATCACCAGGCCATGAAAAGCACCTTCCAAGCACATCACCCATGGGTTTGTAGATACATTTTTACCCCAATTCTACCCTACCCGGTCTGACATTCCAGTCCCTTGAATTCTCCTATTATTTATTCCTTCCCTGTGGTACTTCTCCTTTTGTAATTTAAAGACAGTTGTTAGGTTGAGTGGCCTTGTCACCAACATAACACAAGAGACGCTGGTCTCTTCCTATAGACACATAGACTCTTTCTATGCTTGGAAGGACTTCCTTTTCAACCAGGGAGCAAGACTTCAAACAATATAGGTTTGAGTGTCTCTTGTAACTTAATCTGATGTTCTGTTCTCATTTTCCCAAATGAAATAGGTTAGAATTGTGGCCTGGGAATTCAGCTCCAGTGACAGAGTCTATACCTTGCATGTGTGATACCAGTTTAAGTTTGGCATCACAAACTCCCAGAATATTACCACCACAAACAAAATAATAATAATAATTAAAAAATCAAAAGGCTCAATTTCTAAACCTTTTGTCCTTACACATTCCTAAATTGTAACCACATAATTTTAAGGTGCTTTCTAGGGAACTGAGGAGAGAGTAGAAGCAGGCAAGGTATTGCCTTGCATGTAGCCGACCAAGAACCCTGGCACTCCATATGGTCCCCTGAGCTCTGCTAAGACTGATCGCTGATCACAAAGCCAGAAATAAGCCCTGAGCACAGCTAGCTGTGACCCCAAAACACACAAACCAGAATCAAAGAAAAAAGTATTCTGTAAAATTAATTACTTAAATTATGCTGCAAAAGTGTCTTATTTACATATTACCTCTAAGTATTGGGGGTTGGAGTGATAGGGAATTTGTCTTGCCTGAAGCCGGCTTGGCTGAGCCAGGTTCGATGTCTCGGCCCCTCTCAGAAAGCCCCGCAAGTTACCAAGAATATCTCGCCCGCATTGCAAAGCCTGGTAAGCTACCCATGACGTATTCGATATGTCAAACACAGTAACAATTCTCACAATGGAGACATTACTGGGCCTGCTCGAGCAAATTGATGAACAACGGGAGGACAGTGCTACAGACAGTGCTCTAAGTATTGATTGTTACAAATCACAATCAATAAATAGAAGCACTGCTCCCAAAACATTTTGATATTTTTATAATCAAAAGTAAATATTCAGATTTCCATGTCCATTGTTAATACATGGAATATTGTGTAATAATGCCTCTACAAATAAATGCCTTCTTTCTTTTAAAAGATGAAGTAATGAAGCAATTTCACATGCTGGGCTTAGGCAAAAAAGAATCTCCCTCAGTTTATCAATAGTCAACAGAGGAGGCTCGTCAGAACTATTCACTTTCCTTCTCTCCCTCTCCTCCCAACACTTGGTTTCTCTCTAACCAACTGTCATACTCTTATATGCAAGATCCTCATTCTAGGATGACAATTCATCTACAATCATGCTTATAAATGGAGGCTTCCTGGGACTGGAGCGATAGCACAGTGGGTAGGGCATCTGCCTTGCACCCAGCCAACCCAGGTTTGAATCCCAGAATCCCATATGGTCCCCTGAGCACCACCAGGAGTAATTCCTGAGTGCAGAGCCAGGAGTAACCCCTGTGCATCGCCAGGTGTGACTCAAAAAGAAAAAAAAAAGAAAAGAAAAGAAATGGCAGCTTTCTGCTCCCATTCTGTTTCGATGCTTGGCTCATTTGAAAGTAAATATCATTCTTCATTGAATGAATCAAGGACACTGATTCTGGGAACTGCAAGATGAAAGAATAAAAATTCTGTGATAAGTAAGCAATGGTAAGCTCTTAGCTATAAGATGCCTTGGATTGCCTCACACTTCTCAGTGCCACAGGTGTTGATTTGTGAATAGAAGTGCCCAAAAAATCTCTGAAATAGGAGCTCAAACCTTCCTGGTTTGTGCCCTCTCTGCCTGGACTCTCTGCACTCACTGGGTTGTAACTACACTACTTTCTCCCTCCTCTCACAGCCTTCTAATTCTGTGAGATTATTCTGCACCCCAAGAGGCATTCCAATCCTCTATTTTGTCTTGGGTCTATACTCAGAGGTACTCCAAGCTTAAAACTGGTGCCGCACTCAGGGATCACTCCTGGTGGGCTCAGGGGGCCATATGGGGTGCTGGGGTTTTAACGTGGGTTGGCCACATGCAAGGCAAAAATGTACTATTCTATTCCTGAAAAGGTGATTTTTTAATTTCCTGGCACAGAAACCTGAGTCTTGCATGGTTCATGGTCATGAAACTCAGAACTCGAAGCCCTTGTCTTTGAAATAGGTTAGTTTAGTTCCTCTGCCCTTTCAGGAGCTATTTCTGAAATACTCAGTTACTCTGATGACAATCCTGAACATTACTTACTGTGATAGAAAAGTTTTTGACCTTGGACCATTTTCAAATGCCACCTTGTTTCTCAGTTGAAAAGTAATAAATGGCATTGCATATACTTACCCATTTTCAAATGCTACATTGTGTTTTCATGAAAAAAGAGCAATAAATTATATTGCATCCACATTACGCACAAACTGAAATCATATTTCAGATTCAATTGTTTTCAAGTATTTTTAGTTGTGCAGATTCTAATGACATACCTAATTTTTAATGCTTATACTCTTTTTTCTTAGAAGATTTCCCGTCAGTTCTAAAATATCCTGAGACAATTTATAAAAGTACTAGGACATAAGAATGTGCTTTCTGTGACTTGACAGGGGAAAGCCTTCTAAACATGATGCATTAGATGCTCAGAGCAGGTTTCATAGCCAAAACTATCACTTGGCAGTAAAACTGGATTTTCCTCTTCTAATTTAGGTCATGCTGTCTTTTGAAGTTTCAAGTAAACTCTCCCTACAAACCTAATTTAGAGGAAAAGTCTGAGAACTTGACAATGATGTTCGTTTAATTTTTGTAGAATATATCAGAGACAGAATATATACATCATGCCATGATTAAATGTCAGAGCTCAGATCGATGAGGAGTGTCCAGTTATTAACTGTCCCCAGTTACTATAATTGAGAAATTTGCTACCAGAACACCCATTTTCTGCAATTTTTACAATGAAAAAATAATAAAATCTATCTAAAAGAGTTTTAAGAGCAGTAAATGAGCTAGATAATTAGTTACACAGAGTTACTGACATGGAAATATGATGTATTTATATATATGCAGGAAAAACACATAAAAGAAAATTAAAAGGTCAAGTAAAATTCCTTTGGTTTTATCTTTTTATTTTTTATTGAATCACCATGTGATAGAGCATTACAAAAGTGTCCATGATTGTGTTTCAGTTACATAATGTTCCAACACCCATCCCTCCACCAATGTAATTTCGCAGCACCAGTGTCCACAGTTTCCTTCCCACCCCTTCAAGCCACCCCTCACCCTACCCTATTCTCTTCTCTCTCTTTTTCATTCTCTGTCTCATTTTAGGCATTATGGTTTGTGATACAGATGCTGAACGGTTATTATGCATACCCTTTACCTGCTTTCAACTCTCAGTTCTTGTCCAGAGAGATTATTTCAACTAGTATTGTCATAATGGACCCTCCACTATCTTAACTACTCTCAACTTCCACACCATTGACCAAGCACTGACTGGTCCTCCTGGCTCATTTTTCTTGCCCTTGCGTATTAGTTTCATAGTTTTTTTTATATCCTACAAATGAATGCAATCATTCTATATCTGTCCCTCTCCTTCTGACTCATTTCACTCAGCATGATACTCTCTAAGTCTATCCATTTATAGAAAATTCCATTGTTTTTATAAGGACTAGTTTTCCAAATATATGAGAGTGCTTACGACCTCATTAAGGAAAAAAAAACATTAAAATGGGCCAAAAATATAAATACTAAATAAGAGATTTATTTATTTTTCTTTTTTATGTAGGAATACTTCCATTTATTCCGCAACTGATTAGCTGATTGAATTGGGCATGAACTCCACCTAAATTTTTTTTTCATAATTTTATTTATTTATTTATTTTCCTTATATTTATTTATTGAATCACTGTGGGAATAATTACTAAGCTTTCAGGTTTAAGTCTCGGTCATGCAATGATCAAACACCTCTCCCTTCACCAGTACTCATTTTTCACCACCAAGAACCCCAATATACCCCCCTCCCACCCCTCCCAATGCCTGTGATGCAGATGATTTCCACTTAACTCTTCTCTACATTGATTACATTCATTATTTCGACAAAAGATGCACCATTATTGTTTAGATTTTCTCCCCCCAACAATCAGAATTGCTGAAAAGGCATTGTGAAATACTTCGTTTTCTACACCTGGTTATGAGAATCATATAATCTTGTGTGGCCACAATAGCAGCCTTGCGATTTTGGATTTCTGCAAAGAGCCAGATAATTACGAGATTGGTTTCTGTGTGTCTGGGAGGCAACTCATGACCTCGGTAGGGCATGAAGGACGAGCTGGTACCGCCCCCCTTCCCATGAGACTGCAGTTGCCCCATCAATGCCGGCTCATACCTGGCTTTCCAAGAAGCTCTGAGGCAGCGGCCACCTTGTATGTGGTCCACATGCATTTCTGCCCAAAGCTGTTGGGTTCCGAGATTTGTTTCTGAGTCTCTGGGATCATAGTCATTAATTAGCTTGATCAGGAGCCAGAGAGGCCGTTTGTAGGCGGCGACTCAGGGTCTCGTTGGGATGGGGAATAAAGGGGTGGTTCCACCCCCATCTGGTGAGGCCCCACGGGTCTTGTCACTGCAGGCCCAAACCTGACTGTCCAGTAGCCTCTGGAGGATGGTGGTCACTGGGCCGCCAAGGGGAACAGGCCAAGGCACGAAACCTATTCCCACCTGGATTGGCCCAGAGACAGTAACCTACTGCAGGAACAGGACGCATTTCTGCCAAAAGACTTTGGGTTCCAAGATTCGTTTCTGAGTCTCTGGGATCATGGCCGTTAAGCAGTTCAATCAGGAACCAGAGAGGCCATGCCTCCAATTATATAGCTGAGCCAGAGGTGGTTTGTGGGTGTGTTTCCCACATACCTAACTTTTGCCCGTTTACTTTCTTGGTAAACTTTGCCCCCAGTTTTTGGTGTCTGGCCAAAGGCACAGCAGCAATTTTGAGGTATCTGAAAGCCTGACAGTGCCATCAGGCTGTTGATGCACTCACCTCACGGGTACAAATTGACCTGCTGGCGGCATCATACCCCCTGAATGAGAGATTAAGATACTTCTTACACATATGACTATATGACAACATTTATTATAAAATTGGCAAGACTTTAGGGACTGGAGCGATAGCACAGAGGCTAGGGTTTTTGCCTTGCACGCAGCCAACCTGGGTTCGATCCCCAGCATCCCATATGGTCCCCTAACACTCCTGCCAGGAGTAATTCCTGAGTGCAGAGCCAGGAGTAACCTCTGTGCATCGCCGGGTGTGACACAAAAAGAAAAACAATTGGCAAGACTTTATAACTAATAACAGTAGTATTGAAGTAATAGTAGGTGTCTTATGCTCTCTTGATGAGGATGTGAATCTTATACTTTCTGCAGATGTTTCAATAAGTGTAATTTTTTTCTTTAAGTTTAGGCACCGCGGTTTACAATACTGTTACTGATAGTATTTCATGCATAACACATTCCAGCACCACACTCTCCAGAGTGACCATTTCCCTCCACCATTGTCTCAGTGTAATCCTCCCCCCAGCCCCATAAATCCCCCTCCCATCTGCCTCCTGTACTAAGCTTCCTACTAAAGACCAATTCCAAGATTCTCTTGCCTTTGGGCATTTGCTATTCTTTTTTACTCTATTTCTTTATGCCCGACATATGAGAGAAATCATCCTGTGTCTGTCTTTTTCCTTCCTGGGCCCATCCTCATAGCATCAAATTCCACAATTTCATCCTTTCTCACAGATGAGTAGTTATTCTCCTACATATATACACCATAGTTTCTTTATCCAGTCTGTTCTTGACTTTTGTGTAATTTCCAAATTTTAGCTACTGTAAGTAGTGCTGCCATGAACATAGGGGTGCAAATGGCTTTTCCAAATAGAGTTTTGGGGCCTTTAGGGTATGTTGACCAGCATATTGGTGTGAGATAAATGGCCTGACAGTCTTTTGCCACCCTCTGAGGCAAAGAAACCTTACTATAAGGGACTATTTGTTATTTTGCCAAGTAGAACACCCTGATTCCTGTTCCCTTAAGTTAGCAAAAGACTTTTATTTTGCTCAGCCACTCAGTGCTCTTTTCTATCTGAGAGATGGGAAGCTGCCTGCTTTGTGTAGAAATGCTTCCCTTCAGGAAAACCCCAGAAGACCTTGTCTGGCATTTTTCTTCCTGTTTGAGCTTTTAGGATCACCCCACCCTCATACACCCTGGTTCCTAGGTTCCAGTGCTGTTCAGGGCCAGCAGGGCTGGGACACACCAAATCTATCTGTTGGAATTTGGTGGAAGGACCAGCTGTGTCAGGTGGGGAATTGAACACAGGACTCTGCATGTCAGGCATGTGCTCCAGTCCTCTGAGTCATTGCCCTTTTAGTCTTTTCTGGGGAATATGTTTTATTATATTTTTCTCATTCTATTTTGGTAGCTATCAGGTATATCTAATTATACTTTTGTCCTTAATTGATTTACCGGGAACGAGTTTCTGAATTTAATGTTTTACAAGTGTATAAGTGGTTAGAATGCTCACTTGTTATATAGCTCAGAAATGGCTAGCCATTGTAAATAAAACACTGGAATACAATTATATTCATCTTTCTGGCATTATCTATGGCTGGTTTTGGAGCCAGAATGGAGATGAATAGTTGTGACAAACACCATTTTTTGTTGCCACAGATCATAAAATATTTACTCGGTCCTGTAAAGAAAAATTTTCTAAGGCTCAGAGTCGTATATTCCAGTAGCCTATGATGCCATCTCTGTTATTTGTCAAGAAGTCCACATAGATTTAGTCCACTTAAATCTGATCTTTCAAATCAGTTTCGCTAATAAAATTAACCTTTCTGCAAATATTAATTTTGAAAAAACATATCCTTGTCCACATTGTACTTCTCTGGAAGTGTGCCAGTGTCTTTGATATATCAATGTGTCCATCTTCTCTACATCTTCTATACTGAGACACTTGAAGAACAACAATTTAGATACAGAGATCAGAAACATATAGCACCTCACTGTTATCTATGAGAACATTTGTTGAAAATGTTATTAGAATTATATGAAATTCATTGCATGATTTGGGAATTATTCCTATTTTTCTTCCCTCCCTCCCTCCCTCCCTCTCTCTCCCTTCCTTTCTTCCTTTCTTCCTTTCTTCCTTTCTTTCTTTCTTTCTTTCTTTCTCTCCCTTTCTTTCTTTCTTTCTTTCTTTCTCTCTCTCTCTCTCTCTCTTTTTTTTTTGTAGGAGTACTGCCATTTATTCAGCCACTGATTAGTTGATTGAATTGTGCATGAACTCCACCTTACTTTTTTTTTCTTTTTCCATTTTTTATAATTTTATTTATTGAATCACCGTGAGAGCAGTTACAAAGCTTTTGGGTCTAAGTCTCAGTCATACAATGAAACACTCGTACCTTCACCAGTGCCCATTCTCCACCACCAAAAATCCCAGTATAACCCCATCCCACACCCTCCCCCTGCCTGTAGGGCAGATGATTTCTACATTACTCTCTCTCTACTTTGATCACATTCACTATTTCGACACCAGACCCACCATTATTTAAAATTTTACCCCAAACACTCAGATCTGCTGAAAGGCCAACAATAGACAATTTGTGTTCTATTGCTGGTTATGAATAACATATGATGTCGTGTGGCTGCAGTAGGGCCATGTGGTTTTGAAGTTCTGAAATTTTAACATTTAAATCTGGAGGGATTTCTGCCAAAAGCCACTGGGTTTAGAGATCTGCTCCTGAGTCTCTGGGATCATGGCCGTTGAGCAGCTTGATGAGGAGCCAAAGAGGCCATTCGTGGGCGATGACTTGGGGTCTCAATGGGGTGGGGAAGACAGGCCCGGCTCCACCTCTCCCCCATCCCGTGAGACCCAACAAGTTTCGTCACTGCGGGTCCAAGTCTGACTGTCCAATGGCCTCTGGAGGATGACAGCCACCAAGTCGCCAAGAGGGTGCAGGCAGAGGGACAACACCCTTTCCTCCCTGGGGTGGCCAGGCGACAGTAACATACTGTGGATTCCGGATGCATTTCTGCCAAACGCCACTGGGTTTTGAGATTTGTTTCTGAGTCTCTGGGATCATGGCCGTTAAGCAGCTTGATCAGGAGCCAGAGAGGCCATTCATGGGCGATGACTTGGGGTCTCGTTAGGGTGGGGAGGACAAGCCCGGTTCCACCCTCATCCCGTGAGGCCCTGTGTGTCTCGTCACTGGGGGCCCAAATGTGACTATCCAGTGGCCTCAGACGGATGGCGGCCACTGGGCCGCCAGGTGGAGTAGGCCAAAGCACGAAACCTATTCCCACCTGGATTGGCCCAGCATCGGTAGCCTACTGCAGAGACCAGACGCATTTCTACCTAAAGCCATTGGGTTCTGAGATTCGTTTCTGAGTTTCTGGGATCATGTCCATTAAGCAGTTCAATCAGGAACCAAAGAGGCCTTGCCTTCAATTATATAGCTGAGCCGGAGGTGGTTTGTGGGTGTGTTTCCCACATACCTAACTTTTGGCCGTTTACTTTCTTGGTAAACTTTGCCCCAAGTTTTTGGGGTCTGGCCAAAGGCACAGCAGCAATTTTGGGGGTATCTGGAAGTCTGAAGGTGCCATGAGGCTGCTGATGCACTCGCCTCACAGGTACAGATTGACCTGCTGGCGGCACCATACCCCCCCCCCCCCCCCCCCCCCCCCCCCCGTCTCTCTCTCTCTTTTTAAATTGCATCAGTTAGATACACAGTTACAAAGTTTTTTATGATTGAGTTTCAACACCCATTCCCTCACTAGTGTTTACTTCCCACCACCAATGTCCCCAGTTTCCTCTTCCCTGCGATCCCACCTCTATGTCAGGCACTTGTCTCTCTCTCTCTCTCTCTCTCTCTCTCTCTCTCTCTCTCTCTCTCTCTCTCTCTCTCTCCCCCTGCCCATTTTATGCATTATAGTTTGCAATACAGATACTGAAAGGTTATTTTATTTTATATATATATATTCCTTTACCTACTTTCAACACTCCTACTTTGGACAAACTGGCAGGCTACCGAATGTAACCTGCCCACACGGCAGAGTCTGGCAAACTCCCTGTGGCATACCCAATATGCCAAATACCAGTAACAATGATAGGTCTCATTCTCCTAAAGAGCCTTGAATATAGCACTTTCCTAAAAATCTCAGGGCTAGGATGAAGGAGAGGTTACTGGGGCCTGCTCGAGGCAATTGACGAATAACTTTCAATACTCAGTTGTCTAAATGATCATTTCCAACTATTATTGTCATACTGGTCCCTTCTCAATACTAATTATTATTCCTATTTGTTTAAACACACAAAGAGAAAGGGCAAAGGGACTGCAGTGGCCTATCTCTCCCACGCCAGCATTCGGTAGTCTCAGGCCGTTTCCCCTCTCCAGGGAGGTCAATGGCTATGGTCAGGTGAAGGAAGGAAATGAGGGCCAGGCTTGTTGGTCTTAGTAGCAATTTATTACATGAAAGAGATGTATGTTATAGAGGCCCCAGGATCTCTCAAGCACGTACTTCAGATTCTCTCAGACTGTGTTCCCCATTCTCTCAGGCACGTGTTCCCCCAGAGAGCCCTGAAATCTCCCTTATATAGATCATGGTACCTCTAAAGAGCGCAACACAGTGATGTCATCAAAAGGAGTTACAGAAAGAACATTGAGGTGGCAAAACATACATTGTTCCTTTACTTCTGCAGGCCAGTAATTTTGGAGAGAAGATACAAAACCAAGACTGAAACCTTTCACAAGCATTTTCACAAGCTACAAGCACTTGGATTTGCATCCCAAAGACCAGTCTGCTAGAGCTTGGAATCTACATCCCAAAGACAAGTATCTGAGCTTTGCATCCCAAAGAATAGCCTGCCTAGAGCCTGGAATCTACATCCCAAAGATCAGGCCTGGCTAGCACCTGAGATTACTGAGAGAAATGGGAAACTGCTTCTTACAATATACTGAAATTATTTACTGAAGGCAGTTTGAAGGGGAGAAATGTTCAGTCTCATCCAAGCTGGTCAGGACACAAGGGAAAGCTGCTTCTAGGACAGATTCTCATTTAGCAATCAACCCACCCTAGAACAGAATTCCCTGGGTGTGTTCCTCCCCTCCTTGTCCCACCAACATATAAGCATACATAATATAAATCATTTTGTATGGACACAGTAAGAAATACTTTAAGCTTATAGAATTGCTCTCCTAGGGCCATCTCGATCTCAGACTGCAGTGCTCAGGCCAGATATCTTTCCTATTCCTAGCAGGGTCCTAGTCTCGTCGTTACTTTTGGATCATGACAACATTTGCCTATGATCAAACTCTTAACCTATAGTTAAGAATCATGGCACCTTGGCCTGGCCCATCTCGATGCCAGGGTAGTACATAACTTACTGGCTTGCCCTGGTTTCATCCAGTCCCACGTCAGGACCCTGGCCTTGGGGTGCTAGGAAGTGAGGGCAACTGAGGCTTAAGTTGAGAAAGCAGATGCCTGGGAGTGAATAATATTCAAGCCAATCAAATCCTAAGTTATAAAGCATAATATTGTCTTCCTGTAGCTATACAAAAAGGATATTGCATTAAAGTAAACTATTCAAAAGACATAAGGAGAGGAGAAAGGCAATATTAACTTACAGTACAATTTCAGTGTCCTAGAAGGATGAGACCTTACAAATAAACAGATTCTGATTAGGGGGAAAGCTGATTAACTGGTTGAGGAAGAGAGCATAGTAGTGGTTACAGACAAACAAAGGAATGGGAGTGACTCGGGAGCACTGTGATGGGTGCAACCTATAAACCTAAGCTCCTTGTACTCCAACACCTATTTTTACAAAATAAATATTTATGGGGTCAGAGAAACAGTATAGTGGTTATTGAGCTTGCCTTACAGGTGCCCAACCAACATTTGATTCCCGGCACTATATATAGTTCCCTGAACCCTACCAGGTGTGATCCCTGAGCCCAGAGCCAAAAATAAGCCCTGACCGCTGTTCCATCGCCCTCCCCAAAATATAATTATTTCTGTATGTGAACATGGTATATTTCTCCATTCAATCTAAGTTCTTCCATACAAAACACTGATTTTATTTTTCTTGTGTATATTTTGTTTATTTTGATCCTAGGTACATTAAATATGTTGTTACTTTCCATAGTATTATTTAGGCCTAAATTAAAATTTTCATTTGTGGTTGTATCACAGTGAAATATTTTAAAATAGAGAGCTTTTATTTGAGATGGAATAGTGTGTGAAGTGGCTTTTTAAATTTCAAGTTCTGGTATTTGTTATTTCTGTCTCTAAATCAACAACTTTTATTTTTATCCCTATTTTGTAGAAGAAAGTGGTAGTCAGCAGATGAAGGTGGCAGGCATTAAGGCATCCCCTGATCATCACCCTGTCTGATCTGGGAGGAAACTCCAGCTTAGCGGACCATCATTAGCTTCAGGGACAGCCGTTGCATTTGCCTGGTGCTCCTGTGAAGACACAGCTCTGGGCGCACCCAGTGCAGTCTAGGGGACAGAAAGTGATGTCGGTGGGCCCCACGGGTGACTTATGTGAAGTGGGGAGGAGAAAGACGGTCACTTTCTCCCCACCCACCTCTGCCACCCGGGACCCTGGGTAGGCTAGGACCGGTAAAGTCTGCAGTGAGCACCTGCTCGGCACGGGCCTAAGCCCTGCCAGCCCCACAAGGTGGCCGTCAAGCCACACCTGAAGTCTGCTTGATCTTCTCGGCACGGGAGTTAATCCCCACCACCCGATTGCTCGGGGAGCCACGAACTCAAGTTGGGGCGAGAATTCGCTCTTTGCAGGAAAGGAGAGACCAGTCCCAAGCCTTACCAGAGGTCTCTGGGGTTCTTGTCCCTCTCGCAGAAAAGAATTTCAGGAGTAGACGAGCAGTGAAGTAACAGGTTTTATTTGGAGGCTTTTGGAGAGGGAGAGAAAGGGATAAGCAGATAAACAGGGGGTGGGGGGGAGAGAGAGAAAGAGAGTAACGAGTCCAGAGGGAACGCGGGCTTCTCCGAGGGTGGAGAGAGCGCCAAGTGGGCTCTCGAGCTGGTTCTTATAGATCCTTCTGACTCAGAATGTTCTGGAATCTCCTTGGGGCTGGGTCGCTGGAGTCAACCGGATTGAAAAGGGGTTCGAGAATCATCTGACTTGGAATGTCCTGGAATCTCCTTGGGGCTGGGTCGCTGGAGTCAACCGGATTGAAAGGGGGTTCTCGGAAAGGGGGAATTTCATGGGGAGGAGGCCCATATCTTCAGGGTCTGGGGATGTCTTATCAAGTCTTTATTCTCTGTGTCCATAGGGTGGGTTGGTCCTAGAATTCTTCTTCTATGAGACTTTGTTTCATTGCAGAGAGCCTTTCCCTATCTACCTGCCTACATCAAAAGCACAATACCTTTATAGGAGGATTTCCAGAGTTACACCTTTATGGTCCAGCACAGTGCAAGAACCTCAGGGCTGCAGAGACACTTGGAGCACATGGAATAAAAGGAGTGAGGATGCATTAGACATTAGAAGCTGAGTTCTGCTATTTCCATTGCTTTCTGCACTGCCTGGTACAATAGACTAGAAGAAGACATCACCACAGCTTTCTCACTGCCTCAAGATTTTCAGTGGTTCTTTCTACCATTTCAACTCGTAGCATGATGCTTGCTATTGGTTGTTGATATGAGGACATAAATGTTGCTAAAACTGTTTCTTGTAGTAAGTTCATATTAAACTATAATGCATCACTTGGTGCCCTTGCATTGAAACATTCACTTTGTATTTGTTTGAAATCTGTTCAAATCTTAAAATAACCAAATCTATGTAATACATGAGTTTGGTTTGGAACTCTTACATCAAAAATGACTTAGAAAACAGCCCCCTTCCCACCAATGTCACAAAAAAAATGTTGAGATCAGTTTAGAATCACTTGAATACGTGGTAGAAACTATCCGCTAAACCACAAAATAAATTGGTGCCTATTTTGTGTGAACAGTTTTCACTACTGATTGCATTTATTTAAATAAGACCAGTCTCACTTTCTATTTCTTTTTAATCAGCTCTGGTGATATTATATATTTGTTCAGTGTTATGAATTGAATTGGGTTCTCTCTCAAATTTATGAGCTGATGCTCCCAGACCCTTATATAATTGTGCAGTACAGAGTATGGATGCAGGATTAGCCTTGAAGGTTAAATGAGCCTTCTCAAAGCAGGGCCCTGATCCTAAAGGAAGCAGAATGCTGGGGAATCAGAGATAGGAGGGGCTGTGGGAGGAGTTGGGAGGAGGGCTACATACCAGCTCCAAGGAGTCTCTCCAGAAATCAACTGGCAGGACATCAGTGGCCTGGAACTCTAAGTCTTCAGATCTATGTCACCTAGACTGATACTCTCTGTTCTACCAGCATGAGCATATTCACATGCTGCCTCCTTCTTTTGGGGTGCTGAGAGGCTGGGGACCACTCCTGGTGACATGTAATGTGGATACGGGCTCTGCTCAGACCAGGTGGTGCTGGTGGTTCCTGCCACCCTAGAGCACGCACTAGAGGTCCTTTGACTGATCTCCTCAGACTCTTTCTCCCTCTTTAAAAAAAAAAGTCATTGTATGAGTTACCTACAGTCAATCTGTATAAGAAGAAAGGTAAGCTCTGTCTAAGTGCAAATAGTCTCTTGTCCTGATAATGCACAATGGTGCTGTGGCTTTTCTATCTCCTGCATTCCTGGGTCATCAACTTTGATTCATTTCTTCTCTTTCTCTTCTCATCCTGTCGCACTGCTACCTCATCCCACACCTTCAATATCCTCTTTTGGTTGTTACTTATGGATATCGCTTGTAGTATAAAAAAATCAACAGCAATAAAACTTACTTGCAAATGGTATTTTTTACTTTTTCCTTTCCCAAAATCCTTAATTTCGCAACTTCCCTTCCTAAGCAATCCTTCCCAATGCACCACACCATGTGTTATTATTTTTGCCTTGGTGCTATTCAGTCCTCACAAGGAATCTGACCCTGACTGCACTGCATTTTGTATTTGCCCTTTCCTCAGAGAGATCCCGAATTATGTAATCAACTCTTTTCCCACTTGCTTTGTTATGGAGGAAAACCAAGGCTCCTGCTGTGAGATCCATATCTCCATTCCAATGACTCTGATATTCACAGTGATAGGAGATGACAAAGAGAAACAAAAGACTTTTCTCCATTCATGAGAATAGGAAATCCAAAGGTTCCACTTGCAAGTTCCTATTCTAGTTGCTGACTGTGAGACTCTATTAAGGTAAAGGTAAGGTAAAGGCCCTCCCGTTGATCGTTTGCTCGAGCGGGCCCAGTAACGTCTCCATTGGAGACTTTGTTGTTACTGTGTCTGGCATATTGAATACTCTCGGTAGCTTGCCGGGCTCTCCGAGAGGGGCGGAGGAATCGAACTTGGGTCGGCCATGTTGGC
Source organism: Sorex fumeus (assembly GCF_029834395.1). NCBI lineage: Eukaryota > Metazoa > Chordata > Mammalia > Eulipotyphla > Soricidae > Sorex > Sorex fumeus. The sequence continues at coordinate 62,668,275 of NW_026606063.1, read as the reverse complement.
CGCTTGTAAGGCAAACGTCCTACCCGCTGTGCTATTGCTTAGGGAAAACTTTTCTGACTTTTAAATTACTCTGTGGTCAGATATGGTAAGAGTAACCTAGTAACATTGTGGGGAATGAGTCAGGAAGACCCGTGTTTAACACCTGGCATAAACTTGCCTGTGAAGTTTTATTTCCATGTGCTGGGATGCCTCTGCCAATCTGTGCATGCATGATGCCTGTCTCTAGTGAGCATGAAGTTCAACATCTCCTGTGCTTTCCCTTGTAACTTTCTCCTTGTATCCTTGTACACATTACAAATGTACTGCGGCAGGGGTTATGGGTTCTGGGTTCTCACTGCCTCTCCCTAAATACCCGGTTGGCTCAAAAGAGTCAGGGAAAAGATGAAGCAGATCCTCCTTCTGCTTTTTGCGAAAGAGATTTGTTGGTAGAAGTTAACTTATAAAAAGTCCAAAGGTTCCTCATGGATTCAATTATATGGAACAGAATCTGCTGGTGAATGTATGGGAAGCATTGCCTCAGCATGAGAAAAACACAGTATTTAATTCCCACCACCTCTCAACAGCTGCCTTCTTTCCATGACACTGGGGGAAATCCTAGGACTCTCATATGACGCACCTATAGGGTTGCTGATTTCATCATGACAGCATTTTCCTTGTTTAAGTGATTTCTTTCTGTTATTCACTCGTGGGATTGATTTAGTAGATGCAGTCTCGGCAGTTTCCACCTACCAGAGTGGAATGATCCTCATATTGGAGTGCTGATTTTTATTTATTCATTTGTTTATAGCTTCATTTATTTGTTTATAGCCACATCCACTGGCGCTCAGAGGTTCCAATTGTTGCACAGCTTGGTTCTCAAGGGTAGCTTTTGGCGGTACTCAGAAGATTATATAAGGTGCCAAGGAATCTAACCCAGGTATCTTGCATGTGAAACAAGGAGTCTAGTCTGGTGAGCTGCCACTCAAGTCCCATATTGTTTATCATTATCATCATCATCATCATCATCATCAACAACAACAACAACAACAATATTTGCAGTGCTGGAGATTGAACCTAGGATCTCACAATATAAAGCAAATATTCTATATCTGATATGTATCCCCAGCCTCTGATGAAGATTTATTGTCTTGGTTAGACCCCTATAACTTTAGTTCTCTCTCTGTTGTAGGGTAATTTTGAAGCCAGTAGATTAAGTCCCACCCTGAGCTGAACTCCCTCTATCCTTCCCTCATCTCTCCCTCCCTCCTTCCTCCCCATCCTTCTTCTCTTCCTCCCTCCTTCCTTCCTTTTCCTTCCTTCCTTCCTTCCTTCCTTCCTTCCTCCTGTCATCTCTCTGTCCTTTTCTTACTCCTTTTACTTTTTAGTAAAATATGCAAAATATAAAATTTATGTGCCTTATGTATAGCGATAGCACAGTGGGTAGGGCGTTTGCCTTGCACTCAGCCAACCTGGGTTCGATTCCTCCATCCCTCTCGGAGAGCCCAGCAAGCTACCAAGAGTATCCGCCCACATGGCAGTCTGGCAAGCTCCCTATGTCATATTCAAAATGACAAAAACAGTAACAGCAAGTCTCACAATGGAGACCTTACTGATGCCTGCTTGAGCAAATCAATGAACAACAGGAGGAGAGTGCGACAGTGCTACAGTGCTATGGATAGCATAAAATTTATGCATTTTGACGACTTTTAGAATAAAGTCAAGTGGCATTGAGTAAATCTACACTTCAGTGCAACCATCATCATCATCTTTCTCTAGAACTGTGCCATTTTTCTAATCTGAAACGTCATACCCACTAGACACAAGTACCCCTGTAGCCCCTCACTTACTCAGCCTGCAGCAACCGCCACTCTTGGAATTTGGTGATTTTTAGGTACTTCATTAAGTGGGATCACAGTGTGTTGGGTTAGCTAAGCTAATTGCCTCCAAATAATCTCCATTATAGAGAATGTCAGAATTTCCTTCCTTTAAAAAAGTTGAGCCTTTTTTCATTGTGCATACAATCCACATTTGGCTTATCCATTTTTCTATCAAGGGATGCTTGATTTCTTTCCACTGTTTGGATAATTGTTGGTGTATGAGCATGTAACCTGGATTTTGAGTGAAGATGGGGAATAATATGAAAAATTTTTAAAAGCCCCATTTGGTTTTTAACAAAGGGGGACATGGTAAGGACTGAGGATATGGGACTACCAAGAGGGATTCACCCATTTTTATATGCCTCTTTAGTTATGGCAAGTGATTCAGCACTAGCTTGCTCCCAGATTTCTCTTGAAAATCACAGTAGACAATTATCTTGGGGTGTCTTAATCTCAGTTCTGTTCACAAGACTCTCACAGAGCATTGGGCATCACTTGTGACTGCTAAAATCTGCTGGAGACAAATTGTGATGGCTGGGTCACATTTGCTTCCCACTCATGAGATCCTGAGAACTTTTAGATTGAACTTTCAGTAGGTGACATATTTGAGAGTAAAGTTTCAGTTGTGTCTGTTTTATAATCATGGCCCATTTATCATTGTGGTTTGGGCTGTTAATTTTCTGTGTTGAGAATGGAATCCAGGACCTGGTACATATGAGGTCTGAGATCAAACCCTGACTCACACCTTGATCTTTTGTTGCTATTCTTTTTTAAGACAAAGTCAATATAGAACCTCATCTCCCATGTATATATAACCTCATCTTGCCTGACAAATAGTAGTAATGAAGTAAAAAGGTAAGATTTGTATGCATAAGAAACTAAACTAATCCAGATAGAGTTTCCTGTTTATTGGAACACAAATTAATACTTGAGTGACTATGCTTAGAAAGACTGGATTTTGTGCAATCAAGATTTATGTCTAGAACAATTCTGGGGTAGCAGAGACAATATTAGCTAACAGTTGTAGAATCTATACAGCCTTTGTATTCTTGCAACAATTCTGCCAAGAGTTTTTATTATTCATATGTTATGTTAAGGAAACTGAAACTCCCGTTGGTGAAGAAACTTCTTCAAGTTCATGCAGCTAGTAATTGGCAGAGCTGGGAAGCTAGCCAGGTTTGATTTAATCCAAGCCAAAATTCTTTTTTATCCTTATTTTAAATTCTATTGCATTTTTTTTTAATTAGGAAAAATGTAAAGCCCTTATTACCTAGACTAGTGGTTCTTAAAATGTGGCTACAACAGGTATATCACTCCTCTGGGAAATGTGAGACTGTACAAAGAATCACACAGGAAGTTTTGATTTAGATTTGGGAGGGGCGAAGGAGGGCGGGTAGCAGTAGAATCTAGGGGTGGGGCTAGCGATCTGTGCTTTAACACTCCCTGGGATTCCTGTGCCTGCTCTATTAAGAGAGCCTTGGTACTGCTGAGAGTAGTGGATCATCCATTACTTCATTTCATCCAGGCTACAGAAGGTGGAATGCATGGCAGTGGTGAGAATTAGAAACCAGAAGTAAAAATGAAATGCAGGTTGGGTCATATTTTGATTCCCTCAAAGTTTTAAGTTCTTTAAAAATGGACTGTGAGTTTCACATGTGGAAGGATGCTACTTGGTTTTGTTTGTTTAATTTAAATTTAATTTTAAAGGTAAAGGTAAAGGCCCTCCCGTTGATCGTCGATTTGCTCGAGCGGGCCCAGTAACGTCTCCATTGGAGACTTTGTTGTTACTGTGTCTGGCATATCGAATACTCTCGGTAGCTTGCCGGGCTCTCCGAAAATTTAATAAATAATAAAATTTAATTTTATTATTGTTTTTCAAATAATCTCCGAATGCAACAGTTATATATACCTAGGTCGAGAAATCAACATGATGAATGACCTGGCACCTGAGTTGCGCAGGAGGACGAGAGCGGCTTGGAATGCCTTCAAGAGCGTCGAAGAAATAACTAAGAGGACAAAGAACCTCCAGCTACGAGCACATTTCTTCGATTCCACTGTTCTTCCTGCACTAACATATGTCTCAGAGACCTGGGCCCTACGAAAACAGGATGAGAACGCTATTCTGGTCTCTCAAAGAGGAATCGAAAGAGCTATGTTTGGAATATCACGATTCACTCAAATGAGAGATAGAGTCCGGAGTTCTGATCTTTGTCAACGCTCAAGAATCAGTGACGCTGTCTCATTTGGCAAGGCATCCAAAATCAGATGGGCTGGACACGTAATGAGGTTTACAGACAACTAGAGCCATTACTGATTGGATTCCACGGGACATCAAAAGATCACGTGGACGCCCACCTACAAGATGGTCAGACTTGTTGGTCAAGACCCTGAATGATCGGTTTGAGGCTCTGCATGTTCCTAGAACGAACAGATGCCATTGGGCTACGCTAGCACGCAACTGAGATGAATGGAGACGTTACTGGCACCCACTCGAGTAAATCGATGAATAACGGGGATTAAGTGATTAAGTGAAGTGATTGTTTTTCAATGAATCACCTTGAGACGTACAGACTTTTGTGCTTACGTTTCAGTCATACAATGATCAAGTGCCCATCTCTCCACCAGTGCCCATTCTCCACAACCAATGCTCCCAGTATCCCTCCTACCACCCCCTCCTAACCCCCTCCCCACCCACATACACCTCTGTGGCAGGTGCATTCCCTTTTACTCTCTTTCTCCCTTAGGGTGTTGTGGTTCGCAATACAGGCATTAAGTGGCCATCATATTCGGTGTATAGTCTACCTTCAGCACATCTCTCCCATCCCGAGCAGGCCCTCCAAGCATCCTTTTCTTGGTGGTCCCTTCTCTATCTGAGCTGCCTTTTCCCCCAGCATGTGAGGCCAGCTTCCAAGCTGTGGAGCAATCCTCCTGGTCCTTATCCCTACTATCTTTGGGTGTTAGTCTCCCATTCTGTTACTTTATATTCCACAAATGAGTGGAGTAGGAAGAGTGTTACTTGGATCTAAACTTTGAGTTAGCCAATTAAACTTTACTAGTTAATTAAAAGTTAGCCAATCTAAACTTTAGGTTAGACCCTTTCCCAGTGCTGAGCCTATCACTTTTGCAGGGAATTGCCTTGGGTGTCTGGCATTTATTGGATGGACTCTATCCTCTAATCTCTTAAGAGTGTCAGGTTCCTCAGCAAAAACTCTTATCCTGTGCTGCAGAATTTTGGGGGAAAGATTTAAGTGGTGTCTATGCCTAGAGGTTAAGGCACATTCCTATCCAAGGAGAAGATATTCATGAATTTACAAATAAAGCCAGCAGAATGTTTACTGCTTATGACCACTCTCTGGAGCACCAGAAAGAAGACAGAGAGGTTCAATCATTGAACAAGACCCTAAGATGATTTCCAGTCTGCTAGAGCTCAACTGTCCTGAAACAATAGAATAGGAAACCATGATATTTCAAAATCTTAGCTATTTATTTGCCTTTGTCCTAACAAAAATGCATTGAAGTGTAACACTTTCCTGGATTAGGTGGCTTTGATGTCGCAAAGCTCCTCTGAGGAAGGATTCACAGCATTACCTGTCTTTGCCTGGAAGTGAGTGAGCTAGTCAGCAGAGCGGATAAACTGAGGGCCTGGGGCCTGTGGGGGGTCTGTGGTACATCTTGTGCCTTGGAAACAGTCTTTGGTAAAAACCTGGACAGTCTGCACCCAAACTTGCCTCTCCAGGTCACAGGCCTGATAACCTTCTCCCCTTCCCTCTTACTGTGGTTCCTTTCTCGCCTTGTCAGAGAATTACAATAGTGTTGAGACCCCTGAGATTTGTCTACAGTCAGTGTCAGACTGATTACTCACCTTAAACTGATTATTCACCCTGATTTTGTCTCTACGTTTGTTAGAAATTAGGTGATGTTGTTGCAACAGCCTTAAAGTTTATGTTGCTGAGGTGCAGTTATTAAACCTCAGCACCAGCCCAGGGCCCTCTCCCCTCTTTAAAAACTCTTTTTTTTAATCATAGTTCATTATAGTTCAGATAACAAGGTTACAGAAACGTTCAATTTTCCACTGTTGATGCTCAGAACTATTCCACAGCCCTGCCACTGAATGCCCATGATCACCCCCCTCCCTCTGTCATCTCCCTTCACTTCCCAGTTTTGGCTGTTTGACAGTTATGTTTTGGGCTGCTATTCCCTCCTTTAGGAGACCATCCACATTGTTCCAGAAAATCTACCTACATTCTTGTGTTACTTCCAGTCAACCCTGTCATTCACCTCTAACCCCCAAACCTGACACCCTCAAATCTGTATTCTAGTGTCTGAGGTTTATTACCGACTGCTATTGTTTTCATGTTGTCAACTCTTGTGCTCCATAGATGAGCAAGATCATCCTGAATTTGTCCTTCTGCCTCTGGCTAATTTTGCTCAGCCTGATCACCTCAATTTCTTCCAAGTTGCCTCAAACTATATGACTACTTTTTCTTAGTATCAAGCCTGATTATTTGAGAATGGATACTTGTTAAGGCATTTTGGATATCAACAAAATTAATGTTTATATCAATAAGATTTCAGACATTCTATTATTCCAACAAAAAAGAAAAAAAGGGGAAAAGTTAGCATTTCAGACACATGTCAATTGCAAGCTTGCATACATACATCCACCCTCTGGCATGTATGTATGTATGTGCACATGTGTGTGTTATGTCTACCTACATGTGTGTTTGCTCACATCCATTCAATGTCATGCCCACGGGATGCTCATAATGGGACTAAGGGCCCTGCACAAATGAGGTATATGGCTTTCCACTGGAACTATTTCCTGGCCTCATTTTTGCTTGTTTCTGAAATACAGGGTAACTCTGTGGTGCATGCCACAAAAACACTCCTTTCTCCCATATATGCAACAGCATCTTTGGATGCCGAGCAGATAACTCAAAAGACACTAGGTCACCATCTCCTTCCTTCATGTAGTTCAATCTCAAAGACTTGTGGCCTTTCTTGTGTTCTCTCTTCCATGCATGTATCTCACCAGAAGAGTTGTAGTATCTTCTGATTATATTTGGGACCTAGGTAAAAGTGTACAGGATGTGTGGGTCCCTGGGTTCAATTCACAGTCCTAAAGAGCTCTCCTCTTAGCACAGACAGGTGTGACTTAGGTGGTCTCCAAGCACCACATCTGAGTACTGCTCCATTGAGCCTTTGGCTAGATTGACCAAAAATTTAGCAAAAACCAGAAGAGTTGTACTGAATCTCATGATTTTGCCACCAGAATGAAAACATTTCATCATATTATTGAAAAAATTGCCAATTAATATATGGAAACATTGGGATATTATTTTTCAGCATTTTCTTATTTTCTACGTGGTTGTCATTTGCATCCTCTCCTTGTTTATTTGCTCAAGACTTACTATTTTCATTGTCATACACTGATAACAATTATTTGTCATTCTGAGAGGCTAAAAATACTATTTTAATTTCGTTTCTAAAACCAAGAGTTGTGAACATTTCTTTGCCATCTAAGTATTTCTTTCCTCTTAGGAACTTCTTGTATCTTTGTTCTTTGGCATTCATTTTTGTTATTCAGTTTTTTATTCCATTTGCTAAGTACTTTCTCAAGTGACAGGCTGTGAAGAAAATGTAGTGAGAGTTCTCTTAATCAAGAACATGAAACAATCTATGACGAGAGAACAAGTAGGTCTTTGTTTACACCAGTTGATCAGACTGGTGGGTCTAGGCTAGGCTACCTAAAATCTTAGACAAAGCTTAGAGGTCCAAGAGACTGTTTCTATAGGGCATCACTGCAAACTCATCATTCCTTTGCTTTATGCTCAAGCAATGCAAGGACACATTGCACATCTTGGCACCTTATCAGTATGGTGAGGCTCATCCAAAGTGCAGATAGGGCAGGCACCAAGCTATGCAGGTGCGTGCACAACATGGCACCTTATCGACATGGTTACAGGAAGATCCTGGTTTCATATAACCAGGATTTTCTTAGCTTAAAATAAAGAAGTACATCCCAAGCACAGACAGTGTGGGCATCACATCTTTAATTTTTCCTACCCACAAGCAAAATTATCTCTAAGGATTTATGCTATAAATAAATTATAAAATAAAAAATATGTATCATATATTTCTATCATAATAGAACCAGAGTGTGTGAAGACCAGAGACTATGCTCCACCAATTCAGGGGTCCAGTCTTTCCTTCCCTCTCTTCATACTGCCACCCCCAGGCCATTTCTTGTTTGCTGCAGGCCTGCTTGTGTATCACTCTATAGGATGTGGGTGGGAGAAAGAATGGGGAACACCTGACTGTCTTCTTAAAACACTAAGACACACCTTGCTCCATTGTTTATCATTTGTGGATATAGCACAATATTTATTCTAACAAAGGTTCTTTTTCCTTTTTTTCTTTTCCTACTACTGTCATAATTATTTAATTACAACTACCAATCAAATGGGCTGGAGCGATAGCACAGCGGTAGGGCGTTTGCCTTGCAGCCAACATGGCCGACCGGAGTTTGATTCCTCCGCCCCTCTCGGAGAGCCCGGCAAGCTACCGAGAGTATCTCGCCTGCACGGCAGAGCCTGGCAAGTTCCCCGTGACGTATTCGATATGCCAGACACAGTAACAACAAAGTCTCCAATGGAGACGTTACTGGGCCTGCTCGAGCAAATCGATGATCAACGGGAGGGCCTTTACCTTTACCTTTTACCAATCAAATGGATGCATGTTTTGTTTATGTTTCATCATTCATTGTATATTACTAAGTCAAGAAAATTAAATCTTTTGCTTTTTCAAGGAGAAAACAATTTACCACTTTTTAACTAAAGCATTGATAAAAAAAATAGAGTATCATTTTGATCTTATGGAATAAGAATACATTCTCTAGGACATTTTAAAATTCAAAGCCTGCATTGCCATGAAAATAATAATATTAATAAAATAAATGTAGGTTTTTACTTATTTAAAATAAATAAAACCCATATTTAGGGTATATATTAAATCCTCTGCTTAAATCTTGAGTTTAAAAGGAAGCCTTAATATACTGGAATATAAATAAATAAATATATGATATAACAGGTTAAACAAACTTTCATTATGTGAGAGAATAGGGATCTCATTTACCTTTACATAGGAAATAACACAGTGTAAATGGTGAAAGAGATAAGATTTGAACTTTTATTAGCAAAGGGTTACAAATGAAAAAAAATGATTGAAAATCAGCCGTGTTTCTCCCAAATTGTTGGGGTCCCTATTCATCTCCATGAAAGTCGTATCCAAGGCCCGGGGGAAATTTTCCCCTGGACAGTTTCTTTTTATTTTAGTTTTGTAAACAAAATATTTTTTTAAGTTTAATTACCATGAAATTACAAAGATATTCATGACTGGGTTTCAGGAATACAATATTTCAACACCCATTTCTTCACCAATATTCACTTCCCTCCACAGTGTCCCTCACTACTACCACCATCATTTGCCTCCCATCACCTGTCTGCTTCTATGAGAGGTGCTTTTACAAAAAAAAAGGTATTCCACTCTGGTTTACTGGGACAAATTCAAGAGAAAAGTGCTCAATATGTTTATTAAATAAAGAGTTCATATGTGTAATAGGGACATTGCGATCTTGATAGTCAAATGTTAAAAACCAAAGCAGAAGAACTGTGGACAGAGAAATAGAATCAATGATCAAATAATGGAGGGGGTGCAGTTCTGGGGCTGGAGAGATAGTACAATGGGTAAGCTGATTATTTTGCATGCAGCCAACCTGTGCTCTATCCCAGGGATTCCTTAAGGTCTCCTGAACTTGCCAGGAGTGATGGTTCTGAGTGCAGAGTCGGGAGTAACCTAAGCACAGCCAGGTGTGGCCCAAAAACAAACAAATGAACAAAAAGTGTATATAGAAATATATAGAGAAAGATAGATAGATATAGATAAATAGAAATGGGGAAGATAGTGTGTAAAGCTTATAATTAAAGACAAGTAAACAAAAAACAATAACAGCCACATTTTTTACTTTTCAAGTTAGATTTGAAAATGTGTATCACCCAGATCTGATCAATGTGTAGTGAAATCTCTACACATTGTTGTTACTGCATTTTATTTTTAGAAAGGAATTTGGAAAGAATTGAAAAGGAAAAGTACTCCCTTAGTTTCAATCCTTCCACTTATAAAAGTAAACTTTAAGGAAAATTTTTCTAAAAGCTATTGTCAAAGAATTTTGTGTAAGATTTATAAGACAGCTAACTTAAAAATTCAGATTTATGTGGAAGAATCCCTGAAAGGTAGAAATTCCAGGATAGAGATGCACTGACTAATCAGATAATTAGTCTGTGCATGTTGTCCTTATGAGAACATTTGGATGGGCAATGGGAGTGTTACGTCTTTGTTCTGCTTCATCCTTGGAGTCATTGATGATGACTCTAGAGATAATTGTATTTGTTTTTTACCATGATTGCTATGAATGTTAATATGAACTCAGAGACCAGTAGTTTGAAACAGGGCTGAAAACATGGCATTATAAGGACTTTTTTTTTCTGGTAGTGTAAAGAGAAAATTTTTTTTCTTCCTTTTTCTTGTTTCTAGCGCTTTGGTCTCTGTTTCTTGGTTCCTTGCCCTTTTCCTTCTCTTCCAAGCTGTACACAGCACTCACTTGCTCTCTCATTCCTTGGCCTTTTCTGCTGTCTCTGCTCAACTCTCCCTCTGGCTTCTTCCAAAAAAGCAATTGTGCCACCCTAATGATGTAGGATAATCTCACTATCTCACATTCTTAAGTTAACCACATCTGCAAAGACCCTTTTTCTGTACCTAAAGGTGATATACCTAAAGAGGTATTAGAGGCCATTAATTACTCAGCCTACCACTTCTAGCCAATATAGACATTAAACACTAAAGAATTATTGATCATGATGGAGATGTTCATTTTTATTGATGAAAGTGATGCTTTTCCAGATATATAAACATGTCAAAATATCCCATTGTGCTGTTCAAACAGGTGCAATGAATAGAATTTCAGTTATATCTCAACAAAGCTGTTTAAAATGAAGTACTAGGTGCAGTACAGTTCGTGCTTCTAACCAAACTGAACAGAAGTATGAACACCCAGCCCAGGTAGAACTAGATGAAGTGTTTGGTTTCAAATGTCACATAACTACTGAAGTTCCTCCCCATGATACATGTGCCATGTGGGATTTTACTTCTTGTCAAACTCCCTTTTCCTGTGGGCCTCTATGACCTTCTCAATGTTGTATTTCTCCAGAGCCTTAGTGGCATACTCCAAAACAAGGACTGCAGCCCAAATTCCAAATAAGCAGATACTGAAATCTCCAGCCTTTCCTAAGAAATACCTTGATCTTTGAATCTTTATTGTATTATTTTTGTATAGGACATATTCTCTGTACTTATTTGTTGTGGTTATTCTGATAATGCTGGGCTGGAGCGATAGCACAGCGGGTAGGGTGTTTGCCTTGCACGCAGCCAACATGGCCGACCCGAGTTCGATTCCTCCGCCCCTCTCGGAGAGCCCGGCAAGCTACCGAGAGTATTCGATATGCCAGACACAGTAACAACAAAGTCTCCAATGGAGACGTTACTGGGCCCGCTCGAGCAAATCGATGATCAACGGGAGGGCCTTTACTTTATTCTGATAATGAGCAAATCAAAAAAATAGAATGAAGCACTATGTCCTAACACATTCTCAACATTTCTTTGGTAATGTTACATTATTTTAGGAAATTGGGAACTTGTAAAGATGCTTCATATGGGAGTCCATGCGGACAGCAGGTGGAAACCTGAATCCAAGAAAGTTTTAGTTAGCCTGTAAAGGACCTTAGTTCACTTTGAAGGGCACAATTCACCAGGTGATACTTAAAGTTAGTGACTTCATTACACACACACACACACACACACACACACACACACACACACACACACACACACACATCTTACCCTGGAATTGATGGGTATTTGGAGTGTCAAGATGTGGGCAGGCCAAGGTAATGGACAGGGAGTTTCTCCAAGTGATGCTACAGACACTAGCTAGCCCTCCAGGGATTTCCATGTTTGTTTAGGAGATAGACAGGCTGTTGCGGCATTTGGCCTCCACTTCACCAAGCCCTATCACCTTGACTGGTAGTGATTTATGTACCATTTTTCTTTGTGGGGACTAACCTAGAAGTCAACTGGTTTACCCCAGGGGGTACATTTGACAACTTTGGGGTGACTCCCATGGGATTTATTTAATCTCCAATTCCTTCCCTTTCTTTCTTCTATTCCCTGGAACTGAAAAACTTGGTATGAAATTATAAACCTATCTGTCCAGAATGACCTTAAACTTGGACATGTCATCCCATGTTTTTCCAGTAGGTCCTCAGGGTCCATGAATGAGAAAATGTCTAAGAATGGAGGGGTTATGAGAGAGTGAGAAGCAAGAGCACCTGGTTAGTGTCTCACAGTACTAATTTATGGTCAACAGTTGTGTTCATGTGTCTCTTTGTGCCTCCCTTAATATCACAGATCAGATCAAGGTGACCTTAGTCGCATATAGAACAACAATAAAATATCCATAAACTATGAACTTGGAATCTATTGATTTTTTTCTTGGAAAGATAGACTTTTCAGAAGTATTAAGTGGAAGACATTTGGTGGAAAAGACTATCATAGATGTAAACATGCAAGAGTCTACATCCTAGAATGATTCAAGTGGGAGGCGTCAAAGCAAATTGTTTATTTTGACAACACTGAAACTGTAAATATTGGCATATCACATTACTTTAAAAAGGGACACAGTTGTACTTACAGGAAATGAGTTTTGACTATTTATTTGTAATTAATTATATATTTTTATTGACAATCTGGGCTGAAGTGATAGCACAGCGGGTAGGGCGTTTGCCTTGCAAGCGGCCAATATGGCCAACCCGAGTTTGATTCTTCCGCCCCTCTCGGAGAGCCCAGCAAGCTACTGAGAGTATCTCGCCTGCACAGCAAAGCCTGGCAAGCTACCCGTGATGTATTTTATATGTCAAACACAGTAACAACAAGTCTCACAATTTGTTGTGAGATGTTCCTGGTTCCCGCTTGAGCAAATCGATGACAATGGGAGGACAGTGACAGTGACAGTGATTGACAACCTGAAGAAGGAAAAAAAAGGAAGACATTTAGGAAACATTTTAGGCATAAGGGAAGCAGCCCAGATGCCAGTATTCCATTAAAACTCTGCAGCTGCTCACCCTTTTTCAAAAAAAATTTTCTCAAATTATTTTTAGTTTTACCTCCAAATTTGTTCCTCATTCCTTAGTCCTTAACTCCAGGGGAGAGCTAGGTGTCTCCTATGTCTCCTAAACACTGGCAGAGGTTGAAACTTTAAAATTATGTGAGCTTGGACCAGAGAGACTGTTCAGCCAAATGAATGCATATGAAGCATGCAGGAGGCCCCAGTTCAATTCCTGATACCATACCCTATAGTCCACTGAGCTCTTCCAGTATGGTCCCAAAACAACTCTGCACCCATCAAGTGTGTTTGTAGAGTTGCTTAAAAAGAATTCTAACATTTCTGATACTTCATATTGAGACTCTGATTGAGAGTATGTTACCAGTTGCTTACATTCTAATTACAACTAATTACCATAACAAAGGTACCACATTCTAGTTTGGGGATGCACTGAGACTTGTAAAGAGGATCTGAGAGTAGCTCAGCAGTAGAGCTCTTGCCCTTCAAGTCAAAGGCTGGTGAGGTTGTGAATTCTATCCCCAGCCTAGCCCAACATGCCTAAGTGTGACCAAAGCAGCTCTGCTGTTTTGGATCTCCTGTGCCACAACGAAGTGTGCAAGCTCTGGTGAATACCACTGGCAAGCATGTGTGAGCAATGCAAGTGAAGAATGCAGTCCCCCGGGCACCAGGGGATAACCAGAGCAGGGATGACTTCCAAAGAACATGTAGAGTGGGAGAGCAGGAACATCTTAGTCTCATCTCCAGTCTTAGGTCGAAGATAATAAAAGTTGTTAAATTTGAGCTGAATATAGTTCAGATACTCAGATATGTGCCCTTAAAATAGCTTTTGGCATGCCTCCTTCCTCCCCCTGCAATCTGCATTGAGTGAGGGTAGGGAGCTAGAATCACAGGGAGAAAATTGCTCTTGCCTCTGCCTCTGCAATTACCTGCATTCTGTAGAATTCTGAGCACTCCTGCAAGGGTAGACACAGTGGCCAGGGCATACTGTGATCCCTATTTAATGATGCGACTTGGAATGAGTGTGGGACTCTAGGCTGATAGTGGTTACTGATGCAAGCCAGAGCGTTCTTGGCCATTGTTCTAGGTTTCACTCCTGGGAATTTCCTGCCTGTCTTCCTTCCTTCCTTCCTTCCTTCCTTCCTTCCTTCCTTCCTTCCTTCCTCCTTCCTTCCTTCCTCCTTCCTTCCTTCCCCCTTCCCTCCCTCCCTCCCTCCCTCCCTCTCTCTTCCTCCCTCCCTCTCTCTCCCTCCCTCCCTCCCTCCCTCCCTTCCTTCCTTCCTTCCTTCCTTCCTTCCTTCCTTCCTTCCTTCCTTCCTGCCTCCCTTCCTCCCTCCCTCCCTCTCTCCTTCCCTCCCTCCTTCCCTTCCTCCCTCCCTTCCTTCCTTCCTTCCTGCCTCCCTTCCTCCCTCCCTCCCTCTCTCCCTCCCTCCCTCCCTCCCTCCCTTCCTTCCTTCCTTCCTTCCTTCCTTCCTTCCTTCCTTCCTTCCTTTAACACAGGATGTTATTCAAAAACTACTCCTAATTCAGTGCTCAGATATGTTTCTCATGCTCAAGACACCTGCAGGGCTGGGGACTAAACACAGGTCTCCAGCATGTAAAGCAAGTCCTCCAACTCATTGATCCATCTCACTAGACCCTCTTCTTAAATATTTTTTCTTTACTTTTTTAATTTTTTGGGGGAGGGGCAGATTAGGCCACATCCAGCACTGTTCAGGGATCACTCAGAGTTCAGGGGACCAGATGTGATGTTGGGGATTGGCCATTGCAAAGCAATTGCCTTCCTCAATGCTCTCTCTCTCTCTCTCTCTCTCTCTCTCTCTCTCTCTCTCTCTCTCTCTCCAGCGCATCCTGGAATCCTGGGCATTTCTTGAGAGTACCGGCATTCCCCTTGTTCCCAAATTAATACTGTTTACATCTTTGTCTCCACACCCATTGCAGTATATGGGTGAACTCAACAGGCAGATTTTCCTATAGAAGTGTAGTCACAAACTTATCCAGTGCTTTTTTAACCCTATAGTGCAGATGTAACTTTTATTAATAAAAGTAAGACCGATGACAGGTAATGATCTCTGCTCAGGTGGTTCTCATTGCATTGTGGATTTGGGGGAGGCTGCTGGGACTCTGGTAGTGCTGAGATCTTGGTACTGTCTGCAGATGCTTTCAAGAGATATGAAACCTGGGCTCATACCCACTAGTGAGCTCCAGAAACTTCCAGGGCAGCTCAGAGGCAGCAAGGACTAGCTGTGCAATACCCACTGGATGTCATTCTGATTCTGGGGAGAATTCTTTGAATTTTAAAAAGTCACTTGAGAGAGCAAAATAGAATAACATACCACAGAGATGCCTCCAAACACTGCGCCAGGCTGTCTTAACTGGGGCAACTCGGAGGGGGCAGGTGAGGCCCCACCCGAACCCAACAGAGCACTGGCAGGTGAAAACCTCCAGAACTCAATCACTCATGGTCGCTCTCCATAGGTGTGGATGAGTCTCACCCATGAGTGAATTTGCAGAAAAACCCAGGTATGTGGGACCTGTGACTGAAATCTCTAAGCTAACTCAGAGCAGGAATGGGTCTCCTCCTCTCATCTCCCTAATTTACCACTAGCTTGGCAGACACATTCACAAACTGCCCCTGGTGCCATATAATCTTATTAATGGCCTCACCCATGAGTGAATCTGCTGTATAACCATATTATAAATTTTAGAATTCCTGGACGGTATGGCCACAAAGACCTCTCATACTCTACACTACTGATGTACCAAGATTAGTACACAAAATTTGATGGGGTTTAACTAACATGCTATAAATTTCTTATGCAAGGGCTTTATGGCTCCAGGATGAAATACAACAGTCTTGACACACTTTCCTCAAAGGAAACTTTATTGGACCATTTTTAGTGTATTATTCATAACAAGTAACACAAAGTTGTTTTGGTTCTGCTTTGGGGGGCACTGTTTAGGATTTGGGGTGCAAACATTCGAAATATGGTGGTGGAAAGGTACAATGGTGGGATTGGTGTTTGAATATTTAATGTAGTAAATTATTATGAACAACTTTATACAAATAAAATTAAATTTAAAAAAATTATTTAAAAAATAAATAAAAAGTTACTTTAGATGCAGGCATGGAAACCATCTGACCAGGTGGAACAAAGAATAATTTCTGAGAAAGCACTCTCTCTGGAAGTATTTGCAGTATGAACAGTAAAAGTTCAGTTCCCCAATTCCAGGGGTGTGCTCAGGTCTGTGCTTAGCATTACTCCTGGTGGTGCTTAAGGGATGCAGTGCCCAGGAATGAACCAGAGTTGGCCAGGTGCAAGGCAAGCACTTAACCCCTTTTCCTCTAGCCCTCAAATGCTATCAATTTCTTAATTGACAGTTGCTAAATTTGAAGATGGTCAACTCTAAAATCTCACCTGGATTTTATTACCAGTAGATAGGAAACACTGCAAATACAACCTTAAACCACATAAAGTCATATTAACTAAAAGATCAGAACAGTTATACATGGTTCTTGATCAGATGATGTTTATACGAGTGATAATGTTTATCTCAAGTGTCTATACAGCCCAACTTATCTTTTATTGTGGGTTAACTTCAAACTTGAGTTTTCAGTTTTATTGCTGACATGCTCACTGTCATTTTAGTTCCTGTCCCATCACATAGGGATGTTACACTGCCAAATACAGTTCTTTTTAAAAATTCAATAAATATTTTTTTGTTTTTGGTTTTTGGGTCACACCCTGCGATGCACAGGGGTTACTTCTGGCTCCTCACTCAGGAATTACTGCTGGCAGTGCTGGGGGACCATATGGGATGCTGGCAATCGAACCTGGGTCAGCTGTGTGCAAGGCAAGTGCCCAACCAGCTGTGCTATTGCTCCAGCCCCCAACAAAATACTTAAATCAGTATAATCTCACTCTTTTTGAGAGCTTGAGCTAAAGATGCTGTGATTGTTTACTTCCTCTTCTTGAAGTATTTCCATTGATATCTCAGTATAACTAGTGAACTTCAAAACAAGAAGTAAATTTTTGATTTACTTCTTAATCAAGTATGTTAATCATAACAAATTTGAACTATGTTAATCATAACAACTAAAAAAACCAAATTAGTTATTGGTAGACAATTATTTACCAAAGTCATCAATTTGTCTGACATGATCCAACACTTAAAAATCTAAGCCCACTTTCTTCATAACAGTCAGAACTTGTGATGCACATACACTATTTGCACATATATTGGCAATAATTTTTGCTGGCATAGTTTTCTGCCATTGTTATCACTCATTCTATTGACATTCTTTTTTTTTCTTTTTGTGTCACACCCAGCAATACACAGGGGTCACTTCTGGCTCTGCACACAGGAATTATTCCTGGAGGTGCATGGGGACCATATGGTATGCCGGAAATTGAACCTGGGTTGGCCATGTGCAAGTCAATCTCCCTACCCACTGTACTATTACTCTGATCCACTATTGACAGTCTTACATTTTTATAAAATTTTTGTGATATAGTGTGTTCTAAGTAGTTAAACATTGTTTATTCTTATATGTCTGTTGGATGTTTATAAAAAAACAAATACCTCTTTTATTTGCTTGTAAAATCATAGACAAAAACAATCAAATTGGAGAAATCACTAACACCCACGCATTTTCTTATTTGAAATGTATAATTTTTATTAATATCTGCCTGTTTTTGAGGAACGGGTGATACCCAACAGTACTCAGTGGTTACTCCTGGGAATTTACTCAGGGATCACTTCTGGTGGTGCTTGGGGGACAATATATGTGCTGGGGATAAAACCTGCAGAACAAGTGCCATAAGCCCCATGTTATCTTTCTGGCCCATATTAATCTCTGTCTTTAAGCCAATTATCCTGGAATCCTAAATCTATGCTTTTCGATTCTGTTTTAAACAATGTGACTATGTGATGGAGGGAATAATGATTGTACTATAATAGACCTTATGGCAGTTCACATTTCATTGGCAGCACTAACAAGTCAAGTTGCAATAACATTTTCCAAATATTAAGTTATATAAAAAGTCTGAGGTTTTGTTTGACTTGTGAGCTAAAAAGAGAACTTATCTGAGCCTTAGAAATGCTGACCCAAAGTTAGAGATTTCTGGGTCATAGATGAAGTGCTTTGATTCAGTGCTTGGGACTTCCTACCTTCTCAAATCACTTTCTGTTATAGTCTCACGGCTATAGCAGGGAGAACTCCAATAAGTGCCCAGGCTATAGTGTGCTTCTTTCAGCACCCAGAAACTTGCTCAAGGAACTTGATCTTCTTCTAGTGAGTTAGAGCCAAGAAATTAGGTCAGCTGCTAATCTTTAAAGGAAACTTCATTCACTTAAAACTGAATGGTAAACAAGCCATCTGCAGATCCAATGGGAGACACAACCCTGTTTTCTAAAGCTCTTTGCTACAAATCTTTGGTAATCTTTATATTGCTTTGGGTTGGATTGCAATTGTGACAAAATTGATCTGAAATGAGACCACCATGGGGAAAGGAAATAGGAACCCTGATGAGGGGGTGGTGTTGGAACAATGTGGTTCCATAAAACTGTATCAGAAACAATATTGTAAACTATGGTGCTTTAAAAAAATACCATGTATTCTTCAATTCTCTTAATCATCCTTTATTTAAAAGTCTTTTTTATGCTTTTTGGGTCACACCTGGCAATGCACAGGGGTTACTCCTGGCTCTGCACTCAGGAGTTACTCCTGGCAGTGCTCAGGGGACCATATGGGATGCTAGGAATCGAACCCAGGTCGGCCGCATGCAAGGCAAATGCCCTACCCACTGTGCTATCTCTCCAGCCCCTTTAAAAGTCTTTTAAACCTCATGTGCAAGTATTTTCTAACAGGTTTGAAGAACTTTAGCCAAGTGCAGAGATGGAGAGATGGAGAAGCATACTAAAGAAGATTCACCAATACCTGGGTTAACTCTTTTTTTTTTTCTTTTTGAGTCACACCGGCGATGCGCAAGGGTTACAGGGTTACTCCTGGCTCATGCACTCAGGAATTACTACTGGTCTGCTTGGGGGACAATATGGAATGCTGGGAATTGAACCCAGGTCGGCCATGTGCAAGGCAAACGCACTACCCACTGTGCTATTGCTCCAGCGCCCCCCCAGCCCGGGTTAACTCTTGCAGGTTGGTACCCATCATGCAGCAGAGGTGCTTGTCCTGGTCCCTTTCCCCTGGGGTGCTCCACTTCCCTGCCTGTGGCTCTGACATCCATAGGCCAGTATCAGCAACATTTCGCCTCCAGGCTCTCATTAGCCAGTAGTGTCTGTCAGAACTATCACAGGGCAAGGCAGAAATATAAATACATTTTTTAAAAGATACAGTCCAAATGCTGTTGGAATTTATCACGATCATGATCACGATCATCCTGTTGTTCATCGATTGCCTCGAGCAGGCACCAGTAACGTCTCCTTCGTCGTAGTCCTGAGACTCTAAAAAGTGCCACATTCAAGGCTCTTTCAGGGTTAGGAGAATGAGGTCCATCATTGTTACTGGTATTTGGCATATTGGGTACTCCACGGGGAGTTTGCCAGACTCTGCCGTGTGGACAGGTTACATTCGGTGGCCTGCCAGGTTGTCAAAAGCAAGAATGAGATAATAAAGCATTCACGGCCACGCGCTTCCGGGATCTGGGTTTTATAGTCTCTGGGTCTTGTCTGTTGATGGGATTACACGGCGCTGGGGGGCAGTTGGTGGGTGTGGCCCCCGCCTACTGGAAGATGGAGGATCTGGGTGGAGGATGCTCAGCCCTGATCTGAGCATGCTTGGAGATCTCAGCTCCAGACCTGCATGCCTTTGTTCCTCTGCCGGTACCTTCATGCGTGTGGAGAATGGTCTCAGCATGGTTGTGGCTGGTTCTGGAGGTCTTTGGCTGCCGGGCCCTGGTGAGAACAGTCTGGCACGAGGTAGGAGACTGCTTTGTTCTCTTCTGGGAGCTTGGTGTGATAATCCTGGTTGTTGTTGGGGTTACACAGAAGTTGGTGGGTGTAACTATCTAGCTACTGGAAGGTCCAATCCCAAACCGTGCAGGCTTGGAGAGCTCAGCCCCGGGTCCCGCACACCTGGGTTCCTCTGCTGGTTCCTTTATGCAAGAGGCTCATCCAAGCGTGTGGAGAGTGGTCTCAGCATGACTTTGGCTGGGTCCCGGAGGTCTTCAGTTGTCGGGCCCTGGTGAGGACAGTCAGGCACGGGGTAGGTTGGAATTTATATGGAGTAATAAAATGCCCCAAATAGTCAAAGCAATCCTAGAGAAAAAAAAAAAAGATGGGAGGCTTCACTTTCACCCACCTTAAACTCTCTATAAATCTATAGTAATCAAAACAGTGTGGTGCTAGAATAAAGATCCTTGGAGCAATTGAGAATTGAGAGTCTAGATAGAAATATTCAATTCTATGGACTGCTTGTCTTTGACAAAAAACAAAGAATACACAATAAAGATTAGAAAGCCTATTTATCATCTGTGTAATACCTTGATTGTAGACATCTAGTCTCCCAAACTTTGGGAAAACAAGTTCTGCTTTCAAAATCCCTAAATTTGGAATATTTTGTTTTGGGAACACTAGTAGGTGCTCCCAGGAAGCATAGAGAGGACAGAAAGCGGGTAGAGGGCAAATAACAGGAGGTCACTGCTGTGTGAAGTACCTCCTCAGAACTGCCCTAGGTTGAATAAGGAAACTGGCTAGGGAAACTGGCTCAAGGGCTATGGTGAATGCATGGTTCATTCATCTTTGTG
Source organism: Sorex fumeus (assembly GCF_029834395.1). Classification (NCBI taxonomy): domain Eukaryota; kingdom Metazoa; phylum Chordata; class Mammalia; order Eulipotyphla; family Soricidae; genus Sorex; species Sorex fumeus. The sequence goes on along the minus strand of NW_026606063.1, from coordinate 62,647,420 downwards.
GGTTCATAGTAATCACCTAAGTCTTTCAGTGAGAATAAGAGCTCCTACCTGGGAAGGAAGGAGCAATACGAGAGAGGGTTAGCAAAGATGTATCACTCCTAGCTTGGAAACTGGAGGGCTCATGAGCCAAGGAAGGTGCAGAGCATCTAGAAGCTGGAAAAACGGGGAAAGAAATTGTTTGCTCTAGTATATTAGCATGGCATATTAGGCGCTTCTATTTCCAAGGGAGAGTGCCCCAGACTACCAAGTCTTAACTACAGAGGAGTGTTCCTCAAACACAGCCAATTTCCATCAGATTCACAGAATGGGGAGTGATCCAGGCGATGTGCCTAAAGAACAAAGTGAAAAAGGCTCTCACATCACAGTGCTTGCAAAACATGCTTTCTCATTAGTTTACTTGTGCTTTAGTGAAGACTGTGATTGATAAAAGCACCAGTCTATTTTCCAGTGTTCTAGTTGAGAATGCTTTTATATTTCTCAAGGTGTTCCTTTTCTGTTTTGTTTATTCTCTGCTTTTTGGTTTTATATTACATCTGGCAAGTGCCCATGAGCTGCTTCTGGCTCTGTACTCTGGGCGTCAAACTCGGTGGGGCTTAGAGTACGATAAGGTACCAGGGATTGATTCTGTACCTTCTGTAGGCAAAGCAGGTATGTTGAGCTTTCTCCACTCTCCCCCCATTCTCTTTCTCTCTGGTCTTAGATATTCTTACTTACAAATAAAAATTGCCTGCAAAATATTCAATCAGTATGATACTTATTAACAGAAAATCTCTTTATTCAATATCCCTTTCCTGGGGAAAGATAACAAATATAGGAAAACACATAACTAAAAAATGTAATTTTAATGCATGGTCAGATTTTGTCCAACAATCACCCACACAGTTAGCACTATAAAATTAGGATGTGAGCTCTGATTCCTGACTCAGGTACCATAGGAACTCCAACACCAAAAAAATAAAAAATTCATTCACTTGCTATACAGTGGGCTGGAGCGATAGCACAGCGGTAGGGCGTTTGCCTTGCACGCAGACAACATGTTCGACCCAAGTTCGATTCCTCCGCCCCTCTCAGAGAGCCTGTCAAGCTACTGAGAGTATCTCGTCCGTAGGGCAAAGCCTGGCAAGCTACCGGTGTTGTCTTCCATATGTCAAACACAGTAACAACAAGTCTCACGATGGAGACGTTACTGGGCCCTCTCAAGCAAATCAATGAACAATGGGAGGACCATGACCGTGACTTGCTATACTGTAATGTATATTACAGTATATTCGTACTGGAGCGATAGCACAGGACTGGAGCGATAGTACAGTGGGTAGGGCGTTTGCCTTGCACGCGGCTGACCTGGGTTCGATTCTTCCATCCCTCTCAGAGTGCCCAGTAAGCTACCAAGAGTATCCTGCCCACATGGCAAAGCCTGGCAAGCTCCCCGTGGCATATTCGACATGCCCAAAACAGTAACAACAAGTCTCACAATGGAGATGTTACTGGTGCCCACTCGAGCAAATCAATGAACAATGGGAGGACAGTGCTACAGTGTTACAGCAATTATATTCAACTTATGTCCCAACTAAAAGTACTTTCTGGTTAATCCTTAACCAAAATGAAATTTTAACTGAGTAGAACAGCTCTTTCCTGAGGCATCACAATTAATTGTGAGTGCTCATTGTGGCTAGCAGAGATGTCTCAAATGTGCTACATGTTATATTCACCTAAAGGCAGATTTCAAAACGGAACTTTTAATAAAATCATCTTAGCTTTGCAAAGCTTATGGAACGCTCATAAAATGTTGACTAACTAAAATTGAATTTTCCCTGCGTTAACTATTTAAAAAATTAAATTCTGATTATTGTATTTTTAGGGGCAAGAGGTCTTCAAGTTTTAAAGTTATGATGTGCACAACCACCAACGTGATGATCATCAGGATTCCACAAAAAAATGCACACTGGATATTGATGAGTCTTTGGACATGTTTGCTTTCTTCTCATTTTCTTTTTGTCCAATAATAGATTCAACTTTACGGTGTCAATTCATCTGTTTTTCCTTTGTTTAAACAACTAGATAAGACATAGCTGTTCCTGAAGTTCACTCAGAGCTAGAAGCAAGAGTATTGTACAGATTATATATAGATGATACTTCCCTTTTGGATATTATCCTCTTTGATTTTGTGTTTTTCCTATTATTTCCTATTTTATTGTTTTGCCTCGGGGTCACACCTAAATGTACTCAGGGATCACTACTGATGGTATTTGGAGGAAACATATAGGGTGCTGGGATTAAATCTATGGAAGTTTATGAATTTGTAATTTTTAAAGTACTTAACCCTTAATCGTGGATCTCTAGCCTGTCTCCTACATAGGAGTTTGGGTAAGAAATGATCAGACCATTTTATGGTTCATATTTCTGTCCTATTTTCTTGTGCTAAGGTCAATGAAATGAAATTTGCAAGTCCACCAGTATTTGTTTTGAAATGCGTGTGGTGAATGCATAAAGGGCCCGTCTTAGGTTTTTACACCAAAGTCTAATGACTTTTGTTGTTTTCTGAAAACCCATCAAGGTGTGGGATTTCCATTCATTATTAAGGGTTTATTAAATGTCTGTTTGTATGATGAGACCGGTAACATTACTGAATTCCAGGAGGAAATCTGACATGGTCCTTGACCTCAGGTGTTTCTGACCATTCAAGATGGATAAGGCATTAAAGGACAATAAGGCTCATTAGTTCATGGAATATATTGGAAGTTAGGGCACTTTTTCTAATAAAAAGTCACTGAAAGTCTGGGATTATGAATTTCTCATTTGTGTACCTCCCACAACATCCTCTCCAGGTAATAAGTTGATAATAAATATTCATTAAAGTAAACTCATTTTTTAATTTCTGATATTGGCACCACCATCTTTGCAGTGATCACATCTGAAAGCTTAGGTTATACTTCACTCCCATTCTCCTTTCAACCCTTCCCCATGGCCAATCAGCTCAAATTTGTGTGTGTGTGTGTGGTTTTTTTTTTGAGCCTTTTACTTGGCTTCTTTTGGACCATAAAGGAATTCTGTCTCTGATCTTAGATTATATAAAAACTCTAATCTCCTAGACACCCTCTATCCATTGAGGCAAATTTGGGCACTCCATGAATGCTTGGAATCTGCCATATCCCTGTTTTCTCTCCTTAGCATTCTAAGCTCCCTCCCCAGGATTCTCTTCACCTTTAAAATTCTTTTGCTTTTAGCATTTAGGCATTTTATTTCAAGAAGATGAAGTACCTTTGGCTACCTTAAGCAAACAGAAGTTTGCTGGAGGATATCAAGTAATTCTGAGGGGCTGGAGGAGCCAAGAGAGGCTAGGTTAGAATAGGTAAAAGATTTTTGTAGGTAAATTCTGGGACCTTTCTAGCAAGAGATGGAATTTCGTACTCCTTTCTCCTTGCCACTCCCTCTGGTTTCAAAGTTCTGAGTGGAGAGCTTCTTTTAGTCAACATTTGATCCCAAGAAATTTTGATCCAAGGAATTCTGGTAATGAGAGATAGGGGAATCCCACACTGCCACCTGCCACCAGTAAGACCTCAAACCCAGGAGGGGGCTGGAGGTAGGATGTGGAATGATGCAATTTCCCATTGTGCATCTTTCAAGAACCATTTTAATCCCTTTACCTTCCACGTATTCTCTGAATAGGCTTTCAGTGGTACTTTTCATAGTCAACTTCTTATTACGGTTAATTATGTACTGGTAGTCCCCTTCCTCTGGGATCAAAACATCACTGAGAACTTGATATATAGCATAGAGGTTAGGGGTTTAGTCACTTGCCTTGCATATAGCTGAAAAGAGTTTGATCCCCAGAACCACATATGGTCCCTCAACGCACCAGGAGTGATCTCTGAGGACCAGTGGGTATGGTCAACAAAAAACAAAAGCAAACAAAAAACACGAATTAAAAGAAAACACTCAAAAAATTTCTGAACAATATTACAGGGGGTAGGATGCTTGCCTTGTATGCAACCAACCTGCAAATGATCATATGGCAACCCATATTGTTCCCTCAGTACCACCAGGAGGGATCCCTGAGCACAAAGGCAGGAGTAAGTCCTAGAACACCACAAGATGCACCCTCCCCTCAAGGCAAAACTCAATTGATTCTTTTTTTAAATTCCAATAAAGTCTTTCAAATAGAAATATGCTAGATAATTTGATTGAATTGAAGGCAAAGTTAGACAATCATGGAAAGCTGATGTGTTTATCAGGCTCTAAACACAGAGGGAGACACATTTACATTGTTTCCTCATATTCTTTGTCATTTCACCCCCACCCAGGGTCTGGGCACGTCTAGACTCAAGATGGACTGTGGGTATCTGAAGTTAAGCTCTTGAGTATCACTCTGAAGGAAGAGGAGAGGGAGAGGGAATTCCTAGCTTTGGTCCTACTATTACAGGCTGAAATCACTGTGACTAAGGGAGAGGCAAGCAGACAGATTATATTGGAGCAAAGAATGTATTTATATGGCAGGACTGAGTTCAGAGAACTCATGTTATATTGCTGATGTGATCTGGGGGAAATGGTTTGTACCTTTTGCACTTAAACAGATTTTTGGGGGGAGCACACCAAGCAGTGTTCAAGGGCTACTCCTTTCTCCTTGCCACTCCCTCTGGTTTCAAAGTTCTGAGTGGAGAGCTTCTTTTAGTCAACATTTGATCCCAAGAACTTTTGATCCAAGGAATTCTGGGAATGAGAGAGGGCTTTGTGCTTGGGGGTTCCTTCCAGTGGTCCTGGGAGAGTATGTGATACTGAAGATGGAATATGGGTCTTTCTCATGCAAAGCCTGCACTCCATCCTTGCTGTGCTGTCACTCTGGCCCCACCTTGAGCACCTTTAATACTTCACTATCAAAACATGTGATTCATTTTTATCAAGACATTTTAATAGTAAATTGGAATACTGATGGAACAGAATATAGAAATATGTGTGTATATATGTAATTATATGCATACTTTTTTAACACATCGGTTTCAAAGAAATTTTTTTTTCTATTTTGGACCTTGTAGAGGGCTAAATGTTAGCTCCAAAAGGTATGTTTACTCAGAACATCTAAAGGTAATTTTATTTGGAAAATAAATTTTATTTTATTTGGAGTGAAACTTTGGAGGTAGGTGCTATAAGGGATAGGGGAACATCATGAACATTTTGGCGTGGGGGTTCATAACTTTGCACATCAAATACTGAAACTTGAAAATTTATAATTCTGTCACTTAAAAGATAAGAGATTAAAAAAAAAGAAAGGGAAAAAGAAATGTCCCCGAGATTCTTTAAAGAGCAGAGGCTTTGGTTTCAGATTCAGGAGGAGAGTGACATAGAATAATTGCACTCATTGGGATATAAAAAAAAACATAGTATAAGACTAACACCAAAAGACAGTAGAAACAAAGGCCAGGATGAAGAGTCCACAGTTGGAAGCCTGCCTCAAGGGCTAGGGGAGAGGGCAGATGGGATAAAGAAGGGCCATTATGACAATGATGATTAGAAGGGATGAAGATGTGTGCTGAAAGTGGGTAAAGACCAAACATGATGCCTTCTCAGTATCTGTATTGCAAATCATAATGCCCAAAAGGAAGGGGTGGAGGAGGAGGAGAAGGAGGCATTGAAGGAGAAGGAGGTGAAGGAGGAGGAGGAGTCGGGAAGATGAGGAGGGAAGAGGAGGGATGAAGAGGGAGGAGGAGGGGGGAGGAGGAGAAGAAGAAGAAGGAGAAGGAGAAGGAGAAGGAGAAGGAGAAGGAGAAGGAGAAGGAGGGGAAGGGGAAGGGAAAGGGGAAGGTGGAGAAGGAGAAGGAGAAGGAGAATGAGGAGAAGGAGGGGAAGGGGAAGGAGAAGGAGAAGGAGGAGGAGGAGGAGAATGAGGAGAAGGAGGAGAAAGAGAAGGAGATGGAGGAGGAGGAGGAGGAGGAGGAGAAGAAGAAGAAGAAGAAAAAGAAGAAGAAGAAGAAGAAGAAGAAGAAGAAGAAGAAGAAGAAGAAGAAGAAGAAGAAGAAGAAGAAGAAGAAGAAGAAGAAATGCAGGATACTGGTGGTGGGAATTGTACACTGATGGAGGGACTAATGTTGGAAAATTGTATGACTCAAACTTAATCACAAAAGCTTTGTATCACATGGTGATTAAAAAAATATAAAAAAACCCCCTCAGAACTCTTTAGTATAAACTTCTGTTTCAAACCATGAGGTTGGAAGTGATTTGTTCAAGGCATGTGGTTGGAAGTGATTTGTTCAAGGCATCTGGTTGGAAGTTATTTGTTAAGGGGACTAGGAACAAAGAGGCTGGGAGTGAAACCCCCAGCCTTCCTAGAAGCACAGCTTAAGGAGGAGGGTGTTGAGGGAAATGTGGACACAAGAATTGGGTGGGTGGGCGGTTCTTGAGGAACAGATGAAACTGGTTTTGGTAAGACTAAGATATTGATTCTAGCATTTCTGTTTATGCATTGATGTGGGCCGTGGGAAGAGGCAAGTAGCAGAGACCATTGCTACACTGGAAAGGACAACAGGGCCCTGAAATAATAGGATTTTGTCAACTCTGTTTCCTGATGACTATGATGTCAATGGGACATACAGTCCCCACCAATCCTAATGGCCCAGGATTATCAGAGGGACTGTGTTCATTACTCACCACTTGTGCTTAAAGATTTCAAGAATCTATCAAAGATGCCCAGTGAGAACGCAGTCTATACATGCACCTGATTCCTATATATATGTGTGTGTTCATCGATTTGCTTGAGCGGGCACCAGTAATGTCTCCATTGTGAGACTTCTTGTTACTGTTTTTAGCATTTCGAATATGCCACGGGTAGCTTGCCAGGCTCTGTCCCGCAGGCGAGATACTCTCAGTAGCTTGCCAGGCTCTTCGAGAGGGATGGAGGAAGGGAAGGCAAATGCCCTACCTGCTGTGCTATTGCTCCAGTCCATATATCCATCCATCCATCCATATATATATATATATATATATATATATCTCGATAGGAGGCACATCTAAATATGCTCAGGGATTACTCCTGGCTCTGCGCTTAGGAATTACTCCTGGCATGTGTTTGATCCCAATTCTTGCACTCATCGTTTCAGTTTTTGTCGTGTGTTCAGCTAGGACAGGGTTGTTGGGTGAGACGTAGAGCCGGCATGTGCAGAAGAATTCAGTAGAATACATGATAGATAATGTATAATCGACTTACAGATGAGTTGTGGCACTGAAAGTGGAGAGGGATGAGCCATGACGTTTCAGAATTGTCCCTGGGGTGCACAGATGGAGAAAGAAGCATCTGCACGGGCGCCATCACTGCATGGGACCTCCACAGTTAAGTCGGTTCCAGCTCCTTTCCGTGGGAACTTCCTTGGAGGAAATGAGGCCAGGGAAAGAGGGAACCAAAGGACAAAGCCCTGTCACCTTAGATCACTGTTTATTGCCTCCCTCAGAAGCCAGGAGGAGTCCAAGGAGTCAACCCTAGAAGGTCCAGGCTAATAGGGTTGCTCTTTGGGACACTATATGGGAAGGATGCTGGAGTGTCACGTGACCTTCCCTTTTCCCCCTCTACCACGCTTGTTCAAGCCACCCCCTTCCCGCTCATGCCAGCTCCCAGTCCTGCGCCATCCCTGGCGACACCTCCTCCTAGGGCGCGCATGCACGCCTCGCCTCTGCTTGCACGGGGAGTTGGAAACCCGGGATGCAGTGCTGGAGCCTGGGGAATAGCGGGGGCTGGATGTGTCTGGATGTGTCGACTGGTCCTGCGAGGAAGCGCTTCCGCCCCGGTCCGCCTAGTCCACGCTTGGGAAAGTAAATAGATACAAAGCAAAACCAACAGAGACGCAGACAGGCTCATCCACAGCGGAAATGACATTTGCATTGAAGTCGCTCTTCCGAGGGACCACAGGCCTGCTCGGCCGTGAGCGCAGCGGGATGGGGCCGCGGCCCGGCCAGGGCGTCCAGCTCGGAAAATCGCAGGCACACAGGACGGCAAGGCCACGCGCGCGCCGGTCCAGGTTGGAAGTTGCAGCCTCGGTTTCCTCTGGCTCCCTCTCGTTCCCCGAAGGGGCGGCCTGAGGAGTGGGGAAAAGCCCCCTGTTCTCCCCGCGCGGCTCGAGGACGCACCCCGGTTTTCCCCAGAGAGCCCCGAGCGCCCGCGAGCCGGTGCCGGCTCCGGCGGCCCGGCCGCCTTCGGGTGGTGGGTGTGGCCCCGTAGCGCGGCTGGCTCCGCCCCTGGGCGGGGCTTAGCGCGGCCGGGGCGGAGCGGCGGGGGGAGGAGGAAGAGCGAGAGGGGGCGGTGCTGCGCGCCGGGGGTGGGGTCGCTGCCGCCGCCGCTGCCGCCGCCGCCGCCGCCGCCGCCGCCGCAACCGCCGCCGCCGCCGCCGCCGCCGCCGCTGCCGCCGCCGCGGGATCTTGAGGCCGGAGCGGCGCGGCCGAGAAGGCGGCGGGCGGCGGGCGGGTTCGCGGCGGGCGGGCTCGCGGCGCCCGGGCCGGCGTGGTGCGCCCGGGCCGGCAGCGTGTGCAGAGCGGCGGGAGGAGGGCGAGGCACAGACAAAGAGAGGCGCCTGGGCGGGCGCAGCTCGGCCGCCGCCCGGGGACCCGCTCCGCTGCCCTCCGGCCTCGGCGGGCGGCCCACGGCGAGGTGAGCTCGGCGGGCGCGCGGGGCGGGGGCGCAAACTTGGGCCGCGCGGCGGAGTTGCGCGCGCGGTGAGCGGGGCGTGGCGTGGCGCGCGGGGCCGGGGCCGGGGCCGGGCTGGGGTCCCGCGCCCCGTCGCTGCCCGGGGAGCAGCCGCGGCCTGGCCCCCTCCCCCCGGCGGCTCGCGCCCCTCCCCGGGGCCGGCACCCGGGAGGGCTCCCGGGAGCCGACGGGGCGCGAGCGCGGCGGGGGCCCTGGCGGTGGGGCCCCGGGACGGACGGATCGGCGTGGAGTCCCCGGGGCCTGCGGGGACCCGGCTGGAGGGGGAGCGGAGCAGCGAGGACTGCGGGAGGCCGAGCGCGACTCCCAGAACTTGCTGCGCCCGTGGCAGCTGCGGCGGGTGGCGCGCGGCGGCTGTCACCCGGCACCCGGCGGTGCTCGCCGCGGCGCGGGGCGCGTGCTGCCGCTGTGCCCGCGCCGCGTCCCCCTTGCCCGGAACAAAGTTTCGCCCCCCTCGTGCGGGGCCTCCGCGTTCCAGCGGGACGCCCGGATCCCGGAGGGGTCCGGCAGCCGGCTCGCTGTGCGACTTTAAAGGCTCGGGTGACAACTCTTGGCCGAGCGCGCTTAGCTTCTGGGCGTTGTTGACCCGGGCTCAGGGGTGGACGGTGATCGGCTTCTTTCGTGGACAGTAACGGTCTCGTTTTGCATTCTGCCCTGCCGAGCATCCTGGCGCCTCGGTGTTTGGGACGAAGTCGGCGCTGCGGATTCGGCCTTGGCTATCAGACCATTCAGGTGGGCACGGGACTCGTTGATTTTTGCCCCCTGGTTTGAAACAGAACCTGTGAAGTTTACGTCCACGTGCTGAGCTCAAATAGGCCCCAGAGCTGGGCTCAAGAGCCCAAGAGCCCAAGACCCCAACCAGGTACACACTCTAACCTGACCACCCAAGAAACTGATGCCCAGAAGGCCTGTGGGCGTGGCTTGCTCTGGACCCAGTGGTAGGAGAAACACTCTCATAGGTGCAGGCCCAGTTCTGGTTTCTCCCGGATCTTTGGGGAGGGATTTTGGTGCAAAGGGGAGTAATTCAGGGTGTGTTTCTTTCCTTTAATATTGTTAGCACCGACGCCTTTCAAGTAAGTCGGTAAATGACTTGTCACTGACACGAACTCCACTATTTCAACTTCTGGAAACTTTGCATGAGAGCCCTCCCCTAATTCCGCTACCCAGCGTCCCAGCGTTCGGAAATAAAGGTGAATTAATACAGGAATCAGGCATGTGCGCTATTTCTCCACAGGGACATGTCAGTGGACATGGTATGAAGCAATGCCCTAAACCTGGGGGCTGGCCTATATGTGTCCGGTTGGGGCTTGAGGTAGAAATTTCCTGAGAAGTCAGCTGTAAGCCTCGCTTGGCCCTAGGGAGAAAGTCTGCCAATTATCTCTGTTGCCAGCTTGGTTAGTTCTGATGGGCGGTCCACGCCTCAGTGGTGCTCTGGTTGCCTCTGGTGCAGACCAAAACTGAGACCTTTAAGTAGTGATCAGTAGTGGAGGCGCCTGACTTACCCCCACCCTCATCCCACGCTCAGGTGGGCTCAGGCCTCTCGGCATAACCCTCTGCAGGATGGATCCTGGTACACATGAAGCATGGCACGGCTGCGGTGGAACTCGCTGCTTCTCACCTATCTGGCTTGTGGAGAAACTCATTCTTTTCACGCAGTTGGGGCTTGTTGAAGGTGCTCAGTATTCAGGCTTTGAGAGTTGATTCATTTATTTTTTTATTTAAATTTTTTATTATTTAACCACTGTGCGATACAGTTACAAGATTTCATGCTTGAGTTTCAATCATACAGTGATCAAATGCGCATTCCTCCACCAGTGCACATTCTCTACCACATTTATTACAGACGCTTAAAATTGTCTTCCTCCATGACCTCTGTGACCTGGCCTCTGCACCAGCCTGTCATTTGCCTTGGGGGATTCGTGAGTGTTGCCTCTGTGTTCTGTACTTGAGAAATGCGATCTCATCCACTGCCCCCGCTTCTCCGGAAGTCTTCCTTGCGTATGCAGGAACCGGATAACCATTGAAAGGACCCTGCAGACTCTCTTGACTACCTTGAAGACTTGGAATCCTGTCCTTGGTCACTTGGTTTGGGTTGCTGTGACCATTGAGTTCCCTGGGACAGGCCTGCTTCTCTCTGCCTGCACCCAGGGTGATTGGGCTTGTGGACACAGTTCTTTGACTTTACTGAGCTGCCTAAAGACCTCAGGACTGGATTCTGGAACTGTAGGGAATGGTGGTGGGTGCCATTTCGGAAAACTAGTGAGCCAACCTATTTCACAAATGAACTGTAAGGTCTTCAGAGCTTGCTGCAGAAGCTTATTTTTTTTCCCCCCATGCAAAGGGATTGCAAATGATGCTTCAAAATTCCATTTCCTCAAATAGAGTGATGGAAACCCTTCATGGCATGTTTACAAGGGGCCTAAGCTAGAAACAATATAATGTGCATTGCTCAAGTAAAGATGTGACTTAAAGTAACTTAAAGGAGGTCAAGGCAACCTTTTAATGGGTGATTAAAAGTTTGCAGCCCAGATACAGTTGATTTCATTGGGCCATTTTGGTACCCAGTTAATAAAAATTGCACCTTTCCCTTTTTCCTAATTTCACTTTGAATGAATGGGTACCACTGTACGTCTGTTTCTGAAGGATTCACCAACATTAGCACTTTTCCCCCACAACATGCACACTCTCATGCATTCATGCACTTGCATGTAGAATTTCACCTTGAGAATCTCAGCCCTGGCAACCAGTGAGATAGAAAATGTACATTTGGGTTTTCATGCTGACTAAATTTGATTTTAGTATTACCCCACCGCAGACATTTTCGTTGCCATTTGGCTATTAAATAAAAGTCTGAATCCCAGAGCTTTCCTGTCTCTTTCACTAGTCCCAGCTGACCAGCTGTGCTAGAGTAATGGCGGGACCCTGCCCTGCTTAGCAGCCTTCTTGCTGATTGATTGTTGCCGTCAGCTTCCTCCCAATTGGCGGTGACACTTTTGCCTTTCCTCTTTATACTTTCTCCTTTATACTCTTTATACTCTTTAACCCTCCAGTTTCTTGGTGTTTAGACCTTATACCTACCAGTGACCCACAGATACTGGTTGACTATTGCTGAGGTATCAGGGCTCACGCCTTCCACTGGGTTGTGATAAAAGAGACTCAGAGGTCAGAGCTGTAGTCAGTGGGAAGGGAGCTTGCCTTGCACACAGCTGGCCCTGGTTTGATCCCCAGTAGCCTAGATGGACTCCTGAGCACTTCTGAGTGTAGCCACACTCCCCCACATTTTCCTCACCACCGCCCCACCCTCCTCTCTCTCCCCCCTCAAAAAAAAAAAAAAAAGAGGGAAAAAGACCCGGAGTCCTGTTTTCTGCACAGAACCTGTGGGGTATGGTTAGAGTGTTTGCTGTCAGGATGGCCTGAGGGTGAGAGAATTCAATATGGTGACCTCTCTGTCGGTTAAGTGATCTGTCAAATAATCATCTGTGGTCTTGGTACTGCATTGAAGGAAAAACAGAAACGATGGCTTCCTATTGAACTCGCAGTAGTGCGGCTTTGTGCAGGCCTTGCTGCTTTTCACTGTTGACATCTTTTAATGCTTTTCAGAAAAAAGTTTGAGGTGTACTTGGAGTTCACACACAAATGTCTTCCTTTGGGCCACTTTTAGAAAGTTGGATGGTTTTGTTGGCCATTGAGGAAGAACTGAAATGTCACTGTCAGTCACACAAGCATACTGGACACTGATGCTTGTGTGGGGATTTACGATGTGTGTATCATGTAGAACATCTCTTCTCATACTTGCGAGAACAGAGAAAATAGGCACCAGGCCTCATTTTTGGTGAGGAGACCTGAGCTTTGGGATGTTGTGAGCACTGACAGTGACTGAACTTGGCTTTAAGTTCTTCCTTTGGGCCCCTGCTCACTTGCTAACGAGAGGCTTTAGAGAAACACCTTGAAGTGGTGCTGGATGTAGTGTCTTGTTGATGTTTTTGTTGTTCCTTTTCAAGGGTACAGTCCTCTTAGCTGAGCTCTGAGGCGAAGGATCTTGCAAGTGCTCTTGCCATTTGTGGATGTGAGAGGTTCTGGGTGGGAACAGTGTGTGTGCGTGGACTCTGAAGATGAGACAGTTTTGGGGAGGCAGGCAGGAGCAGTTCAGTGTCCATCTGTCTTGACTTTGTTGTTTTGGAGATATCCTGGTTAACCAGAGCTTGTTCCTGTGCCTTGTGTGTACTTGTCAGCTGAGCACATGGCCATCTCTCTTACCATTCTGGGTTCTCAAAAGTTTGAGATCCTGGCACTGGCCAGTTTCATTCTTGGTGACTGTTGTCCAGGCATGTATATGGCCAGTTTCGACTGTGTCTCTGTTTGGCCTTCCTTCTGGCCTTCCTTCTGGTCCTGAGTCCTTCTTCTGACCGTTACGTGGATCAGGACCCTATCCTTAGGGCCTCATTTACCTGCCCCGCCCCCCCCCCCCCCAATAGCACCTCAAAGGCTCCCTTGTACCAGGGTGGTCACAGCAGGCTTTACCATGGGGCCACTGAGGCAGCAGTCCAGTCCACAGCAGAGGGTAAGGCCAAGTTTCAAAGTTTGGGTGATTATTTAGGCAAGCCTGTTGCTTCCTTTTCTCAGGTCAGAATTCGCTTACTGGGGGACTTCTTCGCTCTGCCTCCCACCTCCATCTCCTTAGCTGGTTGCCTATTCAGTTAATATCATTGACCTACTCGGTCATTGTTGAAATTTTCCTCATCTTCCAAATCCCTAATCTAATTGCTGTTACCTCTTCGGAGCCCTGCTCTGCTCTATTTTTAACTCTTTCACTTGGATCGTGGAAATATCTTCCTAACCACAGTTGCCAAGCCATCCTGTCACTGTACTCTAATAATATTCCCATCTGGCCCTCGTCCATATGAGTGGCTCTCTGTGGCGCAGTCTCATGTGTGACATGTATGCCTGCAGTTACCCAGCGCCCCCATCCTTTTCTGATCACTGCCTCCACCCCAAATCACTACCAACAGTTCTGCAGAATGGCCGAACACCAAATGTGAGTTTGCAGAAAGAGGCCCGGAATGTAGAATCTGATTGTCTCTCAGGACTTGTGTATGTTGGGGCTTTAGGGTTGGGTAACTTTTGTCCTAGTGGGCATATCTGCTCAGCTGCATCTTTGTGCCGCTGAGATGAAAATTCTCCTGTGGGGAGAAGGAGAGGTGAGGGGAGTGGTAGTTGATAGAGTTTCCCTGCAAAGGTCACTGGAAGAGTTTGTCCAGAGCAGTGCTGTACAGGGAGATAGACCGCAGGTCACAGAAGTGATATCCAGGAGAATCTACAAACTCAGAAGAAGAAACAATGTTGCTCTTTATTGTATATATTTTTTCTTTTTTACCCAATAGATCTAAGATGTTTCTGTTTCTCCTGGTGGGTGTTAGTGACTGTTTCTGTTTTTGTAGGTCCTTGCGGGAAGCTGTATTGCGGTGTCTTTTGCCCCTCCTCCCCCTCCCGTTTGGTGCTTTCAGGAGCCTTGTGGCTGCCTATTGGAGGGGGCTGGTCTGTATACTTTGCACTCCATCCACTTCATTTATTCCCTGTATTCCAAAGTTTAGGTAACAGATGAAAAAGACGTAGAAGAAATAACATGAGAGTGATGAGAATGGTAATTACTGTTCACTGAGTGAGACATGATCAGTGAGGTATGAGGAATAGTGTAGTTTTCCTGCACTTAAGCAGGGCTAGATTAGGTTACAAGGAATGTCTAAGCACCATGTGCATTTTCAGAAGTATTTTAAACACGTTTTGAATTCTAGAGGTTGAATTGCTGTTGTGAAACGTCTCAGGCTGTAGATTTGACCCAGGTCTTTTCTGTGGGAAACTTGGCCTGTGCCTCCACGGAGCTGTGCCCCCAGGGCCCACCATCTGCTTTTTAAAGAGAACATGAAATCTCCCCTCCCCAACAGACCTACACATCACACTTTATAATTACTGTTCCAAGCATTTGATACAAAATAAAGCTCCTGAATCCTCTCAGAAATCAAGTGTGGTTACTTTGTATTTTTATCTTGTAGATAAGAAAAGGAGACATTGTGACTAACTGCACCCAAGGTTGCACAGCTAGTTTCAGAGAGGGAGGGAGGGAGGGAGGGAGGAAGGGGGGAGGAGAGAGAGAGAGAGAGAGAGAGAGAGAGAGAGAGAGAGAGAGAGAGAGAGTCAAACAGACCAAACAGTGTGTGTGTTTGTGTGTGTGTGTGTTCTGGAGAGAGAGAGAGGAGAGAGGAAAGAGAGAGACTCAAACTTAGACTCTGTGTGTGTGTGTGTGTATGTGTGTGTGTGTGTGTGTGTGTGTGTTCTGGACACTGAACCCGGGCCTCACACATTTGAAGCCTATGCT
This sequence comes from Sorex fumeus, assembly GCF_029834395.1. Classification (NCBI taxonomy): domain Eukaryota; kingdom Metazoa; phylum Chordata; class Mammalia; order Eulipotyphla; family Soricidae; genus Sorex; species Sorex fumeus. Next base: position 62,632,367 of record NW_026606063.1, on the reverse strand, counting down.
CTCCATGTGAGCTCTGTGCTTGCTGGTCCTTCTGACTGCTGCATCTTTTGTTCTTACGCGCTAAGCTCAGCTACCATCACTTCCTTTGAGAAGTGTCTAAAAATGCATGAGTGCAGACAAGTTTTCAGGTAGAGGATTTGAGGAATGCAATGGGCAGTCATTGATAGGAGAGAATGAAGATCAGTCAGTTCATTCTGGGAATTCCTCCGCAGCCAACTTGCAGAGGAACTGGAACTTGGGAAGGACTCACTTCATTCACAGCTGCCCTGTGGTTCTGGGGCTGTGGTTGTGGTCTCCGGGGGCATCACGGTGCTGTGATCTGGGCCTCCTTCCTGAAGCCCCCATTGTTATTCTCCAAGGCGCAAGTTCTTGGATGGACTTGGCCCCACCTGTGAGTTGGTGCCTCTGACAAACTCTCAGTGGATTGTGCTGCGGGGAGGCCCCAGTCGAGAACCTCAGACCCGAGCTTTGGGATATAGAGCAGGGCGAGCTGCGTGGCCTTCCTGCTCGGGAGTGCTGGCTTTCCAGTGTGAGTGTGGATGCCAGCTTGCGATTGGATTGCCGGTGCATGGCCATAAAGGGCTGGGTGGTGAGTACCCGCATAGGCTCCAGCTCCATAGAGACTGGGGAGCCCTGGGCCGTGTTTCCTCTCTTTTTCACTCAGCCCCTTGTCGGGATAACCTTGCAGGGAGACCATTTCAAGCTGCTGTTGCTGCATTTTCCTTTAGGGAGTTCCTGTGTGTGAAGTGAAGTTTGGGAGCTGGTGTTTGCTGGCTACTTTGGGAGCCGGGGATTGGGTGCACTGGGCCAGGCCTTTGCCTGGGCTCCATGTGCTGATGGCAAAGGATGGCCTTGGGACTCTGAGTTTCAGACCAGCAGGAGGCCAGGTCAGGTCCCCGAGGGGTTGGCCTGTGGCTGTTTCGGGGTTCCAGTGGAAACTGGGGCACAGGCTGCCATTCCCAGCCAGTTCTGCCGCACCATCCGAGCCTGTTTTTTGTCTTGGGAGCACTGTGGGCTGTGCTGGCATCACACCGCCCCTCCTCCCGGAGCAGATGGAGCCGAGGCGCAGCCGGAATCTGGTGCTGTCTGGCAGAGGAGGCTGCTGCGCGCCCTGGCCTTGGGAACACAACGGTCCCAGACAGTTACAGCTTCAGCAGCTCCTTAGAACACACAGGCGTGGTCAGGCAGTGGGCTGGCCCCTCTAGCCAGTTCCCCATGGAACGTGTGGCAGGTGAACAGCAGTGATGCTTGGCTTCTGCATCCGTGCTTGCTGCTTCTTTCAGCAGCCACCAGGCCCGCTGACAGGACCTCGAGAAAACACCTACAAAGGTGCCAGAGGCTGTCTTAGAGGGCAAAGCCCATCCACGCCTGCGTCAGTTTTCTGAAAAAAGCACGTGCAAGTTCACGGGCAGTTTAATTGTGTGACTCGTGCCTGGCGGTGGAGCAGAGAAGCAGATACTCTTGCATGTGAGCTGGGTTCTTTGCGGGAAAAGCCACTGAAAAGCTGGTGTCCTTGTTGCCAACTGTAGGGGATGAGGAGGTCTGAATTGACAGCAGACGGATCCTCCCCCACCCTTCTCCCACCCCCATTGTGGAAGCTGGCTTGGGGACAATGACATTAAAAACTGCAAGCATATTGTTTTAGAGACCCAGAAATAGCAAGGGAGTTCATCGAGAGACAGTTTTAGGAACCTCTGATAAAGGCAGAGTGAATTTTCATCAAAGTCCTTTTCTAAAGCAGCATATGTAGGAGCTGGGTCTGGGGAGAATGGCATAAGAACAGATTTTTCTTTTGTTCCTCCCCAGTTTCACGTCTGACATGTGACTCGCGCACCAGCCTGAGGAGTGTGAAGGCAGCTGGTTTCCACCTGTCTTCATTGCCTGTGTTCCCGTGGGGTTTCCTGTACATGTTTCAGTGTATGCCTTTTCTGGTCACACCTAGTTCGTGGTCTGTCTCTGCTTCACTCCCCGTGTCCTAGTTCCTTTAGTAGGTCTGCTTTATGTGGCTCAGTAGGTAAGACTCAGAGGGAACTGGGAGAGACAGTGCCACCGTCCTTTGAAAAGGGGACCCGTCGGGGTAAGGGAGCATTGCTCTTATTTTCATTTGGAAGGGAGCTGCTAAGGAGCTGAAGCTCTGTTAATTGAAAATAGATCAAGGCTTAAGTGTTTAATATGTTGCTGCTTAACTGTGCCAGGTTCCATCTCTTCTCAGTCCTGGTCAGTGACACCGATTCCACTTCCCATAAGAAATAAGGAGAGGTGTTTTTCTTTTATGTCTCAGGCTGGGAGAGTTGTGTGCCGAAGGATGGAAATGTGTTTCAACATACTACACATTAATATTTAGAACCTCCCGTTCATTCTGGATTTTGCTGTCAGATTTGGCTTCAGAAATAGAAGCGATTCTCTTTTTGCGAGCACAGTAATGTCCCTTTGAATTTTAATGTCATTGCATGTATACATTGGAAGGGGTCCCCCACGGCTCAGGGCCCCCTCCTGGTAGTTGTCTCTCCAATAGGCCTATGGTTCGAGGTGAGGACCATAATGCACAGCAGTGGTGGTGTTGAGCCCTGTGCTGTGAGGTCCACCGGGGCCACTCCAGCACTGCTGGGAACCGCCGGGGCTTCACCTGGTGGTGCTTGGAGGATCAGATCATGCTGAGAATAGAACATGCAAGGCATGTGCTTTAGCTGTCTCCGTGGTCCCCAAAGACTAGTACTTTTAGCAACTAAACTGAGGCTTAAACTTCCAGTTAAACTACACCACCAGAGATTCCTGAGTGGGGGCAACTTCACCCTTATGGATATCCGGTAATCTCGGGGTACGTGCTTCAACTCCCCGGCTGGGCAGGACTTGGGCATCTCAGGGTACAGGTTGGGGTATCCAGCATTGTGCAGTTCACCCACCGTCTCCATTCTGAATGCCAGTATTTCAGCCACTTCATTTCCTGGATTTGATCCTGAGCACCACCAGGTGTAATCCCAGATAGCAGAGCCAGGGGCAAGCCCCGACTCCCCACCTCCCCCTACTTCAATTGGTGATTATCCCAAGAAAAACATGTTTTTGTTATTACTAAAGTTTTAAGATTCTAGATTCATTCTGCTAATCTTTTGAGCTGGTCACATCTGTTAGCTCTTGAGTGTTTTATTTACTTCTTTGTACAGTTCTAAAATAAAGTTGTCAGGGGAGACAGAACAAAAATATCACCAAATTGTACCTTCTTGAGGGGAAGGAAGCGAGGGAAATGATAATTTGGCTGTTAGTCTGTGATTCGACCTGCCACCGACTGGGACCACGCTATCCCTGGGTGCTCTTCTCTCGCTTTCTAAGCAAGCACTTACTAGGAAAAGAAGATAAGCCTCCAAGTAAAGTTTTCTTTGTTTTATCTCTTTCTGTTTTGTTTGAAATCATTTCCTGTTCTTCGTTTTTCCATTTTGACTGTGTTACTACTTATCTCTTCTCTTCCGGTTCTGTGACTAGGATAAATCCAGCAGTCAGCACTTTGTCTATTTTTCAACTTGGTGAAGATCAGTGAAAGTAGTTAACTTCTTGTTTTCTTTAACCCTCTCCTCAGAGAAAGGCTTTGGAAAAATTATTAATTACTCTGTAGACAGGCTTACCAATTCTGAACTTTTGAGTTATGAAACAGTGTACATATCTATAATTTGTGTATGTCCTGTATCATTTCTTTTTTTTTTCCTTCAAGTTTTGGGGCCACACCCGACTATGCTTAGGACTTGTTCCTGGCACTGAGCTCGGAATTTCTCTGGGCTCTGTGCTTAGGGATCACTCCTGGTGGGGATCTTGTGACCATGTGCAGTACCAGACACTGACCCGGGGTCTTGCCAGGCAGAGTCCTTATCCCTGATCTGTCTCTCCTGACCTCGTTTGATACAGCAGGGTGGAAAGTGTTACTCCACTGCCTCTTTGATGAGAAAAATGAGGACCCAGGGACTTACCAGGGTCCTGTGGCTGGTGAGTGAGGGGAATCCCAAGAGCCACTCAGTAAACAGCACCTCTGGTTTGGGGTGTGTGGCTAGAGCTGCAGGCCTGGGACTTGCTGGGATTTTAAAATCTTTCCCTTTTTGGGTGGATTGAACCCAGGGTCTCATATGCGTGAGACAAATACTTTGCCACTGAGTCACACCACCAGCCCCAAATCATCCTTTCTTAAAATAAATTTTATTCATTTGTATAGTGACTACTTGTCTTCATACTTCCAATAAGGACAGGAGTATAACTATATTATTCAGAACTTTTCCTAGCTGGATTGCATTTGACCTCTAAAATCTTGCTTTAGCTGAGGATAGAGGTGCAGCTTTTCTTTTCATCTGATTCAATTTGACCAAAGTCACCTTGCTGATTTTTAACCTCTCTCAATCTCTGTTTTGCGTTCTGTGAAAGAAGGGGTTAACCCTAATATTTTTAAGGGCTTTTAAGACTGCCTTTCCTTGCCTAAAAAATGTGAACTGTACAGTTTCATATGAGTTTCTTCAAGGCTAATCAGTGTGCTGAATTTTAAGCAGCTCTTACTCTTTTTCCTGACAGACCAAGTGCCTGGAGCTGCAGAAAAAGCTGTGTTATTTATCTCGATCTGCCTCACAGATTGGGCTGTCATGAATATTTTGAGTGTCAGCTCTGGGTCAGGCACCTTCCAGGCACCTGCCAGGCCAGATGCCCTCTGGGAGTACAAGGATGAGGTCCTGGAAGATGCAAAGAAAAGCCCCTTCACACATTCTAGGGGAGTCCAATGAGGTCCTTGGGCCTGTGTCCTGGCCAGGCAGAGCTGGCCTGCTGGAAGGCACTTGTTACTCTGAAGCCTCCCTGTGTCCCAGCCAGAGCCTCTTGCTCTTCCTTTCCCCTATGAATTGTGATTCCATTACCCTTTTGGTTCAGAAAAGATTTGTTTAAACTACTACCTTGCCTGAATTCATAATGAATGTTGTAAATCAGTCCTGCCCAGATGTTTTACTGCATTAAAAATACAATAGTCTATTTTGAAGTATGTTTCTTTTAAACATATAAATTATTTCTTAGTCCATCATAGATGTTCACTATTATATTTTTAAAATGCGGTGTTTCAGACAGTTGACTTTACCTACACCTATATCTTTGTTCCATTTTGACAGTACGCCAGAATGAAACTGTTTTCCAAATAGGAATTACTTTTGGTATTTCTATTTTTCTATCTTAGCATTTGGGAATAAATGTCATGCTAGCATTAAAAACAATTAAAATCATAACTGGTGATTTGTTCTAAACCAGTTTTCTTAAACCATTTATTACTAAACCAATTTTCATTTCCCCCAACTTTCAATAACATGATTTAGTGTAAAATGGTGTTTTGTGATTTTCTGTGGTTTGTGATACACTGTATTTGATGCATAGTGTTGGTATGAACTTAATGTGAAAATGAGAATTTAATTTGAGTTCTGAGTTTTGTAATGGAATTTTCAAGATTAATTAAAAAAGCATTGATTTCTGGCTCTCAGGGATCAGAGTAGAAGAGAATGTAATGGGTGCTAAATAAGTTTGTGTTGGGCTCAAAGAGCAAGACTTTTTTGGGTATCAAGTCATGCAGTGTATTTACTGTTATACATTTGCAAGTATAAAAATATGTTCTTTTTGAAGAACAGCCGATGTATTTAGTTTCAGTCACATAACTACTCTGTCCTGTTCTCTCCTTAAGTGTGTTTCTCTCCTTTGGCAGAGCTTTTGCTGACTTCCAGAGTGCAGTTTATAGTTGCTGAAAGTTCTCTGCAGTATGTTTTGCATCTTCATTATGTAGGGTGCATCTCTATTTTAAAATGTATTTTGGGATTCTAGATTAGTCAGAGATTTAAGAAAAAGTTTCCGAGGTAGTCCAGAGTTCCCAGTGTCCAGTGTCCAGTTTCCGGGCTGTGAGACCCACCCTTCTTCTTTTTCTTTTTTACTTTTTTTATTTAATTGAATCATCTTGAGATACAGTTATAAGCTTTCATGTTTGAGTTTCAATCATACAATGATCAAACACTCATCCCTCCACCAGTGCACATTCTCCACCACCAGTGTCCCCGGTATACACCCCCCTTTCTCACCCCTGCCTCCGTGGCAGACAATTTCCCCCATATTCTCTCTCTACTTTTGGGCATTATGGTCTGCAGTACAGATACTGAGAGGTTATCATATTTGGTCCTTTATCTACTTTCAACACACATCTCCTGTCACAAACGATTCCTCCAACCATCATTGACTTAGTGATTCCTTCTCTATTCCAGCTGCCTTCTCCCCAGCTCATGAGACAGCCTTCCAACTATGGGCAACCTTCCTGGCCCATGTGTCTACTGTCTTTGGGTGTCCATCTCATGTTATGTTATTTTACACTCCACAAATGAGTGCAGTCCTTCTATGTCTGTCCCTCTCTTTCTGACTCATTTCACTCACGATACTCTCCATGACCATCCACTTATAAGCAAATTTCATGACTTCATCTTTCCTAACAGCTGCATAGTATTCCCTTTTGTAGATGTACCAAACTTTCTTTAACCAGTTGTCTATTCTCCGGCATTCGGGTTGTTTCCAGATTCTGACTATTGTGAACAGTGCTGCAATGAACATATAGGTACAGATGTCATTTCTACTGTGCATTTATGCACCCTCAGGATATATTCCTAGAAGTTTTATTGCAGGTCATATGGAAGCACAATTTCTAGTTTTTGAAGGAATGTCCATATTGTTTTCCAGAAAGGCTGGGCCAGTACGCATTCCCACCAGCAGTGAAAGAGTGTCCCTTTCTCGCCACATCCACGCCAGCACTGGTTGCTTTTGTTCTTTTGAATGTGTGCCAGTCTCTGTGGTATGAGATGATATCTCATTGTTGTTTTGATCTGCATCTCCCTGATGTCTAGCGTTGTGGAGCATTTTTTCATGTGCCTTTTGGCCATTTGTATTTCTTTTTTGAGGAACATTCTATTAATTTCTTCTCCCCATTTTTTGATGGATTTCAAAATGGGTTGGAGGTATTTTTCTTGTACAATTCTACTAGTGTCTTGTATATCCTGGATATTAATCCCTTATCAGATGGGTATTGGGTAAATATTCTTTCCCATTCTGTGGGCTCTCTCTGTATTCACTGTTTCTTTTGAAGTGCAGAAGCTTCTTAGTTTAATGTAGTCCCATTTGTTAATCTTTGCTTCCACTTGTTCGGTCAGTGGTGTTTCATCTTTGGAGATGCCTTGAGCATCAATGTTGTGGGGGGTTTTGCCTATATTTTCTTCCATGTATCTTTTGGATTTAGGTCTGATGTTGAGGTCTTTAATTCATTTTGGTCTGACTTTTGTGCTTGTTGTTAGGTAGCGGTGAGAGTTAATTTTTTTACATGGAGCTGTCCAGTTTTTACAGCACCACTTGTTAAAGAGGCTTTCCTTGTTCCACTTCATATTTCTGCTCCTTTGTCAAAGATTAAGTGGTCATATATTCGCGAGTCTGTGGCAGGATATTCAACTCTGTTCCATTGGTCTGTGGGTCTGTTTCTAGCCCAATACCATGCTGTTTTAATTACTACTGCTTTGTAGTTGGGGATGGTGATGCCACCCACCTTCTTTTTTCCCCAAGGATTGCTTTAGCTCTTCGGAGACCCACCCTTCTTAATGGGCTTCTGTCTCCATGTATAGCCCAGGCCAATGCTTTGTTGCAGTCTGGTCCCTGCCCGCAGTGACTGCCATGTTGTCAGTTTTGGGGCTCTGACTGTGACTGCACATCCAGCCTTGTCTATAGGGGCTTCTTGGCTGTGAGAGTTCCTCAGCCTTTTCTGGTGTCATTGACCTTAACAGTCACATGCTCCTCCTATGTGCTTCTTGTCATGAGACTAAGGTTCCTGGTCTGGTGGGGGTTTCCGAGGAGATGGAGCACTGCCTCCTTCCAGCCTGTCAGGGCTCCCTGCCCACTCCTCCAGTGCTGGCCACCACCAACCAGCCTGGCAGGTGCTGGTTGGTCTATGTTCATTTCAGGCACTGGAAGCTGCACGGAGAGGGAGGATTTTTCTGTTCTGCTCGTAGAAGGAGATTTTCAGTGAGCGTGGGAGTACTAGAACCCGGCCCTGCATTTTGAGTTCATGAGGCTCTGTGGTTTTGGAATGTGGTTCAGGGCTCCTGTTGCAGTGTGTGGTTTCCTGCACTCTGCTTGGGCCCCACCAACTCATTTTCTTAGGAAGGTGTGATTTGTCATTTTCCCATTGGACAGGTTGCCTTGTGGTTCTGATTCAAGGTTGAGGACCTGTGGGTCCGCTTTGGAATCCTTCTGAATTTCATTTCCTGAGTGTGCTCATGCCCGCCTTTGTTACCTGAGCCTTAGCCTGGTCAGCACCATCCCATTCCATTCCATGTCTTCCCTGAAAAAGACCTGCATCCTGACACCCTTGTCCTAAACTCCCCTGCAGGAGGTTGAGGAGAGGCAGACTTGATTCTAATTGCAGAGATACTCATTGCTGTCTGGGCATTCCCACCTGGCCTTAGTGGAATGGCCTCGGTTCCAGTGAGAGGAAGCAGTGAGGTTGTGCAAACAGCTGTAGCAGGGCGGTGTGGACCTTAGTGGGCTGAGACAGAAGAACAAGCATGAGCACCTTGTGTGTAGATACAGTTGGCTGGTGCCCTTGGTGCCCACCGTACAGACTGAGGTGCACGTGTGTGAATGTGTCTTTGTGTTTGTGAGTGTGTTAGTCTGCATGTGAGTGCTTAGTGTGTGAATGTTAGTGTATGTTTGTGTATGTGTGTATGATTGTGTATGTGTATGTAAGTTTGTTTGTGTGAATGTATTGGTGTGTTTGTGTATATGCAGTGTGTGTGTGTGTTTGTGCTTGTATGTATGTATGTGAGTGTGTGTGTTTGGAGTCTGAGTATGCATGTGAATGTGTATGGATACGTGTATCTGTGTGTAGTGGAAGTCTGAGCCTAGTGGGAACTGGCTCCTTGGAGAGAAGACCATTTCTCTATGTTCCCTTTCTGCTGCAGCTGCACCCAGTTCTGATATCTGGGGGTTGTAGATTGTGAGGAATGAATGGGGTCCTGACCTAATCAGAATCCCCTTTAGGGGTCCCCGAAGTCAAGCCCCTGACCTGGGGGCCCTGTCACAAGGACTTCAAAGGCTCTTTAACTTGGGATGGGAGACGTTTTCTTCGCTAGTTTTGTACTGGACTTGAGTATTTCCTGCCATTCTGAACATTGGCCACAGGCACCATGGCAGGTACAGTCTCTGGCCTTTCCTTGCCCTGTTTCAGAGGTTACAGATAGGCGGGAGGAGGTTGGAAATCAGCTGGGATTAGACATGGTGTCCTCTCCTACTCAGGGTGTTAAGAAAGAAGCACGTTTATTACTCTTATTTTCAGATTTGCCTTTTAAGTAACGTCAGTGATTATGTGTTCATGTAATGCCTGGAGTGGAGAGCACTGAAAGCTTCTGGAAGGAGAGCCTAGCCTCGCTCAGCAGGCTTCCATGTTTGGTTGTGAGGGTGGGCAGGGCACAGCAGCAGGCTTGATGGGGTCTGAGTCATCCTGGCTGCTGACAGAGTGCCAGGACCATGCCCAGTGCCAGACATGGTCAGTGCAGGGTTGCAGAAGAGGAGCTTCGTTTTTAATGCCTCATAGAACTCTTTAGTCATCAGGGATGACAGGACGTTCTCCCCAAACAGAGAAAACAAAATCTAGTCTCTTACAAAGGAATCCAAAAAGAATTTGACTGATAATGGCCCAAAATCAGATCATTGCTTTTATACATATATTTTAAAAACTCAATTTGGGAAATAGGTATTTAGTATGTTTCCTAAAAAATTCTCCCAGAACCCCAAAAACCAAAAACCCCAACCTTAATGCAAACAGTATTTGGATATTCATGGTTATTTCATATTACAGTGATTAGGTTGGGTTGTGGATTTGGGACTTGGGAGTTTATAATAACTTCCAGTATCAGGAAAATGTCAGTAACTTATGATATTTTAACACATCATGCATGAAAGAATTTAACTTTTTGGTTCTCAGGGTTCCTGGGGAGTTTGGCCCCATGTTTATCTGGTATGTGCTTTAAAAGCAGAAATACCTTGAGAGAAGAATTGGGGTGTGTGTGTGTGTGTGTGGTGTGTGTGTGTATGTGTGTGTGTGTGTGTGGTATGTGTATGTGTGTGTGTGTGTGTGTTACTAGCTTTGTGCTTCCCTGAATGTGTAACTGAAATTACCAGCTGCTGGAAAGACACTTCAGGTGATGTCCAAGAAGGAGAAGCATTCCAAAAGCCACAGAACTTAACTCAGTAATAATCATTAGCATTTATCGAGTACTTAGTTCATTCTCTATGTTGTTTGGTTTGTTCTTCACCTTAATCCTGTTGGGTGGCCCTGCCCCTGCTCAGCAAATGAGGTAGAAGACTTGCGCTGCCCTGGCATGAGTCCTGAGTGGTCTCCGGAGCATTTCCCTGGGGATACTGTGGGCATTGACCCTGGTGTTTCATCTTTAGTGGGCAGGGTTACACACACACACACACACACACACACACACACACACAGACACACACACACACATCCCCTGTCATCTCTGCCTCTGACATGGATGGGCAGGCCTCCTACTGAAGGCCTCGCCAGTCTCTTAAGAATTCCAATTCTGGGTCCTGCAGGGGCTATCACAAAAGTACCTCCAAACTCCACATAGGGCAGGGCACTGTCACTTACTGACTGGCAGGCAGGAAGCAGAGTCCTGGGGTTCACTTGCTCTCACCTCCTGGGTGGGGTTGACAGCACTCAACAGTCCAAAGCTCTGAGCGTGTGAATGATACTTTCTGGTCTCTCTGCTTGGGAGACCTGCCTTTCCTGGCTCGACTGTCTTGCTGCTTGTTTGCTTCTTTTCATGATAAAGTTGATGTACTCTTTTTCATTTATTTTGTTTTAGACTCTTGGGATTCTTCTTCCTGGTCACACTTGGGGGACCCTCTAGTGCTGAGGATGAAACCAGAGGTCTCTGCATGCCATTGTGTGCTCCCACCCTTTGTGCCCTCTCCCCAGCCCTCAACCTACTCACTCTTCCCCACCCACTTTTTAAAAAATTGAATCACTGAGATACAATTTCAAAGCTTTCATGATTGAATTTCAGTCATAAAATTATTGAACACCCATCTCCCCTCTAGTGTACATTTTCCACCACCAATGTCCGTCACTCCCACCCCATCCCCTGCCTCTATGGCAGACATTTCCCCCATACTCTTACTTTTTTGGGCATTATGGTTTGCAATACAGATCCTGAGAGGCCATCATGTTTGGTCCTTTATCTACTTTCAGCACATATCTCCCATCCTGAGTGATCCCTCCAATCATCATTGATTTAGTGATCCTTCTCTATCCTAGCTGCCTTCCCCCCAGCTCCTGAGACAGGCTTCCAGTCCTGGAGCAATCTTCCTGTCCCTTGTCTCTACTATTCTTGGGTGTCTCATATTATGTTATTTTATATTCTACAAATGAGTGCAGTCATTCTATGTCTGTCGCTCTCTTTCTGACTCTTTTCACTTAACATGATATTCTCCATGTCCATCCACTTCCAGGCAAATTTCATGACTTCATCTTTCCTAACAACTGCATTAATATTCCATTGTAACCTACTCACTCTTAACTGTAGTGTCTCAAAAGGAAAATGCCTCCTATAGCCTTATTCTATAAAGGAACTTTTCATATTTGTAATAAGTTCTTGTTAGGTTTTGTACCTATATGTGCGGTTTCCTGTCTTTAATATGAGTCATTCCTACTTTATTAATATTCTTTATAATGTTTGTTTTGTTATGTGTGTGATCACTTGGACTTTGAGTCCTATCAGTTGTGTAAGCAGTCTACTGACTACTGGTCATTTGAAATTTTGCTCCATCTGTGTTCTCTCTTGAACACGTCTCTCTCTCTCTCTCTCTCTCTCTCTCGCTCTCTCTCTCTCTCTCCCTCCCCACCTCACATCTTTAAATTTCTTTCATTAAATACTATTTTGCTTCACTAATAAATTTTTGTGCCACTATACTTAGCACCTGTTTCATCTCTGAGCATTTTTCTTTGCCCTATGGAATAGCTTCCTTTGTATCAGTTCCTTGAGGGAGTTGGGGTGGAGGTTAAAGATATGGGCATCCTGATGATTCTAGCTCTGTCCTGTCATCTCTTTCTAAGACTTGTCATACCAAATGCTGTATAAACCCCCATTTCACTGTAGGTGGACTGCTTTGAAAAGTCAGCCTAAGAGGGATTATTGAGTTGATGTATCCCAGAAGACCTCTCTGAGTGATTAAGAAGCAGTATCACTTCTAGACTAAATGGACCAGAGTAGAATCTCTCCATACCCTTGCCTCCAGGTCCAGACTGTTGATTGCCTGTGAAATAGCTCTTGAGTTTCATGGACTCGACCAGTGCTCAGCAGTGTTCACTTCCTTATAGCCATCTCCAGTGCTGAGCCCTGCTGCCAACTTTGAGCTTTTGTCTTAGAGTTGTGATTCTGTGCAACACGTGGAGAAATCCCTGGAGCCTTGATCTGCTCTCTGATGACCACACATGCCATATCATTGCAGTCTTGGCCTACCTTCTGATGTGTTTCTGTGATCATATGTGGGATAGTCTCATCCTGGTCATGTCTTTTCCCTTTGAGACTGAATCTAGTTTTGACAAGTAGCTGATTTTCCTTTGGGGACATAAAGTGGGTAATGAAGCTGAATCATCCTGTTTTGGTCTTGGTCCAAGTGAGATGGAGTCATCCTTTAGACTTGGTGATCCGTCTGTAAAGATGTTGCAGATGGACTTGCAGATACTTGTAGTCTGATTGTCATGCCTAGACCAGACACCGGCTTCCCAAAGACATCATTCAGCTGTATGTCAACCAGCTGGGTCTCGAAAGCGAGCCAGGCTCAAACTTCAGATCCACAGAAATGAATGCTGTTAGCTTGTGTTGTTGCAAGGTTTGTGGTGATTTGACACTCACAGACTGACGAACACAGAGTGTGAGTTTAACCTAACATTATTACCAGTTGGTCACATTTGGCTGGTTTCCCTGGAATTGCAACACAACTTCTTTATTGGGTTTTTCTACCATTTTTTCCCCTAATTGGCTTAAGATGCAGTAAATCACTTTATGGTGTAAACTTTAAAGATCCCTTCTAAGAGTGAGTGAATGAATGGGGCAGGCGAATAAAGTGGGTTTAAGTGGGAAAGGCAGTTAGGGTGACAAGCCCTGAGCAGCGCTGTCAGCTGGGGCTGAGAGTGTTAATTGCTGCCTGTGGGCAGTGTGAGGGTGAGCTGCTGTATTTTCTTCTCCCTTGCTATATGTACCATGTCCTGTTGCTCTAATACTGCCTTCCTCTGTATTGTACCCAGTGGGAGACTTGCGCAGGAGAGAGCAGGTTGGGGGTGTTGGGGTGACCTGCTGAGCGGCCTCAGATCCACACCTTCCGTCCCCCCTGAAGGATGGTTCTGGGGGTGGGAGAGCTTGTGTGCCCGCTTTCCCCTAAACCATTTCCTTCTACTGCTAGATTTATGAGCTCATAGATTTCTGAATTAGTTTGTAACTGCCTGGAGCCCTCTTGGTCCGTTTCGCGGCTACCTGGGGAGCATTGGTTGAAAGTTGGAAGATGAGAAGGAGTAGCTTTGATCGTTTTGTGCCTGACACCTTAAGTCGAGCTCCTCTCTTTTGGGACTCCTCTGGCAGTGGTCTGACCCTCACCAATGTGCATTGGCCAGGTGGGGTCCACATGTATATCATGGCCATGGACTTTGTCTTTCTCACGGGGAAGCAGACCCCGCACCATATCTCCTCTCACGGATTCCACTACACATTGCTTCGGTAGGTATTTTAAATTTTATTTGGCCACATTATTCATGTCTCCTCAAATAGAATTTGCCACTAACTTAATTCCTCTAGCGGCAGTACCTAAATGGTTTCTTTATGATGTTCAACCAAAACTTAAAATTCGCTCAGTAAGTCAGATAACAGGATTTGCACTTTCTGGACTTAACCTTGCTTCACCAGTAGCCTAGTTAGGATTTCATATTTGAGTCTAGTTAGGGTTTCATGTTACGTGTCTGGTTATATTTCATGTATGGTGTCTGTTAGGATTCCATGCATGGTGTCCATTACAAATGATGTATCTTGGTGCATTGATGACAAAATCATCATTTCTTCCAGATACCCATTTCCCTTAACTGTGTAGAGCAGGGTTTGGCACATGCCAGGCTATCCCAGCCTTGGCACATGTTGGCTATCCCACCCTGGGATGATTTGACCGTCTTTCTGGTTTTGTGACTCTGGTTTGATTAGGACAACCTAGGCCAGATCATTTACAGATCTCCTCTTATCTTCAGGACATAGGACAGAATGGAGTCACTGCCGCAAAGAGGGCTGATGTGAAAGTCCTTTACCTGCTCCTTGCCCAGAAAAATCTCTGCATCTTGGAATGCAGGAAGAGTTACGGACAGAGTCCATAGCTGCTCCATTGAGTTCTGTTTTGTCACTTATCTGGTTCAGTGCCTTCCTCTGAGGAAGAGGAGGAGGTTGGACGAGGAGGAGGAGGATGATATGCATAACTGATGGAGTGCTGGGGTACACTGTAGCACTGTAGCACTGTGTTCCTGTTGTTCATGGATTTTGCTCGAGCAGGTACCAGTAACGTCTCCATTGTGAGACCAATTGTTACTGTTTTTGGCATATGAAATACATCACGGGTAGCTTTCCAGCCTCTGCCATGCGAGTGGTATACTCTTGGTAGTTTGCCTTGCACAGGCTCTCCAAGAGGGGCAGAGGAATCAAACCCAGGTCAGCTGTGTGCAAGGCAAACGCCCTACCCGCGGTGCTACTGCTCCAGCCCAAGAATATATGGAGAAAAGATAAATTCCAAATATGGGGAAAATGGGGAAAGAGAGGCTACACCCAATGGGGCTCAGGGCTTACTCCTCAGCCTCTGCTCAGGGGTCATTTCTGGCAATTCCTGGGGGACTATTATGTGGTGCTAGGGATCAAATCAGGGTAAGCCATATGCAAGCCAAGTGTCTCAACCCCTATACTATCTCTCTGAACCAAGAAAGATGAAAATTCTTTAATAAATGCATTGGGAAACTGGACACCACATACAAAAGCATGAAATTAAGACTACTAGATCACACCACGTAGCACTATAGCACTGTCTTCTCGTTGTTCATCGATTTGCTCAAACGGCCCCAGTAACGTCTCCATTGTGAGACTTGTTGTTACTGTGTTTGGCATATCGAGTACGTCACGGGGACCATGGCCAGGCTTTACCGTGCGGGAGAAATACTCTTGATAGCATGCCAGGCTCTCTGAGAGGGGCAGAAGAATTGAACCCGGCTCGGCCGGGCTGACTGCGGGAGTGCTGGGGTGAATGTGCCAAATACCGAGTGATCTCAGCACACAGCTAGCTCTTAAAACCTGTGACTCAGTCTCCCTTCCTTAGGTCTCTTGCTATCATGCTCGGGTGGTTGTTTTCTTTCTCTATATGAAGAATGTGTTTCAAGCCCTTGCATTTTCAGTGACTGAAATAAAAGCATTTAACACATGTGTTAATTAAGCCACATCCAAGTGGGAGGCCCTGGTGGCACACACCCGCTGTCAGGTAAAACAGGCTCCAGTAGAGCTGTAATTCAAGCCACACAGCTGAGCTGACGGTGTTCCTGAAAAACCTACTAACATCCAAGTAGAAAAAATTAAGTTTAATAATTTTTACTTGGCTCAGGATAGTTTCAGCTTTTGTTCAGTTTTGACACCACCTTCTCAGGAGAAGGCTCTGTCTCTCCAACCAGTGTCTCCCCATGGACCCCACTGCCTCCTTTTCTCCAGATCAGCTAACTCTCAGAAGAGTTCCCAAGAGTCACACTTGGCTGCTGGGGTGACTCGCAAGCGTGGGAAGGCTGTTTCCTTTCCAGGACTTATTGCAGTGGGGCCAGTGCCCGTGGGTCTGTGGGATGACGTGGCTTCCAAGGCAGGGTGTGTATGTATGGTGGGGGGTGGGGAGGGCAGGATCATTGCCCTGTAGCACATCCTGTGTTCTCCAGTTCCCTCCCATCCCAACCCTGTCTTGTTCTAGGTTCTAAGAGCCCAACTTCTCTCCTCCCTTCTAATAGGACTTGGGGGATGCTTCCACCCTCTGACCTGGGGGTTGGTCTTTCCAGAGCTCTCCCCAGCCTGATGCTCTCCTGAAAGCCACCCTGAGCTTCGGCATTAGCAAGAGCCTGCAGTGGTCTCAGGACTGCTAAGCAGTAACTGGAGAGGCGCTGGGCTCGGGACAGGCCCAGGTTTAGGAACGCCTTGCCAAGAACTTGGGGGCAGAGACCAAACATACTTTACATTGTTCCTTTCTAGCACAGCCCTGGGCTGCGTCTTCTCGTCTCTCCAGCTTGCTGGGCCCTATTTAAGAGCGCTCCTTTCCTGACACTCCACTGTGCTGCCTCCTGTCTCCTTTTACATCCTACTCTCCCTCTCTTGGCTAATCGCAGCTGTCACTGCTGGAAGTGAATGTGGAAAAAGTCAGAGACCATTGCTGAGGAGCTCCGGTGGAACATGAGTATGGCACCTCTGCTTCTGATGCTTTACAGAGAGTGACTCTGCTGGCAGCTGCTGGTTTGCTAGGAAATGGACCTGCCTCTGTGGCGCTGGAATGAATTAGATCAGGCTGGAAGAGCCCCAGGCCTGCAGTTCCAACCGTCCTAGGAGTCCTACCCCAGTGCTCCCGTGGGCCACATGTGTGGAGGCATCCCCAAGAAGAGGGGGTTCTTGGGGAAGGGCAGGATTTTTATTCAGCACGTGATCTTGGGTCTCCTCTGATTTTGTATTCCATTTCATTTTGAATGTTTAATTAGAACCTTTTTTTTTTTAACGATTCAGTATTCTGAATGTTTGCTTATCATATTAACTTCTGGAGAGGGCCTTGGTATGATCTGTGTTCTGGGCCCGCACTTGCCTCTTACTGCCTCTGTGGCTTTGGAAAGTGGGGCGTTCGGAAGAGGAAGGGGAAGGAAGCACTGGGCAGTGTGTGTACGGTGATTTGTATGGTTAGGAAAAGGAAAGGGAAGCAGTGAGGGTGTGTGGGATGGAGAGAAGTGCCGGGAGTTCAGTGGTCTCTGATGCTGACATACTCAAGACTCAGAATTTTATTAAAAAAAAAATACATATATATAATTTGGAACTTTCCTTGCCACAAAACTCTTCTATCTGGTTATTTTGACTTGCCTTGGGAGCCATATCGCCCTTAGTCTTTTGGAGGGGGACCTCTCAGAAGGCCTGGGGAGCCCTTCCAGTGAAATTCAGTCAACTGGCTGGATGACTGCTCAGTGCTGAGGCCCAGTGATGTGTGGGAAGCTCTCTCTGGCCAGCTGTCCTTGGAGGTACTCAGGAGAGCCACAGGGTGCTGGGAATTGTGGGGATTGCACCTAGGCCTCGTGCACACAAGGCCAGTGCTCCCACCCTTTGCACGGAGCCCCTAATTGATTCTTTTGAAGGATGGTCTTTGAGTCTGACTCAAATCTTCAGTGATGCTTTATTTATTTATTTTTTTCTTTTTGGGTCACACCCAGCGATGCAGAGGGGTTACTCCTGGCTCATGCACTCGGAAATTACTCCTGGTGGTGCTTGGGGAACCGTATGTGGTGCTGGGAATCAAACCCAGTTGCAAGGTAAATACTCTACCCGCTATGCTATTGCTCCAGCCCCTTAGGTGATACTTTGTGAGTGAAACACTTTGTAATACTAGTTTTTCTTACATCTAACAAGCGCTGACACTTCCCATCAGGTTTCTGTGTATTTTGTGTGGACACAAATCAACATATTTAAAATGATTTCCTTCGGAATAGAAGGCTGCAGAATATTTATCATTTCTAAAGGGTACCTTTAATGCTGTAGAAACAGTCCATTGATCGGAAAATGATTAGGTTTAGAGTCTGATTCATGTGTTCAGTTATTGAAAGCTATATTGCCTAGGATGTGGATGTTGTTGTTAGGAATCTGAGTTATTATTATTATTATTTTTTATTTCAAATGTGTTTGAGCAGGCTAAGGAAATATTTCTGAAAGCATGTTCTTAGCCTCTTTAATATTTCACATACCCAGAAAGTCACTTTGGAGAAGTCAGCTATCTTGCAGAAATCTGCTTTTTCAGGTTGCTTCTACAAGCATACCTTGGCTCTATTGTGGTTTGGTTCTGGGCTACTGCAGTCAAATGTGCATCACAATAAAGTCAAATTGATATTTTGGTGCTCCATATAAAATTTACGTTCATAATACACTCCAGTTCATTAACTGCATAATAGCATCGTGTCTATTTTTTTAAACCCACAGTTTGTTTATTTTAGTTTTATTTATGTTTTTAAGTTCAATTATCTTTATTTTGCTTTCACAGTTACAAAGTTGTTCATAATTGGGTTTCAGTCATACAGTGTTCCAAGACCTGACCCTTCACCAATGTACATTTCCCACCACCAATGCCCACAGTTCCTCCCTCACCCCCTAACCCTCTCACTTTATGGCAGGCACATTTCCTCCCTCCCTCTCTCCTTCTCTCTCTCTCTCAAAAAAATTCACAGTTTATTGCTAAAAATATGGTAATCATTATTGAACCTCGCAAATGAATAATAATCTTTTCTGCAGGTGGAGTATTAATAGCAGTAACCTCACACAAGTTGATTGCAGATCAGCATATAGTAGATATAATAATGACTAAATGTGGAATTACTCAGTATGTAGTAGATATAATAATGAATAAGTCTGGAATTCCTCAAAAATTATCAAAATGTGACACAGACATGAAGTGAGCACGTCTTGCTGGGAAAGTGGTTCTTACAGACTTCCAGATCTCAGGGTTGCCAACCTTGAGTTTACAAAATACACAGCATCTCAAAGCACTTTCAAACAGAGTACATGAAAGTGAGGCCTGCCCCGACTTTCTCAGCTGTCACTGTAGACAGTTCTGATGTCTGTGTCGCTATTTTTGTCATCCTTCACATTTTTCACTTATACTTTGTAGTAAGAGAATGGGCCTCCACACCTGATGCAGCTATGTGTCCTTTGCCGCTTGGGGTCACTAAGGCCAAGGTCCATCACAGAGAGGCAGCTCCTGCCTCGGTCATGGCAGAGGGGACTGGGCTGGGTCTCTAGTTGTCTTGACCTGTGCCCCACAGTCTGTGTTCTACATGCACATCTCATTTTAGTGACCATTGAGCTAGCAACTTGTCTGGGCCATTTGTGGACTGTCCAGGAATATAGCATCATCTGTTACAAAGCTGCCTTTCTCCGAGTTACAGATTAGCTGAAGAAACATGAGGAAGTTTTATATGATTGAAAAAACGATAAATGCTCTCTGACATTGCAACCAGGTTCATCTGCTTAGCAACTTAACTGTATCGTGTCCCCTTCATACCTCTCAGTCTTAATTTGGCTTGGCTGTATCATCAGGAACAATCAATGACTTCTTTTCTAAGATATAAAGATAAAATAATGTGCTAGACTGGGCCTATGACTCGGTGGTAGAGCACTTGCTTGCCAGTGTGAAGCCCTGAGTTTGATTCCTGACACTGCCAAAAAGCAAATGAAGGCCGCTAATTGAAGAGCGGTGTTAACATGCAAGTCCTGTGCTAAGCCATTTTTCCTGAGTGGCACCAGGGACTATAATCCATGAGGATCTGCTTGTTTTATGTGAATTTTACTTTTCCCTCATAGAAACTTTCAAAGTGTGGATGCTTCACCCTTCTCTTCCATTCCTGGGCATCAGCAGCTCAGGGCTCTGAGCCTCTTCACTCATTACCCTCCTCTGTCCGCTCATGAGATGATTGCATGGTGCATAGTGCATTGCACATAAACCGTCTGGGTAAGAATTTTTTCCCGAATGCAATATTTTAAGTTGAACTTTGGATTGCTCTGTATGAAAATCTTAATTATTTTTGCTGCAGTTTGCTTATTTTTCTGAGTTGTCACTGCAGTACATGGTTGATATGTTCTTTGTTTCTTCTTGTGCTTTCAGTGTTATTTATGAGTTTATGGCTTAACTCAAGTCCCTTCTGCTGTACACAAAGGAACTGTCTTTCTCTTGCTGCTTTTCCATGTTAAGAATAATCAAGTGATTATAACAGTTTGAAAGTTGGTGTCTTTCCTCCTTGGCCTCAGGGTCTGGTTTGCAGAAAGAGGAGTACCACAGTTGATGTGCTTGGAGTCTTTCCATGTGATTTCTTTGTTTCTTTTTTGTCTTGATCATGCTCTTCACCTGTGAGTGAGAGCTGAACTGGCTGGTTGTCAAAAGTTCACCTTTGGTTTTATGTTTACTCCCCCACCTCCACTCCCAGCCCAGAATTCCAGGAGACATAATTGTATTTTTGTTTTTGGTTCATACCCGGAGGTGCTCAGGGATCACTCCTGGCAGGGCTGAGGGGAACGATATGGGGGTTCTGGGACTGAACCCATGCTGAAGCACCCTTACTGCTTTGCTGCCACTTGGGCCCCAGGGGACATAATTGTTTTACATCAGTTGCTCAGGAAGTCAATAGCTTAACCTTAGAAGTACTTAGAAGAAAATGAGCCCATTCAGTTTGGTGGTGATCGTATTTGGGCCTTCCGACAGCTCTCCTGGGAGAAGGAATGCATCCTGGACCATCTTCCAGGAGTGTGTCCCAGTCTCTGGGTTGTCCCGGTCCCCAGCACTGCCTCCCCAACTTGCTGCTGCCGTGTTTGGGTGGACGTGGCTTTCCTGGTGCACACTGCCTCCCTTTCCTGCCTTTGGTCCCTTCTTGCCATATGCATAATGAGTCCCTTGGCGTGTCAGCGTCCCTTGGAAGTAGCTGAAGAAAAAGTGTGATCGAGAGCCTCACACCCTTGGTCACTGAGGTAGGGTTGGGGTTCATGGATCTAGTGTGTGCACACCAACCACATTCACAGCCACGTCTGGGCAGCATAGCTGATGGACATCCCTGTCTAGCTTGGGTGACAGTAGCCTGTGTAAAGGGTTCTGGAGGTTGCTGTGTGCAGAGACAGATGGTGGCAGCTCTTTCACGTGCCCTGCTGGTGGAGCGACGAACTCAGTCTGTGGTATATACTTTCCCGACCCCTTGCCCAATGAAGTATCCTAGTTGATGGCAGTAGTTCAGTGGAGTCTCTCTTGAGCCTTGGTGCCACTGTGGAAGGGCCCCAAGTCTCTGAGAAGCTGAGTTCTTCTTCCTGTCAGCTCCATGGAGGGGGATGCCAGGACTGACTTCAGGACCAGGACTGACTCAGCCGGTCACTCCTGCCGAGCCACTCTCTGCTGCTCTTCCTTCCGTCCTGGAAAGTTCCACTTTAGGTCGGAACTGACTGCATCCTCTCCTGCCTGTTGCCTGGATGGAATCTGAGCCTTACCTGGTTTCTCCAGCAGCAGGGTGGTGGATAGGATAGACCCCGGGTAAGTGGCCAGCAAGAACGGAATAGTCATCAGGCCTCTGCCTGGACTTCAGCCAATGGAGGGCCCTGAGGCACCCCTGCCTCAACTCTCTGGGGGTGTGATCACTCTCTCCAGTACCCGGCAGGGGCCTCCTGAGCTTACAGCTCACCTCTCAGTGAGCTCAAAGGCTCACCCAGAGAGGCAGAGAGAGAAACGACCTGTAGGATCACACCTGCCTCCCTGGGGCCTTGGGCCAACGGTAGTGGGGCAGAGCTGGCACCTGCTGGGTGGGGCTGAGCTGAGGAGGCAGGGACTGGAGTCCATTGTCGCACATGGGAGTGCTGGGAAAGGTGGGCCCTGGTGGCTGTGTTGGAGGTGATGGGACTTGGAATAATCACTTTATAAAAAGGAGATTCATGGACGCACTCTGAAGAGGCTGTTCTTTTGTACTCGGGAAATTTGGTTGTCTTGAAATACGAGAATTGAGAAATTAGAGTCACTTTTAAAGAGAACACAAAGACCAGCACTCAGGGCTGGAAATCTTGTGGAAAGAATTTAAAGAGGCCTCGCTGGGTCAGTGCCCACTTAACAGCGGCACAGTCCTTTGTCTCTCAGAGCCCAGCCATCACCTGTGCACCCCTTTTTGGGGTTTGGTTGCAATGTTGTGGCTGAGCTTAGTTTCCAAGGACTGGAGGAACCCTTCACGGCGGAGTTGTTCTTGGCACCTAGGGACAGTGGGACCCACTGTTCACATCTGAGCTCTCCTCTTATTAAGGGCACCTGAGCCCCCAGCATACATTTGTCCCTTCACTTGGAGGATTCTCTTCTGTGCCTGCACAGGAGGTACCCCTCCCCACCCTCGGTGTGGCGCAAGGCAAGTAGATCTGTACCAAACAGCCTACCTGCTCTGCTTTCTCACAGAGTCCTCCGCCACCTGCGGGTGTTACAGCCAGGAGCCCTCAGGAGTGTTGTGGTGCCCCCCCCCCCCCCTTTTTATTTAACTTTTTCAGCTCTGCTCTTCATCAGCTCCTCCCATTTCTTGAGTTTTTGCCTTTTTCTTGCTACAAGGCCTCATTTTCACTTAACATATTTTGGGTGTTCTAGAAGCAAGGCATTTGGTGTTTTTTATTTTTATAATAGAAGAAAACATTTCTTATTGTAAGATTGATTAAGAATCATAAGTTTTTATTATAAAATTTGAAGGGCATTTAAGTATTTTAAGCTTTTGTTTTCTTTTTTAAAATGGAAGCCTTTGATTCTCATAATTTAGAATCAGGATGGGGGGCTGATAGTTATACATATTAGGAATCTATGCGCTTAATTCCATAGTGTGGTTTTCATTTGTGTACGTTTATCTAAAGGACATGTGCTTATTTTCTTTGCTGTTTGGGTGAAAAATTTGATTTCAAGTTCATCTGCGAAACCTGCTTTTACCACGTGCCCTACCTCAGGTCTGAACTGGTGCGGAATAAGGTGGCTGCACCTGACCATCGTGGCTGCTATGCCTGCCTTTCCCCATGCTGGTGGGGGTGGCTCGGGTGGGTGAGCATGACAGTGTGTTTGGGTTATGTATTTGTGTGTGTGTGTGTGGGGGCAGTGTTTCCAAATCGTAAAGGGGCAGAAGCCCTCTTTTACTTCTGCTGCTGCTGCAGTCTGCTGTGAGCTGAGGGTTCGCTTATACCCATGTGAAGCCTGCTGGGAGGTGTCCAGTTTGCTGTCCCTCAAGTTTCCAAGAGCCCCAAGTGAAGGATCAGGTGTGCCAGGAGTGATGATCTTTCAGTCTCCTGTAAAGTTCAGCATGTTAGTAACTGTCGGTGTTTATTGTTTTGCCAGTTTGATAGTTAGATTTTACACGTACCCACTGGAAGTGGTTTTTCTGTTGACTGATAAAGCCTCTTTTAACTTTGCATAAATGAAGTTGTGTCTTTTGCTCTTTAGAGCATTAATTTCAGAGAGCCTTGCTTTGTGATCACTGAATCTAATGATTATTGGTGATACGTTTCTTTTCCCAGAGAGGCAAGGGTCACTTATTGATCATTAACTCTCTTGGATCATGTTCTAGATGCCAAGACCCCTCCCTCAGGCGTTCAGTATGACTCTTGCAGTCACTTTTTTTTTTTAAATTTTATTGAATCACCCTGAGATAGTTACAAGTTTTCATGTTTGGGTTAGAATCACATAATGATCAAACACCATCCCTCCACCAGTGTACATTTCCTACCACCAATATCCCTGTTATACCCCCCCCCCCCCCCCCTTTCTCACCTTCCCCCTGCCTCCATGGCAGACAATATTCCCCATAATCTCTCTTTACTTTTGGGCATTATAGTTTGCAGTGGGCTGGAGCAATAGCACAGCAGGTAGGGCGTTTGCCTTGCAAGAGGCCAACATGACCGACCCAAGTTCGATTCCTCCGCCCCTCTTGGAGAGCCTGGCAAGCTACCGAGAGTATCTCGCCCTCACGGCAAAGCCTGGCAAGCTACCCGTGACGTATTCGATATGCCAAACACAGTAACAATTGTCACAATGGAGATATTACTGGGCCCACTCGAGCAAACTGATGAACAACAGGACAGTGACAGTGACAGTGATGGTTTGCAATACAGACACTAGGGCTGGAGTGATAGCACAGTGGGTAGGGTGTTTGCCTTGCACGCGGCTGGCCCGGCTGACCCAGGTTTGATTCCTCCACCCCTGTCAGAGAACCCTGCAGTCAGTCTTGAGGTCCCTAAGTACATCCATGTGGAGAGGGCATCGTTTCATTCTCCTCTGAGTCCTACTCCTTATTCCTCGAGAATCTGTGGGGTTGCTGTGGTGTGGACTGGAGCTGTGGATACCGTCCTTCATGCTCGTTAGCCCACTCCATTCACCTGAGAGCTGCCCTCTGGCCAGGGACTCAAGGCAATGGGCACTCTTGCCACTCTGTCGATTCTAGGTCTCAACCCAAGCCACTGCAGGTGGTGGATGCTGGGAACAGGAGAGATCTTCCTTACTCTCTTCATTCCTGGTTGGCCCAATCTTTTATTTGGGTCCCCAGGTGGTGGTCTCAAAAGGACAGCAGACATGATGATCAGACCCTCTGCCGCTGGATTCCTCTGGTGCCAAGTGGACTTGGTACGTGAAAGCCACTGGTCCCTAGCCCGAAGTTCCTCAGTGGTTATCTGCCCTGGCGCCTCTGTGGGGTGCTCGCCTGCCCTGGACTTGGCTGGTCCAGCTGAGATCACCAGTGATTCCAAGGAGACTTTCCTTACCATCCAGCTACTTGGATAGAAACATGACATCTCTGGGAGATGCTGTAGAATGTGTTCAGCAATTGGCGAATCTGTTGGCAAGCATACCTAATTTTCCGTTTACTCTTAGATGCATGTATCTAAGACAAATCCATTTTCTCCAAGTCAAAAGGTGACTGCCTACAGGACAAGTGTGAGCTTGTTTTCCTTTGCCGCAGCCAAATGTGTAGGCTGACCCTGTGTGCCTTTGCTTGGGGCCTTGGTTTGATGGTGTGTCCTCCTAGGGCATTATGTTCCTGATCGGGTCAAGATTTCTAGAGCACTGTTACTTCCAGAATGTTCTTCCAGTGTGTACAAGAAGAGCTGAAGGTGGGCTTGTTATAGTTGTGAACTAGCTGCAACTCATCCTTGGGAGACGTTACTGCGTTCGGCATCGATTTTTGATAAATGTTGATGAGAAGAAACATTTTGTTCCTGCCCGGGGTCACTGTGTGGGGTTGGCACTGCCTCGCCTTCTCTGGGGTCTCTACTTCCTCACATAGGTTGTGCCTGTGGGGCTTGGGTGTGTGAGGGCCCAGTCACAGGGAATGAAGTGTGGGTTCCGCACCCTGTCTAGCCTCCCCTCTTCTAGGACAGGTCCTGACCACTCCCTGTTCTGAACTGGAATGGTGGGGTTGGAAATGAGTGAATGCCAGTGACGGGAAAGCTGACACGTCTGACCTCAGCCTTGTCTTTCCCTTTCCATACCATGGCACTTAGGAGCTTGGGGCTGGGGACATTAAAGCCATCAATTGTGGGTCCTGTGTTTCTAACCTATCTATCCCTGTCTCTGTGGTTGTCATCTGCCCCCTGGGCCCTTCTGGGGCAAGAGGCACAAAGTGGGCAAGGTGTGTGTGTGTAGAGGGGAAGGGGGATTGGAAGGGGGGGCAGCACCTTCCTAGGAGACATAGTGGAAGAGCTTGGGCCCTTGCTGGCAAGGTGACCAGCCTGGTGGGTGTCCATGAGACCCCTGGAGTCCCCTGCCACAGTGACTTCTTGCCAAGCCTAGAGTGAGCTAAATGCTGGTCTTCTGGTGGCCTTGGTGACACCATGTGTCGGGGCCAGTTTGCTGTTCTCAGATCCTGTGCAGCTGAGCCCCATAGGCAGTGTGGAAGCAGCTGTCCCCTGTTGGGCCCTGGCACTGTTCCACACAGGGCTTGGGCACAGGTAGGGGTGCCCACAGGACCTAGGCTGCCCCTCTGGGGAGGCATGTCCTCATTCATAGCCACCTGAACCTGGAAAGGAAGGGTTTGCCGATGAACGGTCTATTTCATGTGACCCCCGTGGGTCTGTACCAGCTGCATTGTGGGACTTGGGCCAGTTGGTGGGAGACCAGTGAGTGAGAGCAAGATTCTCATCTGCATGGGTCCACTGGGGTATGAGGATCAGTGTGAAGAGGCTGGAGTAGAAGTGGGTGAGTAGGAAAGAAACAGAAGGATGTCTGAGGGATTCCTGGCCACTCTGGCTGGTGCCGCTCCCTCATTGGACTCAAGCCTGGCTCTCTCACCAGGAGAACTGGTCAGGGAAGTGCAATAGGAGCACATGTGCAAGCACCAGGAATGGCGTCTGGCCCACGTGGAGCCCTCAAGTCCATTCCCTGTTCTTATTTGTGGGGCTCTGGGCTGGCTGCTGTGGATTCCTTGTCAGTGAGGCTGGGCCCTAAGTGGTGGATCCTGGCAAACTCTGGATGGCGATAAGGAGCTGTAATGATGGATAACATGGATGGATCGAGGTCAAGAAAAGAGTTTGCAATTCATTTTGAATATGGGAAGGAGAAAGGGAGTATTAACTGTCTGTACCCCTGTGTTCTTGCCAATGCGTTACGCAGATAACCTCATTTCTGAAGATTGGTGTGAGTTGCCATTTTGACAGTTGACACTGGGAGACAAAACTGACCTTGCCGTGGTGCATGTGGCCGCGATCCTTCCCCAAGTACCCAGATCACATAACCTGAGATGCACTGTGGGCTGTTGGAGCTCGCCTTCCTCCTTCGTTATCAGCTTGGGGCACTGCTGCTTGTGGCTGTGTGTGTTGTGCACAGTGGCTGGAAACATGAGAGAGGTATAAACCTTGGTATAAACAGATGCTGTAGCTCTTCTACCTAGATCCTCAGAGGATTGAAGAAATCTACTGTGTCTTCCAAGTGCTGGCCCTGAATATACTCAGACTATTTTGTCCTCTAGTGAAAGAGTGAGAAATAAAAATCTCAACTCTCCTTCGAGAGCCAAGCACCAAGGTAGCCACTTAACCAGTTGGTGTCGTGACTTCAAGCAGACTTGATGTGGGACTGACAACTGGGGTTTTCCCTCCCTGACAGCAGCCTTGATTACTGCACTCCACCCACTTGCTAACAGGTGGAGACTTGAGTCTGCTTGGCAGGGCAGAATGAAGCCCCTCTTTTCCCACCAAAGATCGAGCATTCTTCATCGCTCAGGGTTACCTTGTAATCAACTGGACTCCCTTCCACTCCATGGCAGTTACCTTCTGCAGCGTGCGGCCAACATGCCAGCATTTAGCATGTGGCATTTACTTGGCAGAGATGTCATCAGTTTTTACCCAGGAAAGCATTTCCCATGTGATTTTTCTCAGAGATGTGCCATCCCTCATCCCCGCCCAGTAACATACCCTACAGAAGTGTTTTTTCCTGCAGATGGGGTCTGGGCCTTCTTCGGGGAGTGGGCGCGTCCCTTACTTATTGACCAGGTGGTTTGAAACAGGCCCTACAGGCCAGTCATTGCCGTCACCACAGCTTCTATGGAAGTGGAAGGGCTTGTTCAGTGGAAGAGAGAGGAATATTTCTGCCACGCCTAGAAACCTTTGTGGGGATACACAGAGATACAGGTTCTTCCCGTCTCCAGGTTGTGGGATGGGGACATATACTCTGGAAGCTTGCAGAGATCAAGGAAGTGGAAGTCACACTGCTCCTGCCTAATATGCTAGTGACCACCGACATCACAGCATGCCCATGGTTCAGGCTGTCACAAATACTTTCCTTGAGGAAGGAGTCTTCCGCACTTGAGTGGGCACCCATACATGGTCTGGACAAAGACCCAGAGGCATGGGAGCCCAGGAGAGGCATCTCTTGTTCTGGATTGTTCCTGGTATCTGGCCCTGGAAGTGGGCGGTGTGCCCTGCGGCCCCTACTGTCTCTCATTGCTGTGCCAAGGCAGGAGTGGGGGATGCCACCAGCCACATTGACACTCAGGGCCTTCCTGAAGCAGGGCATGGTTCCCTGTGCTGCAACTGGTGGGATGGGCGCCATGGCCATCTCTCTCCTTCCCAGCCCTGAGGTGTCTGGTTGGCAGTGCAGAGGGACTGCACCCAGACCTGGACCTGCGTCACCCCTGTCTGAGCCCAGTGGGACCTTGCCATAAACAAGGGCAGTCACAGTGAAAGCTTCATAGCTTGCATGGGGCCAACTGACCACCTTGCCTGTGAGCTCTCTCCCAGTGGTCCTGGCTCCATTTAGCCCTGCTCTTGCACCTGGCTTGTCTCGGGATTCTGAAGCCCCAGAGGGCTCCCCACCCCTCTCCTCCCCCCTTATAAAAGTCTCTGCCAGGCGCGGCCACAGGATGGCATTGGATGCTTGATGCCTTGTGAGCACTCTGTCTGTTTATTTCTCGGCCCATATCTGATGTGCTGAAGAAAATAAATAGTTTTAGCTGGTCACAGAGAAGTATTTCTGGCCCAGAAAGACACTCTAGGGAAACACAAATCATTGAACTGCACCATCCGTTATCCAGCACTCGCCTTCTCTATTTATCTGTTTGCTCTGCATCTTTTGTCCACTCTGCCCATCCACCCGTGTTCTGTCTTCCCTCTGCTTCATTTGCCTGACTCTCTCATCCCTTCCCTTGCTCATCTCCACATAAGCTGGTCCACCTGTTTGCCCACCTTTTGTGGATTGTTCCTCCTGCAGTGGAGGTGCTGGAGACTCAGGGTGTGTGCACCAGCGGTACCCAGCAAACAACGTTGACTTCCCATGTTCACCTCATAGCTGTCTGCCCACGAGCGAGCACTCACCGTATGCCAGGCCCAACTGCAGGCACGCACTTGGCTCATGTGGCTGCAGGCTTGTGGCGTGGGGATGGCTCACTGTGGGGCCTGGTTCAGGCTTGTCCATCCAGAGATGGTGCCTTTTTTTGTTTGTTTGTTTATTTAAGATTTTCTTTTTCTTTTAATTGAAAAGAAAGTCTGGCGAGCTACCGAGAGTATCTCGCCCGCACGGCAAAGCCTGGCAAGCTACCCGTGACGTATTTGATATGTCAAACACAGTAACAACGAGTCTCACAATGGAGACATTACTGGCCCTGCTCGAGCAAATCGATGAACAATAAGAGGACAGTGCTTAATTGAATCACTGTGAGATAGACTGTCACAAAGCTGTTCAAGATTAGGATGCACTCAGACAATGTTCCAACAGTGCTTTCTCCACCAATGTACATTTCCCAGCACCTGTGTCCCCAGTTTTTCCTCATCCCACCACTAGCCTGCCTCCGTGGCAGGCACTTTTCCTCTCTCTCTCTCTCTCTCTCTCTCTCTCTGCCATTGTGGTTTGCAATAAAGATACTGAAAAGGTTATCATGAATATCCCTTTACCTACTTTCAATACTCGGCTCTTGTCCAGCGTGATCATTTCCAACTATTATTGCCATACTTGTCCCATCTCAGTCTTACCTATCATCCACCCCACATACACTTGTGGTAGATTCTAACCATTAACCAGTCCTCCTAGCCCCTATTTTCCCTGGCCTTTGAGGTTAATTTTTTATGATATATTCTTTTATATACCACAAAGGCATGCAGTCATTCTATATCTCTCCCTCTCCTTCTGACTCTAAGCAGAGTCAGGCCTGGTTAGTACTTGGATGGGAGATAGTGCCTTTTGGCTCGAAGCGGCCCCTGGCCTTGGCTCAGGCTTCTTTCCATTCGGCCTGTGCTGGCCCAGGACCTGAGCTGGTGGTGGCTGCTGCAGCCAGAACCTCCTCGTCCGCAGTTTAGGGAGAGAAGGAGAAAATGCTGGCGTCACTGGTATGGAGCCAAGGATGTGCTTCTGGAAGGCCTGGCAGTGCTGGCTCACACTGGGGTGAACCAGGCCCTCTGTCCTGGCCCTGCCCTGGCTCAGCACCTGTCCTTCTCTTTCTTATCTCTGCCTCTAGTTCTTTTGGCCTGGTTTTGCCTTGTCCTCTTCTCCCACTTCTCCCCCTGACCTGAACCTCATACTCAGTCTTCTTCCCCATTCTGGAACCAGAATCCAGATTGCCTGGAGCCAGGCTTCAGAAGAGTGACTAGGGCCAGGGTTCCATGTGCATTGTGTTAATGAAATGCGCTAGCCTTTCTCCTGGTGCCTTGAGCAGTATGTGCTTTGGGCGAGGGATCCGGCCCTGTGGTTTGTGCTTCTCTGCTCTGATTCAGTTGCAAGAACGGGAGACACAGATTGCTGCCCCCATCCACCCTCACAGTGACTGTCTTAGGAATCGGGGTGGGTCCCAACATTGTGCATTCCCAAGAAACTTCCAGATGCCCCAGCTGCTATTGGCAGCATGGAGCATTGCTGCCTTAGCAATTAGATAATAAGGAACAGATTGATAGGGATTAGCTCCCTCTCCACAAATGACTGTTGGCTTTTTCCTTCTTGAACTACCCGGAGGCAGGGAAGGTCAAGCAGAGCCTGACTGCAATATGCAGGGCAAGCAAAAGAGCAGAGCGGGCTTATCCTCAGCACCAACTATTCTTGCTTTCCTTGCGTGAAATATTATCTCCTACCCGAGCAGTGGGAAGGATTAAAACTTGACTTGTGAGCTAAAAATAATGGTAAACCATTTCTCCTTTATCAAAACCCATAAAAACGACCCGCACATTCAGACATAGAAGTCAGCCAGCCAAGAAACAGTGTTCTTGTCACTCAAAGCTGTTGATTTGATTACAATTACAGACTCTCTCATAGCTTCCCTTCCTACAGCTCGTACAGATGCTTACCCCCTATTTTTAGTAGATAAATGGGGTTGTGCCTGACTCAGAGAGCTAACTGGTGCTGAGCTCTTTGCTTCCTGTTGCTGGCAGGTGGCTGGACTTTGTAGGCTGTGAGATTAGACGCTCCTAACTTTTATGAGGTGGTGCTGGTCTCTGACCTGAAAGCCTGTGTAGTTCCTTGCCTCTCTCTCTTCCCCCAAAAGATTTAGGCCAGAGTCCTGACTTCTCACCTCTTTACCAGTGTGCTCCAGGACTTTTTGAGGGGTTCTCCCGCCAGGATGAGGTGTTCCCAGCCCTGCACAGTCCTTACTCTCAGAAGAAGGTGCCTGGTAGCATGGAGGATTGCTAGATACCCTGGCCTTGGACTTCTGTCCACAGCATAGCCTGGGGGAGGGTGACTGATGGGGCTCAACCTCTCTGTGTAAGGTTTCCCTGAAGGGTCTCTAGCTCCATGGATGTGACCACGCAGGACCTGACCAGTGTGGCAGGCATCTCGCTTGCTTTGAAGCTCTCTTGCACAGCTTGTCGAGGTGGTACACGTGCTGCCAGATGGTTTGGAGTTTTAACTCTTCTCTCTGATGCTGTTTATCTGACAGCTCATGTAGGCGCATTTTTTGTGGGCTGCAGCCGCCACACAAACAGGAACTCCCAGGTCCGAACACGGCTCATTGCCCTTGCTTGGCCACTTGCTATTCTCGCCTTCTGTGTTGTCTGCAGATTATACCAGCAACTTTCTCCACCTGTATCGTCTGCTGAATTGATCAAACGTGCAGTGACCTCTGTTCTTATGTATGTGTTTGTTACTTATTCCTGTCCTTCACTGTTTCTGTTAATGTTCCGCTCATCAGTAGAAATTACCAATTAGAGTGCATATGTCTCATGCAACTGAGGTTTTGTAAAATGGCCAGTCAGAGGTTTTTGTTATCTGTCCCCTCCCACTTCACTTCCTCTACAACTTCCCTGTCTCCAGGGATAGGTGCCCTAAATGCATTTAGGCATCTGGGTGAAGCTGCTCCTTGCTGGGAAGGCATAATGGAATCTCTTAGAGCTCCTATGGCATCCCTCCATTTTCTCTGACAGATTGTGGCTGTGGAGTTGCTAGCCCCAGGCAAGTCACATTCTGAGATGGTTGATCTGACAGGACATGATAGAAAGCGGTTGGTTGTTACCCTTTGGACCCAAAGGGATTACTGAGGATCCTGGGAAGGCAAATAGGTTAAGGAGATAAAGGGCAGCTGTTAAGGTGTCTCAGGAATGAGAGTGGGAGAGTGGAGGGTGCATCTCCAGCAAGAAGGGGGTCCCTTCTACATGGGCTAAGTAGATTGAAAACAGGGATGCAGGTGGTACTTTAAGTACTTAAGTGAAGTTCAGGTTGCTGGGGGTTTTGAAGAATTGCTTTAGACCTTCCGATGTTGGCATTAGTATTCTCTGTCCTTGCGGTCAGTGTTGGAACCAAGGTTCTGGGTTTCTTGTAATGATGAGCTGTCTGGGATAGAGTTCTGGGCCTCTGAATTTGGGGGACGCAGCCACCTCTTTACCTTAGTGTGATGGATCCAGTTTGGGATTGCAGGAGTCTCGGTGGCTGGAGTGGGTAGAGAGGACTGAAAATGGTTCTTCCAAAGAAGTTTGTGGTTTTGTGTATGTTGTATGTGCTCCACTTCAGGAAGGTTTACCTAGCAGACAGAGAAGCTTCCAGGAAGACATATGGAGCTGGGGCATCTGTGAGCAAACTCCCTTAGATCCTTCTGAAAGAATGAGGGAGAGGGCATACCTAGGTGTGTGCCTGCTGGTTGACTTAGGGGCCGAGGTCCCAGTACCTTGACATCTCTCAGTGGATTGGGGTCCTGGATATGAATGCTGCTCCTGTGTCCAAAAGGAGCTTATATTCTTGCCTTCCAACCCCAGGGTGACTCCCCCATCCCCTTCTGGGAGCTATCAGAAGCGCAAAGATACATTACCTGGACTGTGACCGTACAGCTTTGTCACCTGTGATTCCCTCCCACAATGCTGGTATGTTCCCACATGATCCCGGTGCCCTTCCTGGTGGCACTTTTCTTTGTGGAGTTTTGGGGAAGACACTGGCATCCAGGACTGACCTTCGAGCTGTGGCTGAGTGGGTAGCCCTCCTGCTCTTTTTCCTCAGGCCCCTTTGCTCCTTTCCACTTCTCAGTTTCCATGAAGCAGTGTCAACAGCTTCCCTAGGATCTCCCCAAGACCCAACACCCATTTTTGAAGCCTTTTCCTGATACTTGGGGTGGCCTGTGTCGTTATAAACTCCAGCACACAAGCAGAAGGTGTGTTTTGGGGGCAAGGCATCCTACTACTTAGGAAACCTGAGAGCAGTAGATGCTGATGGATGCAGAGAGCTGTCTCCGAGTAGCTGAAAGCCCACAAGGCTTTCAGTGCATAGAAGTGCATAGAATCACCACTGAATGGATAAAATCCCTGGGCATTGTACAATGCCCCCAGAGAAAGACCCTAGGTGAGGAGACCTAAGACCAAGGGGAGTCTCCCCTCACCCACGCCCACCTGTGGGAGCTGAGTAGATACAGAGACTGCCCTCGCCTTCTGTTCAACTTGCTGGTACGAAGACAAGCAGAAGATGTATCTTGAGGCAGAAGGGTCCCATTACTCCCCAGCCCAAGATGTGACATGGAGTGGCGAGTCGCAGGTTGTGTGTACTCTGATTGAGGTGTCACTGACCAGGGGCATGGAGTTAAGGATTGGGATCTCTCAGCATGGCTGACCAGTAGATAGGTGGAGTACAGAGCCTCCATCCTGGGAAGGAGTCCCCGACCTGGGGTAAGGTCATGTGCTGATGATGATCTAGGCAGTTGCACACCAAGTGGCGGGTGGATGAGCACCTGCGGCAAGGCTGAGAGCCATTGTTCTGTGGGTGGGCATTTATTCAGATCAGGGCTGAGAGGAGAGCAGCTGCCTCCACCCCCAACCCCACACCATAGATGATCCAGCACAGGACTCACAGCCTCTGGGAGAACATCTGGATCAGAAGTGCCAGAATAGATAACAGCTTGCACCCCAGCCCTTCCAGACCAGGTAAAGAAAAAAGTGTTGTCAGACCTAGTGGCTGCTCTGCGTATCCTTGGGCTCCCCGAGGGGACTGACCTTGGTCGTTCTTACTGAGTGATAGCCATATTCTGTCTCCTGAGAAGTCAAGAGGGTTCTCAGGAAGGAGAGGAAGTCCTTGGAGGGGACCAGCAGACAGGTAAGAAGGAAAGTGCACAGAGATGAAAAGTCCTCTCTAGTCTCGTCAACTTTTATGCTAGCCTTGAGGAGTGATGGATGTCCTTTGCCTTGGGTCTGTGTGTAGCATGGAGCTGCAAACTCGATAGCCAGCAGCAGAGCCAGCCCCTGCAGGGCTGTCTGTACCGCCTCAGTACCCTCCATGGTGCTTGCCTTTGAGCTGTTGTTCTGCAGTGTTCTCCAGAATGTTTCTCTGGCTTATGAGGGAGCCGTCTGTTGTCCACATTTGGGTGCCAAAAACTGACACGGTGGATTCAGCCTAGCTTCTGGGTCCTTATTGACTGCACGCAGGATTAGCCCACTGCCTACCAGATGTTTTCAGAGCTCTTTTCTTTCGGATCTTTTTATGTTACAGCCCTAATAGATACATCTCTGCAGGCTGCATCTTCCACATAATCAAGAACTTCCCTGTCTAGACAGCAACCCTACTCACTGTTCACCCCTCTTTAGCTGCTCTCACAATCTGCAGTGTCTAGGGGACTACTTTCCTATGTCATGGCCTGTGTTCATGCGTGTGACTGACCTCACCCATTGCTGTTTCTGTTTGTTTGCACCCTGTGTAAACATGTTCAGTAGAAATGACCAATCAGAGGACTTGATAATTTGCCCTACCATCTTCCTCCATTACTGTATCACTGTCATCCGTTGTTCATTGATTTACTCAAGTGGGTGCCAGTAATGTCTCCATTCGTCCCAGCCCTGATATTTTAGCAGCCTCTCCTTACTCGTCTTTCCCAACGCTGCCATATTGGAGGCTCTTTCAGGGTCAGGGGAATGAGACCTGTTATTGTTACTGTTTTTGGCATATCGAATACACCATAGGTAGCTTGCCTGGCTCTGTTGTGTGGGTGGGATACTCTTGGTAGCTTGCCAGGCTCTCCGAGAGGTGTGTGTGTGTGTGTGTGTGTGTGTGTGTGTGTATTTCTATTTCTATGATTTGTTGCCTACTGTCTGAACCTCATCAAATATGGTGTGGTAATTATGGAAAATGGAGATA
Organism: Sorex fumeus; assembly: GCF_029834395.1. Lineage (NCBI taxonomy): Eukaryota > Metazoa > Chordata > Mammalia > Eulipotyphla > Soricidae > Sorex > Sorex fumeus. The sequence continues at coordinate 62,597,486 of NW_026606063.1, read as the reverse complement.
GGTAGGGAGTGTCTTATGATGTGTCCAGGAATATGTTCACTCATGTGTGAGGCTCCATAACAGTGGGAAATACGACTTTGTTGCTATGACCCTGAATTGTGCAAAGAAAGGATCTGGTAAATTGTGCAAAGAAAGGATAGTCGGCCCAGGCCCCATGTGGCCGACAAAGAAAAGTTCCTGCTTACAGGTTCCTAGGGAATCAGCCTGAATCCAACTTTTCCTTCCTTTTGTGTTGGACATAAAAGTACATAATGATGTTCTCTCATTATTAGAGTTTACCAAAGATCGGACTATACTGCCTCTGGGCTACTGCCTCTGGAGATGTCCTTGAGGAAGATCACTGAGGCAACCCTGAAATCCATGCTGTATACAGCTCAACCCTTTCACACTTCATTTTCTCATTTGTTAAATAGAGGTCTTAGAGCTGAAGAGCTTTAATCCTCCCCTTTAGGATTTAAATTCTAGTAATTTGTGGGATGTTGATTTCATCTGGAGAAGCCCAGGGAAGTGATGTAAATTACAGCTACAGTGATAAGAAATTGGTCACCTTTCATTGCTCCCATTTAACCTCCTGTGAAGCTTCATTTCTCTCTCCTCACCACTGAGGCAGAGTGAATGGGCGACTGTTGGCTCTGGGAGGGTGTGTGGGATTGGGAACTTGCAGACAGCAGGGCAGAGTATCCACCTGTCTGCGGGGTCCCACTTTCCTCGGGCTGTCCTTGTTTTTGACTGATGCCTCTGTATTGCTTGTTATGTTTTTATAGTGCTTCACATGTTCATTTGTTTCAGACCTTAAGCTTCTCTACAGTGGGGAACCTTCCTAATTGATTCATTTCATCATGGTGACTTCTCTCAGCAAGTGCTTGATACAGGCTTTAGTTTTTATAATGTTGCACTTCAGACAAATGATTGTCTCATTCTCACTGTGAGCTGGTAAGGAAGTGTACAGTTTAATCAGCATAAAAACGACACAGCTGCTGTGGGGAGTTGTATTTCCATAGATCACTAAACGTTGTAATGTCTGTTGTATATTTAACATCTGAATAAATTCTCCCAAAGATTTTATTGAATGAACCAATTATTCTTATTTAAGGAAGAGTGGGCATTCCAGAAAGTGGGGAAGAGTATTCAGAAGCAAAAGGGAGAGGCTTCATGTCCTTATGTCTTTGTGTTTACCAGTTGATGGTAGAAGCAAGCGTAGGAGTTAGTTAATAGTGAGCCCAACCGGGATGGGGAGCTGGTTGGGAAAACTAGCTTCCTATGGGGAAGGCTGTTTGGGCCTGTTAGTTTCTAATGGTCTTTTAAGCTGTCACATTTGGAAGGTGGGTGGGAGCATGCAAGTATTACTGAGGGGACCTGGGGGCCACTCCCGGCCATCCTCCCCTATTGGATGAGACAGCTCAGTTCAAGGGCCCACAGATCGTCACTGCTGGCCAGGGCTACAGTCTGGTTCAGTTTGTTTTCCGGGGAAGATTGCTACCTGAGTGGTGTGCAGGCACACATCAGGAGAACACAGGTGAACTGGCAGTCTTGGTCATTCCCTTTATGTATAGTTCATCACGGTAGCACTATGCAGTTATTCCCATCCTGTCATTCTTCTAGCCAGAGCAGTCTGATTTGCTGTCTTGGACATTCGCACAGAGATGGTCATGCCCTGCACTTGGTAGTTTTCAGAATAGTTTGATTCTCTACTTCCTCCTTCAGTGACAGGTGGATTTTTTTTCCTTTGATTTAGAGAAATTGATCACTTGACTTACCGTTAATCGTGGATTTGCTCCAGCGGGCGCCAATAACCTCTCAACTCGTTCCTATTGTGTGCTAGTGTAGCCCAGTGGCGTCTGTTCATTCTAGGAACATGAAGAGCCTCAAACCAATCATTCAGGGTCTTGATGAAGAAGTCTGACCATCTTGTAGGTGGGCGGCCATGCAGTCTTTGACATCCTGTGGAATCCAGTTGGTAATGGCTCTAGTCTAGCGGTCGTCTCCAAATCTCATTACGTGTGCAGCCCATTTGATTTTCGACGCCTTGGCAAACGAGACCGTGTCCCTGATTCTTGACCCTCGATGGAGGTCTGAACTCCGGATTTTTTCACTTGAGTGAAGCATGATACTCCAAGCATAGCTCTTTCAATTCCTCTTTGGGAGACCCGAATAGCATTCTCATCCTGTTTTTGTAGGGCCCAGGTCTCTGTGGCATGTGTTAATGCAGGAAGAACAGTGGAATCGAAGAGATGTGCCCAGAGCCGGAGGTTCTTCATCCTCTTAGCTATTTCTTTGACACTCTTGAAGGTGTTCCAAGCCGCTCTCTTTCTCCTGCACAACTCAGGTACCAGGTCATTCATCATGTTGACTTCTCGACCTAGGTACACATAACTGTTGCATTCGGAGATGGTCATTCCATTGAGAGCAAATGGAGCGTCAGGAACGAGTCCGTTTCTCATAAACATTGTCTTTGTAAGATTCAGCTGTAGTCCGACCTTTCGACACTCACCATTGAAGTCGGCCAGCGTTTGTGCCACTTGGCTAATGTTTGGTGTTATTAGAACGATGTCATCAGCAGAGTGGAGGTGGTGTAGTTGCCAACCGTCTATCTTCACTCCCATTCCTTCCCATTCCAGTCGTCAGTCGTTGCATGACGTTCTCAAGGGTGGCACTAAAGAGTTTCAGTGAAATGGTATCACCCTGCCAAACCCCTCTCCACATGGATGATCACTTGTTTGTAGAATGGTGAGATCCTTAGCCCGGCTTTGGATGGCTTGAAGACAGCATTAAGCAGAGAGCAGAGTTAAGAAGTTAGCTGAGGAGGTTTTAGGACTTGGAACTGGTCGACCTCATTCCCCACTCTAAAAATGTCTCAGAACAACTGCGAGCTGGTGGTTAACATTGTCTCCTATTAGAGAAATTATGGGCTCACAATGTGAGTACATTCTAAGGGCTTTTCATCTATTGCAACTGACCCTGTTGCCCCAGAATGAATCCATCTGCACCCTCTCACAAATGTGTCTGTGATCCCAGCCCAGAGTGTGGGGTCTTGGGCCCCTGTGTTCGGTTCCCGCCCCAGCTGCAGGCTGCCTTGTCTCCAAGACTAGCCCCTCAATGGGATTTTGCCAGAAACGGGAACTGGGGACTGGCTTGGGAGTGAGGGCTATTCATCATTCCTGGGCTCATCACTGTCTCAGCCTTTTTATTGAATGAAGATGGGTCTGTTTGCTTTGTTGGTTTGTTGGATATTAGGATTTTATTTTAAAAAGATAATCTCATAAATTTGCATTATATGTCCCAGGCAAGATTAGAATTACAGGGCAGTTTATCTACTTTCTCCTATGCAGAACTATTTTGTTTCTAGAAACATTAGCATAATTACTTATTTGCTTGATAAGTTTATTTTATTTATATAACATGCGTATCAGTGTTTAGTTTAATTCTACTGAGTGCCTAAAATAGCTGAATTTTTTTTGTCCCTAGTTTTATTCCTCTAACTAAATACAGTTAAATCATTGTGTTTTGGAATAATCCCCTTTTGTATTTATACCACTAAGTTAATATATAGTTTCTATTGTATTTTTGACTTGAAAATTAATTTTGGTTTATATATATAAAGTTATATATAAATAATATATATTTATATAACTTTATAACTATATAACTTTATCTGTATAAAGTTATATATAAAGTTTACAGGTTTATAAGTTATAAAGTTAGTTATAAGTTATAGTTATAAGTGATAAACTATATATAATTATAAATTTTACCCAGTTCTAGAGCCAAGTACAGTTTGTTCAGAGAAGCCTGGTTCCATATTTCTACCACTTCTCTCCCTACTCCTTTTCTTCACTATTTTAACAAGTATTTTTCTTTTTCCCTTTAAATTGATTTTTAATACAATTAAATGCATTATATCTATTAATTCCATTAATATTTTAAATATTTATTCTCTTTCTTGTTTTCTGCCACATCCAATGGTTATTCTGGAACCATGTGATGCTGCATGTTGAGGCTGGGGCTTCTGTATGGAGCATGTGCTCCAGCACCTTGAGCCGTCTCCCCCAAGATTAGAGTGGAAAGATCATCTTCTAATTATATGGCATATTTTAACTCGTTTGATCCTGGTGTTGAATTAAACTGGCACAGCGGGTAGGGCGTTTGCCTTGCACGTGGCCAACCTGGCCAACCCGAGATCGATTCCTCTGCCCCTCTCGGAAAGCCTGGCAAGTTGCCGAGAGTATCTCGCCCTCACAGCAAAGCCTGGCAAGCTCCCTGTGATGTATTCGATATGCCAAACACAGTAACAACAAATCTCATGATGGAGACGTTACGGGGCCCACTCTAGGAAATCGATGAAAATGCGAGGACAGTGCTACAGTCCTTAATCAGTTATTTTGGAGGTCGTAGTTCTAGAAACTGCTAGATTGTTTTATTTTGCCCCAGAATTATTAGAAAATACAGAAATATTACTACCTTACTTATGCTTTAGGAAAATTGTTGTAGGCACTGAAAGGCTACTACAGCTGGTAGGGCACTTGCCTTGCACGTGGCTGAATCTGGATTCGATCCTCACCTTCACACATGGTCTCCCAAACCCCACTAGGAGTGATTTCTGAGCACAGGAATTAGCCGTGAGCTCCTCCGGATGTATCAGCTCCCACCCCCTCCCCCAACGGTTGTTCTATTGGATTCACATGTCTTCTAGTTCAGTAGTAGTTCAGCTTGAGTAATACACTGGAGAGTTTGGATCTGTACCCAGCTTTGCTTCCTCCTCCCCCTTCTCCTATTTCCTTTTTCCTTCTCTCTGTTTTACATTATTTTGATATAAATCATTTTCAGTAATTTTTAAAAAATTTAGGTGGGTGGGGGGGGAAAGCAGAGCCTGCTTTTTGACAATTCTTTGATGCATGCACATGGGATGACAAGAGATAGTTTGACTGTACTACAAAGCAGTAATAATTAAAACAGCATGGTACTGGAACAAAGGCAGAACTGCAGACCAATGGAACAGGGTTGAATACACTGACATCTCCCCTCAATCATATGATCATCTAATCTTTGATAAAGGTGCAAGTAATGTGAAGTGGAGTAAGGAAAGCCTCTTTAACAAATTGTGCTGGCATCACTGGACGGCTACATGCAAAAAAATGGGCTCAGAACTCTGCCTAACACCGTGTACAAAAGTAAGATCAAAATGGATTAAAGACCTCAACATCAGACCAGAAACCATAAGGTACATTGAAGACAAAGTTGGCAAAACCCTCCATGACATTGAAGCTAATGGTATCTTCAAAGATGCCACGCCACTGGCCGAGCAAGTGAAAACAGAGATAGATAAATGGGACTATCTTAAACTAAGACGCTTCTGCACCTCCAAAGAAACAGTGACCAAAATACAAAGACAGTCTACAGAATGGGAAAGGATATTCGCCGAATACACATCTGACAAGGGGTTGATATCCAGGATATACAAAATACTGGTTAAACTCCACAAGAAGAAAACATCCAACCCCATCCAAAAATGGGGCAATGAAATGAACAGAAACTTTCTCAAAGAAGAAATCCGAATGGCAAAAAAGCACATGAGAAAATGCTCTACATCATTAATCATCAGAGAGATGCAGATCAAAACCACAATGAGATACCATCTCACACCTCAGAGACTGGCCCACATTCAAAAGAACAAAAGCAACCGTTGCTGGCGCGGATGTGGCGAGAAAGGGACACTCCTTCACTGTTGGTGGGAATGTCCACTGGTTCAGCCCTTCTGGAAAACAGTATGGACGATTCTCAAAAAATTAGAAATTGAGCTCCCATTTGACCCAGCAATACCACTCCTGGGAATATATCCCAGAGAGGCAAAAATGTATAGTCGAAGTGACATCTGCACTTGTTTGTTCATTGCAGCACTCTTTACAATAGCCAGAAACTGGAAGAAACCTGAATGCCCAAGAACAGATGACTGGTTAAAGAAACTTTGGTACATCTACACAATGGAGTACTATGTAGCTCTTAGAAAAGATGAAGTCATGAAATTTACATACAAGTGGTACAACATGGAAAGTATCATGCTAAGCGAAATGAGTCAGAAAGAGAGGGCTAGACATAGAAATATTGCATTCATCTGGGGGATATAAAGTAACGAAATATGAGATTAATACCCAAGAATAGCTGAGATCAGCACCAGGAGGATTACTCCATAGCTTAGTGGCCAGTCGGGCATTCTAGAGGAAAGGGCAGCTCAGATAGAGAAGGGAACACCAAATAAAGGGTGTTTGGAGGATCCTTCCAGGAGGGGAGATGCATGTCGATAGTAGACTATGGACTGAACATGTTTGCCACTCAATGCCTCTTTTGCAGACCACAACACCCAAAAGGAGAGAGAGAACACAGGGGATTGCCCTGCCACAGAGGCAGGGGGGGATAGGGGGATGGGGGTGGGGGGGATATTATCCATGGTGGTGGAAAATGGGCACTGGTGGAGGGATGGGTATCTGATCATTGTATAATCAAACCCAAGCACAAAAAATTGTAAATCTACAACTGTACCTCATGGTGTTTCACTAATAAAAAAAAAAGAGAGAGAGATAGTTTGAGATAATTGAAGTTGAAATTTTAATGCTTTGGCAGCACGGTGGCCATTACTGACTTCAAAGATGAGCTTGACATTTTATGAAGGAGAATCACTCAGAGGCACACATGAGTGTAGCTACCAGTAGCCAACTTGGCAACTTTACTAGGCCTTGATGATATCTGAGTGACTGGAGGTTAGTGTAAATTTTTCATTGTGCATTTTATTGCTTCCTGGTAGTATCTTATGAGTTAAAAAGAGGGTTCAGCTAAAAAGAGGGTTCACTCAACTTCATTGTGGTGTTAAGCTTGCATATGTAACATGGTCTACTTATGTTGGAGCATGGTCTCCTTCATGGGGCCTGGGGCCATCTTATGGGGTATCTGCAGTGTACTTAAGTTGCCCTTATCATTTGCTGGGGAGAGAGAGAATTTTAGCATGGAGAGAAAGTAGATAATTAGGGTCTTTGCTGCCTTCCTGGGGGGTGATGTTAATGACATTTCCTGGCTCTCCTTTTTGCCATTGGTTATGAAGAAGAGTATCTAGTAGCTTGGGGTTATTCCAGAAGTACTTAATGCCACTGTTACTTTTCCTCCCTTTCCCCCTCCCCCTGCTATACTTCTGTGGGGTAAATTAAATGAATTTGTAAACACTGATAGCATGTCTTCTTGACACAAGTAAATGCAGTACCAATGCAATTATATAGGTTAAATTCAAATATAGGCAGTAACGGTGAGAGTTCACAGATTTCCCACCCCTGTAGGAGTTGATTTTATAAGCTTTACTTTATCAAACATTTTACTCAAGATCTTTACCACTTGCTTGTGGTGGGTTCAGTGCCTCTAGTTGGGTTGAAATTGTTTTATGACAGTTACAAAGGTCATCATTCAGAAACAGACTCAGTTATCAAAATCCCTTCTTGGTTCTAACTTTATGGCCCTAAAGACATTAAAATGTAGTATCCGTTTTGGACCTTTGGCTCATATCTTATACTACCATCACTTCTTTTTCAGCACTTTCCCTCACACTTCATGGGGGGAAAAGAGCAAAACCAAACCAAAACAAAAAAACAAACTTGGATATTGCTTTCTAGTCTTTTCCCTTGGCAAATTTAGGACTTTGGAAAAGTACCCCAGTTTCAGCCTTTATTCTCAAGGTTTTTTTTTTTTTTTTTTTTTCCTGTTGGTGGCTTTTGGAGAGGTCAGCATTCCGGAGCCTTGGCAGATTTTCTTTTTCTGGACTGGCATTCAAAGGCCAGTGCTCTTCCCAGGTGGTAAAGCATCAGAGGCAGAACTGGATGGGCTCATCCCACGCAGAGTAAGGGGATCATTGCTCCCAGAGTCAGCAAGGCCCGTGCAGCCAATGGTCAGTCTGACTTGGGAAGTCCAGGTTCTGAAATCTTAAGTGCACCTGGGTGAGGGGACTCTGGGCTCTGCCCTTAGGACTTCAGGGTTACTGGGAGAGGCAGTTGCTTGCACTGGGGTTCAAGTTATGATAACAGGGAAGTGAAACTCACTGGGTTTACAGAGACCCCTAAGGAGGGTACAGTGGATTCATTGTGATTTTACTAGAGCTAAGCCAAGGTTTCCTACCCTAATCATTTTTTTTAAGTGCTTTAAAATATCACCAGTCTTCCCATGGAAACAAGATGCTTCCAGAAAGGAGAATCATTTTGTAAGATTGGCACTGAAGATGTCTTTAGGCAGCTTGTTATGGACTCATTAATTTAAGTTTTAAAGCTACTGGCCCCAAAGACCGATTTGTAAGCAGTTTAATCATGCAAAGTAACATCTAACTAAAGTATGACTAGCTGCCTTAATCCAATTCAGCTTATTTCCTAGGAGAAGGAAATCATAACATTTTCATTAGTTTACATTTGTGATCCATCTATTTTAGAGCTAATATTAAATTATCTCCTACCTCCATAACACGAGCTTTTGAATACCAGTCTCTGTAGAGTCTGGTTTTCTATGAAAGGAGTGGGAGTTAAGCTTAACTTGTGTAAGATCTGTTTTCTTTGATTATTTTGTGAAAATCCTATATTTGAAAGGCTAATGTGTAGGGTTTTATTTTGTAAAACTGCTGAGAACCAATAGCAAGGGACCAGGTGCCCTGCTGCACAGATGGCCTTTCCAGAGGAGAGGTCACAGATTCTTGTATGTATATGCGAAATATTCTAGAACCGCCCAGATGCTGGGCTTTCTGAGTTATTTTGTAGTCTTGCTTTCTACCCTTCCTTCTTATAAAATGAAGAGGTTTATCATTTACTTACTTCTTTTTAAATAAGTAAGACCATTGACTTATATTCTTGAATTGATGATTCTGTTATGATGCATACATCATCTCTCAATTTAATAAAAAAAAATCACTGTAATATTTGGGGATTGATTCAGAGAGAAGTACTGGTTAAGAAATGCCTTCTTCTCGATGTCGGCGGAGATGAATACAGAGATTTCCCAGAAATCTGTGTAGCTTAGATTAAAATCATGTTTCCATGAATTATTTAGATGGGAAACCTGCAAGCCTGCCAAGGTTACAGATAATTGAGTTCATATGGGTAATGAATCTCCACATCATGAAGATAAACGGCTGGCTAGAGACTCGGCGTGAGCTTAGCCAGGCAGCAGAGTGGTAGTTACATTTCTTTGTAGATAAATACTTTGGGGAAAATATTCTGAGGTGTTCTCATCCTTTTTTTTTTTAAGTTAACAGTGTATCTTGAGACATTTTCCTGTAGAGGCTGAGAGATCTGCCTCTTAATAAGCAAATGGATGACCTTCAGTAGCCATTTACCTGGTGGATGTTTAGGCACCTTGTCTTTGAATCTCTCCTTGATCTCTGGTTTATGACCCTGAGCTTGATCTGTACTTCCTGACCCCCGGGGCCTCACTGGCAGACTCTTCCAATTCTCCAGATCACTTTGCACAATTTTTTTTTTAGGTGTTGAATATTCGGTATTTGATATTATCCATAAGTCACACTAAAATACTATTCATTAAGTGGCAGGCAATGTTTTAGATACAGGGAATTTTAATTAGAAGGGCATAATTAAGACTGAAAAGATTGGGAGGTCACTGCCGGCTTCTCTCCTCAGCTGCTGCCTCTCGCAGGCTGATGAACGCAGCTTAAAACACACAGAGGAGGCTTCCTTTCTTCTGGGAGACAAGGGAGTCATTTCCTCACTTATATGGAGATGGCAGTGTAGCCAGTTACATAAATCTAGATTAAAAACTAACTCTCCCCAGAGGTTTGGGACGTACTCCCCATCTCCGAAAAGGTGAACACAACAAATCAAGTCCAGTGAGATCTTTAGAAGTGGCGACAGCGATGACACCTGCTCACCTGAGGAAATTGACCAGGCTCATTTAGCCATTTGCAGTCAGGGCTGTCCAACAGGATCGGGCTACCGGCCCTTCACCATCTGAATTCTGGTGAGTGAGATGGATTTAAATATGATACACAATGAAAAAGTCACGAGGCTTTTGTTATGTAATAAATGAAGTGGTGCCAGCTATTACTCAACTGTAGCTTTTTTAAAGGCTGGTGCTCAACTCGTCCCCTTCCAGTTCTCTTAATGTCGGTATAGATTAGTTATGTTCCAGGGTTGTACTTCTTGGGTTTCTCCAAGTGTTCCAGCAGCGGCTCCTCTCTGTAGGCGATGCCTTTGTTCTTGTTGGCATTGGTGAGCATGAGTCCCGGGCTCTGACCTTTTAATGAGACAGCCTGGAGATTCGTCCTGGCCTTGTGCTTGCTCCTTTCTCCACCCCATGGCACTAGGTGTACCTCTGGACAGAAACCTTCTTCCCCTTCTCAGCAGTATCCCCAACCTCCTCCCCCCCACTTTTGTTGTTTGCACTTACATACATTTTTTTCCTTTATGTTCAAAAATTAAAACTATTAGAGCATTGTGATTTAGTTGGAGGTGAGTTTCAGGTGGATAGTGTTCCAATTCCATCACCACTCTTGGCTTTACTCCACCATTGTGCCCAGGCTCCCTACTACCCGCATCTGCCTCCTGGACAGGCACATTGTTAATATGGGTTGTTGCAGTTTGGATCTCTTTCTTTCAGTGTTGTTGGCTCTGTGGTTTAGATATGTACATAAACCCCACCCTCTACCTTACTTGATGTACTTGAGACCCAAACCCCTATGGCTTCCCATCTGCTGCCTCTTCCCTCTTTGATTTCTTTCCTTGCCTGTCCTCATGCCTGTGATCTAGAGTCAAAGGCAATCTAGGTTTCCCCCAGCCCTGTTTAATACCTTCGCATTCCCTCCTCCTGTTACTCTTCTACATGCCACAGAAAAGTGAGATCATCTAGTATTTCCCCAGCTTTTTCTGACTCACTTCACTCTACGTGATATTCTCCAGTTCCATGAATGTTGTACCGATTGCATGATTTCTTCATTCTGTGCAGAGGCATAGTACTCCTTCCTGTATATATGCACCATGCTTTTATTATCCACTCATCTGGCACTGGACATCGAGTTTGATTCCATAATCTTGTGGCTGTGCTGAGTGCTTTGAATAGTGGGCATTATCCTTTTTTAAATCTCCTTTTTTTTTTTCACATGGAACATGGGGGTTTCACTTGCAAGTTGGGCATCCTGCTCTTTCCATTTTGCAAAAGTTTTTGATAAACATTTTGCTTTTGCTTTTGAAATACTTTCTGGCTTACAAAAGATTGTCAAAAAATGCCAAAGTATTTCCCAGTATCCTTTCTTTATTTTCTTCAGGTGTCTACATCTTAAATGACCATATCACAGTGACCAAAACTGGAAGTTTGTATAGACAATGTGCCATTATCATTGTCAATTTTAATTCCTGACACGGAGGGAGGGGTGAGAGGTTAGATCTTGGTGAGATTTTAGTTCATATTCATTTTATTACAAAGCCTATTGGCTTTTCATCTGCTTGAAAGTATGGCTTTTTTTGCCCAGTTTTCTTGATTTGCAGGTCTTCTATCAGTTTTAAGGAGCTTCACCTGTGTCATGAAGCGAAACCCTTTGTCTGTGTTGTGAATTGCAAATATTATTCCCTAGCTTTTTATTTGTCTTTTGAATTTGCTGAAGTCTATTTTGCCACATGAAATAGTTTTTAAATTTGTTATATTTGTGTAGTAGAGATCATACTTTGTTATTTCTGGATTTTTAATCGCACATTTAAAAAATGTACAGTTAAGTTTGTAAAATGTTTTTTCTTTATTCTTCCACATATATTTAATTTAAGGCAAGTAATAGATGCATTTGGGATTAATCTCCTGTAGGATGTGAAATGTGGCTTTTCCTTTGATCACTGCCAAAGCATCCCCTGGGCATTTATTGTGGAAACCCCTCTTCGCACCTTTACCATACAGCAATCTTACAGTGCATTTGGGTCTTTCCAGCACCACAGCAAACAGTGGAGTTCTCTGAAAACTTACTATCTTAATCATGCTAAGTGAAATGAGTCAGAAAGTGAGGGACAGATTATAGAAGAATTGCACTCATTTGTGGAGTATAAAATAACAACAGAAGACTGACACCCAAGGACAGTAGATACAAGGGCCAGGAAGATTGCGCCATAGCTGGAAGCCTGCTTGGGGAGGTGGCGGGGGGGGGGGGGGAGGGGGGAACGGAGAGAAGGCAGCTGGAATTAAGAAGGGATCACTAGGAAAATGATGGTTGGAGGAATTGATCAGGATGGGAAATGTGTGCTGAAAGTAGATAAAGGAGCAAGCATGATAACTTCTCAGTATCTGCATTGCAAACCATAATGCCCAAGAATAAAGAGAGAGAGTATGGGGAATATTGTCTGCCATGCAGATTGGGGGAGGGGGAGAGGGAAGGTGGGGGTATGCAGGGGATATTGGTGGGGGAGAATGTGCACTGGTGGAGGGATGGGTGTTTGATCATTGTGTGATTGTAACTCAAACATGAAAGATTGTAACTATATCTCACGGTGATTCAATAAAATTAAAAAAAATAAAAAATTGCACTCATTCAATAACAAAAATTGTTGTTATTAACAAAAAATTGAGATTCTTAATGGTGTATCTAGCATGTCCCCCCCAAAAAACTTTTATTATTTTAAAATTTATTCTTTTTTATTTTGAATTATAAGCCTCTTGTGTAAATAGACAAAACAGTGTAAGACACACACTTCTACATGCATCCTGGACTTCTCTTCTCTGAAGCCTTTACCATGTGGCCCAACAGGTTGAGTTTAGGAGGCGAGAATGCCAGTTAGTGCCTCACTCTGCAGTGATAGAGGTACTATCATCTATCGTGATAACAAAATCACGATAGATACACTCCCTGCTAGTTTAAGTACACGAGCCACTAGAAACTTCAAAGCATAGGGATAGGAAATTGGGCATTGGCTGGAGAGGATGATGGAAGGTCACATATGTCCCTTGTAAGAAGTCATCTTTATGGCCCTAACCTGGACCCCTTTCCCATGTCCTCTTCCCCACTCCATTGCTCCGTTTTGCTCCTGTATGCAAGAGACAGATGAAGTATGCCTGGCGAAAAACTTGATTGAACACAGCTTTTGATAACAGTCCTGTAGGAAAGAGGAGGAGAGAACGTTCTTTTGGAAAAGTATGATACCCTGAAGAATTCTTGGTAAATTTAGCTTCTGGTCTTCAGGAAGTTTGTGTCTTTGAGAAATGCTTTGTTCATAGAACATAAGTCTGTGTGCAGTGACTGGGAGCCAGCAGAGAGAAGGAATGGTCTGTCTCAGGTTGACAGGATCCCTCTGAGCAGTGTGAGGACAGTGGCCACAGACTCATCCCGAAGGGCCCAGAGGGCGAGCTGAATGACCAGACCCAGGAGGGAGGACCCGGCAAGATGCACATTGACAGTGGACACTCTGAAAAGAAGTGAGCCTCAAAAGTAGAGAGTAAGAAGGAAATTGTCTGCCATAGAGATAGGGGGTGGAGTCAGGTGAGGGCGGCGGGATACTGTGGATATTGGTGGTGGAAAATGTACACTGGTGGAGGGATGTATGGTCTATCATTTTATGACTGAAACTCAATCATGAAAGCTTTGTAACTGTATCTCACAGTAATTCAATTAAAAAAAAAAAAGAAATGGGCCTGACCTTCTGCCCAAGTTCAGGATTTTCACTTTTTTTCCTTCTTAATAGTCAGTTGCCTCTCCAGATCTCACCTATTTTCTTTCTCAGAGAACTGGAACATTTGCCAATCTCCCATCTTCTGGCACTTCTCCAATTAAAGCCAAAGACTTCAAGAGAAATCCTGCCATCCATCTACAAATGCACCTACTCTTTTGTGGCCCTCCAGCTCAGGATGGTGTTTCCCAGACCCCTTCCCCTCCCCTGCCTCCAACCTGGGCATCTCCTCCATTTTTCTTCCAAACACTGCTTTTAAGCAATTCTTTTTTGATAGAGATCAGCAGCAATAAAAAGTCCAAACGTTCATGAGACTTGATCCATCTGGCTCCTGCAACTGGTCACAACAGACATCAAGCACAGACCCGTTGTTCTTGTTCCATCTCTCTGAAATAGATTGAAACAGAACTCGGTTTTCTCTTAGACCTTCCTTAGGACATCGAGACTTCCCTCACCATCCCTGGGGCTCAACCTTCTTGGAGACACTCACATACAAACACTTCACTCAGTTGCTGAGAGCTAAAGTATGTTCTGTCTTTACCTCAGCATGCAAGTCCTATGTGCCTCAGAATCTCTCATCCAAAAGATGAAAGGAAAAACAGACCCAAGGACCTGGCACTCACTCAGACTGGGCCTGCACTATTCCAATTGGCCCTAACACTGAGATAACTTGGTATCATTGCAGAGAAAGTGGGGAGGGCTGTGTGCATGGGTGTGTCTGTGTGCTCAGGTCACTGTCATGTACAGATCACTGACAGGAGAGTCCTTAGTTTGATCTTCTATGTGAGCAGAGTGACTGGGTGATGCTGCTGCCCAGACCCTTTCCCCAGAGCAGGTAATGGTTTCTGTCTGAAACTGGTTAAAGAGAGACTTAACACCATTTCTCAAAGATTCAAATTTCCTGAATGCCAGAAGCTAAATTTACCACAACAATTTCTTTAGGGGATTACTTTTTCCAAAAGATGCCCTCTCCATCCTTCTTTCCTTGGTGCCCCTCTGTTGACTCCACCACCTGTTGTGGGTTTTGCCCACCATGTGGAGGGTGAGATGTCTAGTTGTCTTGTCTGCCCAGCACAGTGTTAGAAGAAAGTTCTCGATGGATAACTTGAAGACTGTTTTTAAGAGAGAAGAGAATGGTTGTGGGTTAGGAACGCCTGTCTCTCTTCAGGTGAGGAAGTTTCTGCATGGCCAAGAGGTTCAGAGAGACATTGTTGGGTCAGTCATGGATGTTGCCAGCATGACTAGAAGGGAACTTGAAATAAAACATGTTAATGAGCAGGTCATTATAGAACATGCTTTTTGTTCACAGCATCAGGAATAGTTGCTTTCTCAATTGGTGTTCAAGTGATGTTGAACAAAAATATTCTTTCAGGATATGCTGTAACTCCTCTGTGGGTATTCTCAGGAAAGTAGAACTTGATCTGCCTTCTAATCTACATGGTCACGGTCCTCCCATTGTTCATCGATTTGCTCGAGCGGGCCCAGTAACGTCTCCATCATAAGACTTGTTGTTACTGTGTTTGGCATATCGAATATGTCACGGGTAGCTTTCCAGGCTCTGCCGTGCGGGCGAGATACTCTCGGTAGCTTGCCGGGCTCTCCCAGAGGGGCAGAGGAATCGAACTCGAGTTGGCCATGTTGGCTGCGTGAAAGGCAAACGCCCTACAACTGTGCTATAATCTATCTTCCATTTTTCTATCTCTGACACTCTATGCCAATATATGTATAATCTGTTTGCTTCTTTTTTATATTTTAGTTTATTCTTCATTTAACTTTTAAAACACTACTATAGTTGAATATTAAAACAAAACAATTGCAAGTAGTGAGTATATTACTGATAGTCCTTCACTCATTCATTCCTGCACATGAAATGCCAGCAAGTGTGTAACTCACTGGCTCCATTAAGAGGTCTGACACTGAACACCACCCCTAGGATGGTGCTCATCATCTTTGTAAGGTTCTCCATTGTAATGGCGCCATCTTTCCTGATTTGGGTCAAAGTCTACCAGTTCTACCTGGTCCATTTCAACAGTCTCTTCTGCTTCCTTCCTCTCAGGAAGGGGTTTTTCCAGCAAGGAGAGTTTATCAGGAGAGAGAAAGCCATTCTCAGGAAAGTTTACCTTAAACTCAATGATTAGGCGACCTTTCTCATATGGTCTATGGTAAATTGGCATGCCAATGTTCACCACACTTGCTATCACCATGCTTCACAATCTGACCTGGATGAGAAGTGATTACTATAGTTTGGTTGTCAAGATTAGATACTGGCTTTTGGAAGGCACACAATGCTTCAGCCAACTGTATGTCCATACACATGAAAAGGTCTTCTCCTTGCCTAGTGAAAACAGCATGGTCCTTCTGATCCAAAACAATGATAATGTTTCCTGGCTCCAACCCTGGTTCTTGGTCTCCTTCACTGTGGAATGTTATCTTCTGGCCATCTTTCATGCCTTTGTTAATGTGAACTTCCAGAATCTTCTTCTCTTGGACTATCTTTCTTCCATTGCAGCTTTTACATTTGTCCTTAGGACTGATCCGTTCCCCATGACCCTGGCATTCCTTTCACACAGACTGAATTTGTTGGACCATTCCAGGGCCGATCTGATGAATTCATATTTACATTCCAGTACCTCGTCAATTGGGACAGCACTCTACTGCTCCTTTCTTACTACCGCGGCCTTCACAGATCACATTCTTCTGCAGGGCTAGTTTTCTTGTTGCATCATTATATAAATCTTCTAAGATTACAGAGATTTGATGCACAACATTTTTACCTCTCCTTTCTCTCTGCATCCTTCCTCCTCCTCCAAAAAAAACATATCAAAGATGTCCATAGGGGAGCCAAACCCGCCACCTGCTCCTCCTTCTTTAATTGCCTGTTCTCCTCCTTTGTCATATAAATCCCTTTTATTTGCATCAGAGAGCACTTTGTAAGCTTTGAGAAATCTGTTTAAAACTTCTTTCCTTCATTTGGATTCTTATCTGGGTGGTACTTCAAGACCAGCTTCCGGTAAGCCTTTTTCAATTCTTCTTGGGTGGCATTGGGTTTGACCCCCAAAGCATCATAGTAAGTGGTTTCTTTCACCATTTTCTACAGCCAGAGAGCGGGCCGAGGCTGGTGTTGGCAAGGGAGCCGGGTGGAAGTGTGGAGCGTTGGCTGTGCGCGCAGGTCGGGCAGCCTCGGCTCCTCCTCCACCTCTTTCCCCAGCGGGCGTTCTCGAAAGTTCTGCCCTGTTTGCTTACTTCTTTAGGATTTTCTGAACCAGAGGCAGATCTTAGCAAATATGACATACTTTAGTAGTTATCTATAAAATTCAGCGGATACCTTTATTGATGAGTTTTCTTGTAGCAGCTGAAATGTGTCAGTGTTCTGTATTGTCCCTGGTGTGCCCTTGCCCTTCTATACCTTATTTGTGGGCAGGATCATTTGTAGCAGATGTGCCTCATTTTTCATGGAATCAGTGTGACTACCAATAAGGTGGCAGCTACTGACTCCAGGTCACCTCATCTCTGAGGGTCAACAATAGCCCCCACCTCTTATACTTGGTGGGATGTGATCCCATGGAGACCTGGGATTTGCAGCTGTTTAACATGAAGTACTGGGTCCTATACATCACATGCAGAGGTGTGACTGGCTTAAGTACTGGATTAAACTGCTTTAAGACATCCCCTTTTAAAGAATAAAGGTTTTGTGAATCCGCCCTTTTTCATGGCCTCTTTGTTCTCTCAGTAAGAGTTCTGACCAGGTGCCTGCCTCTTTGCCACCTCAGCTTCTGCCAAGTGCA
The DNA here is from genome assembly GCF_029834395.1 of Sorex fumeus. Classification (NCBI taxonomy): domain Eukaryota; kingdom Metazoa; phylum Chordata; class Mammalia; order Eulipotyphla; family Soricidae; genus Sorex; species Sorex fumeus. The sequence goes on along the minus strand of NW_026606063.1, from coordinate 62,580,034 downwards.
CAAGTGCTAATTCCGTAGGTTTCAGGTAGCATTGCCTTGGCATGACTAAGCAGTCCAGGAGCCTCCCTGCTCCTGGAATGTGGGTCAGAACACTCACAGTTTAGTTATTGTATAAAAACCTGTGTTTTACAAATCCATTAAAAGGGTCTGTCCTATCCCTCAGCCTGTCAGAAAGGTGTGGACCTTGCTTTCATTTCACATTTTTATGGGACAAATCATATGCATTGCAGAGTTTTCTAAGGCATTCTTTGAAGATGGGTTGAGTAAAATGGTGAATTTAGAGAAAGCTTGGAAATATCTTCTTGACTTTATTTCCGCTGTACAAAATTGCATGGTGGAGCCAAAGTTTATCATTTCATAATGTGTGTAAATGAATGGATCAAAGGTTTTCTTTGATGCTTATTTAAGATCAGGATTATCTAAGGAGACTTGGCAGGATGTGGAAATGGGTTTGGCTTTCTGCCATATAGTCATTGAATTTTTTTTTTCTTTGTGCCCAGTTAAAAGACTTGGCATGTAGATTTTCATGCTCTTGTCTGGTTTCAGCTTTGGAAGTGCTTACACAGCTAATCTGGCATTTATGATTATTTCCACTTGAGCTCAGCAGGAGGCTCTTTGGGGATATTCAGACAGAAATTACTTAATTGGATTTCAGCCCAGACACAGTATCTGAATGGTTTATGGATGGCATTATGAGTGGCTTTATGGCAGCTGCCATAGGAAGTCATGTATATATTTTTGAGCTTTAGGATTTAGAAATATTCTCCCATTCAGTCCTTCTCAGAGGTTTATTGATAATTTGTTTAATAGATGAAATACCCAAGAAAGATAAATCTGTAGCAGTTAAATGAAGAAATTGGGTCATCAACGGAGTCATCATTTAGTTTTGGCATAGTTATGTCATTATCTATATTCCAGGCTCTGTGTTGATAGGCATGAGCTCATTCAACCAGAATTAAGTAAGAGAATCAAGTGTCTTGTATTGAAACCTGGGGAGAAAGGATTCTGGCCCTGTGACACTGGATACCAGTAGGGTAATGGACAGTTAAACAGATCTTCAGGATAGAATCCAGGAACTGAAAATTTATTTGGCTGATTAAACGTCAAATCATTTTATTAAGGACCTACCACATACCAACTCTTCCTGTCTTATATAGCCTTTACATGGAACCATGTGTAATTAGCAGCAATTAGCAGCGACTGGAGGATATTTCTGCTTGTTTGGGGGATCATTGTTCCTAGAGGGAATGTGTGAGTTCAAGTTCTCAGTTTTGAATTGGATCTGATTGAGCACTGGCATTGAGAAGCTGGAAGCTGGAAGGGAAGCATTCGTACACCACCTGGGGTAAACGCTGTAGCACTGTCTATAGCACTGTCCTCCTGTTGTTCATCGATTTGCTCGAGCAGGCCCAGTAACGTCTCCATTGTGAGACTTATTGTTACTGTTTTTGGCATATTGAATATGCCACGAGGAGCTTGCCAGGTTCTGCTGTGCGGGCAGGATACTCTCTCTGTAGCTTGCCGGGCTCTTCCAGAGGGACAGAGGAATTGAACCCAGGTCGGCTGTGTACAAGGCAAACGCCCTACCCGCTATGCTATTGTTCCAGCCCTACCTGGAGTAAGAAAGAGAATAATTGTGAGAGGGTCTCACATGGGGAAACTGGGGTGAACATATTCAATCATTTTAGGAATATTTAAAAGCAACTAAATATACTTTTAAAAACACAGTGAAGTTTCCAATTCAGTTGGTATGTTCATCAGTTGATTCTCTTGTCAGATTTTTAGAACTAAAAATTTTTATAAAGGGCACAGATTGATTTACTCAATGATATTTTCATTCTTTATTTTATGGACTTTTATGACTTGCATTTATTCCATACTATATTATAATATACTGCTGAATGCTATATTATTTGACAGTGAGCTTAAGAGTTTTCTTTTTTTTAACTTGGAAACAGATCCATTCTGTATGTGCTCTCTTAGGTACTATTAGCACTGTAGCACTGTCCTCCCGTTGTTCATCGATTTGCTTGAGCGGACCCAGTAACATCTCCATTGTGAGACTTGTTGTTACTGTATTTGGCATATTGAATATGTCACGGGTAGCTTACCAGGCTTTGCTGTGTGGGCGAGATACTCTTGGTAGCTTGCTGGGCTCTACGAGAGGGGTGGAGGAATTGAACCCGGCTCAGCTGGGCCGAATGCGTGCAAGATAAACGCTCTACCGCTGCTGTGCTCCAGACCCTAGTACTCGTAATTGATGAAATAAAAATAATGAATGCATAAAAAAAAAATCTGCATGCCTGTGTTGTAGCACTATTCACAGTAGCCAAAATCTGGAAACAATCCAAGTGCTCAAGCACAGATAGATGTGAATGAAGAAGCTACAGTACATAAACACAATGGAATACTACTTGACCATTAAAAAAGATGAAGTCATGAAATTTGCTATTACATGGATGGATCTGGAGAGTATCATGCTGCATGGAAAGAGGCAGGGGAGGGAGGACAGACAGAGAGTGGTCTAACTCTTATTCAAGATAGAAACACTGTCACTGTCTCTGTCCTCCCATTGTTCATTGATTTGCTCGAGCAGGCCCAGTTATGTCTCCATTTTTGAGACTTGTTACTGTGTTTGGCATATTGAATACGTCACGGGTAGCTTGCCAGGCTTTGCCTTGCTGGCTCTGCGAGAGGGGTGGAGGAATCGAACCCGGCTTGGCCAGGCTGGCTGCCTGCAAGGCAAACACCCTACTGCTGTGCTATTGCTCCAGCCCAAGATAGAAACACAGTAGGGAATAACTAATGCCCAAAGGCAATAGAAACAAAGAGCAGGAGAACTGGTCTTTAAAAAGAAGTTTGCTATGGTGGTGGTGGTGGTGGTAGTGGTGGGACGGGGTGGGGGTAGGGGGGCGGGGGGGAGTCTAGGACGACAAGGAAAGGACCACTATGACAATAATAGAGGATAGTGGTCACTCTGGATGAGAACTAGGTGCCAAAAGGAGGTATAGTGAGATGCATGCTACCCTCTCAGTAATAGTCTTGCAAATGACAGTACCTGAAAGAAAAAAAAGAAAAGAAAAACAGTGCTCACCAGAGAGGTAGGCTGGGAGTGGGAGGGGAAACTGGGGACATTGGTGTGGGGAAGTGAACACTGAAGTGAAAGGATTGGTGCTTGAACATTGTATCTCTGAAACTCAATGTTCAGGAGTACAATCATGAATAACTTTGGTGATTAATATATTAATGTTTTAAGACAGAAAAGTAGCAATGGACAACTTTCTCACTGACTCTTTTCTCAGCCTTTTTCTTGAGAGTTTGAGTTTGCTCCAGGTCAGAGCTTCTTGAGCTTTTTCCACTCAAGACCCCTTTTGTCCTGAGGCCTTTTTCTGCAATGTCACATATAAACAGGTGCACACATTAAATATTTTGAAAAAAGATGCTAAGATATGTCACAAAGAAGCCAGACTCTAGTCTGGCAGGAACTTCTCAGATGCTGAAGGTCTTGGACCACTTCTGTCTTTTGAATCCATTTCCATTGTCTACTGACTGTCAGACTGCAAAAATCCTGCCTCCCACTCCCATTGAACATCCAATTCTGGTTTCTCAAAAGGCCAGTGATCCGGATCAAAGAGAGGGTTCTGAGTGACACCAAGTCCCTGGGACCCTGGCCCTTGAGTCTGCATTCAGCCCACTGTCAGGCATGCACAGCCTTAACCCCATGTCAGTCAGCCCAGTGCATGGGCGGGAGCAGTACCCTCCCTCTGCACACACTCATCCTGACCACCTATCTGTTGGCTGCAAGTAGACCAGATTCTTCTCTGGGAAATCAGCATTTGCCTCTAAAATGACACCAAGGAATTGTACTTGACTGGCAGGGAAAGTAAAGACTCTGAGACTTTTGATTTGATTCATTCTCATTTTATATAGGAAATACAGAGGGAAATAGTGAGGATGCAATACAGCTAATGCCTGACTTTCATGTCCCAAGTTATTACATATCTTAGCTGGACGGTTGGGAAATGGACACTGGTGTGCCTGTGCTGTGTGTGTGTGTGAGTGCCTATCACTGTCTCTCAGGACCAGTGGATGACCTTCACCACTCCTGGCAAACTGCTCCTTGTTCATCTGCCTCACCAGAGAGTCATTTCATTTCTCTGGAAACAGAAGAAAGTGACAGCCAGGGCTGAGATCGCTTTGCAGCATTGAGCCTTGAATCGTAATACTTTTCCCCAACTGAACAGACTGAGTCTTCCTTGCAAGGAGTCCCATGTGTGAGGTGAGGGCACCACAGTCTGACCTCATGGAAAGTACAGGGACTGGGCTTCCTGCACATTCTCCTTCCTCTGCTCTTTTCTTGAATCATGGATGAAGTGGTTTGTTTCCTCCTGCAGGCTGAGGGCTGGCTGTCAGAGCCTGAGGCTCCTCCTGGAAATGACAGAGATTGTGGGGAGGAGGAGAGTGCAGCAGAGATCCATGGCCTTAGTGGAATGAAGCTTGGGGGCACAGATGCTGGGGATCCTGGAGGCAAAATGACCCAGTTCCTTCAACTCATTGTTAGAAATGAGTTTAAAATGACTTGAGGAGACATATAAGAAACCATAGTTAGACTTGACTTGGATTCTGATTCAGATAAATCAGCTATAAAAAGAAATGAGACATGGGCGTGACCGTGCCAGGCTGTTTCACTCAGGGTGTCCCGGGGGGGGGGGGGTGGGGGGGTGAGAGCCCTCCCTGCCCCAAGGGACCCAACCCTGGCAGTCAGAAACGTCCAGAACCCAACTGCCATCATGCTCAGGGCCGCTCCCCACATGCTCAGGTCAAGCCTCACGCACTAGTGAACCTATTCTGTGCCACACATCATAAGACACACCCTGCCCGTACTCGCAAGAGTGCTGTGCCACAGTTGATGGGGTTCAAATAGTTAGCAACCTATCATAGAGGGATATATATATATACATATATATGCATATATATTTAAAGATATATATACATACATATACATATATATATACATGAAAGTTCACAAGCCTCAACCTTTAACAGTGTGTTAGTTACAACAATCTTCACACTCCTCTGTGGTTACTTTTTTGTATTATTTTCAGTGGTTTTTCATAACAAGCAATACAAAATATATTACCTTGGTTCTGCTTTGGGACAGGGATTGGAGTTTTGGATGGAAACATCCCAAATATGGTGGTGGGAAGGTGTAATGGTGGTGGGATTGGTGTTTGAATATTAAATGTAATAAGATATTGTGAACTATCTTATAAAACAAAAAAAATTTAAAAAAGACATGAAACAGTCAAGGTATTTGAAACACTAACAAGATAGGAACTATATGTTAAGGAATTGGTATTTACATTGCATGTAATGAAGTTAGGAATTGTGCTTATATCAGGGGTACATACAACGGAAGCAGTTATTATGGGTGAAATACTTTATTAGGGTTCACTTGTTCACTTTAAAGTCATCTAGTGAGGATCAGAGGGGGTTACTGGTTCTTGTCCTGTCATTGTGGCTGTATTTTCAACTGCCTGGGGAGCCATACCCTCTCTACTTCTGCGTGTGGTTAAATATCGCCATTAAAATGCAAACTAAGATGTTTATGCTATGGAGTGATGGATAGGACAATAGGGTCTGCACGGAGGAGAGAAGGCAAGACTTTCTCTGTGGGAGAATCTGGGGTCTGTTTCCAGGAGGGTGCTATGTAAACAGGCCTGGGAATAAAACTTTATGTGAAGATTGGACCCTCTGTTCTTTGTGCCCAGGAAGGCCAGCTGGGAGATGCACTGAGGGTTGTCTGGTGGTTTTGTTACCGGCGCTTCCTCCCATTCACTCAAGTAAATGCTTTTCAAGTTCTTACTGTGATTGTTGCATGTGATGAGAATTGTCACGGTGGACAGTCTAGTGAAAATGATGTCGTACTAGCTTAAAAGAGCAGCAAACTAGCACGGACCAAATGGTTTCAGCATCTGAAATTTCTTCTCACGGTAGAGGTGGATGGACGTCTCAGGACAAGACTGCCAGTGTGCTGTCAGTGGATGGCAGGAAGAGGGCCTACTTGCTCATTTGGGCAAGGAACTTAACAGCAAAGAGATTACATTACTCTTTTCTCTTGGGTGGTGCTGGGGATCACTAGAACCCCACCGGGTGATATTCAGGGACCAGTGTGGTGCTGGGGCATGAACACCAGCTTTGCCAGTCCTTTAACCCTTGTTCCCACTCCCTGGTGGGCCTTGGTCCTGAGTTGGTGTTTGTGTTCGTTCCTTTCTACTTCATCCTTTGTTTCAGTCAAGAAAGGTACTCGGTGTCCATGTTTTTATTTAATTTTAATTATTTTTGGTTTGTTTGGGAGTTACACTTACCAGTGCTCCACGTGTACTTCTGATTCTGTGCTCAGGGATCACTCTTAGTGGGCTTGGGAGACCATATGTAGTGCAGGGGATTGAACCTAGTCAGCCATATGCTACCCGTTATCCTACTGCTCTGACCTCTGGAGAATGTTCTTAGAGGAAAATGCGTATTCAATTCACATTATGCACCAACCTGAGTGTGCAGCCATAGAATGTTCTTGAATGAATCATCAGGTGTGACCTTGTGTGGTGCATGTCCCTGGTGGATCATGTCCCTGGCAGTGTTGGCAGAAAGTGGAAGTCTCAGAGGACACTGTGATGCCTGGATGTAGCATCTCATCCCACATGAGGTGCTTGCTTTGCGCAGAGATTTGGGCTGGCTAATACCCCATGTTAAAGGAGGTTGGTGGTCACACCACATTTCAGTGTAGAGGTTGAAGCCTTGTTTATCTGTGTTTAAGGTGTGTGCTGAGTACATTGAGTTTTTCTCAAAGAAAATGCTGTTTCTACTATTTCTTATTCTTGAAATCTCAGATAACCACTGGTCACTTTAAGTCATTGTTTCCCAAAACAGGTGATTTAGCAGCCTTTGGGGATGCCAGATGATTCAGGGTGATGTGTAGGTAGTAGCCTCAGATGCAACTTGAAGGAGGTGCTTTGAGTTTGTTCACTTAAAGAAGACACAGTTCCAGGGAGTGTGCCAAATAGTAATTGTCTTTTCTGAAAAGGGTTGGTGGGCCAACTAAATTTGGGGATTTCTGCTTTAAATTAGCCTCTGACAGTCCCTCATTCATGGATTGAAACTCTTCCATTAGTTCACATCCATCCCCTGCACTCCTTTTAGGCCCTCCATGCTGAGGATCCAGTACCAAGGGACTGCCTGGCCAATCCAGGTGAAGTTTTTGCTTTGGTTTGATAGATAAGCAGCTCATACATTAGCTTTTACCCTGGTGTGGTGGAGTGAGAGATTTGAAGCCCTAAAGCCTGTTTAAGGACAACCCTTTCTTGCTTCAGAGAGTCAGCTCTCATCAAAGTGGAGTTAGCAGCTCTCCCAAAAGAGTCATGTACTGGGAGCATAACCATTAACATTCAAAAGGGTGCACGGTGGGAAGCCTGAGATTGTGAATCTGGACAGTTTAAACCTGGTAAGGCATTTAAGGCATTTAAGACCACTTGTGTCTCCAGCTTCTTGGACTCTGGCACAGAGGCACATCGGAACTGTGACCATTTTTTCTGGGTGACTTTAGTGAGAGACAGATGAGGCCAGCAGTGAGGAAGAAAACTTCCTGGTCAAGTCCTAAGCTCAGACTCCTAGAGTTTCCTCTTGGTGGGCAGGTTGTTTCCTTAGAAACCCTTTGCAGAGGCTGGGGCAGTGATTGTACTGGAATCTGGGGAACATTATGCTCAAATCCAGTTTTCCAAATTCTAGTATTTTGGTCATCACTGTTCCCTTGCATTCAGTCATCCTTATCTTGAAAAGTCCCAAGCCTTTAAAATAATGCCAGAGAATGCATAAAGAAGAAATCACTTCCCAATCAAAATGTATGAACTTGCCTTAAAACATTTTTTGGAGAAGCCTACTTGAATTATCTTTTCTGTCAGACTAAAATAGAAATTGATTTCTTTTCTGTGGGGTATTTAATGTTTTGGGGCCCTAATGATGCCAGGAATGAATTAACAGATCTTCCCAGTGAACTGTTAGGGCCGATCCCTTCTGGGTTTGAAGTGTAATTAAAAATGTCAGGGAGCTCAGTGATCTACAGAGCTTGAGGGTCCCCTCAAAATGAAGAGACAAGGACTGAAAGTAGTTCGTTACTTGTGAGTAGAGAGAATCCATAGACGGTGACAGCAAACCACGCTCTTCTCTAAACTCCCTGGTCCTTGAAACCTTGCACTCTCCTATTGACCTGACTCACCTCAGGGCAGTGCCAGTACCCCACCCCAACTCCCTCTTTCAGTCAATGCCCAGTGCCAGAGACCACTCCCAAGGGAAGTATCTCCATGATCCCTGAAAGCCCTGCTTCACAGCCTTTCTCCTAAGGAGGCTCCTGCTCACTTCCTTCCCCACCCCCACCTCCCCGGAGCCCTCCTAATTTTGCAGACTTTGAAAGGTGGCGACTGGAGGAGGTACCAATCCACCTGTGTCTTCCTGCGACCAGCCAAGTATGTGGTTGGCCTGTTTGCCTTATCCACAGCCCCCATGGGGTATGGAAGATAGGTGCCAGACAGGAGGAGAACTTGCTCTTGATATAGGTCAGTGGGAAGGAAGCAGCATTCTTTGGGATCCATTAAAAGTACTGGTTTCAGTACTCATCAGATAAGGAGTTAATATCCAGGGTATATAAGACATTAGAACTCTACAAGAATAAACCTCCAACCCCATTACAAAATGGGAAGAAGTTAACATAAACTCTCTCAAAAAAAGAAATACAAATGGCCAAAAGGCACATGAAAAAATGCTCCACATCACTAATCATCAGGGAGATGCAAAACAACCACAGAGACTGGCACACATTAAAAAGAACAAAAACAACCAGTGTTGGCGTGGATTTGGGGAGAATGGGACTCTCTTTCATTGTTGGTGGGAATGCCGTCTGGTCCAGCCCTTCTTGGAAAACAATATGGGCATTCCTCAAAAAACTAGAAATTGAGCTTCCAAATGACCTAGCAGTACCACTTCTAGAAATATATCCGGTGGGTAGGGGTACAAAAAAAAAACACAATAGAAATGACATCTGTACCTGTATGTTCATTTGCAGCTCTCTTCACAATAGCCAGAATCTGGAAACAAACCGAGTGCCCGAGAACAGACGACTGGTTGAAGAAACTATGGTACATCTACACAATGGAATACTATGCAGCTGTTAGGAAAGATGAAGTCATGAAATTTGCTTGTAAGTGGATGGTCATGGAGAGTATCATGCTAAGTGAAATGAGTCAGAAAGAGAGGGACAGACATAGACAACTGCACTCATTTGTGGAATATAAAATAACAATAATATGAGAGTGACATCTAAGGACAGTAAACACAAAGGCCTGGAAGATTGCTCCATAGGTAGAAACCTGCCTCATGAGCTGGGGAAGAAGGGAGCTGGGATAGAGATGGAATCACTATGTCAGTAATGATTGGCTAGATCACTCTGGATGGTCAGTGGGGAGAAAGCAGTATTCTTTGAGAAGTGTGCTGAAAGTAGATAAAATGCCGAACATGGTGGCCTCTCAGTATCTGTATTCCTTGCCATAATGCCCAAGCATAGAGAGTGAGAGTAAGAAGGAAATTGCCTACCATAGAGGCAGGGAGTGGGTTGGGTAGGGGTGGTGAGAGGTATACTGGAGACATTGGTGGTAGAAAATGTACACTGGTGGAGGGATGGGTCTTCGATCATTTTATGACTGAAAAGCATGACAGCTTTGTGACCTTATCTCATTATGATTCATTAAAAAAGAATAAAAAAAATAAAAGTACTGGCTTAGGGAAGATACTCTGGGAGTTTTCAAGCGGTTATTTCAGTTTAAACAAACAAGAGCTTATATGTGGTTCTGTTTCTTCACAGGTTTCTTATACTCCTATAGATACAAGTGATTTCCCAGATCAGACTTCTCTACTGAGAATTTGGAGAATTTCTGTAACTTTGTACTTTTCAGGGTGCATCCGACTGAAAAATTCACCTTTTGAGGAATTTTTGCATTTTGCCAGTCATCTCCTAACTGGGTGCCAAAGGTAAGTCTCTTGTTTTCTGCTTAAAAAGTTGGGGGTGGAGATTGCTTCTTGCCTTTTGATCCTCAGTTTGCACTATAGGTTTTGCACTGGTAAAATGGTGTTAAGTGTAGTCCTAAGTTGCGGTTTCAGGTTAAATGTAAGTTTTCCAGGGACCTGGTTGAAAAACTGTGTTTGCTCCAGCTGCTTTGGTGTATGATGACACTGAGGAGCTCAAGGCAGAATGGGTGGGTGGGAGGCTGATGCTAACATCAACTCTTGGGCCCCACTGGACATTCTGGAAGATGCACAAGTTAGGGACTTTGGGAATAGCAAGGTTAGTAAAACCTGCTTTTCAAGGTGCTTTCACACCACTGAAAACTCACCAAAACATTGATGCCGAGAAGTAATGCCTCTCTCAGAAGATACAAACAAATAAAGTTCTTGCAAGAAGAGTCACCATTTGCAGTTTGATCTGCATATGTGTGTAGACTGTATCTGTAGGTGTGATATTAGGTGTGGATTCTAAGATCCCACACAACCCAGAGTGGATGGTCATGGAGAGTATCATGCTAAGTGAAATGAGTCAGAAAGAGAGGGACAGACATAGATATAGAGTGTGTATTGCATTAGAATCTGTATCAAAAACTCATCTCTGTATCATAAAATAGTCCTTCATTCTAACAGATGGTTTGGGAAACTTGAATAAGAAACTGAGTTGCTGTTGGTCATTGGGCTCATCCAGTGTTTCTTCTTGGACTAGCAACCACTGCAGGTGGAAGCAACTTTCTTCACCACAGCTGGCTCTCACACCTGTAGGAGGGTGTTCAGTTCACACCTGCTCAGAGGTTTAAAACAACTTCTTTTGAGTCTGTTACTTTGAAGTATCAAATCTCTTGGTATGATTTTTGTAAATATTTAAAAAGATTGACACAAATTAGAATTTTTCAGTTGTTTACGAACTGCTGTAAAATTTTTATAAATGGGTATTTTCATATTAATCAATATTTCCCTTTGATATGTGGTTATTTAAAACAGCAAAGAATTAATATGTAGCATTTAATTGGGATAGGACTATGTGTGTCTGAGTCTTTTGGCCTTGTTGAAATTTTCTAGAGAAAATGACAGTGTCCTGTAAATTGAAGGTGGTGTTCACCATGATTTTCAGGTCTAGGTGCGTGTTTGAAATTGAAAGCTTGGAGTGCACAAGCTTTTGCCTCCCCTCACCCCTTGTACTTTTAATTTATCCTAATCCTGCCCCTCCCAAGTAATTGTTGGATCATCCTAGCCCCACATCCTCTCATAAGGCACTCCCAGCTTATGTAAGACTGACCTGACAAAGGGTTCACATCTCATTCTGGGAGGTATCCATTACATGAAAAAACAGCAAAAGAGAAAAAAAGAAAAAGAAAACCTTAACCTATATGGGTATGTCTACGTAAGTGTTTCACATGTGTCCATGAAATGTAGCCTTTTCAGATTTAGTCCCTTACATGTTTTTCATGGGACTAGAAACTAGAAATGAGGACAGATCCTCAAGTCTGAATGGGTCAACAATAATATAATAAGTGAAAGTTGGTGCAGCTTCTCCCAAAAGTTCTCAGGGGTTGGTGCAGCTTCTCCCAAAAGTTCTCAGTTCTCAGTCTTGCCATAAAGCAGAGGAATAGTGTGTTCTCACAGCAGCTTATCCTGCACAAGTGCCAGGCAGGAGTCTTAACATCATGAAAACCAGAGGTGGTGCTGGCGGCTTTGAAGAATTATTTTTGTAAGTTTAGGGATCAGATTTTTACCCTGATTTACTTCTTAAGCTTTATTGGGGGAATGGGTAGAAGATAGGTTAAAGGTCTGGAGTGTATGTATTCTTTGCTTGTGGGAGCCCTGGTTTTGATCCCCAGCACTGCCTAATACCCCCAAGTAAGCTCTGCTGAGGAGTGACCCCTGAGGACCACCAAAAAGAAAAACAAAGGTCAGAGCAATAGTACAGCAGGTAGTGCCTGACACACCAAACTTTGATCCCTGGCATCTTGTATGGTTCCCCTAGAACCGTCAGGAGTGATTTCTGAGTGCAGAGCCAGGGGAAATCCTTGAGCATCTCCTGGTGTGGCCCCAAACCAAGCAAACAAAAAGAAAAACAAAGTCAAGGAATATTTTTGTGATTTAGGGGAAAATAGATTTTTAGTTGGAAAACCATTAGCAGTATCCATTTTTATAATACTGTGAACACCAGCTGAGTCCCTGGCTGTTTTTCTTGCCGTGATTGTTTTTAGCACCAGTTTTAGTTGCTACATAAACAGATTAAAGTACAGTTCCAGTCACTCTTTCTTCAGCTCTTAGGGAGTGGGACAGGCCAGATAGCTCAAGGGCAGCCATCACTGCTGTAGTCCTTATGGTCTCTAGCGAGTCCCTAAGGCTTGGGGCTGGGTGAACTGATTCTCTGGAGTCTGAAGTGCCAGAGGATGTCTTTGGAGGAAGTTTTAAAGAATGAGGGTTTGGTAGTACAGAAGCATTGAATGGATCACCTTGAATGGGGTGTGGCTGTGTGCATCAGCTGGAGATGGTCTCTGAGTTCAACAGCAGGAGTTGGGAAATGCGCATATGCTGTTTGTTAGTGCCTTTTGCTGTGACAACAAGCAAAGTCTTGTTTGTACTTTAATTTGGCCTGTTTTGGCAAGCAGTGAAAGTGATGCTCACCTCATGGAGTGATCTGTGGGATATCAGCCTGAGAGGTGTGCACCCAGTTCATTTTAGATCTGGCCCAGGTCTCCCCACACTTGTAACTCCTCAGAAAAGCTGCTCAAGGAGCACCAGTATAACTGAGCTCTGTTTCTGAGTAACATGAGTGTGGTCTTTAAACCTTGAACACCTGCCATGAATTTTTCTGCCCCAAGATCTTTGTCTAAGATTTTGGAATTCCCTGGCCTTGACCTCTGCACCTTGAGGAATCAAGAGCATGGGAAAAACCACAGTGGCCACTTAAACTTGGGCTGGGTTTATTAGGTTGAATAGAAAATCTGCACTTAATTCTTCCCACATATTGAAAGTCAGTTGTGAGTAATTCTGTTTAGAGGCTGGCTGGTATTTACTGGGGCTAGACAATGTCTTTCTTTGTATGTTCTGCTAAAGATTTACTTTTTGTCAAGATTTTTGGGTTGAAAGGAGAGAAAGAAGAGTTCATATATGGCGATGGACATTGATGTTATGGGGGTGGAAAAATGGAGACCATGGGACAAAATTTATGGACTAAATAAATGACACCTGCATTTCCCAGAGTGTCAGTTGTGGATTTGAATAGCTGGAGTATAAGTATTAGCCATTTATCCTGTGTATCATTCCCTCCCCACTAAACTTGATTGAGACATAATTAGTAAATAAAATGGTGGGATTTTAAAGTGTGCATCATGGTGTTTGAATATACACTTGCATTAGGAAAGAGTCCCCCACCATCTGCCTACTGTGCATTGTCTCACTATTTTGATCTTTGTGGTACGTGAGTAAACAGGTAAGTTCACCTCTTACATTGGATTTCAGTTACACAATATACTGTTAGCAACTGTGTTTTAGTATTTAAACTCTCTTTTTCTTATCCTTACCCATACCTTCCAGCTTTGGCTGAAAGCTTGTATCCTTTTATCAGTCTCTCTCTTATCTCTCTAATTTAACCCCTGACAAACACCACCTAGGAGTTTGCAGGTTTTCCTTCAGTTTCAAGTAAACTTGATGCCATGTAGAGAAGTTCTTGTACTCTTAGCACATAGCATAATGTCTGCAAGATATGTCCATGTTGTTGTAAAAGGAAGGATTTTTTTTGCTCATAAATGAAAAAAGAGTCTACTGTGCATGAATTTATAAGCAGATATTTTACATCTTTATCCATTCATCTCTGAAGTACATCCCTGCAGAGAACATAGGAGGGCAGAGGCATCCTCCATATAATATTTCTATTTCCCTCGGATTGACAGATTATATGATAGTCATCTTTTTAAATTTTTTTTTGAGGAACCTGATATTGTTTTCAGTAGTGACTGCTCTAATTTACAGTGCGCAAGGATCCTTATTCTTTATATCTTCGCCAACCACTCTTCTCTTTTCGGTGATAGGCATTCTGACATGAGAAGAAATCTCACTGTGGTTTGGATTTGTTTTGGTCCCTGATAGTGGTACTGAATCCCTTTCGTGTACCTGCTGGCTATCTAATTTATATATGCTTTTTGGGAGGGGTGGAGAACTATATTTAGGGACTGGAGAGATAGTGCAAGCTAGGTTTTGCATGTGGGAGGTCTGGGTATGATCCCCAGCATCACATGATCCTCTGGGCACCCATTCTTGTGTGGGAGGGACCCCTGAGCACAGAGCCAGGAGTAGCTACTGAGTATTGCTGGGTGTGACCCCCCTCTCCCCAATATTGTTTGGGACCACATCCAGCAATGCTGGGACTTATCCGTGGCTCTGCACTCAGGGATCACTCCTGTCAGTGCTCAAGGGTGTGGTACCAGAGATAGAACTTGGTACTTGATCTACTATCTCTTCAGTCCTGACCCCACAAGTTTTTTTTTTAACATATGTTCACATTTTTGCCCATTTAAAAAAGAAAATCAGATTGTGTTTATTTCAGATTGCGTTTATTAAGTTGTATGAGTTTTTAAAAAATATTTTTTAGGATTAACCTTCTTATCAGATATGGTATTTGCAAGTAATCTTTCCCATTCTCTGTGTTTTTTTTTTTCCCACTCTGTTGATTTCTTGTGCTATGCAGAAGCTTTGTAGTTTGACATAGCTTTTTCCTCTAACGCCATCTATAAAAGACTTACTTTCCCCTTTGTATTGTCTTGCTACATTCTTGGTGAATTAATTGGTTATATGTATTTGGTTTTATATCTAGTCTGTTTTAATCCATTGATTTGTGTCTGTTTTATGTCAATATCACAATTATTGTAGCTTTGCAATGCAGTAGTCTGAAATCAGAAGTGTGGTGCTTCCAGTTTTGTTTATCTTGCTCAAAACCACTCTATTTGAGATCTTTTGTGATTCCTTATAAATGGTAGAATTGTTAATAAACTTTTGAGGATCTTGTGTCAGTGTTCATTGGGGTATTGGTCTGTAGTTTTTCTGTTTTAGGGCTGTCTCAGTCTGTGTGGAGTATCAGGGTTTTCTTCATAGAAATTCTTTGGGAGGCATCTTCATTCTTTGATTTCTGGAAAATATTGGGAGGGAGTAGGTCTTCTATAAAAGTTTGGAAGGACTAGCAGGTAAACCCATCTAGACCCAGCCTTTTGTTTTGGGGTAGACTTTTTATTGCCATTTCAGTTTTCTTGATAGTAATTGACCTGTGCAGGTGCTCCGATTCCTCTTAGTTGAGCCTCGGAAGAGTCCATAAATTTATACATTTCTTATAGGTTTTCCAATTTCATGTCATAAAAATTTTCAGGGAGCGTCAGCTGCTCCCAAGAGACAATTCTTTCTGGTAATTTTTCTTTTGTGAGTTCTTGAGTCCCCATTGTGAACATGTTAACAACAGAACAGAAACATTCATTATCATTGATTTGCTGTCTGAATGAACTGTTACTAAAAGTGAAGTTCCTACTGTTTCTGAATTGTGTTGACTTCAGTTCTTCTTCAGAAATATTATCATTGAGTTGATACTTATGCTTTTGTTGAGAGTAAATGTTATATGTTGTTGTTGGATTGATTCTTATCATTATATTTGCTGCTTATTACAATCTGTGGCTTAAAGTCTATCTTGTTTGAGATAAGTGTAGCTGCCCATACTTTCTTTTGATTGACATCTGTATGGAATATCTTTAAATTCTTTCACCTCCAATCTTGGTGCTTATTTATTTGTTGTCTTTTGGGGTTACACCTAATGGTACAGAGGCTTACTCCTGACTCTGTGCTTACGAATCTCTCCTGGTGAACTTGGGGGATCATATGAGGTACTGGGAATCGACCTGTATTTGCTGTGTGTGAGGCAAGTTCCCTACCTGCTGTACTTTTGTGCCAGCAATATTTAGTTAAAGATCAAATGAGTCTTACGTAGAGAGAACTTAGAGGTGATCTTGTGTGTGTGTGTGTGTGTGTGTATTGGTTTTGGGGATGCACCCATCTATAGTTGGGGCTTATTTCTGGCTCTTTGCTCAGGGGATCATATGGGGTGCTCGGGATCAAGCCTGGGTTAGCCGCATTCAAGGCATGTGACTTTCCAGCTGTATTGTCTCTCTGGCCCCCTTTTTTGGTTACCTTTATTGAGGTAATGTTGACTTATAAGATCATATATGTTAGGGGTACAATTTCACTCTTCTGAATATATGTTGCTATATTATATCCACCAGCCAAGTACTAATATCCCTGTCATCAGTGTACCCGTCCCCTCCACCTCCCTGCTTTCCTTCTTTTGTCCCCCTTTCCTATGATGGCTCTGTTTTTGGTTCTTTTATTAATTAATTTTGGTTTTTGGGTCAACACCCAGAGATGCTCAGGGGCTACGCCTGGCTTTGCACTCAGGAATTAACTCCTGGTGGTGCTTGGGGAACCATATGGATACCGGGGATTGAACTTGGTCAGCCACATGCAAGGCAAATACCCTACCTGCTGTATCCCTCTGGCCCCATGTTCTTTATTTCAATCTGTGCAACCACTCTGTATCTTTTGACTGGTGAATTTAATTCATTTAAAGTTGTATTTATAAGTATATACTTACTCTTTCCATTTTGTTAATTATTTTCTGCTGGTATTTTTGTATCTGTCTCTTCCTTAGATTTTCTAGATTGATATATGTAGATTCATTTGTCTTTCGTGTATGTATATATATTGGAGATTTTTGCTCTATGATTGCCAGGTGACTTTTATAAAGCATCATGTATCCATAGTAGCCTATTTTAAGCTGATAACAACTTTAGTATGTTATATATAATTTTTCACTCTCTTACAGAAGCAGCATGGTTTCACTTAGCGGGAGAAAATGAGATGTTAAGCAGCATGTTTGTCACTCTTAAGCTCATCAGAAGGCTACCTAGCAGTATTCATTCTAGAAAAGAAAGTTTTATCTTTGTCTTTATATTAACTCCAAGTTGTTCAATTTTTATCAGTTTATGTACTTGCTAAGGTTACCTTAAATTTATTCTTGTCTTTGGAGAGAGCTGGTAATGCATTTTGCTCCCACAGGGATTCCTTGGATTTTTTTTTTTTTTTTTTTTTTTTTTTACATACAAGACTCACTGTTTAATCGGTTTCTGTTTCTGTTTTCTGACCTTACCTATATGTGGTTGGAGGCTGGATCCAGGGCTACTCCCAAAAGTACTTGGGGGACTCTGTGGTGCCAAGGATCAAGCCTTGTGCTTCTTGCATGAAGGATGTGCTTCTTCATGCAAGCATTCCCCAACCCATTGAGCCACCTCCCCGTCCCCCAGCCTTCTATTCTAAAGCTGTAGTTGTCACTGGACGACATAAAGCTTGTCAAAATAGGAGAGGGAAAAGGGTGGACCCTCCTTGTTTCTTCACTGGGTCTCTGGAGGACTAGGAGTCGGTACTTGGAAGCTGGCTGCCTGGGTCTCCCTGAGCTGAAATAGCAAACAGTCTTCAGGCTCCCTCCCAGCTGGACTCTGGATGCTTCTTCTTTTGGAGACTCCTGACAGGCCTTTTAAAATTGACTGGTGAAGGCAAGAGACTCATCTTTCTCCTGTCTGCTAGATTTAACCCTGTGTTCCCTCACAGTCCCCACAGCACCACTGTACAGAGCAAACCCTCAAAAGTGGCAAGGGAAGGTTTCCTCATGTTGAGGTGATTGTTTCTCTGCCTCAGCTAGCCTGCCCTCCAGAAGTGTGGCTGCCTAGAAAGTGGAGAAACAAAATTTAAAAACACAGGAAAAAAGGTTTTGGGCCTCTCCAGCCAAAAAATAATTTTCTCCTCCCCCCACCCCTTCCCCCATGCACACACACTGCATATACCCTTTCTCTTTAGGAGACTGCAGAAGCTATTTTCTTATTTATTTTGTGGATTAAGAAAATAGCAAAAATGCAGTATGCAAAGCAACTTTCAGAAACCCTCTTTAAAACCTGGTGATGTTTCTCCCCGTTATCCTCTAAAGGAAGGAAATGAGCCAGAAGAGGTTACTTTATTTGCTGAGTGCAGCATGGCTCTAAGAAGGTTGATCCCTGCTCTGTGTCTGCATGCCAAGTGAGGGACACACTAATCTCATAGCTCTGGGTCTCATTTTCAGAATCCCTGGACCGGGCCTGCTGAGGGTGGAGAGCGGGTGCTGTAAGGGAGCCCTGCTGAATACTCACACAGATTCTTTGTGATGAGAGCTTTACTGCCACATGGTTTAGAACTAAGAAAGGGAAAGTGTTTTTATTGTCCTCTTCTGGAAAAAGAAACATTTTCACTCTATTCTGCCTGTGGGTATTATTGTAGGGTGAGGGTGACCAGCTTCTAAGAAACAAACTTAGAGAGAGAGACAGAGAGAGAGAGAGAGAGAGAGAGAGAGAGAGAGAGAGAGAGAGAGAGAGAGAGAGAACAGAGGGTGAGGGGAGGAAGTTGCCCTGCAAGTGGCTGACTTCCTCAAGCTAAAAAGTTAAATAATAAAAAACAAACTAGATTTGGACAAGGTTAGTCTTTTGGAGGTAGTTCACATATGTTTGTTACCATGTTTGTGGAGATAATGTAAAGTGCATGCACATGCCCAGCTGTGAGTTCACAAAATAATGTGAACAAACATGCATTTGCTGGCCGAGAGCCGCCTCTCGTCGCTGCCTCTCGTCCTCCTCAGGCCTCCCCAGCAGAGAGACAGAGAGACAGGAGACCACAGCCTGATAGTGAAAATGGCCCATTTAATCAGAGTTGATAGCATACTTATAGAACATCTGAAGGGATCAGAGGTATAGGACCGCATGTCCGTGTGATTTACAGAGGTAAAACATTCCAGCAGAGGAGATTCTCTGGGGGATATAAACTCAAGGAGATGCTCTGTCTCCAAGGGATATCTATATTGTTTTTCTCGTTTCCTCTCGCCATATCAAACAGTTAAGTCAAACAGTCAAATAATTCTACTTCTTACCAATACCTGCAGTCGTTTGGATAAACACAGTAAGACATAAAGATCCCAAAACTGGTCTCTTAGTTCTCTGGTCTCTTAGAACAGGAGAGGCTTATACCGTAAATCTCAGACTAAGTCCTCAGGTCAGTTCAGCTTGTCCTTCCCTAATGGGGTCCTGTCTCTTTAAGTCATAACAAATGCATCAAGACCATGCATTTGTGCTTTCTAGACTATCCCATTTTGATGCTGGGGTAGCTTCGCCACTTGCCCTTGGTCCATCCCAGTACCATGTGGGACCTACACCTTGGGTGTTCGGAACTAGAGGAACCGAAACTTGAGTCAAGTAATTATCACACATGCCCAGGAGCAGATATATTTCAGAGTCAATCAACTCCCAAATATTAGGAATATAGTATTAAGGTCTTCTCGTGTTTAAGCAAAGAACATTGCTCTGTAGTAAAATATGAAAAGGCTATAGGAAAAATAGAAAAGCAAGTAATTCACTACTGATATGCAATCCAGAATTACCAGAAAGTTTTGGCTTATGAGTAACCAAGATTGACTTGGGGAACTGTGACAATGAGGGGTGAAACACAAAGGAAAGGTTAAAAATAAACTCAGTTGATTAGGGATGCTCTCAAGAGCACTGTAAGCTTCGCTGGGAGGAGAAGAGGGGGCAATTCACTGATGAAGCCTATAACACTTAGGGTTAATATCCAATACTCAGCGTCATCCAATATCCAATACCCAGGGGGCAGTCTCCTGCCCCCGTGCCTGGCTGTCCTCGCCGGGGCCCCTTGGAGGGGAGCAGGTCGAGCTTTCCTCCCCGCTCCGACCAGGGCTTCGGCAGCCAAAGACCTCCAGGACCAGCCACCACCATGCTGAGACCACTCTCCGCACACATGAAGGTACTGGCAGAGGGACAAAGTCACGCGGGTTCCGGGGCCGAGATCTCCAAGCCTACTCGGATTTGGGCCAAGCATCCTCCACCCAGATCCTCCAAATTCCAGTAGGCGGGGGTCATACCCACCAACTGGCCCCCTGACATCTTATTATGACATCTCATTATCTCATTCCTACTTTGGACAAACTGGCAGGCTACCGAATGTAGCCTGCCCACATGGCAGAGTCTGGTAAACTCCCCGTGACGTACCCAATATGCCAAATACCAGTAACAATGATGAGTCTCATTCTCCTAAAGAGCCTTGAATATAATCTCAGGGCTAGGATGAAGGAGACGTTACTGAGGCCTGCTCGAGGCAATCGACGAATAACAGGATGATTTGTGATTTTGATTTGTGACCCAGCATCATAAAATTTTATGTATTAAATGCATGCAGCTCTTTTTTGTTTTGGTATAAAGCTTATATCACAAAGTGAGAAAACATGATTGCAGTGGCATTATGAAAATTGTTTACAAACCCACCACTAGCAAGTTACAGGTGCTTATCCTAAGGGTGGATGTGGACAAAATGTTGAGCAGCTGTTCCTACTGAGTATGGTGGATCTGGGGCACTCAGGAGGGTAGGGGTATTGTGCCAGGGACTTCTTATCTAGACATTGTCACTAGTTTGCACCCATGTGAGCAAATCAGAGTGTGGCTTGAGTTTTAGGTTTCAGGCTATCAGGATCCATTTTCCTCCTGACTTTTATAATAATCGTTTTCTTTGGCAATTGTGTTAGCATAGGTGGTTATAATACTAGAATAAAGCATACCGTAAAGATTTGGGTGCTAGGTTAGTGAGGGTTACAAAAGCCAGTTGTAGCAGAAGGTGGCGACCACCTCCTGTTGCCAGAGCAGGGGAGTGTGTGTGTGTGCCTTTATCTGTGCCCACTCAGAGGTCTTACTGAAAATAAAGGAAATAGCATTTGCTTGCTTGCCTCACAGTGAAACTTGACCAGAACTAATGTTGACTCTCACCATGGTTGAGTGATGGACTTAGGAATTAGCTGCTCCCTGGAGGAAGGAAGAAGGATCCTTGAAGTCAGATGCTCAGTGATATTCCTGGAGCAGAGCATTAGGCATTGTGGCTTTCCTATGTGAAGACCCACTAGGCTTTAGTGTGGACCTGACCCTCCTGGGTAAAGCAGAAGTCTTGGTCTTTAGTTGGAGTATGTCCAAAGCACGCCATTTTGGCACTCCTGGGGAACAGATTTAAACATGGCAGACAGATTGGCAGCAGCTCAGGAGCATACAGCTCCCCGCGGGAGTCTCAGCTCCAGTAAGGATGGGAGACTCATCCCACCTCCAAAGCTGCCCTCTGTTGGGTATTAGCTGCCGGGGGCCGGGCAGAGGGAGATGGAGGCTTGCTTAGAGTGCAGGGAAGGAGTGGAGAGGGACATAGCCCCGGCCTCACCCTCTCCTCTGGAAGCTGCACACAGTTCTCTGGGCATCCACGGTGAGAGCTGCCTGGGATCACAGTTGCTGCTGCTAGTAAGAACAGGAGTGCCTGTTTGCGTCAGAACCCAGATTCCAGCCTGTGTTCCTGATCTGCCACCCCACTGTGAAGTGTCTGCCACTTTCCCCTTCTGTCAACTGGGGAGGGGGCTTAGAAGAAGGAGTACCAAGTCAGAGACGCTTTGTCACAGTCATGTGCAAAGTGTCACACAGTTCCTCAGCTTACAGTGCCCGTGGGGACCCAGGCACTGGCGTAGACGAGTCTACGGGTCCTCACTGCCATCAAAGCCTCTTACCCATTGCTCCTGTGGGGGAGGAAGTCTCCAGCATAACCCTTGCTTGAGGTGGGGGAATTACACTTCATTCCTGATGTGGGTGCTCGCCAGGCTGTTGAGCAGTTGTTCCTGGTGAGTAAATTTGGCGGACCTGGGACACTCAGGAGGGTTGGGGATGGGGTGGTTCCCAGGGACTTCTTCTCTCCACCTCATCACAGGTTTGTGGAACTATGGGGAACTATGCAGCTTCTCCCCCTCCACCCCACACTTATGTATTTGCTCTTTCACACATTCTCCGTTCTCCAAAATTAGATTCATGACATGCATACGCGAGTTGTTTGCTTGTTCCTCCCTTTGTGGAAGTGGAGCCACGTAGGATGGATGTAATCCCTTGTGATTTGGGTTGTGTTTGGAGGGTATACTCAGAAATGCTCCAGAGCTTTCTCCTGCCACAGGAGTATTCCTCCTGGCTCCCTGGAGCTTGAACCCAGGATCTAGCCCATTGAGCCAGCTCTCGGACCCCAGACAGGCCTTTGATTCACCTTTTTGGGGGTGAGGGGCATTAAGCCACATCTGGTGGTGCTCTAAGGCTGCTCCCACTTTATTACTTGGGAGTTACCCCTACAGAGCTCAGGGGACCTTGTGGTACTGGGGATTGAGTCCTGGCCCTGCCCTGCTCCAGCATTTTGAGCCGTCCGTGGCAAGCCGTCCCTTGCCTTGGCTTTTTTGTTTTGTTTTGTTTTGTTTTTTTGGATTATACTCAGTGATACTCCTGGTGGGGCCATGGGATCAAATGTGCTACTGGGGATTAAAGTGGGATTTACCACATGCAAAGCAAGAGCCCTACCCACAGTACTATTGCTCCAGACCTTTTTTTTTAAAAAAAAATTGTTTCTGGGCTTTGTAGACATGGTCTCTACTTGTCCTTTGAAGTGACCTGAGCTGTTGGACAGGTCACCCCAGCCTGGGTCACCCCTGCCCTATGGCTGGGGCACCTGCCTGGGCTCTGAGCAGCGCTGCAGGTCCCCACTACACACCTGGCGCCCATCTCTGGGAGTGTTCATATGGTCAGTGGGAGTGTGCAGACTGCAGAAGGATCCCACTGGTCCTCCAGAGCTCTCCCCTTGCATCTCCTCCACAGAGCCTGCGATTCCCCTTGCTTCACAACCTCCTGAGCACGATCATTTCTTCCTTCATCTTCCTCCTGTGAAATGCTGTCTTCCTGGGGCTCATTATAAATCTGGTGCAGCTTTTCCAATGTTCATTTGCCATTTGTGCTGGCCTTCACTCAGCGACCACATCTTTTGCTTGCCTTTTAGTTGACCTGTTGGTTTTTCTCATTGATTGTCAGATTTTTTTTTTTTCATTTTGCTGGGCACCAGTCCTTTTTCCTTATCCAATCTACTTTTAATGGCTTCTTGAGATGTCTGTTTCAATTAATTTTAACCTATGAAAATTGGCAATTTCTACTTAGGAATCCAGACTCTGTTTAATTAAAACTGGGTCTTTTACTGTGCCCATGATAGATAACACTATTTATGAACTTTGCTTTCATGTTAAAAAAGGAATTAAAAAATTGTATATTCTTACCATTCTGCTGAAAGACCATATTCATTGTGTGCTATTTCAGTCTTTAATAAGCTATTTTTAAATTTAGGAGTGAATCAAGAAGACAACACTTTTTTTTTTTTAAGTGCTGCAATTTTAATGATTCTTAAATTATTTTTGCCAGGAATGTAATCCAGTCTTATGGGCTTGCCTTCTCAGTCATTTAATGAGTTGTATTACCTTATTTTTTTAATTTTATTTTTGGCTTTTTAAAGCATTTTTTTATTTTATAATGTAGGCCACAGTATTTGATTACATTTACTATTCAAACACCAATCCTACCACCATTACACCTTCCCATCACCCTATGTAGGGTGTTTCCATCCCAACCCCCAATCCCTGCCCCAAAGCAGAACCAAAATAATATAATATTTCCCTCGATGGTTGGTTGCCTCCTACTGAATCCAATCAAATGTGGTTTGGTATTCTTGGGGTATGGGTAGGGTGTGTCCTATGAAGTGTTGTACAGCTGCGAATGTGGCCTCATGATCCAGAAAAAAGTTCACTCATGGGTGAGGTCGGCCTGAGTGTGTGGAGAGTGGCCATGGGCATGGTGGCAGTTGAGTTCTGGAGGTTTTCAACTGCTGGGCCTGGGTCCCTTGGGATGGGGAGGGGTCTCACCTGTCCCCTTCTGGGGTGCCCCAAGTGAAACAGCCTGGCATGGGGTCATCTCCATGGTTATGGAGAGCGTCATGTTATGCCCCCTTCTGGGAGAGAAGGACTTGTGATCTAGATGTTGGCTGATGAAGAGATTATCTGGCGCCATATTACCTTTATTTTTCATTAGCTCTTACTACATAAATCAGTTGCCAAAGAGTTGAAAGAGGTACTCTTTTATATACACGCATATATATATACACACACACATATATATATATATATATATATATATCATGTTCTTTTTTACTCACGATAGCTAAATAGTACAGTTTGGTTTTAGTGGCAATTCTTTAATTAATGCCAGTGAAGAGCCCTTATTCTGTATAATCCTGAGGATTCAGAGTTGGTTGTGACTTAGGACATTAATGGTTCCCTTGCCAACTGCATAAAGAGCATCCACAAGTCACTTTGCCCATCTCTCCTCCAAAAAATCGTGCAGATAAATAAATATCTGGGGGCAGAATATTCCAGGTGACGGGAGCAACTGCAGAAGCTTCAAAAGATTCTTGTCTCCTTTTTGAGGAGTAGCAAGGCTTGAGGAACAGTCAGATGCGAGTTTGGACAGAGAGCCCAGAGGCAGATTATTTTAGCCTTTCGCCAAAGCTTTGGATTTTATTCTACTGAGATAGGCAGCTGTAGGGAGGGTTGAGCAGAGGAGTGACTCAGACACATACCCATCCATGTTGACAGGGAGTGGGTAGATGGAGGACGAGGTTAGATGGAGGTAACTGTGTCTAAGTGAGAAGAGTCACAGACATGGCAGGGAGGGAGAAGAGGACAGCTCTAGGTTCATATTGTGGAGGTAGCCCACAGGCTTTGCTGGTGAAGGAAGGGAAGGGAGGCAGCTGTGTCTGTGGGATGCTGCAAGATGGTTGACCTGAGGAGCAACTGAGTGAACGGTTCTCTGATGTGTTGTGTAAATCAGCCATGTCTCCCAGGTAGATGAAGGAGAGTCTTGTGAATTTTGTTTGGCCCCCTCTGTGTTTGATGGGGAGTTTGGCCTGGACATGTTACGTTTGAAGGGCACATTGACTCTCTAAATGGAAAGGTTCATGAGGTAGAGGGGTGTAGAACGGCCGAGAGCAGGTGTGGAGATTGATGTGTGGGAGCAGCACACACGATGATAGGGTTTAAAGCCAATCAAGAGAGTGGCTGCGTTGTCCCAGAGTTGAGTAGATGGAGCTGGGGCCCACAGCAGCCTGGCTGCTCCTGTGTCCCTCCGAAAGAAATGCAGGTGGGAATCCGCCAGCAGGGAAGGAGGAAGAGCAGCTGCAGCGCTGTGGTCCTTCCCAGGAAGCTGCACACAGGCCATGCCTCAGAAAGGGCTGACTGACAGGGGCAGCTGACACCATGCAGGTAAGATGATCCAGGCAGAAGAGAAATGTTCCTGACACAGCAGAGTCGGGCGCGGGGGCGGGGGGGGGGGGTGGTCAGTCCAGGGTCAGACTCCTTCTGGAGGTGCCGCAGCCCATTCAGTGCACAGAGGCGGGCCTGGAAAGAGCAGACAGACACTCAACCCCAGAGCAGAAGCAAGACCCCAGCCCCAGAACTGGGTGTACTGAAGGATTTCTGGAAATTTTCCTTCTTGGAAAATAGAACTGCCTAGAACACCGGGGGCTTGGGAAGGGAGACATGAATCTGGAGAACTTGGGATCTTGACTGTTTCCTTCCAGGGGCACTCTGAGAGCCAGGTGGGTGATGGAGGAAGGTGAGGGGCCTTTCTTACTCACTTTGAGGTACTTCTTGCACCCTCAAATGGTATAGAATCAGGCAGAGGTTTGTGACTGATCAGTGTTATGGGGAGGGGGGGAAACACCAAGTATATTTTACTGTAACTCACTTGTAAGAACTAAGAACAATGTCATTTATATTTTCCTGTTTAGGAAATGAATGTTTAAGTTACTAAACAATTGCAGCTACTTTCATGGTTCTAGAAACAAAGAGCTGGGCCTATGAGCCCCTGGAAATGATGAGTGGTTGCTTCAGTCTCTTTTGGTTATGGTGGTTGTGTGTTGTCTGAAACCACGGTATGTGAAGTCATGCCTCTCGGTTCTTACTGCAGGGACATTGGGTTCATCCTCACCTGCAGATAATTCTCTTCCCAGAAATTGTACTTATTAACGGGCATAGATTTATCATCTATTTACAAACACAGGATGATCTCACTTGTCTGTGGTATATAGAATACTGGATGAGGAAATGTACTGTTGTAAAAGGAGGCTGCCTAGATTTCTCTTGACCCGAGTGTTTAGAGAGCAGAAAGCGAGAAGGAAAGATATAAGGTGGGAATAAGAGAACAGGGAGTAATGGGTGAACCGGTATCAGGGCTTCAGTTATACTAATGATATGGGTGAATGTTGTAGCCATCTAAAAAACAGACTCAGCAACACTGAAAACATAAAATCTAAGCTGCAACCACTGAAACTTTGTAATGTACCTGTCAACTTGAGTGGCAGGGATAGCATGGGAATTGTGAGATTGGTGTTGAAGTATTATATGCCTAAAATTTAACTATCAATAACTATAAATCTAATTTTTAATTTTAAGAAAAAGAAAAGAAAGACAAAATTTTTAAAAAAGAATTACCATCTATTTAAAGTGTCCATGATGGTGGTTGCAGATGGCTTCATTGGGAGGGGACACCCTTTTTGCTCCACAGGTATAAAAAAGGTGAAAGCATCTTGCTTCAGTGAGTGAGCTCACCTGTTCCTGTACACAGTTCTCTCTCTGTGAGAACAAGCCATTGCACCCTATGCAAATTTCTAATATGCCAGTGTAATGGCAGATACTCTTACAATGTTATATATTATTACATCTCCGGATCTTACTCATCTTATAGCTAAATGTCTGTCCCCTGCTACCAATCTTTCCCTATTTCTCCCAGCCCTGATAAGCATTTTCCTTTTTCTCTAATGAGTTTGACTTTTGGGTGGGGTTAGTTTCCAGTGCTGGTAACTTTTTTCTTCACTGTTATCGTCACTTCATTGTTGCCCAGATTCAACCAAAGCAGCATTTAATTCCAAGTTTAGTGCAGTTTATTTGGAATTCTATTTGTTTCATGATTGATACTGTACAATAAAATGGGCTCCTTCAGTTCACAGTTATTCTCCAAACTGATAGTACTTGATGTTCTGTTTCCAGATGGCATGAAGAATTGGAGAAAGTTGCCAGGTTCACCAAAATGGGTACTCTCCTGGCTTTTGTGGCACTGTGTGTGTGTGTGTGTGTGTGTGTGTGTGTGTGTGTGTGTGTTGGGGGCTTGGGCAAGGAGGATAGCACTGCCCAGATCCTAGCTGAAGCAAGGGTTTTTTTTTTGTTTTTTTTTTTTTTTTGCTTTTTGGGTCACACCCGGCGATGCTCAGGGGTTACTCCTGGCTCTGCACTCAGGAATTACTCCTGGCGGTGAAGCAAGGGTTTTCAATGCTATTTCTTCTTTGAGACTTTCCAGGCACTTACTGAGTTTTGCTTTTTTTAGTCTACTTTTGGGGAGATTGGTTTTATCTAGGAATTTTCATTCTTTTAGGACTGTGCCCAGCGATGATCAGGGGCTGCTCCCAACTCAGAGCTCAGAGTTCAGTCCCAGTAATAATCGGGGACCATGTAGTGCCAGAGATGGAACCTGCGGTTCTAACATTCAGTCATTAGTACAGCCCTTTGAGCTTTTTCTCTCAGAGCCCAAAACCTATCTTTTAAAAATTATTACTAATTATTATTTTGAGGCCATTGACCCTTCTGTGTTTAGGAACAGCACTTAGTACTTGGAAGGACCCTGTGGTGCTGGGAATCAAACCTGGTGCTTCTGCAAGCAGAGCTTGTGCTCAGCCCATCAAGCTTGGTTCCTACTGAAGCATTTTCTATAGTAAAATGGGTTGATCCTGGAAATTTGTGTATAAAATCACATTTTAAGACATTCTTCTTCTTTCATTCTTATGTTTTTACCTCTTCATGGTGATCGAGCGCCCCTTGACCATTCTTGGTGCCATGCAGCCAGCTGCAAGGCCTAAAGTTTGGATTCTTGGGTGAGCAGTGCTGAGGGTCATACCCAGTGGTGGTCAGGGAACCAAGGAACTTCTGCATGGCATGCAGGGAACATGCTCCTCTCTGACCCCACAGTATTTTTCTTAGTTCATTTGTGTGTATGTTTGTGACTTAACTTTTTTTTTTTTATGAGACTTTTTGATGCTGGCAGGAAGGGTGGATTGATAGTAGAAACTTATTGAAGTTTGAAAGCAAATCAAAGAGTTTCTCAGCAAACAAATAGTGGGATTTATTGATACTAAAACTCTTAAGAAATACTTAAGAAAAAATTATAAAAGCAAAGGAAGCCACACTTGGAAGTAGCAAGCTACTCAACAAAACGTGGGAGAGAATAATAATGAGGATTCTTTTAAGTTTATTACTTCCTGATATCTCTATCCTGTGTAGAGAATTTTAAATGTCAGTGTACTTTTCAGTTCTGAAATTTGTTTGGTTCTTTAAAAACAGATCTCCATTGAGATTTCATATGTCTTAAGTTATTACCATATTTTCCAACCTTAAATGTTATCATCATTTAATGTAGGTAGAATAAATGATCGATATTATCCTGCTTCATTCCGCATTTGTCACATATCAGGATTGGTCTCTGTTTATCATTTCTTTTGAGAATGGGTCTTGTTATCCTAGTTCTTATATTAAAAATAATTTTGGACTATATTCCTTATACTTTATAGATCATTTTCTGATTCTCTTTCATTCTCCTGAAAAATGTCCCTTTTAGATTTTATCTCTGTTGGACTGACTACAAATTCTATCTTTTGTATAGCTGTTAATATTTCTTCTCAGTCTCCTTAGACCTTATCAGGATATTTTAATCTGTACAAATGTAATTTAGTGGCCAATCAAATGTTAAAGCATACTCTGTATACAAAATATGACCCCGCAGTACCACTTCTGGAAATATATCCCAAGGATGCAAAAAAGCACAGTAGAAATGACATCTGTACCTATATATTCATTGCAGCACTGTTCACAATAGCCAAAATCTGGAAAAATCCAAGTGCCCTAGAACAGGTGACTGGTTAAAGAAACTTTGGTACATCTACACAATGAACTACTATGCAGCTGTTAGGAGAGATGAAGTCATGAACTTTGCTTATAAATGGATTGACATGGAGAGTGTCATGCTAAGTGAAATGAGTCAGAAAGAGAGGGACAGACATAGAAGGACTGCACTCATTTGTGGAGTATAAGACAACATAACATGAGGCTGACTCCTAAGGATAGTAGATACACAGGACAGGAAGGTTGCTCCATAGCTGGAAGCCTGCCTCATGAGGAAAGGGGAGAAGGCAGCTGGAATGGAGAAGGGATCACTAAGAAAATGATGGCTTGAGGAACTGGTCGGAATGGGAGATGTGTGCTGAAAGTAGATAAAGGATCAAAAATTATAACCTCTCAGTGTCTGTATTGCAAACCATCATGCCCAGAAGTAGAGAGAGAAATTATGGGGAATGTTGTCTGCCATGGAGGCAGGGGGAGGGTGGGAAAGGGGGGGTATACTGGGGAGATTGGTGATGGGAATGTGCACTTGTGGAGGAACGGGTGTTTGATCATTGTGTGATTGTAACCCAAACATGAAATCTTGTAACTGTCTCATGGTGAGTCAATAAAATTTAAAAAAAAAAGTGTTATGCTTTTACCACCTATGCTTCCTAGTTATTGAATTAGCCTTAAATTTTCAGTTGTCTTCATCTCACACCATCCTCTGATTTGGAAGACAAGAAAGGTGTTAGTTTTTCTTTGGAGTTTTAGGCACTCCATTCTGAGTCCTGCCTTCAGGTTGAAAGCTGTGGAGCCAAATTTCCACATACACACATCACTTTCTTGTCACTGTATCACTGTCACTGTCATCCTGTTGTTCATCGATTGCCTTAAGCAGGCCCCAGTAATGTCTCCTTGGTCCTAGCCCTGAGATTTTAAAAAGTGCCACATTTGAGGCTCTTTCAGGGTCAGGAGAATGAGACCCACCATTGTTACTGGTTTTTGGCATATTGAATACACCACGGGGAGTTTGCCAGGCTCTGCCTGTGAGGACAGCCGGGTGCGGAGGCAGGAGACTCTGCACTGTTCTCTTCTGGGAGCAGGGTTTTATAGTCTCTGGGTCTTGGTCGTTGATGGGATTACATGGCGCCGGGAGCAGTTGGTGGGAGTAACGCCTACATACTTGTCAAAGAAAGTTTATATATCCTTCCAGTATCTGCCTGCATTGCTGTGCACTAGATTTGGTTGTAGTTTGTTTCATTTATATTTACATCTTGTACAGTTCATGACTGCTTCTCATTAATGCTAATGCATTATGAACTTACCTCACCATAAAAATGGCACTATTAGTTAAAAAACAGTTAGAAAAATGGGTAAGGGCTATCAGCTTCTCCTCCTGTTTGCCAACCATAGCATATTCTACACCATTCTCCATTTACTCCTAATGTACCAGTCATGCTAGCCTTGCATAAATACTCTAAACTCAGCCGATAGTATTTGCCTTGTACATGACCAATCCACATTTTCCTGGCACCCCTTTATAGTCCCCAAGCCTGCCAGGAGTGATCCCTGAGTCCAAAGCCAGCCCTGAGTCCAAAGCCAGAAATAAGCCCTGGACATTGCTGGGTGTGGACCCAAATAAACAGAAATACTCTAAACTCTTCTTTATAATCATTTTGCTTATTTGTTCATTTTTGTCTTTTGTCAAGCGTTCTGATCATGACTCCTCATTTCCATGGTTGTTCATTTTCATCAAATTATCAATTTTTTGTCAGTTAAAATGCTAGATTTTTATGTTATATGTATTTTGCTATAATTGGGGAAAAACCCACATGCATTGTATGGTAGAACATCAGCTAGTAAATAACGTGATCATGCTAAGAAGTTAGAAGTGCTTATCTGGGTGGTGGGGCTCTGCCCCCTGAGCCTTCAAAAATGCCAGTGTACACTGAGCAGCAGCTGCAGAGACCAGGAACCAGAGCCCTGAGGCAGTGGTGGGAGGTGAGTGTGAGCCCAGGGTCCAGGGCTCAGCAGGACCTAAGAGCCTTTAGGAGGAGCAGAGAGCAAAGGAGAAGAGTCTGTGCCGTCCCGCCCCTTATCCCCTCAGCCCTTGCTATATCCCTCTCACAGCTGAATCTTTAAATCAAGAAATGCTTTTTGAATGTCATGTTTAATAAAAACTTGGCTATGCCTCTTTGTCTGTAAAACATATTTTCCTAGGTATTGTGGGCCATAAACATCCTCTCTAGGTTCAATACAAATGTATGTATTCATAGCAGCCACAGTGGGTATATATAGGCTGTAACCTAGACCCTAGGATTTTTGTAAAACTTCCTAAAGTAGTCCTCCCTGTATTATGCCACACCAGTTTTATTTTTTAAATTTAATTTTATTTATTTATTTTATTTTTATTGGTGAAACACCATGAGGTACAGTCGTAGACTTACAAGTTTTTGTGCTTGAGTTTCAGTTATGCAATGATCGAGTACCCATTCCTCCACCAGTGCCCATTCTCCACAACCAATGATCCCAGTATCCCTGCCACGCTCCCCATCCCATTCTGCCTCTGTGGCAGGGCATTCCCTTTTGTTCTCTCCTTTTGGGTGCTGAGGTTTGCAAAAGAGGCATTGAGTGGCAATCATGTTCAGTCTATAGTCTACTTTCAGCATGCATCTCCCATCCTGGGAGCCACCCCAGTTTTATAACATACCTTTAGACTCAGTCATATCTAATACTGATGTGGGTTTTTTTTTTCCCTTTTTGGGTCATACCTGGCGATGCACAGGAGTTACTCCTGGTTCATGCACTCAGGAATTACTCCTGGCGGTGCTCTGGGGACCATATGGGATGCTGGGAATCGAACCTAGGTCGGCTGTGTGCAAGGCACATGCCCTACCTGCTGTGCTGTTGCTCTAGTCCTTAATACTCATGTGTTTTGAGCTCTGTGACAGCTGTGTGTAGGTTCAGTAAGTCTTATTATTGGCATTAGATAGAGCAAGAGTATCTGATACTTGTCCTGTGGGGATCAAGTATCTTCCCTCCCAGTACTTGGCTTGTGTCCTTTGTGCACTCACAAAAATGGAGAAGAGTTGAAGCCACTTCACCACAGGGGAACTGGGAGAACTTCCCCTGCTTTTATTCTCTTTTCTTTTATATTTTTATTGAATGACCATGAGATACAGTTACAAAGCTGTCATGTTTCAGTTTCAGTCATACAATGATTGAACACCCATCCGTCCACCAGTGCACATTTTCCACACCATTGTCCCCAGTATTCCCTCCCACCCCTATTTCAGCCCTCCCCCTGCCTCTATGGCAGACAATTTCCCCCATACTCTCTTCTCTACTTTTGGGTATCATGGTTTGTAATGTAGATACTGAAAGGCTATCACATTTGTTTCTTTATCTACTTTCAGCACACACCTCCCATCCCGAACCATTCTGACAACCATCATTGACTTAGTGATCCCTTCTCTCTTCCAGCTGCCTTCTCCCCCAGCTCATGAGGCAGGCTTCCACCTATGGAGCAATCTTCCTGGCCCTTGTGTCTACTGTCCTTGGGTGTCAGTCTCATATTATGTTACTTTATATCCTACAGAGGGGCTGGAGCGATAGCACAGTGGGTAGGGCGTCTGCCTTGCACGCAGCCAACATGGCCAACCCAAATTCGATTCCTTCACCCCTCTCAGAGAGCCCAGCAAGCTACTGAGAGTATCTTGCCCGCACGGCAAAGCCTGGCAAGCTACCCATGTCATATTCGATATGCCAAACACAGTAACAACAAAGTCTCACAATGGGGACGTTACTGGGCCCGCTCAAGAAAATCGATGAACAACGGGAAGACAGTGACAGTATATCCTACAAATGAATGTAGACATTCTATGTCTGTCCCTCTCTTTCTGACTCATTTCACTTAACATAATACTCTCTATTTCCATCCATCAAACAAATTTCATGACTTCATCTTTCCTAACAGCTGCATAGTATTCCATTGTGTAGATGTACCAAAGTTTCTTTAACCAGTCATCAGTTCTCAGGCACTCGGGTTGTTTGCAGATTCTGTGTATCGTGAACAGTGCTTCAATGAACATACAGGTGCAGAAGTCATTTCTACTGTGCTTTTTTGCACCTTCAGAATATATTTCCAGAAGTGGTATTGCGGGGTCATATGGAAGCTCAATAGGTTTTGAATGCCCATATTGTTTTCCAAAGAGGCTGAGCAGTCAAGAGCTGCCCCCTGCTTGGTGCCAGGACTGGACTTCACATCCTGCCCCACCCCTGCAAGAGAAGTGGGACAGAAGTCACTGAGGAAACCAAAATTCCAAAGTGCAGAGGCTTTACAGGCCATAGTCTTTGACAATTAGCCAATAAAATTAGGAAACAAATCCAAATAGGTCCCTCTTTAAAATAACCTGGTGGTGCAAAAGTTCCTGGGGTCATAGGGACAGGGCTGCCTCTGCCCTGTGCCATTAGGCCCTGCTTGGCTGGCCCCAGTGGGACACATCATCTTGTGCCCATGCCAGGGGAGTGAGAGAGAAGCTTTTTAGCTGGGGCTTTTGTACCTTTCTACTCAGCTCAGCAGTTGTTTTTTTGTTTGTTTGTTTGTTTGGGGGGGGGGGTGTTTGCTTGTTTGTTTGTCTTATTTGGACACTAAACCCAGCTGTGCTCAGGCCTTACTCCAGTGCTCAGGGATCACACCTGTCTGGGCTCTGGGGACCTTCCGCAGTACTGAAGATCAAACCAGGGTCATTGATGTGTAAGGCAAGTGCCCTTCTCCCTGTATTGTCTCACGTTCGTCCCAGCAGTTCTTTACCTCTGTGAATAAACACTGAAATCAAGGCCCCTTCTAGATCATGCCTGGGATGTCAGGAGCTCTTGCTGTTTTCTCGAGTACTTCCACTGATCAGTTTATGGAAACAAAACTGAAATTTAGTTCTTGTTTATCCTCTCTTCCCTTATCTTATCCTTGGTTTTTTTTTTTTTTTTGCCAAGCAGCAAAATTCTGCTATGACAGAACAGGTTTTGTAGTAGATATTCACGGGAAAGGCTTTGTGATAAGACAGTTCTAGTGGGTTTGAACCCAGCTCAGGCACTGTTTAGGTTTGTGGATATGGATGAGATAGTTCATATCTGTATTTCTCGGCCTCTGTTTTATCACTTATTCAGTATATCTATAGATAATCTCCATTTTGGAAGGCCGCTGTTAACATTTAATGAGCAAACACATGTAATGCCAGGTCATGAGCGTACACGTGAATGATCCTTCTTCATTTTATAACCTGGCACCCCTCAACCTCTCAGATGGCAGCTGGTACGGGCTTCTGGTCCTCTCTGCAGGGAAAGAAGATATGTTGAACTGAACTCTGTTGTTTATTTTCTCTTTTGCTCATAGTGTATTTTTGTGCCTGAGGGAAGTAGTAAAACCTTGACGCTTGTCACAGCTTAATTAACTTACTGGGAGTTGGAACAGCCACGAGGTTCCATATTGTGTCCTACTTAGAGTTGAAGTGTATTAGCTATAATTAGTGATACTGCGTGTAAAAAGCCACCAACTGGCCTTTCTGTTCCCCCACAGGAAACCACGGGTTCCTGCCAACTCCTATCAAATTAGTTGGCATCTGGCAAGCCTTTTTATAGCCACAGTATAACTCAAAACTTCATAATAAAGAATTGATAAGGTATTTTAGTTGCTTTTGGGATGATTTCTTTGAATAGGTCTCCACAATGCAGCTGTACTTCTTAAATATATTTGCAAATACCCACAAGGAAGGAAAACATTGTAGTAAGTGGGGGAAAGAAACTTATCTCCTTTTTTGGATTCATTTAGCACGGTTATTCATTGCATTGTTTCCTATGGCAAGTCACAACAGCAAGTCACCAACTTAGTGGGTTAAGACAGCACAAGGTTAGGGGCTTGGAGAGCTAGCACAGAGGGTAAGGCACTTTCCTTGCACAGGGCCAACCATGGTCGATTCCCCGTTTTTCCATATGGTCCTTGAACCCCACCAGGAATGATCACTGAGCCAAGCCCAGAGGAAGCCCTGAGCACTACACATTTTTGCCCCATTCCAAAAATCCCTTTTGGTTCTGAAATTCAGTCAGTCAGACATTGATCTCCCAGGGCAGGAATCAGGATGTCCACAGGGTTGTGCCCCTCCTCAGGCGTCCTCAGCCCTTAGCTGGTGGGACTTCCCTCCAGAGTCCTGTGCAGAAGAGTAAGTGTCTACAAATCTCTCAGACTCATCTGCTACCCTCCCGTCCTTGAGAACCTTTAAGGTTATGTCTGAATCCATTGAGACCATCCAGGCTCACCTCTTCATCTCTGATGAGCAGATTGGAACATAGTTACAGGTTTGAAGGATTAGAATGCAAACATAACTGTGGGTAGGGAGGATATTCTTGCTGCCACATTCACTTAAAGTCCTGTATTGGAATGAGTTTCCGTGATAACTGGTATTTCCTCCTTGAGGAATGGGATAATAGCTAGAGTACTGATGACATATGATCAAGTAGATCAGATTATTTCAGTCATCCAGACTGTGTAGTGCAAGGTAAAGATGACTAGATTTTTTTCCAGCGAGTCCTAATTTATTTTTGTGTCTGCTTACTCTTTAAACCAATCATTTGTCATGGACACATGTTTTTGGTATGTCTAGATATACACGCTCAAATATATGTTTTTCTCTAATTTTAAGTTATTATTCCAAATATAAAATATGGTTTTGGTTTTTGTCTACCAGTATATTTCTAGATCAGTATTTTGATTGATTTTAGGAAATCTTAATTTATCTATAAAGGTTTTAATTAAGCAAAGAGAGATTGGCAATTTTTATTTTAAAAAGACATTTTGTTTTTGAGGTAGGTATGTATATGTGTGTGGGGGATGTGTGTGTATGTGTGTGTGCGCTGCTGAAGATAGAACCCAGGACCTTACCACATGCAAGGCAACTGCTCTGTCACTGAGCCACAACGCTGGCCCCGGGATGGCAGTTTATAAAAGCCATACCCTGGTCTTGACCACAGCAGACTGATTTGATTGGCAGTAGGTAATCCTCACCATATCCCTCAGAAATTGGGCACATGGATGATCACCTGGATTGGCCTTACCTTTGAGCTTCCCTTTAGAGTGAGTGAATGCAGCCCAGGCAAACATTATCTGCAAGGTTTGGGGCCTCTGAACACTCAAAGTGAGCAGATCACCTGGGGGTTAGGAAGGGTGGTTGGGGGGGACGGGGCTGCTTCAGGTATGCAGAGGGGCCTCTGGGTGTAAGAGGTAGAGGGATGTCTGAGGTGGGGAGTTCAGGGCACTCCTAAAACCCCAGGAATTGGGAGTCACAGACAGCAGTGACTGAATTGGTTGGCAGAAAGTTTTCTGCTGAGTTCAGACTCCCTGATGTGCAGCACAGTCCCTGGAACACAGCCTCCTCACACCCTCTCCACCTCCCAACCCTCCCATTTGTACAGGACTGACAGGATTCTCACTGGCTGAATTTCCATTTTTTAGTGTTCTCTGGTACAGTGCTCTCCAAGCTTTTGGCCCAAATTTCCAAGAGAGGCACCAGTTGCCCCATGTTATGAAGATCCAGGTGCCGAGGCTACTTTTCAGGGTTCTTCCAATTCTGTTTATACACCAGGAAACCCAATACGAATGCAATATGGCATCTGTGATCCTCATGGAGCTGGATCAGAATTGTAATTTCAGAGGGAACTGAGGTCCAGGTGTACCCGAAGCTCAGCTAAACTTTGACTCGTACTCCTGAATGATGTCATTTCTCATCAGGGCCAAATGGTTCGGCTTGGTCTCTGAGAGCGTTTTGGAATTAGCTGTGACCATTTTGGGTGTTGTAGGAACATGGGCCACTATGAGGAAAGTATAACTCAGCTGTAACTTAGAAAGATGAAGTTGCAGGATTGGTTTTGGACAGAAAGGAGGGTTCTAGGACAGGACTGATGTTATTTTAGGAGTCAGTGAAATTCTTGAGCCAGAAGGTTTTTATAGCTGTTCTCATCCTTTTTTTTTCCTTTTTGAATCTTCTCCCACCTATGACTCAAACAAGCAACTTAGCTTGTTAGCTTGTCTTTGAGAGTTTTGTTTTTTTTCAACTCAGTCTGGGTTACAGTTATTGCTAAAAGCTGTTCTAGAATGATCACATGGCATATATAACCAACTATATAATGTCAGATTTATGTTCTTCTTTCAGTTGACTAAATCATTGTGATCATTTAACTCATGGTAGTTTAGACAGAGTTAGATTTATCTTCATCTGCGTAACCTGAAATGTCAAATGAAAATTTTTCCTTGAATTTGGCCTCCACAATTCTGTCTTAAGGCAAATCAGGACACCATCTTGGATTTTGCATTTCTGGAGGCAGGGAGTTAGAATGTATTTTTTCAAATTTTCTTCCCTTGGGAATCTTTCATATTAGAAATGCAAGTTTTGGACTGGAACGATAGCATGCACAGCAGGTAGGGCGTTTGTCTTGCACACGGCCGACCTGAGTTTGATTCCCAGCATCCCATATTGTCCCCTGAGCACTGCCAGGAGTAATTCCTGAGTACAGAGCCAGGAGTAACCACT
Source organism: Sorex fumeus (assembly GCF_029834395.1). Taxonomy (NCBI): domain Eukaryota; kingdom Metazoa; phylum Chordata; class Mammalia; order Eulipotyphla; family Soricidae; genus Sorex; species Sorex fumeus. The sequence continues at coordinate 62,542,411 of NW_026606063.1, read as the reverse complement.
GTGCATGGCTGGTGTGACCCAAAAAGAAAAAAAAAAAAGAAAGAAAAGAAATGCAAGTTTTTTTTTCTTGTTTAATTATATTGTGTGAGACTCTAGTCTCTTGTTTTATGTACCCTAGCAAAATACTCTTACTTGTAAGTAGTGTGTACTTTTATTGAGTTCCTTAGAAAAAGTTTTTTTGTTGGACCTTCAGGTACAGGCTGACCCCTGGGTACATGCTGTCTTTTCAGTAGGCCTCTGTTAGCCTTGCTGTTTGTAGGTGGAAGCAAGATTCAAAGTTTGCAGGAATGCTGATTGATGTGCCCTTTGCATGACATTGAAATGACCTAAAGGAGAAGACTACTAGGAAATCAGTATCTGTTCACTTTCAATTTAACTTCTTTACCTCTAGTACCAGGGATCATCTTTGCAAGGCAGGCTTTTGTCAGTCAATGAACACTGCTGGCACTTTACTTTTCATACTACTTGTTTGCGTTGCAGTGCTGGGGGTTTGAGTTCCAGTTTCATGGAGGCAAAGCATATGCCGGATGTTGCTTCACATCCTTGGCCCTGCCTTTTATTTTAAATCCTCTGACTTTGTCATTGTTCTTCACTCCTTGCCCAGTATCTGTGTTCTTTGCTTCCCCGGGTTTTCCCAGTCATAGTGGTCACTGCCTGACTCACCTCACCCTTTAGCTCCTGTTCCTGTTTCCGGGTAGAAGTACCTTTGCTTTCCTCTCTTTCTCCCAGCTCCCTGTTCTCTCCCCTCTCTCTCAGCTATGGGCCACTCAGCTGGTGGTAATTCAGCACCACCTTCTCTTGCCTTTATTCACTTTTCATGGCAGTGTCCTCTGGAGCCCTGGAGGTTAGAACACTTGTAATGTGTAGCAGGGGCCCCTGTGGGCTGTCTATGGCCATGGCATGGCACTTGATTTTTTTTCTTTTTGGGTCACACCGGTGATGCACAGGGGTTACTCCTGGCTTTGCACTCAGGAATTACTCCTGGTGGTGCTTGGGGGACCATATGGAATGCTGGGAATTGAATCTGGGTCAGCCACGTGCAAGGTAAATGCTCTACCTGCTGTACTATTGCTCCAGCCCCAACAGCTTGGTACTGGAAACAAGCTGAACTGGCTGGCAATTGCCGACTGAGGGAAGGTGATGCTTCCAGTTTGGTCTCCTGGCAGGCCAAAATTGACAAGGAGCTGCACATGGTTGGTTAGTCAGAACTGCTCTTGTCTCATATGATGACATGAGAACATTGGAGTGAGGTTAGTTGATGGGTGGACTCTGGGAATGGGATAGGTTAGGGGGTCCTTTTTGAAATTTTTATGTTGATATAAAGCTAATAAAAGTCAGTTAAGTTTAAACTCTGTTGCTCTGGCCAAAGAACATCCCGTGTTTCTTAGTCTCATAAGAACATACTTTCACCTTTCCTGGAATCTTCCATTCCCTAGACTGGAATAAAATAAGCAAGTTACAGGGCACACATTACATTCCCATTTACCAATGCTTGAGCTGAGCACAAGAGTACAGATTTGGAAACCGATAGATTTGCGCTAAGTACTGTGATGTCTAGCAAGTCCTTGACAATCTGATCCAGTGTTGCCTTGAAGCATTCACTTTCCCTGAAAGGGATGTGTTCTTCAGATTTTTGAAGTTGATATGTAGTCCCTTTCAGAACGTCTAGGTTTTACTTTCGTGAAATGAATGTGTGTGTCTCAGTTATAGTTCACAGTTCTCTGATCCATCCTGAGACTTCCTTTGGCAGCTCAGTTCCCTCTTATTTGGCTTTTCTGTCCAAGACCTGTCAGAATAACTTGGTAGTCTATTTTAAAAAACCAAGGTCAGGTTCCACTCCTGCAGAGTCTTATGATTGATTTGTGGTTGATCCCAGCCTCTGATAATTGTTTAAACTTCTATCATTCAGTGTGTGTGTTGGAGCATACCCTGCCCAGCCAAAACTCCTTCCTTGCCTGCCCTTTGTGCAATTGTCAGGCAGAAAACTGATCAATTGACTGGACTAGTGTTAAGAGATGGGTTAGTCTTGTTAAAGAGAATCTTGAAATTCATATAAATTAAGTAACAAGCTTGATCGATAAGTGAGGTTTCGCCAACTCCCATTTTTAGCATCACATTTGATATTAAAAAGAAAAACAACACCAGCCACCCTCATGATTTTCAAAAGTAACCTGACAGATGGGGTTGGGGAGGGGGGTAGAGACAGAGAGACAGAGACAGAGGGAGACACACAGGTACAGAGAGACAGGGAATAGAGAGGGAGAGAGGGAGGGAAGAGAGAGATATATGCAGGGTATGGACTCGAAACTTCTGTGGTGGGGGAGTGAAGGTGCCACCAGGTGATGCTCTAAGCTCTGTGCTAGGGAGGGATGGTCCTGGCAGTGCCGGGTAGTAGAGGTCGTGGTGGTGAGCAGATCAACTGATGTTGACTATATGCAAGGCAACCAATTGAACTATCTGACTCCAACACTATCAAAAGTAAACAACAAAATGGTCTACAGTTTGAAATGAGGTTGTGTAAACTCTTACCCTCTTTTTTTTTTAATATTTTTTTTTATTACTGAAACACCATGAGGTACAGTTGTAGATTTACAATTTTTTGTGCTTGGGTTTGATTGTACAATGATCAGATACCCATCCCTCCACCAGTGCCCATTTTCCACCACCATGGATAATATCCCCCCCACCCCCATCCCCCCATCCCCCCCTGCCTCTGTGGCAGGGCAATCCCCTGTGTTCTCTCTCTCCTTTTGGGTGTTGTGGTCTGCAAAAGAGGCATTGAGTGGCAAAAATGTTCAGTCCATAGTCCACTTTCAACATGCATCTCCCCTCCTGGGAGGGTCCTCCAAACACCCTTTATTTGGTGTTCCCTTCTCTGTCTGAGCTGCCCTTTCCTCTAGAATGCCCGACTGGCCACTAAGCTATGGAGTAATCCTCCTGGTGCTGATCTCAGCTATTCTTGGGTATTAATCTCATATTTCGTTACTTTATATCCCCCAGATGAATGCAATCTTTCTATGTCTATCCCTCTCTTTCTGACTCATTTCGCTTAGCATGATACTTTCCATGTTGTACCACTTGTATGCAAATTTCATGACTTCATCTTTTCTAAGAGCTACATAGTACTCCATTGTGTAGATGTACCAAAGATTCTTTAACCAGTCATCTGTTCTTGGGCATTCAGGTTTCTTCCAGTTTCTGGCTATTGTAAAGAGTGCTGCAATGAACAAACAAGTGCAGATGTCACTTCGACTATACATTTTTGCCTCTCTGGGATATATTCCCAGGAGTGGTATTGCTGGGTCAAATGGGAGCTCAATTTCTAATTTTTTGAGAATCGTCCATACTGTTTTCCAGAAGGGCTGAACCAGTCGACATTCCCACCAACAGTGAAGGGTAAATTCTTACCCTCTTAGTAATTGCATACCTTATGCATTACACTTCCTCCTCCTTGGGTTTGTGGTCTCCAGATTTGGGGGTGAATTCAGGAAAGCGGAGCGTTTCTTTAGTGTCGGCTAGAAACTGTCATATTATTTAGAATCGGATCTATGCGCTCATAACGTCTGTGCATCAGCCCCTCTGTGGCCCTAAAGGAACCCCATGAAAGAGCAGGCATGCCTCTGCCACAGAGGAAGAATGTTGCAGTTGTCTTTCCATCAAACTAGTTTTTGAATTTTTGAGGAAACTTCTGGACAATTGAGGAACTGAGTATCAGACTTTTAATATCCATCTTCCACCTAAGAAATCCGGATCCATTTTTGACCTATTCCTTCCAGTTCACTCAAGTATTCTTTTGCGGGACTTTTTTTAAAAATACTTTTGCTAGCTACCATCTTACCTTAAAACTTAGCTAAACACATAACATGCTAGTTACATATTATCTTAATAAACTTTATTAGAACAGTAGTATATTATGGCTTGTTCCTGGTGTTTTGCATGTATACTGTACTTGGTAAATGTATGATGACATGTGGGCTGGAGCGATAGCACAGCGGGTAGGGCGTTCGCCTTACACGCGGCCAACATGGCCGACCCGAGTTCGATTCCTCCGCCCCTCTCGGAGAGCCCGGCAAGCTACCGAGAGTATTTGATATGCCAGACACAGTAACAACAAAGTCTCCAATGGAGATGTTACTGGGCCCGCTCGAGCAAATCGACGAGTATTTACTATTATTTTTAAAAATAATGCTTTCGAGCAAAAAATTTACATAGTCCTAAAAGTCTTCTGACAATTTATCTTCCCCTCTCCCTTGCCCCTGGAAGCCACTGATTTAATTCTTTATTTTGCTCTCTCCATAATTTGCCTCTTCCAGAATGTCATATGGTGTCTATGGAATCATTAGAGAATCATTCATGGCTCTGAGAGCATTGAGGCCAACTCTGTACTGGAGGACTGTTCACAGGGGCAGTGGCTGACTAGATTCACCTCTTGAGTGCAAGGAGTGTGAGTGGGAATTTGCAGCATGAGCAGGAGAAAGGGTAAATAAATGGGAAATTACTGAAGGGGAACACCAGAGATGATGAGGATACCAGGTGTGGAAATTCTGCCTAAACTGACCCTAAGAGATTTTTTTAAAATATAAGCCACATGAGAAGACAGCACCTGGGAGAAGGTAGAGGACTCTGACTAAAACAGGAGAGCAGGAAGCTTGCTGAAATTGGGAATGCCTGGGAAACAGGGCTGTCTGAGAGCTGCTTGGGTGAAGGTTTGGGAGGTACCTCGTGAGCCTGAATCAGGAGCAGGTTTTCTGTGGGAAGCAAACCACAACCTTTTCCAAGGTGGCTCCTTTCACATCATCATATAGATGTCAAGTTTCTCTGTTATTTCTGCGTGGCTTTGTAAAAATTTATTTTTATTGCTGAGTAATATTTCATTATCTAGATGCACTAGAGTGTATCAAAGTACCTCAACTGATGGGCATTTTGGATCCTTCAGGTTTGGGCTATTAATACGTCATGTGCAAGTTTTTATTATTATTATTATTATTATTATTATTATTATTGAATCACCGTGAGGTACAGTTAGAGATTTACAAACTTTCATGCTTACATTTCAGACGTACAATGATCGAGTACCCATTCCTCCACCAGTGCCTCATGTGCAAGTTTTTGTGAGTTTTAGTAAATGTTTTATTTTTATTTATTTTAGTTTACAGGAGGGTTGTGAAGTATTACCCAGTGTTTCTTAGTATCCTTCGCTTTTCCCCTAATGTTAATCTCTTCCCTAACTGTGTTACTAAAGTTAAAATGTTGCTGGTAGAGTTCTCCCAGTGCCTTGTATATCCTTGATATTAATCAGAAGGTATTGGGTGAATATCCTTTCCCATTCTGTAGACTGTCTTTGTATTCTGGTCACTGTTTCTTTTAAGGTACAGAAGCTTCTTAGTTTAAGATAGTCCCATTTGTTTATCTCTGTTTCCACTTGCTTGGTCAGTGGCATTTCATCTTTGAAGATACCTTTAGCTTCAGTATCCTGAAGGATTTTGCCGACCTTTTCTTCAATGTACCTTGTGGATTTTGGTCTGATGTTGAGGTATTTAATTCATTTTGATCTGACTTTTGTGCATGGTGTTAGGTAGGGGTCTGAGCCCGCCTTTCTTTCTTTCTTTCTTTCTTTCTTTCTTTCTTTCTTTCTTTCTTTCTCTCTCTTTCTCTTTCTTCTTTCTTTCTCTCTCTCTTTCTTTCTTTCTTTCTTTCTTTCTTTCTTTCTTTCTTTCTTTCTTTCTTTCTTTCTTTCTTTCTTTCTTTTGCATGTAGGTGTCCAGTTTTGTCAGTAGCATTTGTTAAAGAAGCTTTCCTTGCTGAGCACCCTTGGGTGTGGCCCTAAAACCAAGATATAAAAATTAATGGATTAATGAATGAATGGTTGCTGAAAACCCCACAAGAAGGTCTTTCGGGCTCTTGCTCAGTTCATACCAGACCTATCTGATCTGATAAACAGAGCTAGGGAACATATGAGGAAATTTCTGGTCTGTGGAATGGAGCTAAGATCAGGCAAGGAAGGAAATACAATAGCATTTCCAAATGGGGGAGGTCTGGAATCCTCACCTGAGGGGAAATTACTACCTGTGCTCTAATGTCATTAGTCCTGCTGGGGAGCTGGAGTTTGGGGGTGAGATTCTTCTCTGATAGAGCCCATGAGCTGGAGTTGGGGGTTGGGGTTCCTTGCAGGTGCTTGCTTCAACATCCAGTTCCATGCATCATTAAAGTGAAGCTATAGGCTGTGTGCACTTTTCCTTTAAATGTGCCTTTCTAGTCTAGCACCCCTAGAGGAGGGAAGGCCCTGCAGCAGGAATTTAAGCCTAAAAAGGAACTTTTTCCCCCCAAATTTTATTTTATTAATGTACTGTGATGTACAAAGTTATTCATAGTTGGGTTTAAATATACAGTGTACACACACACACACACACACACACACGCATGCCTTCTCTTTGTTCTTTGGTTGGTTGGTTGTTTCTAACACCTTGTTTTGACCTTAAAAAGATCTCTGAAAGGTGTGGTCAGAAATGGGAATGGGTCTCTCAGGGCACCCTTGAATGGGCCTGTTTTACCTCAGCTCTGGTTACTAGCACACAGAAATTAATGGCAATTTATTCATACTAAGTATGATTTGAATCCGACCAGTGTTTTCACTCATCTCCTTTTCTGTTTCAGGATTCAAACTAAGATACTGCCTTGCATTGCTATATATGTATCTTCATTTAAATTGGTAGGACCAATTGGATGTGTTGGGTCATTGTATGTTCATAGAATTTGTCCTACACTGAGGAAAATGGATGTAGATATATCAGCCACAAGGAACTTCATCAAATGAATATAATCTTAATAATGTTTCAAAGAATTTTCTGAAGCACTTTTTGGCAGAACATGCAGAATTCTCAGTGTGTGAAGTTAAGATCTGTGTTTTTAGATTGCTGTTTTTAAACAGAATATTAGATTTTGTTGAAAGAAGGTCATCTTGAGGTTGCGCATCTCAAGACCTGGGAGAAAACCTTTTGCCGAGTTCTATTAAGAGTTGTTGGCATATAGTTCTTCAAGTGAATTCAAAGGCTACCATGCTTTGAATTCTGCTTCTCTAATAAGCATTTCTCCAATTGTTTTGCTGGCAGAAGGAACTCCATGAAAGATGACAGAAGAAGTGATTGTTATAGCCAAGTGGGACTACACGGCCCAGCAAGAGCAGGAGCTGGACATCAAGAAGAACGAGCGGCTATGGCTGCTGGATGACTCCAAGACATGGTGGCGTGTGAGGAATGCAGCCAACAGGACAGGCTATGTGCCATCCAACTACGTGGAGAGGAAGAACAGTCTCAAGAAGGGCTCCCTAGTAAAGAACCTGAAGGACACCTTAGGTGAGTGCCCCGTGGCCCTGCCCCCGTTTCAGCTCAGTAGCTGCCCTTCAGGGAGCTCAGGAACCTTGTGTTTTTGAGGCGTAAATGTCTCTACTTTTTTGTTTATGGAGTTATGCAGTTCTTTGTTTTTGTTTTTAAGATCTATGTTAACCTTGACTTCTATTGAGTTGACTTCTTTTTTGTTTACTTCTAAATACTAAGACCAAGATGAAAAAATACCAGAATTATCACTTCCTAGATATTTTGGAGTCTGCGGTCTTACGTACGTTGATGCTTCCCAGAGCTTTGGATCCTGGTACACTTTTGTGTCACTCAGCATCATGGTCACTGTCATGGTCCTCCCGTTATTCATCTATTTGCTCGAGCGGGCCCAGTAACGTCTCCATCGTGAGACTTGTTCTTTCTGTGTTTGGCATATTGAATACGTCACGGGTAGCTTGCCAGGCTTTGCTGTCCCAGCATCAGTGTTCTTGAATTTTCCTGAGACAGAATCAACACCTTCAGAAATGGTGGCTATGCTGCCTTTGTTGTTCCATAAAATCTTTCCTCTCATAGATCCTAGATGAGATATGTGATGAACCACAGTGACTTTTTTTCCTTTTCCCCTTCTCTCTTCATTCATTTCTCTTCATTCATGTTCTGTGCGCGAACCTTGGCACATGATGGGCTATCAGGGCCACTGATGGTGGAACACTTGATCTCTGCTTGGCCAGCCCATTCTCACTCCCTTCTCACTTGCCTCTCTCCCCTTCGTCCAGTCCTGGGCAAGGACACTTGGACCTGCATGAAGTTAACAATGCCCAATCTTGCCCTCATAGCTATAGTCATCAGACTTACTTGGATCAGTTACTGCTTAAGATTATCTGAGGAAAATAATTGTGGGCAGAGTAACTGAACTGAGCTGACAATTACAGAATGTTGCCTCCTAGGAAGATAAAATGTGTTGACCCTGAAACTGCTGGTTCTGTAGGATTTTGCTGTTGAAGGCCAGAGAAGATGAGAGTCCAGGCCTTGACGGCAGAGATCCCGCATCAGTCCTTGGCACCACATGGTCCCCCTGAGCACTGTTGGAGTGACCCTGTGACTGACCTCCAGAAATATGAGGGACTGAGCACCATAGAATTGCCTCTCCAGAGCACTAGACTGTCTGCACACACTGCCTGGGGAGTCTCTGACTTCCTGAGCACTGTTTGGGAGACAGCACCCTCTCTAAACACTGTTTTTACAATAATAAGTCAGTTTTTTCCACTTATATTATTATTAGTTTTTTTCTTTTTTTATTCTAACATGTTTGGATTGAGGGGCCAGGGGCACGGGGGAGGGTGGTAGTAGGGCAGGTCAGAGAGAAAGATGGAAAAATTAAAGAGAAAATGAAAGATATGGTGGACATTGCGCAATCTTGAGAAGTTAGCAGGCTCTCTGTTCAAACCTTCAGTTGTTGAGTTGCATTTTTATCTTATAAATTGTGTTTTTCTATGTTTGAAGGAAAGAAATGAGTCCTGGGGGACTGGAGTGATAGTACAATGGGTAAGGCATTTGCTTTGCACATGGCAAAAAAACCCTGGTTTGATCCCAGGCATCCCATATGGGTCCCCTGAGCCTGCCAGAATGATCCCTGAGTGTAGAGCCCTGAGCACCACTGGGTATGCCCCCCTTCAAAAAGGAAAAAAGAAATGAGACCTAGTTGTGTGCTTGAGCCATAACAGCCCCAAGCATTATGGACTTGAGACCGAATGTAGGGACCCCATACTTCCCCCACCTCCCCCTCACACACGTTGGCATTCCTTCTCGTTATTGCCAAATGTGTCCCTTGAAAGAAATGTGGCTCTCCTCTTATTATTATTTTTGATTAACTGTGGTAAGGAAATCAACAGATTAAAAAAAAATCTTTCAAGAATGCACTAGGCTTCATTGTATTTTTGAATTTTGTATTTCAGTCTGTTGCCTACAAAAGTACCATTTAAAAAATATTAAATCACATGAGATAGTTACAAAGTTGTCTATTATTGGGTTTCAGTTATACATTGTTCTGACACCTATCCCTCTGCCAGTGTCTCCAATTTCCCTCCTACCCCTACCTTCAGCGTATCTCTATGGCAGGCACTTGTCTTCTTTCTCTGTCGCTCTGTCTCTCTCTGTCTCTGTCTTTGTCTCTCTAACTCTGTCTCTGCCTCTCTCTCTCTCTGTCTGTCTGTCCTTTGGGGATAGTATAGTAGGTATGGCATTTGCCTTGTATGTGGGCAACTCTGGGGTTTTGGGGTTTGCAATACAGATACTGAGAAGTTATGTTTGTTAACCTCTTTCTCCTGGGGACTCTCCTGACCCAAGTGCAGAGTTGAGAGAAGGGTGCGCCCCTCTGTCTCTCAGCCCTCTGCACGATTGGGCACACAGGATGGCTTTGGAAGATGAGCATGTGTAATGCATTCTAGAAAATTGGAATTTGAAGAGCCAGTTCTCTGAGTAACAGTCAAATTCTGCTTTGGAAGTTTGTGAAACTGAGAGGTTATTGTGTTTATTCCTATTTCCAGCATACAGTTCTTCTCCAGAGCGATCATTTCCAACATCTTTGTCATAGGGGTCCCTTTTCTATCCCAACTGCCTTCTCCCCCAGCACTTGAGGCAGGCTTCCAACAGTGCATCAATCCTCCTGATCCTTGTTTCTACTGCCCTTGGGTATTAGTCTCAAGTACATAAGTACCTTTTGAAGAAAGATTTTTAAACATTAATGGGCTTGCTCTTTCCTTTACTTATTAAAAAAAATAATAATAACTGGTTGTCCACCCTTGCCAGTGCTCATAGCCTGCCCTCTACTACAGAGCTGCATTCCAGTGTGTTAGGGTTTTTTCCTCCCATATCTCCAAGGAAATTGTGCACAGCCAACATCAAAACTGTTGACCACGTCTCCCGCCTGTTATTTGGATCTGCATGACCACATCCGGGTGCCTGTGTGCTCTCAGAAGCTGAGGTGGCTCCGCAGCAGCAGCCCCTCTTTGTGCTGGGTGCAGGGCTGCCACCCACCCTGACAGATGGCCGCCATCTTCCCTGGAACACATTTGCATCTCATCAGCCCGTTCCATTTTTGGAGAACACAGATTGTTAGAAAGCTCTTCCTTAAATAGAATCAAAGTTTGCATTTCTTTAACTTTCTCCTGGGGGCTCTCTTGGCCCAAGAACGGAGCTGAGAGAAGAATGCTCCTCTCGGAGCCTCTCAGCCCTCAGCACTATTGGGCACATAGACATGGCCTTGGGAAGGTGAACATGTGTAGTGCATTCCAGAAAGTACAAACAAAATTGGGTTTTGAATGGCCAGATCTCCAAGTAACAGTTAAATTAATGGTCTAAACCTCTTTCCTCTACCTTTTACCAACTGGGACTCACTCCTACCTTGTTTCTTTCCTCTCCCCCTCCCTGCTTACTATCTCCCACCACCCCCATCTATTGGTTGGTTCTCATGTCTGGTTCTGTAGTTTCATCATGTGAACCCCTTGGGATATTCTGGGGGCTCTTAAGGGGCCATGTGACCCTCAGTTTAGAAAGACTGATCTAAAGGATTTTGGGTATCAGTATTCCCATCAGCAGGGGTGATTTTCCCTGCAGTGCAAATATGTCTCTTTCCAAAACTGCTAGGAAGATTTCCCTGGTGAAGTAAAATAGCACTGGACTCCCCATCAGGGTTCAGGTTTGGAACTTGTAAGTACAAATCCAACCGCAGATAACTCACTTTGTAGAGATCTGTCCTGTCATCTGAGATACGTCTGCTATGGTGAAGTTGAATCACATGCAAAATGTTGTTAGAGTAATCTCTAGAGTGCACAACTTTTATCAAAGATGTGCTCAGGAAGAATTGACCTTCTTTTCCTTTAATAATTTGTAATTGAATTAACAGTATGATTTTTATTTGCACATGTGCAAAACATTTATGTCCGAACTCTTCTTCTCATATTTAATTTATGCCCCTGCAGAGTTAAAGAGATTTTCTGCCTGACAGCAGGGGGTAGTTGAGAGTGTTTTTCTCCCAGAAGACACTGGGGGCTGGTTCAAGGTGCTCCCAGGCTCCAGGCTGACTCTGACATTGCTATTTGACTTGAAAAATCATGCAGTTTAGGTACCCAGTCTTCTGAGGTAAAGAAGCTACTCCCATCCCAAAGAGTTTCGTGAATGTTTTCTTTTAAACTGCTAAGGACATATTTGGTATCATTACAGGATAACAGAATCCTTTGGAGCCCTATGGCTGATTCTTTGAGCTTCCGGTACAGACTTGGCTCCTGGGGAGTATTACTCCAGGGCTACGGTGTCCATTGCTAAACAGCCCCGCCAAGGCATTTAGAGCCAGAGTTGACCTGGACCAGTAGCAGGTTTCCCAGTGTGCCTTACTGGAGACCAATTAGAGACCTTTGTTACCAGCCCCCCCTGCCCCTTTCCAATGTGAGCTGCTACCTAGCTTGTGTCTACTAGTTTGAGCTGAGTTTTTGTATGGACAAGTGATGGTTCCCTTGGAAGAAACCCACTCAGTTCTCTACGGCATATCATTGCTAGGACTGACTTAGGAGTGGCTGAGCTGCTTCCCTGAAAACTCAGTGGTCGTCACAGGTACAGGGCAGAGGCCGACAGTTCAGCTCAAATTTAAGAGTATGATTATGCAGGAGAATGACCTTTTTGTGGAAATCTCCAGTGTTAGGGTAATGGGATCTCTGTTGGCAGCTTCTTCTCAGAGAACTCAAGGGAAATAATTTTTTAAATCTGTACATTAAAACAAGCAGGCAGCACGGTTTGGAGATTGTCCCAGACTATAAAATTGACTGATGGCAGAGTCCTCTCTTACTCCTAACGCTCCCACATCTATGGCTTCTGTGATGGAGCAGCACCTTGAACTGGGTGTAAAAGTTTCAACTATCACAGCATCACTGGGAATCTGCTACCTTTACTCCTAAAACATGTAGAGCAGGACCAGGGGAATGTGTCCATAACTGATTCTTCTCTAGGGTGGGTTCCCCAGCAGTTCATTTAGGCTCTATACTTAACTAGCAAGTTCACTCCATACAACCAAAAAGCAAGTGAGGAAAGTTCTCCTTCCTACTGAGTTGCCTCCTTCTTACTGGTTTGAGCCTGTGTGATCGTCAGGGAGAGAGAGAAGGATGGGCAGAAATTATCTCCTGGGCCTACAGTGTCCATAGGTATGTGCCTTAGGGAGGATCTTTTTGCTTAGGCAACACAAGACTCAGATTCCTCTGAGTATAGCTATCATCAGAAATACCAACTCCCAATGGTGACTTGTTCCAAAGGAGTGTAGATTTTGGCTGATTTTCTGTGATTGTGTTTGAGATGTCCTTTCCTCTGTCCCTTGGAAATTCTCCCTGTGTCACTTGCTGCTGAGTGACCTCATAATAAAATGACTAAAGGCTTTGAGATCAGAGACCAGGGTACAGGGCTTGCCACATGCTAGTAGGTGACTTTTATGGAGGGATCAGTGTGGAATAGGGTGTGCTCAGCTTAGAAGTGACATCAGCTGGATAGTATTCTATCTGGTGGCAGGTACAGAAAGGTTATGGTTGAACCTATGAGTTCTGAGACTTGGACTATGACCAGGGAAATTGCCAGTAACACAGACAAGCAGTCCTCATTTGAGTAGTGACTCTGTCCCACCTGACTGGTGTCATTGGAAGGTGAAGCTTGAGTCACTGTCCCCCGCCTACCAGGATTGAGCTCTCCTTTCTGACAGTTAGGAGGGGTGTTGTAGCCCCTTACTTTTTTTTTACTCTAGGAATATGCTATTTGTTCAGCCACTGATTAAACTGACTAAAATAGGCATTGCTTTATTTTTAAAAATTTTTAAATTTTATTTTCATAAAGTTGTTCACAATAATTGCTTACATTCAACATTTTAACACCAATACCACCACCATTACATCACTATTATTTCAAATTTTCCTGCCATCATCCAAGCTTGCCCCATAGACAGATGCTAAATTATTTTGTATTGCTTGTTACAAATAGTATGGGAACTCCTGGAATTCTGGAATTTTTTTAAATATCTATGGTCCGGAGTCATCTCTGTGGCGTGCTGCTCTCTTCTGAGATTCATTTGTGAGTCTCTGAATCATGGCCATTACTGCACCTTAATGGCACCCAGAGGCAGACTGCCAGGGAACCAGAAGCGCAGGAAATGGGGAGAGGTCATCCATCCCCAACTCCATAATGCCTGGAGCTTTCAGTCACTAGTCCTGCATACCTGAGTTTTTCAGTAGATTCATTCTCATACTTGGGGGGCTCAGCACGAGCCTGTGGACGTCTGTCGTGAGCATGGCAGCGATTGGGTTCTGGAGGTTTGCGGCTGCCGACATTCATTTGGGGCAGGTGGAGGGGCAAAAAAGGTAATCTAGTGAAATCAGCCTGGTGCGGGGTGGGGAGACATCTCTGTGGCACCTCTCTACTGAGATTCATTTGTGAGTCTCTGAATCCTGGTCATTAATGTGCTTAAGTGGCCTGATTTTGATTTCTTTCATGATTTATTTATGGGTGTCTGAAAGGAAGCTGATAAATGAGCTTGTACCGCTGAGCCAAAGGTGGTTTGTGGGCATGACACTCATATCTCTAACTTTGGTTATTTAATTTCTTGGAAAACTTGGTCCCAAGTTGTTGGGATCCAGTCAGAGGCACAGCAGCAATTTTGGGGTATTAGGAAGCCTAACAGGCCCCATCATCAGGCTGCTGATGCACTCACCCCGCAGGTACAGGTTGACCCTCTGGGCCTCACTGTACCCCCACCCTTTACTTATTAAACTGGGTCATGGCCCACAGGAACTACCCCCCAAAATTTTTTGTTTTGACAGACTTTTTTATGATTTGTGATTTGTAAATACCTGTTTTATATGCCTGCTTCCCTGTATTTGCATAAAAGTTTCCCAGATGAAATAGAACTAATGGGTGGAAAAGTTCAGGGCCATGACTTAGCCCTCTCTCCTTTGGTGCAGGGCTTGCCACATGCTAATAGGTGGCTTTGGGGGAGCTTTTGGTCTTTTGGGAGCCTCACCAGCACCATCTGTGATGGGAAGAGGGATAATTTTTCTCCTGCAGCTTTTGAAAATTGAGTGAAGTCACTCAGGTGAAAGGTGCTTAGAATCAGATGGGGACTGGTGCAGAGAGGAAAATTCTGAGATCCTGTACAACCAAGTCTGTCAGCAGGAGGCTGGGGATAAGCCTTCAGAATGGGGTGTGTGTGTGTGTGTGTGTGTGTGTGTGTGTGTGTGTGTGTGTGTGTGTGTGTGTGTGTTTTCGGGAAGCGAGGGGGGGAGAGGGAGGTGCAGGAGTCCTGACTTCAGAAATGGAAACAGAGGGCAGCAGGGGGAAGGGGCTTTTGTAGAAAAATGCCCACTTGAGGTGTGAAACAGCTAGAAAAAAAAGTGTCTGTTACTAAGCCTTTGAACTCGCATGGAAGGAAAAGCATCAGAACAACTAAGACCCCTGGAACTGAGACCAACTGGGCGTGAGGACAAGACCTGTCTGTGTCTGAGTGAGGGCAGGGCAAGCAGGGGGCTCGTTCATCAGGGCTCTTTGGGGATGAACGGCAACTGTGAGAGACACAGAATCCAGAGTTGTGGGCTTTGAGCTCTGTGTAAATCATTTGCTCTAGGGCTTGCTTCCGGGCTTGCCTTTTCAAGCTTTGTGGCCTTGTGTTGTCTTGAGAACTGGTTCTGGGCTTCTTCACTTTCAAAAGCCACCCTGTCCCCTGAGAGTTCCCAGAAATTCCTGTGTTTCCTGCTGTCAGGGGGTGGGGCTCCCCTCCAGGCTTCACCTCTCACAAATACCCTGCAGCTAATCAAACTGATAGTCATGCGGAACCCCTGACTGGGACTGGAGAGCATAGTGGGTAAGGCATCCCGTATGGTCCTCAGAGCACCACCAGAATTCCTGAGCACAGAGCCAGGTGTAAACTCTGAATATCACTGGGTGTGACAAAACAGAACATAAAAAGAACCCCAGAAGTTTTGCTGGTGAATGATTGGCAGAGATTCTTTCCCTTTGAGCACCTCATTTGTATCAGGTGCTCTGCCTGGGGCCTGCTTGTATTTTTCTTTAATCTTGTGATAATCCTAAGAATGAGTGATACCTTTCTTTTTTACTGTGAAGAAAATAAGACTTGGAAGTTGAGTCTTGTGTTCAAAAACACATTAAGTGATTGGTCTGAACTTACTTCTTTGGTTTAAGGACCAGGCTTGATAGTGCTTGGGGATCGCTCCTGGAGGCCGCCCACCCCACGTTACTTCTCAGATCGCAGAAGGGGCAATGATAACTGGTAAATTCAGTATAATTGACAGTGACCCCCAACCCCTGACAAATAGCTTTTGCCCCTGAAATGCTGGTGTCTGTGACTTAGTAGCATTTTCTCCCCCAGCACAAAAGGATGAATTTAGAAGTGCCAAGTTCATTGTGTGGAGGTGAGCCAGCACCTCCTGTGAAGTCCCAGAAGAGGAGTGTTATGGGTAGTAGACATGCGTTCTGGGCAGTGGTTTTCTTTTTTGCGGCTATGTGGTCAGCAGCAGACAAACTGTGCCGCTGCCTCAAGCCCACAGTTCAACCATCAAGGCCATTTACTTTCTTGGTGACAGCAGTGTCTGTGTGCAGGCATTCTCAGAAGTGTATTCGCAGACAGCTCTGGCTTATAAAATTGTCTACTTAAGACAGGCTCCATCGCCATATTAGACTCTTCATTTGTGATCAGCTTGTCCAGAAATAGTCATTTTTAAAAAATCTTTATTATGGTACTAAGATTTTCAGTACTGATAGTTCTACTTTGATGTCTACATCATTCCGATCATCATCACAGAGCCCACCTCCAGTGTCCCAAGAGCCACTCCCATGAAAGCTCAGTTCTAGAGATAAGATCTCCTGTTCCTGTGATACTGGCCCACTGTTGTTCTTTTACTATATTTTGTTACACTTTACATATGACAGAAGGCTGTTTGTTTGCTCTTAATTTGTTGTGGAGATGGTGACACCTTTACATGTTAGATGAATAAAGCCAAACTCCTGAAATTCCACGAAGTTGAAAATCAACAAGTTGATTTTTATCAAAAACTATTCTTTCTCTTTATATAAGTATAAATTTAAAAGCATTAGTATGAATAATTCTATGCTAGTGCATTCTAAAGGTACAATTTAGTAAGAATGAGGAAAGGAGACTTAAGGAAATTTTAAGGGAAAATCCAAATAGGCCTATAAAAATAGATTCTTATCCTAAATAGGGACTATTGGCTCTATGTCAGAAGATATTATAGATAATACTTAAGTATCATATACATATAAAATAATAATTCATATACATATAAAATAATCCGCTAAATAGTCAATATAAATGAAACATTAATTCAACATTGAAAAAGTATAAAACCCTTACAAGCTAGGAGTAAGCAGACATTTTTTAAAAAATTTTTTTAATTGAATCCTCGTGGATACAGTTACAGATTTACGAACTTTCATGTTTATGTTTCAGTCATACAATGATCGAGCACCCATCTCTCCACCAGTGCCCTTCTTCACCACCAGTGTTCCCAGTATCCCTCCTGCCACCTCCACCACATCCCCCACCCCCCACTCTCCCCCCCACCACTATGGCAGGCACATTTCCTCTTTCTCTCTCCTTTGGGGGATTATGGCTTGCAATACACCAATTATGTAGCCATCATGTTTGGTTTATAGTCTACTTTCAGCATACATCTCCCATCGTGAATAAGCCCTCCAACCATCATTTATTTAGTAGTCCCTTCTCTATCCCGGCTGCCTTTTCCCCTAGCAGGTAAGGCTGGCTTCCAAGCCATGGAGATATTTTCCTGGCCCTTATCTCTACTGTCCTTGGGTATTAGTCTCCTATTATATTACTTTATATTCCACAAAAGAGTGAAGTCCTTCTATGCTGTCCCTCTCTTTCTGACTCATTCCACTTAGCACGATACTCCATCCATCCACGTGGATGCAACTTTCATGTTATCATTTTTTTTTCTAACAGAAATAGACCTTTCTTAATCTAGTAGATGGCAACCAAAGCGCCATAAGTGGATGTTCATACTCAATGGCAAAATACAAAGAAGTGTATCTTTTCTTTTAAAGAAGCTTTGTTAATGCTTCTTGCAAAGCTGAGTCCAAGGATACAGATTCCCTAAGCTGCTCCTTAGTGCAGCTTAGGGAATCTGTTTTCCCAGCATGCACATACATGACTGAACAGCATTCTCTAGAGGACACCTCAGTGTTGATATCACAGTATGTTTAGTCCAGCAACTCTAGCTCTTTCCTTCAAGTACCTGATCCAGCCCACACTGGAAAGAAATGTTTCCAAGTGGGTTTTGTTTGGTCTCCCACTTATTGACTCATTGCTGGTCAGGCTGCTCTCTGTGTCTTGCTCATTTTGTAAACCATGTAAAGGGAAGCTAATTGCTCATGATGCATTTGTGTTTCTGCGTTGGATGTGCATACAGAATAGGAAAATTACTGTACTCATTCTATCTATCACTTTTAACAGGCTTCCTAAATGAAAGTATTCTCTTAACAGCCAGCTCTTCCAAGAACCACAAAGTCAAGACATTTCCTTATGGAAAGTTTGTAGGTAACACATAAAAAGAAGACTAGGATATCTTGGTTTGATTTTGAACGTTCATGCTAATCCAGCAAATTGCCATATCTTTGTTGTATTAAAGTAGGGGTTCTGTGCGTTCTCAGAAGTGCATCTGTTTCTCCTTATTCACTTCTGCCATTCCGGTAGTGTAATCTATTATGTTTTAATACAGATTGAATAGAATGTATCACAATTCAGAACCCCTTAGAAATCTGCTTCTAAGATTGTTCACAGTATAAATGACCTCAAAATATATTGCTCACATAATATGGAAACAGCTACTCTAATTTTGGAACCAGTTACCCAAATAAATTTGGATTTGTTTTTGTATATCATAACCATCCAAGTATTTAGAATAAAAAATGTAAAACAACTCACAACAGATGAGTAGGAGGATAATTAGAGAACAAAATGGAGACAGATTGTGCAGGAGAATGCTAATGGGGGAGCAGCCAGGAGGACCCCTTGAAGTGAGATGGGGCTGCCAGAGCCCCAGTAGCAGCAGGTGAGCTACTGTACGCGGGTCTCTGGCCCCAGATCAGTGGGGGGCTTGTTGTGCCCTTAGAGGCACCAGATGAGGGCTCTCCCGATAACTGGTGTCTCAGTTGTTTCCTGTGACAGCTGTTGTCTTCTGCTCTGGCCTTGGAGGGTGTGTCCCTTCCTGACCAAGCAGGAAGTGGGTGGTTCCCACTGCCAAGAAGACCATGTCTCCTTGCCCCATTTGTCACTACTGAGCCCCAGATGGCATTGCACCCCTTCCCTGCTCTGTGCACAGGGTCTGATGGTGGGTGGGGTACACGTTCTTTATGCTGTGCACCAACCTGTGATTCCATTCCAGATGTTGTTGGTGTAGAAGTAGGTCCCAGGATCAGCTCCTCCAAGCCGCTATGGCATTTTTTTCAGGAGTCAGTTCTCCCCTCTCTGCCAAGCTACTCAGTTCCTAGAACCATTTGTAGAGCCCCCTGAACACTTCCCCAGTCTGGGAAGGCCTGAGAGGGCAGCTCTGTGCATCTCCCAGGCCAGATGTGTAGTTCAGAGATTAGAATTGGACCCAGAGCATACACCAGGCTCCACATGCCCAGCCTGTGAGAAAGTCAGTCTTCAGGTCCCTTGTAGAAGTGGTTGTAGCCCTGTGGCTGCTGTTTGCTCACTGAGTTTTCCATTTGTGTTGTGGGTTTTCAAGGAGCAGTGCAATGGTTTATGTGATTTGGAGAATAGATAAGTGGATGTTTCTGAATAGGACCTAAATTAGTCATAAAAAATGAAATGGTGGGGCTGGAGCGATAGCACAGCAGGTAGGGCGTTTGCCTTGCACACGGCCGACCCGGGTTCGATTCCCAGCATTCCTTATGGTCCCCTGAGTACCACCAGAAGTAATTCCTGAGTGCATGAGCCAGGAATAACCCCTGTGCATTGCCCCAGGTGTGAACCAAAAAGCAAAAAAAAAAAAAAAGAAAGAAATAAAAGATTGGGTCAGAGAGACAGTGCAGTGGGTAGGGTGCTTGCCTTGCATGCGGCCAATCCGGGTACCATTTCTGGCATCTCATACAGTCCTCTAAGTACTGCCAGAAGTGCCATTGAACATAGAACCAGGAGTAAGCCTTGAGACTGGTGGGTATAGCCCACATTCCCACTCCCCCTCCCCAAAAAGTGAGCTTTGAGCACTCTCAGAAGAGTGAAGAGCCCTGGTGAGCACTTAGTCCAGAGCTTTCCTACAAATGAGGCTGCTTGCATGACTGTAAAGGCTTCAGCCTGTCTCCCAGGGCAGCCTTGAGCAGACCCCTGAGTCCAGGACTGACTGTTCTTGAGAGCCCACGTGAACCAGGCCGACCCACTTTCCTCAGGCTCATCTCTTGGAGGAGGCTTAGCCCTCAGCATCCCGGCGGTGAGCATGCGGCCCTGCGAGCCTTTTCGCTCCTGCTTCCATGAACACAGGGCTCCTCTCCCACACGCTCTGTACATTCAGTTCACCCCTGACTATGCACCCTGTCTGCGCCTCTTCATAGTCCTCTCAAGCCAAGAACAGGGGCCGAAGGAAGGAGCTTGCCCTGGAACTCTTAGAGGACAAGCAGTTCACTCTAAAGGAAACACCGCCAGTAGCTTTCTGCCCTGGGTCCGGCTTCTCTCCTCTGCCAGAAAGGTGAACAGTTCAGTCATAGCAAAGAGCCCAGTGGCTGCCTTCATGTGGACCAAATCATTTCCTCAGTTATTTGTCCCTCACAACAAGTCCCACCAGTGGCGTCCTTTTGTGGCAGATGAAGAAGCCGAGGCAGCAGAACATGTTGACAGAATCGAGAGCAAGTTGTTGGGAAAGCCGGGCTTGACTTGGGTCTGAGAAAGTTAGTTGACTTTTAGTTTAGTCACTCACTCTCTACCTCTGTCTGCTCCTGTGACTATGTGTGGCCAAGCAGGGAGGAGGCGGCGACCTGAGTGTGACAGTGCTGTTTGTGGGTGACACTTGAAGCCACGCTACGGAATGTCATCTCTCTTGCCACTCTTGGGCATACTCTTCTCATAATGTGTTCTCTTGGAACAAATACTCTTATCCAAGATCTCTGGGTTCTGCAGCAGTATGCACTAGCCGGCTGCCAACACAGGGTCCCTCCACCACTTCTGGCCCTCACTCACCTACCCCTCCTGGGTTGGCCTCCAGCTCACACCACGTTCTTCTCAACCCATGTAGTAGACCACTTTTCTCAGTGGGGTTCAAAACTATTGCATATTTAAGGAGGTAGAATAGGAGAGAAGACGAGGGAGGAAATAGTAGCCAAAGCAGGAAAAATGGAAAATATCCGGAGGGGGGTCGTTGCCTCGGATTGTCGGGAAATGTGGTTGATCCAGGACCTCAGCTCATGTCAACTGGATATTGTGCGTCTTGGCCTCCTTCTTGCTGAATTCCCAACTTGTCCTGCTTCACATAGAGGCCTACATGTGTGAGTACTTCTGTGAAATGGTGTCATCCCCAACAGCCCACTGGTGGTCCTGGAAGGAGCTCCGACACGCATGGAACTGGGTCCTTTCATGGCCCTGAGTCAAGGGCCTAGAGTGAGCATGGGTCTCCTGAAACAGAGAAAGTTTGGAATGCTCAACAGATGAAATATGCAAAGAGAATATCTGCCTTCTTCACAGTCATCCTCCCTGAATCCCTTACGTTCAGTATATTTTTCCCCTCCCTAGTAGTCACCCTCCCCAAATCCCTTAAGTTCAGTATATTTTGAATATTTGATGTTACTCAAATTTTTCATTTTGGTAGTCACTATCTGACTTGCTATGCTAGTAAGATGCTAAAACCTAGACACAAATTAAATGAGCATGTAATAGCTTGAAAGACTATTAAAGCAAAACCTTAAATATTTCCTAACTCTAATGAAGAGTTATTTAGTTATTTTATACTTTAAATCCAACCTTGCCATTTTTTTCTTACTGTTTAACCATAAAACCTTCTCATGATTTTCAGTTGACTTTACTGAATCTTAATCCTGATGCAGAGAAAGCCCATAAATTAATCATCTCCCTTATGGACTGTACTGGCATTTTAAGTTAAGTGTGATTTATATCGTAAATTCATTTGTTTGTTTTGGGATTGCTATACCCAGCAGTAGGGCTTATACCCGGGTTCATGCTCAGGGATCACTCGGGTATTTTGAGCAACCATATGTGCTGTCCATGGGTGAAACCTGGGTTGGCCCTGTGCAAGGCACGCATTCTACCTGCTATACTGTCTGTCTCTCTGGCTCCCTATTATAAATCCTATTAGTAACCAAATTAAAGTGGCATTGTCATAGAGCTCCAAAAATGTGGGATACGATTATTTCTATTTGTTTCTGGGCCACACCTCATGATACTCAGGGGTTTCCTCCTGGATTTGTGCTTAGGAATCACTCCTGGTGGCATTCGGAGAACCATATGGGGTTCCAGATAATAAACCTGGGTCAGTCACCTGCAAGGCACTCACTCTACCTGCTGTACTGTCTCTCTAGCCCCTGGGGGACATTAAATCAGAACGAATTGACTTGAATATATTTCTAAACTATCACTATCATATTTGATGGGTTTTTGGCTTGGGGTTGTTTTGTTTTTGAACCACACCTGATGGTGCTCAGGGCATACTTTTGGCTCTGTGCTCAAGGATCACATCTATTGGTGCTTGAATGACCAGATGTCATGTCCAGGGATGGAACCCAGGTCAACCACTTGTAAGACAAGTGCCCTATCTGCCATACTCTCTTTCTCTCTCTCTCTCTCTCTCTCTCTCTCTCTCTCTCTCTCTCTCTCTCTCTCTCCCCCTCTCTCCATCTCTCCGTCTCTGTCTGTCTGTCTGTCTGTCTGTCTGTCTGTCTGTCTCTCTCTCTCTCTCTCTCTCTCTGTCTCTCTCCTTGACATACTATCTTAAATCTGCAGAACTCCAGCTGGAAAATGACAATTGAAGTCATCTGTGATCACATTCTTTTATCTTAAAGGGAGTGTATCAAAGATTTTGACTTTAAAATTGTTCACATTAATAATGTATGACACACCCAGACATTTTTATTAGAATTCAGTTCTTCAGCTATATAATTTTATTCCAGAAAATGAAAATGTCTTTATTGTTGTCAATTAAAATGTAACATCAGACACCCAATATCATGATGCCAGAAAACTGCCTCAAATGCTGAGAGCTTGTTTTACCTGTGACTCCAGCTCGGCTGCTACCACTTAGAATGCAGCCCTCTGCTCAGGGAGTCAGAGATGCTGTCGTGGAAGATGTGCATGCTCCCTTTATCATCCTTTCATGCAGGTAACACTCCTGCATGCTCTGGGGCTGACCTGGGAGAAGCCAGTGATGCAGGAGTCCCTGCATAGAGGCATCCCAGGCTGCTGTGTGTCCACATCCTCCTACCTTTATTCCTTGGCACCCCTCAGGTCCAACTGGAGCAAAGAACTTCAGGGCTGCAGGAGAGATGGGGAGAGCTGGGGTGTGGGATCTTGCACTACTTACTGGCTTTCCCAGGAGCCACCGGATCCCAAAGTCAGCTGATGTTTTTCTTGTTTGTTTTGGGACTGGTGGTGCTCAGGGTGTTCTCCTGTCTCTGTGCTCAGGCGTCACTCCTGGCAGCAATGCTCAGGGAGTGTGTGTGGAGTGTCAGGGATCAAACACATGTTGTCACTGTGCAAAACAAGCACCTTACTCACCAACTGCTCTTTCAAGATTTTTTTTTTTAGATCATCATTGCCACATTTTTTTGTTATAGCTTTAAGTAGGCAAATATTCTCAGAACCTGATGGTCAGTATTGCAATTAAAGTTCTGGCTATTCCTGATTGTGTGAGACAGTGCCTTAAATTTTTTAAAAAAAAAAACAGCAATTTCTTTCCTTCCTTTGTTCTTTCATTGCAACACTGTAGCAGTTTATACATTATTGAACAAGCTGTAGAGAAAGCAATTTCTTTGCAAAAAAAAAAAGTTATTTTACCTAATACAGCACTGAAAGGATTTTATGCTGTCTGTATTCTAGATGGTATAAGTTATCCACAGTGAGCTGCAACAAATCACCAACCCAGTGGTCAAAGCAGACTAAATTCTGTACAGCTGCGTTTTAAGATTCTCTCAGAATGGAAAGAAAAGTTCATCATGTGAATAAAAGCACATCATCCTAAATTGCTGAAACACAAAGGTCCCCCACCCCCGCCCTAATACACACACATGCTCGCTCGCTCTCGCTCTCTCTCTCTCTCTCTCTCTTCTCTCTTCTCTCTTCTCTCTTCTCTCTTGTCTCTTCTCTCTCTCTTGCCAGGACGGAGGTCCCCAGGCTTCCTTCGAGGAGATAGAAGGTCTGGACAACGGAAGTGACTGGGCTGGCCTGCTTATGGCAGTTTCAGCACAGAGTTCAACAGACCCAGGGTGAGCAGGGCTTGGGGGAAAGTACTAGGGAATGTGGTCTCTCCCAGTGAAGCAGAGAGGAGTGAATAGAAATAATGGTTAAATTGTCCTCTCCCAGAATCTCTTTCAGTCTGATGTATTTGCAAAAGGTGCTCTGCCACTTTCGGTTACTTCTGGAGTAGGGAGGAATGACCCGCAACTTTGCAAAATGGGTATGTGAACTGCCTTCCTGCTGGGGGAAATAGGGAGAAGTGTTTCAGGGAAAAATAAGTGTTTCAGTGCATTTTCCTTGTTAGAATCAAACACACACATTGGAGTTAACGTGGCGTCTTTGTTACATTTGCAGTAAGACTGTAGCATAAAAGAAGGAGATGGCAAGTGCCTAATGAAAATGATGGGAGGATGGAGGCCAAGCTATGGACCCCAGCGGGCCTCTTTCCCTGCAGGGTCCCTGAGCAGGAATCAGAGGTTCAACGCGTCACACTGTCTGCATCCCTCTTGGAGAGGCCAGCTTAGAAGTATTGTGGGCAGAAGCCCATGCCTTTGAGTGAAGTCCAGATAAGGGGAGACAAGCCCCAAGCCTGCTCCCGCCTCAGTCCTCATTTGACAAGTTGCTTGGGCCTGGGCTGCAGCTTGCTAATGGTCCTTCCACAAATGGCCATCCATCTGCTCCCTTCTCTTACCTGAGACCCCATCTCCAGCTGCCTTGTGCACTCCCTTCCCCTGTCACTGTTTTGGATGGCTGTCTTAGCAGGGCTGGAGCGATAGCACAGCGGTAGGGCGTTTGCCTTGCATGCAGCCAACATGGCCGACCCAAGTTCGATTCCTCCGCCCCTCTTGGAGAGCCCTGCAAGCTACCGAGAGTATCTCGCCCGCACGGCAGAGCTTGGCAAGCCACCCGTGATGTATTCGATATGCCAAACATAGTAACAACAAAATCTCCAATGGAGACGTTACTGGGCCCGCTCGAGCAAATCGATGAACAACGGGAGGGCCTTTATTATTATTTGTCTTAGCAGTAGAGGCTGGAGACATGGTAAGTCTTGTTTAGCCAACACCTCAGTCTCTTCCCGGCTCTTCTTCCCTGGACCCTGGCTCTGACCTATGAGCATCATCTAAGGAAAGAGAGGAGTGAGGGACTCAGGGAAATGAAAGTGGGTTCCTTTCTCAGCAACCCACTTGCTAATTGCCTGTCAGGACTAACCCTTTTCAGCCTGTCCCTGTCCAGGGCATCATCAGTCCTTAGCCCTTGGCCTCACGGTTCAGTCCTTGACCCAAGTCTCTATCCCTTACAGCCAGACCCACTTCCACCTGGAGCAAAAGGCTGTTCTCACTATCGTTTTCATTCCCTGGAACCAGGAACAGTTCATCGCTGTTTGAGAGCAGAGTGTGAGTGAAAGAAGGATGAGAATTGACTCTTTTTTTATTTTAATTTTTATAGCCCGGCAAGCTACCTAGAGTATTCGATATGCCAGACACAGTAACAACAAAGTCTCCAATGGAGACATTACTGGGCCCGCTCGAGTAAATCGACGATCAACGGGAGGGCCTTTACCTTTACCTTATTTTTAATAAATCACCGTGAGGTACAGTTACAACTTAGATAAACTTTCGTGATTACATTTCAGTCATACAATGTTCAGCTACCCATCCCTCCACCAGTGCCCATTCTCCACCACCAGTGTTCCCGGTATCCCTTCCACCACCCCCTTTCCCCTCTTCCATTCCTCTGTGGCAGGCACATTCCCTTTTACTCTTTCCTTTTGGGTGTTATGGTTTGCAGTATGGGTACTGTACTTGTTTGCAATATGATCGTCTGTACTTTCAATGCATGTACGCTAGCATCAGATGCATCCATCGAGGACCTGATGGTACAAGCGCGAATGATCAAGTACAACATCATTGGTCTGACCGAGACAAGAAGGCACGAATCTCACCATGCCATTTTCGACACTGGAGAAGAATTGTTCCTCGGAACATGCGATAAAAGAGGTGTCTGAGGCGTCGGTGTCCTTGTCAACACAAACTTGGCCATGAGCATTGATTCATTTGAATGCCTAACAACCTGAATCGGACGTTTACATTTGAATAGATGTGGCTCACTGCCTTCAGTTTCTATCTTCGTTGTCTACGCATCAAAATCTCATTATGATGAAAGAGAAATCGAGAAGTTCTACATGGAGCTGGAGAAGTTCTGTAAAGAAGACCACACCTTCTACAAGATCATTGTGGGTGATTTTAATGCCAAGATAGGACCGAGAAGATCAGCTGAAGAACTTCACATCGGGACCCATGGCCTAGAATGGAAACGGTGAGAGACTGTCTGAGTTCATCATGTCGACTAGGACCATCCATGGTAACTCACAGTTCCAGAAGGCAGAATCTAAACGTTGGACATGGGAGTCTCCTGGTGGACGATTCCACAACGAAATAGACCACATCATATTCAATCGACAGTTTTGCCTGACCGATGTCACTGTTGTCCCAAAATTTCGAACAGGATCGGACCACCATCTCCTTCGTGCAAAATTCTACTTCACAGAGCGGGGAGAAAGGGCAGCAAAGTTCAAAAAGAGAACTCCCAGAACAACCACCAACTGGGAACTCTTTGGCACTATTGCGGCAACATGGGAAGATGCCATTGTTGACAACATTGACGAGGAATATGATCAACTGGTTCAGCACCTCCATGAATGTGCAGGGAATGCCAAGAGAAAGATAGCCAAAAAAAAAACGCCTATCTTCGAAAACTCTTGAGCTAATTCGCCAGTGTGGTTTGGCGCATGCCTCAGGCAACCGCAAGCTAACGTCTGATCTTGCAAAGCAGTGCAGAGATGCGATCAAGGAAGACCTCAAAGAGAGAAGAGCAGAAGTACTGGTAGATGTGGCAGAAGCTGGGAAAAGTATTCGTAACGCCCGCCTGTCCTTCGCCAACTACAAGACCAAGATGACTGCCCTCCGACGTCCTGATGGATCCATCACATCCTCCAGAACAGCAATGGAGAAGATTATCCATGACTTCTACTCAAATCTCTTCGATAGCCATGTCCACTTGCCGACATACCAAATTCCACAGGATGGATATGTCGTTCCCAACGTTCTCCCTTCCGAAATCCGACACGCCATTTCTTCAGTAAAGAAACAAACAGCACCCGGCCCAGACAAGGTCAGACCTGAACACCTGAAGAACCTGCCGTCAGTACTCATCAATACACTGGCTCGGCTCTTCACTCGCTACCTTCACTCGGTTCCATCCCAATGGAAAACCAGCAGGACCGTACTACTGTTCAAGAAGGGAGACATCCAAGACATTGGCAACTATCGCCTGATCTGCCTATTGTCTGTCATCTACAAGTTGTTCACTCGAGTCATCCTAAATAGGATTGGCAGAACACTAGATGAAGGACAGCCATGCGAGCAAGCCGGGTTCCGCAAAGGATTCAGCACCATCGACCATATCCACACGATAACCAAGCTCATTGAGGTTTCTCGGGAGTTCAAGATGCCACTCTGTCTAACGTTCATTGATTTAAAGAAGGCCTTTGATTCTATTGAGTGGTCATTGAAGCCCTAGCCAATCAGGGCATTCAAGCCCAATACATCAAGATCCTCCGTGAGCTGTATTGCGGATTCACTACCAGGATCTCACCATTCTACAGGGAAGTAATCACTGACGTCAAGAGGGGGTTCAGCAGGGTGATACCATTTCACCGAAACTCTTCAGGGCCACCCTCGAGAATGTCATGCGATGACTGGAATGGGAAGGAATGGGAGTGAAGATAGATGGTCGGCAACTACACCACCTCCGCTTTGCTGATGACATTGTTTTAATAACACCAAACATCAGCCAAGCAGCACAAATGCTGGCCGACTTTGACCGTGAGTGTGGAAAGGTAGGACTACAGCTGAATCTTACGAAGACAATGTTTATGAGAAACAGCCTCGTTCCTGATGCCCCATTCACTCTCAATGGAACGACCATCTCCGAATGTAACAGCTATGTGTACCTAGGTCGAGAAGTCAACATGACAAATGACCTTGCATCCGAGCTTCGCAGGAGGGAGAGAGCGGCTTGGAATGCCTTCAAGAACATCGAAGAAATAGCTAAGAGGATGAAGAACCTCCGGCTCCAGGCACATCCCTTTGATTCCACTGTTCTTCCTGCATTAACATATGCCTCAGAGACCTGGGCCCTACGCAAACAGGATGAGAATGCTATTCAGGTCTCCCAAAGAAGAATTGAAAGAGCTATGCTTGGAATATCACGTTTCACTCAAATGAGAGAAAGAATCCGGAGCTCTGACATCCGTCGACGATCAAGAATCAGGGACGCTGTCTCATTTGCCAAGGTGTCAAAAATCAGATGGGCTGGTCACATAATGAGATTTAAAGATGACCGCTGGACTAGAGCTGTTACAGACTGGATTCCACGGGATGTCAAAAGACCGCGTGGCCGCCCACCTACCAGATGGTCAGACTTCTTCGTCAAGATCATGAACGATCGGTTTGAGGCTCTTCATGTTCCCAGAGCGAACAGATGCCATTGGGCTACACTAGCACGTGACAGGGACATATGGAGACGTTACTGGCGCCCGCTCGAGCAAATTGACGACTAACGGGAAGTTAAGTGATTAAGTGAATATGGGTACTAAGTGATCATCATGTTTGGTCTATTGTCTACTTTCAGCACACATCTGTTATCCTGAGTGAGCCCTCCAAGCATCATTTACTTGGTGGTCCCTTTTCTATCTCAGCAGCCTTTTCCCCCAGCATGTGAGGCCAGATTCCAAGCCATGGAGTGATCCTCCTGGCTTTTATCTCTACTATCCTTGCATGTTAGTCTCCCATTATGTTTCTTTGTATTCCGCAAATGATTGCAGTCATTCTATGTTTGTTCCTCTCTCTCTGACTCATTTTACTTAGCATGATACTTTCCATGTTCTTCCACTTATATACAAATTTCATGACTTCATCTTTCCTAACAGCTGCATAGTATTACATTGTGTAGATGTACCAAAATTTATTTAACCAGCCATCTGTTTTCAGGCAAATATGTGCTTCATAGAAACTGTTTGGGGGGGTTCTGTTTCTTCAGTTTCCTGGAAAAGCTTGAAAAGGCTAGCAGTAGGTCCTCTTTAAATGTTTGGAAGAATTCGTTAGTGAAACCATCTCGACCTGGGCTTTTGTTTTGGGGAAGACTTTTGATTACAGTTTTCAGTTTCCTTGATAGTAATAGGTCTAATCAGGTATTCCAAATCTTCTTGGTTCAGCCTTGGGAGATTATAGGAATCCAGAAATTTATTCATTTCTTCTACATTCTCTTATCTCATGTCATATAGACTTTCAAAGTAAACTCTGATGATCTTTTGAATTTATTTGGTTTCTGTTGTGGTGTCCCCCTTTTCATTTCTGATTTGATTTATTAGGGTTCTCTATCTCTTTCTTTCTTTGTGAGTCTTGTTAATGGTTTGTCGATCTTGTTTATTTTCTTGAAGAACCCGCTCTTGGTTTCATTTGTCTTTCGGATTGTTTTTCGGGTTTCCATGTTGTTAATTTCTGCTCTAAGTTTTGTTATTTCTTTTCTTCTGCCTGGCTTGGGCTCCTTTTGTTGGTCTTTTTCTAAGATCTTGAGCTCGGAAGTCATTATTTATGTGGACCATTCCTTCCTGATAAATTGTTGCAGAACTATAAATTTTCCCCTTAACACTGCTTTAGCTGTGTCCCACAGGTTATGGTAGCTTGTGTCTTCATTCTCATTTGTTTCCAGGATTTTTGATTTCTTCCTTGATTTCCTTCCTGGCCCACTCATAATTCAACATTGAGTTGTTTAATTTCCAAGTGTTTGACTTTATTCTCTGCGTCTGTGTGTGATTAATTTCTGTCTTCAGTGCATCATGGTGTGAAAAGATAGTTGGTACAATTTCTATCTTCCTGATCTAATTGAGGTAGGTTTTGTGACCCAGCACGTAGTCATTCTTGGAAAATGTTCTGTGTGCACTGGAAAAGAATGTGTATTCAGTTCTTTTTGGATGGAAGGCCTTGTATACATCTATTAGCCCTCTCTCTTCTATTTTATCCTTCAAAGTCAGTGCTTCCTTGCTGAGTTTTAATATTGCTGATCTATCCAGAGTTGATAACACGGTGTTGAAATCTCTAGCTACTATTGTGTTGCTACCAGTGTCCTCCTTGAATTCTATTTGCAGTTGCTTTAAGTATTTAGTTGGTCCCTCATTGGGTGTGTATGTTTAGGAGTGTGATTTCTTCCTGCTGCACATATTCCTTGATAATTAAAAAATGGCCTTCACTCTCTCTCCTAAACATTTTTTGGCTGAAATCTATGTTGTCGAATACTAGTATGGCCACCCCAGCTTTTCTGAGGGAGTTGTTTGCTCATGGTGTGATTGATTTCCATCCTTTAACTTTTTTTTTTAATTTTTATTAGTGCCATCCTTTAACTTTGAATCTGTGTTTGCTCTGACTGTTTAGATGTGTTTCTTGGAGGCAGCAGAATGTTGGATTCAGTTTTTTTAATCCATTTTGTCACTCTGTATCTCTTAATTGGTACATTTAAACCATTGACATTGAAAGACATTATTGTCATAGGGTTTTGTGCCACCTTTCTATAGAGATTTGTTGTGCTTGTAGGGGATTTTCTTGTCTTACAGTAGCCCCTTTATTTATTTATTTATTTATTTATTTTGTTTTTTTGCTTTTTGGGTCACAACTGGCGATGCACAGGGGTTACTCCTGGCTCTGCACTCAGGAGTCACTCCTGGCGGTACTCAGGGGACCATATGGGATGCTGGGAATCAAACCCGGATCAGTCACGTGTAAGGCAAATGCCCCACCCGCTGTGCTATCTCTCCAGCCCCACAGTAGCCCCTTTAGTCCTTCTTTTAAGGTTGGTTTTGAGTCTATGAAGTTTCTGAACTGTTATTTATTCATAAAGTAGTGTATCATTCCTTGGAGTTTGAGTCAGAGTTTATCTGGATTAAGTACTCTTGGTGAGTCATTCATTTCACTGTGTTTTTTCACTATATTCCACCATTGTCTTTGGGCTTGAAAGGTTTCCTCTGATAAGTCTGCTGTAAATCTAAGGGGTACTCCATTGTATGTGATTTCCTTCTTTGAACTTGTTGCTTGCAGTCTCTATCTATGTTATCTGTCATTCTGATTATGATATGTCTTGGAGTCTTTTTATTAGGGTCTCTTTTAGCTGGTACTCTTTGGGCTCCTTGGATCTGGATGCCTGCATTCTCCAGTTCTGGAAACTTCTCAGCAATGATATCTTTAACTGTTGCTTTTTTTTTTTTTTTAGGTTTGCCTTCCCTGTCCTTCTGATGCTCCAATGATTTTTATATTGTTCTTCTTGAGTTCATCCCCTAGGTCTCTGACTCGCCTTAGAGCTATTTTGAGGTCTTTTCCCATTGTATGTTGTTGCCTATATGCTTTCTGCAGTTTATCTTCAGCTCACTGATTCTGTCTTCGGCTGTAGTGATTCTACTGTTGAGGGTGCCCACTGAGTTTTTTTATTTCATCTACTGAATCCTTTATTAGTGATGGTACTGTTTTGTAGCTTTCTTATTTCTGCTCTTATTTCTTCCTGTATTTTCTTGGCTGCCCAGTCCACTGTTTCTTTCATGTCCTCCTTTAATTTACTGGGTATCTCTGATCCATTTTTTCCTTTAGTTCATTGATCATCCTCAGCATTTCATCTCTGAATTCTTTATCGGAGAGATCATATTTGTGAACCATCCCTATTGAGACTTCAGGGTTCTTTTCTTCATCCACTCCTCGTGGTGGGGATTTGTGCTATTTCTTCATGTTGCTGTGGTAGTATGGAGGTGGGACCTTCCAGTTCACTTCTAAGTGTACTCCTCTTGCTGCAAGAAAGGATTCTGGATGAGCTCGGTCGATGGTTGTCACCTTTTTCCCCTTCTAGAATACTACCTTCCTCTTTGGTGCTTCTCTGTGACTTATGTGAGGCCCTACTGAAACTTCAGAAGATGTGTTCTTTTATATTAGACTTGTTCAGTTTCTTGTGTTCACCGTTATTTTGGTGAGATTGAAATAGGCTACTGGACTGTTGGCCTAATGCGATTGGGATAGGCAGGATGTTCTCCTCAAATTTAGGTAATAGAAATTAAGATGTGAGTCCAGAGCACTGGGACAGGGGAAAATAACTGCAGCCTCATGAGCGACCACTACCCCGGAGACCACATCCCACCTCTCCATGCACAGTACCTGTGACAAAGTTGGCCACGTCAGTGCCTGAACAGAATTAAAATCCCACTTCTGATGCAGTCCTAACACTTGCCAGGGAACACCTCTAGCCCAGGTGCTTGGGGCACCTTGCCTGAGAGGGTGGGTGTTTTTGCAGTTCCCTGGGTCTGTTTTCTTGGCACACCACCCTCTTGATGCCCCGTTCTAGCATCCTAGATGCATTTCCCATAGAAATCATGGCCCATGTGCACTTTCTTTTCTATCAGAATTGTCACCATTAGGTCATGACTGTGTCTTTGTTGGGGTACTGGTGAGACTGTGTATAACCCGTGTTTTCCAATCTGCAGGAATGGACAGATGTCCACTTTGTCACAGGACTATTAGAGTGGGGAGGGGCAAATCCTGTCTTCCTGATATAGACCTCAGCAAGCTCGATTTTCACTGGCTCCTGATGCTTGCCTCTTGTCTTTCACCTAGACTGATGCCAAAACACAGAACAGCAAACTTTATACCAGGGTCCATTTGACATTGCAGGGACCTGACTGATATAGAGTAGTCAGAGATGACTTTGGCCCTTTTCTCGGGGGGGGAGGGGAATCAAAGTAGTAAATGTAGTAATTGTTATCAAAAAGCAGTTTCTGTGTTCCATGCATATAACTTATTTTAGCATCTCATGGGCTGACTTACATCCCTCAGAACTCTTCATATCAAAGTCCTAATCCTAATATCTCAGTGTGACTATATTTGGTGTGTTGCCTTTGAAGAGGTGACAGTTGAAAAATGAGTTCCTTCACCCTCTAACCTGACCCCTTTTGACTTTTTGTGATGGTGCCCAAGATTTGAGAACATGAGATCTTCCATTAGGGTTTGTCCTAATCCAGTGTGAGCCCATGTCCTTGTACCAGGAGCAAATCAGGACGCAAAGGAGCACAGATGGAAAGCCATCTGTGAGCCTAGTAAAGGGGCCTCAGAAGGAACTGAATCTCCAATCTGCCAGCATGCTGATTGTGAACTTACAACCTCCTCGCTTGGGCTGTTGAAGCCCTTCAGTATGTGGTACTTTATTATGACAGCCTCACTAACTATTATAGTGCTACTGTTGTTCACCTTTCTGGGTAAGGAAGTAACACACTAAAATGCAAAGTAATTCAGCTGCTAGCACCCAGCTTAGATGTGGCCACCGTGCTCTGGATCTGCTCTGTTCCCCCAGCCATCTCCATGACTTATTACATCCCCTTAGAGGGGAAGGACCTAACTGCCCCAGTGTGGGTATCATGGACCTTTGCAGACTTGATAGGTATTAGCCTCTGCATAGACAGGGTCTGTGACTGTTTTGTCTCCCTCTCTCCCCAGCTTTTAAAGAGGGAGTCCAGGGATGAAGCTACTTATTTCAAAGTGTTCTAAGTTTGAAAACGCCAGCAAAGTAGCGTATTTGTGTACATTATATTGTGAAGCATCCACGGCAGTATGTTCTGGGGTCTTGGATCTAATGTTGTCTTTTTTTTGCTGGTCCTGACACCTTTGTGTCATAATGGAACTACTTCTCTCACGAGAAGGTATGAGCTATGGTTACTCCCACTCCCATGTGTTTGAAAAGATCTATTAAAAGGTTGTTTAAAGAAAAAAAAAAAGGTTGTTTGAAAGTGTTGTTTTTTGAAAGCTTTGTTGCCAGTAAATATGGTGTTCTGCCCAGGACCCTGCTGTGTGGATCACTGACTACACTCTGAGGTTTTCATCAGAGACTCTGGTCTGTCTTATTGTTCTCTCTGCCTTGTTCATTAGGAAGATGGTAAGCTGCATGGACAGCTCCATTGCATAGGTAAAACCATTTGGTAGTTGAAATCTCATATAAGCACTTATTCCTGAGATGTAGAGGATAACGTTTTCATGGAAAAGGAAGTTGCTTCTTCTTCAGAAATAGAAGTTTTTACCTCAACCCAGCACCTTAGACGACTGTTGTATTTCTATTGCCCCTTGCATAGGGCTAAATTGAAAAGACACTGAAGAAGCCAGCAACTTGTAGCATTGTTGTGATCACTGTAAAATTGATGTAGTGTTCATTCCTCCTGAGTGTGCCCCCCGACTGTGCACACTCCTCGCTTTGCTGCTGGTGCTGAGCTGGGCCTAGGTCTCAGGGAATGGAATGTGCATACTGGGACTCTTGCCCAGTCTATATTCAAGAATGACTGGGGCTGGAGCCATTGTACAGTGGGGAGGGGGAGAACATTTGCCTTGTATTCGGCTGACCCAGATTCCATCCCCAGCATCCTATATGGTCCCCCAAGCACTGCCAGGAATAACCCCTGAGCATCACTGGATAGGGTCCACAACCAAAAACAAGAATAGTGAGAATGCAATATGTTATTCCTCTGGCCCACCTGCTAAGCAAGAGAGTGGAAGCAGAAATAATTTATAGGACCTATTGGTCTTGACTGTGTCTGGTTTAAGGAATAAAACATAGAGGCGAAGTTGCCCATTACAGCATGCTGTTGGTACTCTGGAAGACAGAACTGTAGAGGCCTCAGGTGATAGTCCATGGCTGTCTCTGTGTTGACAGGCTTGTGTCTGAGGCAGAGCTGGCAGACAGGCAGCTGCTCTGGAGAAGCAGAAAACAGAGGCATGACCGGGCTCACCTGCCTTCCTCATGGATCTTTGTTTCTCCGGAAAGGACTGGAATATTAATCAAGTTGACAGCGCTGTGGTTTTTTCCCCCCACCCCCAAGGCTTTCAAGCAATTTCCTCATGCATAGCATGGAATGTTTCATGCTGTGGTGTAGCACTCACATGAGCAAGTGAAGCAGTGATACTTTTATCCAATGCACTTTGAGATTTTCTCTTTCATGCCTGGAAAATATATGTGTTCACACACATGCGCTTGTGCACACACACACACAGTGTTCACAAGACACTTAACTATGTTACAACCCACTGGTGGGTTTGGAATCACATTTAGGTAGACTTCTACCATAAGATAAACGTATCTAAAGCTCTCCTTCTTCACTCTGTGTCTTGGGAATGTCTGCCAGTTTGAGAAGACTCATCAGAGGAAAGAAAGAGCAGTGCTATCAGTGCTTGCTCATCCCAGAGCCCACCCCTGCTCCCCACCTATGGGCAACCCTAGAAGGGTACCACGGTGCCAGGGGTGGGGGCAGAGCTAGTTGGGGGGCATGGTGGTGTCTGGTGGGAGGGTGATGGGGACAGGGCTGATGCTCTTTTTTATTTTTGATTTTTGGGTCACACCCAGCGATGCTCAGGGGCTACTCCTGGCTCATGCACTCAGGAATCTACCTGGTGGTGCTCGGGGGACCATATGGGATACTGGGAATCGAACCTGTGTTGGCCATGTTGGCTGCGTGCAAGGGAAACGCCCTACCCGCTGTGCTATTGCTCCAGCCCCTGATGCTCTGTTTTGAGACCCACCAAGAAAGGGTTCGAGGGTACATGTGCCCAGTCACCTCACAGCTCTGCAGTTCAGAGGATAGTCCGGCTGCACCTTGTGCCCCCATTATTTCCCAGTGATGCTGGAGTGCTTTAGGGGCGGCCTGCTCCAAAAGGAAACTTGCCCCATATTCCGTGCCACCGCCTGGGGTCGCAGACCCTCGCGGGGAACACCAGGCACTGGGGCGTGGACAGGCCGTTCCCAGGCCGCATCTTCCATCTCATCTCTCTGTGTGTCACCCGCAGGCCTCGGGAAGACCCGCCGGAAGACGAGCGCACGCGATGCCTCCCCGACACCCAGCACCGACGCGGAGTTCCCGACCAACGGCGGGCCCGGCGGCGCCGACCGCATCTACGACCTCAACATCGCGGCACTTGTCAAGTTCGCCTACACCGCCGAGCGCGAGGACGAGCTGTCGCTGGTCAAGGGCGCGCGCGTCACCGTCATGGAGAAGTGCAGCGACGGCTGGTGGCGGGGCAGCTGCAACGGCCAGGTGGGCTGGTTCCCCTCCAACTACGTGCTGGAGGAGGCGGACGAGGCAGCGGCCGAGCCCCTCGGCTGCCCGGGCCTGCGCCAGGCCACGGCGCTCAGCAACGGGCAGGGCGCGCGGCCGCTGCACCTGGTGCAGACGCTCTACCCCTTCAGCTCCGTCACCGATGAGGAGCTCAACTTCGACAAGGGCGAGACCATGGAGGTGATCGAGAAGCCCGAGAACGACCCCGAGTGGTGGCGGTGCAAGAACGCGCGGGGTCAGGTGGGCCTGGTCCCCAAGAACTACGTGATGGTCCTCAGCGACGCGCCCGCCCAGCACCCGGGGCTCTCGCCACCCGTCAGCGTCGGCTACACGGGACCCGCCTGCAGCGGGCGCTTCGCGGGCCGTGAGTGGTACTACGGCACCGTGACACGCCACCAGGCTGAGTGTGCCCTCAACGAGCGTGGCGTGGAGGGTGACTTCCTCGTGAGGGACAGCGAGTCCTCGGTGAGTCCAAGGGTGCGGGTGCTGGTGGGGTGCAAGGCTTGCGGGACTGGACTTATCTGGCCCAGAGGTGGGGGAAAACAGTCAGTCCTCTGGGGTGCAGACCTGCAGGAGAGGGACAGGAGTCCTCAGGGAGTGCTGCAGGTGCAGGGGTGCAGCTCAGGATGTGCTTGGGGGGGTGTACTAACGGGGTGAGCACTGGGCAAAACCGAGTCCTAGTGAGGTCCCAGCTTGCAGGGGCGGGGGCTGGAAGGAAAGCACACATGGACCTTATCACACTGGGTCATCAGCCCTCATAGGCCATTAGTGGTTCAGATTGCTCAGTGCCCTGCAAGTCAGCTGACAGCATCCGGGGCTCGTACTGCATGGTGGTGGTTCCCGGCCCTGCACTGAAGCTGTGCAAGGTCACGCTCTGTGGTAGACTCACTTAAGTGACTGTGAGGCCAGGGACTTGCCCGGGTGGCTGGTTGACATCCCAGAGATGTTTCCGTGCCAGAGGTGAGTGAGCTGTGTCGCCTTGCCGAGGCTTGTCTGACCTCCCTGTCCAGGTCACCCTCCTTTTTATTCTACAGGCCAAACTATCTTCTCTCCGCAGTCCCCATTCTGTTAGTGACCTGACTGGGAGCCCATCAGCTGACTTGTTTCCTCTCCCTACCTAAGGCCAGAGGGTGGAGGGACACCAGGTTTCTGATGTGGCTTTTTGTTGGTTGGTTTTTTTCTTTTTTAATTTTTTTTTAGTGGAACACCATGAGGTAAGGTACAGTTGTAGACTTACAAATTTTTGTGCTTGGGTTTCAGTTATACAGTGATCGAGTACCCATCCCTCCACCAGTGCCCATTCTCCACCAACAATGATCCCAGTAGCCCTCCCACCCCCATCCCCCCCATCCCACCCTGCCTCTGTGGCAGGGCATTCCCTTTTGTTCTCTCTCTCCTTTTGGGTGTTGTGGTTTTTAATAGAGGTATTGAGTGGCAATCATGTTCGGTCTCGTCTACTTTCAGCATGCATCTCTCATTCTGGAAGGAACCTCCCAACACCCTTTACTTGGTGTTCCTTTCTCTGTCTGAGCTGCCTTTTCCCCCAGCATATGCTGGGGGACTGGCCTCCAAGCCATGGAGCGAACCTCCTGGTACTTATCTCAGCTATTCTTGGGTGTTAGTCTCCTATTTTGTTGCTTTATATTCCACAGATGAGTGCAGTCTTTCTATGTCTGTCCCTCTCTTTCTGACTCATTTCACTTAGCCTGGGGTTTTTTGTTTTAGGTTTGTTTTTTTTCTTTTTTCTTTTTTTTTTTCTTTTCTTTTGCTTTTTGGGTCACACGCAGCTATGCACAGGAGTTACTCCTGGTTCATGCTCTCAGGAATTACTCCTGGCGGTGCTCGGGGGACCATATGGGATGCTGGGAATCGAACCTAGGTTGGCTGCGTGCAAGGCAAATGCCCTACCTGCTGTTCTATTGTTCCAGCCCCGAGGTTTGTTTTTCTTTAAACCGCACAATGCCCAGGTCATCTCTGCTGCCCGCTGTAGCACTTTCATCTCTTAAGAGCTTTCAGATCTGTTGGGAGTGGAGTTGAAAAAAGAAAGACAGACCTCCATAGAGATGAGTTTGTGTGTGTGAACAGGGGAGATGTGAGACCACTTGGCCTGCAGCAGATCCAGTCCTGGCTTCAGACTCACCAGGGCTGTGTTTCAACTCAGTGTCCACTCAGCGGGGCTGGGATCTTCAAGGTACTCTTTTCACTCATCCACCTTAGAAATAAATGCTCAGCTGCTGCCATCAGTGCTTGGCAAATGCTCGGACCACATCATCTGACCTGCTAAAATGAGAATTTCATCCGCTGGGCCCATTGTGACTAACTTGCACTGGTTTTAGCTGAATCCAGTTTAATATTCTCCATGTAAACCCTGAGACTATTCAGTGCTCTCACTGTCCTCTAAAAGTCTTGGAGCCGTGGTAAGTGAATGCATGCTCAGAACTCTAGGAAAGGGGTTCAAAGCCAGGGGTTTCACTCCTGAAGAGGAAGCTACCGTGTGTACTTTAAGGAGAAAGAGTGGAGAAGCTCAACCCATTCATGGTTTCAGCAGCAGATCCTGCCGTTGACAACATCCATGAGTATGCCTGACCTTGAACATTCATTCGTTCCACCTGGAATCTGTTACCCAGCCACCAGATTGTAACATGTTTGGCAAGACACCAGATTAAATTGTTTCCATGTGGCATATGCTTTGGACATACCTTCCTGTTTAAGGCTTAAATTCAACACTCAACTCTTTAAGTAGAATCTCAGAGAAAGTAATGGAAAACCATTTCACTATAATAGATAGGTCCAAAATATTTAATGAGAATTATATAGTCCATAAAATGTAATCTTGGTGGGGAAATTTTGAGCTTGAAAAGATTTCCTAGGAAGGGAGGGTGCAGCCACGGAGTCTTCTGCTCCATTCGTTGTTCACTGAATCTGGAACAGAACCGAGGAGAAAGTCCTGGGAAAGAGGTAGATGAGCAAAGCATTGTCTAGTTGCTGGCCTCAGTAAAGACCTATGACTTTTCTGTGGGGTGAGCACCTGTCCCCCACGATAGGTTAGTATGTCCGGTGTGGGGGACCAGGTCTTTTCAGAGAGAGAGGCATGCCTGTGTTTCTAGATTGCATCTCAGAACTCAAGCTACATTTTTTCCTTCCTAGTAGGTCCTTCCCCCAACCCTATAAAAGAAGAAGAAGAAAAAAACAACTTTAAGCTGTAGATCAGCTAATAGTGTGCTGGACTCTTTGATTTTAGGGGTGTGGGTGTAGAGGCGGTTAGTCTTGATCTCTGATCCCTGCCCCTGTGGACTACGTGCACGGTACTTGCAAGCCTGTCTGTGGCAGCGGGTGTTCTGTGACTTGTGGTTGCCCTTTCCGAAGAGCTGAGCCAGGCTGTGGTTGTTGCTTCTGCTGCTTATGACCAGGTCTGCCTCAGAGAACTAGAGGCTGCTGACTAGGCTGGTGTATGTGTGCTAGGTATTGCTTTTACCCGTTTCCCGTCTACCTCCCCTTCCTTCTGCCAAAGTCTCTCTTTCTTCATTTCCTCCTCTGCTCTGTTTCCCTTTCTCGTGTGAGAGCTTGGCTTGCTAAGCCCTCCTCGGGGACAGTCATCTAGCAGCCCTCACTAGGATGGCAGAGAGGTTAGCCAACAAGCTCACCCGTGTTCCCTCAGGACCCTTGTTTAATTTCCTTTTCTTTCTTTCCATCTTTAGACCTGGGCCTCTCCTTTGACTGAGGTTGCCACAGGATGCCTGACTTATAAATACATTTTCTTAGAGTGTATCTTCACAATGGGCATCATGTTTTAAATATCTGGGATTATTCCAGTAGAGATGAATGAGGCTCGTGCTTGATGATATTCTTGCATACTTCATGTTTTTCTGCTTTGAAAAATAAAAATTTGCCCAACTCTGAGTCCTAGGAAATCTGTGCTTTTCTGGAGCAAGAGGTGTACGTTTCAGGAAACAAACAGCAACCTTGCCATGTCCTGTGAGATCTAGTGAGGGAAGTGCAAGATATTTCAGAGGTGTCTGTATATCACCTCTGTTCCGTCAGTGAATGGATAAATGAAAAGGAAGTCCTACTTAACTCTCCCCTCTCCTGCGTTTGTTCGTTGGGCTTCTTGCTCACTTGCTCTCCTCATCTCTCTATGACTATTACTGACCTATAGTTGCTGAGGAGGAAGCAATATCATTCCCTGAGCCAGAAAGTACAGCAGATAAGGCACTTGTCTTGCACGTAACAGACCCACGATCAATCCCCTGGGCCCCACCAGAAATAATTCCTGAGTATTATTGAGAGTAGCCCCCAAGCCAAAACAAAACAAAGTATGATTTCCTAATCTCCACATTTTTTGTTTTGGGAGCCACACCCAACAGTGCTCGGGACTTACTTATGAGGCTCTGTGCTCAAGGATCACTCCTGGCAGGGCTCAGAGAACCACTCAGATGCCAGGATGCCAGCGATCAAGCCCAGTACGGCCACATGCAAGAATCAAACCCAGGTTGACAGCTTCAAGAACCTGCTATTCTATCACTCCAGCCTATAATCTCCACATTTAATTTCATACTGCTTTCTGCTGATTGACAGTTCATGAAATCTAAGAGATTTGAATTCCCTACTGGTCCTCCTATAGGCTCCTCATAAATTCTATGTAGTTGTCCACATTCATTCTGTAGGTATGGTTAGAAAACTATAATTAAGAATAACCAGTAACTAAATAGATTTTTAGTAAGTAGTAAAAGTTGACAGTTTTTATTTTCTCAGTTGCTGCATTCCCCTTATTGAAAAGGTAATACAGAAAATGACAGGTTGTAAGTTGCATAGGAAGGGGTCTTGAGTGGGGGAGGGGAATTTATAAAGATGGCCAGGCATACAACATCAGTGGGCCAGGAATCTATTTCTCTCTGTATGACTTGAACCAGCTATCCTAGTGATAACTTTCCTCCATGTGTGCATCCCATATAGTATTTAAATACTGACTTTTGGCATATAACACATTTGTTTCTCATAGAGGAAAACCTCTCTAAGAGACCATTTAGTGCACATATTATTCACTAATAGTTTGTAGTTCGTTTCCTTGTTTTCAATCTAAAAAAATCATTTGGTAGAGAAGGAACAGAGTAAAAGAATTAGCAACATAATCCTTGCTGTATCTTTTTTTTTCCTATCAAATTATAGTAATCAAAGCCGGTAGTTTCATCATCCTGCTCTCCATCAGTGATGTGCAAACAGTGGTGTGTTTTCACATCCCCTTGAGAGTGTTTTCACATCCCTTTTCAAAATAAAGATGAGGTTTTTTCCCATAGAGTTCCTATTTGAAAAGATCTCAGCACAATCTTGTGCATTTGTTGTATATTCCATGAAAATGTTGACCTCTGGGCTACATTATGTCTTTCTAATGCTTTTATATACTTTTACAGTGTTTAGGAAAACTCCATTTCTCTGCAATACGAATTGTAAGCATGCTTAAAAGGTTAGAGTTGTTACTGTAGTAAGGTTTAATATTGGGTCAGACTGCTATTTTTTGTTGGATAGAAATCAGCAACTATTTTCTGTTTATTGTTTGGCTACTTAGAGTTTGAAAGCAACTAGCTATATTTGCTTTCTGATTTGTTTTTGCTCTAGAGGGCTAAAGAGCTATGATTACTTGTAGGCAGCAGGCAGCACAGAGAAGTGCAGGGTACTCTGTGGTTCATTTCATGCAGCTTTCCAGTTATTGCAAAGGTAATAATGCTTTGAATGCTCGGGCTTTTTGCCTATTACCTAGTGAAAGTTTGAAGCTTAGGTTTTTATAATGTAACTGGTTTTTAGTGAAGGGAAATAGTTTTTATTGAAATAAATTGAGAAATATGTGTGTGTGTTTGCATGTGTGAGAGAGAGAGAAAGAGAGGGAGAGAGAAGGAGAGAGAAAGAGAGGGGGGAGGAAGTGGGGGGGCAAGAGAACATCTCCAAAGGAGAGAAATATGTGTTCAAACGAGAGCATGGGCTCCTCTGAAAAAAGCCTTTTATATAATGTAACTTTAAATACTTTGATTTTTTTCTGGGGGTAGAGGTGGGGCACTGGGCCATATCCTACTGAGCTCAGGACTTACTGCTCAAGGGACACTCTGGATGGTGCTGGGGAATCTATGCAATGCTGGGTATTGAACTGAGGTCGGCCATGTGCAAAGCAAGTGCCTTAACCCCTGTATTTTTCTCTGGTCCAGCCCCATAAGAATCTTGCACACATGGATTTAGACACTATCATTTGCAGTGGTGGTAAGTTTTCAAACTACAGGTGTCACTGTGCTGCCCCCACCCTAGAATATCAGTCCATAACCTTTCCATTTCCACTGCAGCCTTGGGGTACTTCTCACCTCACTGTTACTAAGCAGTTCTCTAACATGTTCTGTATAGCATTGCACGAGTATCCCAGAGTAATAAAACAACGCACCCCACCACACACACACACACACACACACACACACACACCCTGAGTTCTAACACAGAGCACTTCATTCTAAATTATGTCAGTGGGTAGTTGATGCTGGTTGAATTGTGCTGCTCATCCCCAGTCCTTGTTGCATTCTACTTTGCCTTAGTGAAATGTCTCACTATGTATGGTCACTGGAAATCTAAGCCAATGAGACCATCAAACTGAGAGAATATCCCTGTAAAATCAGGCTCACTCTTCATGGTACTAGTTCTCCATGTGGTAACCTGCACCAGCAGCACCGATAGTGCCATGGAATTTGCCTGAAATGTACCAGATTTTTACCCAGACCAGCTAAATCTGAATCCCTGGGATTAGAGATTCTTATTCAGACTGCAGCCCCACTTGAACAAACTCTTTAAGTGATTCTGATGCTCAAGTTTGACACTCACCAGCTTGTGACATATGAAATGACCGGAAATGACCCTTCTGAAGAGCTTTGTGTTATGTGGCAACATTCTGGTGAATTATTATTATTGAATTATTAAACACCAGTTACTGCTGCCTAGGCTCACTAGTCATGACATAACAAAAAGACAAAGAATGACAAGAACTCTCTTGATTTGAGAACAACATCTTGAGAGGTAGGAGGGGAAAATACAGGTACACACTACCTTGAAAAATAGGCAAAACTCTCCCTGGCATTGAATATCAGGTAGATGAGACTTCAAAGGATGTTTTGTAGTTGATTTTTCTGAACTTATAAATTTATTTCAAAATAAATTTTGAATAAGTAAAGTAAAAAGGCCCTCCCGTTGATCATGATTTGCTCAAGCGGGCCCAGTAACGTCTCCATTGGAGACTTTGTTGTTACTGTGTCTGGCATATCGAATACTCTCGGTAGCTTGCCGGGCTC
Organism: Sorex fumeus; assembly: GCF_029834395.1. Taxonomy (NCBI): domain Eukaryota; kingdom Metazoa; phylum Chordata; class Mammalia; order Eulipotyphla; family Soricidae; genus Sorex; species Sorex fumeus. The sequence goes on along the minus strand of NW_026606063.1, from coordinate 62,499,103 downwards.
TCCGAGAGGGGCGGAGGAATCGAACTCGGGTCGGCCATGTTGGCTGCGTGCAAGGCAAAAGCCCTACCCGCTGGCTGGAGCGATAGCACAGCGGGTAGGGCTTTTGCCTTGCACGCAGCCAACATGGCCGACCCGAGTTCGATTCCTCCGCCCCTCTCGGAGAGCCCGGCAAGCTACCGAGAGTATTCGATATGCCAGACACAGTAACAACAAAGTCTCCAATGGAGACGTTACTGGGCCCGCTCGAGAAAAATTTTGAATAAGAATAATATTTATTCTTTCCATGGGATGGGTTGGCATTAAAACTTGAGGCGGAAATATTTCAGAGATATACTTCTAGGATAATGGACAGTTAGAGTGAGACCAAGCATATGGTAGAGAGGAGGAGAAGGTGATCTGCAATGAAAAGAATAAGAAAGTAAGTTGCATCAGTGGACAACTGGTGGCATAAGTATAGACAGGGAGTCCATTTTCACTAAAAATTAAGACTACATTGAACCACTGGGGACAGGTTATCTAAAACAGTCCTAAAACGAAAAGGTAGAATTTCTGAGATTTGAAGAGAGAATTGTTGATCACTGGAAAATAATTTGCTCAGAGAGTCAAATTAAGAAAGAGTAATACTAATTTTTTAAAAATGCTGGGAAAAAACTACAAGACCCTGAAGGAAAGAGTGAGCAAAAGGGAATGCCCTGCCACAGAGGTGGGGTGGGGTGGGGGAAAATGGGGTGTGGGTGTGAGAGGGCTACTAGGATCATTGATGGTAGATAATGGGCACTGGTGGAGGGATGGGTACTCGATCATTTCAGTATAACTGAAACCCAAACACGAAAGTTTGTAAATCTACAACTGTACCTCATGGTATTTCACTAATTTAAAAAAAATTGGGGGGAAAGATGCCAACATTAAACTAACATTATGATCTCTCTGTTTGGATAGAGAGAATGTACTGCTTCTTAAAAACCAGTGTCTACAACCTGTCCCGAGCTTCAGACCCACATGAATGACATTTTCATTCCCATTTTTCCATCAAGTCCAAAGTGTGTGTGGGGGAGGAGGGGGGGACATAAGAAACTAGATAGGTAGAAGTATTAGTGTTATTAAGGAAGAAGGAGGGGCTGGAGAAATAGTACAGTGGGTAGGGCTCTTGCCTTGCATGCAGCTGACTTGGTTCAATCCCCAGCACCCCATATAGTCAGTCCCTTGAACACCAGTAGGAGTGATCTCTGAGTGCAGAAGCAGGAGTAAACCCCAAGTACCGCCAAGTGCGACCCAAAAACTAAAAAATGGAGAACTAGGAACAGGCCCCTCTCTTCGCTAAGTTTCTGATAGCCATGTGCTCTGAAGAAAATTCCATTGCTATTGAACTAGTCAGTCATGAAGAAAGAAAAAACTTTCAAAGACTTGTTCTTGACATCCAGTTTTCATCCTAAAGATAATGGTGATTAAATCAAGTGAATTTTTTTTGACCAGGTCATCTATTTTATAAAAGTGCAAAAGTATTTTTGAATAAGTATTTGAAGTGGGTTAAGTAGATGAAATTGTAGAAATAATATCAAAGAAGGTATTACTTAGCTTTTCTTTTCTGAAAGTGCTCAGCCTTTGCTATCAGAAATTGCAAAGAGGTGAGCAATAATAATTACCTAAAGAAATTAATAATGGAAGAAGCCAAATTATAAACTTATAAATGAAGATATTTATTTCCTATCAACTCTGATCCCAGACAGGAAGCTAAGTCAGGCATTTGTGATTAGAGGGATTATGTTCAAATAAGAAATCTAAAACTGTGAATAAAAATATGTTAAATAATAATCACAAAAGCCCTGAGAGAGGTTTTTCATTTTCCTAGGATTATACTTGGAAAATGATTTCCTAAAACGAGGAATGAATGGGTTATACTCATAATTCCTCAGAGCCTCTAGTTCAAAACTTTGAGAAAGAAAAAAAAACATTCCTTCAAGGAATAGAGCAAATGACATGAAACGTGCTCCTCTTAGGAGAATGGGAAAGGTGGGCACTGTGTTCAGCAAGGACAAATCATACCAAGTAAGACTCGTGTTTGGAGAAAAAAGGCACGAGAAGCTAAAAGACAGTTCAGACATAGAGGTAGGAAGGAAGGGGTCGGGGGTTGGGAGGTATTTGAAGGCATGTTTCCAATTTGCAGATAAAGTACAGAACTGAGTCTATCGGGATTTTCATCCAGCTCTAAAAGTGTTTAATCTTCCTGGTACCTGTGATGGCTTAACAGCATATGCCAAATTCTTTGATGCCCAGCTTCTGTACCCCCCTCAAAGGGCAGTTCCTGATTCTTTCCCTTTAACCCTGGATGTGTGCGTGTACTGACTCGCTTCTGATGCTGGAATGTGCTTGACTTCTGGTAGTCATCATGTATGCTTGGGCTGTAAAAGGCTTGTGGCCTGCACGTGGCTCTGTCTGTCATCACCTGCTCTGGGAGAGCCAGCAGCGGTCACCAGCAGTCACAGCTCATCCACCTGTCTGTCTGGAACAGCTGTTGCCTGAGCAGCTCTCGCAAGTGAGCTGCCTTCATGACTCTGCTGTACACACACGACTGGTGTAGCCTTAGCCAGGGTCTTGATGGAACAACTCATCAGCCAGTCACAGTGAGTGGTTCTCATTCAGGGCAGAAGGCACTCTCCTAGTCCTGACTTAGAGAAGCTACAAGTAGCATCTTCGTTGTTGAAAATTGCCTCAGAATTTGGGGGTGATCCACTCACTCCTCAACAAAGAGAAATTAGGCAGTAATCCCAATAGAAAGTAGGATAGTGGGACTGGAGCAGTAGCACAGTGGGTAGGGTGTTTGCCTTACAGATGGCTGACCCAGGTTCAATTCCCGGCATCCCACGTGGTCCCCCCTTGCCCCCCCAGCACCATCAGGGGTAATTCCTGAGTGCATGAGCCAGGAGTAACCCCTGTGCAATGCCCTGTGTGACCCAAAAGAAAAAAAAAGTAGGATAGTAACAGAATGGTGCCAGTGAAAAATAAAACTTAAAGTGCGCACAGCGCGCTGCTTTACCATTTAGTGTTTAAGGAGCAGCCAGTGTCTATCATGGTGGTGACATTCAACTTTCTCTGCTGTCATCAAGAGGTTCCCTCCAAGACCAACCAAGTTGACAGGCATGCAGTCCTGTCACTAGTTAGTTCAGCAGATATCTGTTGAGTGTTAGTGTAGACATATTTGGGCATTTTCCTCCTGCTTAGACACCAGTGAAAGAGAAATGAGACCCCTTCTCAGAAAGCTAAGAGCCTGGTAGGAGAAAGGGATGAAAGCAAATGCTAGGAAGTCAGACCTCTGCAGTAGGTCAGCGACACCCTGCTTGTCATTTTGAAAACTATGTTTCCTCCAGTGATCTTAATTGGATCAAAGCGGGTATTCCTGGATCAAACTGGACTAACCAAAGAGAAGAACACAGAAGGAAAGAAATCTAGGGAGGGAGTAAAAAGAGATAGACATGAGGTAATGGCCAGGAGCCTCGGGCACACCAGTGGGGTAAAGGGGTGTACATGTATAGATCTGAACCACAGAACCTGCAGCACTGCAAGCACGGAACCCAAATTTCAGTAACCAAACATAAAATATGGAAATTTATTTATTTATTTTACTGAGTCACCATGAGATACATAGTTAAAAGCTGTTCGTGATCGGGTTTCAGTCATATAATGATCCAGCACCCATCCCTCCACCAGTGTCCATTTCCCACCATCAATGATTCCAGTTTCCTCCCACCACCACCCCTCCCCCAACCTGCCTCTATGGCAGGTGCTCTCTCTCTCTCTCTCTCTCTCTCTCTCGCTCTCTCGCTCTCGCTCTATCTCTCTCCCCCCCCACCCCCTCGCTCCCCTTCCACAACTTTGGGTATTGATGGTTCCATGGTTCCAGTACAGTGAGTTTATCATATTTGTTTCTTTGCCAACTTTCAGCATGTAGTTCAAGGACCACTAAATGAAAGTATTTGCTTAATCTCTCTCCGCCCCCCCCAGGATGATATTAGATGATGTCAATATGGGTTTTTCTCTCTCTCTCTTTTTTTAAAGACTTTCTCAACCTCTTTAAAATTCCAGCTAATATCTCTCTTTTTATGACAGTAAAATTGGAAGCAGAGAACTTAGAAAATTGACCAAAGTTACAAAGGTTATAAATAAAGGAACCAGACTCTGAATATACTGCATACACACCTCATAGTTTGAGAACCCATAATACCAACCAAACTGTCCTTCTTTCCAGTAAAATAAGGAACCAGCAGTTGAACAAGTTAGGACTTGCCCAAGTATCTACAGGACTACTTTCCATTTCTGAAAACGGTGGACTAGTTGCTTACAGATTGACATTCTGATGAAAACATGCAAGAGAACCAGCCAAAACACTGAAATAAAGCTTGTCAAGAAGTCCCTTTCAGCACTCCCAGTTTGGAGAGAACTTAGAGATCAGTGCCAGCACGGAGGTGAGGCCTATGAGGAAATCCAGACTTTCCCTGTGGACTCCCCAGAGACTCCGTGCAAGGAGTAAAGCAAGCCAAAAATCAATCTGCTTATTGACAGTTTTGTTCCTTCTCAGAATAGAGTGCCCTGCCCTCTCTAACTGCGCAGAGAAACAAATGTGAATATTTTCTGGAGGGCCTCAAAGTACCACTTTGACTTTTTTATAAAAATATACAACATGAAAAAAATATATATACAACATGCAGAGAACAATAACTTATAGAAAGGATAAGTGACTAAAAACAGACTCAGACAGGAAAGAGACATAGAAACCTAAATTTTGAATTTTTATATGCAGTCTTACGATATATAGATTAATCCTTCTAAGAAATTCAGCAAGCTGACTTGTGCAAAGAATTAGAGGGAGAAAAAAAGGCTTAAGTACAAATTATAGGATTGAAAAGTGACAATTAAAAAAGAACCCTGGGTTTATAGCAAATTATATATAGTCAGAGGTCCAGTAAACAGAGATTGCTCAGAAGAAAAGGACTTTGGAACACAGTTTTAAAAGAATTAAAAGAAGAGAAAATAGTTTCTTCAAATGTGCATTAGAGATTTTGCTGTGAACTGAATGTGTTCCCACATTCCTGCTTTAATATACTGATGCACAGTCTTAGGAATGGATGGATTTGATGCCCTCTAAGAGACCCCTTCACTTTCTGAGATCAGATGGCCAAGTAAACCAGAAGTGGGCCCTCACCCAACTCCCAGTATATCACCATCTCCTTGGTCTTGGGTTGTCCAACCTCCTTGACAGGGAGGAGCATATGTCTGCTACTCATAAACCATCTCATTTGTGGTATTCCACTATAATAACCAAACTCAGACTTATAGGACCAGGTGAGAGGCTTAACTTGCATGTATATGATTGTTGTCCATAGAGATTCACTGGCTGTGGAAGCCATATTGAAGAGATGATTGCCATAGCCCCCCGGCTAGTGAGTAGCCCATCCACATCTTATAGCTTCAAATGTAGCACTTTTTTAAAGAGATGTCTATGTGACTCATAAGGCAGAAAATGTTTTCTAGGACATGCTTGTCCAGCCGGTAACAAAGGTGAACTCACCCATCACTGCCACTGAAGCAGAACCCACACTTGCACCACCTCACTGGAGAACCTCCCCATGCTGACTTCCTTAACATTGGCTTCGCTGTTATCAGACATGTGTGTGGCCCTGAACATGTTTCCATTTGGCTGTCCTTTGATTCTCCAGATGATACTCTCCTGGAGCAGATACTTCTTTCCATGGTCCCCGCTCATTGCGAGATTTGGCATGCGTTGTTGATTAGTCCAGTTTTCATTGTTTGATCTGAGACAAAGAAGTCCACTCCAGCCTTGTCCAATAATAATACAGAGCATTCATCAGTGCAAAAACTTAGTTCATTCTCTGTCCTTAACTTCAAGGCTTCTTCTCACGAGTCAGGGAATCAGCTACTCTGCTGAATCAGTTTTGCTGCTGTGACCCATATAAAACACTTGTATATCACCATGATATGAAACAGAGTTTAGATTAAAAGCAAATTTCTCTCGTCAGAAAGCCATTTGTTGGTCGTTTGACTTAATTAAAATTGGATTTATCATATATTAACTCTGACACACTGCCTCCACAATGATGATGATGCCACCTTATGAATTGATTAGTATCTATAAAATTAGCAAAATCTCGCTTGTGCTGAATGGCAGTGAGGTTGCCCTCTGTATGCAAAGGAGTGTTTCCCAGCTGGTGACCACAGGAAGGAAAGAAAGTCAGAGAGGGGCCACTGTGGAGGAAAGGTTGAAATACTGGACAGGAGTTCTGACACTGAGTATGTGTGCTTATAGAAATGGGTAGGGAAGGCACCAAAGTGGGGTACTCTTTTAGGTGTCCTTGGAGTGATGGAAAGCTATTCTGCTCTGGAGGGACATCACACACTTTGTGGGCTAGCTTGCTAGTCCGTAAGGACAAAGAGCCATGTGTCTTCTGCCCACACTGATGCACCAGACCTTGTTCATGACTTGAGGCCTTGTCACATGGTGCCTGCCTCGGCCCTGCAATCCAATCCCTCCAGAGCACAGCCACTTGGGATGGTGAGACTGAGACCATCTGCCCCTTCAGGCCTGTGAACATCATGGTTCTGTAAGATGTATGCAGTCAGGGTTGCCTAGAATTTAATTTTGTGGGAGGCTTGGACTACTAGGTTGGTAAGGCCAGTTGACAGCATCATCAATGTCATTATGAATTTATGATGAGTTCTTCCTAAGAGATCTAGCTCAGTCATTAGTTTGCCAGTTCTATTTCCCATTCCCCACCCTCCCCCTGCCCCACGCCACCAGTCCACACCCCTGCCAGCTGCTGACCTTGCAGTGTCTGTGATTCAGAAAGTAACACAAAGGCCAGGCCCCTGCTTGTCTTCCTCTTTGTGTTTTGTGGGTCATTTCTAAGGCATCAAGCCCTGGGTGAAGTAGGAATAGAAGAGGGTTTTCCCCATTAAGGTTGGTTTGTTTGGGGTCTGTTTTGGATAGAAGACTACTTAGACACAAATTTGACGTCCTGTCTCCGTTTGCTCTATAGTCCTTTGTATTACTGGCTGTGACTGGGTGGCCAAGCTTACAGCCCTTCCTTGAGTTGAACTACTGCAGACACCCCCACCCCCAACCCTTGGTCACTGATTGTCCTTGGTTTCTGTGAAGTCATCGCCCATTCATGATGTGTGCACACTTCACTGTGTGTGGTTCACTGTGAGTCAGCCGTCCTGTGCTTTGTTCTCTTAGTCTTTTGTTTCTGAGTCCTGCCTGAGGGTTGACTCCTCAGTGGCCACTTGGGGTGCTCTGTTGGAATATAGCACAAGGAAGATGGCCCTCCAGGGTGTCCTGATGAGGAGTCATTCTCCTGATTTTGAGGCCTGACCCTGCACTGGAAGGCCATTAGTTTCCCATGAAGATGCCCCCGGGGAGGGGTGGAGAAATAGCACAGCCTGTAGGGCATTTGCCTTACACACGGCCAACCTGGGTTTGATTCCCAGCATCCCATATGGTCCCCTGAGCACTGGCAGGAGTAATTCCTGAGTGCAAAGCCAGGAGTAATCCCTGTGCATCATCAGGTATGACCCAAAAAGCAACCAAAAAAAAAAAAAAAAAGAAAGAAAATGTCCCAAGGAGGGCACTGTTTTCCTCATTGAGTGTAGGGCCCCCAGCACTGAGTAGGCAGAGCCTTGCAGTCAAGCCAAGGGAGGGCACAAAGATCCACCAGAGAGGACCATGAGAGTGCCAGGCATGGCATCTTTGCTCAGGGACTTTGCTCATGTAGGCAGAGGACACCGGGGCCTAGTAGAGGCAGGCCCCTCCCTCTCCACCACCATTGCCTGCTCCTATAGTCTCTTCCAACACTAGCTCAACCCACCATATAGACACCTTTCGGTGATCCTACTCTTCCCTGCTCTTCCATTTCTGCTGCAGGCTTGTCACTTCTCTAAGCTAACAGAAAGGACCGTCACCAGGCCTATGATCTCTGCATCCTCACACCTGCACACACCCAGGGCCCAGTCTAAGCCACACCCCAAGTCTCTGTTTAGTGAATAATGGTAGACTGAGTTCATCAGGGCTGTTCTTTTCCCCCACTAAAAAGACATTCCTCATTCAGTGTTGAACCCTTGTCAGTGCTTCCATAAACAAACTGCCCGAGTGTCATGAAAAGAATGTCTTTCTAAGGTATGTGTAAATTTAAATAAAGCACCATTGTAGACTATAAGGCATTTTTAATAAGATGCAGGATCTGTGCCCATAGCCCTTGGCAAAGCTGCGCCCAGAAATTTTCACCACTCTTGAATTATTTACTTTCAAGTAGCCTAGAATTAGAAATATTTGATGATTTCTTTCAGGGGTAGAAGTCAGAAGCAACCTAGCTCGGCTACTACCTATGTTGAATAAATTCCCAGAGTGCCAGGAATAGCTTGGGGAAGGGAAAAGTTTTGATTTCCTCAGTCCATGCAAACACTGGGGTCATGCACTCCAGGGCATGTTCCCACTGTTCAAAGAGGTAAAATCCAGAGTGCCACAGTGGTGCTAAACAATGTGATGGAGTTACCACTTCATACCATCGGGAAATCAGAGCGCCCCTGGGCCATTGGAGCATTGTGGTAGCTACTAGCATCTGGACAAGAGTGAGATGCAGCTTGTCCCCATTAAAGGCTACACAGTGGGTGTGTTTCCATCTTTGTCTTCGGCCATGGCGATGGGTTCCCTGGCTGGGTCCATCCTGTAACCCTGACAGTAACTCCTGTTCTCTGTCCTCCGCACAGCCCAGTGACTTCTCCGTGTCTCTCAAAGCATCAGGGAAGAACAAGCACTTCAAAGTGCAGCTCGTGGACAATGTCTACTGCATCGGGCAGCGGCGCTTCCACACCATGGACGAGTTGGTGGAGCATTACAAGAAGGCACCCATCTTCACCAGTGAGCATGGGGAGAAGCTCTACCTCGTCAGAGCCCTGCAGTGACTGCCCACACCCTGGCCTGGACAAGATGCAGGGCACACCCGAGGGTGCTCACACAGGCTACCCCATCGGGTGCTTTGGTCCTTGACTGGCTCCCTCGTAACCCTGGCTCGGTTGGTTTATTTTCCACTCACCTTCCTTTGGCCGTCCCAAACCCCCTGCCCTGTGTGCAAGCCCACTCCCCTCCTGGCCAGCTTTAGAGAATGGGGAGTGGGAGGATGGGGCAGTCCCTCCCTATTCCTTCCCCACGGGGAGCAGCCTTAGTCTGTGTGGAAGGTTGATGCTGACAGAGCCCCTAGCTCGAGAGATGGGTGCCATTTGACCACCCCAAGATGCTGTTCTCTCCTGAACTGGCCAGCACGCTGGAAACAGAGCTGGGTGAGCAGCACCAACGAAGGTCCCCGTCCCAGCAGCCCTTGTGCTGTCGCCTTGGCCCTGACGTGGCTCCCGGATTCCCCAGGGAGTGAGCACGTTTGCTGGTAGCAATACTGGAACCACCAGGTGAGGTGGTCACGAGGGACTGCCCAGTGCCTTTGGGGCTGTGCTTGCAATAAAAGACAGGATTTTCTTGAAAGTCAATCTCCAAGTGAGGTGGCTCGGAAAGATAGATGTTTTAGTAATTGAACCCCCCCCAAGATGTGCCATCCACATAGTGCTTTCTTCCTCACGCCCTTTGGCTTGTTTAAATTTCACAATTCTGTATTTAATTCTCATTGTAATGATGTACTGTAGCCATTTGTTGACACTAATTCAGATGATTATGGAAAACAGCTGATCTTTGGGGAAGGGAGCTACCGATACTTTACACACAAGATATATATAAATATCGATATATATTATTTGCTTTACAGGGAAATTTTTCAGGGTTTACAAAAGATATGTGATTGGTAGTAAGAGACACAAAATGTTTATGAAGAAATTGCATTCTCTCTTTTTTCTTTACATTTGAACTTCTTCATAGTTTAAACATACACTCCTGGGGTGGCACATTCCGACAATTGAAGACAGGATCTTGATACCCTGCCCCCTGAACTTGCATACTCCGTTTTTTGGATATTGTAATAAAAAAAAGCATTATGACAAAATTATGTGTGTATTTATCTTTGAGAACACTCTTACTCAATTATGGGAGAGTAATTACTGCCGCATTTACTGGACACTCTGTGCCTAAGTGAAAACATTTTTTAGAGAGGAGCTTTAACAGATATATTACTTGTGTGTTTTCTTTTTCTATCATCACATTTTTGTATCTTGAAATAATAAATTTTAATTAGTGAAATTCCAAGAGAAACCAGAATCTCAAGCTTGGTCTTCACTTTACTCTGTGAAAATTATTTGTTAAATGTTTCACCCAGAGCCAAAGAGAAGAGCTTGGTGGGCACTTGCCTTGCCAACCTAGGTTCGATCTCTTATGGTCCCTGAGCAGTACCAAATGACCCCTAAAATCATATATATATAAGCAATTAACTGTTGTCTTCTAGAATTCTCACCTCTTACTTTCTGCTGCAGGATCCCTGCTGACTTCCATTTGCTCAGCAAGAGGTCCTCAATCACTGAGTCTTGGTCAAAGCATAGAATCAGTTTCCTCATGGGCTCTTGACAGCTCATGCCTAGCAGGTGCTCCCTGTGCAGACATGGTGTCCGTATTTTTCCCTCACAGCACTCCTGGGAACTGCTGCTGCACTGATGACCTGAATCTCACAGATGGAGAGAGTCATCCCAAAGTCAATGCCAAGGGCAAACTTGCAACCTGGGTCAGGGTAACACCCTTTCTGCGCAACCTGAAGCTTCCAGAGGATATTTGCCATCAATCTACCATTCTTCTTTCCTCTTACTTTCAGAAAGTAAGAGTTTTTTTTGTATTTTTGCCTTTGATAATAGTAGGATGAGAAGTCTGATATCCAGTACCTGTGTTTCAGGACACCAGTAATGCAGGTATATATGCAGGTGGGTGAGACAGATCATTACCTTGGACAGAATGTATCTGTTCCATTCAGTCTCGTAAGAAAATAATTCCTTCTGATGTTGGTCTCACTTTGTGTAGTCTATTTTGACCTGCTAGAATTCTCTATAATGAGTTCCTGGATCACTGATAGACTGATTCATGTATAGCAATTCAAAAAGAAACAAGCAATTAAAGGACACAAGACATTTTGCTTTCAGGGACATCTTTTAGGCCTATAGTTGTAATTGACAGTTATTTTCACTTCTGTTCCAAATTGCTGTGGAAAAACAAATCGAATTGCCTGATTAGGACTAACATTTAGGAAGGATTTAGTACTCCAAATCAAGGGGAGCTGGACTGATAGTTCCAGGAAGAGCCTGTCGCTAGACTTCGAGATGGGGATGAAGGTTGCATACCCAAGTGGCTTGGAGTGTAGACACCTCACCACCTCTGCCCTATACCACTGGTGTCTGCCATCATCTTCTGCAGATCCAGGATTTCCAAGGCTTGTCTTTTTTTTGTTGTTTCCTTGCCACAGCACTACAGCCAAGGGCAATATAGGTCAGTCATTTGATAGCTGAATGACTCTGCTCAGTTAATTACGTGTATGCACCTCCATTTTTCAGGAATGGTTCACAACCACCAATCTCTCTGCATGAAACTTATGCCAAGTGACTTTAAGTCACGTTCCCGGGAAAGCTGAAACTGTCCATCTTTCCTCCCAAAGTACATCATAGACTAGAGCCTTAATTTATTATGAGAGGTTTTATATCTACTGAAATGTATTTCCAAACAAAGCATTTTGGGTATACTGGTACAATTTTTATTTCATTTCTAAGTGCTAACTGGTTCATGATTGTCTTTTCACCATTTCTAATGTCAAAATAATTTAGAACAAAGTTCAGCACTAGGAGGAGAGAAAATCCTGAAAGGATTTTTTTAAAAGCTCCTTTTTGGTAAATACAGCCATTTTCTCAGCACCATCTAACCTGACTTATTCTCTGGCAGTGGTTAATATGCTTCCTTGAGTTCCAGCATCTTGCTCACACAAACTGCTCCCCCATGTCACTCAGCAGTGAGCTCCTGACTATTCCCATATGGTAGAAATGAATGAATGCCCAGTTGCCCTTATTGCCTTTGCTTTCCAGAAGAACACTCAGCTTTTTGAGTGTCTTTGCTTCCATCACCGCAGCGTGTTTGTAGGTCAGATGAGCAGGATGCTTGAGGGACCATGATGCTTCACAGCCATCACTGTGCTGCATCACTCTGGTGTGCCATCTGCTTAACCACTGTGCTCATTACTTAAAGCTTATCTGGGCCTCTTGAGCCATGAGCTCTCCAGGGGGTAGGACTCCAGCTCCAGGGAAACCTCAGTGTGGTCTATCACTGGCAGTTTTGCAGCCAGCCCACCCTGCTTTCTAGAAGTGTAGCAGTTTGAGCTTTTGAAGAAGTGTGGCTCCAACAGATTACTCCTAAAAACATGATCCGTATCCCAGGAAAAGCCCAGCTGCAAGTCACACTGGGCTGATCTCAGAATTGTACTCACCTCAGTCTAACCTGGGCAACCTGCTAACAGGTTGGCAAATTCGCAACCCTGTCAAGGACCCCCTCTTTCAGGGGGAACATCTGTTGTCTCTTTGGGGGTGGTGGCATGTGGAATGGACATGCACACACACACACACACACACACACACACACACACACACAGAGTCTAACATGTAAGGAACTCCTTGTGATTCTCAGCCTAGAGCTGACATTACAATGGCTGCCAATCAAGCTAAGTTGGCCAAGCCCACCAAGGCTCACAAGGCCATTGCCACTATCTTAGCTCAGTCTCTCTTATAACAAAATACTGAGTGGCTAACAAAACCACAGATTTATTTTCCTCTTTTGGAGTCTGGGAGTCCAGATACCAGCAGGGCACATTTTGTTGAGCACCCTCATCCAGTTATACAGTGTCTGACTCTGGTTGAATCCTCAACTGGCAGAGAGAAGGCCAACTAGCTTCCTGACTTCTTTGAATAAGGGCATTTAATCTATCCTAATCTTTGATAAGGGGTTTCAAAGGCCCAACCTAAAGATACCATCATACTCAGGATTAGATTAGATTTCAGCATAGGAATTTGGAGGCTGCAAATATTCAATTCAAGACTTTAAAAAAAAATTGTAAGTCTATAACTGTACCTTGTGGTGTTTGACTAATAAAAAATAAAATATTTAGAAAATAAAAAAAAAGAAGCTCTTTCCTGAAGTTGCTCATCACTCAGATTCCCAGTGGGAGATAGACAGAACCCACTTACTTTTTATTTTTTCTTGAATACTCATTTGTTTACTTCAAAATCTTTAAGTCATCTGTAATTTCTTTATTTTTTTTTTAACGAAAGAAGTTAACATTTATTGGACATCTTAGTAGTAGTTCCATGTTCGTCCCCAATATCCAGGCTTTTCTTTTTCTTTCTTTTTTTATTGAATCACTGTAAGCTACAGTTACAAAACTAAAATTTCAGGTTTGAGTCTCAGTCATACAATGATCAAACACCCATTCCTCCACCAGTGCTATTTACCACCAATGTCCTCAGTATCCCTTCTCCCCCAACCCCTGCCTTTATGGCAGACAATTTCTCTCTCTCTCTCTCTCTCTCTCTCTCTCTCTCTCTCTCTCTCTCTCTCTCTCTCTCTCTCTCTGCTTATTGATATTATGGTTTGCAATACAGATATTGAGAGGCCATCATGTTTGGTGCTTTATCTACTTGCAGCACACATCTCCCATCCCAAAGATCCTTCCAACCATCATTGACTTAGTGATCTCTTCTCTGTTCCAGCTGCCTTCTCCCCCAGCTCATAAGGCAGGCTTCCACCTGTGGAACAATCTTCCTGGCCCTTGTCTCTACCGTCCTTAGGTGTTAGTTTCAAATTATGATATTTTATATTTCACAAATGAGTGCAGTCTTTCTATGTTCCTCTCCTTCTGACTCATTTCACTTAGTATGATACTCTCCATAACCATTAGCTTATAAGAAAATTTCATGACTTCATCTTTCCTAATAGCTGCATAGAATTCCATGGTGTAGATGGAAAGTTTTTTGTGCCATCTTCAAAGACTCCTTTTACTTGACAGCAAGTTATGACTGAAGATGGATAGCCCTGACAATTATTTTATAAACTCACTTTGAGACCTGCTTTTAAATTCATGACCTCCTCATGGCATTTGGCCAAAGCCTTGGCTTGAGGACCAGGTTCTGCAGCCAAAATCAGCAACCAAATGACTAGAACCTTGCTCCCAATGATGGATGGGGCATATTGCCTTCCAAGATTAGGCCATGGCCTGGGGAAACCAAGCCTTAGGAGGAAGTGGTTCTGTCTTCTTTTTTTTTTTTCTTTTTGGGTCATACCTGGCAATGCACAGGGGTTACTCCTGGCTCTGCACTCAGGAATTACTTCTGGCGGTGCTCAAGGGACCATATGGGATGCTGGGATTTGAACCCGGGTCAGCCACGTGCAAGGCAGACGCCCTACCTGCTGTGCTATCACTCCAGCCCCGTTTCTGTCTTCTTGGGCACTGACGTATCCATGTATTTTCGTGACTGCCTCAGCTTAACCTAATACTGTGCCACTCATCAGTGACTAGATGTCCAGCAATTTTTTTGTGTCTCTGTGCCTTAGTCACCTCAGAAGCACGGAACCAGAGTGAGTGTTTCTGCACAGCCATTTGAAGGTAATATAGACATTATTATACATTTAGATAAGGTGAACTGCTTTGCATTCATAATGTTAAATGCTTAGATCTTGTCAGTTTCTTAAGTGTAATGAACAGAGGGAAATGTACTAATATGCTAAATATACAAATGAGACCAGCTGTAATCCAAGTTGCAAGACCACACCTTCTTATAGAACTCAAATGACAAATAATTTCAACCAAAATCTCCTGGTCACAGATGAACTTCAGATACTACCAACTTCACTCCGTAAAGACTAAGAGTTCCCTTTCATTTCTGTGAACGGTAAAGGATAAAAAAAATTACAAAGGCTTGACCTTGAAGTGATGAAGCCAATTAAAGTGTTGACTTAGCATAGCTGTCCAGATAGCAGCAGAGCCTGTCTTTTTAGCATAGCAGTTGCGTTGTAGAAAGTGTCTTTGCTAAAAGTGTATTTGGACCTGTCTCCAGGAAACCACATGCAATAGACCTTAAGGCTACTTTTCATTTCAAGGTGGGGTTTGGTAATGTTAGTTACTATCTGGAAATTTTTATTTTGAAGAATCAAAGATGTTTGTTTCTTTCTCATGCTTACTAATTAATCATTTCCAAATTTTCTGCTGTAGCTAAGAATTATCAGAAGGAAAAAATACATAGGAAAAATGTCTTGCACATTATAAATGGCATGGAATGACATTGAATGAATAAAAAGCCATGCCAAATCAGTTTATATTGAGAGTAAAAAAATAGATTTCTGCTGTGAATTTTGTTTTCCTGGTGGTATAAAAAATAATTTTTTTCTTCAATTATTTTAATCACAAATGCAAGTTAGAAGCCTGATTGGCATGTTTAGGAAAGTGAAGGAAGTCAACAGGTGAATAGATTTTTTTTTTTTTGCTTTTTTAATTTTATTGAATCACCGTGAGATAGTTATAAGCTTTCATGTTTGGGTTACAGTCACACAATGATCAAACACTCATCCCTCCACCATTGCACATTGCTCACCACCAATATCCCTGGTATAACCCCCCTTTCCCACCCTTCCTCTGCCTCCATGGCAGACATGATTCCCCATAATCTCTCTCTACTTTGGGGCATTATGGTTTGCAATACAGACCCTGAGAGGTTATCATGTTTGGTCCTTTATCTACTTTCTGCACAAATCTCCCATCCCGACCGATTCCTCCAGCCATATTTTTCTTAGTGATCCCTTCTCTATTTCAGCTGCCTTCGTCCCTTTGCTCATGAGGCAGGCTTCCAGCTGTCGAGCAATCTATCTGTCCCGTGTATCTACTGGCCTTAGGTGTCAGCCTCATGTTATATTGTTTTATATGCCACAAATGAGTGCAGTCCTTTTATGTCTGTCCTTCTCTTTCTGACTCATTTCACTTAGCATGATACTCTCCATGTCTATCCATTTATAAGCAAAGTTCATGACTTCATCTCTCCTGACAGCTGCATAGTATTCCATTGTGTAGATATAACAGGTGAATAGATGTTGCAGAAGAGTAAATTCATCATCTTGGTCAACCATAAAAAAATCTTGAGAAATTTCTCTATAAATCTCTGTATCCCCACTCACTATAGCTATTTTATTTTTATACATACACACACATTCAGCTAGAATTAAGTTCCAAGGAGACGGGTTACTGTGGTTATTTTATTTTCTGTATACACACACACACATGAATTAAGTTTCAGGATGATGGGAATGTTTGTTAATTAGTAAATAAAGTAGAATAGTGTCTGGCTTTTGTGAAACTGAAACTCATTAAACAAATCTGCATCCCACATGTACCCTAACCTCACCTCCTGTAACTCCACTTTTCTCTATATATGTTTGATTGCTCTAGGTACTTAACATATAAGTGGACTCACACAATATTTGTTCTGAATGGCTTATTTTTTAGTGTAGAGTCCTCTGGTTTCTTTCATGGCCCAGGATGTCTCAGTTTCTTTCCTTTGAGGCATCCATTTCATATATATTCTACACCTTGTTTTCCATTAATCCTTCAATAGGTAATTGGGTAGTTTCCGTATCTTTGTCTGAGTGATGTTGGTATGAATTCAGGCTTACACTATTTCCTTGGGTTCCCACCTTAATTTCTTTTTTTTTAAATTAAGTATTGCAACACCATGGTTTATAGTTGAGATTCAGAAATATAATATCCCAACACCATTCCCACCGTCAGTGGGAGTCTGCAGTATTGTCAACTTCCCTTCCCCAGTGTCCTCAGCTTCCCTTCCATTTCCCCAGTCAGCCTTCTAGGCGGACATGTACTTAAGTTTGTTGCAGTTTAGACTCGTGCTCACAGCATTGTTGGCTCTCTATATATGTATATCCTTACACATACCACTTATGTTCATGTAAGATATACCAATAGCACATCTCTACCTCACCCATGAGCTCCAGACACCTGATCCCTATCCCTGTGGTCTTCCGTCCATCTATTCTTACTTTGTCCTCTCCATTCATTTTCTTCCCTTGCCTTTCCATTTCTATAACCAAGGGTCAAGGGTAATCTAGGTAACCCCCCTTTGCAATCTTGCATCCCCCCCCCCACCCGATAGTCTTCTTTATACCATCACTGTCACTGTCCTCCCTTTGTTCTTCGATTTGCTCAAGCGGGCCCAGTAATATTGTGAGGCTTGTTTGGCATATTGAATATGTTACAGGTAGCTTGCCAGGCTTTGCCTTGCAGGCAAGATACTCTCAGTAACTTGTCAGGCTCTCCAAGAGGGGTGGAGGAATTGAACACGTGCATGGGTCGGCCGCGTGCAAGACAAATGCCCTACCCACTGTACTATCGCTCCAGCCCCTCTATACCATAGATAAGTGAAATCATCTGATATTTGTCCTGACTCACTTCACTCAACCTGATCATCTCCAGTTCCATCCAGGTGGTTCTCACTTAATATTCTTTGGGGCACAGGTGCACAAGTAGAATTTCTGGAGAATGCAGTAATTCTGTTTTTAAATTTTTAAAGGAACTGCCATATTGTTTCACACAATGGTAAAACATGTGCATTCTTACCAAAAGTGTACAATCTCTCCTGTTTTTTCACACACATGCAAACAGTGTTACCTCTATTATTCAATAGTAGTCATCCTATTAGATATGACTATTGTAATTTTTTTGTACAGAAAATTTTGTCCTATCTGTATATAGGAGCTTAGACTTAAATGTTTGCTTACCCTCAAATCCACACATATTTTGACCTTCACCACTGCGTTCAGCTTACATTATTCTATCTCTAAAGACTAATTTATTACCTTAAATACACAGGTATCATGCATAATATACAATGTGTCCTACTTTAGAAAAGCTGAAATCTGAAAGTAAACATGAAAAGGAAGTTGATTCTAAAAATATTTAAAGACTCTTAAATTAGACATTCTAAAGACATTTAAAATCAGCCAGTCATCTTCCTGCTTGTAGGTAAGGAATCTGGACTAGATGTGACTGAGCATCTTGCCAAGAGCACTCTCAAAGGAGTACCAGACTACACTGTGTTATTTCTGAATTCATAAATAAGTGGCCCTCCAGAGTTCAGTATTGTAACCACCATTGCTTCTGCATCTCTGTGTTAACCTCCATAGTTTGACAAGTCCATCCTCAAGTTGTTGATAAGAGTGATGACATGCAAAGTAAAGCTTTGGCTCTGACAGATCAACTCATCATAGCTGGGAAGGGTTGGGAGTTATCTACAAGGCTGACTGCTATCTGTTGTTTTGTTCATCATATGGCTGCACATGTAGGCACCCTGGTAATGAAATTCCTATTCATTTCAAAGCAAACAGGCATATTTTTCAGCAAGTAATCCTAGAGGACCATGATACAGAAACTAACCCAGTAAACTGTGGATGCCTTAATTGAGCATACAGTCTCAGAGAAATAGTTGAGAAATAATGAATTGATTTGATAGCCAATTTTCTTAACTATTTGCCTCAAAGGAGAGAACAACTTGCACCTGAGAGAATACCTTGCCGGGAGTCTAGTTTTTCCAATAGTTTCGGTACTTTATTTTTCTTTTGAAGGTGAGCATCAGTATTATTCTCCATGCAACTGGGCCATCAAAGGAACAATTTGATATATTTAAAAAGAACAATTTGATATGACATTGAAGCTAATGGTATCTTCAAAGATGTCACACCACTGGCCAAGCAAGTGAAAACAGAGATAGACAAATGGGACTATCATAAACTAAGAAGCTTCTACCTCCAAAGAAACAGTGACCAAAATACAAAGACAGTCTACAGAATGGGAAGGGATATACGCTAAATAAACATCTGACAAGGGGTTGATATCAAGGATATACAAAGTACTGGTTGAACTCCACAAAAAGAAAACATCCAACCCCATCAAAATATGAGGCGACAAAATGAACAAAAAATTTCTCAAGAAATTTGAATGGCTAAAAGGCACATGAGAAAATGCTCTACATCATTAATCATCAGGGAGATGCAGATCAAAACAACAATGAGATATCATTTCACACCACAGAGACTGGCCCACATCCAAAAGAACAAAAGCAACTGGTATTGGCGCAGATGTGGCAAGAAAGGGACCCCCCGTCACTGCTGGTGGAAAAGCCAACTGGTTCAGTCCTTTTGGAAAACAGTATAGACGATTCTCAAAAAATTAGAAATTGAGCTCCCATTTGACCCAGCAATACTGCTCCTAGGAATATACCCCAAAGAGGCAAAAAAGGCATAGTCAAAGTGACATCTGCAGTAGTTTGTTCATTGCAGAACTGTTTACAATAGCTAGAATCTGGAAAAAACCTGAGCGCTCAAGAACAGATGACTGGTTAAAGAAACTTTGATACAGCTACACAGTGGAGTACTATGTAGCTGTTAGAAAGGATGAAGTCATGAAATTTACATACAAGTGGTACTACATGGAAAGTTTCATGCTAAGCGAAATGAGTCAGAAAGAGAGGGACAGACATAGAAAGATTGCATTCATCTGGGGAACATAAAGTAACAAAATAGGAGACTAACACCCAAGAATAGCTGAGATAAATACCAGGAGGTTTACTCCATGGCTTGGAGGCCAGCTGCACACTCTTGGGGTAAAGGCAGCTCAGATAGAGAAGGGAGCACCAAATAAAGGGTGTTGGGAAGATATGCCCAGGATGGGAAATGCATGCTGAGAGCATACTATAGAACGAACGTGGTTGCCACTCAATTCCTCTTTTGCAAACCACAGCACCCAAATGGAGAGAGAGAACAAAAGGGAGGGCCCTGCCACAGAGGCGGGGGGGATGGGGGGTTGGGCATGGAGGGATACTGGGATTAGTGGTGGTGGAGAATGGGCACTGGTGGAGGGATGGGTACTCAATCATTGTATAACTGAAACCCAAGCACAAAAATTTGTAAGTCTACAACTGTACCTAATGGTGTTCACTAATAATTTTTTTTTTTAAAAAAGAGACTTGCTAGGTAAAATTTGAAATGACCAAACAGTACTATAGATTTTAATAGTGCTTTTCCCATTGCTGAAAATTCTTAATTTATGCAATACTGAACATTGTGTTCTTAAGCAAGGTTAAGTTGAATCAAAAACTAATGTGCATGGACTCACAAATGAACTTGGAAGAGAGCAGCAAGCCACAGAGATGTCTCCCCACCCTGTTCCAGGCTGATTTCACCAGCACAGCACAGAGGAGTGCAGCTATGTCCCTCTGCCTGCTCCAAGTAAACCCCGGCAGCAGCAAACCTCCAGAAATCTATCAACACGATGCTCAAGGCTGAACTTCACAGGCTTGTCCTGAGCCTCCCATGCATGAGAATGAATCCACTGAAAAACCCATGTATGCAGAACAGTGACTGAAAGCTCCAGGCTTCAGGGAGTCAAGTGTGGACCACCTGCCTCCATCTCCCCACCCTTCCTGTGTCCTGGCAGTCATGCCCATGGGCGCTGTTTAAGGGTATTAATAGCCACGATCCAGAGACTCACAAATGAATCTCAGATAAGAGCAGCATGCCACAGTGATGCCTCCGGACCAGAAATATTTTAAAAATTCTAGAATTCTAGGATCAAGCGGCCACTTTTACGGCTGCATGACATCTCATACTACTAGTCACAACAAGCAATACAAAATAAACTATTTAGTGTCTGCCTGTGGGACAGGCTTGAATGGTGGTGGGAAAATTCAACATAATGGTTGTAGGAAGGTGTAATGGTGGGGTGATTGGTGTTTAAATGTTGAATGTAACCAATTATTATAAACAACTTTATGTGCATTCAAGTGCATAGCTTATTTCTAACAAAAGTCTGATAGGTAATAAGTGAAAGCAGAGGGAAGGGTGAATAAACAGCATAAAAAATTTCAAAAACAAGAAATTCTACATGAAACTTAAATGGTGGGTAGACATTATTACACATTTGTCCAAATCTAGAGAATGTCCACCACTACAAAAGCAAATCTGGAGGTAAACCTTGGTGTTTAATGATGATGTATCAGTATAGCTTCATCATTTGCAATATATCACTCTGGTGGAAGATGTTGACAAGTGGGGGAGGGTATCTGGGGGCTGAATAAGAAATTCTGCTCAGTTTTGTTGTGAACTTAAAACTACTTTTTAAAAAATAAGGTCTTGGGAGGCAGAGTAATAGTATAGCAGGTAGGATGACCCAGGTTTGATTCCCAAAATCCTGTAAATGATTCCCCAAGTACTGCCAGAAGTGATTCCTGAATGTGAAGCCAGGAATAAGCCCTGAACACCTGGGTGTGATCCAAAAACTAAAACCAAAGCGAAACTTAACCAAACAAAAGCAACTAAAGTCTTGAGGCCAAGGAGGTAGTACAATGGGTAGGGCTCTTTCCTTGCATGCAGCCAACACACTTTCAATCCTAGGTACCCCAAAGGATTCCCTGAACACTGCCAAGTGATCTCTAAGTATAGAGCCAGGAGTAATTTGGGTGTGGCCCAAAAACAAAAAAATAAATACATGAAACAAAAAAATTAAAAGTAACGTTTGTTTTTAGATTTAAAGAAAAAATGGACAATGAAAACCCAAGGTGAAATCACTCTGGATGAGTAGTTGAGAGGAATCTTTTGGGTTGTTGTTTGGTTGTTTGGTTTTGAACCATACCTGGCTGTGCTACGGTCTTACTCCTGGCTCTAAACTCTGAGATTACTCCTGGTGGTGCTCAGGGGATTTTAAGGGGTGCTGGGAATCACACCCAGGTTAGCTGCATGCAAGGCAAGCACCTTACCCACTCTGCTATTTATCTGACCTCTCAGAGAAAAATCGTGTCTCAATATTCATCATTTCTCTTCTACCAATGACTTTAATGGGTTTAATCTGTTAGGATGGAGACAAATAATTTTACTCCAAATGGCTTTATTTACCTGCACATTCAAGACATTTTTGTTCTCTCTTATGAGTAGGTATTCGTTCAACCAATGTGCATGCTTGTTTTGGGGCTAGCTTGTACACACTGGTAACAACAGAGAGAAGGATACTGATGGTGTGGAAATGGGGACATCCAAAGGAGAGAGGAGGGGAACAGTGGACAGTAATGGCAGGAATCGATAAAGAGAAGGAAAAATGCTAATGAGAAGAAAAAAGTCAAGAGACTAAAAATATCTGAATGATGATAGTCAACTCTTGCTGTTAAAAACAATGTTCTTCTGGAGCAGGGATAGAGCTCAAAAGGATGTAGCTCCTGCATGTCTAAGATGCTGAGTGGGCACTTCTGGCTCCCTGAGCAGTACTAGAGAGCACTCAACATATGCATCAAAGGTTTGCACTCATATCAGTATACCTTCTCCTTTTCCCAGAAAAAAAATGTGAAATCACATTCACGAGACACCTAAGCATTCCCTTGACCTTCAAGGACATTCAAACCCACACTCTTAAATTTATCGGCAATGATCCCTGAGCCTTAGCTATAGTGGGGACCAACCTGGGAAGAGGAACATCCTGCACAGTTGTACATCTCTTCGAATGCATCTCTGGGGTGGGTTGTCTTCAAATGTGGCAAGGGACTTTTGGGTTTTCAGAGTCAATCTTGCTGCCATCAGAAAATTTCTGTATTATTCAGAATTTTCTCTTGTGAGCTGTCTCCATGGTCCTCAGGTATTTCCAAAGTTCTCTAAGAGAGTGGGATTCTATCAGTGAGCCAACAAGGTGCCAATGCTAAGCTCTTGGGGCTAAATTCATGCTTACAGGTGTGTATGTGGAACACGCTCCCTCCTTGCTGCTGAGTGGGTGAGGGGTGAAGGGATCAGCCTGCAGGTTAGAGAGCTAAGATTTATTCTGAGGTTGATGGGGTGGAATTATGCTCTCCTCAAAGGGCAAAAGACACATACTTGGTCATTGCTGAGAAGGGGAGATTGTAGACTTTCCAGATTATTCTCAGCTTTCCAAGTCTAGCTTCGGTGTCCTTTTCTGGCCCAGGACAGACTGGAATACCAGAGGTCTGCAAAGTAAATGAGCACATTCTCAGGAAACGCCTTGAATATTCTTGGACTTTCCTATTATCTTGCATGCTCTTGGTTCGCAGTCGAAAGTGCAACGAGCATTTAGAGTTTATAATCTGAAATTTCTCTGTTTAGCAAGTGGCTTGAATTTTACATTCTGAGGCAAACTACTCTCTCCATCATGAGTAAAGTGCTGGGAAACTCCAGATGTCACTCAGTCCTAAACAACATCAGTTTTTTGTGAGTGTCACCCCAGACTTCCTCCACATTTCAGAACCGCGGTACTGACTACTTGGAGGCTGTTCAGACATGTCCAGCTCCAGGCCAGGCAACTCTGACACTGAGCCAGCCACAGACAATAGATGGTGCCTACCAAAGCAAGCCAGATGTGACCAAAGGCTGTACTCTTCCAGAGCCAGGACACTCTAGAATCCATCTTGTTATCTTTATTTTGTTCTTGTCTCATGCAGACCAATCTACCAATGTTTCTCTGAACTTCTAGTCTCAACCCTGTCCATTTCCACTTGGTCTTCTTCACATTGGCTGTGACATGGCTCCATTTTCAAGCCTATCTTCCCCAAATGTACAAAAGTTTGTTGATTGTTTGGAGTTCAGACTGCTTGAAGAATGTCAGATAAAGAAACCATGGGCTAAGAACAGATGACTGGTTAAAGAAACTTTGGTACATCTACACAATGGAGTACTATGTAGCTGTTAGAAAAGATGAAGTCATGAAATTTACATACAAGTGGTACAATATGGAAAGTATCATGCTAAGCAAATTGAGTCAGAAAGAGAGGGATAGACATAGAAAGATTGCATTCATCTGGGGGATATAAAGTAACAAAGTATGAGATTAATACCCAAGAATAGTTGAGATCAGCACCAGGAGGATTACTCCATAACTTAGAGGCCAGCCGGGTATCCTAGAGGAAAGGGCAGTTCAGATAGAGAAGGGAGCACCAAATAAAGGATGTTTGGAGGATCCTCCCAGGAGGGGAGATGCATGTCGAAAGTAGACTATGGACTGAACATGTTTGCCACTCAATGCCTCTTTTGCAGACCACAACACCCAAAAGGAGAGAGAGAACACAGGGGATTGCCCTGCCACAGAGACAGGGGGGATGGGGGGATGGGGGTGGGAGGGATATTATCCATGGTGGTGGAAAATGGGCACTGGTGGAGGGATGGGTATCTGATCATTGTATAATTGAAACCAAAGCGCAGAAAATTGTAAATCTACAACTGTAAAAAAAAATAAAATAAAATAAAGGGAAAAAAATTTAAAAAAAAAAAAGAAACCATGGTCTAAGCTTGACTCACTAGAAGGAGGAAATAAATCTCTTAGGCCTTGGCCCTGGGCCAGGAAAGAAGATGATGTCTCAGACCCCAGCCAAGGATTTCTGGGTCAATTTCACATGTGTAAAGAAACCTTTGAGTTCCTTACAAACTTTGTGTCAAAGTAAAAAACATCTCAAGAATTTTTTGTTGTTGTTGTTTGTTTTTTTTGTTGTTTTTTGTTTTTTTTTTGGATCACACCCAGCAATGCTCAGGGGTTACTCCTGGCTCTGCACTCAGGAGTTACTCCTGGAGTTGCTTGGTGGACCATATGGGATGCTGGGGACTGAACCCGGGTTGGCCGCAAGCAAGGCAAACGCCTTTCCTGCTGTACTATTGCTCCAGCCCCTCAAGAATTTCTTGGTCACTTAGCAAGGACATACTTTACCTGAGGGAAGAAATGGGAAAAAATGAGCTCAGTAGATATATATTATAGGACACTTCATCCACAAAAAAATGAATACACATTCTTCTCAAGTGTGCATGTGACATTCTCCAAGATAGACTACATGCTGGGCCACAAAACATACCTCCATAAAATTAAGAAGATAGAGATTATCTCAACCATATTCACAGACCATGTGCTGAAAAGAGAAGTGAATCACACACAAACAAAAAATCAAATCGAACACCTGGAAATTAAACAGCTCACTACTGAACAACTAGTGACTTAGAAAGGAAATCAAAGAGAAAATCAAAAGATTCCTGGAAAAATGAAAATGAAGACACAAGTTACCAGAACTTATGGGACATGGCAAAAGCTGTGTTAAGAAGGAAGTTTATAGCTCTACAATCATTCCTCGGGAAGAAAGAGTGAGCCCACATAAGTAACCTAACCTCACAGCTTAAGAGCTTGGAGAATGACCAATGAAAGGAACCCAACCCAGGCAGGAGGAAGGAAATAATAAAACTTAGAGCAGAAATTAATGAGATGGAAGCCCAAAAAACAATCCAAAAGATCAATGAAACTAAGAGTTGCTTTTCTGAGGAAAATAAACAAGGTCGATAAACCTCTAACAAGACTCACAAAGAAAGGGAGAGAGAAAATTCTAATAAACTGAATCAGGAACGAAAAGGGGGACATCACAGCAAAAACTACAGACATCCAAAGGATTCTCAGAGATTAGGTTGAGAATCTTTATGCCACAAAACAAGAAAACCTCGAGGAAATGAATAAATTCCTGATTCCCATAGCCTCCAGAGACTGAACCAAGAAGACTGGAGTACCTGAACAGACCTATCACCATCAAGGAAATTGAAAGAGATATTAAAAACACAATCCCATTCACAGTAGTACCTCAGAAAATCCAAGTACCTCGAAATCAGCTTAAGTAAAGAGGTGAAAGACCTATCTATATAAGGAAAATTACAAAACACTTCTTCAAGAAATAAAAGAGGACACTAGGAAATGGAGACACATCCCCTGCTCAGGGATAGGGAGGATTAACATTATCAAAATGCCAATACGCCCCAAAGTACTATACAGATTTAGTGCAATCCCTATCAGGATACTCATGACATTTTTCAAAGAAATAGAAAAAACACTCCTGAAATTTATATGGAATAATAAACCTCCATGAATAGCTATAGAAATTCTATGGAAAAAGAAGATGGCTGGTATCACCTCCCCCAACTTCAAATTGTACTACAAAGCAATAGGAATTAAAACAGCATGATATTGGACTAGAAACAGACCCGCAGACCAATGGAACAGAGTTTAATATTCTGTCACAGACTCTCAAATATATGATCCCTTAATCTTTGATAAAGGAGCAAGAAATGTGAAGTGGAATAGGAAAGCCTATTCATCATGTGGTGCTGAGAAAAATGGACAGTTACCTGCAAAAAAAAAATGAACTCTGACTTTTGTCCAATGCCAGGCACAAAAATCAGATCAAAGTGGATTAAAGACTTTTAAGAACTCACTGAGTTCTTAAAGGTACATAGAGGAAAATGTAGGCAGGATCCTCCATGACATTGAAGCTAAAAGCATCTTTAAGGATGAAACATCACTAAGAAGGTGGAAACAAATATAAACAAATGGAACTACATTAAATTAAGTAGCTTCTGCACCTCAAAAGTAACAGTGACCAAAATACAGAGAGAGCCCACAAAATGGGAAATAATATTAACCAAATACCATCTGATAAGGGGGAAATATTCAGGGTATACAAGACACTAGTATAATTGTACAAGAAAAAATCTCCAATCCCATCAAAAAATGGGGAGAAGAAATGAACAGAAGCTTCCTCAAAAAAAGAAATATAAATGGCTAAAAGACACATGAAAAAATGCTCTACATTGGTAATCATCAGGGAGATGCAAATCAAAACAACAATGAGATATCATCTCACACCACAGAGAATGGCATACATTAAAAGAGAACAAGAACAACCAGAGCTGGTGTGGATGTGGGAAGAAAGGAACTCTCTTTCATTGTTGGTGGGAATGCCGACTGGTCCAGTCATTTTGGAATACAAGATGATTATTCCTCAAAAAAACTAGAAATTGAGCTTTCATATGACACTACAATACCACTTCTGGAAATATATCCCGAGCGTGAATAAAAGCACAATTAGAAATTACATCTGCAACTGTATGTTCATTGCAACACTGTTCACAAGAGCCAGAATCTGGAAACAACCAGAGTGCCTGAGAACAGATGACTAGTTAAAGAAACTTTGGTACATCGACACACTGGAATATGCAACTGTTAGGAAAGATGAAGTCATGAATTTTGCTTGTAAGTGGATGGTCATAGAGAGTATCATAATAAGTGAAATGAGTCAGAAAGAGAAGGACAGACATAGGATGACTTCAATCATTTGTGGAATATAAAATAACAATATGAGACTGACAACCAAGGACAGCAGACACAAAGGCCCGGAAGATTGCTCCATAGTTTGAAGCCTGCCTCATATGCTGGGGGAGAAGGAAGCTGGAACAGAGAAGAGATCACTAAGTCAATGATGGTTAGAGTAATCATGGACAAAACGTGAAAGCCTCTCAGTATCTGTATTGCAAACCATAATGCCCAAAAGTAGAGAGAGAGTATGAAGGAAATTGTCTGCCACAGAGGCAAGGGGAGGGTTGGGATGGTGGGGGTGGAGGATGGGAGGTGGGATTGGGGACATTGGTGGTGGAAAATGTGCACTGGTGGAGGTATGGCTAAAATTCAAACATGAAAGCTTTTGTAACCGTATCTCACAGTGATTCAATAAAAAAAAAAAAAGAATTTCTTGTCCCCAAAATGTTTTCAGTATATTGCTCTGTTCATTTTACAGGTGGTATCTTCTTACGACCCCCCTCCCACCTTACCCCCCATGCACATGAAATAAAATTGACCTTTCTTTCCTGCTGTTATTCTGTTTCATCATTTTGACAAAATCATTTAAACATAAGAAACTAGATGTGTAGAGGCCAGAGAGATATTAAATACAAAGGTGCTTGCCTTACACACTGCCAATTCAGGGGTTTGTTGTTTGTTTTCATCTTTTTTGGGGAGGGTGTTGATAAGGAGTGTTTACACCTAGTGGTGCTCAGAAGTTACTTCTGGTTCTGCACTCAAGGATCGGATCATTCCTGATGGAACTCACAAGACCACATGGGATACCGGGGATTGAACCCAGGTAGGGGATGTGCAATTCAAGTGCCCCAGCCACTATATTATCTCTCCAACCCCTGCTAATTCAAGTTTCACTTCTCCACCCAGCACCTCATATGATTATCTAGCCCTCACCCAGAGTGATCCCTGAGTGCAGGAAATATCTTGTCAGGAGTGAAGTGAGCCCTAAGCACCACTGGGTGTGCCTCCCAAACTATATATATATATATATATATATATATATATATATATATATAAAGAAACTAGATGTGTAAAACAAAACTGTTCCTCCATAATAGCTGCTGGTGAAAGATCATATTTCTAAAATTAGCTAATCCCACATACTCTTTATGGATTTTTCCATTAAGCATAGGGTTCAGAACCCCTCACCTTGAGAGTGGAGGCTTTTGGGACTGACCAGTGAAGGAAAGCTAAATGACTCCCCCTGAACTCACAGGTGAGGCTGGTGCAGACATTGGGGTTTCCATGTGACTTCATGTCTTGAGATGTTCACCCTGATAATGCAGCCCCTGTGCTGGGAGGGTGACCAGGCCAGTGGGGAAAGAAGCCAAGATTCCTGGCCCTCAGCACTGGCCAGACTATGAGTCTTGTGATCTCAGGTCATGGATACATTGTCCTTAGGTGGCGCCAATTGGCTACACTGTTGAACAGACAACTTCCCTCATGAGCTCCAGTGGTAGATTCGGGAGCCAAAATTGAATGTCTGCTCTTGTTTGGATCTCCTGTGCTGAGTGGGTTGGCATGCAGCAGCGGAGCCAGCATACAGGAAGGCTGCATTACTTCACACCGTCTACCCAGCCCTAGCTACTCCCCCACGTTTCTAAACCTTCCTCATCTTCCAATCCTTCAGTCCTAACATTCCATTTCCATCCTGCTCAGCTTTCTGGCATTTGTGCCTTTGTCCACTCCCTCTGCCTGGAATGCTCACTTCA
The DNA here is from genome assembly GCF_029834395.1 of Sorex fumeus. Lineage (NCBI taxonomy): Eukaryota > Metazoa > Chordata > Mammalia > Eulipotyphla > Soricidae > Sorex > Sorex fumeus. Next base: position 62,470,164 of record NW_026606063.1, on the reverse strand, counting down.
CAGCCCTAGTCATGGCTCACTCTTACCTAACATTGGAGTGACTTTGACTCAATTCAGGGGTCACCACTCCCCCAAAAGGTGCGGTCTCCCTCCTCAATTGGAACTCGATTCTTCTGGAATCCACCAGGCAGCACTCTGGCAATCCCAGTAACATCTCCGACACTTTAGGGATTTCTATGTGTATCATCATGTCATCTGAAAATAGAGATAATTTAGCTTCTTTTTCAGTTTGTACTCCTTTGCCTTCTCTTTTGCCGAATTACAGTGATGAAAACTTTCCAAACTATGTTAAATAACAGTGGATTCAGGGGAAATCCTTGTGCCTGATCTTACAGGGAAGGTCTTCATTTGTCACCATTGAGTATGATGTACTCAATGTAACTCAAATGCCATGTAATGTCTATTCCAGTCTATTACTACTTTCTTACCTTGAAAACTACTTTCAAGATACAAGTTATAGTGGCCCTTGCTTTTTCTAGTATACTGTTAGCCTGTATAATTGTTTTCTCACCTTGAACTCTGGTCTATGTTTATTGTAAGAGTTCAAGTTTATTTCTCTCTAAGCAGCAAAGGTTTGCTGAACTTTGTTTCCTGACCCATCCAGCCACCCTGTGCTTTTTGATAGGATAGTTAAGTCCATTGAAATTTAGAGATAGGCAATCTGAAGAAGTTCTTGAGTAGGGGAAGCTTTGAAACCAGCCTCTTGGCTTGGTTCTGCAATCTGTGTACTTGAGTTATCCAACAGTTTCACCAGCTGTGCGTAGCTATTGAGCATTTGAAATAGGGTGACTCTGGATGAAGACAAGCTTCAGTGTCAAGTACATTCCAGACATGATCCCCCCACAAAATATCTCAATAACAGTAATAATGAGTTGAAATTACAGTGTGCTTTACATATTAGGTTAACTAAAATACATTTTAAATATCCATTTAAACTTCTTTCCTTTCACAAACTTTAAAAAATGGGTTTATTAGAAAATGTATTAATTTAACTTTTTTGTTGAGATTCTGTGATTTACAATATTGTGATTGGTGGTTACCCATGCACATAATTTCAACACCACACCATCACCTGTATACACCCTCCCTCCCCCCAAGGACTCCAACAACTGTCCTTTTCAAATAAAAATGGGTTCATTAGAAAATTTAAATTTCATAATTAGTTAGAGTTTATGTAATGTAATAGTGCCTCTCTGGACTATTCACTCCCTTGGGCCCCAAGTTCTCTCATATAGGTCTTCTTGGGTCTGTCCGACCCATAGCTCTGACTACCACACGCCAGTATCCCAGACTCCATAGCCTAACCAAAACAAGAGAAGGTGCAAGACACCAAAAAAGAGTTTTGGGATTAAAAATTAGAATTTTCATTTCTTTTTTCTTTTTTTTTTTTTAGGAGATACTCAGGGGTTACTCCTGGCATGCAAGGCAAATATCCCACCCACTGTATTATAGCTCCAGCCCCTAAAAATTAGAATTTTCTTATTAGTAGTTTTATTAAAGTGTTGGAGAGATAGTACAGCAGGTAAGTTGTTTGCCTTGAACGTGGCCAACCTGGGTTTGATCCCTGGAAGCCCCTATTATCCCCTAAGCACTGTCAGGAGTGAGTCCTGAGTTCAGAGTCAGGAGTAAACCTAGAGCACAGCTGGGTGTGTGCCCCACCCCCCACCACCACCAAAAAAAGTGTTGGGCAATAATTTTGAGGAGATCTTCTGAAAATGGAAAGAAGAGATAAGAAAATTACATATATAGAGGTTATATAGAGCAAACAATCAACTGCCACCTTGAGAAAAAGGAGGAAGTGTGTGTGTGTGTGTGTGTGTGTGTGTGTGTGTGTGTGTGTGTGTGTGTGTGGCTGGCGGAGGGGGGTGGGAGGGAGGAGGTAATTATCCAAAGTCCTAGAGAAGAGGAAAGGGCAGGGTCAAAGCTAAACGCTTCTCTATCAAAGCAGGAAGTTGATGGAAAGTATCAAAAATTAAACACTGAGTGAGAGCAATTAACTCTTATTTAGATATCTGAACCGAAAGTAAACACTAATTGATGGTCTGTAGTGAAAGGGGCAGTTGTGCCATGGCAAATCAGCATGAACTCTGAACAGGGTTTGGATCTCTAACCCTATTTCCCATTACAGGAAAAACAATCCCGGCTACATGAAATGCAAATACATGTAAATAAAAAAAATTTAGAAATTCTTAAAGCAGTATTTTTATTAATTTTAAAAGAGGAAAAGTTTTGAGGCACAAATGCATGATTTCTCAGAAAAAGAATTTCCATTTTTAGAAAAATAAACCATGAACTGGAACAAAATATTGTTAATGTATTATTGAAAATAAAAACTGGAAATGAAAAAGGAAATAATATTAAAAAGGGCAAAAGGGGGCCTCAGAGTGACAGGACACTTTTTCTTAACAAAAAGCAAACATGCATGTAACTGCCATGCAAGTCCAAGTACTAGGGTCCCCAGAGAAGAATTATTGTAGTCTCTGTACTCACCCCATATCCTACCGGATAGAGATCACTGTGATTTGGACATTAACCACATTTCACTCCCAGCCTTTGTAGTTTTACCACCTGAATATGCGTCCTGGAACCATATAGTCTGCTTAGGCCATTTCTAAGACAGAATATAAAAGCATTGTGTATTACTTCCATTTGCCTGTCTTCTTTCACTTCACTTTTTTACTGGATATCAATCTATTATGTTAACATGTAAGAATGCATTTATTCATTCTACTCTTGATGAGTCATTGCTGATTACTGGAAACTGATCATGTATTTTATTACATAAATTTTAATATGCATCCTTAAAAACTTTGGTTTTAAAAAAAACTATAAATTTTGAAGAAAGAACAAGTTGGGAATATTTTATCTCTTTTATTTCTGGATACTGATTACTGTTTCAAGAGTCAAAGAGACCCTGTAGTAAATTTGTTCCCACGTCTCATGATTGTGTAGAATTAAATAAAATCTCGGTGCCCATCTGTGTTTCTGATGGACAGGACCTGGGAAACTATATTTCAAGTAGGGATCAAATTGTGAACTATTGCTATAGACAATTCTTGGGCATAAACTGGTGGACATTTTGAATCTGCAATTTCTAATCTAAAAAAAAGTTCTTTGTGTACTTTTTAGTGGTACAAAATTGCTTTAAAAGACTCCTACTAAAAGCTTAGTGAAATGGGAATAATGGTGAAAGAACATCCTGTCTAGGTGAAAATGAAATTTCAGTTTGGTGAAACCAGATTTGACTGATATATCTAGATGGCCTTTTGCACCCAATTTCTCAAACAGACCATATTGCTTCAGAGGGTTATGCATGCAAAAATTGAATTCATTCATTCTTGAGCTATCAGTAATTGCTATTAAAAAAACTCGCTGAAAGTGGATAAAGGACCAATGTGATAGCCTCTCAGTACCTATATTGCAAACCATAATACCCAAAAGTAGAGATAATATGGAGGAAATTGTCTGCCATAGAGACAGTGGGAGGGCTAGAAAGAATGGAGGATATACTGTGGGCATCGGTGGTGGAGAATATACACTCGTGGAGGGATGGGTGTTTGATCATTAAATGACTGAAACTCAAACATAAAATCTTTGTAACTATCTCACGGTGAGTCAATAAAAAAGACTTTTAAATTCAAAAATAACACTCAATGTACTATAGAAAAAGTCATTAATTGGGGGTCCTTATGTGATTTCAGCAAGGCGTATTTCCAAGCATCCATAGTAAATGAATATTTGTATGTTTTTAGCAAGATTAGAAAATTGCTATTTTTTACACGTGTAAAAGAACAAAACATTTTCTGGACATGAAAGAAGCTTGAAAACATATTCTGAACAAGATTTTGTGATATTGATATTTTCTGCCCCAGAGAGAGTTATAAATGGGTTAGTGATTCATTCATTGAAAATAGATTCCACTTATTTAGCTATAGCATAGCAGGTAGGGCATTTGCCTTGCATGCGACTGACCCAGGTTCGATTCCTCTGGCTCTCTCGGAGAGCCTGGCAAGCTGCCAAGAGTATCCCGCCCTCGTGGCAGAGCCTGACAAGCTCCCGTGGCATATTCAATATGTCAAAAACAGTAACAATAAGTCTCACAATGGAGACGTTACTGGTGCCTGCTCGAGCAAATCGATGAACAGTGAGAGGACCGTGCTACAGTGCTACAACAGTAAACATTTTGTGTTAAGCTATTTATTTTTAAGCTAGGCACTGTGCTAGATCTTAAAATATTAAATGAGAAAACCATTAAAATGTAATTTCAGGGGATCTTATATTCTATTGTGTATGTGTATGATGTGGGGGAAAGATAAACCATAAACATAATAAATGAGCAAATAGCTGAATTTATCAGAAAATGTAAGTACTATACAACTAATGGATTAAGGAAAGAGAGCTAAGGATTGGTGATTGTGTTGGATATGTAAATTCAAATAATGAGTTAAATGGATCTCCTTAAGAAATTGGCATGATAACAAATGCTTAAAAGAAGAACCTTGCCACAGATAACTAAGTAGTGGACTAACAATAAAAGAGCTAAGAAAAAAATTTCTAATGGTGGAAACATGCCTGATATTTTGAACAATGGTATGAAGAATATGCAAAGGGTTTTCCAGGAGCTAAGTGAACAAGACAGATTAGTAACAGTTGAAACCATATTCCAAAATGGATATCTGACATTAATAGATTGGTTTGGACAAAAGAAAATTCTTAAGCACTGTGTTTTTTAGGAGCTGCTTTGCAGAAACAGCAAATATATTAACAAGTGTTTTTCAAAGAAAACAATAGCAACAACAACAACAAAAAAAACCCAGAAAAGAACAACAAAAAAATTTTCACTGGGACACAGGCCCTTCTCTTGCTGCTTGTCTTTCCACTTTCATAACAACTGGGAGAGTAGAAGGCGTATTATAAGGAATATTTTAGAAAGAAACCTGTTTTTCTTCAAAGGCCCCACCCCAGTTATCCTGAGACTCACCTCCTACTTTTTCTCATTGCTCTCATTTTATTTATCCTGAAATCCACTTCCGTTTTTACCAGAAGTAGAAGTTTTCAACCCCTCCTTCTATACGTACAAATCTGTACAAGTCCGTCTCTGAAGCAAGGGACAAGGTGTGTGTGTTTTGGGGGGGGGGGGAGAAAGAGCTATCAGTGTATCACTGTATCACTGTCACCCCGTTGTTCATCAATTTGCTCAAACGGGTGCCGGTAATGTCTCCATTTGTCCCAGCCCTGAGATTTTAGCAGTCTCTCCTTACTCATCTTTCCCATCGGTTCCATATTGGAGACTCTTTCAGGGTTAGGGAATAAGACCTATTATTGTTACTGTTTTTGGCATATTGAATATGCCACGGGGAGCTTGCCAGGCTCTGCCATGCAGGTGGGATACTCTTGGTAGCATGCCGAGCTCTCCAAGAGGGATGGAGAATGTATATAAGAGAATACAAACAAGTATGTTAAAACCAAACATATGTGTGCTGCTTTAGGTACATCAATGGGCTAGACTATAAGAGATCTGGGAGCTTTGCTTTATGGTCTCTGGATCTTGGCCATTGATGGGACTAAATGGCGCTGGGGGCAGTTTGTGGGTGTGACTGCCAAGCTACAGGAAAATGAGGGATCTGGGTGGAGGAGGCCCAATCCAAATCCGAATAGGCTTGGAGATCTCAGACCCGGATCCCACATAACTGGATTCCTCTGCCAGTTCCTTTATGCATGAGGCTCGTCCAAGCATGTGGAGAGTGGCCTTGAGCATGGCTGTGGCTTGGTTCTGGAGGTTTTTGGCTGCCAGGGTTCTGCTTAGGGCAGGAAGGCTTGCTTATGGAAGCCCTTGGTCACAGAGATTTCATCTGGAGTAGGTGGGGAGACTTCACCTGCTCCATCTGGGGTCCCCCAGTGATATTGGCTCTATATGCGACCTAGGGAGATCTCCAATTCTGTGGTGTCTTCCGGGACTTGCTGCTGTGCCTCTGGGACAGGGTTGTTAGTGCGCTAAGATCCACATTACAAAATTTTCAGCAGATTATCTCTTGGTGAGGTCCATCCTGAGACGGTGAGTCAGACTGGGGTTTTGGTGACAACTTTGGATTGTGGAAGTAAGTGGCTGCCAGGAGCTCTGCTTGGACGGGCACAGGCTAACCCACTTCCCTCCAATTTATCCCGGTCTGTTCAGCCATGCACAGGTCCGAGTTTAACTGCGGCTTTTGATTTCTCAAGATTTATTTAGGGGGTCTCTGAAGCAAGGCCAATAGTAGAGCTTATAGGGTGGTGCTAGAGTTGGTTTGTGGAGGTGACTGCCAGTGCTTCCATGTGTATTGGGTAGTGGGGAGACGTAGCCCACGCCAACTCTGAGAAAGCCTGGAGATTTCAGTCACAAAACCCGCATCCTAGAATTTTCAGCAGATTATATCTTGGTGAGGTTCATCCTGAGATGGCGGAGTCAGACCGGGAGTAAGGCAGCGATTTTGGATTGTGGAAGCAAGTGGCTGTTGGAGGCTCTGTTTGGACAGGCACAGTCCAACCCGCCCCCCTCCAATTTACCCCAGTCTGTTCAGTCATGCGTGGGTCTGAGCTTAATTGCAGCTTTTGATCTCTTTCGAGATTAATCTATGGGTCTCTGAAATAAGGCCAATAAATGAGCTTATATAGCTGAGCCTTGAGGTGGTTTGTGGGTGTGGCTCCTACATATCTAACTTTTTTAAAGAGTTTTTTTATTTTATAAGGTGTTTCACAATATTTGATTACAGTTATTATTCAAACACAAAGCCCACCAACATTACACCTTCCACCACCAAATTTGGGATGTTTTCATCCCAAGCCCCAATCCCTGTCCCAAAGCACAACCTAAATGATATCTTTTTATTGCCTGTTATGAAAAACTGCTGAAAATGCTACAAAAATGTATTCATAGAGGAGACAGTGTGAAGATTGTTCTATTTTGGCAGAGGCCATTAAGACATTCTTTAGGATATCACTAACATGTTGTTAAAGGTTGAATGATGAGAGCTTTTGTGTGTGTGTATTTCCCTCTATGATTTGTTGCCTATTATTTGAATCCTATCAAATGTGGTGTGGCACTTATGGAAAATGTGTAGGGAGTTTCTTATGAAGTGTTACGTGGCCACAAATGCAGCCAGACAGTCCAGGATTACGTTCACTCATACGTAAGGTTCAGCCCGAGCATTTGGGGAATGGCCTTGGGGTGTTCACTGGGGCACCCCAAGTGAAACAGCCTGACACGGAGTCTGGTGGCATGACTATGGCAGGTGTCATGTTGCTCCCTTCTAGGAGAAAAAGTTGTGTGATCTAGATGGTAGTGATGAGGAGATTATCTGGCATCAGCAGGAGGTGGCTTATGGGTGAGACCCCTGGGTCGCCAGAGACTGGGGAGGAAACAGGCAGAGGATCTCCTCTCCTGGTCCCACTGAGGCCAGAGTCCACGGTCACAAAGTTCCGCATTACCTGGTTTTTTTCGGACTTTACTCATGCATGAGGTTTGGCCCAAGCATGCAGGGAGTGGAATTGAGCATGGTAGTGGTTGGGTTCTGGATATTTTCGGCTGCCAGGACTGGGTCCCTTGGGGAAGAGAGGGCTCTCACCCACCCCCCCTCTGGGGAACCCCAAGTGAAACAGCCTGGTGCGGAGTCCGGTGGCATGGCTATGGTAGGCCACATACCTAGCTTTTGGTCATTTAATTTCTTGATAAACTTGTCCCCAAGTTTTTGGGGTCTGTCCAAAGGTACAGTGGCAATTTTGGGGTATCAGGAAGCCTGAAAGCATCATCAGGATGCTGATGCACTCTCCCCGCAGGTACAGGTTGACCTACTGGTGGCACTGTACCCCTGCATTCATTCAACATTTTTGAAATTTCTCTCAGAAAGGTTTAACAATTTTCAATATGCAGATTTCTCACATATTTTACTAGGGATACTAAGTGTTTACCATTTGTAATGTGATATTAAGTGATATTGATTTTAATTTCCATCACTAATTGCTTATTCTTAGTATGTAGATAAAACACTTATTTTTGTATTCTGATATTGTATGCTGCAACCTTGCTAAGTTCATTATAGTATATTTTTAGTAGATTCCATCAGATATCAACTTTTTTGTTTGTTTTGGGGTCACACTGGGTGGTACTGGGGGCTTACTCTTGGATCTGAGTTCAAGGATTATTTCTTGCCATGCTTGGAGGACATTATGGGGTCCTGGGAATGGAACATGCAAGGCAAGTGTCCTACCCACTGTTCTACTGCTCCAGTCTCCTCCATCATATATATTTTTTAACCTAAGAAACCATCTGGGAATAAAGGGAAAGAGATATGACAGGACCTGGGATTGGCACCTGATAGTGGTTGGACTCTGGTAAGCTTCTAGAAGAAGAATATAGTTTCCAATGAAATTGCTTCTGGAGATACTAGCCAAGATTTCCACCTCCACCTCTCCCCAGCATCTCTTAGAGACTATATAGATCCAGGAGTTAGCTGGTACCTGTATCCAGGAAAACTGGCTAAGGAGCCTGATCTCCTGTAATACAAAAAAGAATGGAGAAGAGGGGTATGAAAGCAGAGGCCAAGAAACTCAGGGGCAAGGAGGAAAAACCAAAGGGAATGACTGGGCAGGGACAGCTGATGAGCCAGAAGGGCAGTTCTAGCTACCAGAAAATCTGATTTTCTGATATTAGGACTATAAAGAAAGATCTAGCTAGGCAAATTAAGAAAAGTCCAAGGAGGAAGAAATGATTGGAGTTGCCCAGTGCTGCTGAGAGGTCAAATGAACTTTACACAGGTGATGAAACTGGTGTCAGTACATGGTTTGCTGAAACATGGTATAAGCAACTTTATAAATCATGATGTCTTTTTAAAAAATTAGGAGGAGGCATTCATATTCTCCATTTAAATGTGTGTTTAAAATATTCCCTATTAAAATTTGTCTGCTGTTAAACCAGAAAACAAAGAGGAAGAGAGTTTATTGTGGAAATATGTGTTATTAACAAAATTTTCCTTAGAGACAGGGAGGAAGGGAGAGAGACACATATGAAGATACACAGACAAAAAGAGACACAGAGAGAAAGACTGGGCAGTGACTACTGAAATGAGCAGTGAAAGGTTAGTACTGAAGTTGATAGAAAATGAGCAGATTAGAGTCTCTGTGAGACAATAGGAGAAGAATTAGGGATAGAGATTTGGTCAAATTATTTTGACACTTGAGTTGCACAGGAACAGTGTAGTAGAACAAGAAGTAAAAACCTATCAGAGCTAGGTGATATGTGTGTGCATGCGAGTGTGTGTGCGTGTGCGTGTGCATGTGTGTGTGTGTATAAGTTAGGAATAATACATATTAGGTTGGGTTAGAGGAAATGATACCGAAGGAAGGGCAACAGAAATGTCCTCAAGTCAGTACAAAAGAATGTATTCACTTGAGCTTCCTAATTCAGATTACAGGCTATAAATTCAACATGAAGTGAAGGGAAAGGAATGAGGTAGTTGTGAGCTCTCACACATGTCTGATGGATTCTGAACTGCTGGACTCAGGAGAGACTGGAGACTGAATGCCCATATTCTAGGACCTTCTCTGTTCCATGCTTCTCCTTTTGTGTTTTTTTCAAATTGATTCTTTGCTCTTCTATTATCTGCCCAGACTATTAGACAGAAGTAATGCACTCACAGAAACTTTTTTAGGAGGGTTTGTTTGGGGGGGGGGGGGGGTCACACTTGGCAATGGCTAGGGGCTACCCTGACTCAGGGCTTGTGGGTCCTTTCTGGTGATAACTTGGAGGATTATATTGTACTGGGGATCTAACCGGATCTACAGCAAGTACCGCAAGTGCCTTAACTCTGTAGAATCTCTTCAGCTCTGATAATATTTTTATGACAACTTCAGCCTCTAAAGGATGGTTAGACATCACCTTGTTGCTTTCCAGCCCCTAGAGATATGGAGTCTCTGAGTGACTCAGGGGATGGGGGAGTAGCTTATTCCTTAAACTATGACATAAGGGGTGGAATTTACCTTGACAAAATTATAACCTTAAGAGGTTATAGAAAGAAGAGGACTTTCTCAAAGAATCTGGAACTCTACAAATAGTGTTCCATATAAAACAATTCTGTGACTAAAATTGGTCAATTACGTGGTTCCTGAAAGTAGCATTCTAGAACCCAGCTGAATTTTGCAGACTATGAAGACAAAAAATAGATTAAATGTGGGCCATGTTTTGGTGGAAAATGGGCACTGGTGGAGGGATGGGTATCTGATCATTGTATAATCAAACCCAAGCACAAAAAATTGTAAATCTACAACTGTACCTCATGGTGTTTCACTAATAAAAAAGAAAAATTAAAAAAAATAAAATAAATAAAATAAATGACTAATTAAAAATTTTAAAAAATGTGGGCCATGTTTCTGACAGGAAATGGACATGGCTGGGGGATAATTCCATCAGTGTCTCTTCCAACACACTTCCAGTTTCTACTCTGTCTATATAGCTGAGATGGGTGATAATTGGAGTAAAGGTCTCTGCCCCTCCAGGTCTAATGATTAGGGTTCCAAGCATCACTTAGGATTCACCTCCTGGTCAAATGGAGAGATTGAAATTAGAACAAGGTAAGTTTCAAGAAAGGCTGGGCCCTGGGCATCTGCATGGCTGATGGAAAGGAGAGAGATTAGCACCCTGCAGGGTGTCTGCTGATTTTGCCCACTCCTTCCTGTGGAGGTTCTGTGAGATGACTTTAAGAGAAATTCCCAGAAACTGCCTCTATGTTCTGCTCTTCAGCTTTCTTAAGCGTACCATAGGTCATCTAGTAGCCTATGATAAATCCCTCTCTACTTCAACAAGCTTAACTCAGTTCTGTGCTCTGTGCCTGAGCCCTGAGGTTCCCGGACAGAACCATAGAACTGAAATACTGAGAGAGGCACACCTCCGCTGCCTTGGGTTTGGGCAGGGTTAGGCTGGATATGGGAGTACAACAGGCCAAGCAGGGAAAGAATAGCAAGGAGTTCATCGGGTCTTTCTATTGGATATATGTGATCGATGAATATCTGTTATCAGGCCTGGCAGGAATCAACTTTCCTAATTTACAGAAGAAAGATGAAATGATCCAAGATGTATTTTAAATTATGGGTGGAACTACATCTTAAACATTGTGACTAGCTCCAAGTACATACAGAGCACATAGTAAATCATGCCCAGATGATATTCCATACAAACAGGAAATGGACCTTGAAAGAAATATATTTCATTGCTTATTGGAGATTCCCCTTCAAGCACATTTGTGTTGTGCCTTAATCAGACAGGAGGTTTGTTGGATAACATTGGTTTGTCCTTGCTCCTCTCACAGGTTTATTGAGTTACTCCCACAACAGTAGCCGTGAGACACACCCAATTCCATCAAGCATTAATCATCTTATATTGCTTTTCTTTTTCCTTTATGCCATTTGCTTGGCTTAACAATATCCTCTTTGTATAGACACAAGAAGACAGTTGGTGCTATGCTTTGTAACATGGGAGTTAATTGACTCCAAATAATATTTACTCATGAGCATTCATCATATTTACCTGACCACAGTTGCCCTTATTTCCTAACACCTCCAAAAGAAGAGACCTGACGAAGGGACTTCATGGACCCAGGGCAAGCTGTAAGCTACCTTGGCATTGAAAGGGGACAAGCTATGCACCATAAGTATAATAAATTAAGAGCATGGTCATGGGACAAACTATCAATGACCCAAATAGAAGTAGCTGAATAAGGACCCTGTTGGGATTAGTAAAGAATAACCTGACCTGAAGCCTGAGGTCTGGAATATATAGTGAGGTATTCCCAAGAAGAACTAACCTGTAAACTTAATATATCTCTTACTATGTTCATACAAAACGACTGGAAATATTGTAAGAAGTAAATTTACTATGATTGTTTAAAGGATTATTAGTTGAGGAAAGGAGAAAGCAATAAATGCTGGATGGAATACTGCCCTTGAGCAGATCTCCTAGTAATCTAGAGTGCGGAAACCCTCAGATGAGATTATGTCCTTGAGTTAATCTCCTAGAACTTCCCTGGAAGGAGTGTCCTTACCTCTGTTTGTTGTTATGACCATGTTCAACCCCACCTACTGTACCCCCACCCTTCATGATTTCTAAATAACTATACCGTAAGGGGAAAGAATGGACTAGAAAGAGAAGCACTGGATGACAAGTAGGACTTTGAGGTCCACGAGGAGACAATGTTGATGGAACTATGATGACTGAGACTATGTCCAAAACTACGACTACGATTGTGCTGTAAGGGAGAGATTGGACTACGTTGAAGAGGAGAGAGAAACAAACTGACTACGAACCAGCCCGGGGCCCTGTTTTTCTATTCCCCTGGTCCTTTATCTGTCCATTGTTGTGGGTTGGCCAAGGGAACAGCTACCAGCAACAGAAAGCTTGAGTACCCCACCTTCCTTTGAAACTCACAGAGGTTTATAGCCCTCTGAGAAGCCCAATAAGAGGGCAGCCTAGCAATCTCACAACAGGCTGACCATTTTTATCATGTGTCAAACAAACCAAAAGCAATCTGCTAAGGACCTAACTTACATTGATCGATGATGTGCTTCACCAATGGTAGCAGAGAGGCCATTTAATTATAAGAGACTAGTGGTGTGTCAAACATTTGTTTCACATAAGAAAGTGGAAATTAATAGATCCACACAGGAATTCACTCACTTTGGAAGAACTGATGATTCTGAGTAGACTCATTTTCCTTTGAATTCGTGCTTGTGGTAGGGAGGGAAAAAAAGTGATTTTGAGAAAGAAAATCACTGCATGTGATGCTGGCCAGTTTGGACAATAGCTGAATGATTCTTTTGTTTCCTGCAATATGAGATTATCAGCTGAAATTGGTCTCTGCTGAATTACAAGAAGACAGCTCCACTCGCAGCCAAATGAGTCCCCTGATCCTGCTTTGGTCCTGCTCTTGGATGAGACCCACAGGAGTCCCATGATACACAGGAAAGGTTGGCATGGCCTAGCAATGGCACAGCAAAAGGGACAATGCCAAGGGGAAAAGATGAAGGTTGTAAAAGCAGATGGCTCTCATAGTCCTCTACTGATGATCAGACATCTGTATAGTGCCCTTTGTTAGTTGTCATGAAGATTAAAAACCAAGGAAGGAATAATAAATTCAAACAAATCAATCATTTCATTCAAATATGCATGTCCAGTGGGCACGTCTGGCCAACACCCTCAAATTATCACATTATTGGTTTAAGCAATAATACTAAAATAAGACCAAGACTGAGCAAAGAGTAAAAAAATGTCTAAAATGTCAAAACTAGCCCCTAGAGGAAGTTTATTAGCAAAATTAACCAGGCATAGGAAGCCCCTGACAGACGCTGGCAGTGGAAGCTACCAGCTGAGCTGTGGTCTGAATGGAGTATTTGGGAGGGATCTCAGAGTTGGAAGGAGTGAGGAGTGGGAGGGAGATGTGATGATATACATAAGCAACTGATGCTGACAACATGATTGACATTCATGGCTTCCTGGGCCCTGGACCACCACATAGATCTTAGCCCTGGTCTGCGAACAGCTATCACAACCAGGCCCAGAAAGGGCTTTTCCACCAGGCCCAGAATCTAGGAGGGTTGAAACACAGATGCAAAATAATAGGGATTTTTTCCTTCTTATTAAGACAAAGCTTTAATCTAGAACTTTGCAGACCTTAAAACTGTCTGTTGGAAATCGGTATTTCCCCCCCAGAGTTAGGGGGGAATACCTAAATGAATTAGGTATTGACATAATACTCTAACTTCCAGTACACAGATTTTATATAATTTTTAAGTTCTCTTGTGGTTATATAAATCAGAGGGCAATTAAGTTCTTCCAAAACCTAGAGGGATATCAAAATTGGAGAAAAATCATCTTGACTGGTTAGACATGAATAAAACAAAACAAATAAATGGAGTTCTCCAGAACAAGCCTCTGGAAGACACATTACTTCAATTTATGGATTATTTTGAGCTAATATCAACTGAGACTCTGCAAATTCATGAGAAATTTTTGTTGTTCTTTAATGACCTAAAAGAATAAAAATGGAAGGAATTGGCCCAAGTGAAAGTCTTTTGGAAAATAACCTATTATCAGAAACTTATCTATATAATCAGGCTAACATGTAGCTATGTGTATATACACTGGACTGGGCATGAAGACTTTCTCATAGCAAGGGGGAAAGTCCCAGGAGCCCAAAGAAGCCCACTCAGAAGCAGAGAGCCCCAGGTTTGTGTTTGGTCAAAAGTCAACTTGATATAAAGCATTTTTTCATTTGCCTTTTAGCCATTTGAATCTCTTCTTTGAGGAAGTTTCTCTTTATTTCATCTCCCCATTTTTGATGGGGCTGGATGATTTTTCTTGCAAAGTTCTACCAGTTTCTTATATATCTTTGATATTAACCGCTTATCATATGGGCATTAGGTAAATAATTTTTTCCATTCCATGGGCTGTCTTTGTATGTTGGTTTAATGCTCAACATCATTAATCATCAGGAGATGCAAATCAAAACAACAATGAGATATCATCTCACATCACAGAGACTGGCACACATCCAAGAGAACAAGAACAACCAATGCTGTTCTGGATATGGGAAGAAAGAGCTTCCCATTCATTGTTGGTGGAAATGTTGACTGGTCCAGCATTTTTGGAAAACAATATGGAAATTTCTCAAAAAACTAAAAATTAAACTCCCATTTCATTCAGGAATATACCTGGGCCTAAAATAACACAAAGCAGAAACATAATATGCACTTTCCATGTTCATCGCAGCTCTCTTCACAATAGCCAGAATCTGGAAACAACCTGACTGCCTGAAAAAAAGACAACTGGATAAAGAACCTATGGTACACAACACAGCTTTTAGGAAAAATAATGAAGTCATGAAATTTGTATGTAAATGGATGGACATGGAGAAAATTATCCTGAGTGAAACAAATCAGAAGGAGGGGGACAAACATAGAATGACTGTACTCATTTGAGGAATAGTGAAAAAAATAATATGAGACTAATATTCCAGGCCAGGAAAAACAGAGGCCAGGAAGACTGGTCAATGATTGGAAGCTTGCCCCAAGTTTGTGTGGGTCAAAGGGCAGTTAGGATAGAGAA
This sequence comes from Sorex fumeus, assembly GCF_029834395.1. Taxonomy (NCBI): domain Eukaryota; kingdom Metazoa; phylum Chordata; class Mammalia; order Eulipotyphla; family Soricidae; genus Sorex; species Sorex fumeus. The sequence continues at coordinate 62,455,037 of NW_026606063.1, read as the reverse complement.
GGGACCAGTAATGACATAACAATAGTGGAAATGTCACTCTGGACAAGATCTGAGTGTTGAAAAAGGTAAAGGGATATATATGATAATGTCACAGTAGCAGCACTGCAAACCATAATGCCCAAAAGGAGAGGGGGTGGGGGTAGGGAGGAAGAGAGAGGGAGAGGGAGAGAGAGGCAGGATGCGGAGGAAAACTGGGAACATTGATGGTAGGAAATGAACACTGGTGAAGGGAGGGGCGTTGGTACATTATATAACTGAAACTCAATCATTGTATAACTGAAACGCAAACTTAACAGCCTTGTAACTGTGTATCTCACTGTGATTCAATTAAATTTTTTTTAAAAAGTCAACTCAATGATTTCAGTCTTGCCACTAATGAGGCAGGAACAGCCAGATGCTGCCTAGAAATGTTTTAAAGTCTTTTCCAAAAAATATTTCCAGCTCTCTCACGGCTTCACTAGACCTCTTTGGTCTGGTCCAGCTCTTGTGGCTCACCCACCAGGGTCATCTTCCTTGTAGTCATTTACTGTTTATCTTTTCTTCTGGTTTCTTCCCAAAGGAACACAAACAGGGAAAGACAAAGGTAGGGAAGTCCAGGGCCCCTGCTACTATCAGCAGCTGAAAACTCCGAGATTAACACTGAAACACCTGAAGCCTGTAGGGTGCTATATATTTTTTTAGGGGGTGATCTGAGAAATACAGAGGTTCAGCTTTTTATGGAATAAAATAAAAATTAAGTCAGTGAAACAATGAAACTAATTTTGTTTTGTTTTTTAAGAAAAAAGTTAAGTAGTGTCTGTCTATGAATTGTTGTTACAATTTTACATATTGTGGTCTAAAACCAAGCAAATGAATATTTAGTCTTATGTGCAGTCTAAAATAAACTGATCCATAGGGCCAGAGAAGTAGTACAACTGGTAAGGTGCTTCTCTTGCATGCAGCTAACCTGGGTCCTTGGCACCCTATATGGCACTCTAAGCCTCACCAAGCATGACACCTAAGTGCAGAGCCAGGAGTAAGTCCTGAGCACTTATAGATATGGTCCAAAAGTTAAATGTTCCTGTCCTCCTATTGTTCATTGATTTGCTCGAGTGGGCCCAGTAACATCGTGAGACTTCTTACTGTGTTTGGCATATCGAATACATCATGGGTAGCTTGCCAGATAAGTAAACTAATAAAATAAGTTGATCCAAGTGAATTAGAGGATAAAAGAAGTTCCTGGGGCTAGAGTTATCACTCTAAGAGAGTGAGGAGGGTTGGTTTGCCTATTGCTGACCCAAATTCCATTCCTATCATACACCACACGGTCCCCCCAAGTACCACCCCTGCAGCAGAGTTCAGAGTAGCCCCAGAATAACAGTATGGCCCAAACACACACACAACACACACACACACACACACACACACACGCATACACGCACATGCACGCACACACGCACACACACACTACAAAAAATTGTTACATCTTTTACTCATCACCATTGTAGAATTTGTGAAAAATTTGTCCTTCGTCTCAAATTTCTGAGAACATTTTGCTGCATAATTCACACAATATTCTAAAAACTTGAAATCCTATCCTATACTATGAACCCAGATAATGTACCCTATTAGAAAGTTGTATTCAGGGACAGAGAAAGAGGGAACAGGTTATGCTCTTCACTTGCACAAGGCTGATCCTGGCCCCATCCCTTGCACTGCATATAGTGTGTCAGGCACTGATAGGATTGACCCCTGAGCACAGAGCCAGTAGTAGCCCCTAAGCACTGCTGGATATGCCCCCAACCCATCCTCAAGTACTGGCCCCCTGTCCCCCCTGCCCCCCCAAAACCCTTGAATGTAGAGGTAAAAGGTAAAAAGTAAAGGCCCTCCCGTTGATCGTCGATTTGCTCGAGCGGGCCCAGTAACGTCTCCATTGGAGACTTTGTTGTTACTGTGTCTGGCATATCGAATACTCTCCGTAGCTTGCCGGGCTCTCCGAGAGGGGCGGAGGAATTGAACTCGGGTCGGCCATGTTGGCCGCTTGTAAGGCGAACGCCCTACCCGCTGTGCTATCCCTCCTGCAATGAATGTCTGAAAAATGTCTTATGGTAGAAGTGGTTTTAGATGAACCAAATTGTACCTGAAGCACTAGAAAGGTAGTCCTACTGCTCTTGGGAAATGAACTCTAGTGGCCTTCAGAAGCTCCTGATGTGACAGGGAGAGGGTGCTGAGGCATTCAGTCCTCAGCTATTTCTTATTTTCTCATCAAATAACCTAACTTTCAATAGGAAAGATGGCTATTTATTTGGGAAAGTAATATTTTTGTTTTTTAAAAAAATTTTGGGGGCCGGAGTGATAGCACAGTGGGTAGGGCATTTGCCTTGCACGCGACTGACCTGGGTTTGATCCCCAGCATCCCATATGGTCCTCCAAGCACCGCCAGGAGTGATTCCTGAGTGTAGAGCCAGGAATAACCCCTGAGAATTTCTGGATGTGATCCAAAAAGGAAAAAAGATTTTTGAGTCACTGTGAGATGCAGAGTTACAGAGCTGATCATGGTTTTAATCCTAATATCCAGCCCTTTGTGCCCCTCTAAAACACATGGTTTTGGAATGTATTTTTTGCTGAGCAGTAACTTCCAGCTTCCCCATATCAAGACCAGAATCCATCTCATATCCTAGAAACACAACTTGGAATGTGCATCAACTTTTCCAGAAGTTAGTTCTGTGAGAATCAGGGGTCAGAGTCAGAATCAGAATCCGGGGATCTGAGATCTAGGAATGAGGTGCTAGGAAGGAAGAGTAAGTGAGATGAAAGAGATAAGCGATTGAATAAATGGCAACTAATCAGCAAAAAAATTTCATAGGGGAAAAATATATATATATACACATATATGCCTCTTGGAGAGTCCGGCAAGCTACCGAGAGTATCCCACCTGCACTGCAGAGCCTAGCAAGGTCCTCATGGCTTATTCGGCCAAAAACAGTAGCAATAACAGGTCTCATTTCCCTGATCCTGAAAGAGCTTCCAATCATTGGGAAAGATGAGTAAGGAGAGACTGCTAAAATCACAGGGCTGGGATGAATGGAGACATTACTGGTGCCCAGTCTACTAAATTGATGAACAAGGGGATGACAATGATACAGTGATACAGTTCTGTGAAATCATCTCTCAAGGAATTACAGAAGTTCTTGTCTCAGGGGATAAACTTGCTGATTTGAAACCCATTCTGAATTAGACTTACTCCAGTGTATCTCTAAGTCATCATGTTGAGCCTTTGAGGTGAAAAATCAGCCTGATGCAGCTATTGGTGATTACAGAAAGAAAACACAAGAGAATGTCTGCAGATAAAGACAGCCACCTTCCCCCCTGAACCATCTGCTGAACCATTGGCTGCCAGATGCAAACAGACAAAGGGACTTAATGACCAATCCAAATGTGTCACCAAAGTGACCTTTTCACCACCTCCTTGCCTGAGCCTTTAAAACTCCCCCCAGGAGGATGATAAATTAGTGCCATCACTTTACAATAAACTCCATGGAGCTTTTTCCAAAAGGTGAAATCAGAGCTATCCATAGAGCTGTCTTTGGGACTGGCAAGATCTGATAATCCCTCTTCTAAGTACAATACAAGAGAAACATTCACATGAAACAATTTTATGTATCCCATCTATGTATAACAGCAGAAATATGCAAGACTGCTTATAAATGGTTGGATTTTTTTTAAAGATGGAAATTTTAAATAGCTGAAATTTTGCCATTTGCTGCAAGGTGTATTGTGAAGTGAAATAAATCAGAAGGGAAAAGGTTAGTGTTGAATTGATGTCAGTGGGCCCCATGAGTGGCTTATGTGAAGCAGGGAGGAGAAAGATGGTTACTTTCTCTTAATCCACCTCTGCCACCTGGGATCCAGGGTTACTGGGTTCTTGTCTCACCTCACAGAAAAGAATTTCAGGAGTAGACAGACAAGCAGTGAAGTAAAACAGATTTTATTTGGAGATTTGAAGGGGAGGAGGAAGAGAAAGTGGGAGAGAGTGGAGAGTAACATGTTGTGCTCAAGAGAGAACATGGGCTTCTACAAGCGTGGAGAGAGCCCCTACACACATACACCCCAGCATTAGACATGAAAGTGTGGAAATATACATCTCAAGAGGGGAGAAGCACGTGACACATGTGCTTGGCTACATGGGCACAAGCAGCACATGGGCTCAGGCAGCATATGCGTGCCCTTCCTTTGTTCAAGGTGATTTTACAGGGATTTTCCAACCTACCCGCACCTGGGGCTTCTACCTAGGTAAAAGTCCCTAACAAAAGAGGTTACTAAGGGAGGTAAATTGAGAGTGGTCATGGTCTTCTTTGAAATTCCTTTCCTGGCCTTTTGTTTCTGCTGGAGTTTTTCTGGATCTGTTGCTGGCACCAGGTGAGGGTCTTATCAGGCCTGAGTTCCTGTTTTCTGCAAGGTTGGTTTTCCCAACTTCAGGGCTATTACTTCCCAGGAAATTTACTGCCATTGCCTTGGGAGTGGGCCTTCCCTATCTGCCTGCCTGTCTACATCAGAATGATTTCACCAATGTGTGCGATCTCAGTATATAAAACTGATAGTTAAAAAAGAAAAAAAATGTTTGTTTTTTATAACAATGATAAAAAAAGCTAAGTTTACTTTGAAGGGAAAGGGAAAGGAAATAAGCTAAGGGTGGGTGTGGGAATGATAAAAATAGTGGGGAGAGGAACTGGATAGATTTATAGGATGAAAGATACAACTAAGACACCGAGTAGTGAGGAGATCCAGCACTCACTCACCATCTTGCCAAAGTGCAGGGGCAAATCAAACCTGGGCATCCCCTGGCTGATGAGTTGGCTCTACACACCCATTGCTTTCTTTTTCCCCTGAAGACTTTACCCTCCACTCTGTCCTGTGAGCTTACATTACTGAAGAGCATTGTTGATGGGCCCAAAGTGGGCCTGGTTTGTGAAAGAGGAAAAGAAGGGAAAAAAAAAAGCTGTTTCTAAACTGACCACAGAAGCTCTCCTTCATGTTGCCCTGTAAGTTCTCACAGACCAGACCTAGGAAATCCGCCGGGTCACCAAAGGGACTTTGTGCTTTATAAAAAGCTCTGAATCTCTGAAGTTCCGTGGGAATGTCAGTGAAAAGCAATGCTAATGTCATGAACCCTTGGAAAAACTCTCCCAGAGCAGGGCTGTGGATTTGGGAAGACTGATAATGCAAATACACAGAGTTGTCCGCACAAGACAGCTCCCAGTCACCAGCTTCATCGGGGCCAGGGTCAAGTAGGTGTGAAGAGGAAGAAGGAGGATTTTTCCACACACTCATTTGCTAACAGGAAAACACATGCTCTGGAGTTTAGGAATAGGTTCCCAAGGAAGGCAACAGTGGTGGGAGGGATCAAAAATTCATCCATTATTCTGGATTGTTCAGAATACAAGACTGGAGGCACCCAGCCCCCTGACCCTCCCTCTGGAGCTTACATTTCCAGGTTGGGGAGAATCAGGCATTGGAGCTTTCCCTCTAGTTTGAGACTGTGAAGGGAGCAATTCTTGAGTCTGGGTGAGGTTACTTGGAGACATACAGTTAATAGCACTTGGTAAAGCTGGTAAGATCGTTCTCGACCTCATCCCAAGAGGTGGAGGAGAAAGAAAGTCAAGAGACTAATTCCTCTTCATGGAAATAATATTGAACAAAGTGGTCACCCTGGGTTATCTAAGGTCCAGATGCTGAGATTAGCAAAAAACAAAAGAATAATTGGACAGTATTTTTGCCTCCAGGTTGAGACACTTATAGGGTCATCTCGCTAAAATGAAATGCCAGCTGGATGTATTGGAAATTCTCTTCTAATTAGATCATTCTAGATGATTCCAAGAATGATGGATCTGTAAAGATGGGGCGTTTTGGAGAGGAAGAAGAAATTTCCCCCAAATCCCTCTGGGTTTTTCTCATGGCGGTTAAGCTAAGATATAGATCACACAGATTAGTAGGAGAAAAGATTAAGTTACAAATATTTCTGCATGGATAAAGATGTGGAATGGGGGTAAATGTACAAAAGCTAAGGAAAGGGGGGAGGATAAGTACTTCATATAGAGAAAGGGGGGCACACTTGGGGAAGAGGGGGGTAACTCTAAACCAGCTGCTCTGTCCTTATTTGCTCTACCTTATAGTTAAGATTGTTTTTTGTTTGTTTGTTTTTGGTTTTTTGCATTTTTTGGATCACACCCAGCGACGCACAAAGGTTACTCCTGGTTCATGAATTCAGGAATTACTCCTGGTGGTGCTTGGGGGACCATATGGGATGGTGAGAAATGGACCCAGTTCGACTGTGGGCAAGGCAAATGCCCTACGTGCTGTGCTATTGCTCCAGCCCTAAGGTTTTTTCATCACTGTCACTGTCCTCCCATTGTTCATCGATTTGCTGGAGCAGGCCCAGTAACATTGTGAGACTTGTTGTTACTATGTTTGGCATATCGAATATGTCACGGGGAGCTTACCAGGTTTTGCCCTGCATGTGAGATACTCTCAGTAGCTTGCCAGGCTCTCCAAGGGGCGGAGGAATCAAACTCAGGTCTACCGGGTCATCCACGTGCAAGGCAAATGCCCTACCCACTGTGCCATCGCTCCAGCCCAAGGTTTTTTAATAAAAAGGTTATTTCTGAAAAAAAAAAAATCCCAGTTTTGGGTAACACTCTCAGTTTTTATTCTTTTAGGTGATGGAGCGATGAAAGTTTCTTGTGAGTCTGTAGCACTTGAGTTGAACTCAGCTCAAAATAATTCACATGCCAAAGTGCTGCATCTTGGGGAACCCTGTGATGAACATCTGGGTGGAAGAGAGCAACTTTCCTAGGGTAGTGAGAATTAAGAATTTCTAGATATAGGAAATTAAAAATATGATTTTAATTAATTTATGGTACTAATTCATCAATATCCACAGAGTTCTTCCTCAGGCCACTGTTTTTGCCTATGCCCACACTCCCAGGAGCTGATCTCTTCCACTAAAAAAAACAAAACTCTTGGGGGTGGAGCAGAGTAGCATAGGATGTAAGAACCTTAGTACCAACAAACTTGGCATTTAGGAAGTTCTGCTGTCGAGGACCCTGACACATCCCTTCTAAACCATGAAGGTGACTTACAGTGGGAAGGAGACAGTGCTAAGACAAAGGTCCATTTTCAGAAAAGCTGTGGTTCAAGTCTCATTCCCTTGATGCCAGGCCTAAGTTTGTCAGATTAGTGAAGATGTGGCTGCCAGTTGAGTAAATGAAAACGTGCCCTCTGTGACTAGTCAAACTCCTGCTAGAATATGAAGGGAAGCTACAGAAATGGTCTTCTGAGGACCAAAGAGGAATTAAGTCAACTTAAAGGGAGACATTTTTCTGCCAAACTAATTTTAAAAGATAAATCTTTTCAAGACTGAAAACATATACAACTATTCTATTTTATTTTAAATAAAGCTGCATTCAAAATGGAAAAAAAAAAGGCTTAAAGGCTGCTGAATAAAGTTTTTCATGCAATGAGTGACACAAATAGAATCTTTTAAATGCCCCTATATCTTTTAGTTACTGGAATGAGAATAGATTATCTCCAGAACCTGATTTTCCTCATGATATTAATATGGTGTGTCTCTCTGATTTAAAAAAGAAGAAAGCTCTAGAAAATTTCAGGAAATGAGAATAAAATGGATAAGCATAATTCTTAACAGCACATCTGTCGGTCAAACGTACTTGCTGTAAATATATTGTACTATGTATATGTACCCTCTTCTTCATTGCATCATTATTTACAATAACCAAGATCTGGAAACAACCCAGTACCCATCACTAATGAGTGGATAAAGATGTGAACTACATACAAATTGGAATACTATTCCATTGGACCTAACCATTATTATGCTTAGCCAACTTAGTCAAAGGAAGGCAAACACCCAAAAATGAGTGAAATGTGATCTCTAATGGGATTCATAGAGAAACCAATCAAGTAACTACATAAAATTAAAATAGATTCTAAGATTAAATTAGTGGCTATCTGAAAGGAAGGTGAAGTAAACGTGGGTAGATTAGGTAAAGTGGCCCTCTGAAGGATGAAGAATGAAACCGGACTTTGTTAATGAATTTCATATAGAATATAGGAGCCAGAGCTATAGTACAGCAGGTGTGACATTTGTCTTGCATGCGGCCAACCAAGGTTTGATCCTTGGCATCCCATATGGTCCTCTGAGCACCACCTGAAGTAATTTCTCAGTGGAGAACAAGGAATAATCCCTGAGTATAGCTGAGTGTGATCCAAAAAAAAAAAAAGAATATACAGACATCAGTGTATGATTTGTAATTATACATGCTGGAAATGTACCTTCTATAGTGCAAAGGTCAATAAAAATCATAAAATATAAAAATGAAACAAGTAAAACTGTATGGAAAGAGGTTGTTTGAACAGATTTGTAACCATTTATCTGTCTTCAACAATGCATTTTGTTTAAGGGAAAAGCCCAGCATCTGCATTAGCAATGTGAATATATTTAATGCATTGTCATTTCTCTCTCATTAATTTAAGATCCCTCCACACTGAGGTTTTTGCCTGTTTTTCCTAATGTTGCCATCTACCACCACCTTCTTTTTTACATCAGTCAGCTCTGCTTCCTAGTGACCATTGTAGTCCAAGCTTACTGAGGAAAGAATTCTGGAAGCATTCTCAGGGAAAAGCACCCTCTTTGGAGTACTTCATTGGTTACTTTTATCAGTTATCCATGATGGACCTGGGTTGAACCCATATCTCAGTTATTGTAAATGATCCAGCAAAAAACGTTTTGGGTTAGGCATGACTTTTTGTGGCAATGTTTTCATGTCCTTAAAATTTAAAAAAGTAAAGGACTGCTGGATTATCTGGTAGCTCAGTTTTTAGCTTCTTAAAGAAGGTTTTCCAGTTTATGTTCCTACCTACATTGCTTGATCTCTCCTTTTTCTCCATACCCTCAAAAATACTTGTCATTGTTCATTTTTAGCTTTTATTTTTATTTTCATAAGGTTGTACACGCTGAAAATTTATTAAGACAATAGAGGACTAGCCCAAAGCGTTGTTGATTCCTGAGCGGGCAACTCGCAAGGTACTAAAGACTTACAACATTGTGGGAACAATGTACGCAAATATTTACCAGCAGACACAGCCAACATATACAACAGGATAATAACCACTCCAAGCAAGATTTTAATCTTGTTTTTGTTCTCTTAATAGTGGTCTGGTGAAACATGAGACCTCAAAAAATTGAGTTAAAACTCAATACTATTCTTCTCCACTGAAATCTTTAGTAAAAGGCAAAAGATTTATATGATCTGAAGAGAAACCAGAGTTGTCATTGTTCATTTTAATGTAAATCATTCTTAAAGGGATTGTCTCCTTTAAGAATGGTTAAGTTTGGGACTGGAGTTATAGTACAGTGGGTAAGGCATTTGCTTTGCATGCAGCCACCCCAGGTTCCATCCCCAGCATCCCATATGGTCCTCCAGGAACCGCCAGGAGTAATTCCTGAGTGCAGGGCCAGGAGTAATTCCTGTGCATTGTTGGGTGTGACCCAAAAAGCAAAAATATTAAAAAAAGAAAAGAAAAGAAAGAAGGAAGGAAGGAAGGAAGGAAGGAAGGAAGGAAGGAAAGAAAGGAGGAAGGAAGAAAGGAAGGAAGGAAGGAAGGAAGGAAGGAAGGAAGGAAGGAAGAAAGAAAGAAAGAAAGAAAGAAAGAAAGAACAGTTAAGTTTTAACTTGCATTTCCCTAATAATCAGTGATGAACACATTTCATGTGCCTGTTAGTCATCTTTATGTTTCCTTTGAAGAAGTTTTTATTTCAATCTTCTGCTCATTTTCAACTGAGTTGTTCTATTTTAATTTTTTGTTGTGCCTGGGGAATATAAAGTAACAAAATAGGAGACTCACACCCAAGAATAGCCGAGATAAGTGTCAGGAGGTTCACTCTGTGGCTTGGATGCCAGCTGCACATGATAGGGGAAAAGGCAGCTCAGATAGAGAAGGGAGCACCAAGTAAGGAGTGCTGGGAGGGTCCTCCCAGGATGAGAGATGCATGCGGAAATCAGACTATAGACTGAACATGATTGCCACTCAATGACTCTTTTCCAAACCACAGCACCCAAAAGGAGAGAGAAAACAAAAGGGAATGCCCTGCCACAGCGGTGGGGTGGGATGGGGGGATGAGGGGGTGGGAGGGATACTGGGAGCACTGGAGGTAGAGAATGGGCACTGGTGGAGGGATGGATATTCAATCATTGTATAACTGAAACCTAAGCACAAAAAATTGTATGTCTACAACTGTACCTCATGGTGTTTCACTAATAAAAATAATTTAAAAAGTAAATAAATAAAGATGAAATGATCAAAAAAATTTTTTTTGTTGTGAACTTGTTTGATTTCTTCATGTACAGTGGATGTTAACCACTTTTCAATTTTAGTTAGTCCCATTTGCTTAAATTTATTTCTATTTCCCTTGTGGTTGTTTTGACATCTCTAACACTAATGTCATATATTGTTTTATTTTACATTATATGAATGCTATGGTTTGGGGCCTTTACAACCAGATAGTTGATCCATTTTGAATTTTTGTATATAGAATAATGGAGGAGTCCAGCTTATCCATATACTTTAATACTTGGTTCTGGGAAGACAGCACCTGAATAGAGATTCCAGACTCACCTTTTCAACACTTTTCAAAATGGCACAGTTACAGAAGTATAATTCCTGAACAAGGATGAAATGGAAGGAGAGCAGAGACTTCAGGGAGAAATGATGAGACTCAAGAGAGGGTAAGACGGGCTGGAGAGATAGCACAGTGGGTAGGGCATTTGCCTTGCACATGGCCAACCCGGGTTCAATTCCCAGCATCCCATATGGTCCCCCGAGCACCACCAGGAGTAATTCCTGAGTACAGAGCCAGGAGTAACCCCTTAGCATCTCCGGGTATGACCCAAAAAGCAAAAAAAAAAAAAAAAAAAAAAGAGAGAGAGAGAGAGAGAGAGAGAGAGAGCAAGAAAGGCTCTAAGCGAACCTGGTGTCTGAATCGTGAGTTTCGAAAGACAGTTCTTTAACTCCACACAGATAAGTTGCCATATACTTTTGAAGCTGGTGGGCCCCCACAGGTGACTTATGTGAGACAGAGAGAAGAGAGAGATGGTCACTTTCTCATGAGTTATATCTGCCACCCCAGATTAAGGAGGCTAGTACGATAAAGTCTGCAATGAACCCCTGCACTACGTGGGCCAGAGCCCTGCTGGCCTCACTAGGTAGCTGTTAAACCACACCTGATGTCAAATAGGTATGCTTGACAGAGGAGTTAATCCTCACCACCTGATATCTCTGGGAGCCTTGGACTCGGGCTCGTTTAAGGAATTGCATTTTGCAGAAAAAGGAAAGCCAGTCCTAGGCCTTACCCAGGTCTTCAGGGTCCTTGCCTTTCTCTTAGAAAAAAATTTCAGGAGAAGATGAGCAGTGAAGCAACAACAGACTTTATTTAGAGACTTTGAAGAAGGGGGAAGAGAGGGAGAGAGGGAAGGAGAGAGGGAGGGCGGAAGGGAAGGGGGAGAGAGAGGGAGAGGGAGAGAGGGAGGGAGAGAGGGAGGGAGGAAGGGAGGGGGGAGAGAGAGGGAGAGAGAGAGAGAGAGAGAGAGAGAGAGAGAGAGAGAGAGAGAGAGAGAGAATTCTCCTCTGGGACCAAACATAAAACCTCAATACCATCGTAACCTGATATTCCAACATGCTCAGTTTTATTAACTGAAGAATGAGAAGAAAAGGTTGGCAGCGCAGAGAAGCAACTGGTTTCTGGCCTCTTGGAGAAATGTGGTCAGAGAAACCCAGTCTATCCCTTTCAGGCCTCTTCTGATCTCTAATCTTGCTTTCAGCCCAAACTTCCCCTCCTCTCTGATTCCACTCCCTCCCCTGCCACTTTATTATTTTTGTAATCATTGCCTTTTTTTCTGCAATTCACTTCATTTTAAGTCTTTAGACATCAATAGCCTCTGGAACTCTGTGGTTTCTTGGAGGTATTGTACTGAGACAAAAGTCTGAAATACTTGCCCTGGTGTCAGTTTCAGTGAAAGTCCTCCTAACTCCATCAGGGCCTGCTTATCCTGTAATCCAGTCTGAATTTTATAAAACCGATACACAACTTTCACTGGTCCTGATTCCAAATAGGTCAGGCAGCTGATGTTCAGCTGATTAGAGGCTCCTACGGACTTTACAGATTCGGAGCCAATGGGGTGTCTTGTAACTTCAGAGCAAAGTCTTTCTGAACCAACAAAGGCTCCCAAAGAATGCTAGTCTTGGTGGAGCTTGAGGCAATTTAGAGATAATGAGCCTCTGTCAAAGGGAGAGGAAGACATCATTTACATGGCAAACCCCCTCTGCTGAGACATTTTTGGATACAGTGGAGCTTTCAGTCTTTCTATAAAAAGGAACTTGAATGAATTGCATTTCCAGGGGGAAAAGTGAAGCCCGGGATTTTATGGCAAAGCAGGATTTGTTTAGCAATAACCTTTTGGCCAGTTCAACATGGGAGTAAACTAGTGAAATCTTGCGTCATGATGCATCATGATGCCAGTTGTGACAGAAAACATCAAACGTCATCCTCTCAAGATTGCGTGTGTGCGCGCACACGTGTGTGCGCACAGTGCAGTGAATTCTCACTCTCTTCAGTAATTATTTCTGGACATATTATTTAGGCAAGATGATTCATAGTCTAGAAAACAAAAGGCATGTCATACCCCCTCCAGCTAAGTGGAATAGGGGTGCTTCTCAAATGCCCCAAGAGTTCATGACTTAGGGTGGTTCCAAGTTGCCCTCGGTGTGGACCATGTCATGTCCCCTGGTATCCCTGCTCCTAGCCATTTCTGGTGGCCTTATGCCTGGAGTTCAATCATAGAAGAGCCCTCCACCATCCCTTTCTAGTTGCTGACCATGTGTGGAGATCCCAGCAAATGATCTGTGGAGCCACAGGATGGCAGGAGCCTGCCTTCTGCATGACTACAGGGAGCAGAGGACCCTGGATGCCTAGTCCACTAGTCCACTGCCACCCACCGCCATGGACTGTGGCTTAAGCGAGATAAAAAATCTGATTGCTTTAGGCCACTTCACTGTGGAAGCCCTGTGCTTTGGATGTTAGGATGTTAGGAACAGTGACAAGAGCAAGGTCAGAGAGATGATGGGTTTGACGGGCTGTGTGTTTCTTGGAGGTTCAGCATCCACCTAGGCCAGTGGGGAAGAAACTGTTCACTAGGCCTGCCTGGAGGGTATCTCCATTTTTAATACCTGTGACTTTTCCCCTATCATCAAATCAATTCTTAGAATGAAGAAAATCTGATCCTTCAGTTGGCAAATCTGCATTCTTTAGGATCACGATATTGTCAAAACTTTGGTAACATTGCCCCGTCTCTATCCTCTGACCCCAGACGATACTCCTCACACCTTATTGGAAAAGCTCTCTAGGGTTAGAATTAGCCAAAGACCTAACATTTGAGGGGTGTCACAACCTTTCCATGGAAGAAGTCACCTCCTTAACATTGGAGGTGATAGAATTGGGCCCAGAAAGAAGCTTCAGAACATGTTTGTAGAGATGAGGGCTCCATTGCCTGGCAGGACAGGACTCATCCATACAGACTGTGCTGTGGGAATGTTCTCTGTGTCCTGTCACCTTCCTCTTCATCATACTAAAAACACCTCTCAATGCCACTTGTCAGCCATTTTTCTGTACATGTGATGCATGTTCCACAGTAATGCATGCTCCCCCTCCCCCTCCGACAAAAGCATGATTTTCCTGAACAACTGCTAAAGTAAAGTTTTATTTTACCCTAGACCTGCTCAACACAGACCTCTACATTGTCTACACTGTCTTTTCTATGTTTGCTCTTCAGCCTATGCCTGGGTAGCCAGTCCTCAAAAAATTTTTTTAATTAAAATTTCTTAATTTTATTTTGGTTACTTTTGCTAGTGTACAAAAAATACAGCATTTGTTTATGGGTTATTCAGCATTCTTCACAAACTTTCTTGTTAGTTCAAATATTTTAGGGGATTCCTTGAAATTTTATATAGAAAAGCATGCAATAACAAATAAAATGTGATTATATTCTTTTTTTTAATATTTGATTACATTTAATATTCAAACACCAAGCCCACCACCATTATACCTTCCCACCAACAAATTTGGGATGTTTCCATCCCAAGCCCCAACCCCTGTTCCAAAGCACAACCGAAATAATACATTTTGTATTCTCTGTTATGAAAAACCAGCAAAAATTCTACAAAAGTATCCATAGAGGAAACAGTGTGAAGATTGTTCTATTTTGACAGAAGCCATTAAGACATTCTTTAGGATATCAATAGCATGTTTATGATAACATATAACATGATAACATGTTAAAAGTTAATTGATATGAACTTTTGTATATATATCTGAAAATATGTATATATGCATAAATATATACATACAAATTTCCAGTCCTCAATTTAAGTCATTTCATGCTGATAAAGACCTTTTTTTCAATTTAAGATGTCCCTGTGATTATTTTGGATGCCTCTTTCATTTTAAGCATATACAGACTCCTTGGCCCAGGTTTACTGAAAACCATCCCAGCAACTGCGCACTGAACCTTCTCTGTTCCGCCTCTGGGCCAGCTCTGCACACCTATCTCCCCAGCTCTTCCTGACCCCAATGCTCCCCTTCTCCATCATAAGCAGCAATGAAAAGCAAGAGTATCGTATGCTGGAACTGTTCTTCTTGTTGCTACCAGTGTGCACCCTGGCCAAGTACCTTTGTGGGATCCTTTTTATAAGGAACTGCTTTGCTATTTGTTAAAATTCAACTCGAAATCACATCTCCTAGAAGGTGGCCTATTTTAGTCCTGAGCTTTGTTTGATTAACACTATAGTTTAACAAGAAAATCAAAACCATGAAAATATGGCTGTTTTGTTCCTTTTTGTATCTTGTGTGCTTGTGGAAGACGGTACAGCTTTGGGTTGCATCTCTGGGGGCGGGGGAGGGGGGCTATTTCAGGAGCAGGAAGTATGAAGCTGAGGAAGGGAAGTTACAGGGGGAGAGGGGATGCTTCTACTTTGAGCCATTCCACAAGAAGATCCTGAGCTCAAACTGGGGTGCAGGTGTTCAGAAATGAGATGGATTGGAAAAGGAACAGAGAGAGGAAACGGAAGGAAGTTAGTCCCCACTGTGGAGACCTGAAGCTCAATTTCTCTGGGAACTCTGGGAGACCAGGTGTAATATCCTACCTGGGGTATGTGAAGGGTTCCTTTCCATGCCCAGGAGTTCATATGCTTGGTGTAAAGTGCACTTGTCACATACATACACACACACACACACACACACACACACACACACACACTGTCCTCCCGTTGTTCATCGACTTGCTCAAGTGGGCCCAGTAACATCTCCATTGTGAGACTTGTTACTGTGCCAGGCTTTGCCGTGTGGGTGCAATACTCTCGGTAGCTTGCCAGGCTCTCCAAGAGGAGCGGAGGAATCGAACCCGGCTCGGCCGGGCCAGCTGCGTGCAAGACAAATGCCCTACCGCTGTGCTGTGCTATCACTCCAGCCCAAAGTGCACTTGAAGACAGAGCAATATCTTCTGCTCTGAAAGACTTTTAAGAAGAAAAGCAATGGTCTCTAATGTCCTCTTCAGAGAGTCAGGGACAACCAAATAACAATTCTTTGGACATTGCCTTTGGTTCTTACAACTCGTTCTTTCTACTTCTCTGTGCTTAGAACTTGGCAGTATGGGCCTGGTTGTTGTTGCATAGCATATAAGAATTCTTCCCCCATGTTGCCACCTTGTTCATGTGGGAACCTGTGAGCTCTTGACTGGCTGGCCTGCATTGAGGGTGCAACCATGTATCCTAGCAGCTTACAAGTCTCCACAGGCCAACCCAAAGCTCCTGAGGAAAGAGCAACTGTGTGATTCACACTTTCAGTTTCCTGGCACCTCTTGGGGAGTTTTATTTAGACATTAGAGGAAAACAGACCCACTGGTTTGAGGAAAGGGCCTTCACAGTTGAAGCTTGTGAAGAAGAGCTTCTCACTTGCCTGCTGCTCTAAACCAACACAGCTGGGTGTGACAAACAGGTCTCCCAACATGGTCCTCCTGTGTTCCTCTCAGAATGTCTACAACCGGACTCGCCAAGCATGTTACTTTGAGATATGGATTACACTGGGTTGAGGTCAATCAAAGCCAAGCCTGCTCACCAGGAGTCCTCACTGCTCTAAGCACTCAAAAGAACACAAATTGGGGATATTTGCCAAATTGAATATTTATCAGAAATAACCTATCAAAGAACCCCCTCCACGGGGGCACAGGCATGTAATGACAGGTCATTTGGTGACCATAGTTAGCCCCCTTCCTCTATCTTTGAAGCTGCAGGTAACAACCTTCCCTTCCTTAGCTCAGGGCACCCTTGTTTTGCCCCCATTTCATTCATTAGAACCCAATTTTGTGTCAATTGTCTACATGGATGTAATAAAATTCGTTCTTTACTCTTACTAACCTATCTGATGAGTTCTTGATTTCTTATTCAGGTTGAGAAGAAGGGAGAAATGTCTGCTCCACCCTGACAGTTGCAAAGGAATGAGAACTTTGGGGTGACTGCTGATCAGATCCCACAGTTTCCTGTGGGGAGCTCACTCTGAAACATGCCCTTGAGGCCTGAAGCGAAGCAGAGACCAATATGTCCATCAAGGCCACAGAGCTTGTCTCTTTCTCTCTCTGCTAACGTTCCAGATTAAATTAAGACGGGGACTTGTTTTTGTGCGGGCCCAGCTCAGGCCTCCCTCTGGTCATTACTAGTTGAGGCACATTATCTTTGTCCTTTGTGTGGCCTGATTTTGGGGATAGTGAGCCTGATGGATGGTGGGTGAGAAGGAGAGTTGGAAGCTGCATTAACCCGCAGGGTGTCAGGGACCATTGAGTACAGATACTCTTTCAGAGCTTCAAATGGACCCTCATGCACCTGTAGAGTGAGTTAAGCTCCAGGGAGCAATATGCTCCCCTCATCAAAAAAATCAGACCAGACCTGTGTCTTGAAAATCCTTGCTTACCTCAGGATAGAGTTGTTGGCTGCATTAGTGCCAGCTGCATAAATGCCACATAAAATATTGATGTTGTTTCAAATTGCCTATTAATGAGAACTGCCAGCTCCATGAAACCGTTTTACGTTAATGTAGATACCCAATTCCTGGCCTCTTTTCTCTCACGCTCTCCAGACCTCACACCAGCTTTCTTTCTTTTTTTTTACAGGAAGAGTATAGTTATTAATTAATTAATTTTATTTTAAATTTTATTAATAAATAAATTAATTAAAAATTATTAGTGAAACACCATGAGGTACAGTTGTAGACTTACAAATTTTTGTGCTTGGGTTTCAGTTATACAATGATTGAGTACCCATCCCTCCACCAGTGCCCATTCCCCACCTCCAATGCTCCCAGCATCCCTCCCACCCCCCCACCCCCCATCTCACCCCACTCCTGTGGCAGGGCATTCCCTTTTGTTCTCTCTCTCCAGACCTGATTTCTTAAGATAAACTCCAACTCACTGCCCGACTGGCCACAGGCCCTGCAATTTAGGGGGTGAGCTCCTTTCTCACCTTCTTGTCTGTATAAAGACCTTGAGTTGTCCATCACTGCGATCCTCTGCTCAGTGCCCATGAAGAAATCACTCAGAGGCTGAGAGTTTCTGAGTCTTCTTCCTTTCAGAAGCATTTGTGACTTTGGAGGCCTGAGGAAAAGCTATACTTCTGTGCAGTCAGAAGGGAATGTGTCTATCTGGAGCAGGTCAAGGATAGCAGCTGCATTTGACACAGCGTGGGGTCCTGGCCACCAGATGGTGAAGCCATTTGCATCCTTCCCTAGCATTTCCCCAACCATGCCTCTGCTGAATTCCTCTGTCAACTTTTTTTCAGAAAGGGTGACCGATGGGAAGGGTCAGGAGAAAGGGGCAATAGGACTAGAAGAGGAAAGGCAAACAAGAATGTAGAGAGGACTTAAAAGGAAAAGAAGAGAGATGAGGAGATTGAAGAAGGAGAGATGAAATTGCATTTCCCCCAGAGAACAGAACACTCCTTGCTTCTCCTCACTGCCCCGGTATTATTAGCTCCCAGAGAAATGTCACATCTGAAGTGGCTCCTCACATCTCCCATGGAACTTGGAATGGTACTCGGCCTGTCATCATCTAGGTGCTTAATAGTTGGTGAGCCAGAGAATTGGGACATGTTTCCAAGCCTCACCCTTGAATAAATATCATATTTAGTTGATAAAACTTTTCCACTTCCCTCTACTTTCTTTGCTTTCCTGAAGATTTTCTGAAGTTCCTGGCTATACATCATGATTCTCTTTTGACATTTTTTTTTTGGTGGGGAGAGGTACATTTGTTTATGACTAAGGGTTGCTTCTAGCTCTACATTCAGGTGTCACTCATGGTGATGCTCAGGGTACCACATGAAATGCTGAGATCAAACTCGGGTCAGCCATTTGCAAGGCAAATCCTGTACCTGCTGTACAGGGTTTTTTTTCCAATTCTTTTTTTCTTCTTTTTGAATGGGGTGTACCCCATGGTTCTCCTAGCTGACTTCTGATTCTGCACTCAGGGATCAATTCTGGTGGGGAATCTAGGGACCATGTGAAATGCTGGGAATTGAATTTTGATTGGCCATATACAAAGCCATATACAAGTGCTCTATCCCGTTCCTATCTCTTCAGCCCAAGACCTTGGAAATTTGATGGAAACAGGCATTTTGATGTGGATTGTTTTGCTTTATTTTGTTTCATTTTAGGGTGATACTGGGTGGTTCTCAAACTTAACTCCTGACTCAGTGTCCAGGGGTTACTTCTGGAGGTGCCAGGGGACCATATGCAGTGCCAAGAATTAAACTAGTGTTTTCTATATTCAAAGCAAGGGGTTTACCTCCTGTACTATCTTTCTCTGGGCTTGCATGAATATTTATATTGTGTAATTAGACATACTATATTTTAATCTATGTGTGTCATATGTGTGGTCTAACTATAAGCAGCATTCTATAATACTGTGAATATTGTGTAAATATTGTGTCAAAGCCAAAGTACGTTTAATGTTACCTCGTTACCTCAGACATGATCAGTCTCTCCTCCCAACTAGATCTGAGATCTTTTTTTTTTTTTTTTAGGTCTGAGATCTTGAACAATTGCCATATAATCAAACTGTGGTTTGGATATGATCCTTTATTCAACTCTAAAATGCCTCTGAATAATTTCACATAGTTAATGGCTCACAACAAGTAAATAGATAAATGCAGGCCTCACATAAATAATAAAGGTTAATTTAATAGGAACAAAATAGGAGAGTTTTTAAATGACTTTGGTTTGTAACTTACTGCCAAGTCCTTCATTTACTCCTACTTTCCCAGCTCTGTACTAAGACCAGATAATCGCTCGCTGAGAACAGGATGAAACTCTTACAAATACCCTTCAATTAATTGGCCTTGCAGAGATCTGTGTTCTGTCTCCTTGCTGATGCCATGTGCTGCTGCTGCTGTGGCATTGTTTTTACTGCACCCCCACACACCTGCACTCCTGGGGTACACTCTGCACAGTCTGTGCAGAGTGCTGGCTGATCTTTTTTGGGATCTTTTTTTTTCATCTTTAGTTCTCTACCATCATCACTCTGGAGGGTGAACCTACCTTTATATGTTAACTTAGAGATACATCTAATAGACTTCATTGAGAGTCCACATTGACTGTTAAGTCTGGGTTCCCTCCTTCTAATGTAGACACAGAGCATTCACCAACCTTTTTTGCAATATTATTTTAAAGGCCGATGTAATGGACCTACTTGGTGTAGGATATTTGGAATCCAGTAAGAACCCCTACATTGAATGACAGTTGTTTCTTTGTAGTATCTTCAAATCTTCAAGAAGCCTTCAAGGTCAAAGAAATGTATCTCTCTCTTTTTCTCTCTCTTTTGAGGGGAGGACCATACCTGGCAGTGCTCACGGATTACTCCTGGCTCTGTGCTCAGGAATCACTACTGGTGGGCTCAGGGAACCATATGGGGGGCAAGGAATTGAACCTGGGTTGACCCATGCAAGGTAAGAGCTCTAGCACCTGAAATGTATCTCTCTTTGGAAAATCACATTACAAAAAACCTAAAAGTGGGCAATTGGAAACATTCAATGAGGGTAACTGGAAGACTAGTTACCCTTCTAGATTATCTTTGAGAACAGCTTCTTCCTCAGGATGTGGCAAATGCTTGAGACTTTTCCTTCTTGGGGTGCTGCAGCAGCCATGTCTGCGGCCTGGCCCTTCATCACCAGCCTTGAGCATGCACTCAGCTTCCTTGTGGAGTCCTTTGCAAGTGTGTCTGAGCCTCACTCCTGGGAACCATTATTTCTGCTTCTCAAAGTGGCTCTACATAGTCCCTCAAGTGGGACTTGAGGTTTAAAGTGGGGCAAAGTAAGTGGAGACTTAGAACAAAATATCACTTGGTGAAGTGAATCCTCACTTCTTGTTTATTTTTAATACTGGATTTTTACAGATTCATTTTTATGTCAGAAAAATAGAGCTATTCATCCTTCTCTATGATAATAAAACTCATGTTCCCAAACAACTCTCTATATCTCTAGGCAAGACCCTGGATGGATGGATATTCTAGAGATTGAGATATTATTGAGATAAGTGCCTGCTTTGGGACTTCTGGGAAATCACTCATAGTAGAGCCTGCCTGTCATTTAGCCTCTTTCTAGACATTGGCGATCACTTCCCAAGTTTAAGCTCCATCCTGGATCAAGAGAACAATGACACTAAGAAAACAGAAGAGTTGCCTGGAAAATGGATGGAGCATCCACAGTATTAGACAAACTATCTCCTCCACCCTGAGGTACTCTTTTTCTGAGAAAAGTCAGTGTCCACAGTACTTAGGTCATACTTGCATGGGCTTCTACCTTACATATAGTTTTTGTGCCTCTCATCTTCTATTTAAATTCATCTTTTGAACAACAGAATTGCTATTTCAAATTTCATAGCTACAGATGAGCCCGGTTTATGACATTTTTCAACTTCCTGGTGATGAAAATAACAAGCACTCAGTGTAACTCTTGCCTTAAATTCTGAAATTTGATCATGTTATCATCCTACTAGTGATACTTTACACAGTATGTCCAACAATATCATGATATTGGCAGTGGCCCCAGCTCCCTGTAGCCAGGCTAACATATGGGGCAACAAACCACACTCAGTAGTGAACTAGGTTGAATTGATTTGGGGATATAGAATTTTGTGGGTCTTTTTACAGCCCATCATGTCTGTAAAATGCCTGTTTCTGTCTAAGATATTCAGTTCTTTACTATAAAATAGTCTCTGTATTAGATGTTTTTGCCCAACTCTAGGCATGCTTAAAAAAAGGAGACATGGCTATGGTGCTCAGTAGGCTATGTTTTATAATTCCTTTTTTGAGTTGTGAAAATCTGAGCCAAAAAGATAGTGTAGGAATAAGATACTTGCTGTGCATGTGGTACTTCCCAGTTCAACCCTCAGTACCACAAATAGTTCCCAGGGCCCCCTCAGGTGTTATTCCTGAGCATAGAGCCAGGAGTAAGCCCCAAGCACTGCCAAGTGTAACCCAACTCCACCCCAAATAAAAATAAACAAAAACCTCAAATTTAGATGAATGTATTGGACTGTAACTTTCCATTGTGATTCAAAGAAGATCTGCGTTTTTAAAACGTTTTCTACTACTTTCATTCACTTTGAATTTTTTCTCTACATTGACAGCCCTCAGTGAAGGTGACTTGAATGTTTTCAAGTTTGGGTCATATTTTCCCTTGGTTAGATTCAGAGTGTGCAAACATGGGTTTTTAGAGTTGGAAAGTAGTTTAAAGTTCATTGACTTCTCTCTCCATCTCCATTTACAAACAATTCCTGTCACATTAGAACTCTGCTCTTTCTTTTTTGTTTTCATGACCCCCCAATACTTCTTGTACATCGCCTGGAAAAATTTTCTGTGCAAGACATAACCCACATCCTCCCTTCTTTTTGGCCCACCCAGAAAGTTGAAGGCTTCCAGAAGTTTCCCTTTGGCTACAAAACTGAGAAAGACTGGCATTCAAGATACATCCCACACCTTGTATTTATACCTCCTCCCTACCCTTAGCAAGGGGACACTTATGACTATGAGCAATTGAGACCCTCCCCCATACCCAAGGGTGTGTAACTGTGCCTTGAGTTTGTGAGAGTGATGGGTGGAGAGGGGTGGTCGCAGAGAGCAGGGGTGGTAGCCAGCTCTTCAAAGAGGCACTCGGGGCAGTAGCCATCTTTCTTAAACACACAAGAAGGTGTCATGACTCTGGCTTACTGAAAATTCAGTTTCAAACAGGCCATGGTAAACCTTCCACTCTTGTAAAAATTCAGATAACTTCTATCCAGGCATACTCCCACATTCACAGCCTTAGACAAGGTCTTAGGGTCAGCCTTAGGCCTTAGGGTCAGCATTAGGCCTTAGGTTCAGCCAGATGTGAAACGAACACCTTACCCACTGTTCTATCCCTCCAGTCCCTAAACCTTTATTTTTAGCTGAAGTACCACATTTCACAAAATTGCTAAATGATAATTTTTCATGCATAAGACACCAAACTCTCCACCAGTTTGTTCCCTTCCCTCCACCATTGTGTCAGGATCCTCACTTCAAAGCCTGTCCCATCCTTGATAAACTCAGTTCTGTAGACAAGTTTTCAGGTTCTATTGCCTTTGGTCATTTGATATTCTCTTACCATGCTTCTTTACATCCCACATATGGAAGAAATCATTGTTTCTCCTTCTGGTTGGCTTCACTGAGCATTATACACACACACACACACACACACACACACACAATATATTAGATATAAACATATATATGTATATATAATTTGTGTGTGTACATATCATAGTTTCTTCAGCCAAACATCTGTTATTATATATGCAGGTTATTGTGAATATTGCAATGAACTTGCAGCACTGTTCACAATAGCCAAAATCTGGAAACAACCCAAGTGCCCTAGAACAAATGACCGGTTAAAAAAACTTTGGTACATCTACACAGTGGAATACTATGCAGCTCTCAGGAGAGATGAAGTCATGAACTTTGCTTATAAATGGATAGACATGGAGAGTATCTTGCTAAGCGAAATGGATCAGAAAGAGAGGGACAGGCATAGAAGGACTGCACTCATTTGTGGCATATAAAATAACATAACATGAGACTGACACCTAAGGACAGTAGATACATGGGAGAGATAAATTGCTCCACAGCTGAAAGCCTGCCTCATGAGTAAAGGGGAGAAGGCAGCTGGAATAGAAAAGGGATCACTAAGAAAAAGATGGCTGGAGGAATCGGTCAGGATGGGAGATGTGTGCAGAAAGTAGGTAAAGGAACAAACATGATAACCTCTCAGGGTCTGTATTGCAGACCATAATGCCCCAAAATTGAGAGAGTTTATGGGGAATCATGTCTGCCATGGAGGCAGGGGGAGGGTGGGAAAGCGGGGTATACCGGGGATATTGGTGGTGGGGAATGTGCACTGGTTTAGGGATGGGTATTTGATCATTGTGTGATTGTAACCCAAACATGAAGGCTTGTAACTATCTCACGGTGATTCAATAAAATTAAAATATATATATATATATATATATATATATATATGTATTGCAATGGACATAAGAATACAAAGGTCTTTTCATCAATCAAAACCACTAATTTTTATCTGGATTGAAAAAAAAATGTTGAGAGATGCCACCTCACCCTGTGCCAGGCTGACTTCACTTGGGAAGCTTGGAGGAGGGTGGGAGAGTCCCTTTGCCTGTCTCAACAGAACCCTGGCAGCTTCAAACTCCAGAACTCACTCACCACTATGCTCACAGCTGATCTTCACAGGCTCAGGATGAGAATGAATCCGCTGAAAAACTCAGGTATGCAGGTTTTGTAAGTGAAACCTCCAGGATCTCACAGACTGGGGAATGGACCCCCCTTTCCATCTCACGGTGCTTCCGTGCCTGACAGTCAGGCTTCTGGGTGCCGTATAAGTACAATAATGGCCATGACCCAGAGACTCATAAACAAATCTCAGAAGAGAGCAACATGCTTTAGAGATGCTTCTGGACCCCCAAATCACCATCCAGTTAAAAATCTAAATCTGGCTCTAGCACCTTCTTTAAAATTTTATAATTCCTGGAGTGCATCGTCACTTTTGCAGCCGTGCAATATCTCATACTTTATGCCACTGATATATCAAGAGTAGCACACCACATTTGATGAGGTGTAAAGTAGAAGGCAACCAATATTTAGAATATATATGTATGTATGTGTATATATATGTGTGTATATGTATATGTATACATATAAGAATATGTATACACGTATAATATATAGTATGCTAATATACATATTAGCACACAAGGACCAACCTGTTAGTGACCAACATGTTAGTTATACAGGGATTTAATGGCTTCCAGTGTGTTGCAACAATTTTCACACACACACTCCTCAAATAAAACCTTTTTGATCATTTTCAGTGGATTATTCATAATCCAGTAGATAAAGTAAGTAATACAAAATAAATTACTTAGCATCTGCCTTTGAGTCAGGCTGGGGTGGTGGTGGGAAAATTAAAAATAATGGTGGTGGGAAGGTATAATGGTGGTAGGATTGGTGTTGAAATATTGAATGTAATAAATTATTGTGAACAACTTTATAAAAATAAAATTATTTATTTATTTATAAAAATAAAATTTAATAATAAAATATGTTACCAGTGCTTCCAGAATCCTATCTCTGCCAGTCACTAGGCATCAGTTTTATATCATGGTTATATGATGTTATCACTTTGCCTGGTTTTGCTTCTTATGTAAATTTTACCATGAATTGCATCTCTCTCTCATGTTTATAAATGCATTAATTTATACCATTGTTTATATTTGTAGAGCATTTGTTCTGATGAAATTGTAGTGCTCTACTTGTGTACCACAATTTATTAGAAATTTGCTTTTAATGCATTCTGACTAGTGTGATTTTTCAGTCTGGATGAAACAAAACTGTTTATGTAGCCACCTCTTTAGAAATGGGAGTTCTCCATAAATTCTATTTCATCCAATAAGTATTTAGAAAGAATGTATCTCTCCTCCTTCATTAATTTGATTGGAGGTCACACCTGGTAATAAGAGTTCACTTCCGGCTCTATGTTTAAAGGTAAGTCTTGGTTGGGGTTCAGGGATTATATAGGATGCCAGGGAATGAACCCAGGTTGGCTACATGCAAGATAAGCATCTTATTTGCTGTGCTATTGCTCCAGTCCTGTCTTTTCTCTATTTTATCCAGAGATATTTGCAGTACGATTTAGACTGTGAATCATTTCCATCATGGTGTGTCCTGGTAAAGTCTGGATCAAGCCTTACAAGGTTGCATGTCCATAACTGGCAAGACCCAGAAATGTTTTGCGATGAACCAACTTCAATAACCTGGAACTAATAAGAGTTGCCTTGTCTTCTCCCAACTCCAAGGGTCAAGTAAGATAAAGCAGACATTACAAAATGGTTAGCCTGGTATGATAATACCTTTGTTGAAAAGATATATGTTTATTAGTGCTAGGCACAAACTTGTATCACTTGTCCTCCCATTGCTCATCGATTTGCTCGAGCGCACACCAGTAATGTCTCCATTCGTCCCTGTCACATGCTCGTGTAGCCCAATGGCATCTGCTCACTCCAGGAACACAAAGGGCATCAAATTATTTGTTTGAGGTCTTGATGAAGAAGTCCAACCATCTCGTAGGTGGGCAGTCATGCGTTCTTTTGACGTCCAGAGGAATCCAGTCATTAATGGCTCTAGTCCAGCAGTCATCTCCAAATCGCGTTTTGTGTCTGGCCCATCTAATTTTCGATGCCTTGGCAAACGAGGCAGCGTCCCTGATCCTCGATCCTCGACGGAGGTCGGATCTCTGGGTCCCTTCTCTCACTTGAGTGAAGCGTGATACTCCAAGCATAGCTCTTTCAATTCCTCTTTGGAAGACCCAAATAGTGTTCTCATCCTGTTTTCCTAGGGCCCAGGTCTCTGAGGCATATGTTAATGCAAGAAGAACAGTGGAATCGAATAGATGTGCCTGGAACTGGAGGTTCTTCTTCCTCTTAGCTATTTCGTCAACTCTCTTGAAGGCATTCCAAACTACTCTCTTCCTCTCGCACAGTTCTGGCACCAAGTTGTTCCTCGTGTTGAGTTCTTGACCCAGGTACACATAGCTGCTGCATTCAGAGATGTTCATTCTGTTGAGAGCAAATGGAACTTCAGGGACTAATTTATTTTTCATGAACATTGTCTTGGTGAGATTCAGCTGCAGTCCGACCTTTCCACACTCACGGTCGAAGTCAGCCAGCATTTTTGTCGCTTTGCTAATGTTTGGTGTTATTGGAAGGATGTCATCAGCGAAGTGGAGGTGGTGTAGTTGCCGACTGTCTATCTTCACTCCCATTTCTTCCCATTCCAGTCGTCACACGACATTCTCGAGGGTGGCACTGAAGAATTTTGGTGAAATGGTTATTACCCATTTAGGCACAAACTAAATGACAAAAACACCACAAGGAGTGGTGAGGTTATGGAGGGGTTCGTTTTCTTATTTTTACCTTTTTTTTAAGTCCTTATATACTTTACACAGAACATGCACATGTTTTAATAAGAAATGTCAAATATCAAGTCATATTTTTATAAATACCCTGATATCTGTAGATGACAGAACCAATAAATCTATTATAAATGACTTCATTGACTCATAAGACTGTGTGGTGTCTTAAAACTAGAGACTTCTATGTTGTAATTTAATTTGGCAAAATAGAGCAGAAATAGCCCCTGCTGAGCGATGAAAAGAACAACACTTTACAGTTCAGGCTGCCAAGAGATAAATAAATCTCTGTTCCTAGAGTCGCTGTTCTTAAACAAGCAGGTGTTTGTTGAACACAAGGATTGTGTGTCCGGGTGTGGCTCTGAGTCCCACTTTTCCGCCTTTTGTGTGGTCTAGGTGGATGCCTGTCCTTGGACATCACCACGATAAGGGGAAAAAGTAAGTTCTGCCAAGGAAAGCAATGAGTCAACAAGGTTTAAGCCTGGCATTAAAGGAAAAATGCCCCAGACAATCCATGGAAAACTACTTTAACCTTCAAATAAGATAGTGCAGAACAAAGGGTAATCAGCCTCTCTAGGTCCAGGCAAAGCCTTAGCCTCCTACTTGAAAAACTCAAGAGGAATCTGGAAACAGAGGAGATGAGTTGTTGTTTTTGTACTTTCTAAAGTAAGAACAGACCTTAAGTATGTATTTATACTTAAGGTCTGTTTTTAAATATAAAGAGTTTATTTGTTTCTGGAGACATAACTGGTGGTATTTAGGCCTGGTTCCAGGGTCTGTGCTCAGGATCACTCCTGAGAGTGCTCAGGGGACCATGTGTGGTGTGGTCGAACCTGTGTTTGTTGTGTGCAAGACAAGCTCCTTAACAGCTGTACCCCTGTACTATCTTACCGGCCCCAAAACTTTAAAATAAAGCTTTCATCTTCCCTTTTGCTTTTTCTTTGGGGAGTGGGAGTCTGGAGACTAAACACAAGCTTCATACAGACTATGCACATGCTCTATCCCTAAGATATATTCCAGGTCCTAGTTGCCCTCTTTGTAATCAGACAACTATTCTTATTATAAAAAGTTAAAAAATCTGTATCACTGTATCACTGTCATCCCATTGTTTGTCGATTTACTCGAGTAACATCTCTGTTCCTCCCAGTCCTGAGATTTTAGAAGCCTCTCCTTACTCATCTTTTCCAACAATTGGAGGCTCTTTCAGGGTCAGGGGAATGAGACCTGCTATCGTTACTGTTTTTGGCATATCGAATATGCCATGGGGAGCTTGCCAGGCTCTGCCTGTGCTAAAAAAAAATCTGAAGACACAAATATATAGAAGTAATTTTTTTCATTAATTAAAATAAATTTTCACAGAAGTACACATGTCAAATTTTGTACACATGTCACAAGTACACATGTCAAAGTTTGTAAAAGCATAGTAAGATCTGCAATCAAGTGTTTTTTTCTGTACTCAATGTTCTGATTTTGATCATTTTACTCTAGGGACATAAGGTGTAGCCATGAGGGGGAGCTGCAGGAACTATCTAAAAGTTCTCTACTCTATTTTTCCAAATTGCAGAGAGTAATAAATGAAAAATTTTAAAATATGAGAGAAGAAAAAGAAACCATTTTTTTAAAAAGTCCATAACATTGGTACACATTCTTAAAACATTTTATTCTATTTCTCTTTAATCTTTTATGCATGGTTAGAAATAGTGATGAAAACGAAAATATGCTATAAAAATTGCATTTCATAGGCTTAGCTTGAGAGAGACAAAATAACCAGGAAATGATCCTTGGTTCTGAGTGGACCCTGTAAGCGGAACCAGTTGCAGAAGTTGAGAATAGTTCCACTGTAGAACCATCATCATCCACCCACACTTACCACACATTCCACCCCAACCCAACTGCACTGCTGCTCCTCACATTGGGAATACAGGACAATGGCACCACCTGTTGGCTCCCCAAGGACTGCTTTGTGATCCACAAAGGGACCACGGGGGCCACAGAATTTAATAAGGAGCTATCTTCTCCTTCCTACTACTGCCAAAGAAGAGGAAGCTAGGAAATACAAAGGCAGATAATGTAGCCTGGAGATTAGTAAACATCAACCCCTCATGGCAAAAATAAAAAATTGCCTCTGTGAAAATCTTTACAGAGGAGTGGAGAAAAAAAATTAATCGAAAGAATGGGCATTAAATACTAATAGATCCGCACGGCAAAGCCTGGCAAGCTACCCTTGATTTATTCGATATGCCAAACACAGTAACAACAAGTCTCACAATGGAGACATTACTGGGCCCACTCAAGCAAATCGATGAACAATGGGAGGACAGTGCTATAGTGCTACAAATCAGGGCAAAATACAGTGCTATTCCAAAAGGGAACAAATTATACTATATTAGAATGAAACAAATGTGCAATCTTTTTTTAAAATTTTTATTAGTGAAACACCATGAGGTACAGTTGTAGACTTACAAATTTTTGTGCTTGGGTTTCAGTTATACAATGATCAAATACCCATCCCTTCACCAGTGCCCATTTTTCACCACCATGGATCCCAGTATCCCTCCCACACCCATCTCCCCCATCTCACCCTGTCTCTGTGGCAGGGCATTCCCTTTTGTTCTCTCTCTCCTTTTGGGTATTGTGGTCTGCAAAAGAGGCATTGAGTGGCAATCATGTTCGGTCCATAGTCTACTTTCAACATGCATCTCCCCTCCTGCGAGGATCCTCCAAACACCCTTTATTTGGTGCTCCCTTCTCTATCTAAGCTGCCCTTTCCCCTAGAATGCCCAGCTGGCCTCTAAGCCATGGAGTAATCCTCTTGGTACTGATCTCGGCTATTCTTGGGTATTAATCTCCTATTTTGATAGTTTATGTCCCCCAGATGAATGCAATCTTTTTATGTCTATCCCTCTCTTTCTGAGTCATTTCGCTTAGAATGATACTTTCCATGTAGTACCACTTGTATGTAAATTTCATGACTTCATCTTTTCTAACAGCTACATAGAATTCCATTGTGTAGATGTACCAAAGTTTCTTTAACCCGTCTTCTGTTCTTGGGCACTCAGGTTTTTTCCAGATTCTGGCTATTGTAAAGAGTGCTGCAATGAACAAACAAGTGCAGATGTCACTTTGACTATACATTTTTGCCTCTCTGGGATATATTCCCAGGAGTGGTATCGCTGGGTCAAATGGGAGCTCAATTTCTAATTTTTTGAGAATCGTCCATACTGTTTTCTAAAAGGGCCGAACCAGTCGGCATTCCCACCAACAGTGAAGGAGTGTCCCTTTCTTGCCACATCCACGCCAGCATCGGTTGCTTTTGTTCTTTTGGATGTGGGCCAGTCTCTGAGGTGTGAGCTGGTATCTCATTGTGGTTTTTTTTTTTTGTTTTTATTTTTTTTTTATTTTTTTTTATTTTTTTTTCCCCCTTTATTTTATTTTATTTTTTTTAAAGTTGTAGATTTACAATTTTTTGTGCTTTGGTTTCAATTATACAATGATCAGATACCCATCCCTCCACCAGTGCCCATTTTCCACCACCATGGATAATATCCCCCCCACCCCCATCCCCCCATCCCCCCGTCTCTGTGGCAGGGCAATCCCCTGTGTTCTCTCTCTCCTTTTGGGTGTTGTGGTCTGCAAAAGAGGCATTGAGTGGCAAACATGTTCAGTCCATAGTC
Source organism: Sorex fumeus (assembly GCF_029834395.1). Lineage (NCBI taxonomy): Eukaryota > Metazoa > Chordata > Mammalia > Eulipotyphla > Soricidae > Sorex > Sorex fumeus. The sequence continues at coordinate 62,424,717 of NW_026606063.1, read as the reverse complement.
TACTTTCGACATGCATCTCCCCTCCTGGGAGGATCCTCCAAACATCCTTTATTTGGTGCTCCCTTCTCTATCTGAATAGCCCTTTCCTCTAGGATACCCGGCTGGCCTCTAAGTTATGGAGTAATCCTCCTGGTGCTGATCTCAGCTATTCTTGGGTATTAATCTCATACTTTGTTACTTTATATCCCCCAGATGAATGCAATCTTTCTATGTCTATCCCTCTCTTTCTGACTCATTTCGCTTAGCATGATACTTTCCATATTGTACCACTTGTATGTAAATTTCATGACTTCATCTTTTCTAAGAGCTACATAGTACTCCATTGTGTAGATGTACCAAAGTTTCTTTAACCAGTCATCTGTTCTTGGGCATTCAGGTTTCTTCCAGTTTCTGGCTATTGTAAAGAGGGCTGCAATGAACAAACAAGTGCAGATGTCACTTCGACTATACATTTTTGCCTCTCTGGGATATATTCCCAGGAGTGGTATTGCTGGGTCAAATGGGAGCTCAATTTCTAATTTTTTGAGAATCGTCCATACTGTTTTCCAGAAGGGCTGAACCAGTCGACATTCCCACCAACAGTGAAGGAGTGTCCCTTTCTCGCCACATCCGTGCCAGCATCGGTTGCTTTTGTTCTTTTGAATGTGGGCCAGTCTCTGAGGTGTGAGATGGTATCTCATTGTGGTTTTGATCTGCATCTCCCTGATGATTAATGATGTAGAGCATTTTCTCATGTGCTTTTTTGCCATTCAGATTTCTTCTTTGAGAAAGTTTCTGTTCATTTCATTGCCCCATTTTTGGATGGGGTTGGATGTTTTCTTCTTGTGGAGTTTAACCAGTATTTTGTATATCCTGGATATCAACCCCTTGTCAGATGTGTATTCGGTGAATATCCTTTCCCATTCTGTAGACTGTCTTTGTATTTTGGTCACTGTTTCTTTGGAGGTGCAGAAGCTTCTTAGTTTAAGATAGTCCCATTTATCTATCTCTGTTTTCACTTGCTCGGCCAGTGGCGTGGCATCTTTGAAGATACCATTAGCTTCAATGTCATGGAGGGTTTTGCCAACTTTGTCTTCAATATACCTTATGGTTTCCGGTCTGATGTTGAGGTCTTTAATCCATTTTGATCTTACTTTTGTACATGGTGTTAGGCAGAGTTCTAAGCCCATTTTTTTGCATGTAGCCGTCCAGTTTTGCCAGCACAATTTGTTAAAGAGGCTTTCCTTACTCCACTTCACATTTCTTGCACTTTCATCAAAGATTAGATGATCATATAATTGAGGGGAGATGTCAGTGTATTCAACCCTGTTCCATTGGTCTGCAACTCTGCCTTTGTTCCAGTAGCAATCTTTTTCTTCAGTCTCTCAAATAGTATTTTCCATTTCTTTAAATTTGTTTTCTTTTTGGACCACACTTGGCTGTGCTCAGGGCTCACTCCTGACTCTGCTCAGGGATTGAATCTGGGTCAGCCACATGGAAGGCAAATAAATGCTTTGCCTGCTATACTATCTCTCCTGAACCTCAATTTCACTATTACTTTTGTGTGCGTGTGTGTGTGTTTCCACACCAGCATTGTTCAGGGTTATTCCTTGCTATGCACTCAGAAATTATTCCTGTTATGCTACGGGGACCATGTGGAGTGCCAAGGATTGAACCCGGTGGCCATGTGCAAGGCAACTATACTATCTATACTATCTCTCCACAACCCCTCTGTTTCATTTAAACTCATTATTCATCACAAATGTCTGAGTATGTATCCCCATTATATCTATGTTTATTTAGAAATTATATGTATGTGTTGTGTTTTTATATCAAAGTTCATAAGCAAATGAACACTGTTCTACCATTGTGCATTGATTTGCTCGAGTGGGCCCAGTAACATCTCCGTTTTGAGACTTGTTGTTATTGTGTTTGGCATATTGAATATGTCACAGGTAGCTTGCCAGGCTTTGCTGCTCGGGCGAGATACTCTTGGTAACTTGCCGGGTTCTCTGAGAGGGGCAGAGGAATCAAACCTGGCTCGGCTAGGCTGGCTGCGTGCAAGGCAAATGCCCTACTACTGTGCTATCGTTCCAAAACTTAAAATCCTATAAAAAGAGCATAGGGGTTAAGGTATTTGCCTTACCTGTGGCCTGTGTCAAACCTGATTTGCAACCCAGCACCACCTAAGTTCCTCCACTCACTGCCAGGAGTGATTGCTGAGCACAGCTTGTATGGCCCCAAACATACATACACAGAATTTTAAAGGTGATACAAAATTTAATTTAGTAGAAAAATAAAATATGAGAATGGACAACATTAAATGATGACAAACTCTTGGCTTTGAATTACAAAACTGAGATTATCAAATGAGGGAGGCGGGGAGTGATGTGGTAGACTAGAAATTATTAAGTCGTTGATGTAAGACGAGAATTTTGCTGGTGGTGAGGTATGGTAACTGCACATCATAAATGTTAATTTAAATGTTAATGCTACTGTTAACATGTTGCCCAAATTATTATAATAAAAACAGTTCTTTTAAGTGTGCTTTTATAAGAACTATTTCAATGATCACTTTTTGTTTTCGGTTATGTCCCAAAGATCTTTAATAATTCATCATGGTCTGTGCCGTTGGCATAAATAGTTTTGTAGTCATGGAGAAGAAATACAAGAAGAAATGAAGAAAGCAAAGGAGGAATGGAAGGAGGGAGGGAGAAAAGGAGCAAGGGAAAATGAAGTAAGAATTTTTAGATTTGTGTACACTGTTGGCAAAATAGCAAGTTAATTCAATTCTGTCTGCTTGTAGTGGTAAAATAAATATATAAAACTAGAAAATTAAAAAAAATTTAACTTGGCAATCTGATGTCTGTTTCTAGTGGAGAGCATCTTGAACCTTTTTTTTTTTTCAGTTAAACAAATTTATTCCCGAGTTGTGGATTCTGAACTAAAATGGGCTCAAATTGAAAGGGTTTTTTTTTTTTTATTAGTGAAACACCATGAGGTACAGTTGTAGATTTACAAATTTTTGTGCTTGGATCTCGGTCATACCACGATCAAATACCCATCCCTCCACCAGTGCCCATTTTCCACCACCAGGATAATATCCCTTCCCCCCATCCCCCCATCCCCCCCTGCCACTGTGGCAGGGCATTCCCTTTTGTTCTCTCTCTCCTTTTGGGTGTTGTGATCAGCAAAAGAGGCATTGAGTGGCAAACATGTTCAGTCCAGTCTACTTGCATCTTGAACCTTTTTAACCTTCCTCCACTGGCCACAGATGCAGACAAGGAAATGATCAGGTAGGTTTTCCGAGGGAGGTGTTACAGGCCTTCTCACATCCTTGCTAGAACTTTGTTATCCAAAGCTCACTCAACAGGAAGCTATTGCTAGAAAAGCAGATCACTTCCAGTTTCCAGTTTGCCAGTAAGGAGTGATTTTTTTCCATCCTAACAATCCTAACAATGAATACTAAATCACTGTTTCCGAAAACTGGAATGATTCAGGGGACTGTAGGAGCCTCAAGTACAATTGGAGGCACTTTCTGTTAGTTTATCTACCGAAGGTAGATAGATTTCAGCGGTGGGGTCTCTGATTTTGTTTGTTTGTTTGTTTTGAAGACAGGCCAGTAGCTAAATAAATTTGGAAATTTCTGCGCTAAAGGAAAAAACAACTCTTCTTATTTTAAAACATTTAAAATTTCTTTTTTGGGGTGTTTGCAGCCAAAGCTGGCAGTGCTCAGGCTCCCCCTGGCTCTGCACTCAGTTATCCCTCCTAGTGCTTGAGATATCATATGGACTGTTGAGAACTGAATCAAGTTTGGATGTATGCAAGATCAGTTCATTAAGGTCATTTGGCACTCTCCAGCCCATTAACAACTACATAGATTCCTCATTAAAGTGAAGTCTCAGGGTAGACTACTGCCCCCAAAATATTCATCCAGTCCTTGGCCTTTGTATCAGAGTGACTGGAGTGTCACTGGACACTTGCCTTGCTACACCAGGATTCAGAAGAAAACCTGACACAATACCCTTACTCTTATAGGCAGAAACCACACTACCTTTTTTTTTCATTCCTTTCTTGAAAGCCTTTTCTTTCTTTCTTTTTTTTTCCTTAAATTTTTATTAGTGAAACACCATGAGGTACAGTTGTAGACTTACACATTTTTGAGCTTGGGTTTCAGTTATACAATGATCGAATACCCATCCCTCCACCAGTGCCCATTATCCACCACCACCAGTCCCAGTATCCCTCCCATCCCCCTTCCCCCCATCCCACCCTACCACTGTGGCAGGGCATTCCCTTTTGTTACCTCTCTCCTTTTGAGTGCTGCGCTTTGCAAAAGAGACATGGAGTGGCAATCTTGTTCGGACTGTAGTCTACTCTCATCACGCATTTCCCATCCTGAGAGGAACCTCCCAACACTCTTTATTTGGTGCTCCCTTCTCTATCTGAGCTGCCTTTTCCCCTAGCGTGTGCGGCTGTCCTCAAAGCCATGCAGTAATCCTCCTGGTACTTATCTCGGCTATTCTTGGGTGTTAGTCTCCTATTTTGTTACTTTATGTTCCCCAGTAACGTCTCCATTGGAGACTTTTTTGTTACTGTGTTTGGCATATCGAATACTCTCGGTAGCTTGCCGGGCTCTCCGAGAGGGGCGGAGGAATCGAACTCGGGTCGGCCATGTTGGCCGCTTGTAAGGTGAACGCCCTACCGCTGTGTTATCGCTCTAGCATCTGTTCCCCAGATGAATGCAATCTTTCTATGTCTATCCCTCTCTTTCTGACTCATTTCACTTAGCATGTTAGACAAAGTCGGCAAAACCCTCCATGACATTGAAGCTAATGGTGACACCACACTGCCTTTTGCCTGTCACCTCCCTTTCACACCCAGCAATAGATTCCTGGCAGAGCCCTGAGCCAGCTCACCTTCTGCAGGGCTGCCTGTAGGGCTGCAGGGCTGGAGGGGGTGGAAGCCTGTGTGTAGGATCACATTGGTTTGTCCTTTCCACCTTGCCACAGGGAGCTTGGCTTTACTGGGTTATTCCCATCACAGTGCTCCCATTCCTTTTTGTTTATTTGTAACCCCTTTCTTTGTGCTCTGTTGACTTGTTTTTCTCTTCTCCTTAAAGTCCTTTGCATAGTTAACTCAGAGCAATGTCCTTTGTGTATGGGAACAAGAAGACAGTAAGTGCTATGCTTTTGTAATGTGGGAGTTAATTGACTCTCAGTGATATTTACCTCCTGGGCATGCACTCCCAAAGCAAGGTCCTGATGAGGGACTAGATGAATCCAGGTCAAGTGGTGAGCTATGTACTACACTGGCATCGAGATGGGCCTGGCCAAAGTGCCATAATACTTAATTATAAGTTAAGAGCTTGGTCATGGACAAATGCTGTCATGATCCAAAAAACAATAACTAGATTCGGACCCTGGTAGGGCTAGGAATGTTTAATCTGGCCTGAGGACTGTAGTCTGATTCTGGCAAGATGTTCCCCTACAAGCCGCAATGTATCTCTTACTATGTCCATACAAAATAACTAATAATAGGAAGTAGAAGTAAGGTATTAATTAAGATGTTAATTAAGTTATTGGACTAAGGAGAAGAGAAACACCCCCAGGTGGTGTTTCCATCCTTGAGCCTGAAGGGTAGTCAGGAAGGAAGGGCTTTCTTATGTTGATTTTGCTGCTGGACTGGGTGTAGTGTCTACCCCCGGTGCTGGGGGTAGATAGAGTTGGAGGAGATAGTAGAGAAAGAGCAGGGCAGCAAGATGGAGCATGGAGAGACTAGCAAGGGGGACAGAGGGAGAAGGATGTAGAAGAAGAATACATAAACTGGCACGTGAAGACAGAGAGCCCAGACTTCAAGATGGAGTGCGGAGAGATGAGCAGGAGAGACAGGAGATGGGAATGAGGGGCTGTGTGAGACTAGAATGGGGGACTCAGAGAGACTGGAACAGGCACGTGGGGAAAATGAAATAAATGGCAACTGATCAATCACCTGGCTTGGCACTCGTGTCCTCCTCCATCTGCCCCATGGCATGGGCTGCCTGGCTGGGGGAGCGGCCCGAGCCCCCCACACACACACAAACCCAGGTGGTGAGGGGGAGAGCCACCTGGGTATCCCTGGCTGCCCACGGAGATTATACACCTGTGAATGATTGAAGCTCTTTCTAAGGACAGGGCATTTTTTTATAGGAGGAAATTATGTGAAGAAAAGGTCACTGGTGAGACTTGCACATAGTCTGCCCTCTTGTTCAAATAAAGCTCCTAAAATACAGCCCGCCAGTTCAAAATACAGCTGATGCAAGTACCCCAATATTCTCATAAATGCATCTCTCCAGTTAGGTCTGATTATAACAACTATTTTCGATGCCATACTTAAAAGTAAAATTTGTTTCACAGCTTTCTTTTTTTCTTTTTCTTTTTATTAGTGAAAGAAACACCATGAGGTACAGTTATAGACTTACAAATTTTTGTGCTTGGGTTTCAGTTATACAATGATCAAGTACCCATTCCTCCACCAGTGCCCATTTTCCACCACCATGGGTCCCAGTATCCCTACCACCCCCCCATCCCTCCCATCCCACCTGCCTCTGTGGCAGGGCATTCCCTTTTGTTCTCTCTCTCCTTTTGGGTGTTATGGTTTGCAAAAGAGGGATTGAGTGGCAATCATGTTTGGTCTATAGTCTACTTTCAGCATGCTTCTCCCATCCTGGGAGGATCCTCCCAACACCCTTTATTTGGTGCTCCCTTCTCTATCTGAGCTCCCTTTTCCCCTAGCACGTCACAGCTTTCTTTTTAAAAAAGTTTTATTTCTTCATTTTTAGGACAATAAAGACAATAATCAGAGAATGATTTATTTTCTTTGGCTGGGGGGAGGGAGGGAGGTGCTTGGATTTCCCTAGATAGAACTCTAGATCCTTGCTGTCTAGCACGCAGCTGTCTGCTCAGCCACATTGGCATGGCCTTGAATGATGCATGCAAGAAGATCACCGTCCTGAAACTGCTACTCCAGAAGACTACTGACTCCTTGGTTTTTTTCTGAATTTTCTTTCATTGCTTTTTTTTTAAAATCTTTTCCTCTTCAGGAGTCAACTTGGCTGTCTTCCAAGGTACAGCCAGAGTGAGCTCAGACCATTTTTCACCAAATGGAAAGATAAAAAAGTGGACAACAAAATAACCTTTGAGAAAACACATGTTACTAAACCAAGATCTGGTTGCTCTCTACTCAAAGAACAATGCCAGAGAGAGAAAAGTTGGAGTGAGAAAAGCAAGTTTATTCCATTACTAGTGACCAGAGGAGATGGTCAACTTGTCCTCCAAACCATCGTTCTCTCAGTTGGAGTCTTGGAGTTTATAAAGGGCTGGTGGAGAATGTAGGCAGGAGGAGAAAATGCTCATGGGCTAGTGGGGATACAGGGGTGCCATCATGCTGTACAGATCTCAGTGGTTTGATGGAATTTTTGGTGTATGCTGATTTATTTATCTTTGTAAAGCTTAAATTAATGCCCCTTCTATGTATGTCAACCTTGGATGGTCTATGTGGCCCCATCAGGTACAGAGACTTCGTATTTATTCTTTTCCTCTACTCCACAAGTGGCTCTTGGTTTAGAATTAAGTTGAAAATTTTTTCAAAAGCATAGTTTCACATTTGGGAAAAGGCAGAAGCTAGTTGTGTATTGAACCTGAGAGGATAGTGAAAACCCTTTGAATTGATAGACATTTAGGGAAAAACTATTATAGTTTAGCTACGAGGTTACAGTATTATTGTTTTAAATCTATGGTATTGGTATATAAAGTCACAGAACCCAGGATAGCCCTCCCACCACCAAAATTCCCATGACCTTCACTACTGTCAATGTGTCATTTCTAGTCTGATTTTGATTTCTCCCCACTCTTACCCCAATTGTTTGGTAATAGTTTTATAACTCAAAACCAAGAGTTTGTCAATTCCCTTGTTTTTAGCTTATTTATCCCACAGATGACTGGGATAACCTGGAATTTGTTATTCTCCCTCTGGTTTATTTTCCTTAACTCAGTACCTCCCAATTCTATTCACAGAGTGAGCTGCATAATTTTTGTTTTGTTTTGTTTTGGGTTCTACCCAGCAATGCTCAGGGGTTACTCTTGACTATGCATTTAAGAATTACCCCTGGTGGTGCTCGAGGGACTATATGGGATGCTAGAGATCAAACCTGGTTGAAGCATGCAAGGAAGCATCCTACCCACTGTATTATTACTCTGGCTCTATAAATTGCATGATTTCATCTTTTCTTATAGCTGAATTCTAATATTCCATTACGTATATATGCGACAACTTCTTTATCCACTCATCTATCATTGAACGTTTGTGTTGTTTCCCTGTCTTGTACATCCTCTGCAATAAACATCACTTAATCACTTCACTTAACTTCCCGTTAGTCGTCGATTTGCTCGAGCGGGCGCCAGTAACGTCTCCATTTGTCCCTGTCGCGTGCTAGTGTAGCCAATGGCGTCTGTTCGCTCCGGGAACATGCAATAAACATAGGTGTGCATAATCTTTTTGAATAGATGTTTTTGTGTTTTGGAGGTAGGTTCCAAGAAGTGTAATTATTGGGTCGTATGGGATTTCTAGTCTTACCTTTTTTTTTTTTTTGAGGAATCACCAAACTGTTTTCTACAGAGATTGAACCAGAGGGAATTCTCAACAGTGAATGAGGATTCCTTTTTCATCATATTTCTGCCAACAATGGTTGTTTTCATTCTATTTTAATATATGCTTTCCTTACTGATGTGAGATGATACCTAATTGCTGTTTGATTTGTGTTTCCCTGATAATAAGTGACAATGAACAGTTTTTTCATATGCCTGCTGGCCATCCATATGTTTTCTTCAGAGAAATGTCTGTTCATACTGTCTTCCCGTTTTTGATGGAATTGTTGGTATTTTTATTGTTGAGCTATGTGAGTGCTTTTCATATATATGTATATATATCTTAGTCGTTATGAACCTTTTACCTGATTATTTTGTGCAAATACTTTCTCTAGGTAAGTAGATTATCTTTTTATTACTTTCTCTAGGTAAGTAGGTTATCTTTTTATTTTATTCAAGCTACTTTTGTCATAAAAAAAACTTAATTTGATGTTGTTTCATTTTTTTAATTTTTGTTTTTTGCTATCCTTGCTAATGGAATCGAAACATTGAGGACACTTCCAAGGTCCATTTCTTGGATAGTTATGCCTATGTATTTTATTTGATAGGAAAACGAGATAGCCAGATGCTAAACAAAACAAAACAAAAAAAGTTGGAATGATCTCACACAATTTACAAAAATTAATTAAAATGGATAAAAGACATCCAAATTAGACAAAAATTCATAAACTACATTTTGTAAAATACATAGGGCTCAAATGGAACACCAGGAATCTAACCCTGGTAGGGGTTTGTGCAAGACAGGTGCCTTATGTGCTGTAGTAGTGTTCGGACCCCTTTAATTTACTATTTGAAATAAAAAGATGCTAGTTGTGAATTTACACTGAATTTAATGTTTTCAAAATCATAATCTATACAAATTCATTCAATGAGATTAAATTTCTATGGTTAAGTAAATAAAAATGTGGAGAAACATCTTTGGAATATATGCCTAAATGTACAGATTGGTATGTCGGAAATTATTCACTGATTTACAGCTCTAGAAAGTTGCTTTGTGCTTACTGAGAATTTTATAGTTTTTCAATTCTTTCTGGGGGCAGTTTGGGCCATACCCAGCTGTTCAGAGGGCTGGATACACCTGTCTCCTTGCAGGATGAGGGAACTATGTGTAGCGTCAAGAATCAAACCATAGTTTGCACATGCAAGGTAAGTGCCTTAACCCCTGTACTGCCACTATGGCCCCTGGTTTAACATTCTTATGCCAAAATTACATTTTCTGATTAGAAACATTCTGACTCACTCATTTTTTAATTATTCTAGACCATTTCATAAAAAAAATATTTGTGAGATTGTCACAGTTAAATAACATTTGACTTTGGTAAACTAGTGTCAGAAATCTCAACTGAAAAAGTAGAAATTAGTCATGATCACTGACAGTCTGTTATCCTTGGGGTTGTGAACATTCTTTTCCTTTTCCTAACAGTGTTCTGGTCTTAGAGTTTGCTTGAAGTTTTCAAGAAGGGAAGAAGATGTCTATGAACAAGGCTCATCTAAGACAGGGCCTCCCTTTCAGCTTACAGGACTCACGGCCTGTTGGGGGACTCCTGCTATTCATCACAGGAGAGAGGTACTCGAGATTCAGCTTTCTGATCCCACTTCTTTGTAATTTATTGCTAGACAAAATTCTAACCCCATAATTTATTTTTACCTGCTAACCAACCTCATTATTCATCTGTACCTGTTAGCCATGAACAATTTCACATAAAAAAATGCCCAGATGGCTGGATAATGAACATTATCTGAGATACATGGTGTATCGTATAGCTACTTCTGCAATTAGGGATTGCATTTGTTTCTTTTTTTGTTCTGTTCAGGGGAACATTTGCTTTCTAGTCACAGTGTGAAGAACAAAAGAATCTCGTCAAGGGGTCAGAAAAAAGGTTTGTAGCTTTGTAAATAATTTGTCAATGGAAGTACAGGTGGCAAAGATATATTTTACCTCACTTAAATGCCTTGGAAATTGAGAACTCATGTGTGCAGGGGTTTTGAACTCTCCAGAGAGGGTGGGAGTGCAGGAGCATCTCATTTCCAAGGCCTGTTAGAGCAGAAAATGCAATCACTTTTTACACTCCATTTGCCAGGTAGGGTAGGGTAATTTTTAGTCCCCATCGCCTGCCTTCCTGCCACATTTGGCAAGGCATTCTTGAGTCCTTGACGTTTTCTTCTCTGCCCTGATGACAGGGGTTGACAATTGAAGAAGAGAATGTGGGTACTGAAGAGGCAGGGTACTTTCCTTGATGGAATGTATACAACTGGGTTCTATCCTGGTGCCCCATATGGATCCCAAGTACTGTCAGGAGTGATCCCTGACACAGAGCTAGAGTAAGTCAGGTGTTGCCCCAAAACAAAAAACAAACAAACAAAAACAACAATGAAAATAAAAATATGGAACCTAAGGTTGTCTGACACTTCTCTTTCTCTTTCTCCATTTTTCCTTTTATGCACTGTGGCTTGCAATACTGTTACTGAAAGGTGATCAGTTATGTCACTTATCATAAGGGAAATGCAAATCAAAATGACAATGAGATAATACTTCATAATGTACTTCATAACAGGGAGATTGGCACACTTCACAAAGAAAAGAAATAACCAGTGCTGGCAGGCAATATGGAGACACACAAACTCAGTTCTACTGCTGGTAGAATGCCCTTTGGTTCAGCCACTATGAAAAACAGCATAGTGACATCTCAAAAAAATAAGAATTGGGCTTTTATGTGGCCTAGCTATTCTACTTCATAGCATTATCCCCCAAAAAACCATTTTGAAAAGAATTGTATGCTCATTGCAGTGCTTTTTATAGTAGCCAAATTCCCTTATGTAAACAATTCAAGTGCACAATAACAGATGAATGGATTAAAAAACAAAAACAAAAACAAAACCTCTGGTTCACGCGTGCGTGCACACACATACACACACACACACAATGAGATACTATTTAGCTCTGGGAAATGGTGAAATTATGCCATTTATTGCTTCATGGATGGAACTAGATGGTATCATGCTGAATGAAGTCAGTCGGGGGCAGAGGGATAGATACAGAATGATGTTTCTTATATGTGAAATATAATAAGGGAACAACAATTGTCCAATGACAACAGAGCTGAGTCTGTCAGGTGGGAAGGGAATAGGGTGGGAAGGGAGCTTAAAACACTGTGGAGGGACGCTGACATCTGGTATGGGTGTGGTGTTAGAACATTGTACACCGAAAACTCTAAAATCAAGAGTATTGTAAATTATGGTGCCTATATGAAAGTGGAATAAATAAGAAATAATAACGATATATAAAATTTTAAAATAGGTTAAAAATTAACTCCCCCAAACAACCCAAATTTAAATCGGGAATGTTTGTGTGATGGAACATATTTTGCGTCTTTGCTTTGCTCTGGTTTTGCTGGAATGAAAGTGGCAGGTAGTGAAAAGAAAAACATCTCTAGAAGAGGCAGACCTGAGGCAGAGAGCTACTGAGTGGCTTGTTAGGCCCAGAAGAGGGGACCTGAGGCGGGATTGTTTGGGGATGGCAGATCTCCAGAGTGAGGTAGTGGTGCTGGTTGCGCAGCTTTGTGTCTACACAGAGAATAACTGCATCACACTCTTCTTTCAAGGCTGAATTGTATGGAGCCTCAATCTTGTGGGCATGGTTTGCAGAGCAGGATCCAACAGGCAGTTCATCTGCCAGGCCATGATGAAGCAATCAGAGCAAAGTAACTGTGAAAATTGGAATAGTACCGTCCTTTATTTGTATGATTAGCACAGCGGTAGGGCGTTCGCCTTACAAGCGGCCAACATGGCCGACCCGAGTTCGATTCCTCCGCCCCTCTCGGAGAGCCCGGCAAGCTACCGAGAGTATTCGATATGCCAAACACAGTAACAACAAAGTCTCCAATGGAGACGTTACTGGGCCTGCTTGAGCAATTCGACGATCAACGGGAGGGCCTTTACCTTTACCTTTACCTTTACCTTTAAAATGTTATTATTGAGACTCAGCAGTGAATCCCAGAAAACAGCAGCTGCCCGGAGACTTCTCCAGACCTGGTGCTGAGCCCTGGGGTACCTCAGATGGAGTAGGTGTCCTCTCTCCACCCACTCCAAATGAATCCCCGGTGGTCACAGACTTCCAGAAGAAAAGCCCAGGTATGCAGGAGCAGGGACTGAAGACCCCAAGCCACATGGTGGCGGCAGGGACTGTCTTCCCACCCCTTCGGGGTCCTGACTGTCTTGCCAATGAACTGCTTTCGGGCGATATTTAAGCACATCATGGCCTTGATCCAGAGACTCACAAATGTATCTCAAAATGTATTAACTCCCTACAGAGATGTCTCCGGACCCCAACCATTTATAATTTTAGAATTCCAGGAGCTCACGCCCTCTCATGATATTCATAATAAGTAATAGAAAATAAATTATCTAGCATCTGCCTGTGGCAGGCAGCTTTGATTGGTGGTGGGAAAATTCAAAATAATGGTGGTGGAAAGGTGTAATGATGTTGGGATTGGTGTTGAAATATTGAATGTAATCAATTAATGTGAATAACCTTATGAAAATAAAATTTAAAAATTAAAAATATTATTAACATTAATTATTATAATATTATCAATATTAAATATTATAATATTTTATAATAGAATGTTATGATATATTCATTATTGATCTTATGATATATTCATTATTTCATATTTTCATTATTTAAAATGAAAACTATTTTCCACTTATAATCTTTTAAAAAATTTCTAGGGTTTAGGAAGTTACAGTGGGGCTGGAGCGATAGCACAGAGAGTAGGGCTTGCACGTGGCCAACCCCACTGACCCGAGTTCGATTCCTCCGCCCCTCTTGGAAAGCCCCGTAAGCTACCAAGAGTATCTCACCTGCACAGCAGAGCCTGGCAAGCTCCCTGTGCCATAGAAAATATGCCAAAATTAGTAACAGCAAGTCTCACAATGGAGATGTTACTGGTGCCCGCTCGAGCAAAATTGATGAACAATGGGAGGACAGTGCTATAGTGCTACAGGAAGTTACAGTAATGTCAAATTTTATGGTATTGATATGCAAACAATGCCATTTTCACCAAAGTGCTGTGACCCACCACTGTTATCATTTTGGACCACATCTAGTTGTATGTCCAGGGCTAACTCCTGGCTCTGTGCTCAGGGACCATAACGGTCACTGTCACTGTCCTCCCATTGTTCATCGATTTTGCTCGAGTGGGCCCAGTAACGTCTCCATCAAGAGACTTGCTGTTACTGTGTTTGGCATATTGAATACATCACGAAGAGCTTGCAGGCTTTGCACTGCGGGCGAGATACTCTCAGTAGCTTGCCGGGCTCTCTGAGAGGGGCGGAGGAATCGAACCTGGCTCGGCGGGCCCCCAGGCGTGCAAGGCAAATGCCCTGCAGCTGTGCTATCGTTCCAGTCCAACCATAAGGGTACTAGGATTAAACTCCAATCTGCAGCATGCAAGGCAAGACCCCTACCCACTGTACTATCTCTCTGCTCCCCTGAGCAACCCCCAACTCCTAGCTCTGTCTTTATGTCTCCCCTAATCAGTCGGGTTCTGCCCCTGCTCTCTCACCTTTACCTGTAATTTGTTGCTTTGTCACAGAGTTACTTTCTTCTACAGAAATAGAAGGAAAAGAGAGTTTTGTTTTTAAGTCCTAGCTAATCTTTTGTTATGGAAGTATTTATGCCCCAAATTACATTACTGGCATCCATTTTTCAGAAAGTACTGTGTGAGTCTCAGTATAGGAACAGAAAAAGAAGGCTAATGACAGACAACCTTCTCAAAAGAAGTCAATGGATTAGGGGAGGGTATGTATACAAAAGTGTTTGTTCAAACTTATCAGGGGCTTGTGAAGATGAGGGAAATTCTGCTAATCGGACACATCAGAGGGATTCATCTTCCAGTTCACTTCACTTGTATCACTTGTCGTCCTTTTGTTCATCGATTTGCTCACAGGCCCCAGTAAGGTCTCCATTTGTCCCTGTCTCGTGATAGTATAGCTCATTAGCATATCGTGGGCTCTTTCAGGATCAGGGGAATGAGACCCATTATTGTTACTGTTTTTGACATATAGAATACGCCACAAGTAGCTTGCCAGGCTCTGCCATGCACCTTCCAGTTAGTACAAATAAATGTCAGAGGAACAAACAGTGACAAGATCAATGACTTGATGTAGACTCAGTTGTGGCACCAGCCTGTAAGGGCACAGGGCACAATGGTGAGTCTGTAAGCAGTTGTATCCTCTGTGAGGTCTGCTGGTTTGTGAGCAGCTGACACGTGCGTGAGATGAGAAAAGAATGACACTGGCTTTGGAGGTGCAGCAGCAGTTCACAAAGAAGAATGGGAACACGTCCCACACTTGAACAGCGGAATAGACAGAGCAATCTGAAAAATATGTGAGCAACCCATCATCAGAGCAAAAGCACTCTCTGGAGAGAGGAAATGAATCTGGACCTGAAGGCTTGGCTTATTTCAGGTCTGTCCTTAGTATGTGGCAAGCTCGGCTCCATGTTCTTCATACAGTTCATTTTATAGATCTGAAGAATCCTGAAATGGTCTTCAAATCAGTGGGAAGGTGGAGAGAGAGAGAGAGAAAGAGAGAGAGTGAGAGAGAGAGAGAGAGAGAGTATCAAGCCCTAGGAAAGCATGGAATTTATTTTATTTTATTTTATGCCTTACATTTTAAGACTTGTGTAAGGCTCAACTTCCCTTGCCTGCCTGGTATAAACTACACAATGCTTTGAGCTCCGTAAGGAAAAGTTTGCCTGTTTTTCTCATTTCCCAGCACAGTGCAGGACAGACCAAAGGCTCAATTGTTCACACCTACAGCATCTGGTAAAGTGTGAGACACATGACACATCTAGGTTTTCCCTTTTAACAATTCAACACTCCAGTGGTTTTAGCCTGTTTCTAGAGTTATTCATCCTTTATCACAAGGGATTTTAGAACACTTTATGACCCCACCCCCCTGATACTGTGACGCCCATTAGTGGTCACGCCTATTTCACAGACTTCCCCCACCCCCAGGAAATCACTCATGTATTTTCTGTCTCTGTGGATTTGCCTATTCTGGAAAGTTAATAAAATAAATAATTCTCTATATGGTCTCTTATGATAAACTTCCTTCATCTCAATAATATTTTCAAATTTCATCCATCTCCTGGAATGTGTCTATTACTAATAGTCCCCTATCTAGATAAACCACATAGTATTTAACTGTGAATCAATTTGGATCATTTCCCCTGTTGGTAGTAATTGAATATTCAGGTACAATTTTAAATTTAATTATTTTATTTAATTTTTGTGGGTCAAGAAATCTTTATTGACTGCCAGTCTCAAGTTGGAAAATGCAGGCTCATGTTTAAGTACTTTTTTAAATGTGGATATATGTCTTGATTTCTTTTAGATATACAGGCCTGTCACATTTACGTAAGGTCTGTACATCAAATATTTTAGGTAGACGGTTATTACACTTTTTATAGAGTACATTATAGCAAAACATAGTCTGATGTACACTGGAAAACCAAAAAATGCACTTGAAATGTAAATGATTGAATAATTTATAGGAGTGATCTGAACTCAACCCGGTGATATCTGTGATGCTTTTGTGTATTTGGAATTGAAAAACTATTTGAGGAGTGGAGATGTGTTGGAGAACAGTTTCCCCCAGTGGTGCCAAGACACATTGCACACCAGGTACAGGTAGATGTGGAACGAAGGATGATGGGTATGCTGAGAAAACACTCTCTGGGAGCAGCCAGTGACTGTTCACCTTATTGCCAAATATACACATATTTTATAGAGGGTCTCGGCTTTGCAGGAAGGTCCAATCACATCAACTATTAGCCTATTACCTTTCCAACTCTGCTTTTCCTCAGTCCAATCCCAATCAAGGCTTGATGCTGTGGTTAGGATGACTTGCTAATATGTGACAGTTTCTGTGTCTTGAGCTTATGTGACTAGAAGGTCCTGTGAGGCTCAAAGCTGGACACGTGGTGCTGCTGACACCCTGTTCTTGCCAATTTTGCCCAGATGCTCCCTTCTGCAGAGCCTCCCTTCTGGGCCACTTTGCAAGGTTGGGTCTTAACTGCTCCAGTGCCTGTAGCCATGCTCCACAGAGATGCTGAGTTTATGGTGTCTGCTTTTAACCTTTTGAGCTACTACCTGACTGTTAAGAGGCTGCACCATTTACACATTTTCATCACACAGAATGAGAATTCAAGTCACTTCTTCCTTGTCAATGGTCCAGACCCAGAGGTACTTGTACCTCTGAGGCTAAACCTTGAATTGCTAGGGGCCATGTGCAACCCAGGATCAGACCTAGGACAGACACTTACAAAGCATCTCTCTGACACATGGACTTCCTCCCAGACCTCTTGATGCAATTTTGATTTGCAATATCCTGATAGGTGATAATGTTTAGCATCATTTTTTTGGTGTGTGTGTTTGTTGATCATCTTATAGCTTCTTTGGAGGAACATTTAATTCAGATTCTTTGTCTAATATTTTGGAGGGGGTCACAGGTGGTAGTGCTGAGGGGTCATTCTTGGCACTAACTTTGCCTAACTTTAAAGGGGCCAATAAATATAAGGATAGAATTAGAGTTTCAGTGTGAACTTAACATGGTACAGACATTGATTTATAACAATTCAACCCTGGAGCTTATGTAATTATAAAATGCATGTTACTTGGATATATTATAAATAAATAAGGTGTGTTTAACTTCCAAATATTTGAGGATTATGTTAGGGAGTTTCTTCTATTGCTATTTGGTGATATTTCTGTGCTTAAAAAAACAACTGTTGAAGAGATAGCAAAGGGTCTCCCTCATATAATTCTGCCAATCTATCTTTCAATCAGAGTTTCAATCATTGTACATTTAATGTTTTAATAATGAGGTTGGATTTTTACCTGTGCTTAATAAAAATGTCTGTTGAAGAGATAGCAAAGGGTCTTCCTTATATAATTCTATCCGCCAACTCTTTCCGAGTTTTAATCATAATACAGCGGGTAGGGCGTTTGCCTTGCACGCGGCCAACATGGCCGACCCGAGTTCGATTCCTCCGCCCCTCTCGGAGAGCCCGGCAAGCTACCGAGAGTATTCGATATGCCAAACACAGTAACAACAACGTCTCCAATGGAGACGTTACTGGGCCCGCTCGAGCAAATCATAATACATTTAATGTTTTAATAATGAGGTTGGATTTGTAACTACCATCCTGTATCTCACAGAAAAGTGTGTCTAAAGAATATGTCTAGCTGAAAGTAGACTATGGACCAAACCTGATTGCCACTCAATGCCTCTTTTGCAACACCCAAAAGGAGAGAGAAAACAAAAGGGAATGCCCTGCCACAGAGGCAGGGTGGGATGGGGGGATGGGGGTGGGAGGGATACTGGGACCTGTGCTGGTGGAAAATGGGCACCAGTGGAGGGATGGGTATTTGATCATTGTATAATTGAAATCCAAGCACAAAAATTTGTAAGTCTATAACTGTACCTCATGGTGTTTCACTAATAAAAATTTAAAAATAAATAAATAAAATAAAGAATATGTCTAAAGCTAATTTTGCTCCTCTAATCCTTTAAAATTGTTTATGTTGCAATAGATTCAGATTTACAGAAAAATACAAATAACATCTTTTTACTTCTAATGTCTTCTTTTGTGTCAAATATTATAGGTGTGCTGTTTTATTTTATTTACATTAAATATTTTATCTTGGAAAGTTCATATAACATAAAATTTATCATATTAACAATTTTAAAGTCCATATTTCAGTGGGAATAAATACAATTACAATGTTATTCAGCAATCTCTGGAATTCATTTCATCAAAAACAAACCTAGAAACTCTAATGAGTTAATTTAATAACAACTCCCCATTTCTCCTTCCCTTAGCTGCACATACACTTTTAGTTATTTTATTTTTAGCTACATTTTAAATTGTTTTGACTACTTATTTATTTTTTATTGATTGTTCTTAGAATTGCCATACATATCTTCAATGAGCCACAATCTTTAGTTGCTACTGATTGAATTCTGATTAGTTTAGTATAATTCTAATTAGTATATAACAACTTTGTTTCAATATGAGTCCTTTTTCTCTTTCTTTTTTGTGCTTATATTATTATATGCATTAAACTTATGTTTATTATAAGCTTAGTGATGCAATGTTATGATTAGTGATTTAAACAATACTGCATTTATTAAAAAATAAAGTTTAGGTTTTTCAGTTTCTGATATAACCATCTTTCAGGTGAGAAAAGGACCCAATAGAGTCATTCTTCCCTGGCCTTCTTGGAACTGAAAACAGATTTTCTCTACCTAAATTTCTATTTCCCAACCTCCTGGAGGTCCATCTCCTCCCACAGCTGGGTAGGACACCCCTCACCTCTCCATCTGCTCCCCCCTGAGCTTCTGTATCCCAAATCCTCTTGTACTTCCATTTTTGAACCTGTGGAACCATCATCTTTCAGGTATGTCAACTTACAGGCGAGCCCTCGTAAGTCAATGATGGAGGTAAGAAATCATAGCATCTTAAATTGTAGCCAGAGGAGGAACAGGGCCAAAATCACCTTGAAAGTGGTCTCATAATCTACACGAGGCATAAAAATCACAAGAAATAGCAGTAACTGGGAGATAACAATCAGGGAAGGAAAAGAAGAGCACCGAGCCTAATCTGCAGATAGCTCACACAGGGGCAAATGATAAAGATTTCATTTCAGAACACAGCAGACACAATGGGGACGTCACTGAGAACCTACCAAGTTCAATGACTGAAGATAATAGCCCAGCAGGCTCCTGGCACTATCAGCCAGCCCCATAACCTCTCAGACAATGACTTTCGAGGTCCTATGTCTCCCATGAGCTGGTGTGAGGGGCTGGGGGTAGCTGTCTTGGACCTGATCCCCCAAGAATCAATGTATATGCTATGCCCCTGAGGTGTATTCTCAGGCATGTAAGGAAGAGGGAGAACCAGATGGACAAAGGGAGGAACTGATACTCTATGCTCACAACTGTGTCACCTGTTGTTGGAGGACTCTGCAACTGCAGGACCCTTATTAGGTCTCTCGGGTTGAGGAAATGCAGCAGAAGACAAGGTCTTTTTAAATATAAAATTGTATACATCCACTTTTCCCCCTATTTTGCCACATGAAGGCGCATTTGCCAAAGAGGATAGATCTTATTTTGTTTAACGTAGCTTGGCTTTTAGTTTGCAAATATATTGGAATATGGGGTAAGGTCTGTTTATAGTTTTGTGGCAAGTATTGGAAGCAATGTAAAAGATGGTGCTCAATCTTGGAAGGTTCTGGTCCATGTAGATGGGTACAGGTGGGAGCTGGTACAGGTAGCTAAGAAGCCAGTGCCTCTTGTTATGTGACTTGGTGTACTGGAGGGAGCTTCAGAATAATCATTAATACTAATATTGATTTTGTTGTTGTCATGATCTCAATGCAGACACTGAAGATCCTAGTGTTAGTCTTTGGTTCAAGCCAGGCAGCTTTCAGTGCTGCAACCAGAACTGAACCTAAAAAACTGAACTCAGTTGATACCTGGCCCTTGATGAAAGCCTAGACCAGCAATATTTGCACTGGTTCTCTTTGCATGTGGCTTGTAAGAGAACTTCATACACATTGTGTTGCTTTAAGTTCCTCAATGTATGGGATTTTACTAAAATTCAAACTAATATAACGAACACAGAAAAAAAATATGGCAGACTTTATGACATCAAACAATTTATATTTTAGGCCTGAAGAAACAATTGAGATGTTAATTAGAAAATATAATATCTGAGGAAAACAAACAAAGGGAAGAAAAATATGTCACTTAATCACTTAATCACTTAACTTCCCGTTAGTTGTCGATTTGCTAGAGAGGGCGCCAGTAACGTCTCCATTTGTCCCTGTTGTGTGCTAGTGTAGCCCAATGGCATCTGTTCGCTCTGGGAACATGAAGAGCCTCAAACCGATCATTCATGATCTTGATGAAGAAGTCTGACCATCTGGTAGGAGGGCGGCCATGCGGTCTTTTGACATCCCGTGGAATCCAGTCAGTAACAGCTCTAGTCCAGAGGTCGTCTTTATGTCTCATTACGTGACCAGCCCATCTGATTTTTGACGCCTTGGCAAATGAGACAGCGTCCCTGATTCTTGATCGTGACAGATGTTGGAACTCTGGATTCTTTCTCTCATTTGAGTGAAACGTGATATTCCAAGTATAGCTCTTTCTATTCTTCTTTGGGAGACCTGAATAGCATTCTCATCCTGTTTGCGTAGGGCCCAGGTCTCTGAGGCATATGTTAATGCAGGAAGAACAGTGGAATCAAAGAGATGTGCCCGGAGCCGGAGGTTTTTTGTTCTCTTAGCTATTTCTTCGACGTTCTTGAAGGCATTCCAAGCCGCTCTCTTCCTCCTGCGCAGCTCGGGTGCCAGGTCATTTATCATGTTGACTTCTCGACCTAGGTACACATAGCTGTTGCATTCGGAGATGGTCGTTCCATTGAGAGCGAATGGGGCATCAGGAACGAGGCTGTTTCTCATAAACATTGTTTGTACCTACAGAAAATCAGAGAAGACTTCCTGGAGAAAGTAATATTTTCATAGGCTTAGAACTCAAAGAGAATTTCAGCAAGCAGAGAGGTGGACTCTGCAAATAACATGTGTCCATTAAATTATGGGAGAAAGTCATAAAAAGAAGGGATTAGTAATCAGAGGAGTGTGAAAATAAGAACGTTCACATTGAATAAAAATCACAGTCAATGAATAGAAACTTAGATTTTGATTAAAATTGAGTATATGTCAAGCAAGACTTGAAAAGCATTTGCAAATCCCAGAATTTTGAAAACATACTAAACAAATTTCAAAATGTTAAAAAAAATCAAAAAGTAAGGGTAATACTTTAAATATAAATGATCTGTTTTTTTCCTCAAAAGCAGGCATATAATCTTATGTTTGATGTGGTTCTCGGTGACTTAGTGTCACTTTGTGTTGGTACCACCTCAGATACCAGCCAAATTTAGACACACTTAGTTCATAGACACAGAAGGGGAGCGCCAGCTCTATTTTGTTTTTAGAAGTTGTGCAATATATTTATTTAGATAACCAAAGGATCATTTGGAAGTCCTTCAATAAAGGAAGTTCCATCTTTGAAGAAGACACTACCAGCATCTATCTGTAGCGCTGTCCTCCCATTGTTCATCGATTTGCTCAAGCGGGCCCAGTAAAGTGTCCATTTTGACAATTGTTGTTACTGTGTTTGACATATCAGATACATCATGGGGAGCTTGCCAGGCTTTGCCGCTTGTGGGCAAGATGCTCTCAGTAGCTTGCCAGGCTCTCCGAGAGGGGCGGAGGAATCGAACCTGGGCTGACGGGGCTGCCCGCATGAAAGGCAAATGCCCTACCCACTGTGCTATCACTCCAGCTCAGCATCAGGCAGATAAAAAAAAAAGTTATCTTGTCTAAGGATATTTCACTGCATTTAGGGGTGATTTTACTATACATTAGGGTGACTTTAATGGTACTTTAAAATATTTTTTGAAAAATTTATCCCTGTGTTTCAAATCAGTATGTTAAAAATGGTTGACACTTTTCTATTGCTCTGAGGTGCATAGATATCACTTTATAAAGAGACATGAAAAAAACCCTTGACCTTTGTTCTGATGGTATCCTCATTCTGCTTTTTTTTTTTTAAATTAAGATACTTTAAGTCTGATAAAATGTTAAATGGGACATTTAAAACCACACTTCCCAGTCCTGTATTTGGATGAGGCCACCTGTAGTTATGTCCCAAAATCTGTGTGCAGAAATAGATTAATAGGTCACATCTCAGCCATGGCAGTGAAAACCTAGGTGCTGTTTTTCAATCTCCTGCTTTCCCTTCTGAAACAAGGATGAAGGTCTAGTGTGAAGATGGCAGAATAACGAATTTCCTAAGTCTTGATTCCTAAGGTGACTTTTGATAATGAAGAGATTTTGAGAGAGCAAGAAATAAGCTTTTAAGGGATAAACCATTGAGATGCTTAGAGTTACAGGACATGCAACAGAGAAATTACCTTCTGAAGAAGATCAAAGGATTGAGGAACGAAACTATTAACAGGAAACCTACATGGTCAAAAATGAATGGTTCGAATTTCCCCAGTGCTATTTGGCCCTTCTCAATGAGGTAATAGTCACATACACATGCGTTTCCTGCAGTTGTTAAGGTCTGACCTTTTTGGTATTTTTTTTTTTTTTTTGCTTTTTGGGTCACACCTGGCGATGCACAGGGGTCACTCCTGGCTCTGCACTCAGGAGTTACTCCTGGCGGTGCTCAGGGGACCATATGGAATGCTGGGAATCAAACCCGGGTTGGGTGCGTGCAAGGCAAACACCTACCTGCTGTGCTATCTCTCCAGCCCCAAGATCTGACCTTTTAAGTTGAATAGGTGACTAG
The DNA here is from genome assembly GCF_029834395.1 of Sorex fumeus. NCBI lineage: Eukaryota > Metazoa > Chordata > Mammalia > Eulipotyphla > Soricidae > Sorex > Sorex fumeus. The sequence continues at coordinate 62,401,627 of NW_026606063.1, read as the reverse complement.
TCCAAATACTGTTTTAGACCTGATTGAAAAGACAGATATACAACTATTTCAACACCCGTTTCTTCACCAGTGTACATTTCCCACTACTGATGTCCACTGTAACTGCGGGTGAAAAAAGATGATGAAACTTAAAAATAAATTTTAAAAGATATGACAGAACATCATTAAGTAGGCCCCATCTATTCAAGAGCCTTCACTTACAAAAATATTTTCAACAGTCAGTAAACACAAGGTCCTTTCTATTTTAATCTTGACTTATTCAGTATATTTTGTTCATTAGACTCCACAGCCTAAACCTGGAGTCTATAATGAGAATTTATTTTATATTCAAAGATTTTAACAATAGGTAAATACTGAGGAGGAAAACAATAGATGGTTTGCTTCTCAATAGAAAGTGAATAAATTAGTAAAATTGCTTTTGGCAGAGAAATGTTTAAATCTCTCTTATCTAGAAAAAACAACAACAGCTAAATTAAACATGGCTGGTCTTATTTTATTATTTATAGGATATTTGTCTTAAAGATGAGCCAGAGCAAAAGCACAGCGGGTAGGGCATTTCCTTGCATGTGACCAACCTGGGTTCGATTCCTCCGTCCCTCTTGGAGAGCCCAGAAAGCTACCGAGAGTATCTCGCCCACATGGCAGAGCCTAGCAAGCTCCTCGTGGTGTATTCAATATGCCAAAAACAGTAACAACAAGTCTCACAATGGAGATGTTACTGGTGCCCACTCGAGCAAATCAATGAACAAGGGGAGGACAGTGCTATCTACAGTGCTAGTCTTAAAGATTTGTGACATTTTCAGGCTTGTCTCTCCAACCTTGATTCAGCATTACCTTCACCTCTGCCTCTGGGGGAAGGAGAACTAGTAGTTTGTGTGTCCTATTAAGAAATTAATCACTGAGGAATGTGTTAAAGGCCCTCCCGTTGTTCGTCAATTTTCTCGAGCGGGCCCAGTAACATCTCCATTGGAGACTTTGTTGTTACTTTGTTTGGCATATCGAATATGGCATATCGAATACGTCATGGGGAGCTTGCCAGGTTCTGCCGTGCGGGCGAGATACTCTTGGTAGCTTGCCGGGCTCTCCGAGAGGGGCAGAGGAATCGAACTCGGGTCAGCCATGTTGGCCGCTTGTAAGGCAAATGCCCTACCCGCTGTGCTATCGCTCCAGCCCATGAGGAATGTGTTGGTAACAGGAATTAAATGCCTGCTTGCTCATCTTAGGAAATATTGTGAACCCATTTGTTAAGGCTAACAGATACATTATGAAAGTAAAATTGTCCACATTTCCTGCTTTACCTTTATTAACTTTGACATTCGCATGAAAATTGAATTCTGGTTTCCTGAGGGTTCAGCTGCTTCCACAGCTTCCTTCTTACCAGAAGGCTTAATCCTCTGTGGGTGACATGATAATCAGGTCTTCAGCAAGTAATTATGATGTCACAAGAAGGCAATTATCACCTCAGGTGAGAAAATAAACAGCCCACACAGATATCACTTGAAATCTTCATGATTATCTTAATGTGATTTTTTCTTTGTAAAGTTACATAAGAAAATTGTTGATCTTCTAGAAAAAACACCTACAAGACATGCAAACATGATAAAAGTTTGCAGTCTAGACCCTAAGCCTATATTAGAATTGGTGCCCTAAGTCCTTAATTCCCAGAATAGTTCTCCCCTTTCTGAAGTTGGCTGGGAATTACTGAAACCCTATGGAGATCCATCTGTTGAATCTAAATGCTGCTTTTTTGAAAGCAAAATGAGCAAAAATTTATCTAATTTGGATAGTATCATTAATAATGAAAGTATTTCATTGAAAAAAATTAGACAATGTCTATAAGCAGAAAAAAGGCAATACAAATGATTCTAGAATTCTATCATAACTGTACTGGTTCTCATTCTGTTTTGATTTTTGTTTTCTTCAGCATACTGGGGTGAGGATACATGTGTATGTGTATGGGTCATTGTATAAAAATTTAAACCACAAAATACAAACTAATTTGCAATTAGTGCATTCATTTTGCCCCATTTTCTGAAGGGTTTTGTGTTAAGATGTTACATATTAAGAAAAGGAAACCATTTAATCTTAGTATAAGAAATGCTCTAGTGGCTGAAGAGATAGTACATAGAATCAACACAGGTTTGTCTCTGGTACTCCATATGGTCCGCTAAACCTGCCAGTAGTGATCCATGAGTGCAGAGCTGGGAGTATGCCCTGAGTATCACTGGACAAGGATCCATAACAAAAATTTTAAAAAGGAGTGCTCCAAACAGGTTGTTTTTTACGGTGTCTAAAGATAAAATGTCAACTTGAATGTTAAGTACAGGTGGTGCCATTTTGCTGTCGACTGAGCATTTGATTCAAGACAGGCATGTCCAATAATGACCACACATCTAATGGGACAGACTAGAGAAAAGGACTGTTTAGTCCAAAAGCATTTGCACAGTACCAGTGACTTGAAACAGCACAGTCTCATCTGTAAAGTATCATTATCAGCTCCCTGTGAGCTCCTATGTTCCCTGAGTGTTCTTTTACAATAATCCTCAATCACAACTTCTCCTTTGAATGTGTTTCTCTATATCCTATATAGGTAGAAGATCATTCTCTATGTAGCACTGTCCTCCCACTGTTCATCGATTTGCTCGAGTGGGCACCAGTAACGTCTCCATTCTGAGACTTGTTACTGTTTTTGAAATATCGAATGCGTCATGGGTAGCTTGCCTGGCATTCTCTATGTAAAAATGTTAAAGTGCTTCTCTCTCCCAAACTATCTCCAGATACTCAAGAAGCAGTGTACGAAAGCAGAAAATTGTTCCTATAAGAACTTAACCTATGACTCTTTTAGATTGTTGTTTCACTCTGACAATCTGATGCTATATTATTTGGGAGAGGTGGTCCCAGTGACTTCCATGGCCAGGACTATATAGAATGCAAGGGATAAAGGCTTCCAAAGGAGCTAGAAAAATAGTTCAGTTTCAAAAGTGAGCAGCATTAAGGAAGATCTAAAAAATTGAAGGAAATATACTGTAGTTGTGTGCAATAAAATGACTCTCATAATGCTTTTTGAAGAATGTAAGGAAAGACGACTTACTTTTAATCACTTAACTTCCTGTTAGTCGTCGATTTGCTCGAGCGGGCGCCAATAACGTCTCCATTTGTCCCTGTTGCGTGCTAGTGTAGCCCAATGGCATCTGTTCACTCTGGAAACATGAAGAGCCTCAAACGATCATTCATGATCTTCACGAAGAAGTCTGACCATCTGGTAGGTGGGCGGCCATGTGGTCTTTTGACATCCTGTGGAATCCAGTCAGTAACAGCTCTAGTCCAGCGGTCGTCTTTAAATCTCATTACATGACCAGCCCATCTGATTTTTGACACCTTGGCAAATGAGACAGTGTCCCTGATTCTTGATCGTCGACGGATGTCGGAACTCCGGATTCTTTCTCTCATTTGAGTGAAACATGATATTCCAAGCATAGCTCTTTCAATTCTTCTTTGGGAGACCTGAATAGCGTTCTCATCCTGTTTGCGTAGGGCCCAGGTCTCTGAGGCATATGTTAATGCAGGAAGAACAGTGGAATCAAAGAGATGTGCCCAGAGCTGGAGGTTCTTCGTCCTCTTAACTATTTCTTTGACGTTCTTGTAGGCATTCCAAGCCGCTCTCTTCCTCCTGCACAGCTCAGGTGCCAGGTCATTTGTCATGTTGACTTCTCGACCTAGGTACACATAGCTGTTGCATTCAGAGATGGTCATTCTGTTGAGAGCGAATGTGGCATCAGGAACGAGGCTGTTTATCATAAACATTGTCTTCATAAGATTCAGCTGTAGTCCTACCTTTCCACACTCATGGTCAAAGTCGGCCAGCATTTGTGCCGCTTGGCTGATGTTTGGTGTTATTAAAACAATGTCATCAGCAAAGCGCAGGTGGTGTAGTTGCCGACCATCTATCTTCACTCCCATTCCTTCCCATTCCAGTTGTCCACCCATGATGTTCTTGAGGGTGGCACTGAGGAGTTTCGGTGAAATGGTATCACCCTGCCGAACCCCTCTCTTGACATCAATGATTACTTCTTTGTAGAATGGTGAGATCCTGGTAGTGAATCCGCAATACAGCTCACGGAGGATCTTGATGTATTGGGCTTGAATGCCCTGATTGGCTAGGGCTTCAATGACCGCTTCCGTCTCAACAGAATCAAAGGCCTTCTTTAAATCATTGAACGTTAAACAGAGCGGCATCTTGAACTCCCGAGAAACCTCAATGAGCTTGGTTATCGTGTGGATATGGTCAATGGTGCTGAATCCTTTGAGGAACCCGGCTTGCTCACATGGTTGTCCTTAATCTAGTGTTCTGCCAATCCTTTTTAGGATGACTCGAGTGAACAACTTGTAGATGACAGACAATAGGCAGATAGGGCGATAGTTGCCAATGTCATGGATGTCTCCCTTCTTGAACAGTAGTACGGTCCTGCTGGTTTTCCATTGGGACGGAACCTTGCATTCAGTCAGGTAGCGTGTGAAGAGCCGAGCCAGTGTATTGATGAGTACTGACAGCAGGTTCTTCAGGTGTTCAGGTCTGACCTTGTCTGGGCCGGGTGCTGTTCATTTCTTTACCGACCAAATGGCGTGTCGGATTTCGGAAGGGAGAACATTGGGAACGACATATCCATCCTGTGGGATTTGGTATGTCGGCAAGTGGACATGGCTATCGAAGAGATTTGAGTAGAAGTCATGGATAATCTTCTCCATTGCCGTTCTGGAGGATGTGATGGATCCATCAGGAGGTCGGAGGGCAGTCATCTTGGTCTTGTAGTTGGAAAAGGACAGGCGGGCATTATGAATACATTTCCCGGCTTCTGCCGCATCTACCAGCACTTCTGCTCTTCTCTCTTTGAGGTCTTCCTTGATCGCATCTCTGCACTGCTTTGCAAGCTCGGACGTTAGCTTGCGGTTGCCTGAGGCATGAGCCAAACCACGCTGGCGAATAAGCTCAAGAGTTTTCGAAGACAGGTGTTTTCTTTGTGGCTATCTCTCTCTTGGTGTTCCTCGCACATTCATGGAGGTGCTGTACCAGTCGATCGTATTCCTCATCAATGTTGTCAACAATGGCATCTTCCCATGTTGCCGCAATAGTGCCAAAGAGCTCCCAGTTGGTGGTCGTTCTGGGAGTTCTCTTTTTAAACTTTGCAGCCCTTTCTCCCCGCTCTGTGAAGTAGAATTTTGCACGAAGGAGACGGTGGTCCGATCCCATTCGGAATTTTGGGACAACAGCGACATCGGTCAGGCAAAACCGTCAATTGAATATGATGTGGTCTATTTCGTTGTGAAATCGTCCACCGGGAGACTCCCATGTCCAACGTTTAGATTCTGCCTTCTGGAACTGTGAGTTACCATGGATGGTCTTGGTCGACATGATGAACTCAGACAGTCTCTCACCCTGTTCGTTCCATTCTAGGCCATGGGTCCCGATGTGAAGTTCTTCAGCTGATCTTCTCAGTCCTATTTTGGCATTAAAATCACCCACAATGATCTTGTAGAAGGTGTGGTCTTCTTTATAGAACTTCTCCAGCTCCATGGAAAACTTCTCAATTTCCCTTTTTCTTACATTTCATCTCATTATGAAATGAGATGTTGGTGCGTAGACAACGAAGATAGAAACTGCCGGCAGTGAGCCACATCTATTCAAATGTAAACATCCTTTTGTAAATGTACTTTTAATATATCTTTAATTGCTGGACTCAAGTATTGATGAATTTGTGCCACATGGAAACTTGTCTTATAGAGAGATTTCTCCAACATTCCTTCAAAAACTAGAAACTGAGCTTCCATATGAACCCACAATACGTCTTCTGGGAATATATCCCGAGGGTGCAAAAAAGCACAGTAGAAATGACATCTGCTCCTATATGTTGATTGCAGCACTGTTCAAAAGAGCCAGAAACTGGAAACAACCAGAGTTCCCGAGAACAGACAACTGGTTAAAGAAACTTTGGAACACCTATACAATTGAATACTATGCAACCATTAGGATAAGTGGACGGACATGGAGAGTATCATGCTAAATGAAATGAGTCAGAAGGAGAAGGACAGACATGGAAGGACTGCACTGATTTGTGAAATATAAAATAACATAATATGAGACTGACACACAAAGACATTGGACACAAGGGCCAGGAAGATTGACCCATAGTGGGAAGCCTGTCTCATGAGCTGGGGAAGGCAGCTGGAATAGAGATCACTAAGACAATGACGGTTGGAGGAATCATTTAAGGATGGAATATGTGTGCTGAAAGTAGATAAAGGACCAAATGCGATAACCTCTCGGTATTTTTATTGCAAACCATAATGCCCAAAAGTGGAGAGACAGTATTGGGGAAATTGTCTGCCATGGAGGCAAGGGGAGGGTTGGAAAGGGGGGATATACTGGGGACATTGATGGTGGAGAATGCACTGGTGGAGGAATGGGTGTTTGATCATTGTATGATTGAAACTCAAACATGAAAGCTTGTAACCGTATCTCACAGTGATTCAATAAAAAAAATGTTACAAATGTCTACAAAGGGGCAATGTGGCACATAATAGTTCTTTTAGAACACATGTCACCTTTTCAATTGCTTCCACTATACTCTCGACTTCTGCAGAAATTTATTTTTTAATACATTTCCATCCCTCTCCCCCCTTAATCCACATGTTAGAACATCTAGGTGACTCTAGCAAGACTTCCCAAGTTTTTCTTTCATATATTTGTCAGCAGATAAGCAATCAGTTCAGGGCTAGTTGGTTATATCATATTACAAAAAAATTTAACCAAGTAAATTTAGAAATGTAATTTTTTTATTTTATTGAACCACCATGAGTTAGTTATAAGCTTTCATGTTTGGATCACAGTCACAAAATGATCATCCCTCCACTAGTGCACATTCCCCACCACCAATATCCCCGGTATACCCTCCCCCTTTCCCACCCTCCCTCTGCCTCCATGGCAAGCATGATTCCCCATAATCTCTCTCTACTTCTGGGCATTATGGTTTTCAATACTGACCCTGAGAGGTTATCATGTTTGGTCCTTTATCTACTTTCTGCACAAGTCTCCCATCCCAACTGATTCCTCCAGTCATCTTTTTATTAAGAAATGTAATTGCCACATTTTAATGGAACTTCAAAGAGTAACAAAAAGGGAAATATTTTTAAAGACAGGTTAAGAAAATCATAAATTGGGGCTGGAGCGATAGCACAGGGGATCGGGCATTTGCCTTTCATGCAGCCGACCCAGGTTCGATTACCAGCATCCCATATGGTCCCCCGAGCACTGCCAGGAGTAATTCCTGAGTGCATGATCCAGGAGTAACCCCTGAACATCGCTGGGTGTGACCCAAAAAGAAAAAAATCATAAATCAAAAGCCAGTACAAAAGAATTATTTCAGGCTTAGGCAATATGCCTATGGATATTGGAAGGACCTCACCAAGTAGATTACCCCATTGGTGCTGATAAGAAGTGATGTTTATCTTCAAAGTCAGCAAGAAGACAGTGGGGACTAGACAGTGCAGAAGCTGACATTCCCAGAGAAGGATAAAACAAAAATTAGATCAGGTGTCAAGTTTTGTTTGATAACTGGGCTTAGCAGAAGTGGTTGGATCTGTTTCTTTATCACCAGGGGCTCTGCCTTCCTCCAAATATAAGCTGTTATCTCTGGCTCCAAGGCTGTTTCTTACATGTCTGATTCTGCCTGCACAAAGAACAAGGGGAGAAAATCACTGTTTCGTTGTAAACAAAGACAGACCCCTAAATTTGTACATGACTCTTTTGTTCACATTTTGTCTGCAGGCACTTGTGGTTATACCCAACTGCAAGACAGCCTGAGAAATGGCACCTTTAGCTGCTGGCTAGGGGACCAACTGAAGCTTCGTTCCTGCAGAGGAGAAGGCAGCTGTCCAAGCTGCATCTCTCAGCTTTGGGAGGACTTTCCATGTCAGCTTCTCCACCCTGCTGTCCCCATTCTGTCCTTGTGTGAGGGTGAAATTGATGCCATGACAAGTTGCAGCTAACATTAAGTCTCAAGTAGGCCTCAGTTTCTGTTTCCCCGGAGCAGGACTTGTAGTTTCTGGTTGGGTGATTTGCCAAGATAAGGAATTGGGCAGTTGGCTCTGGTTGGTCATGAGGGGGTCACTGTATCTTCCTTAGAAACTGTTACTAACCATTGCCTAATTGCTGAACACCACTGTAATAGGGCCAATGCTAAAAATAGCCCAGTATATACATTGCTTCTTAATTCTGAACCCTATATAAAGTGCTTGTGATTTGGAGTCGGGGTTCTTGTCAAGACTCCCCTCTGTTGGATGAGACTTGGAACCTAGCGGGAGATAGCACTGGCTCGGGCTAGTAGTAAAGTTCCTTTTGTGTGGACTTGGGCTCTCCACAGTTGGGAACCTGAAACTTGGTCACAACTCTTGCTGACCTCACTTCTTCAGTGCCTATGCACTCAGCGTAAGTGCCCTCACACTAAGTAACTTCTCTCTCTTTTATATACAATGATTTCTTCCCTTAACTTCTATTTTGTCACTTATACCCTTAAATACAATTATAACTTTCTGTAAAGGTATTTACTGTAACTTATTATAGATGTGTCTGTTTTGATAACCCCTCAGTACTTAGTTGAGTGCTTAACCCTGAGATACACACCCAAAAGCCATGAGCTGCCTAAGCTCTTGGGTATATTAGGACTTCTGTGGAGCAAGAAACCTTGTAAGCAGCTGAGCCTAACTCTTTATACATGTTTATATGCATATTTTCCCTTCTTCTGTAGGTGACAGCTTTTGGATCAGTGAATACAAGCTCTTTGGTTTTAGGGCATTTATGCTACTAGTGGACTGTAATCATTTTAGTCTCGGGAATTATTTCTGGTGGTCAAACATTAAGAGGCTAATCCAATTATGTTTCTAGATGTGACAATATGTACCTGCCTGCATGACACTTGCCTCAGGCATTAGTAATTCATTTTTCAAAATAAATGAACTCTTGGGCAGACCTTTTTCACCTCGTTTGTATTGTGAACCATAAGGAAATTACTTTTCCTTTCCTATCATTCTTTAAAGAAATATAGACATACTTCACTTTGACTTTTCAAATCTCTAGTGAGAGCCTATTCTATTTTTCAAAGGTGAGTTTCTAGAATATTGGTATTTAGGCAAGACAGTCATGTGGAATAAAATCAGTGACAATAGCTTAATAATTCTCATTATAGTTTTAAGAGGAGTTACTTTGGAGAAATTAACCTAATGCACCTGAACCTCAACTTCCTTCCCTGTAAATGTTAATGGCAACATTTATTTTATTATTGGGGAACAGTTTTTCCCCAATGTGCCCAGACACATTGTGTACCGGGTTCAGGCAGATGTGGGGTGAAGGATGATGGGTGCGAGGAGAAGCCACTCCAGGAGACAGCTAATGGCCATTCACCTTATTGCCAAATACACATATATTTTATGGAGGGTCTCAGCTTAAGAGGATGGTCCAATCACAAAAAGTTTAGCATTACTAACCTATCACCTTTCCAACTCTGCTTTGCCCCGGTCTAATCCCAATTAAGGCTAGATGCTGCAATAAGGAATGACTCTTGAGGGGGAGATGACAATTATTAGGAGTTTGGGTGAGACTCAAGGCCAGATACCTGGTGCTTGTAAAATGCACCCAGACTCCCTACTGGGTGCTATGCAAGGACAGGTCTTATCTGCTATGCAGGGACAGATCTTATCTGCTCTGGCACCTGTTGCTGTGCTCCACATTTTATGGGTTAAATAAGATAAAGTTTGGACAACAAAAGCATAAATATAGCAATGGTCTTGATTTCTCCAATTACTACTCCTAATTATATGATATTGAATCTCCTTACTTTGTTCATGTCTTAATATCTTAAGGAAGCTCTTTAACTTGGGGAAGTTAGTTACCATTACAAAATTTAGCTTTGAGATTACACACTATTTATTTTAATCTAGGAATACTACTATTTATTCAGTCAGGGGTTAAGCTGACTGAAGCAGGCATGAACTCTACATTACTTTAAAAGAAATTTTTTTTGACTATTCGGGAGATAGACTATTATAAAGGTGTTCATGATTAGGTTTCAGTCATACAGTGATCCAACATTGTTCACCAGTGCACATTTCCCACCACCAATGTCTGCCATTTCCCTCCCACCAAGCCCCACCCCTTACCCCCAGCCTGCCTCCATGGTAGGCACTTTCCCCCCGCCCCCCCCCCCCCATATCTCCTTTTACTTTTGAACATTATGGTTTGTAATACAGGTACTAAGAGGTTATCATGTTTGTTCAGAGTGTTCAGTATTTTTATCGGGACAGTAAGGCTGAAGTAACTTTTTAACTGGTCGATAGCCTTGTTGATAGCTTTGGGCTGTGCATGCGAAGGCTGAGGCTTCTGGAAGTACAGGAAGGTGGCAGCGATAACTCATCCTGACATCAAGAAAGCCTGGGAGTTCAATCACAAAACACACATGCCCAAATTTTCAGCAGATTGTATCTCGATGAGGTCCATCCTAAGACAGTGGAGTCTGGACAGGGTCATGGTGGTGATTTTGTACTGTGGGAGCAAGTGGTTTCCAGGGCTCTTGAGCAAGCTCCAGGCTGACCTACCCCCATCCAATTTATCCTAGTCTGATTGGCCTTGTACAAGTCTGAGATTAAGTGCAGCTTTTAATCTCTTTCAAGATTTACTTATGGTTCTCTGAAGCAAGGTGAATAAATGAGCTTGTGTTGCTGAGCCAGAGGTGTTTTGTAAATATGGCTCCCACATACCTAACTTTTGGCTGTTTAATTTCTCAGGAAATTTCTTGGTCCTGAGTTGTTGGGGTCCAGCCAGAGGCACAGCAGCAATTTTGGGGTATCAGGAAGCCTTAAGGTACCATCAAGGCTGCTGATACACTCACCTCGTGGGTACAGGTTGACCTGCTGTTGGCACTAAACCCCCTGAGATAACACTTTAAGCTCACCTTGGTATTTGGATCTTCTGACATGGGTCTTCAGGATTCTGTTCCAGGAGGAGATGAGGGAAGGCCTTGGAATTTTTTTCTCCCTCTCTGGTCTGGAAGGGGGAAGGGTCCAGCAGGGATTTGTGCTCACCTGGTCTGCTGCTATCTGCTACTCCATATGGAGGATATATATCCTTTCCCCTTGGAGATGGTCCTCATCTTTGCCCAGCACCACAGGACTCCCCACCCTAGTTCATCCTCCATTCCTGCTTCCAGTTGGCTGTCCCATCTCTTAACCACACCTGTGAGCACATGCCACTTGCAGTCAGCATTTTCAGTCTACTCTCTTGCAATTCTTATCTGTACCTTTTGTGTGTTCAATTAGTGATGTACTCTCTCACCACGTGTGCTTGATTGCCATGAACGACTTCCCCACTCCAGTCTGCAGCCACTGCCAACAGATGCAAGAAGGAGGGAACAGGGCCACCAACCTGATTGGTGATAAGTTGCTGTTTATTCCAATCTCTGTCCTGCCATATATTCCATTCTCCCCGCGTGCCTATTCCAATATAACTGAGTGCCCCATTCTAGTCTCACATTGCCCCTCATTTCTGTCTCCTCCTGCCCCTCGTATTAGTCTCTCCGCTGGCTCTCTCTGTCTTAGTCAAGAGCCCAACCTCCAAGGCTGGGGGTAGCAACTACACCTAGGTGAGATAGCACAATCAACACATGCATAGCCCTTCCTTCCAGGGAAGCTCTTCTAAGACAAAGATCTCCTCCTGCTAGAAGACTCACTCAAGGGTTGAATTTCATCGAAGGACATACTTCTCCTTTCCTTAGTCCATTAACAATCATCTTAGATTTACTTAATAATCTTTCTAGTCATTTTGTATGGTCACAGTAAGAGATATACTAAGCTTATAGGGTGACTCTCCTGTGGACATCTTGCTATAGATCCCAGACTGCAGCCCTTGGGCCAGATTAGTACTTCCTAATCCCTGCAGGGTCTTTGTCCAGTCACTTCTTTTTGGGTCATGACAGAATTTGTCCAAGACTGTGCTCTTAACTTATTATAAGTTTTATGGCATTTGTCCTGTCCTGCTTTGATGCCAGGGTAGCTTACAGGTTGCTGTGGTCCATCCAGTCCCTTCCTTCATCGGGACCCTGCTTTTGGGGTGCTAGGAACTAAGGGCAATTGAGGCTTAAGTCAAGTAAATATGACAGTTGCCCAGGAGTAAATATTATTCAGAGTCAATTAACTCTCAAGTTACAAAAGCGTAATATTAATTGTCTTCCTGTGTCTATACAAAAAGGACATTGCTGTAAAGCAAACTATGCAAAGGACATAAAGGAAAGAAAAAAGGAATATTTCACTTACAGTTACAAAATCCGGAGTCCTTAGAAGGCTCTGACCTTACAAGTCAAAGGGTCTGATTTGGGAGTATAGGTGATTTACAGATAGGGGAAGAAGAGCACAGAGGAGAGGTTATAGATAAACACAGAGGAATAAGAGTGTCTCCTGAGCACTGTGATGTATGTAACCCAATAAATCTAAGCTCCCTGAGGCATGGGAGAAAGGACAAACCAATTTTATCCTACACCTTTCTCCATTTTGTGTTAATGAATCCACTATAATCATGCAGAGGAAATCTTTCCAAAACCCAGAAGCTATGTGAAAAGTAATATATGTTATTATATAACATTTTTAGAACAAAGATCTTTATAAGATGGAAACACTGAAGGCAAAAAAAAAGGAAAAGCATTAACTGGGAGGTATATGTGCAATTTATATCTCAGATAATGGTTAATATCTCTATCTTAAAGGGTTTTTAGATAATGAGGTCATCAACAACTCTAGGGAACAGTGGGCCTGCAAGGAGAAATGCAAATACAAAATATGGTGTTACCAAGCCCCGCTTATCAGATTGGCAAAAACCCAAAATTGAGTATTATACTCTGAGGACAGAGCTGTAGAAAAACAAATATATTCATGCATGGCTTATGGAAACAAAATCTCACATTGGCAATATCTAATAAAATTCCCTCACGTTTGCTCTTTGACCTAGTAATGATAATTTCAAAAATCAATTTTAAAAATATGCTGATAAAATTGAAGAAACACACAAAGTGTCAAAACAACTCTGTTAGTTGAGAGCCATTGGGGGTCTGTCAAAAGAGGTCTGGTCTCTCAAAAGGAATGGTGAGGATAGATATCTCTACATGAGATGCTGAGGTCTCTGGGATAGTATTAAATGAGAGAAGCAGGCTTAGTAAAGTATGATATGCTTCTATTGATTTAAAAAGGGAATACATATATATAGTTTTAATAAAATGGAAGGATCAATCATATGTATTCATGATTCTGAGAAATGTGTCATTAGGTGATTTTATTATCATATATACATTGTGCATAATTACATAGATCTTGAAGGCAAGGCCTATTACACCCAATGGGAACTTCAGGTTTCTAGATATCTTTCACTGGCTGCAATGTTATTGAGCAAACCATGATGATGATAAATTGCCTTGCTTTAGGATGACATAAGAAAAGTAGAGAAGCTAGACTTTTCCCAAACCCCCTGTGAAAGAGAGATACATATTTATAACAAAAGTCAAAGAAGTTTGTAATAAAGTTTTATATTTTTTCAAATTTTTAAAACTTTTTAATGAATCACTGTGAGGTACATTTACAGACTTACAAATTTTTGTGCATATGTTTCAGTCATACAATGATCGAGTACCCATCCATCCACCAATGCCCACTCTCCACCACCAATGATCCCAATATCCCTCCCACCCACCCCCGCCTCCCCTCCCACCCCGCCACTTTTATATTTTTTCTTAAAACAAAGTAAAGAGGCTTATTTCTAGGATCCTTTTAATGCCTGGTTTTAATAGATCTTTCTTAATTTATTAGAGATAGCCTACAAGGTACTTAACAAAGCAAACTTTGTTTCAAAAGTATTTCAGTATGATTGAGAAACAACATAGAGTTAGAAATCCTAGCTTCTGGGACACCATCCAGCTTTCATTAGGCAAAATCTATGCTAGTGCTGATGTTGGACTTTGATCTGCCCATATATCCATGAATATGGCTCAATCTTTTAGCTTTTACTCCTACCCTAGCCTGTGACCACTCTCACTTCTATAAAACCCAGAGGAGCCCTGCCAAGTTCAGGGGACTGGGTCAAAAGAAAAACTGAATTGGGCTTTTAGCTGAGACATTTGTTGCAGTCCAGAAGAGGTGGGTTTGTGAGGTAGAATGCAAAGATATGAATTCCTTTATAATTCCTTGCAATTCTAAAAATAAGGCTGAAATCCATGCTCGAGTTGTGCCAGAGCTACAGGCATCTTCTAGATTAGACTGTTATGCAGACAGAACTCTTTATAGTACTAATTTGCAATTAAACTACATTTGCATGGAGTAAAATTTTAACTTTGATGCATTGATGTACGAAAAGGATCCATAATGTTGTGCTATGCACTGTGCCCAGAATTCTCCCCTTTAAAATGATCTGTGCAAGTCTCACATTTGAGAAGTTCCAGCAGGGGCTGAGAAAACTCAAGCAGGCTTTGATTTCAGCAAAGATTTCTCAGGATCTATATATGACACATGATTGAGAAACTGCCATTGGAGAATCCCCTCCAGACCCGTTTGGAAGCAAGAAAAGCCATCCTCAAGCACTGGTTCAATTGTTCAGTGACCCAGGATACCCTCAATGAGACAGAGAGAAAGTTGGAGGCAGCATTACTTTATTTCCAAGTATGGCAATGTCATTTGCACCAGGCGCAGTAAACTAGGTGTGACTGGCCATATACTTTTTGGAAATGATTGAGTTCTTTTTAGTTTGGCTCTTTTAGAGCCTGAATTAAAGCAGATGGAAAAAGAAAGCTGTCAGTGGAAATTTGAAGAGCTAGGTGTGGGGCTGAGGGCCTACTGGCCATCTTACCTGGCTCTCAAATATTTACAGTGCTTGATACTGCTTCCTCTCAAGGGACAATGACAGTCAAATTGGGATTTGATGGAATGAAGGTGCCACGGAGGCAGGCAGAAATCTCAAGAAGTGTGTTAGGAAATGCACCTTTGCAACTGCACAGCAAGCTCGAAAAGGAGAGACCCTGGCAACTGGTGCTTTTACAGAGGAAGGAAGCCCCTGGGAGTGGGAAGGACACTTGGGTATGGGTAGTAGAAATGTTTTTACGTTTGGTGCACTTGACATATATTCAAAAGTACCTCCAGGCTATTTCCGGAAGACCATTCATTCAATGTGCTGCCAAATGTTCTTTCCCAGCGATTTGGTATCTGTTGAAAAAAGTCTATGTTACATGTTTCTCCTGCTTCTGTTTTTGCTGCTTTTCAATCTTTTTCTTATTCCTCATCTGCAGTCTTCCCAGGGAAAAAACTCAGGGTAACTTAAGAACAACACACAAACAAGAACTAATAATAATAATAATAATAAAATAATAATAATAATAATATTCAATCCTAAGGACAAATTTGCAGAAGGATGAACTCCAAAGCCAACTCTTTTGTTTACCAGGACCAAGTCCTCCAGAGCTTTGTTTCAACAGACTTTTGTAGGCTTAACAGCATAAGAGAAGCTCATCCCTAAGCCTGGATTTTGTAGCAAATTAGAGATGAGTATTTTAAAAGTCTTGTTTATAAAGAAGGAGAAAATAAGATGAAAAAGATACAACTTAGATGTATGTGATTAAGTTAGAATATTTGAAAGTGATGCCAAAATAGTTTCTTTAGAGTTTCTGATGGAAAACACAGCCGGATGAAGTGGAAGGAATGAGAGTATTTGGCACTTGCAGACCTGGGTTCAGTGCCTAGCTGGCCTCCTAGCAAAGAGAATTTGCAAGTTGACTTTGCAAGTCATAAGTGCTTCCAAGCTCTAGCACTAAATCAGTCTTTTTGCTGAGAAATCTCAGTTTTGTTTAATGGACATTTACTCAGAGAACTAAAATGTGGACAAAAAGTCCACCAATTGCTACTGGGACATCATGACTTCTAATCCCTTTGGTAGAGGGAGATACTTAGTTTTATTTCCTACCAGTTAAATTATAGATTCATGCTGAGACCAGCAACTCAAACTGCTTCAACACCCTGAACTTCTTCCTTGCTACCCTCTATTCCATATTTGTAGCTCTCTTCTCTCATGGACAAATCCTAGAAAATTTTTCTATGTATCCACATGCTCTAATCTATGAAATACTGAAAATACTCAGGAATATCACAACACCTCCACTGTCAACAAAATGACAGGATCAAGTTCCTTGGAAACAATGTTTTGCTCATAGAATAAATGTCAAGGAGTATGTATGCCTGTGCTTTTGCTTGTGTACATGTATGTTTGTAGTGTTATGTTCACGTTACTTCAGCTAATTCTTTTAATTCTTACATTAATCTTGTGCTTTTTATGTTTCCAACTTGATATGTAATAAAATTAGTTATGTGTATCTAACTTTAGAATGCCTTTTAAAAATCTTGGATTTAATGTACAATATATTTAGATACAATAAAAATCAAAAGTTCACCTTCCTTAACCTGACACCTCACGCTTTCTAACTCCAAGTTTCATTGATTTCTAATGAAATGTGATTCTTTTTAGGAAGTAAAGGCTTACTTTCTAAAATACTTCTGAAAATGTAATAAATATAAAATAACTATCACTCATGAAAACATTATTGAAATGTCTATATGTTGATACTTTGTCTATTTATACAATAAAATGTATACTCAAGCCTTTAAAAAAAGAAAAAGCTTACTTTCTTTCATATGCATACCAGCATATTTTTATATATACCCATATACCATTTGCTGACACACATTATGATTACAAGGTTGTATCTTTGCAAGCCCATCAGTGGTTTTTCTAGTACCACTCATAAGGGGGGTGTTTTCAAAATGTTTTCCTTTTGAGTACTGGGAGCAATGTACTTTTTCATTCAGTAGTAGTTAATATAAAAGATAAGGGCAACCCAAACATGAAAGCTTGTAACTATCTCACCACTGTGATTCAATAAAATTTTTTTAAAAAAGAGAGAGAGATAGGGCAAATCTTATAACTCAGTTCAGTTCCGTCTCCAAGGTCAATGCTGTTTTTTGTTTGGTGGATCTTTGAAAATGTGTGTGTGTTTGTATGTTCGTGTGTGTGTGTGTTGTGTGTGTATGTGTGTAGAGATAGAGAATGAGAGTCAGAGAGAGAGAGAGAGAATGAGAGTCAGAGAGAGAGAGAGAATGCTTTGTAGGGTAGGGTTCAAATGCATGCCTAGAAACTGGAAAACTATTACTAGAAACATGAATAGGACATGATCTCTGCCCTCAGGGGTCTATAATTTGGACAAAACACCAATACCAGATAGAACAAAATGGAATAGATGAAGACACACCACTGCTGTATGGATTAGGAAGAAATGAGCTAGCCAAGTCATGGAGTTATAGTATTCAGCAGATTTCAGGGTTAAAAAGAATAGATCCCCCTTACCGTGAAAGATGATCACATAGTGATTGGAATCTGTGAATGTGATCTTATTTGACAACTAAGAAATTAAGTTGTATTAAATATTTTAATACAATTAAATTGTACCAAATTAAATATTTAATTATTAAATTAATTATTGTATTGATTTAATTAATTAATGTATTAAATTTCTTGCTGGAAAACCAGCAGGACCGTACTACTGTTCAAGAAGGGAGACATCCATGACATTGGCAACTATCGCCCGATCTGCCTATTGTCTGTCATCTACAAGTTGTTCACTGAGTCATCCTAAATAGGATTGGCAGAACACTAGATGAAGGACAACTATGTGAGCAAGCCAGGTTCCGCAAAGGATTCAGCACCATTGACCATATCCACACGATAGCCAAGCTCATTGAGGTTTCTCGGGAGTTCAAGATGCCGCTCTGTTTAACGTTCATTGATTTAAAGAAGGCCTTTGATTCTGTTGAGACGGAAGCGGTCATTGACGCCCTAGCCAATCAGGGCATTCAAGCCCAACACATCAAGATCCTCCGTGAGCTGTATTGCGGATTCACTACCAGGATCTCACCATTCTACAAAGAAGTAATCAT
Organism: Sorex fumeus; assembly: GCF_029834395.1. NCBI lineage: Eukaryota > Metazoa > Chordata > Mammalia > Eulipotyphla > Soricidae > Sorex > Sorex fumeus. The sequence continues at coordinate 62,383,567 of NW_026606063.1, read as the reverse complement.
TGATGTCAAGAGAGGGGTTCGGCAGGGTGATAACCATTTCACCGAAACTCTTCAGTGCCACCCTCGAGAACATCATGGGTGGACAACTGGAATGGGAAGGAATGGGAGTGAAGATAGATGGTCGACAACTACACCACTTCCGCTTTGCTGATGACATTGTTTTAATAACACCAAACATCAGCCAAGCAGCACAAATGCTGGCCGACTTTGACCGTGAGTGTGGAAAGGTAGGACTACAGCTGAATCTTACGAAAACAATGTTTATGAGAAACAGCCTCGTTCCTGATGCCGCATTCGCTCTCAACAGAACGACTATCTCCGAATGCAACAGCTATGTGTACCTAGGTCGAGAAGTCAACATGACAAATGACCTGGCTGCGCAGGAGGAAGAGAGTGGCTTGGAACGCCTTCAAGAACATCGAAGAAATAGCTAAGAGGACGAAGAATCTCCAGCTCCGGGCACATCTCTTTGATTCCACTGTTCTTCCTGCATTAACATATGCCTCAGAGACCTGGGCCCTACGCAAACAGGATGAGAACACTATTCAGGTCTTCCAAAGAAGAATTGAAAGAGCTATGCTTGGAATATCACGTTTCACTCAAATGAGAGAAAGAATCCGGAGTTCCGACATTCATCGACGATTAAGAATCAGGGATGCTGTCTCATTTGCCAAGGTGTCAAAAATCAGATGGGCTGGTCACATAATGAGATTTAAAGACGACCGCTGGACTAGAGCTGTTACCGACTGGATTCCACGGGATGTCAAAAGACCACGTGGCCGCCCACCTACCAGATGGTCAGACTTCTTCATCAAGATCATGAACGATCGGTTTGAGGTTCTTCATGTTCCCAGAGCGAACAGATGCCATTGGGCTACACTAGCACGTGACGGGGACAAATGGAGACGTTACTGGCGCCTGCTCGAGCAAATTGAGGACTAACGGGAAGTTAAGTGGTTAAGTGATTAAATTAAACATTTAATTGTAAATTAAATATTTTTTTAAAAGCTGGATTATCTGAATGAGCACCAGATTCTCACAAGAGACAGTACAAAACAAAGAAGACACAGAGATAGTGAAGACCATGTAAATCAAGAGACAGAGATAAGAATAATCCAGTTGCAACCAAGTTCTGCCAAAATTTGCCAAGAGTCATTTCTGTAAATCCAAGCTGTAAATCTAAGGGCAGATTTTCTCCTAGAGCCCTCACTGGAACCTATCCCTGCTCGCACCATGATCTGGAGCATATGGTCCCTGGAACTGAGAAAGAACCTACTTTGGCTATTTTTGTAATCTAGTTTTGGGGCATTTTTTGCAGCAGTCACTCTGGAAACTAAAATGTGTAAGGAGGTTTTCTTTGTGTTTTGTCTTTTTTTTTTTGCTTGTTTGTTTTCTTAATATTATTAAACATAATCTAGGTACAGAGTAACTTAGGTGCAGGGAGATAGCTTAAGTGGAGTATTTGAGCTTAGTTTGCACCTGCTTTGGGGGCTTATAGTTTGCTTGATTTGTAGTTCCAAGGACTGAATCCACTTCTCCAGCCTGTTGGAATTTATAAAGTAGCACACAGCATGTCTGCCTCTGTCTTTCACTCAGTGTTTGTGCATTTCATCAGGTTGGTTTGTGTTGATATTTTAAATTTTCGTTAGTGGCAGATACATCATTGTGTGAATATGCTATAATTCACAATTCAGTCTACTTTTGCTGGGTTGTTCTTTGTTTTAGGACATCAACTTCTTACACATGTACCCTGTTGCTCTGGTGTCAGAGTGTTTTTCTCAGGTATATGCCCAAGAGAAATATTTTAATGCTTGCTTATGTTCCATTTCAGTATTAAAAATGTTATTTTTTTCTAAAGTGGTAGTATCTATTTATAGTCCCTTTGGACCATTATCAATCTCTTCCCCTCCTCTTTTCCTTCCTCCCCATCAGCCTCCTCCTTATCTCCTTCCCTCTCCACCCAAACTTTCTATCATACTCTCTCTTCTCCCTTCCTCTTCCCCCCTCTTATCTTTCTCTCTCTTTTTTCTTTCTTTTATCCACCTCTGTATATAAACTGTTATTCGTCGATTGCCTCGAGCAGGCCCCAGTAACGTCTCTTTCATCCTAGCCCTGAGATTATATTCACGGCTCTTTAGGAGAATGAGACCCATCATTGTTACTGGTATTTGGCATATTTGGTACGCCACGGGGAGTTTGCCAGACTCTGCCCTGTGGGCAGGCTACATTCGATAGCCTGCAAGTTTGTCCAAAGTAGGAATGAGATAATAAGATGTCATAAAAAGATGTCCTGATAAGATGTATAACTGGATTTATATTATTTTTATTTTACTTTTTTTGGTTTGAGGGTCATGCCTGACTGTGCTCAGGACTTAATCCTGACTCTGTGCTCAGGAATCAGTCCAAGTTGTGCTCAGGGAACCGTATTGAGTACCGGGGATCAAACCCAAATCAATCTTGTGCAAGGTAAATCCCTACTCACTGTACTATTAGTCTGGACCTCTGGATCTATATTATTTTAATGTTGCCTCTGACTTTATCTTGATGATGAACTACCATTCACTGCTTTGAATGTTCTGAAATTGGGAATACTGCACATATGTCCCCCTAGGCATCAGGGGGAAAGTACTTTCTTGTTCACAGAAATGTCTTTTTTTTTTTCCAAATTCTGTCCCGAAGCAAAATTCATCTGTGGTTTGAATAGAAATATGACTAAAAACTAATAATATCACAGATAAAAAAAATTAAATAACTTTTTTTTACCCTGGAGAAGCACATGCTTATGTTCTATCTTAAACACTTAATCTCTCCCTTTTCTCTCATATTTTTAAGTGAAATTCTTTCAATAAAAACCGTTTTGCTTCACTAAAGTATTCACTGTCACTGTCCTGTCACTGTCCTCCTGTTGTTCATTGATTTGCTTGAGTGGGCACCAGTAATGTCTCCATTGTGAGACTTGTTACTGTTTTTGGTATATAGAATACTCCACGGGAAGCTTGCCAGGCTCTGCCATGTGGGAGGGATACTGTCGTTAGTTTGCCGGGCTCTCCGAGAGGAACAGAGGAATCAAACCCGAATTGGCTGTGTGCAAGGCAAACGCCCTACCTACTGTGTTATTGCTCCAGCCCATAGAAAACAAGTGAGAGGGTTGAAGAAATAGTAGAGCAGTTAAGACACTTACCTTGTATCCAGTCAATCATGACTCCATGTCCAGCACTGAGAACAGCCAGGAGGCGCCTCTGAGTAAAGATCCAGGAGTAAGACCTAAGCATCACTTAGTGTGGCCTCCAAACCCAAAAACAAAACAAAGCACACACACACACACACACACACACACACACACACACACACACACACACACAAGATTAGGGTGGTGCTAACTCATAAATCGCATCTTTGGAATGTGTTTTTTTGTTTGTTTGTTTGGATCCAACCTAAGAGCTATTTTGACCCTAGCAAGAAATGTTGATGATCAAGCACGATAGAACCATAATATTCCACAGTGATTCTCAAAGAAGGTCACCTTCTGTAGGGGAAGAGATGAATCCTGGGGGAGAAGTATGCATAGATTTATGCAGTAGTATATGTTTATATGAGACAAACGCAAAGGTGCTTCTTTGAAACTTTAATATGAAAGAAAGCTATGAAATTACCTTCTAAAATAGGCAAAATTTAAAAAATTATTTATTCTTCTAAAATGCTCAAAAATGATTGAAGGAAATGTCCCTTTTGTGGCCAGAAATAAGCTGGTGATGCCAGTTTCCTTGGAACTTTAGATCCTGGCAGCAGTGACTTAGAGGGGTGCTCAGTAAATAGCCATCCCTACTTGGTGGTGGTGGGTTTAGATTAGAAATTTAAGTTCCAGTCAGTAACTGCACCTTCTCTCAATAGCACTAATCAGATGTCCAGGAAGGATGAACTTAGTCTAAAGGGAGTTCTCATGGGATTCCTTAGACTCCCAATCAGACAGACCCTGGAGAAGAAACTATCTATAAATGGTAAGAATCAGGAGACCAACTAATTTATTAAAGAAGTATTGAAATCTACATTATTTGAGCTCAGAATTAAAAAAATTGTATAGACTTGTTATTAAGCGATTTATCTCCACAAGGTATTCTCTTCTTCCTTTACTTGAAATTTCTTTATTTTAAAAAGAAGAGCCTGGGGCAGGAGTGATAGTACAGTGAGCAAGGCATTTGTCTTGCATGCAGCCAACTCCACCCAGATTCAATCCTTCAGCATCCCATATAGTCTTCTGAGCAATGCCAGGAGTAATTTTGAGTGCAGAGCTAGAAGTAATCTTTGAGCATCACCGGGTATGGCCCTCCCCAACTCCCCCCAAAATTATTTAAAATGCAAAGATTTCTGGATTATCTGAGTGGGGCCCAATATAGTTGCATAGAGCCTTATAATAGAGAGTAGATGGTGTTTGATACAGAAGAGAAGGAGAATGAGATGTGATCGCTGAAGCAGATGCTTTCTAAATTGCTGAATTGGGAAATGGAGAATTAAACTGTGAGCCAAGGAATTCCAGGAAAGCAACTCCAGAAGCTGTAAAAGGGAAAGAAAAATTTTTCCCCTGGAGCCTTTGAAAGAACAGCCCTGTTGGCACTTTGGTTTCGAAACAGTGAAACTGATCTCATACCTCTGGGTCCTAAACCCAGGAGTGGATGCTAATTTGTTATGGCAGTCATTGGGAGCCCCCAACAGAGAAACACAGATGTGCAGACATTCAGGACCCAGAAGTCACAGGAAGCATCAAAAATCTTGAATGGAATTTTCCAATAATTTATTTTCCCCTGGGAATTATAGGATGACAGAGACCTGTCATCACAACCTCTTCATCACTTTTATTTTTATTAATTTTAAAGTATTAAAATTAATTTATTTAACAAGTATAAGACTTGGGGCTAAAGTGATGGTATAACAGGTAGGGTGTTTGCTTTGCATGCAACCAACCTAGGTTTAATCCTCGGCATCCTATATGGTTCCCTGAGCAGTACCAGGAGTAATTCCTGAGTACAGAGTTAGGAGTAACCCCTGAGCACCGCCAGGAGTAATTCTTCAGTGTAGAGTCAGGAGTAACCCCTGAGTATTTCTGGGAGTGGCCCCCAAACAAAGCAAAACAAAAAGACAAACTCCAAAGTAAATATAAGGCTTATTACTTATTTATTTGCAGGTAGCCTTCCAAAGTGGTAGTCAGGAAGCTCAGAGTCCCACAATTATCAACTAACAATTGTCAGCTAACTTCAATAGCCAATTAAGAATGTGGTAGTTCTCGGCCCTTTGGGGCCAGGGATTACTAGAACCATTTAGGAGTTGCTGGGGGCCTCCAGGGCTACACTCAGCAGTCCTGCATCACTTTTAGAAAACTTCACCGTTTTAGCCTGTTGAGCCTAAAGGTTTTTTTTTTCTTTTTTTATTAGTGAAAAACCATGAGGTACAGTTATAGGCTTACAAATTTTGTGCTTGGGTTTCAGTTATACAATGATCAAGTGCCCATCCCTCCACCAGTGCCCGTCATCCATCCCCATGGGTTCCAGCATCCCCCTCCCCCACTCTCATCCCCCCCCCCCTCCCATCCTGCCTCTGTGGCAGGGTATTCCCCCAGTTGAGCCTAAAGGTTTTAAACACCTCCAGAAGTCATGCTTGAACTGCTTCGCAGGAGAGCAAGTACCCCTTGGAGTAAGCAGCCAGGCCCTCAGACTTGGAAAAGTTGTGTACCCTACAAGGAGAATCGCAGTCCTCTCTGAGGGGAGAACAGAGGAGAGGCTATGGTGATGGTCTTTGTGCGCAGGAGGATTTTACACTGACCTGCTGTATACATGGCAGCAGGACTTGAATCTCACTAGGTCAGTGCAGCTTCTGATCATAGGATAATTTTTGCTATTTTTTTTTAACTTTTGAGTCTATGGTGTTCAGAGGTATACCTGGCTCTGTACTTGGAGTGCTCAGGAACCACATGGTACCAGTAATAGAACCAAGCCTCCCACATGCAATGAAGACTCTCTCCTTTACCATCTGCAAGTGTTCCACAGAATGATTCAGATTTACACAGACACTACCTCGTACCTCTTACTTCATGGGATCCACCTCCAGCCCCAGAGCAGTTCCTTCTGCAGCTGAAGAGATGGATGCACAGCCTTTGGGGAACTTGTTGGGCTCAAGCAGCTGGAAAATGGTGGACTTGAACTCCAGCTGATTTGCCCTGCACACCTCCTTTATCTAATATTAAATGCAGCCTCTTCCTCTTGCACCCTTAGCCTATCTTTTGCCACCTCTCCTTGAGAATTGAGTAAGGAAATCTAGAATTTTTGCAGTGCCTTCCTCCCTCACCCCTTTCTACACAGGAAACTTCTTCAGGAGAGCTAGACCAACTCTGAAGGTTTGGTCTAAGGCTGGGTACGTTTAACAAAATTGGAAATAACAATAGAGTCTGACATTTAGATTTTCTTGTTTTGTTTTACTTTCACTTTTAATGAGGAAAATGTATTTTAATGAGGAAAATGTATTTAAGTGCTTAGCTTAGTGGCTACCGCATAATAAGCCCTCAATAGACACAAATTGGTGTTTTTACTGTCGCTAAATAAATATTGGATATCACCAAACTGCCCCTGCTGCACACAATTGGGTCTCTGCTATTTATGTTTCTACTCTTGCTCTCTATGTCCTACTTTATAATTATTTTTAAATTAGACACTGTGATTTACAAAATTGTTTATAATAAGGATTCATTATTTTCTACAATGTTTCTCCCTCCAGTTTCACCACTTCCAAACATGATCCTTCCACCAGTGTTATACTCCTACATTAAAAAAAAGATTTTACACACAATTCAGAAGCCAAATAAGAAGATACATTTTACCTGCCCATTTGGAGACATATTTGTTCCTACTAATCTAATTGATAAATTAGGTTCTGAAACATCAACTAGTCTAAAACATCAGTGGTTTTTTTTTTTTTATTGAGAACTTGAAACAACTAAGGAAGATGGTTCCTAAACTGAAATTTCCTGTGGAATTAGAATGTGTCCTGGGCAAATAAAATTCAGTCAGACCAACAGGCTTTTGAGGGAGCACAGCAGCTAACCCCATGCCTGGGAAGTAGGTCTTTGGAAAGGCAGGGTCATGCTTGGGCAGTGGAGATACTTGAGGCTCCTAATGTTTCTTCTTGTTTCTGCACTCACAAGTCACCTCTGGTGAGTCTCGGGGTACCATAAGAAGAACAGTAATCCTCAAAGTTTAATTTCTGCCTGTATGTGGCCTGACTTTATTTCTGCCCTTAGATTTCTGAGAGATTGCCTAGAGTGAATTTAAGCTAATATCTGTTTGGGGGTGGAGCTTCATTTGATTGTACTTTCCTTCCTTGCACTACACCTAGGATTAGCCACACCTCTCAAGCAGCAAACTCCCTGAGCAACCGGAGAAATCAGCTTGAAGAGTGCAACTTGAAGTATGGAGGGAACTTTAATGAAGTATTCCTTGAAGAGTACTCCTGGGACTTTTCAGAGGGGAATACCCTGTTCTGATAATACTCAGCTTTAATCATGAATGAGTAAGAGAGACATCTATGTCCACATGTATTTGTTGACCAACCACTCCCCTTTCTCCTGCAATGATACCTGTGAATTCTCCATTTCACTGGGTTTGGTTTCCATGTGGAGGACACTCTACTAAAATCATATCCATGATTTCTTGTTCATACTTCCTTCTCTCCTGAGGAGACTTATTTAATCTCCAAAGAGGCAAGCTTCAGATTTCCAGTACTCCCCATTATGGGCTAGGAAAATGCAGCTCAGGGATAATGCAGTGCTGGAAGCTCACTGTTTGCAATAACCAATTTACACACTGTTTTATTTGCAGTGTGGGTAATATTTTGCTCTTGATACTCTAACAAGTATACCTGCATTTGACATAGATTTCCCTCAAATTTGTATATTTTTCAAAAATCAAGTCAAAGACTTTCTTCTCCCTCTCTCCCTCCCTCCCTCCCTTCCTTCTCTTTCTTTCTCTCCTTCCTTCCTTCCTTCCTTCCTTCCTTCCTTCCTTCCTTCCTTCCTTCCTTCCTTTCTTTCCAAATCTCTTACACTTAGGCCAAGATATCTATACCTGCACCAAGATACTGCTTTAAAATAGACATACAGAAACTGACCATAGTTGTGGATATAATGTGCTTTTAAAAGAAGGAGCAAAAGATTATGTACCTTTCTCAAAACACAGGCACTAAACAATTACATTTCTGGGTGTCCACCCCAAGGAACAAAAAACTTTATTTGAAAATAATTATTTGCACTCCTATGTTCATTGCAGTACTATTTACAATAGCCAAAATCTGGGAGCAACCCAAGTAGCCAAGAACAGATGACTGGATAAAGAAACCATGCTGCATGTACACAATGAAATATGACCCAGCTCTGATAAAAGATAAAATTATGCACTCTGTTGCTATATCGATGAGTCTGGAGAGTATGATACTGAGTAAGATTAATCAGAAGGGAAGGGACAGATTATTCTGTATCTATCTCATACGTGGGATATAAAGAAACATAGTAAGGAAAATACAAATGCCTAGAGGTAACAGAAACAGAGAACTGTTCTTCAATAGTAAGTTTGTCACAGTGAAGAGATGGGGATGGATAGAATGGGAGTGGGGGACACTGAGGCAGTAGTGAAGGAAAGGATAGAAGACACTCTGCCGGAGGTTGTGGTGCCAGAATGATTTATGCAATAAATCCTACCATAAACAATGTTGCAAACTACGTTGCCTGAATAAAATAAAATTCTAAGTGTCTACATTAAAAAATAAATGAAAAATAAGACTATGTTGGTCATGGAGATGACTCAAAGGGCTGAAGCACATGCTTTGCATGTAGGAAACCCAGCTTTTATTTCCAGCACTTTTGGGTATTAACGCTCAGTGTTTTAAGTTTCATCAGTGAATTGACCCTTTTTCTCCTCCAGAGAAGCTTACTCACATCTCTTGTTAAACTTTATCTTTTCTATGTCATTGTTATAGTTCCACAAGTCAGTCTTAATTACTCATTACCCAAAACTTTCTGGTAATTCTGAACTTTGTATTTGTACTGATTTGTATTTGAAATGTTGTGTATTTGTACTTGCTTTTCTATTTTCTATATAGCCTTTATATATTTTACTACAGAACAATGTTCTTTGGTTAAACACAGAAAGACCATTAATGTTATGCTCCTAATAGCTGGGAGTTGATTCACGATGATCACGACCATCCTGTTGTTCGTCGATTGCCTTGAGCAGGCCCCAGTAACGTCTCCTTCGTCCTAGCCCTGATATTTTTTAAAAAGTGCCATGTTCAAGGCTCTTTCAGGATTAGGAGAATGAGACCCATCGTTGTTACTGGTATTTGGCATATTGGGTACACCACGGAGAGTTTGCCAGACTCTGCCTTGTGGGCAGGTTACATTCGGTAGCCTACCAGTTTGTCCAAAGTAGGAATGAGATAATAAGATGTCGCTCGGCTGCGAATGCAGCGGCTGCGAATGTGGCTGCGCGCTTCCAGGAGCTGGGTTTTATAGTCTCTGGGTCTTGGCCGTTGATGGGATTACACGGCGCCAGGGTGCCAGGGGGCCAGTTGGTGGGTGTGACCCCTGCCTACTGGAATATGGAGGATCTGGGTGGAGGATGCTCAGCCCCGATCCGAGCAGGCTTGGAGATCTCAGCCCAGGGACCCTCATGCCTGTGTTCCTCTGCTGGTACCTTCATGCATGTGGAGAGTGGTCTCAGCATGGTGGTGGCTGGTTCTGGAGATCTTTGGCTGCCGGAGCTCTGGTCGGGGCAGGGAGGGAAACTCAACCCGCTCCCCTCCAAGGGGCTCCAGCAAGGACAGCCAGGCGCAGGGGCAGGAGACTCTACACTGTTCTCTTCCGGGAGCTGGGTTTTATAGTCTCTGAGTCTTGGCCTTTGATGGGATTACACGGCGCCAGGGCGCCAGGGGGCCAGTTGGGGGGTGTGACCCCTGCTTACTGGAATATGGAGGATCTGGGTGGAGGATGCTCAGCCCCAATCCGAGCAGGCTAGGAGATCTCAGCCCTGTGACCCGCATGCCTGTGTTCCTCTGCCGGTACCTTCATGCATGTGGAGAGTTGATTGACTCCGAAATATATCTATTCCTGGGCATTGGTCATAATTACTTGGCTCAGACTTCAGTTGCCATAGTTCTGAACACCACAAAAGGGAGATCCCACCGTTGGACTGGAATGGATCTGGGGCGAGTGGCGAAGCTACCCCGACATTGAAATGGAGCAGTCCAGAAAGCATAAATGCATGGTCTTGATGCAAACTGTCATGACTCATGTGACAGAACCGCCATGAGGAAGAACAGACTGACCTGGCCTCAGAAGACTTAGTCTGGGATTTATAGTAAAAGCATTGCTTACTCTCAGAGCCCAGAGAACTAAGATTTGGGATCTTTGTCACTTACTGTATTTATCCAAATAACTACAAGTATTGATAAGAAGTAAACTTAATTGTTTAACAGATACAACTAGAAGGAAATACAAAAACAATATAGATGTCCCTGGGGGACTGAGTGTCTCCTTGAGCTAACCTCCCCAAGAGAATTGTCTCTGCCAAATATTTTGCATTAATCTTAAGAGAATTGCCTCTCCCAAATGTTTTATCTCTGTAAATGATCAATCACAACTATGTCCTATACCTCAAGCTCCATCAGATGTTCTATAAGTAAGCTAGCAGCTCTGCATTAAACAGCCCATTTTCACCATCTCTATCTCTGCTAAGGTGGCCTGTGAAGGACTGGAGATGGCCAGGTCACCAAACACACACATCTCAAAGCACTCACATTTTTTTTAACTCACACAGCACTGCACGGTCCTGTGAGCACTGTTCGGCCCCAAAATGAATTTTCAAAAGTAGGAACATATCACAATCAGCTGGTTGTCATTTGAGGTCAAAAAGAGAAGAACAAACAAACAAAAAAGGACATTTAGGACAAATTTTGTTGCCCAGATCTCATGCATGGTAAAAATTAGATCATAAATGGTGGAACAAATGAATTGTGAATAGATGTTAAAGATTACAAACAAGACTATAATTCTATACTGAAAACTCTTTCTTGTTCATGTTATCTTTTGATGACCTCTATGTTAGTGACACACATTTAGTACCATTCTGTAATTTGGGCTCTGATCTGATGTTAACAGATTTCCTAGAAACTTTTGGTTGATTCTTCATGCATTTGTTTTCAGATTGATCTTTATGAAGAAATACTGATGTAGTCAGAATTTCATAAAAACTACTAAAGGAAGATTGTGATTCTTTCACTGGATTGTGATTCACTCCCTGGCAGTCTTGGTGGATTTCACTTTCTCCCTGAAAAAAATTCACTCAAGATTTACCGCAGTGATAGGAGCACCCTGACATTTTTCTCACACTGGGATGACAAAGTGATGGCAATCTGACCTTTTGGAAGACAGTTATTTGCCTGAGGGAGGGATGCCTTCTATGACTTCACAGAGATTTCATGATGATTGATTGTTGTTGTGGGTTGTCATACATACCCAGTAATACTTTATTTTATTTATCTCTCGTCATCTACATTCTCTTTTCTTGATATAATTTCCTTCCAGGCTTCATGAGCATTGGAATGATTTCATGTAACTCTGATGACATTCAAAACTATTTTAATCTATTTTTATTTTTTATAAGGAAATAGCAATAGTAATTCTTTCTCAATAATCGTGTAACTGTAAGTGGAATAAACTTCTTTATCAAAATACATGGCTGAATTGATTTTAAAAACAAGATTCGATTATACGTTGTTTACAAGGGGCACACTTTAGATATAAGAATACAGGCTGGAGGGTTAAAAGTTAGAAAAATATATTCTATGTAGATGGGAATCAAAAGATCGGGGTGACCATCTTCAGACAAAAAAAACTTAAACAAAATAAACAAAAAAGTCACAAAAGACAAATAAGGACATTCTAAAATGATAGAGTCAAATCTTACAGGAGAACAACAATCGTAAGTATAGATGAACCTAGTATCAGAGCACCAAAATATACAAGCAAACACTGAAAAAATAGAGAACAGGCACATGACACAATTATAGAGGAACGTTTCAACACCATCTTTCAATAATAGATAGACTAGCCACATAATAAATAAGTGCACAAAAGACTTAGACAACTACATCGACCAGTAACACTAGGATGTCTTATATGACCCACATTGATTGGCACTTTGTTGCATATATCTATATACAATGACATATTTGATACTATGTTTAACAATCTCGTGGTCCTGGATTGATACATTATGGTGATATCCCTATGAGGTAGAGTGTTTAAAACTGCATGGTATAAGCTTTCCTTGATAGAGTTAGATATGTTGAAATTGTGTTCAAAACTATTTTTTTTACTTTGATTAGATTCATTATTTTGACAAAAGATGCACCATTGTTAGAGTTTACACCCCCCAAATCAGACATGCTGAAAAGGCATTGTGAAATAATTTGTTTTCTACAGCTAGTCACAAGAATCAAATGATGGCCGTGCTGGAGAGCCTCTCTTGGGGAGCAAGTCATGACCTCCGTAGGGCATGAAGGATGAGCCAGGAACGCCCCCCTTACCATGAGGTTTCAGTCACCCCATCATGACCGGCTCATACCTGGCTTTCAATAAAGCTCTGAAGCGGCTGCCATCTTTCTTTCCAGAGGGAAAAAGGCGGAAGGGAGCAACACCCTTTCCCCTCCGGGCAGGCATGGTGGCATGGATTAACGTATAGTCCGTTCACTTTTCTGCTGCAAGCTGCCAGGCTCTGCATTAAGTCCTTGTTGCTTCTGGAGCCATGGCCATGCTGGAGAGCCGCTCATGGGGGGCAACTCGTGACCTCGGTAGGGGCATGAAGGATGAGTCAAAACTGTACCTCATGGTGTTTCACTAATAAAAAAAAACTATTTTTAAGTTTTATTTAAACTATTGAGAATACAATTCTTTATGTAACAGCAGAAAATGTGAGTTGCCTTGAAAGATCTGCTAGAAGTGGATTTGTACCTTTTCTCAGGTCCTCAAGCTCTTCCTTAGTCAACTGGGGATAATTTCATCCTTACATAATTACTATAGAAAATAAATTAAGAATATATTTTAAAAGGCCTCATGCACTGCTGACACATACAGGATTCTTTTTTTTCCCCTTTGCTCTTTTGGTCACACCCGGAAGTGCTTAAGGTTTATTCCTGGTTCTGCACTCAGGAATTACTCCTGGCAGTGCTCGGGGTACCATTTGAGATACTGGGGATTGAACCCAGGTAGGCCGCATGCAAGGCAAATGTCCAACCCGCTGTACTATGGCTCCAGCTCACATAAAGAGTTCTTGATTCTTTCTTTCTTCCTCTCCATTCTGTTCCCTCTAGATGCCTGCTCTTTACTCTTGAGTCTTCATTTTCTGACTCCCTATCCTTTCTTTCTTGCTGGTGATCAATAAATTATATAGTAAAAAATGTTATTTCTTTTTTATATGAACTGTCATAATAATCATAGCTAATAATTCTATCACGCTAGATATTTTAATGTGCCTTTAAACACACGAGTCAATAAGAGAAATTTTACTGAAAGGAACAAGATAAATCTTAGTGCTTTGACGTGTCAAACTTCATTTGGGAAACTCAGTTTCAGTTTCTGTAGTGGGTCTGTATTACTGGATTCCTTATAACTACTTTTACACAGAATAGTCACTACATTCTTGATGAGTAGATTTTCCCCATATCAAATAAATCTGTGCAATACTAGCTAGGTTTTAAAATTTAACTTTACTCTGATATCTAACTGGAGATTGTGTCAGATCTCACAGACTACAGACTCAATCCTATAAAATTGCTCTGCTCCCACCTCCCCATCCCCACCCCAAGTCAGATGCTAATCCCAAGTAGCTTCAGGCTACTAGCTTCTGTCCAAATGACTACAAACTGGAGGCTCCCATGACCTTCTAACACTTGGGTTCAGTTTTTTGTTAGAATATGCTACCAAATTCAAGGAAATTCATTTACAGTTTAGCAAAGAATATAATAAAGATTATTTTTAAAAAAAGCCACATGAAGAGATAAACAAGGCATAATCTGGAAAGATCCAGAGTGTAAGAGCGTCTGTCTGTCTGGATCTGGGTTGCATTATCTCCTATATGTAACTGGGTTTACCAATATGAAAGCTCTCTGGAACTCATCTTGGAATTTGTATGAAGGCTTCTTCAAGCAGGCATAATAGATGGTCTTATTTATTTATTTATTTATTTATTTATTTTATTAAGTAGTTCACAATTTTTATTACATTTAATATTCAAACACCAATACTACCACCAGTACACCTTCCCAACACCATATTTCAGGTGTTTCCAATCTGAACCCCATCCCTGCCCCAAAGCAAAAACAAAAAAATAAAATATTTCCCTCTAAGGTTGGTTGCCTCCTACTTTGAATCCCATCCAATGTGGGGCTGTACTCTAGGAATACTGGCAGGGTGTGTCTTATGAAGTGACTCAGTCCAGGAAAGGGTTCACTCCTGGGTGAGGCTCGGCCTGAGCATGTGAAGAGCAGCCACTAGCAGGGTGGCAGTTGAGTTCTGAAAGTTTTGGGCTGCTGGGCCTGGGCCCCTTGGGGCGGAGAGGGATCTCAACCGCCCCCCCCCTATGGGGTGCCCTGAGTGAAACAGCCTGGTGGAGGGTCCAGCAGCATAGTTATGGTGTGAGTCATGTAGCTCCAGGCATAATAGTTCATTAACTTCACTTTTAGTCCTTCTCTATTCTCAAGAGAATTGGTAGGGCCCAAAAGTCCAAGCTTTTAATCATAGCGCCATCTTTCTTATTACCTTTCAACTTCAGAAATTCATCCAGAAGCTTGCACTAAAACAGAAATTTCTCTTCATACTCTTACTGTGTTGAAAATTCCCAGGTTTTTAGAAGCTACATGTCAAAGACTAAATCTTAGAATAAGTGATACTCTTAGGTCTTGTATCAATTTGCAGACATTTTAGCATCTCAGTCTAAGGTGCCTGGAATAGAGAGAAATAGATAATGAATAGATAATGGAGTAGGTTTATGTAAATATAGAAAGGTGCATGTCTTAGTTATAGATGTAGTTCTATTTCTATTTCATAGAAATTCTCCCTATGCCTTATCATGCCATCCTATCAACACAATGCAAATTGAAATAGAATGGTAAATTGGGGGTTGGACTGGTTGTTAATTTATTTAACACTGTGTTTTCTTACATGGTATGGGATAATATGATTAATTCTAGGCAGCAGTGGCAATGGTTGAAAACTGACTCTGGCATCTTTCACATTTTCTTCCTTCATAATCCGACCCTAGCAATGAAAATGCCTATGCTTTTTTTCTCTCTCAGGAAAAGAAGCAGTTGATACACTGTTTCATACTGAAGAATTAGTGATGTATTGATTTGTCCTTTTCAATGATATCTAATTTTTCAAAAAAGGATCACATTCTGTTCCCACTTCATTTCTAGGTTTCTCTGTGAATGCTTACTGAAATGTCAATTTTTCTCTAGATTCTACTTGAGGCATTCAAATTGATCCTTGATACCATCTTTCAGGGTAAATATCTCAACTTACAGAGACAGAGACCTCAAATGACTCTCAATTCTAACTTTATCCTGAGCTCAAGAACTAGCTATGTATAGTCAATTGGACTTTCAAACTGAACACATTCAACTCCCAGATCATTTTTCTAGCTACCTGTAGGTCTATATCTTTGCCCTTCCTCTTCGTGGTTGTGACTAAAATCATAAATGCAGAAACCATCTCACTTGTTCTTTGTCTCTTTCTCTACAACCAATGACCATGTTTATTGATCCATTCTCCCAAAAGTATTTTGAATTTTCATTTCTGTCCCTGCTAACACCACCCTTATCAACATAACATCAATTCACCTAGACTGTCACCATGGCTACTAATTAGCCTTTTTGGTTTTTGCAAAACATTATAGTCAAAGTCACTTGATCATTTCATCACTTGACATCCCGTTACTCATTGATTTTCTCTAGCGGGCACCAGTAACATCTCCATTCGTCCCTGTCGTGTGCTAATGAAGCCCAATGGCATCTGCTCATTCTAGGAAAATAAACAGTCTCAAACCGATCATTTAGGGTCTTAACGAAGAAGTCTGACCATCTCATAGGTGCATGGCCATGGGATCCTTTGATGTCCCGTGCAATCCAGTCGGTAATGGCTCTAGTCCAGCAGTAGACTCCAAATCTCATTACGTGTCCAGCACATCTGATTTTCAACACCTTGGCAAACAAGACAGCATTCCTGATTCTTGACCGTCATCGGAGGTCGGAACTCCAGATTCTTTCTCTCATTTGAGAGAAGCGTGATACTCCAAGCATAGCTCTTTTAATTCCTCTTTAGGAGACCCAAATAGCGTTCTCATCTTGTGTGCATACAGCCCAGGTCTCTGAGGCATATGTTAATGCAGGAAGAACAGTGGAATCGAAGAGATGTGCCCAGAGCCGGAGGTTCTTCGCCCTCTTAGCTATTTCTTTGACACTCTTGAAGGATTTCCAAGCTGCTCTCTTCCTCCTGCACAATTCAGGTACCAGGTCATTCATCATGTTGGCTTCTCGACCTAGGAAGACGTAACTGTTGCATTCAGAGATGTTCCTTCCGTTGAGAGCGAATGGAGCCTCAGGAATGAGACTGTTTCTCATAAACATTGTCTTCGTGAGATTCAGCTGTAGTCTGACCTTTCCACACTCACGGTCGAAGTTAGCCAGCATTTGTGCCGCTTGACTGATGTTTGGTGTTATTAGGATGATGTCATCAGCAAAGCGGAGGTGGTATAGTTGCCAACCGTCTATCTTCACTCCCATTCCTTCCCATTCCAGTTGTCACATGACATTCTCGAGGGTGGCCCTGAAGAGTTTCGGTGAAATGGTATCATCCTGCTGAACCCCTCTCTTGACGTCAATGATTACCTCCCTGTAGAATGGTGAGATCCTGGTAGTGAATCCGCAATATAGATCATGGAGGATCCTGATGTTCTGACTTTGAATGCCCTGTTTGGCTAGGGCCTCGATGACCGCTTCAGTTTCAACAGTATCAAAGGCCTTCTTTAAATCAATGAACATTAGACACAGTGGCATCTTGAACTCCCGAGAAACCTCAATGAGCTTGGTTATCGTGGGGATATGGCCGATTGTGCTAAATCCTTTTCAAAAACTGGCTTGCTCGCATGGTTGTCCTTCATCTAGTGTTCTGCCAATCCTATTCAGGATGACTCGGGTGAACAGCTTGTACATGACAGACAATAGGCAGATCGGGCGATAGTTGCTAATGTTGTGGATGTCTCCCCTCTTGTACAGTAATACAGTCCTGTTGGTTTTCCATTGGAACAGAACCTTGCATTCAGACAGGTAGCGTGTGAATTGCCGAGCCAGTGTATTGATGAGTACTGACGGAAGGTTCTTCAGGTGTTCAGGTTGGACCTTGTCTGGCCAAGTGCTGTTCACTTCTTTACTGACGAAATGGCATGTCGGATTTCAGAAGGGAGAACTTTGGGAACGACATATCCATCCTGCAGAATTTGGTATATGGGCAGGTGGATGTGTCTATCAAAGAGAACTGAGTAGAAGTCATGGATAATCTTCTCATTGCCCTTCCTGGAAGATGTGATAGAACCATCAGGACATCGGAGGGCAGTCATCTTGGTCTTGTAATTGACGAAGGACAGGAGGGCATTGCGAATGCTTTTCCCAGCTTCTGCCGCATCTGCCAGCATCACTGCTCTTCTCTCTTTGAGGTCTTCCTTGATGACTTCTCTGCACTGCTTTTCGAGTTTGAACATTGGCTTGCAGTTGCCTGAGGCTTGTGCCAAGCTGCGTTGGTGAATGAGCTCGAGAGTCTTCTAAGACAGGAGTCTTTTTGTGGCTCTCTCTCTCTCTCTTAGCGTTCTTCACACAATCATGGAGGTGCTGAACCAGTTGACTGTATTCCTCGTCGATGTTGTCAACGGCGGTATCTCCCCATGTTGCAGCAATAGTGCCAAAGAGCTCCCAGTTGGTGGTCGTTCTGGAAGTTCTCTTCTTAAATTTAAACTTTGCAGCCCTTTCTCCCAGCTCTGTGAAGTAGAATTTTGCACGCAGGAGATGGTGGTCCAATACCGTTTGGAATATCGGGACAACAGTGACATCAGTCAGGCAAGACCGTTGATTGAATATGACATGGTCAATTTCATTGTGGAACCATCCACCAGGAGACTCCCATGTTCAACGTTGAGATTCGGCCTTCTAGAATTCTGAGTTACCATGGATGGTCTTGGTCGACATGATGAACTCGGACAGTCTCTCACCCTGTTCGTTCCATTTTAGGCCATTTTCTGGACACTCAGGCTGAGACTCACACACAAGTGAAGCCCCACAGAGAGAGGGAAGCAGAACTCTGTGACCTCGGACTATAGGCTCAACAAACACAGGAACAGAGATCCTCTGCATGCTCCCAATAGCCTGGCAGACCTCCATTAATTCCACTACCTCCACTACCTAGCCGCTGACACGCTCCAGGACACTTTCCAGGCTGCACGGCTGCAATGCGGCCACACAACACATCATAAAACACTGAATACAAGGTTACCGCATCATATTTGATTGCATTGAAATATGGTTTGAACATGGGAACACCTGCAAGGATGATTAGAGGCCACCCTAGGAGCCTCTATTCCTCTCTGAGACCCGAGACCCTGGCAAGCTACAGAGAGTATTCTGCCCACATGGCAGAGCCTGGCACGCTATCGCTGGTGTATTCAATATGCCAAATACAATGGGTCTCATTCCCCTGACCCTGAAAGAGCCACCAACATGGCAGCATTAAAAGGGATGAGGAAGGAGAGGCTGATAAAATCTCAGGGCCATCCTAGTTTGCCAAAGTGAAGCAGGACAAAAATGACTGTCTGTACTTTCAATGCATGTATGCTAGCATTGGATGCATCTATTGAGACCTGATGGTGCAAGTGCAAAAGATCAAGTACGACATCATTGGTCTGACCGAGACGAGAAGGCATCAATCACATCATGCCATTTTCGACACTGGGGATGAACTGTTCCTTGGTACATGGAACAAAAGAGGCATTGATGGTGTTGGTATCCTTGTCAACGTGAACTTGGCCATAAACATTGACTCATTCGAATGCCTAACAACTCAAATTGGACAATTACACTTGAATAGATGTGACTCACTGCCAGAAGTTTCTATCTTCGTTGTCTATGCACCAACATCCAATTATGATGAAGGAGAAATTGAGAAGTTCTACATGGAGCTGGAGAAGTTTTATGAAGAAGACCACACTTTCTACAAGATCATTGTTGGTGATTTTAATGCCAAGATAGGACCGAGAAGATCAGCCGAAGAACTCCACATTAGGATCCATAGTCAAAATAATTTTTAAATATTTACTTTCTATGTCTTTCTTCATCCATTTGTACTGGCTCTTTGGAGAGAATTTCTCAGCTCAATTCTCTTGAATTTACTAATAGAATCACGAGTTTATTATTAAGCAGTTTTTCCCAATATATTTAATTAGCACTTTAAAAATTTTTTCTTTTGTTACTCTGAGAGTAAAGTGGCATTTATTTTAAAGGTGTACTTTACTTCCCTTAACTAAGTTTTCTTAATTTTTCTGTTAATTCCCTTGCTTCTAACAATTCTTTTCAAATTTGTAGTAATTACTAGTTGTGGAATTCTTTGTACTTGAGAATCCTGCTATATTCTTTACTATCTCTGTTCGTATTAGGAATGAAGGCAGCCAGTATATTAAAGTTTATTGTCCACATTGTTTTCCATGAAAGCCAAATGAGCCAAAAACAATTCCTAGGCTAAGGGGACCTTTTATTTCTTGAAGACTTCACTGGATGCCAACTGATTGTTCTGTCTTTTGCTTGCAATCAGTCAATCAGTGCAAAAGATACTTTTTTCCCCCTGAGGCTTAAACTGTGGCAGTGTGTGTTAATTATAAACCAAATCAGAAGGAAGAAAATCTGTAAGAACATTGTTAAGTTCAATAATGCCATCAACCAACTTGGATATTGTTGGCATCCATAGATTACTTTCTCCAATAAAAGCAGAATATGCATTCTTCTTGAGATCACACAGAATAGTCACCAGTATAGACCACATTCTGGACCAAAAAATTGACCTTAACAAATTTAAAAGTATATATCATACAATGTCTGTCTCAAATCACAATAGAATTAAACTGGAAATAAATAATAGATCATTGGAAAATTATAAAATATGTGGAAAATTCAGCAATATGTTTCTAACTAATAAAATTATCTAATAATCTCAAGAAAAGTTACAAAGTATTTCGAAATATATTAAAGTGAAAATACGACATCAAATTTTGCAAGATACAATTTGGTTTTTACCAAAAACCATGCTTAAAAGGAAGACCTAAGACCAGTCATAGAAATTTTCACCTTAGAAAATGAAAAAAATAAAAGCAGATAAAATACAAAGTAATATGATGAAAATAAATAATAATTTGTTCAGAAATCAATACAGAAAATCAACCAACAGAACCAAAATTCAAAAGCCTCCAGTAGGCTCACCAAGAAAGAAAAATATGACCAACCTGGCTTTGATCCTTAGCACCACATAGGATTTCCAAGAACTGCCAGGAGTGATCTTTGAGCACAGAGCTAGGAGTAAACACTGGGCATGACCAGGTGTGGCCCCAAAACAAATCAAAAGCAAAAATAGGGACAGTGAACACAAGAAGTAAAAGAGTAATATCAGAAGTAAAAGTAAAGATGTCATTAGTATCAGGTACACTACCCTAAGTACACAAATCAATTAAACTAGATGAAATGGGTTAATTTCTTAAGAGATAATCAGTCTAAAGTCAAATAAGAAGAAATAGACTATTCAAATAGATATATATCTCTTAGAATTTGAGTTATTATTTACTAGCTTTCCAAAATAAAATCCTTGGTCAAAAGATGGGTTCACTGGTAAAATCTACTAAACCTTTTAGCAAGATGGTGTATCTTTTTCAGAAAATAGAAGCAGAAGAAATACTTGGCAAGTCATTTTAGGAGACCAGTATTATCCTTATTCCAAGTCTAATAAAGATATTACAGAAAAATTTATTGACATTGCTCATGAATATAATTGCAAAACTCCTCAGCAAAATATTAGAAAATTGGATTCAAAACCCAAAAATAATTATACACTGTGTAGTCTGCTTTAAAAATTCTAAGCATTTCATCCATTCAAACACTAATTTTTGTTTCCCTATGCCGTTGAGTCACTGTTGTCTATATATGTCCTTCTTTCCTGTTCTATAATCTGAAAATGTCTCCAAGTACAAAGATGGGGGTAATTATAAAGCTCCCTCTTTTACTTCTTTTCTCTTGGAGTTCAGATATGATGGCTATTGTCATACATTTGGCAACAATTTGAGTCCATATGTATCATTTTTCCAGCTATTTAGGGCAGAATAGAAAATTTGCTGCCAATTATTTTATTATACTTAGAAATGGAAGTATCTACAACATTTTCAAATGGTTTCATGGTTTCATGAGCTCCTCGGTTCTCTTCCCAAAGACAGAGAAATAATTGAAGTTTCATTTCGTACAAACTGTTTTTGACATATCTTTGAAACATTAAATATTTGCTGTTATATGTTAACACATAAAAGTACAAAAACAATATGTTTAAAGCTTTATGTTTGTTCCTTCAAACACTATGTGATGAACATCCTGTTATCAAATTTGCTTTCCATCATGATTCTACAGTTTTAATTTCCACCCTTCAAAAATTTTGCTCAAGGGTTTATGTTGTTGTTGTGTTACTACTATTGTTTTGGTTCTGTGTGTTTGCTGTGGAATTGTAATTGTACGGAAGTATGCTGTAGGTGAATAATTAGTGCTTAATTAAATTCTGCAACTGCAAATGTACATCTAGCTTTTGACTGTTATAGTCAAGTATTTGCAATACTACTCTGGTTCACTGGGTTGGAGCAATAACACAGAGGGTAAGGCGTTTACCTTGCACTTGGCTGACCCAGGTTCGATTCCTCCGGCCCTCTTGGAGAGCCCGGCAAGCTACCGAGAGTATCTCTCCCGCACGGCAAAGCCTGGCAAGCTCCCCGGGACGTATTGGATATGCCAAAAACAATAAGTCTCACAATTTGTTGTTAGATGTTACTGGTGCCCACTTGAGCAAATCCATGAACAACGGGAGGACAGTGCTATAGTGCTACTCTGGTTCACTCTATGACAGAGAGTTAATTTCATACCTCTTCTCACCAGTGCTTAGTTAACTGATTACAATACTGCTCCACAGTTTCCTACTCTGGTTTGTTCCTTAGGTTGGTTGGTATTTTTGGTATTGTCTCTTAGTTCATTTTATCACCTCATTTCACTTTGTTTTCTCTAGTCTAAAACAGATACAATTTGCTTTAGGCTCTGTTTATTGATTCATTCATGAGTCCTTGTGTTCTGCTTCCACCTCTCTTGAGCTACCATGTAGAATAGGGAAAGTGAATGGTGCCTTCCCACTCACATATTAAAATTATCCCTTTTGAATGAAACTTTCATTTCTTTACCCTCTTAGCTCACCTGTTCCCCATGCCTAGAGTTCATCCCTGTGAACACAACTCTTCTAATTTTTAAAGTGTATATTGAAGTAGAATATTGATAAGAAAGGATGAGTGTATCCCACATGAATAGCTCTTTATATGTTCACACATTGATGCAACCAGCACACAGAACACTGCTGGCACCTCCGATGTCAACTTCCTGTGTTCCATTCTAAGACATTATCTTTACAACTTTTTGAGACACAAATTTCTTATGAAAATTTGGAGGAAGGAAATTGAAGGAAAGACATAATGAACTCTGATACACTCCCTGGCTCCAAACATGCACAGTGACCCCCCGTGGGGGTCACAACAATATTGTTGTGACCACCGCCCACAACAATATTGTTCTCCAGAGACTACATTTGTTATAATTGATGAGCCTAGTGACACATTAAAATCATCAATGTCTATGGTGTTACACTGCTGCTCACACTTGGTAATGGAATATATATTTATATATCCATATATATCCATATCTATCTATCTATCTATCTATCTATCTAGATAAATAGAGAGATAGATAGATAGATAGATAGATAGATAGATAGATAGATTGCAGAGCTGGGATCAAACCCAGGGTCTCACAAAAGCAAGGCAAATGGTCTGCCTCTGAACACATTTCCAGACCCACTACAATTCATACTTAGTATTTTAAGTTTATGGTTATATTTATAATAACATCATTGTGGTATTATATATGCCACTGTCTCTATCTTAAATCCTCACTTATTCTTCCTCCTTACCTACCTCTACTTGCATTTGTGCTGGAGTATTGGGACTTTTATTCTGTTAATGCCTAGAGTTAGGTATTATCTATATTATTCTCCAAAATGAAATAAAAGATCTTAAATGCTAACACAGTTCTTCTAACTGGGTCTGGAAAATGTCCTTTCTGTCCAACCTTTCCTCTCTCCTTGCCAGAAAATCTGAACTGTTTTTCAAACCAGTTATTCTCTCTTTTGAAAGCCAAATCAATCTTAAGAGCAATGATTTCCACACCTTAGCCAATGTAAATAACTGTAATGAATGTAAAGCTGCATATATATTTTTGAATTATAGTTTTTTGTTCTTTAGGTAAATATCCAGAAATGGTATTGCAAAACCACATTCAGTATAAATAAAATGGGATTTTTTTAAATCTGCATTCTCTTTTTTTACCATAGTGACTGTACCTATTTACATTTCCTACAAAAGTTTACAGGTATTTCCTTTTTCCCACATCCCTGTCAACATTTTTGTCCCTTGATTTTTTTTAAAAAATTTTTTAAAATTATTTTTATTTATTTATTTATTTTATTAGTGAAACACCATGAGGTATAGTTGTAGGTTTACAAATTTTTGTGTTTGGGTTTCAGTTATACAATGATCCAGTACCCATCCCTCCACCAGCGCCCATCCTCCACCACCACAGGTCCCAGCATCCCTCCCACCCCCCATACTCCCCATCCCACCCTGCCTCTGTGGCAGGGCATTCCCTTTTGTTCTCTCTCTCTCTCTCCTTTTGGGTCTTGTGGTTTGCAAGAGAGGCATTGAGTGGCAATCATGTTTGGTCTATAGTCTACTTTCAGCATGCTTTTCCCATCCTGGGAGGATCCTCCCAACACCCTTTATTTGGTGCTCTCTTCTCTATATGAGCTTCCTTTTCCCCTAGCACGTGTGGCTGGCCTCCAAGTCATGGAGCAAAATTCCTGGTACTAATCTCGGCCACTCCTGGGGGTTAGTCTTCCATTTTGTTGCTTTATGTTCCCCAGATAAATGTAAACTTTCTGTGTCTATTCCACTCTTTCTGACTCATTTCGCTTAACATGATACTTTCCATGTAGTACCACTTGTATGTAAATTTCATGACTTCATCTTTTCTAACAGCTGCATAGTACTCCATTGTGTAAATGTACCAAAGTTTCTTTAACCAGTCATCTGTTCTCGGGCACTCAGGTTTTTTCCAAATTCTGGCTATTGTAAAGAGTGCTGCAATGAACAAATAAGTGCAGATGTCACTTCGACTATACTTTTTTGCCTCTCTGGGATATATTCCCAGGAGTGGTATTGCTGGGTCAAATGGGAGATCAAATTCTAATTTTTTGAGAATCGTTCATACTGTTTTCCAAAAGGGTTGGACCAGTCGGCATTCCCACCAGCAGTGAAGGAGGGTCCCTTTCTTCCCACATCCACACCAGCACCTGTTGCTTTTGTTCTTTTGGATGTGGACCCGTCTCTGTGGTGTGAAATGATATCTCATTGTTATTTTGATCTGCATCTCCTGATGATTAGTGATGTAGAGCATTTTCTCATGTGCCTTTTAGCCATTCGGATTTCTTCTTTGAGAAAGTTTCTGTTCATTTCCTTGCCCCATTTTTTGATGGGGTTGGGTGTTTTCTTCTTGTGGAGTTCAACCAGTACCTTGTATATCCTTGATATCAACCCCTTGTCAGATGTGTATTTGGCGAATATCCTTTCCCATTCTGTAGACTGTCTTTGTATTTTGGTCACTGTTTCTTTGGAGGTGCAGAAGCTTCTTAGTTTAAGATAATCGCATTTATCTATCTCTGTTTTCACTTGCTTGGCCAGTGGTGTGACATCTTTGAAGATACCATTGGCTTCAATATCATGGAGGGTTTTGCCAACTTTGTCTTCAATGAACTTTATGGATTCTGGTCTGATATTGAGGTCATAAATTCATTTTGATCTTACTTTTGTGCATGGCGTTAGGCAGAGATCTGAGCCCACTGTTTTGCATGTAGCCATCCAGTTTTGCCAGCACAATTTATTAAAGAAGCTTTCCTGCTCCATTTCACTTTTCTTGCCCCCTTATTGAAGATTAGATGATTATATGCTTGGAAGGAGATGTCAGTATATTCAACTCTGTTCCATTGGTCTGCAGCTCTGCCTTTGTTCCAGTACCATGCTGTTCTAATTATTACTGCTTTG
This sequence comes from Sorex fumeus, assembly GCF_029834395.1. Lineage (NCBI taxonomy): Eukaryota > Metazoa > Chordata > Mammalia > Eulipotyphla > Soricidae > Sorex > Sorex fumeus. The sequence goes on along the minus strand of NW_026606063.1, from coordinate 62,357,996 downwards.
TAGTAGAGCTTGAAGTTAGGGAGGTTGATTCCTCCCATTTTCTTTTTCCCAAGAATTGCCTTAGCTATTTGTGGGGGCTTATTGTTCCATATAAATTTCAGGAGTGTTTGCTCCATTTCTTTGAAGAATGTTATGGTATCCTTATAGGGATCGCATTGAATTTGTACAGTGCTTTGGGAAGTATTGCTATTTTGACAACGTTAATTCTCCCCATCCTTGCCTTTTTTAAGTAATAAACATTCTAACAGGTGTGATATCACTAAGTACTTTTGCTTTGCATGTTTTATATTAATAAAAGATGATTCATGTGCCTTTTGGTGAACTGTATGTCATCTTTAGATATGTGTCTATCAAAGCCTCTGCCCAGTTTTGATCAGGTTCTTTGTCTTGTTTTGTTGTAAGTTGTGTAAGTTGTTTATGTACTTTGAAAATTAACTTTTTCGAACAAAAGGGAATTCCCTGCCACAGAGGCAGGGTGGGATGTGGGGAATGGGGGGTAGGAGGATACTGGGATCCGTGGTGGTGAGAAATGGGCACTGGTGGAGGGATGAGTATTTGATCATTGTATAATTGAAACCCAAGCACAAAAATTTGTAAGTCTACAACTGTACCTCATGATGTCTTACTGATAAAAATTAAAAAATAAAAATAATTAAAAAAAAAGAAAATTAACTCTTTGTTGAATATGATTTTTCAAACGGCTTCTCCCATTTATATATGTGAATTATAAATTTAAAAAATTAACAAAACAAGAACAAAATTTTAAATATAGAGAAAATATTGGGGGTTACAAGTGGATAAGGAGGCTGGGTAGGTTGTAAAACAAGGAGGTCAATTGTACAGTATGGGAGGTTTTGGTGATATTGTGATGTAGGATATATAAATATGGTGAATACTATGTATCTATTCATATGGTTATATACGTAATGACATCATTTTGGTATTATGCCATTGTCACTGTCTCAAAATCCTCACTTATTCTTCCTCCTTCCCTACCCCTCCTTGTATATACATATGTGCATGCTGTATTCCTCAGATATATATTGTTGGATAACAATGGGTTGTCCTTGCTCCTTCTGCAGGGAGCTTAGGTTTATTGAGTTACTCCCACAACAGTGGCCCTGATGCACACCCAATTCCATTAAGCACTAATAATCCTACATTGCTTTTCTCTTTTCTTTATGTCACTTGCATGGCTTATTTAGAAATATCCCATTTTTATAGACACAGGAAGAGAGTTGATGCTATGCTTTGTAACATGGTTGTTAATTCACTTCAAATAATATTTACTCCTGATCATCTATCATATTTAACTTGACTTAAGCCTCAGTTGCTCTTATTTCCTAACACCTCCAGAAGGAAAGTCCCAGAAAGGGACATGGATAGACTCAGGGCAAGCTGTAAACTACCCTGGCATCAGAAAGAGACAGGCAAATTACTATAAGAAGTATAATAAGTTAAGAGCATGGTAATGGAACAAACTTTGTCATGACCCAAAAAGAAGTAACTAAATAAGAACCCCACTGGGGTTAGAAAAGAGTAACCTGGCCTAAGGACTGTAGTCTGGGATATATAGTGAGATGTCCCCAGGAAGAGTCAACCTTTAAGCTTACTATACTTACTTCCCAACGCTGCCAAATTGGAGGCTCTTTCAGCATTGGGAAGGACGAATAAGGAGAGGTTGCTAAAATCTCAGGACTGGGGCAAATGGAGATGCTACTGGCGCCCGCTCGAGCAAATCAATGAACAATGGGACAACAGTGATACAGTGATACAGTGATATCTCTGTGTTCACACAAAATGACTAAAAATATTATAAGAAGTAAATTTATGCTGGAGCGATAGCACAGCGGGTAGGGCGTTCGCCTTACAAGCGGCCAACATGGCCAACCCGAGTTCGATTCCTCCGCCCCTCTCGGAGAGCCCGGCAAGCTACCGAGAGTATTCGATATGCCAAACACAGTAACAACAAAGTCTCCAATGGAGACATTACTGGGCCCGCTCGAGCAAATCGACGATCAACAGGAGGGCCTTTACCTTTACCTTTACCTTTACTAGCTGGGAAAAGGAGAAAGCAATATACTCTAGATGGAATCCCACCCTTGAGTGGATCTCCTAGTAATCTAGACAGCTGAACCCTCAGAAAAGTTTTTTGTCTTTGGGTTAATCTCCAAGAATTTACCCTGAAGTAATGTTTGTTGTTATGACAATGTTCAATCCCTCCTAAGTGTACCCCCCCCCCTTCATGGTTTCTATGTAACTATGCTATAAGGGGAAGAGAAGAAGGAGGCTAAGGAAAAGGGAAGAGAAATGACTATGACGCATGAGGAAAAGAGGAGAAATCACTATACCGTAAGGGGAGAGATTGAACTATGTTGGGGAAGAGAGAGAAATAAACTGTATCAAGAGAGAGAAACAAATGATCAATCAACCAGCCTGGACCCCTGTTTCTCAGGCCTGTGTCTGTTCGTTGCAGTGGGTTGGCTAGGGGACTGGTTCTTGGTCACTGAACACTAGTGTCTTTCACGTGCCCATACTTTTTTTTAAAAATTCACAGTATATAATGCCATAAAACAGTGATACTTTAATAAAATTTATTTTAAAACATAGGGTAAGAACTGACAATAACTTAATGTGACTATGTTGCCTGCTTATGGCAACAAGGGCCAATGAAAAAGAAACTTAAGGCAATTGCTGTCTCAGTCTTAGGAGAAAAAAATTGAGTCATTCTGGGGGTGGTTCTTCTGCTTCCTTGTCCTTGATACTTCTTTTGTTTTGATCCTGAATTCAGAGAAAAATCAAACCTATGGAGATCACTGAAAAACTAGTGACTTCAATGACTAAATGTAAACACTTTAGCAATATATTTGAATATTCAGAATAGTGGTCCTGAAAGTAGCTATTTTATCATTTATAACATTTTGTCATTTTTGTTCGAGATGGAGTTGATTATATCAGTTAACCAACTTGAAGTGTCCTTCCCTACCCCCTTTATATAGGCAGTGAGATAGAAAAAGGGGTTTATGTGTAAAACACAGTTTGGACAACGATAAAGTTGGTGTATAAAAATTTTCAATTATTCTAATGTTTAATGCATGTGGGGAATTGAAAGGCTTTGTCTTGTAGGAATTAATAATTGGACACACAGCAACAGGGTTCGATTGAAGTCTGCTGTAGAAGACTCTTCAGACTTTTGTCATCATCAGGAATTCTGATGAAGAAACAAAAATTGATCCACAAAGAAGTGTTTGCAGCCAAGCTTTGTGAAAAGAACTCATTTTACTCAAATCAACAGTCAATGGCATCTAATTGGACTCCTTTTCATTTTCATCAGAGTTCAGTCATTTATCTTGAGCCATTTATTTTATCAAACACTCAGTTGATTTTGCTATCAAACACTCAAGGCACCAAGCAGATTCTTTTTAAACAGAGTGAAATTCTGGCCAATTTTTTTTCTCTGAAGTTCCACCAAAGATATTTATCTTAAGTTTCCCTCAACACCAGAGGGAAAAGTGATTAATTAAAATACTGGGGGCTGAAAGAAATATTTATCCTCTGGATTTTTTTTCTGTAGTATCTGAAAGCTTTTTCAAGCTGTGCAAAATATTATGTACTCTATATTAAAAAGCAACTAATATAAGAAACAAACACTTGGTTTAATCAGCCTGAGCTGCTTAAAAAAACTACAGTTGCTAATTACATCCGTGTCCAATCCTGAGCTCAATCATACAGATCTGGGTGTGTGAGGGGTGAAAATACAATTGACGGAAAAACACCCCCTCTAGTGTAGTTAATGTGCATTAAGTTAAAATGTTAATGTTAAAATTATATCAAGACTCAAGTCTTCAACCAGGAACCTTATTACTTATTTATGAAAATAGCTCCTTTCATTTTCCCTGTTAGTGTTAGATTCCAGTTCTGCTGGCTCTATGCTATTCAAAATATCTGGACCCTCCCAAATGCCAATCTCTGGGGGTGGAAGTCAGGAAATGCAAAGTGGTTTTGGCCCAAGTACAAAAATTTGAAATATAACAGAGAAGCTCTGTGGACAGCTTCTCTCTCTCTCTCTCTCTCTCTCTCTCTCTCTCTCTCTCTCTCTCTCTCTCTCTCTTTTACAGTGTTTCAGATCAGGTATTAGAACTTGTGTATTCCATCCCTGTGGAAATGTTGGTATATCTGGCAGTACTCGGTGTCAGCAGTGACTACTCATGATTATTGCTCAGTTTCCCTTGGCTGGGTGGCTGAGATGGTTAACTGTGAGGCTGTCTCCCTACATTGACTCAGGAGCATCAATTACTGGATGAACACTGCATTATTAAACTGATCCCCAGGATATTTCCATAAGGTCACAGGTGAAAATCATGTAATTGGGGGCCCTGGCTAGGAAATAAGGTCAGAAGGGGGTCAAAACTGGCAGAAGTTTCAAAAACAATGATCTAAAACATCCCCACATAGGACAGTGCCCTGGGGCTACCTCTTATCAGTTTTGAAATGGGTAAAAATGTACTGGGGCAATGAAAAAATGCTAATGAAGCTATTCATCATCTGAAAGAATGGATGCATAATCTTAAAATTCCATTTTAACTTTATAATTTTAAGAATTGTAGAATTTACTGGAGTGATAGCACAGTGGATAGGGTGTTTGCCTTGCACATGGCAGACCTGGTCGGCCCAGTTTCGATTCCTTCACCCCTCTCGGAGAGCCTGGCAAGCTACGGAGAGTATTTCGCCAGCACGGCAAAGCCTGGCAAGCTCCCCATGACGTATTCGATATGCCAAACACATTAGCAACAAGTCTCACAATGGAGACGTTACTGGGCCCGCTCGAGCAAATCGATGAACAACGGGAGGACAGTGACAGTGACCGAATTTACTAGAATTGCATGTGAATAAATAAACCTGCTTATATTATAAAACAAAACAAAACAAAACAAAACACCTCATGGCCTCTCTCCACACAGTGTCTCTATTAGAGCAGCTGACCTTCCATGGCAACCGATTTCCAAGCTGAAATCTGTGGGCCAGTTCTCTGATGGCTGGGCTGTGGGCCCACATTGTGTTTGAGTGACGGAAATTGGCCAGCAGTTGTACAATGGACCAGCAAGTAAATCTTGTGCCTTTGATGGAAATTTCAAGGTTTTTAACACAACTGCTTGACTTGGCTGTTGCTGCATGAAATCAACTATTTAGATAGTAAATAAATGGAGGAGGCTGGCTCTGTTTAAATACAACTTCAATTATAGAGGCAGAGGAGGACCAGATTTTATTTGTAGGCCACTGGTTGGTGAGCCAAGTCACTAATCACACAGTGCCAGGCCAGTCCAGATTTACAGATGGAAGGAGAAGGTGCATGCCAGGAAGGTGAGAACATTTGGGGAGTCTAGGGTATACCATATTCTAGACTCGGGTACCACTGGCAAAGGATAGAGTGGCTGGCCAAGTGAGAAGAAGAATCACTACACATGTATATTTTGGCTGCACTCATGGAGATAGGTGGGATTGGGGAAACAGGGTACTTTACCTTCTGTTTTGCTCCAGAAAAGGAAGGGTGGGGCCTGGAGAGATAGTATCACTATCACTGTACCACTGTCATCCCAATGATCATCGAATTACTTGAGCGGGCACCAGTAATGTCTCTATTCCTCCCAGCCCTGAGATTTTAGCAGACTTTTCTTACTTGTCTTTTCTCTAATGATTGGAGGCTCTTTCAGGGTCAGGGGAATGAGACCTGTTGTTGTTACTGCATTTGGCATAGCGAATACGCCAAGGGGAGCTTGCCAGACTCTGCCCATGCAGGCGGGATACTCTCGGTAGCTTGTTGGGCTCACCAAGAGGCATATATTTATATATTTTTCCCTATAATTTGTTGCCTATTGTCTGAACCCTGTCAGATATAGCATAGTAATTGTGTAAAATGGGTAGGAAGTGTCTTATAATATGCAGCTGCGGGTTCTGGAAAGCGGCCTGGAGTTTGGTGGTCGTTGGGTAGTGGAAGTCGACTGCCAGGGCTGGGTCCCTTAGTGGGGAGAGCTCTCACCCACCCCACAGCCTGGTGTGGTCTCCCAGAGAGATAGTACAGCAAGTACAATTCTTGCCTTGCACAGAGTTGACCTGGGTTCAATCCCCAGAATGCCGTATAGTCCCCTGAACTCACCAGGAGTAATTTCTGAGTGCAGAGCCAGAAGTAACCCATGAACACTGCCAAGTATTGCCCCCCCCCCAAAAAAAAACTATTGTATAAAAGAAGGAGGTACCACCACAAACTCCACATGCCACTATAAACTCCACATCTACCATGAGAAGGAGCATGTGCCAGTTATGTCCAGGCTACAGACTGCCTTCCCAGCCTATTCCACTCGTCAAACAGCCTGCCCACTTTGTTCTGCTGCTCATTCCTTTTCTTTCCAAAGCAATAAAACAGGATAACTGAAACACAGGAGTTTTCTTTGCTTGTGTTTTATTTATAATTTTACATCATTTTGCTAACATTACTTGTGTTATTTAAGAAGAAGATGGGGAACGAGAGTAGAAAATTAGGGAAGTGGAAAGCTGGTGGGCCAAGGCCACCCTGAGGAAGGAGTGGAGGAGCAGAGGGCATGAAAAATTAAGAACCCTGAAACACAGGATATTCCCTGTGTGCCTTCTATTCAAGGTATGTAAGGAAGTAATAGGGAAATGGGTCTGGCTCCCAAAACTGTTGAGAGCTGAAGAACAGAGATTAGTGGTCAGAGATGGAGATCTGATGAAGGCTGAGTTGCAATGAGCATCAGAATCCACAGAAACTCCTTGTGCAGAGTTTTCTCTTCCTTCTGACAACTCTGGAGTGAGATCAGGACTGGACTAGAGGTGAAGGTCTGTCATCTACTGGGGGAAGAACCATAAGATAAGTCAGGAGTGCCCCAGTGAATGGTGAAAAAAGGAAGTGATCAAGAAAGGAACATAAATATGGCCATACAGTTCTATTAGAACTAGAATACAGCAAAGTTGGGCCAGTATGAATTATAAAAAGGATCTGGTGGACTCAAGGGTTGGATGGGGAGGGTTAAGCTGATCCAAGAAAGCACGGCTCTATTGTGTAATCACAAAATAAATAAGTGAGCAGCAGTGGTGGCATAATCTCTCCTGACACGGGTGTACGTTCAGTGGCCATGAGCCACTTTCCCTCTCTGGCCTGCAGCACGACTGTAAACAGACACATGAAAGAGGGTACAGGGTCACTGAGTTGGTTGATGATCAGTTGCCGTTTATTCCATTCTCCCCTCATGTCTGTTTCAGTCTTACACTGCCCCTCATTCCCATCTCCTCCTGTCCCCCATGCTAGTTTTTATTTTCCAGCGTTCTTGAGGCCTTGGTCTCCAGCCCAACCTCCAAGCATTGGGGCTAGCAACTACACATAGGTCAGGTAGCACAATCAATATATGAAATCCCTTCCTTTTCAGGGAAGCTCTTCTAAGATAAGACAAAGATCTCCTGCAGTCAGGCTCAAGGGCAAAATACCACCTAGGGGTGTGATTCTCCTATTCTTAGTGCAACAACAATCTTAGATTTACTTATTTCTAAATAATCTTTCTAGTCACTTTGTATGGACACAGTAAAAGATATATTTGTTTGGACACAGTAAAAGATATATTAAGCTTGTAGGGTGGATCTTCTGGGGACATTTCGCTACAGATCCCAGACTACAGCGCTCAGATCATATTAGTCTTTCCTAACCCTAGCAGGGTCGTAATCCAGTTGTTACTCTTTTGATCATGACAGAATTTATCTATGACCGTGCTCTTAACTTATAGTTAAGTATTATGGCACTTGGGCTGGCCTGTTTCAATGCCAGGGTAGCTCATAGCTTGCCCTGGGTCATCCAGTCTCTTGTCAGGGCCCTGCTTTTGGGGTGCTAAAAATTAAGGGCAGAGGCTGGAGCAATAGCACAGCGGGTAGAGCGTTTGCCTTGCACACAGCCTACCTAGGTTCAATTCCCAGCATACCATATGATCCCCCGGACGCCACCAGGAGTGATTCCTGAGTGCATGAACCAGGAGTAACTCCTGTGCATTGCGAGGTGTGACCCCCCCCAAAAAATTTAAAAAAATAAAAATTAAGGGCAACTGAGGCTTAAGTCAAGAAAACAGATACCCAGGAATGAACACTATTTGGAGTCAACCAACTCCCAAGTTACAAAAGCATAGCATTAACTGCCTTCCTGTGTCTATACAAAAAGGACATTGCTCTAAAATAAACTATGCAAAAGGACATAAGGGAAGGAGACAAGCACTATTCCACTTACAAATACAAAATTCAGAGTTTGTAAAGTAATCTGACTTTACAAGTCACAGGGTCTGATTTGGGGATATAGGTGATTTACAGATAGGGTAAGCAGAGCACAGAGGAGAGGTTAAAGATAAACACAGAAGAATGAGAGTGCATTGGGAGCACTGTGAATGTTGTAACCCAATAAACTTAAACTCCTTGCGGTCAGGGAGAAATGACAAATCAATGTTATCCTACACTCTATGAGAGAATGGTAGCATTCAACCCACTCTCTGTATCTTCAGCCCCTGAGACCTACTTCTTGTGCAGGTCTTCTTAAGAGGAAAAGACATGCTTGGCTGAGAGGAATGACTATGCCTCAAACTAGAAGTTTGTTTGAAACAATAAACTTCATCTGAATAAGGAGCTTTAGAAATAATCTATTATTTATACCTCTATTGTTCTAAATTTTAATGAGTTTTAATATAGAGTATCAGGGGGTTCTTAAACAGCCAATTCTGAGACAGTTTGTAAAATCTCACTACAGTCTTCTGTTCCTGTCATTGCTCAGCATCAACATTGTTTCTGGGGAACCTGAAGATACCCATGAGTGTTGGAGCAACCCTGTACTGAGGATAAGAAAACATGGGTGCTGGTCAGAACGGCAGATGAACAAGTCACTGTTGCTGATTCTCATGCTTCTTTTTTGTCAAACTGAGGTTCTATTGTGCAAGGCCTGGGGGAGGATCAAGGTGGGAATGAAAAGGGATAGTTTTCCATGCCCTGGAGTGCCCTTTGTACCTGAGGAGTTGGTAAGACACTTGTTTATGTTAGTGCCATTGCTAGATTGCCCTCTCTTAATGAATGAAAGGTATTTGATTCTTAGTACCTTCTCAAAAATGTTTTTTTATTTTAAAAAAGTATCTTGGAGAAATCCTCCACCCAGGTTCTCCATCTTCCAGTAGGCAGGGGTCACACCCACCAACTGCCCCCGGCACCAGGTAATCCCATCAATGGCCAAGACCCAGAGACTAAAAAACCTAGTTCCCAGAAACATGCAGCCATATTTGCGGCCGTGCAACATCTTATCTGGTTCTTACTTTGGACAACCTGGCAGGCTACGGAATGTAACCTGCCCACACGGCAGAGTCTGGCAAACTCCCCGTGGCTTACCCAATATGCCAAATACCAGTAACAATGATGGATCTCATTCTCCTAAGCCTGAAAGAGGCTTGAATATGGCACTTTTTAAAATCTCAGGACTGGGACGAAGGAGACATTACTGGTGCCTGCTCAAGGCAATTGACAAAAAACAGGATGATCGTGATCTTGGAGAAATACTTCCCTAAAAGAAGGTCTGGCACTGTGACACAAACATTAGGCTGGGGAGAGTTAGTTTGAATGAAAGGTTATTCTGTATGTTTCATAGCTATCTCAAAATTCTGTACCATGCTAACATAAGTAGATACAAAACTGATGTTGGTCCGACCCATGGGTGACATGTGAAATGGGGAGGAGAAAGATGATCACCTTCTCCCTATCTGCCTCTGCCATTTGGGACCCAGGGTTACTGGGTTCTTATCTCACCTCGAAGAATGGAATTTCAAAAGTAGAAAAGCAGTGAAGTAAATAGATTTTATTTGGAGGGTTTTTGAGGGGGTGAGAGAGAGAAAGGGAGAAAGAAAGGGGGAAGGGAGAGAGAGAGAGAGAGTAACACACTCAAGAGAAAAAGAGGACTTCTCCAAGAGCGAGAGAGCCCCTAAACACATTCCAGCATTAGACACGAAAGCAGGAAAGTACACATCTCAAAAGGGGAGATGTGGGCCATACATGTGCTTGGGAACAACATATGCTCAGCCATGTGGGAGCAATCAGCACATGGGCTCAAGCAGCATATGCATGCTCTTCCTTTGTTCAAGGTGGCTTTTATCGGCTCTTCTCAGGTTGTCTAGATTCAGAAGTTCTGGAGTATTCTCGGGCTGAATCACTAAAGTTAATTGCATTAACAGGTCCAAGGGTTTTTGGAACTTCTTGGGGGAGGGATCCAATCTCCTCAGGGTCTGCTGCTGAAGGTCTTATCAGGTCTCTGTTTTCCGTATTCACAGGGTGGATCAGTCTTAGAATTTTCCTCCCAGAAGTTTTGTTGACCTTAAATTTCATTTTCGAGGGCCTTTCCCTGCCCACCTGCCTTCATCAAACCATAGCTCCCTTCCCTCCCCCCCCACCCCCCAGCCAATGAGGACTTCATAACAACAGTCCTGGGGAACTCTGTGAATTGTGTGAGTGTTGTCTCCAACTTTGAATCCACTAATCATTTGCCCCCAAATAGAACTCAGTAAGACTCACTCATCATGCACCGTATTCTGCAGGGGGATCACAGTCATACCATAGTTATGATCCTGCATGATCACAAATTCTGCCCAACTGCTTTGGGATTCAAGTTACCTCCCAAATATTGAAGGGAGCTTTTTACGTTACTCATAAAGCAATAAATCACTTCATGTGCTGGTGGAGCCCAATGTGTTTTGCCTCTGCTTGTGCATCTGTGCACATAGTAAGAACTGGTGAGGTCCCAGTTCACCAGAGTGTGGCGTGATGCGCCAAGGGATCTGCCTGCTTTAATAGACTTTTGGACCTCTGTCACCGCTGGACCAGCAGACTCCTACTGAAAAACCCATGTATTTGAGTCCAGGTGGGTGAGCAGCTGCTTGTGGTTTTATATGGAAAATTCCCCCTTTGTCCTAAGTCCACAAGAAGGCAAACAAATTCAGGAAAAATGAGTGGGAACTTCTAAAAAATGGTTGCTGGACGGTTGCTGGCACGGATGTGGCGAGAAAGGGACACTCCTTCACTGTTGGTGGGAATGCCGACTGGTTCAGCCCTTTTGGAAAACAGTATGGACGTTCCTCAAAAAATTAGAAATTGAGCTCCCATTTGACCCAGCGATACCACTCCTGGGAATATATCCCAGAGAGGCAAAAATGTGTAGTCGAAGTGACATCTGCACTTGTTTGTTCATTGCAGCACTCTTTACAGTAGCCAGAAACTGGAAGAAACCTGAGTGCCCAAGAACAGATGACTGGTTAAAGAAACTTTGGTACATCTACACAATGGAGTACTATGTAGCTCTTAGAAAAGATGAAGTCATGAACTTTACATACAAGTGGTACAATATGGAAAGTATCATGCTAAGCGAAATGAGTCAGAAAGAGAGGGATAGACATAGAAAGATTGCATTCATCTGGGGGATATCAAATAACAAAATATGAGATTAATACCCAAAAATAGCTGAGATCAACACCAGGAGGTTTACTCCATAGCATAGAGGCCAGCCGGGTATTCTAGGGGAAAGGACAGTTCAGATAGAGAAGGGAGCACCAAATGGAGGGTGTTTGGAGTATTCTCCCAGGAGGGGAGATGCAGGTTGAAAGTAGACTGAACTGAACATGTTTGCCACTCAATGCCTCTTTTGCTGATCACAACACCCAAAAGGAGAGAGAAAACAAAAGGAAATGTCCTGCCACAGTGGCAGGGGGGGATGGGGGGAATGGGGGGGGGAGGGATATTATCCTTGATGGTGGAAAATGGACACTGGTGGAGGAATGGGTATTTGATCATGGTATGACCGAAATCCAAGCACAAGAATTTGTAAGTCGTTGTAAGTCGACAACTGTACCTCATGGTGTTTCACTAATAAAAATTAAAAAAAAAAAAAAGAACACTGCGATGTGCTAGGAATGTTCTCACTACAGGGGGACTTCAATCTTGGACTTCTAGCCCCAGAACTAGAATCAATAAATTCCTGTTTCCATAAAAAAAAAAAATGGTTGCTGGGTGACTTTCTCTTGGGATAAGTCTAATATATATCTTTGTGGTCTCACAGCTTTTGGAACCTATTTGGTTGAAAATGCTGGAAATTTAAGGTATGATGGGAGTCTGGTTTCATTCAGCCTGCCAATGTGTTTTAATAACATCATTTCTACTCACTGGAGATTGGGGTTATGGTTAGGCACTGTAGCACTTCTTCCATTGTTCATCGATTTGCTCAAACGGACCCAGTAATGTCTCCATTGTGAAACTTGTTACTGTGTTTGGCATATCAAGTACATCACAGGTAGCTTGCCAGGCACTGTCATGCAGGTGAGATACTCTCGGTAGCTTGCCGGGATCTCCAAGAGGGACAGAGGAATCGAACCCGGGCCAACCAAGTGGGCCACATGCAAGGCAAAGGCCCTACCTGCTGTGCTATCAATCCAGCCCATGGTTAGGGTTGGGCATGCGAAACCATTTCGGACTCTGGCTTTTCTAGTGCTAAGAATTGATGATCACCTTCACTACAGAAGTGCTCATGTCTGCAGAGTTTGGAACACATCCTGAGGGGCCACTTCTTCATCTCAATTAGATTGTGTCTGTCTGTGGAGTCTTGGGAGCCTTGCCAGAGCTCTGCTCACAATCTCCCTAAAGGTCGGAACTCTGCATAAAGACAACTTTGGTTTCTCTCTCTCTCTCTCTCTCTCTCTCTCTCTCTCTCTCTCTCTTCTCTCTGTCTGAAAAAAACATTTTTGCTTTTCTTGCTTTTGGCTTCAGTTTCTTATTTAAAATGGCAAAAGCTACTGAAATACTGACATAGAAATTTGCTTAATAAACAAGAAAGTAGTTTTGATGATCCCCCAGTGGGCATGAAAATTCATCCTGTATTTGTCATTTGTACCGTGTAGGTAATTCTGCTTATCTTAAACCCGAATTTTTGCTGTCTCCATTAACGGTTCTTCTTGCAATTGTTACTAGGTTGTTGTTACTGGGATGAGATTTTACTGTAGATAACTCGTAATTTTCTTATCAAAAGCTTTAAAAAACAAAGATATACAAAATGGTGCATATCTTTGTTTTTATACATTTACACAAAATTGGTGTAATCACAGACTCACTTTTAGATGGCAACACATTTTTATTTACTAAATACATTTTGTTTGTTTGGGGCCACACCCAGCAGTGCTAGGACTTACTCCTGGCTCTGCTCAGGGATCACTCCTTCTGGGGCTTGGGGGACCATGTATGGTACCAAGGATTAAACCTGGACTGGCTGTGTTCAAGGCACCTCACCCATCCCTGTATTATTTCTCTTGCCCCCAAATATCTCTTGAGTATTTGATTTTTGTGGAGTAATAGAAAACATATTGAGGAGCTCAAAATAGAAAGTCTAATAGAGAAATGAAATAAAAAAGATAAAGTCAAGAGAATAAATCTAAGGTAAAATGAAGAGGTAATGGTTGTAGAATGGGAAGAACATAATAGCTGAAGGAATTAAATGAGATGAGGTCCTCAAAAGGAGGAAAAAATTGTTAGAGTCTGAAAGTAGGGGATTGAAGATGGTCACAGGTTTTTGACATCACTCTATTTGGAAGTGGAATTTTTATTCCTTCCATGGTGCAGAAATCCACCAGAAGGATTATACCACTACTTCAATCAGTGGAATACAGTGACAATGGTTTATGTCTCTCCTAGGCCAAGACCCTATGATATTGGCCTATTCCTGTCTTTTGGAACATCTGATCTTGGAATAATCCTCCTGGAAGCCTTGAGTCTCCTGTAAGAACTACCCCAAGACTCTGATATATGAAAGGCTACATGTAAACACTTCCGTTAACAATCTCAGTTTAGCCCAGCCTTTCCAGCTACTCTCATTAAAGTGCCAGAGTTGTGAGCAGAGATTTCTGAGCTACTCTGGCAAATAACATCTGCCAGATGAGAGATGCTGATGAGATGCATCAGAAATATAGCACTGAAGAATAACCAACCAAGTTCTGCAATGATTAGTAACTTGAATAGCAGGGTTTTGTTTAGCAAAGGTAAGAGTCCAGTGACATTCCAGAGTGTGAACGTTGGGGCAAACCATGAAGCTGTGAAGGTGCAGAGCATATGCTAAAATATTGGAGTTTGAGAGAAATTGGGGGTAGGATACAGAAAAAAATATCTTGCACGTATTTAAAGACTAGAGAATCTAAAGGCCATGTGCAATCTATATCTATAGTCAATGAAGTGCCATTGAAAGTCCTTCAATTGTTCATTGTGGAAAATTATAAATATACACTAAACTCCCAAAGAGGAATCGAAAGAGCCATGCTTGGAGTATCACATTTCACTCAAAGGAGAGAAGGAATCTGGAGTTCTAACTTCCGTCGATGATCAAGAATCAGGGACGCTGTCTTGTGTGCCAAGGCATAGAAAATCAGATGGGCTGGACAGGTAATGAGATTTGGAGATGACCGCTGGACTAGAGCCGTTACTGACTGGATTTCATGAGATGTCAAAAGACAGCATGGGAAGGTTGGACGGCTCTGTCTCACCCCCTGCGTTTGGTGCTCTTGAGACCATGTGTGTGGCACAAATCGGGATGGCTGTTGGCCAAGGGCAGACGAAGGAAGAGACGAGGAGGGCCAGGCCGGTTGATCTTAGTAGCAGTTTATTACACGGAAGTATATCCCATAGAATAAATTTATGTTATGGAGGGCAGGTTCTGTCAAGCACATGTTCCCCTTGCTAGTCTCTCCATCTCCATAGATGGTCCATCTTGCAGCCCTGCTCTCTTTCTCTCTCTAGCTCCCTTGTCTCTCCAACTCCCTTACAGTCTGGGCTGACACTCCACCCAGTCAGGTAGCCAAATCAACATAAGAAAGCCCTCCCTGAGGGCCCACCTAAAAGGTATTCCAAAGCCCTTCCTGACTGTCCCAGGCAAAATCTTTTCCTCAGTTTAAAACCTATCAATAAACTATCAACTATTCCTGAGTCTATGCAGGAAGGACAGAACAGTGTTATCCTACAGCCGCTCACCTACAAGGTGGTCAGACTTCTTCATCAAGACCCTGAAGGATCGGTTTGAGGCTCTTAGTGTTCTTAGAATGAACAGATGCCATTGGGCTACACTAGCACGCGAAAGGGACGAATGGAGATGTTATGGTGCCCACTCGAGCAAATCAATGATTAACGGGAAGTCAAGTGATCAAATGATAAATATACACTAAGAATACTATGATGATCCACAGTCACATCACAAATAGGGCTCAAGCAATGTATAAGTAGTCTCCCAGCAAGGGAATTATTGGTATTTGTCAGTAATTTTTCCTACCATATTTTAAGAAAAATCCCAAACATCATTTTATTTTAACCCAAAATAATCCAATATGTGATTCTAACAGATATGAATTGAAAACTTCAGTGAAACTACTTTCACACTCTATAAAAATAACAGTATAAAGTCTATTACAAATTTCTTTTGTCTTCTTATTCTTTATTTTTTTTTCCTTTTTGGCATTTTGGGTCATACCTGGCAATACTCAGGTGTTACTCCTAGCTCTGTACTCAGGAATTACTTCTGGTAGAGTTCAGGGGACTATATGGGATGCTGGGAATTGAACCTGATTGGATGCATGCAAAGCAAATACCGTGTTTTACAATTGCCGTGGCTCTTATTCTTGATTTAATATTATATTCAAAATGGATCCCATTTGATTATGTCTCCCAATCTTAATATACAGACAATACATTTCTATTTTACAAAATAAGGTCTAGAGAGTACAAGTCATTTAACTTAGATGGCAAATAAGAACTGGAACCCACAGACTGTGTTCTTAGCTCCTGTGCCAAACAATTGGTTAGTGTGTGATAATAAACACAGAATGGGGTGGTCATGGGGGAAGGAGTTTGGGTACATAGTTGAGCTGCTGACTATCTCAGACATATTCAGCAACCCTGAGGAAGCTTTTTCTTTCATTTTAATAAAAATATCCTGCTGCCCTCAAGGCTGACCCATAGAATTATAGGGAGAGAGTGTGACCCAGAATATACATTAATAAGTACTTTGGGTTTTTTTGGGGGGGATGGTCATACCCAGCAGTGCTCAGGGGTTACTCCTTGCTCTGTACTTGGGAATTACTTCTGGTGGTTCTCGGGGCACTATATGGGATGTCAAGCTTCAAACCAGGGTTGGCCATGAGCAAGGAAAATGCCCTATCAGCTGTACTGTCATTCCAGCCCCCCACCTTGGGATTTTTATACTCAGTGGCAAACACCATACTAAAGAATGAGACCTGCTTAATGAGGAAGTGAAAGATGAGCCTTCCTTGAAAGAAATGATGAATTTAAGTAAGTGGAAAGACTAGGGCTTTGCACAGTGCCTCATACATAGCTTGCATACAATTGAACAAATAAAAAAATGAAAGAAATTTGGCTATTGGAACTGATGGTATCTCCAACTAGAGGACCAAATTTAGCACAAAGGACGGTAGCCCACCTGCTGCCTAATAGCAGCTGATTAGAATTCTGAGCTAGTTACTTTCTGGTGGACATGGGGACTGTTACCACAACCCCAGTCCAAGGCATCCTCTACAAGTAAACTTTTCCTTGTTTGTGTGGGAGAGAAGAGTCTCAGATGAGAGCAAACAAGTAACCCCTAACCTGCTGTGAATGGAATGGACCAAAGACTCAATGGGATAATTCCCTCTATTTTTCTCATAGGTGTGACTCCACTTCCTACAGGTTTGATCACCAAAGGTCAACTGTGAACCAGATACCACCAATAAATAAGACATTTTGAGAGAAAGAAAGAGATACATTCAACAACTTTTAGTGCACTATAATGTTTGTGTTTTATTAAGTTTTAATCTATTACAGTGCCTACGTTTACAGGTTAAACTTTATCAGAAATCTATAAACATATTAAAAATATAGTTTAGAGGTGCATATGATGCCTGAGGTCATGTGCTGTTTGTGACCACATGACCGAGCACATATAGTACCCAAGTGCGTATGTCTCCTGCATCTCCCCTCTTGAGATGTGCACTGAGGCTCTCTCCATCTTTGGGGAAGCCCACATTATCTCTTGAGCACATTCCTCTCACTTTATCTTCCTCATTCCCCTTCCTATAAAGACCTCCAAATAAAATATGTTTTTACTTCAAGAAGTAAAAAGGGTTAAGGATCAGATATTCACAAATAGTGAGCATTACTGTCATTAAAAGCACTTGGTGTTGCTTTATTAGTGGCAATAAAATGTTACAAACAATGTGTAAAGCAAACAAGACCTTAGACCTGAAGGCATTCACTCTGAAATATTGTCTAGGCAAAAGTCATACAGTGAATATTTTGAGACATAACTGAGCTGAATTGGGTTCAGTAGACATAGTTGCACATCTTAGACTTTTAACACTTCTTTTGTTTCTATAGTTCATGCCTTCTTACTCATTGCCATGGTTTAGTTTCTGAATTGCCTTTCTTTTTAAAGAAATGAAAATAAAATGCCAATACATTTTTTTAAAAAGAGGATTGCCTCAAACTATTATTTGGCACATAATATGAGGGTTGTGAAGTTTCTGGAATGAAAAAGTAGTGTCTTGATTCTTACACTGTACATGTGACCTCTGCCCTGTTCCATATTATTATATTTCTATTTTTAAAATTACATAGAAAGAGATATATTTACTATTGACAAAGAGAGAGAAGAAGTCATTGTTGAGTGTGGCATGTTCCACTTTCTCAGGAACTGTAAAATTTCCTGTGAATTATTCTTGTTTTGTTAAGTTAGTACCAGTGCTCTAATTCAGGGCTTCTTCAAACTTTTCCACTGCAGCTTGAGAAATATGACATAGGTGAACTCTCTCAGAAACACCATGGATTCATCATATGTTTGATTTTGAATTAATGCCTGATTGTTGTACATTCAGAAAACTTTTAATCTCTTTTTTTTTTTGAGCCACAGTTTCAGAAATCAGGCTCTAGGTAATAGTCAATTAGGTCTTTTATATTAAATGGCAATCAAGGTTATGATCATGACTAGAAATTATAAACTTAATTTTAAAAAGAAGTCAGTGGTATGCTCTGGTGGTGGGGGGTGGTGTTGGAACAATGGATGTAAGAAATTCTCATTAACAGTATTGTAAGTCATGGTACCTCAATAAAAATGGGGGGAGAAGTCAGTGTTCATATACTATTCAAGCAGGAATTTTTCCCCATTGTCTCTCCATTTGCTTTGTTGTTATTGTCTCTGGTCTCTCCATTAAAAGCAACAGTAGCTTTCCAGCCCCCACTCCCCAGGAGTCTACCTGGAGTGATTCAGAGGGGCTACTAATGCTTCCTCCTCTAATGAATCAGGCCTAATCTGCTGTTTTTTCTCACTTAATTAAAAATTTTAAAATACATTTCTGTCAGATTATTGTCTCACCATTTGTCTATTAAAATAGCAATCAAGGTGTGTGTGTATGTGAGTGTGTGTGTGTGTGTGTGTGTGTGTGTGTGTGTGTGTGTATCCACTGTCCTCCCGTTGTTCATCGATTTGCTCCAGCGGGCACTAGTAATGTCTCCATTGTGAGACTTGTTGTTACTGTTTTTGGCATATTGAATACACCACGAGGATCTTGCCAGGCTCTGTCATGCAGACAGGATACTCTTGGTAGCTTGCCGGGCTCTCTGAGAGGGACAGAGGAATCAAACCCTGGTCTGCTACGTGCAAGGCAAACACCCTACCCTCTGTGCTATATATAGGGTCTTTTTTTTTTCTCTTTGGGTCACACCCAGCGATGCTCAGGGATTACTCCTGGCTTTGCTCTCAGTAATTACTCCCGTCAGTGCTTGTGGGACCGTATGGGATGCTGGGGATCGAACCTGGGTTGGCCACATGCAAGGCAAACACTCTACCCACTGTACTATCACTCCAGCCAGCCCCTATAGATTGAATCTAGATACACCAGGGAGAGTTTGGGATTGCTTGGGGCCAACCCAGGTTCAATCCCCAGCACCTTATATGGTCCCCTTAACCATGCTAAAAGTGACTCCTAAGCACAAAGCGAGGAGTAAGCCTTGAGTGGTGCTGGGTGTGGTCCAAGAACAAAAACAAATTTAAAAAAATATACATATATGGTCAGAGTGATAGCAAAGCTGATAATGTGCTTGCTTGCATTGCATGAAACTGACCTGTATTTGATGCCCAACACCACACATGGTCCTCTGATCACTACCATGAGTGATCACTGGAAGGGAGAGGAATGATCTCTCCGTAAGATCTGTAGCAGATTACAATGGCAGCCTTTCACTTCATCACTTGACATCCTGTTACTCATTGATTTGCTTGAGCGGGTGCCAGTAAGATCTCCATTCATCCCTGTCACGTGCTAGTGTAGCCCAATGGCGTCTGCTCGTTCTAGGAACACAAAGAGCCTCAAACCAATCGTTCAGGGTCTTGACGAAGAAGTCTGACCATCTCTAGGTGGGCTGCCACTCGATCTTTTGACGTCCCATGGAATACAGTCAGTATTCTAGCCCAGCGGTTGTCTCCAAATTGCATTACATGTCCAGTCCATCTGATTTTCGATGTACTCTAGCCCAGCGGTTGTCTCCAAATTGTATTACATGTCCAGTCCATCTGATTTTCGATGCCTTGGCACACGAGACAGTGTCCCTGATTCTTGACCATCGACAGAGGTCGGAACTCCGGATTCTTTCTCTCGCTTGAGTGAAGGGTGATACTCCAAGCATAGCTCTTTCAATTCCTCTTTTGGAGACCGGAATAGTGTTCTCAACCTGTTTTCGTAGGGCCCAAATCTCTGAGGCGTATGTTAATGCAGAAAGAACAGTGGAATCAAAGACATGTGCCCGGAGCTGGAGGTTCTTTGTCCTCTTAGCTATTACTTTGATGCTCTTGAAGGCGTTCCAAGCCGCTCTCTTCCTCCTGCACAGCTAAGGTGCCAGGTCATTCGTCATGTTGACTTCTCGACCTAGGTACACATAACTGTTGCATTTGGTGATGTTCATTCCATTGAGAGCAAATGGAGCATCAGGAATGAGACCGTTTTTCATAAACATTGTCTTCGTGAGATTCAGCTGTAGTCCGACCTTTCCACACTCACGGTCGAAGTTGGCCAGCATTTGTGCCACTTGGTTAATGTTTGGTGTTATTAGAATGATGTCATCAGCGAAGAGGAGGTGTTGTATTTGCCAACCGTCTATCTCACTCCCATTCCTTCCCATTCCAGTTGTTGCATGACGTACTCAAGGGTGGCACTGAAGAGTTTCGGTGAAATGGTATCACCCTGCTGAATCCCTCTCTTGACATGGATGATCACTTCCTTGTAGAATGGTGAGATTCTGGTAGTGAACCCATAATACAGCTCACAGAGGATCCTGATGTATTGAGTTTGAATGCCCTGTTTGGCTAGGTCTTCGATGACCGCTTCAGTCTCAACAGAATCAGAGACATTTCATGTGTTCTAAACCAGTGGAAATGATTATTGGCTTTCTCTTTGCCTCAGTTTCCTTTCCAGCAATAAAGGCCTTGTGCTTCAGAAAAGGGAAGGGTCTTGCTTTGTATCTTTCTACCAGTTTACTGGTTTACCTTGCTGCAGTCCATGGACATAAAAACCTGAAAGTACACACCTTAAGAGGGGAGATGCAGGAGACACATGTCCTCGGGTGTCACTTGGCCACATGGATGCAAGCAGCACATGGGCTCTGGTAGCTTAGGTGCACCCTTCCTTTTTTCAAGGTGACCTTTACAGGGTTTCTCCAACCTGCCCCCAGGTGGGGCTTCGACCTAGATATAGTCCATTGCTAAGGAGGTTACCAGGGGGGTTGGGAGTGGTGGTGATTTTCTTTGGGCTGAATCACTAAAGTTAATCAGATTAAGGCAGAGGTCTGAGGGTGAGGAATTTCCTCCATGGAGAGGGTTCCTTGCTGCTTAAGGTCTTATCCGTATCCACAGGATAGATTAGCCTTAGAAATTTCCTCTCAGAAGTTCTGCTGACCTGAGTTTCATTGCCGAGGGCCTTTCCCTGTCTGCCTGCCTACATCACACAGAGCCCTGGGCCACAGAGCAGTGGGCATTGGGAGCCCAGACACTATGCACAGCCACGTGGCTCTGGGCTCTCGGCAACTTTTCTCATTTTCCAGTCATTTCTTTGGAGTGAGGAGGGGTGGTTTCCTGGACTGCTTTCGGAATCCTACACTGTAGAGGCTTTCAAGAGCTCACCAAACACAGGGCTGCCCAAGACATCTGGGGCTGAAGGAAATTCCAGAGGACTTTTTCAACCCCCACCAGCCTGAGCTAGCTGGGGAAGAGGGAGGCGGGGCTGGGGGAAGGGGGGAGAAGCAGGCGGGATGGGGACTTTGGAGATCCTAGCTTGGGGAGGAATCCAGCCCTCAGCCCTGACTTCTCCAAC
Organism: Sorex fumeus; assembly: GCF_029834395.1. Taxonomy (NCBI): domain Eukaryota; kingdom Metazoa; phylum Chordata; class Mammalia; order Eulipotyphla; family Soricidae; genus Sorex; species Sorex fumeus. The sequence goes on along the minus strand of NW_026606063.1, from coordinate 62,336,547 downwards.
TTCTGACAGAGCTCCCAAACCTTAACCTGCCCCAGCATCCCCCCACCCCCAGTCCTGCCCTAGCAACCCTCTCCCCTACCCCGCCCTAGCCCTCACCCCTACTCCAGACCCTGCCCCCTCACCAGCTCGAGCCCCTGCCCCAGGCCCCACTCCCGCCTTACTCCTTTTCCCCCAACCCTACCCTGGTCCCTCATCCTCACCCTGCCCCAGCCTCTGCCCCGGGAAGGCTCCAACCCCTCCCCTCCCCAGAACCCTTCCTGCAATGTGGCAGGAACATCTATGGAGCAGAGGCCAGTGAGGGGGCGCGGTGGGGGGGGGTGAGGGGGAGGCGGTCCCTTGGCGGGGTGCCCCTGACCAATCCCGCCCCGTTGGGGCGCCCCTAGCTCCCGCATTCTCCTGCCTGGCTCGCAGACGTCGGGAGCAGCTCAGCTCGGCTCTGGTCGGTGCGGAGTTTCTGGTTCCGCATAGTCATGCTCTCCCTGTGGTCGGCGCGACCCGGCGTGGCCCTCGCCGCGCTGGCGCTGCTCCTGTTGCTGGGTTTCGGCCCAGGTGAGTGGGGGAGATAAAAGGCACAGGGGAGGGGTGCGGGGACCTGTCCTGAACCCGCACAAGGGACCTGGGGCGCTGAGGAATTTGGGTCTTGCGCTTGATAACGTGGGCAAGAATCCAGGCCAAGGGTCTGGAAAAAGCTGCAGAAAAGTTTCAGAACGTTGCAAGGGACTAAAGATCGCTTTTTATGTTTCTTTTTAATTTTCCTTTTTCACTGCATCCACTGTTCCAGGGACCTTGCATGTGCCAAGTTAGTGCTCTGCTTCACTTCCCAGAAGGGGTAAAGGTTTATTGGGAGCTTTAAGCAAGTGTCCCTTCCAGGACAAGTGAGACAAATGGAACCCCACCTTCTGATATCCTTCTAGATAGGCTCCTGTGGGATCACGGTCCAGGTCTGCAAAGCTGCCTGCATTGAGTAGTGACTGGTAATAAATAAATGTCAGGGGTTAATGTCAGGGGTTGGAGCCAGTACAGAACAGTACAGTAATGTCAGGGGTTGGAGCCAGTACAGAAGGTAGGGTGTTTGCCTTGCATGCTTCCTAACTGAGCTGACTCCCCGGCATTCCAAATGGTCCCCTGAGCACCTCCAGGACTAATTCCTGAGTGCAGAGCCAGGAGTAACCCTGGAGAATTGCGATGTGTGGCTCAAAGACCAAACCAAACCAAACCAACCAACCAACAAACAAAACAGTCTGGAGTTCCATCCTGGGCATTCCATTATCGTCCGCTGAGCACTTCCTGGATAATTCCTAAGGGCAGAGCCAGAAGGAATTAAACCCTGAGCATCACTGGTTGTGACTCCCAAACCAAGTAATAAACATAACAAATTCCTGAGCCAGAGGGATGGTTCACCAGACTGCCACAAATGCTCTGCATGCAGGAGGCTGGGGGTTTGATCCCTGGCACGGCATGGTCCCAAAAGGACTGAGTCATGTTGTGGGCCTCAAACAAAACAAAGACAAAACCAGTCCATATGACAGGAAAGAAATCACAGTTATCACAGCTATTCATTGTCCTTTGCTGCTTTCTGCAGACAAATTGAGCATGGTGTCTGGTTATCTGATAGTGCAAGGTCCTTTCAAGGAGAAATGAGTAAGCTTGGCCACTTCAAGGAATCTTGCACAAGTTGGTTGCAAATTCTGAATTTTATTCTCTATAGAAGTGTACATTCGTACTCACATTTCCAGATGAAGTACTTTGGTGGGAGTCTAGACACTAAATGTTTGGTGGATGTGAACCCAAAGCCATTCACGGACGCCACTTCAAGAAGGGAAATCTAAGGGTCTGAGCTTAGGGGTATACAACGACCCCCACCCCCTCTCCGAAAGAAGGGGATTGGTAAATACTCTGGGCTCTGAGAGACAGGCATTGTAACCTCGTATCTGCTAAGGATCCCAGAGTGGAAGGCATGAAGTAGTGTGTCCAGGCCTCCAGAACCAGGGCTTTCCCCCCATCAGAGTGGCCAGGCACAGAGTAATGGAAGTGGAAGGCATAGGGCATTGCTCAGTGTCTGTATGCTGCTTTCTTAACTCTGCAGTCTGAATAGCACCGTCCTCTCCACAAAACGGAAGGTTAGTGGTTCCAGTTTACAACCAGAGAAGGCTAGTTAGTTGTTCCCTAGATATGATATTTTCTCTTTGCCCCTTTGTTCCCTTCATTTCATGAAACACCTTCCAATACAGTGAGTGTGATTTGAGAATAAGCAAGTCTTTCTTGGGCCTTGTATTTTATTTTTCTCATACAAGAACATAGTAAAAGGAGACAATTCAAGTCAACAATCTTTCAGCTGCAATGAGAAAATGATTATGGCAGCAAAACTCTCTTCATCTCTGTCAAGTTCTAAAGTTGGCTCTAAGGCACCTAAAAGTGTTCAATGTTCACTTATTGCCACTTGTTGAAGGACATCCTGCAGTTCTGAACATGCTGGAGGATCTAGTGTTAAGTAAGGACATATGATAAATTCAGATATGCCTATTATCAATGCCCAGAAAGAGTGGTGACCTCAAAGTTAAAGAATAAAAAAAGGCAAAAAATTAAAAACCCACCCCCCAAACCCACAGCTATTTATTTATTTATTTGTTCTTTATTTTTCCCTTCACACAAATTTAGTGTGTTGTCCAATTATCTGTATTAATATTTATAGTTCAGTGAGTAGTTATTGGCAGAGTGGCTACATTACTAATGTATAATTCAGGACTTGCCCATAGTTTTCAGTAGCAGAGCTGGTGAGACTCTAATTTCTGGAACAGTAGTGGCAGACGTTTGCTGAAAAAAATTGCAGTCTCATAGAAAATGCCTAAATTCAATGTCTATTTCAACATCCGGCCACATTTTATTCATCGTTAAGCACTTTTACAGAAGGCAAGCAGATGGAGGAATGCTACTTAATTCTGCGTGTGGAACCCTGTGAGAGGCTCGATTGACAAATGTTAAGGTATAAATGGATGCTAGTATTAGTGCCAATCTTTCCACTGTGGTAAGTGTTCTCATGGCTTTCTTTATTGATGGTTGGAAAGGAAGCACAGTCTTTAAGAGGAGATCTGTCCCTCTAATTAAATAGCCCCCTTCTCCTGTGCTCTTCTCTAATTACTTATGCTCAGACACCTCCAGCATCTCTCTATAGGGAACTTCTTGGAATCATATATTTCACTTCTGGGGATCTACCTCCATGTTGGAAATCTTATTCATGCTTTCATTTATGGTCCATTGAGCCATAACTCCCCACCCAGAACTTTCATTTCTTCAGGTTAAATGTTAGATTCTTTCTTCCTTCCTTTCTTTCTTCCTTCCTTTCTTTCTTTCTTTCTCTTTGCTATTGATTAAATTTGTATCTTAATGTCACTTTCTTTTTTTTTGTAGGAGTACTGCTATTTATTCAGACACTGATTAGCTGATTGAATTGGGTGTGAACTCCACCTAACTTTTATTTTTTCATTTTTTATAATTTTATTTATTGAATCACCATGTGAGCAGTTACAAAGCTTTCAGGTTTAAGTCTCGGTCATACAATGAAACACCCGTACCTTCATCAGTGCCCATTCTCCACCACCAAAAATCCCAGTATACCCCCATCCCTCACCATCCCCCTACCTGTGGGGCAGATGATTTCCACATTACTCTCTCTCTACTTTGATCACAGTCAATATTTTGACACCAGACCAACCATCATTATTTGGGATTTTACCCCAACACTCAGATATGCTGAAAAGGCAATAGTAGACACTTTGTTTTCTATTGCTGGTTATGAATAACATATGGTGTCACATGGCTGAAGTAGTGGCTGTGCGATTTTGGAATTCTGAAGTTTTAACAATTAAATCTGGAGGGATTTCCGCCAAAACCTGCTAGGGTCCGAGATTTGTTCCTGAGTCTCTGGGATAATGGCTGTTAAGCAGCTTGATCAGGAGCCAGAAAGGCCACCGGACCTCCAGGGGGAACAGGCCAAGGCACGAAGCCTCTTCCCACCTGGGGTGGCCCAGTACCCGTAACCTACTGCAGGGATCAGACACCCTTCTGCCAAAAGCCGCTGGGTTTCGAGATTTGTTTCTGAGACTCTGGGATCATGGCCATTAAACAGCTTGATCAGGAGCCAGAGGGGCCGTTCGTGGGCTATGACTCAGAGTCTCATTGGGGTGGGAGGGAAAGGGCCGGCTCCACCCCCATCCTGTGAGGCCCCGCGTGTCTCGTCACTGTGGGCCCAAACCTGACTGTCCAATGGCCTCCGGCAGATGGTGGCCACCAAGCTGCCAAGGGGGAGCAGGTGGAGGAACAGCACCCTTTCCCCCCACGGGTGACCCGGCGACAGTAACGTACTGCGGGGTCCAGACACATTTCTGCCAAAAGACGATGCTGGGTTTCAAGATTTGTTTCTGAGTCTCAGAGATCATGGCCATTGAGCAGTTCAATCAGGAACCAGAGTCATGCCTCCAATTATATAGCTGAGCTGGAGGTGGTTTGTGGGTATGTCTCCCATATACCTAACTTTTGGCTGTTTACTTTCTTGGTAAACTTTGCCCCAAGTTTTTGGGGTCTGGCCAAAGGCACAGCAGCAATTTTGGGGTATCTGGAAGTCTGAAGGCGCCATCAGGCTGCTGATGCACTCACCTCACAGGTACAGGTTGACCTGCTGGCGGCAACATACCCCCACTTTCTTTCTTTTCTAATTTGACTGGTTTGGTTCTTGTATTCCTGGATGCTTCTCTGACTTTAAATTCTTCGCTTTTTCTGTCCTTCTGAAAGTAAGCTGTTGGAAAGAAAACAGGAAAGGGCTGGCCTATACAAAGGAGTGCTGGTGCTGGAGCAGAGAAGTCCAATCTCCTTTGTGCAAGTGGCTCTCCTTTTTAACATTGAAAATCACAGCTGCTATTTTTCAATGACAGCAAGGTTGACTTAGAAACAGTTTCGGGGATTACAATTTCTCCCCACTTCAAATGGCTGCTATAGGCCATACCCACCTCCAAGATCATTCTCCCTCCAGAGGGTCTCTTTACTCTGTTTGTTTGTTTGTTTTTTGCTTTTTGGGTCACACCCAGCAATGCACAGGGGTTACTCCTGACTCATGCACTCAGGAATTACTCCTGGTGGTGCTCAGGGGAACATATGGGATGCTGGGAATCGTGCAAGGCAAAAGCCCTACCCTCTGTGCTATTGCTCCAGCCCTCTTTTTGTTTGTTTTTAACTGAAGGTCACACCTGGAGGTGCTCAGGGTTTACTCCTTGTTGTGTGCTCATAGCTCACAACAAGGATCACTTCGGGGGTAGGGGTGGGGACTTGGGGGATAATACACAGTGCCAGTTATTGAACCCAGGTTGGATGCTTGCAAGGTAAGTGCCCTACGCACTGTACTATTGCTCTGGCCCAAGAGTCCCCTTAACTGTTTGACAACAGCCATATCACTTATAGACTGATACGTGTCTATAAAACAAAAATCATGACTTTTTCCCCAGGTCTGTGTGCCCACTACACTAATACCTTCACCCACTCTCTGTACTCAGTCTTTGGATGGAAAGTGGGAACGCTCCCCACAAGTTTTTTTTCCCCTTACAACTTGCATATTTATTGAATAAATACTACTAAAATACAATGGGTACTTATCATGAGTGCATCAGATAGAGTGCATTGTTACAAAAGCAGTACACAACTGCAATTCTACGTTAATGCCACAAATGCAGAATATTGTTTTCTTGCTTTATATACATAACTTATACCTATTCTAACAAAGGAGGGAGGAGAAGATGCAAGAGAAACTCAAGCCCGTGGGAGAGCAAGAGGAAAAGGGGGAGGTATGGGGCATGCACTGTCTGACTAGAAGTCAGAAGTGGAACAGTACAGAACAAACCTACCCTGCTAAGGAAAAGCTAAAGACAGTTATATAAAAATTAATGTGGGCTTTCAGACTGGCTAACACAACAGCATTCCATGAGTAGGTGGTATTAGCTGATTTTATTTTGTTCTGTTTCACTGGGAGCAAGGACAAAAGCATATAACCTATACCTTGCTTACTAAAACTGCTAAAAAGAAGTGTGCTGCCTTTATTTTATTTTTTTATTTTGGTTTAAATTTTATAAAAAAAACTTTTCAGATGTAGTTTGGGTTTAATTTTTATATTCATATTTGGCTATCAAATTTTTTAATTTGTTCAGAGGGCATTTATTGAAAATAGAGTTTGCCTTTTATTCCCCAAAGATATTTTCACAAAGAAAAAAAAGGAACCAAAACAGACACCTAATAACACCTGTAAAATTATTGCTTTTCTAAGGCAGGCAGAGCGACGGAAAGGAAGCGATTTTGTCAGTAAGTTACAGCTTTGTGATTGCCCCACTACTGTGCTCGAAAGTACCCGCCCAAGAGACGTGGGTCTCTTGGTCTGTCTGGTGTCACTCGCTTAACCTTCCACTCTGAAGAAGAAAGCCACACTGAAGACAGAAGGAAAATAACTCAATCCAGTCTAGAGAAGAACATTCAGGGGAACAGAGTACCAACACCTTCTTAGAATATGGAAATAAAAAATAACTCCATCAGAGCTACTTCGCCAAGGAGCATGTTGAAAGTCCAAAATAACACCATTCATCAGTCTCTCAGGTCCTGTGGCAGCATCTCAGTCACTTACCATGAGAAACAATGAGTTTCAAACTACTTCTATACATCAAAAGAGTACATGGGTAAAATATAGAGATATGCACACAATTGATGAACAGAAACTACTAGGCTTGTTACATCTAAATGAAATTAAAAAACAAACAAAACAAAAACAAAAAAAATGGGGACTCTCAGCCTTTGCCAGAAGCAGTCGGTTGCTGTGTGCATGAAGGCAGGTGTGGACCAGTTGAGTGAGAGCTGAGGGGTTTGAGTTGTGGAGACGCCGTTGGGTTGTCGCTGTAGAGAACCAGGCCTGAAGACCTACCTGTAAGGTTGTAAATGTGGATTCACAGTGTGAAATTCTGAGCATTTTCACTTGAGTCAGAATGAGTAAAAACTGGTTTGATGTTACCTATTTGAATGTCCACTGTACATTCTCTAAAGCAAGGCTCAGAGTCCCAGAGTTCTTTCTTCTACTTGATGACATACACAGAAAAAAATCACATATATGATACCATGACCTCATCAATACCCATACACCATAATGCAATACAAATTGGAGGTGATACAATTAAAAAGAGTGGAGGTGACTGATTTTCAGGGAATGGCATTCACAGCTGCCAAGAGGAGTCAGGAAGGCAGCCTTGCTCTCCTCATTCTTCTTGTGGTTCACCTCCTTGGGAACAGGAAGTCTTCCCTTAGGAAGCCTCCCTTCCATTTTTCTTTTTTTTTATTTATTTTTTTTCCTTCCATTTCTTGATTGGGAAATGGGTCTTGATTGACCCAGACAGATAGCTCTGGGTAATAAATCGTTTTGAGATGAAAATCAGTCTTGTTCTGACAAACTCCCTCTCTTCAGTCCAAGACCAACAGACAAAGCCCACTCCGGCTCCCTCTCTCCCGTCTCTCCTCACAAGTTTTAACTGTGATCCCAGTGAGAGTCCCAAGCCAGGCTGGAGGATGTTTTGGGCTCCCCATCGGCACACACAGGAAGGTCATCAGTGAGGTGGATGTGTGTGAGTGCAAGGGTCCCAACTGACTGGAACCCGAGGCATTCAAGCTCATATTTGTGAACTCTGGACATGATAACCAAACACTCCTGCAAGTAACATACAGTGACAGCCACAGTAGCCCAAGTGTGACCATTCACTGCAAATGTATTCTATTCCCTCTGCATAGTAAATTCTTCAAGAGGGGTTCTTCATCTGATTTTGATCCTAGACACTTTGGAAAGAGGTACCAAAGCAATGGCACCTGTTCCCAGAAAACTAGGATTGCAGATGTGGGCCTCAGAGCTGCATGGATATTTGGGGAGGTTCTGGACCTTCAGAGATCATCTGTCTTGGAGCCAGACTTTGGTTCCTTGAACCCACCAGTGCTTATGAGACTCAATTTAGGTTCCCAGGGGGCTCGTAGGCATCTTTCACAGATAAATGTTGTGCCTATAGGTAACAGTTAAGGATCAGGGGCTCTAGAGGCCCTCAAACTAATTCAATAGGTGAGGAGACAAATGAATCTTTTTTTTAAGATTTGGGGGCTGATTAGAAATATTATGAGCATTAAAAACTAAGTGAAGAGCGACAGTGGGACAAATAATGCCCCTTAAAGATGAAGAGGCCAACCAACACATCTGAGCTTAATTTCTGGAGGACTAAGTCATCTTCCTTGACTTGTGGCTGTACAAGTCCCATTCTGCCTGACTTTGTCTACACATAGGTGCCAGCTACCGATTATCTCCCTCTTCCTTTTACAGGTAAATCAGCCTTTGAATTCCATGATCAGAGACCCTTTTAATAATTAGGTCAGAAAAGGCTTGGTTTCCAAATAACTTCACATTAGGAAGTTTCTAAGTGGAGCTGAACTTGCTGGGAGCACATTCTATCCACTAAGCTCTGAAAGTGAATTCTAAGGACGTAGAGACTGTCTTCAGAGTAAGAGCAAGGCCCAAGACAAAGAGAGAAATGCCCCTTCACTTACGGTGTATCTCAGAAGGCCCTTGATAACCTTGGTCATTGCCATCAGTTCTAGCTCTGTGTTGCCTTAATGGTTTCCCAAATAATCAGGAGTGCAGTTAAAATTCAGGACATGAATACCATAAGGTCACCATATCAAGATGCCGTGATTTTGTTCCAACTCTTTCATATTTGCATTTGAGAATTAAGAAAGCACAATGCCACTCAAACACTGATGAACTGATTTCCATTTTTGCTTCTTTAGGTAGCATAAGTGGAAATAAACTCCGGTTGATGCTTCAAAAAAGGGAAGGTAAGTGTGCTCCAAATGCATAAGGGTTGCCTTCCTAAATGCAGACATGAAAGGACCGTGTTGAAGGTACTCACTGGAGTCTTGTATTTAGAAAAAAGAAAGTGTTTACTCCTTAAAAGGTTAGCAAATCTGAAGTACATTTTCTGTGGTTCTGTGGTTTAGCATTGTATTAGATAAATATTATTGCCAGTAAGCATTTGAAGGTGACTTTTCTGAGAACTGTCAGTGTGCACTCTCAAACAAAAGAAACAGTATCGCAGTGCTGCTTGAATGCTGCTTTTTTCATAGCCGTGACACCCTTTTGTGAGCCAATCTCAAAATAGAGAGCATTCTCTATCTAGATAATATCACAGTAGTGGGAACATATGGAATCATCTTATGGCACTTTTATTCCATTAGCTAGTGGGGAAAAGCTTAAACAGAAGACCGGTTACTAACACCTGTTGTAAAGTTCCTCCTGAGAGCTGGGTGCTCCATACCAGCGCAATATTATAACAACAGACCTGCTAGGAGCTGCACATAGGTGTACTGTGACAAGATGTGATTGGTCACACCATTCATATGGCCTTGCAACTGCTATATCCTGTGACAATAATCATCCTTATCTGTGAAGCTTAAAAGTGTATGTCCTTTAGAATTTAATAGGACACCACTATTGTTGGGATCCCATTCTTCTCCCTCCTCATTACATGGGGGACAAGTAGATGAATTCTGCTCCCTAATAAGGACCAGTCTTTGACCCTTAGTCTTCACATTCTTCCCAGATGGCTCTCAGAACCCTCCACAACCTCAACACACACGCATACATACATACATACATACATGCTGGGGTCATGCAACTCACTTGGAGGTAGGGAGTACAGAGGAAGTTTTCAACACATTCCCATCATTTCTAGGCCCTGGGTTGCTCTTATGCCTGAGGCATCTGAGAGGATCCTCACCTGTGCTGGGCAGTAGGGTCATCACTGCCCTCACAGGACTGCCCTACAAAGGTGGGGCCTTTGAACTAGCTGCTATCAGCAGACATATCTGATTCAGGCCACTCCACTGTGTCCAGACCCTGGGCATGGGCCCAGAGGGTGACACCCATATGAACAAGAGGTGCACAGACTGACCTATGGAGGCATGTCCAAGTGACCAAGCAACTCCGAGGACCCGTGCCTCTGTTAGCCCATGCAGTCTCAGCAGCTCCGAGACACGGCCTGCTGACTCAGCGTCAGCTCAGCAGCTTCCCGCCAGCACTATCACCTGAAGTGGCACCTTTGCAGTAGCCATCAGAGGAAGCCACATCAGAGTGAGGCTTGGCACCTGAAAGAACTCACTGGGCATCAGTGAACGGTCTGATTTCCAGGGAGACGGCCCAAGGTGGTACTGAGTATTCTAGCAGCACAACTAAGGAACATGGGTACTGCCCTACCACCAGACTGGGCTTGCTCCTGGGGCCCACTTGAGGCTCAGCATCTCAGCTCTCCCTTGCTTCTCAGGCGAGTACAGTTCTCTCTGGTTTGCACGTACCATGAGCACACATCCTGTGCAGGCTATGAGCATGCGTGGGTCCTAAAAAACAGAGCCCAGCGGGTGAAGCACTAAATCTGCAGGGTGCAGTGGGGTGGCTTGGTGAGTTGCTGTGGAGGTGGAGCTGAACTTTGTTTAACCCCCATGCCCTAGAAATGGAAGATGAGCCTGTGCCCCTTTATCCATCTGTACCCCAACAGCTGGCGTGTCTCGACTCTAGTTGGCGGGTCCCCGGGCATCCCGTGCCGGTTCCGTGGTGCGGCGTCTGCGACCGCCGGTGCCAGAGCCTGAGCCGGGCGTGTCCAAGGGTCGCCCTGGCTGCTGCTCCCCAGCAGCAACGTCTCCCCCACGGTTCGGGTCCAGTCGTCCTGAGTCCTGGTGCCAACCTCCTGCCGCTTGTCCTGTTTAATTAGGAGCTGGAGTTCCCCAGCGCAGCTCTTGGCGGAAAAGAAGCGTGTTGGGTCCGCGTGGTCTCTACCCAGCGCCAGCGATCGTGGTCGCTGAGGTGGATTCTCCATCTTCCCAGGGCCTTGGAAAGGTTGAGGTTATTCTAATTGTTGTCATCTTCGCCCACTTGGGGCAGCTACCCCCAGCACACTGCTCTGAAGAATCCCGGGTTTCTGCTGTGCTCCAGCCCTTTTGTGCTGGATCCCAGCCTTTTTTGTGGTTGTGGCCCCGGCTGTTTTTTTTTTTTCCTATTGATTTTGCAGAACGATCCCTCTTGGAGAGCCTGGCAAGCTACTGAGGGTATCCCACCGTCACGGCAGAGGCTGGCAAGCTCCCCATGGTGTATTTGATATGCCAAAAGTAGTAACAAGTCTTACAATGGAGACGTTATTGGTGCCCACTCGAGCAAATCAATAAACAACGGGATGACAGTGCTATAGTGCTACCCCAACAGGAGCACTTACTTGCCAAGGGACATGATGAGGATGATGATAAACAGCCCATGTGAGAATGAAGTCAAGGCTAAAAATTTCATTTATGCGTGGGGGTGGCTGGAGGGCAGGAGATAGAAGAGTGACTCCCCCAAAGAGGAGAGAGAACATTCCTTGTACTTCGATATTAGCACAAAGGTAGATTTATTCCTCAGCTTGAGAAATTTGTGAAAGATCTGCAGATAAAACTCAGAAGCTTAAGAAGTTAAAGTACATCATCCAGTTCAAGTAGACAGGTCTGGGTGTAGCCCCAGTTTCCAGGCCCCCTTTTGTCCCCATATACAATGTCACTCATCCTGTCCCTTGATGCCTGGTCCAGAGTATGATATTCTAAGTCCTGTCCCTGTGCCTTCTGCCTCCCTGCTGTGTAAAGGCCTGGGTCTTGCCTCTATGTCTTCTCTATCCAGTGTACTCATTCTGGAGAATGTCTGAGATCTGAACCCTATCACCTGTGACTCTGGCTTGCTTTTCTGTAACCTTTCACTGTAACCAGTTCCCTGTCCGTCCCCTAGGCTTCCCTTAGTCTCTGGGCTCAGTCGTGTGGGTGAGATCTCAGCTCTCCTGTCGTCTGTCTGTGCGTAAGTGAGGGTGCAAAAAGTGTTGCCTGGCTTAGGGCTACCTTTTATCTGCTGCTTTCAGCCCTCACCCCCCAGACATTACATGATCTCTTTTGACTGGAGACCTTTTTAGATGGGCGAGGTTTCGAGGGATCTATTACATTAACTAGTTCACCTGGTGTTTCACTGCCTCATTTTGGGGGGTGTGCAATTTATCCTTTCAGTTCCTGCACCAACTGCAGCTCAAGTGGCTGTGGAGGAGAACAAAGCCAAAGATTTCCTCGGCAGCCTGACCCGCCAGAAGCGGCAGCTGTGGGACCGGACCCGGCCCGAAGTCCAGCAGTGGTACCAGCAATTCCTGTACATGGGCTTCGATGAAGCGGTAGGTGTGCACTCCTGCCGGAGCCTGGCATAGCAGCTCCCTGGGGAAAATGGATGCAGGGCTCAGCTTCTGCGTTCACTCCTGCAGGAGGAATCACAGGATCAGATTCCTTGTCAGCCCATTTTACAGTCCCTTGTCTGTAAAATGACTCACTACCTTCCCCATGTGTTTTATATTTTATGTCCTCAAAATTTCTGAACCAAGAGCACTGCAAAGATCCCTAAGGAATATGGCAAGAGATGGGATGTGACTTTTAGACAGAGGTATTTTGTAAATGTTGGAGAAAGCAAGAGGTGGCCAGTGTGTTTTGCACAGAAAGCGGATTCAGTTCTCGTGTCTAGGTAGTTGGACTGAATTAATTAAGGGAACAGAAAGCTCATGATCACAGACACCTGAGTGGGGGCCAGGCACAGGTTGGACACAGCAAAGGGGACTGGCTTCTACAGTAGGATTCAGCATGCACATGGGCACAAGCTGTGCGTAGGGCTCCGTGAGACATGGCAGAAACATAGCCAGCCCAACCCAGGATTTGGGTAAAGGAAAACATCTCTAATTGGGGCAGCTGAGAGTGTTTTTCCAAATGGTCCTATGACTCACATTACCAAGAGTATGTATTTAAATTGCAATGAAAAAGCTTCTTTAAAAACATGTTAAAGTAGTGCTCAAGGCCTACTCCCGGTTCTGTGTTCAAGATTCACTCCTGGAGGAGCTCAGGGACCATATCTTATGCCAAGGATCACCCCCCACTCAACCTCATGCAAGGCAAATCACCTTACCCACAGTTCTACCTTAAAAATGTTTTTAATAGCCACATGAAAAGCAATCAGTTACCTGTATCATCATTTCCTTCTAGCAGTGATTAGAAATATTGGTCATCCCCTAATATATCTTTTTGGTGTTTTAAAAATAGTTAACGAAACTCTGTGCCCGGCATGATTCTTGAATTTACTTAATATGTGAATTAATTTATTTAATATTCACAACCAATGACTTTTTTTCTTTTTGGGTCACACCTGGCAGTGCTCAGGAATTACTCCTGGCTCTATACTCAGGAATTACTCCTGGTGGTGCTCAGGGGACCATATGGGATGCTGGGAATAGAACCCAGGTCAGCCACTTGCAAGGCAAATGTCCTACCAAATGTGCTATAGCTCCAGCCCCCACAAGCAATGACTTTTAATATTCACAACCAATTCATCTTTGTGTATACTTGGTTCCTTTGTATTATACTCTGTCCAAAGGATTTCCTGGGACAAAAAGCAGAATCATATTGAACAATCTTTAAATGTTGTCAAATTCCATAATCCTTGAGTCATGTATGAGAGAACCATTTTTTCAAATGTTCATATCAGCAGCACCTACCATTCCCATTGATACTTAAAATAAAAGATGAAAATGTTCTCTTATCCTTTAGTAATCTGCATTTATTTTATTGCCAGTAATTAGAGTTCATGAAAATGGGTATAAAGTATTAATTATGAAAAATGGCTGCAATGATGCCTGGTGTTAAAAATAGAATAATGGAATAATGCATCCAATAAGACTGTAAAAAATATTCATCGAAAATCCTAGAAGGAAGTACATCAAAACATAAGTAGTATTTCTCTTTGGCATAGAATAATGACCTACTTTTCTTTGTACCTGTCACACATTTGTTTTTTTAAGTTAAGAATCTGCATTATTTCCCTCTCTCTCTCTCTTTCTTTCTCTCTTTCTTTCTTTCTTTCTTTCTTTCTTTCTTTCTTTCTTTCTTTCTTTCTTTCCTTCTTTCTTTCTTGGTTTTTGGTCCACACCCAGTGACACTCAGTTCTGCACTTAGGGATCATTCCAGGCAGGCTTGGGGGACCATATGGAGTGCTGGGTGTTGAACCCCAGTCAGCCGCATGCAAGACAAGCTCCCTACTAGCTATCCCATCTCTCCAACCTTAATCTGCATTATTTCTGCTGTCATAAATCTTTAAAATTTAAATAAACATATATTTTAGGCCCAAATTTCAAACAAGATTATAGACAATATTATAAAATGAGGAAACTAAGGAAGAAAATTATTGCACTCTGGAAAAAAATGCAGTAATTTGAGAAAATTCAAGACAGAGACCTTAGGAGGACACAGAAAATGACCAATCCCCAGGATAAGCAAACTGGGTCAGTAAGCGAAGCTCCTCTTCTCTGCAGCAGGGCCAGACCTATCCTTTGTCCACCCAAAGTGACAGAAACATTACTGGGTGAGACTAGCTTTGTAGTTCTCAGATATTAGCGTGCACTGGCATCCTTCTGACAATAAAAAATACAGTTACTGAGACTCAGGACATTTCTCTAGGAGGTGTGGAGTAGTGCCCAGAATCTGCTTTTCAGAGCCTCTAGTGATTTCTGTGGCAGGGCTTGGTAGGGGCTGGCGAGGTATTCTGGCCATATTTTGAGAAAACCAATTCTGAAACTCAAGCTTTGGGACATGCTCCAAGCTTTGCAGGCATCTTTCTCTGCTCCCTGCCCCCTTTTCATTCTTACATTAAATCACACACCGAATGATTGACCTGCATGCATTGACCAGCATGAGTCCTGATCCAACTATTCCTGTACCTTCACCCAACGAGAAAAAATGAGGTTCTCCATTACAAGTAGTTTCTGTCACATGTGGCAAAGCAGAGGCACAGAGACAGAGGCAGTCCCTTCAGAAAGTGTAGGTTTGTACATACTGCCTCATCTAGGTGTGTGAAAATACACACTTTGATGTTCACACAATGATGAGTGTGTCACATAGTGACACATTTCTCAGCACTTTCTCCATCACTAAGTGATGCATGACTGACTGTAACAGACCAACTGCTAGAGATGTAAACCTAAATAAACTTTGGTCATTCTCTACTCATTTTTCACCTTCAGACTTTCTCCTCTTTCCCTTTAGTAGCAGTGACTATCTGATATCATCGTGTCTTTTGGAAACTCTAGGCTTCTCAAGGCAAGGGATTTGATGTGTTTGCTGAGTGCCCCCAGTGCCCAGTAGCGGGCCTGGCTCTGCTGAGTGCAACTGAGTGTTTGTGGAATGGCTGATTCCCTTTTGCACGTTCTAACCAACAACACAAAAGTCTCCACAGCCTCAATAAGCCCTTTCAATGGTTGATTTAATTTGTGTGATCTTTATTTAGCATCTACTCTTATGTATGCACTGGAGTGGACCCCATACAGAACAAGACAAGAAGTTTAAGCTGAGGCTCTATTTAGAAATCATGTGAAAGAACTTTTCCAGTCATAGAGTGTATTGTACTCCTTCTGGAGAATATAGCTTTGATTTTTATTGTTTAACTGGCCCGGCTGATTTCTGAGTACAGCAATGCTGTAGTAAGAAGTTATTCTCACCCTGTTATTCGTCGATTGCCTCGAGCAGGCCCCAGTAACGTCTCTTTCATCCTAGCCCTGAGATTATATTCAAGGCTATTTAGGAGAATGAGACCCATCATTGTTACTGGTATTTGGCATATTTGGTACGCCACGGGGAGTTTGCCAGACTCTGCCCTGTGGGCAGGCTACATTCGATAGCCTGCAAGTTTGTAAGTTTTTCTCACCCTAGATTGCTAATTTTTGAAGACAATTCACAGAAACAAGTAATAGGTAAGGTGTGAGGTAGGGGAGTGGGGAGAGTGTATTGTGTCCATCAAAGACAAATTCTCTGTCATGTTTCTCCGGTAGAGATTTGAAGAAGACGTTGCCTATTGGCAGCACCGTGGCCATAATGGACGTGACTATTATGATCACTACCAGCGTCACTATGATGAGGATGCTGCCATTGGCCCCCGGAACCCCCACAGCTTTAGGCATGGAGCCAGCGTCAACTATGATGACTACTAGCCATCAACTACCACAGTGTCTATGAGAACCATGGAAATCCTCTGCTTTAAGCCTTGTACCAAGTGGTTTCTATTCTGTTTCATTCCAGCAACTCTTTTCTACCTACTTTCTGTGACCAGAAAGGGAGAGTTAAAAATATAAGTACCTTTGGATATCCTACACAGGAACCCAACAATGCATGCCATTTAAAAATAGCAATAAAAGCATTTTGTTAAAAAGAAAGGTCTCAAAATTTATTTGGATGCATTTAAACTGCTGTACTTTTGCTCCCTGGACACTTCTGAAATTGGAGCATCATCTGAGAAACCTCTTCCCACTGTCACCCAAATAGCTTGACCATCTAGTCCAGGAAAGTGCTAGAACTGAATGGGACGTTTTGGGATGTGAAAAGTCAGTCCACACTAAATGCAAAAATAGAAAACCCATAAGGAAAGTGAGTCTTGCTATCTCTTATTTATGTTTCTCTGTTTCATAAATTTTTATTCATTTCTTTCTATGACTGAGGGCCATTGATTTGTATTAGATCTTAGCTATATTTTGAACCTTATTTTTAATTTTTTATGGGGGATCACACCCTCAACACTCAGGGGTTACACCTGGTTCTGCATTTAGAAATTACTCCTGGAAGTGCTCAGGGACCATATAGGATGCTGAGGATAGAACTTGGGTTGACTGCATGCAAAATTAAAATCTCACAATATGAAGCATAGAAAATGAAAATGGTTACAGAATATTAGCACTCTCTGGGTAATGCATGCCAGGCAGGAAACTTCCCTTGCACCCTCTAACTGCACCTGGATGGGTGTGAAGGCAGACTCCTGAACCCTCACCTGTGTCAGGCAGAGGGTAGGAAAACAGCAGTTCTTGTCCATACATGTGGTAGGAGAATAAAAGTGAGTCAAAGGGATGAAAAACAAACAACTGACAACAGGCCTGGACAGGCAGTTCTGAGTTCCCAGTGGCAGATTACAAGACCTTAGACCTCACACCAGTACATCAAAGGACAATGCACCCAGATGCTAGGGGACAGACCGAATGAGAGAAAAGTGACATAAGAACCAGTGAGGGGTTAGTGTAGGCCAAGGATGGTCACCTGAGACCCAGTAAGACACCAGTGTGAGGCCTGGAGGACATCAGGGGACTTAGAACTACCTTATGTAGCTGTTACATAAATAGCTAAAACTTCATAAACACATGAGTTTTGTACGCTAATTTTATAAATAATAACTCAAGGACCCATTCAGGAGTTAACTAGTTTCAAGGCAACAATAGTAAGATATTGACAACAGTAATAATAGGTAGCATATTGATTGTGACAATATACAGCATTGAAGTTATATGAACCTGGTCTTTATTTCAAAATATATTACTGTATAGTATGCTTTCAGATCATTGTCTGTAGGTAACTGAAACCACAGAAAGCAAAACACAGATAAAAGGTGACTTCTACTTGGTATAAATATTCATATCATGATGGGAGAACTTAGTTCAGTGACATTTACTGGGATTAGTAATCTGGTTTTCGTTCTGACATCACATTTTGAGCCTGAATTTCTCCTATTTTCCCTGTTCCCACTCTCCACCTCCTTTCTTTTCTTCGTATTTTACTAGGGTAATTTTATTTATTTAACTCATTAATTCTTTTTGCATTACTTCCCTTGAAGGTATATGTTGAGTCTATGCTATCAGTGTTTCTGTATTTAATACATAGGCAACTGTAGTTATAGATTATTAACAGCCATATTTCTCTTGTGAACAATACAAAGATCTAGCAATACATTAGTCTTTAATCTCCCCTCCCAATTTATGAGCTGGTATTTCAGATTTAGCCTAAAGATCTCTGTTTCATAGTCATTAGCTTGCTTAAATTGCTACCAGTATGTATTGCTACTTTTTTCTCACTCATACCAGGCATCTGAGGGCATTTTCCTTGTAGAACTGTTTAGTGCAGGACACTTGGTGACTAACTTTTAAGTTATGTCCATCCCCTTATTTTGCCTGGCATAGAATTTTGGGTTGCATTATTTAATCAACACCTTGAAAAAAATCACATACTGTCTTATGGTTCCAATTAGGAATGCTCCAATGTTAAGAATTCACTACTCATTTGTCATTCCTTTCTGAGATTCATGGCCTTTTCTAGCTGTCTGTACAATCCACTCATCTTTGTTATCTCTACACCATATTTTTTCACATAATCATCATAGGGTTTTTTTTTCTTTCTTTCTTTTTTTTTTGCCACTTTGGGAATGCAATATGTGAGGTGTAACCATTATGTAAAGTTCTATAAAACTGTGTCTATATGATGGGAAAAATGAAACACAGAGGCAATGATCATGTAGATCTATGACAGTCTATGCCAATATATATTCATACAGTTGGACTTCCTAATCTGACGGCTGGCATCTTTGACCACATGTGGAAAATTCTAAACATTATTATTATCATTATTATTATTATTTGGCTTTTTGAGTCACACCCAGCGATGCTCAGGGGTTACTCCTGGCTTTGCACTCAGGAATATCTCCTGGCAGTGCTCAGGGGACCATATGGGCTGCCAGCAATCAAACCCAGGTCAGCTGCGTGCAAGGCAAACACCCTATATGCTGTTCTATGGCTCCAGTCCTAACCATTATTCTTTGAATGAAGCTTCTTATTCATTCTATTTCTGGAATTCAAGTACATACATTTCAACTTATTTCCTCTTTCTTTTCCAAATGTGCTTAAATTGTTCCCTGCTGTTCAAATAATCAAGTTTCTCTTTAATTTCTTTATTCTTTTTAATTAAAAAAATTTATTTGTCTCCTCCAAGAAATGTGTTAAGGAGTCCTGTGAGCCATTCCAAAGGTCCTACTTAGTGATACTCAACCAACAGGGCCAGCAGTTTGAAGCTACAGCCAGCAATGCATCTTGTTAACAACGCTGGGAACCGCCAAGGCCACACCTGGCAGTGCAGGTTCTCCTACAGTCTGTGACCTAGCCCCTTCCTGAAAGAAATTACCACGTGCTGGGAACCCTGTTTAAGTAGACCCCTCCCATGATCCCATGATCTGGGCACTTTCTTATCTTTCTTCCCTGAATTCAATTCTTTTAGGTATTTTCTGAATTCAAAAGAGAGAGAGAGAGAGAGAGAGAGAGAGAGAGAGAGAGAGAGAGAGAGAAAATTATCATGTGAATGGTTATTCAATGACCACTTTCTTTTGGTCCAAGTGTACTCCCCACAATAAGGATCACAACTGTTTCCTGCACAATGAAAATCTCAGAGCCAAGCACAGGCCTTGTCAGAGGTGGAGCTTTGTCATCCATTCTGGATGAAGCCTGACCACATCAGAAAGAGAAAACTGAATTTTGTTTCATTTTTCCATGGGTAGAAAGTGGCTGGAGGAACTGGATGACATACCTTCTGGGATACAAAATGCATGAGAACGGAGTAGAAATTACAAGTCAGGTTTATTTTTAATTTTTTAATCATTTATTTATTTGGAGATGGGGTTTGGGACTAACTCAGAACTGACTCCTGGGTCTTGTCTCAGTGATCTTGTGGGTGCTTGGGGAACCAGATGTGGTGTTGAAGATAAAGCCACGTCAGGCTGCATGCAAGGCAAACATACTTGTACTTGCATACACTGTACTAACTCTCCAGTGACTGTGGGACATTATCCAGCTTCCTGGGACAAGCATGGCTCTGTCTCAGTTCCTGCATGCTCTCCATCAACCCCATAACAGAGCCCTCACCTCTCTCCAAAACCTGTTTCTTAGGCCAATGGTTTCCTCCAACTGTGCTTAGCCTGGACACAGTACAGCCAGATTTTCTCCCAGAGACAATAGTTGGTGCTAGCTGCCTTTTAAGCAGTAATCCATCTCGACCCAGGGTGGGAATTCCAGGACAGGCCCACATGGGAATCTATGCCAAGCTTGGTTAGTGACCTGTGGAAAAGCACTTTCCAAACTAGACCACCTAATCTACTGCTCTGTGTGTTCCCTTTTTTCCCCACCAAGAAACACTGCAAACCACTGTGAATAAGAATTACTCTCCATGGCTTTCATGCACTGCCACTGTAACACTGTTGTCCCATTGTTAATCGATTTGCTCAAGTGGGCACCAGTAATGTTTCCATTGTGAGACTTGTTACTGTTTTTTGGCATATCGAATACGCCACGGGGAGCTTGCCAGGCTCCGCCATGCAGGCAAGATACTCTCGGTAGATTGCTGGGCTCTCCGAGAGGGACGGAGGAATTGAACCCAGGTCAGCTGCATGCAAGGCAAACACCCTACCCGCTGAGCTATTGCTCCAGCCCATGGCTTTCATAAACCACCATTTTCCTATAAAGCTGATTCTTTAACAAAGGACAAAAAGTCCTACTGTGAAAAGAGACTTTCCAAGAGCTGAAAGTGGGAACTGGGAAGTAGCCTGCACCCAGGCATTGCTATCCCACCCACAAGCCCAATCTCTTAGAAGATCAATGGATGCCATCTGGGGGAGACCAGTCAGGTCACCGGGTGAGCTGATGCTGGGGATGTTAGTGCTGAGTGATCCACGTGCTCCTTTTCAAACACTGAAAGGTCTGTGGGGAGAAAGAAGTCTTCATTTGGTTCTTGGAGAATCTACACGGGATCACATGGCACCCAATGGTGTTGCTCACAACACAGCCCACTCTCCAACCCTGATGAGCTTCTGTGAAGACACCAAGCACAATGAATTTTGTGAAGTCCTCTGAAACTCTAAACTTTCTCTCCAACAAAATGTGTAGAGTGCATAAGGAGGGCAGGTAAGACTAGACACTAGAAGCATTTGGAATATATGAGGGATTTGCTGTCCCACCTTGGGCTACAGTCCAGCAAATGAAAGATCAAACAGTCTGGCTTACAATCTTAATATGTTGGCTGAATGATTGAACCGGTGTCTGTTCTACAGCAATGAGAAAAAGACATTAAGTTTTCCTGGGAACTGGATTTAAAGTCTCTGTCTCTTGTGAATATTGAACATGCCTAATACAAGATAGTTTCTGAAGAGGGCAGAGCAGACATCATGTGATGCTGCTGTCACCACCAGGATTAAATTAAGAGCAAGTAGCAGCCTGCGTCAGACAGGCAGGCATTATAACAAAGTGTGAAACAGATTGTGGCAGATGCATAGTTTGCATCTAATTCAGGGGATCAGTGGCGTTTTGGGGTGAAGGATTTGGGCCACATTTGGTGATGCTCAGGGGTCACTTCTGGATTCAGGGATTACTTCTGGTGATGCTAGGAGGACCGAATGGGGTACCATGGATTGAACCCAGGTTGGCCAGTGCAAGACAAGTACCCTAAACATTGTATTATTGCTCTGGCCCTGGGGACCAGGGGGGCTTTTTAATTGAACTCCATTCTCTTATTTCATTCTTTCTCATTGTCTTTTTAAAAAGCTCCATTCTCTTATTTCATTCTTTCTCATTGTCTTTTAAAAAGCTCCTTGTCTTTTTACTTCACTGTGAAACACATTTCATGAAAATAATCCTCACAATGTGAAGGGAACGTGGTAAGAATTTGATTCACTGTTTGTCCATGACATTTCCAGTAGACCAACTGAACCTGACAGTCTGTTCTGAAAAGTAATAACACATTATCATCAATTTTTCATCATTTGTATATTAAAATAACTGTAATCTCCAAAGTGGAAATATTAGATGTTATCACCTTTGCCCAACCTTTATTATATTTTCAGTCACAATATTCATTAATATTTAATAAAATTCATTTTTAGTTATTATTCCTACAAAGTCTTGAAATGCCTGTTAATTTTTTCTCAATTTAGAAACAATCTTTCAGAGGTTAAAGAGATTAAGATTTAATCTCTTAAACTTAATCTTAAGGATTAAGATTAAGTTCAGGAGTTAAGACACTTGCTTGTTTGCTTGAACACAACTGGTATTCTATTCCCAGTGCCACACATGACTCCCTGATCACTGCCAGGAGAGATCATCAATACAGAGTCAGGTGGAAGTCCTGAGCACCTCCAGGTATGGCTCCACATTCCCTGCCCACCCTCCCCCTCCAAAAAATAATATTTCAGGACTGGAGAGATAGTATAGTCTTTGCTTGCACAAGGCACCCTGGTTGATCCCTTTCACCACATGTAGTCCCCTAAGCACCATCAGAAATGATTCATGAGGGGCTGGATTGATAGAACAGCAGGTGGGGTGTTTGCCTTGCACGCGGCCAACCTGGGTTCAATTCCTAGCATCCCATATGGTCCCTTGAGCACCTCCGGGAATAATTCCTGAGTGCAGATCCAGGAGTAACCCCTGAGCATCACCAGGTGTGACCCCAAAAAACAGCAAGAAAGAAAGAAAGAAAGAAAGAAAGAAAGAAAGAAAGAATTCATGAGCACTAAAAGTAATCCTTGAGCATTGTTTTGGACCTCCCCCCTCAAAAAGAGAGAGAATAGAAAAAGAAAATGTCTTTTAAATTAAAGGTTTCTGGAGGGCCAGAATGATAGTACAGCAAGTAAAGTGCTTGCATGCAGCCAAACCAAGTTTGACCCCCAACACTCTATATGGTCCCCCAAGCCTACCAAGAGTAATCCTCAGCACAGAACCAGGGATAATCCCTGAGCATCACTGCGTATAACCTCCCTCCCCACAAAAACAAACAAAAAAAAATCAAATTCAAGTTTTGTGAGAAAGATATAGAGGGCATAAAGTATAGTTAATATGCTTTAGCTAGAAAATTTAGATTGATTTAATTTTTTAAAATTTAATATTTATTCTCCTCCTGGCTCATACCCAGTTATTGATCAAGATTTTAAAATATTGAATCAGCCTTGTAACTCTGGGATGAACTCTTCTTGGTCGGGATACAGTTTTTTTCATACATTATTGAATTCCATTTGGTACAATTTCATTTGAAATGTTTATACCTATTTCATAAGGTCTATATTTCCTTTTTGTACCATCTTTGGTTTGGATGAGATATACAATTTTCATAAATTGGAAAATATTCCTCTTAGTTTCTCTAAGAGATTTGTAGAATTTACCTGAATTTTTCTGCTGGTGGAATTCTCTAGTAACATTTAAACTTTGAGATTCTTTTGTTTGTTTGTTTGTTTGTTTAAAAGCCACATTTGGTGGTGGTCAGGGTTTACTTCTGGATTTTACCTCAAAGAGCACTCTTGATGGGCTCTGGGGATCATCTGGAGTGTTAAGAATGGAACCCAGGTTGGCTACATGCAAGGCAGCACTCTACCTGTCATCGCCACGTGTGACCCCAAAAGGCAAAACCCCCCCCAAAAAAACAAAATAAAAACAACCAAACAAACAAAAAAGCCCAAAAAACCCCCAAAAGCTCTGCCAAAATTCTAGTTGGTTTCGCCAAATCATTTACACTTAATTATTTTTATGTTAAAACTTAAAACTGTCATTTTCACTTTTGTTTTATATTTGCTTTGCCTTTTTTATACCTTCTAGTGAGCTGTTACACTTTTTTACATTTGTGTATTTGAGTCTATTACATACAGTTTTTCAAATGATTGTTCTTGGAATTACATGATATCAACACATTACATCAAAATCTACTGGTGGTCAACCTTACTAGTTTGAGTCAATTATAGAAATTTTGCTTTTTTACATATATATAGAAAACCTAGATTTATTTGTTAGACTCTTACAAAGACTAAATAGGTATTGCCTGAAGCACCTGGAGAACTTCACCCACCTTCACTGTCTTCTTCTATATACTCAGCTGAGGAAAACTCAATCTCTTTTAATTATAACATTTACACTGCCTTATTTCTGTACAGACATTGAAAAACAATGTCATAATTTTTGCTTTAACTATCACATATAATTTAGAAAGCACGAGAGAAAAAGCTTAAATCTATCCCTACTTTTGCTCTTTCTATGTTCTTTCTTTCTTCCCACTATCCCACGGCACCATCTTTTGTCAGTTCCGGGGTTTTAAAAAATTTAGCCCATAAGGATATCTCTACTGTTGGAAACTTGAGTTTCCCTTTCTATGAGGAAAAGTTGGTTTTTGCTGCACTTCTGAAAGATATTTTCACTGAATACATAAATTCTGGGTTTTCTTTCAGCACTTGGAAAGTGTGCTACTTATTTCTGGTTTCTAATAGGAAATTTGCTACTACTATTCCTTTCTTCTTTCTGAGAGAGGGGGTGCTGCCCAAGTAGAGCTCAGGAGGTGTGGGAACATTCCAGAGATACTTAGCCTCACTGTGTGGGCTGGTAAGTTGAACACTGGGGCCCAGTGGAACATTCATACTAGTGCCCATCAAGGAACCATGCAATGCTGGGGAGTTAACCTGGGGCCCCACATGCCTGGATTGTGCTCCAGCCCTTTCAGTTCTCTCCCTGGCGCTAGTTGCTATTATTCTAATCATATTGCCCCGAGAGGCAATTTGTCATTTACCTCTGATTGCTTTTCATAGTATTCCCTCTGATTTTAGTTTCCAATCTTGTATGCATCTTGGCATGGATTTCTTTGGGCTTATCTTCTAGGGGATTCACTCAGTATTTTTAATCTGAATCGAGTTTGAGTCTGAATCGACTAGTTTATGATGTTTTGTCAAATTTTGGAAAGTGTTCATCCTTTTTCTTGGAATAATTTTTTCTAATTCTATCCACTTTCTGTCCTAGAGCTCCAATAACATGATTTTTAAGGTTTCTCTCCCCTTCCCTTAATAGGGTCATTCTCAGAAATGTTGAATTTATCCAAAGAGCTTTTCAACCTTAAACATTTCGCTTAGTATTTTGTATCTTATTTTTGCTGGGATTTTCTAGTTTTTTTTTTTCCTGTTTTCATGCATGTTTGCATTTGCTCACTGAAGCATTTTACTGTTTGTGTCACACCTGGCAGTGCTCAGGGATTACTCCTGGCAGAGGTCCAGGAACCAGATGTGGTGTCCAGGATTCAAGCTGGGTCAGCCATGAACAAATCAAATATTTTATCCCTATCTCTCAGACTCCTCGCTGAAGCATTTTTATGGTTTTAAAGTAATTATTAAGTAATTCTAATATCTATGCCACTCAGCATCAACATAGTGGCCTTTCTCATCTGAGGGTTTTTTAAAATTTTTTAAAAATTGAATCACTGTGAGATAGCTCATTACAAAGCTGTTCATGATTAGGTTTCAATCACAGTGTTCCAACACCTATCCCTCCACCAGTGTACATTTCCCAGCACCCATTTCCCCTCTATCACCCCCACCCCCCACTTCTCTCACACCGTCCTTTTTGACATTGTGGTTAGCAATACAGATACTGAAAGTTTCTTGTCCAGCGTGATCATTTCCAACTATTAGTGTCACACTGGTCCCTTCTCTATTGTACCTACCAACATTTGAGTTTTTCTTGGAGCTTGGTTTTGGAAATCAGTGAGTGAGGTTTTGGAAATCTGTTACTTTGAGCATTCTGGTAAACACTGGTATTAGTTTATTTTGAGTTACTGCAGGTCTTTCCTGATACCATTCCAAGGAGTTAGAGTCGAAGACTCTCCTCAGATGACCAGTGCCCGCATGGCTTCCAGTGAGGTGGCTGACTCATGCTACCAGGAAGAGCCAAAAGATCTACCCTCCTGTAGGCCTACTCTCATCTGCCCCATGGGGGCAAAACCCTCACCTACAGTATTGCCGGTGGGAATGGCAATCCGGCTCCCCCAGGTAGAATTCCTTGAATCCTGGAGTTGGAGGTGGAATCCTGTGTCAACTTGTGGCCCATGTTGGTGCAAAGGGAGCAGCTTTTTTTTCCCTTATGTGTAAGAAGCTGGAGTAGAACCATTATTGTTCTACACTGGTCTCCCCACCTGCCTTTTCCCTGGTAAGTGGGTTAGAATGAACAGGCTTTTTTCTCTTTTTTTAAAGAGGGTCAAAACATGGAATCCTTTATTTATAAAACAGATGACATGAATGCTTTGATCAGAAATCATGTCATTTCGCCATGAAAAATTATGACCATTCATGTATTGAGGTCACACTAGTTGACAACATGTCAATATTCAGGTGGTGAACAGTATTTTACTGGGGTTCCTTCAGGCAATGCCCATTGGCATTTCTGAATTGCAACGTCTCTAGCTACAAGTCTGGGGTATGAAAAGGAAATGCAAGGAACTTAGTTTCTATCTTTGTTTGTTGGACTGCCCTAACCAAAAAAAAAAAAAATGGGTACCTGTGTGGCTGAAGCACAGAAATCTCCTCTTTCCCATTCAGAAAGTCCAAACCTGTTGCCATGGCAACCTCCTTGGGACTCAATGCTTGGTACACGTAGGGCTGGTTTCTCCTGATGGTGTCTGCGCTTCCCACTATGCTCTCTCCTCTGCACTAGTGTACATATGCTGCCCAAACTTTCTCCCTACAAGATACGGACGGATTGAGTCAGGGCTAATGCCAGAGACCTCATTTTGAACAGAGTCAGCCTTTTCCTAACCACTTTCAAACTGTTTACACATAATGTTGAAGATTTTTAATTTTATTTACCTGGGAATAGGAAAAGTATGTCTATTCCATCTTCTTCAAAATGAAAGTAACTTACTTTTTTTCTGCCACATCCTGAGATGATCAAGGGCTTACAGAGCCTTACCAGAATTTTGTACACAAGTATCACCTTGGTGGGGTTCAGGAGAACATACAGTTTAGTGGTGTATAAGGCAAGCACCTTACCTATCATCCTATGTCTCCAGTTCAAAAGTAGTAACTTTCTTATCTTTCTTTCAAAATGAGCCTCCCATAGCTGGTAAATAGTGGAGCCACATGTTTAACTCCTGCATGCTGGGTCTGTATTCTACAGTTCTTTAGTTTTACTTTAAATAAAATGAGCACATTTAAAAACAAAACAACATGTAAGGACTTAAGTCTTCCCTCCATTGCAATTGCAAAAAAATAGAACAAACTTAGAAATTAAAATTCTTAGATCCATTTGAGAAGTGAGTGCATGGTTCCTGATTCAGGAAAAACAAACCTGTCACCATGGCAACCTCCTTAGGACCCAATACTTGGAAATCAAAACTGTGAGTGGTGAATTGTTGTAGGTGTGGTGGGAATGAGTCTGAATGAAAGAAATCCAGGGCCAGTGAGTCACTGTGAGACCTCACAATTTTAAACTGTCTCAGAAACTCAAGCTGCATGCATCCCACACTTGAGACCAGAGAACCTCTCCGGATGCTGCAGGCACTGAAGCAGGAACAGGAAGCACGGCAAATCCCTCAGAGCACTGTTCTTCTGAACCAGGTGCAGTTAGTTAACGTGGACTGAACTGACTTGCAGGAAGCGGTAACAAAGAATTTCACATCTTGTCCCTGCTGAGGGGAGAAGTGAACAATTTATTCTAATCCTAAAATCCAACTTTCCTCTTTTCCATAGCACAGCTGTACTTGAGAACAAACCTTATTTATTTATTTATTTAAATTTTTAGAAGGTGGGCTGGAGTGATAGCACAGTGGGTAGGGCATTTGCCTTGCATGCAGCTAACCCAGGTTCAATTCCTCCATCCCTCTCAGAGAGCCCAGCAAGCTACTGAGAGTATCCCGCCCGCATGGCAGAGCCTGGCAAGCTCCCTGTGGCGTGTTCGATATGCCAAAAAACAGTAACGAGTCTCACAATGGAGACATTACTGGTGCCCACTCGAGCAAATCGATGAACAATGGGAGGACAGTGCTGCTGTGCTACCATATTTTTATAAGATAGTTCAAGATATTTAATTACATTTAATATTCAAACACCAATCTCACCACTGTAGACCTTCCCACCACCCTATTTCAGGTGTTTCCATCCTGTATCCCGATCCCTGCCCCAAAGCAGAACCGAAATAATATTATATTATTAAAATAATATAATAATAACTCTAAGGTTGACTGCCTTGTACTATGAATCCCATCAAATGTGGTGTGATACTCTTGAAATATGGGTAGGGTGTGTCCCATGAAGTGAAGCAAATGCGGCTGTGCGGTCCAGGAAAATGTTCACTCATGGGTAAGTCTCAATATGAGCATGTGAAGAGTGGCTATGAGCATGGTGGTGGTTGAGTTCTGGAGGTTTTCAGCTGCCAGGTCTGAAAGGAAAAAAACCTTTCAGCTGAGGTTTTCCCTTGGGGAGGGGATGGTTCTCACCCACCTCCCTCTGGAGCGCCCCGAGTGAAACAGCCTGGCACGGGGTTTGGTGACATGGTTATGGTGAGCCTCCTGTTATGCTCCCTTCTGGGAAAGAAAGACTTTCGATCTGGATGGTGGCCGATGATGAGATTATCTGGCGCCAGCCAGACGTGGCTTATGGGCGTGACTGCTGAGTCACTGGAGATGGGGGTGGGGGGGTGCTGTGTATGGGCGGAGGATCTCCATTCCTAGTCCCATTGAACCCAGAGTTCTCAGTCACAAAGTTCTGCATACCTGGGTTTTCTAGGGCTTCACTCATGGGTAAGGCTCAGCCTGAGCATGTGGAGAGCGGCCATGAGCATGGTGTGGTTGATTTCTGGAGGGTTTCAGCTGCCAGCACTGGGTTCCTTAGGGTGGGGAGGGGGTCTCACCTGCCCCCTGTGAAGAATGACCCTCATTTAGACAGGGCAAAATCAAAAATTCTTAATGCATAGGAAACAAGGGTGTTCATCTTCAGAGGACCACACAGCTCTTATCACTGATACCCTAATGCCATGTGCCCTCCCCACCTCTGAATACAGTGGTGGCGAATTGGCAGTGCAATATTTTCCATTTCTGTTCTGTAGGAAGATGTGTTGGGGCCAGGGATACACGCAACAATTCTCAAGGGCCTATATGGTGCCAGGGATCAAACCCAGGAATGAAGTTTTACCACTTGAGCCTCATCTCTGATGCTTAGCGACTTTTTTTTTTGTTTGTTTTTCAATTCTGTATTTAAGAGGAAGAATTACTCAGGTATATACAGAATACAAGTAACTAACTAGCAAGCATTAAGACTCAGGAGACTATGAATGATTCCCAGCTTCCCCTGTCTCAGGAGAACCTAGTGTACCTGTCACAGTGAGATCAGTATTCACGGAAAATACTCAGGGTTGAGAAGGTCTGGCTCACACATAAACAGCAACCACTAATTAAAACTGCTGCTCATGTAACAGCAGGTGAAGACTCTAGCAGGGCCCAGAGTGGGTTAGGCTGAAAAATGCATGCACTTGGGAAGGGTGTGTGAAATTCAATTTCACTGTGCCTGAGACAACTGTGCTTGGTCTTTTCATTCATTGCATGCAACAGACACAAGCCCTGGATCAGAAGCCAATACAAACGCAAGGACACCAGCGTCTGCTCACTACCCCATCCCTCTCTAGGCTCTTTCCCCAAGAGCTTCAATCAAAAGGGTTTTTTTTTTTCCCCAGGATGCATCACCCCTTTCTTGTTTGAGGAATGGAAGGCTAAGGGGATACTTGACCAGCCAGCTGAATGGGTCAATGCTAGGGCTGGAGGATGTGGTGATCAGGGCTCCCCAGGGACACCCCACCAGCGCACAGGATTGCATGTGGAACCAGGGTAAGTGGAAATACCTGTGCCACCTCCCCAGATCCGGATTACTTTTTCATTTCATTTCATCATCCTGCTATTTGTCGATTGCCTCGAGCAGGCCCCAGTAACGTCTCTTTCATCCTAGCCCTGAGATTATATTCAAGGCTCTTTAGGAGAATGAGACCCATCATTGTTACTGGTATTTGGCATATTTGGTACGCCACGGGGAGTTTGCCAGACTCTGCCCTGTGGGCAGGCTACATTTGATAAGCCGGATTACCTTATTCAGAATAAATTAGATACTCGATCGTCTATTGTTTCCTGAAAATATTTTATGAATATTCTGGGTCTTGAGGCTTTTGGGTGTTCTGGAACTGCACTGTTTCACTAAACTTCCTGTGTCAAGTTTCTTTCCTTGGAATCAGAGATTGCCTTTTACAGTTCCCAACAACATCTCACATCAGTTCCTCCCCTCTTAGTAAACTGCTAGTCACTTAGTTCTGGCCAAAAGAATGGCAATAAAAGAGAAGAATCCATCTTTGAGAACTATGTACCACAGTTGGCCTGACTACTCACATTAGCTAAAATTTGGAATCAGCCTAAATGCTGACCAGCAAATGACTGTATTAAGAAGGTGTGGTTTGCCAAAAGGAGAGAACAGAGGGGAATGCCCTCCCACAGAGGCACGGTGGGATGGGGGGCCTAGGGGGGATGGGTGGTGGGAGGGATACTGGGATCCGTGGTGGTGAGAAATGGGCACTGGTGAGGGATGGGTATTCAAAATAAATAAATAAAGAGTTGAAAAAAAAAGGAAGGTGTGGTTTGCATAGTCAATGGAGCTTTCCTCAGGTACTTAAAATAATAAAATGCATGACATTCATGACAATATGGATGGAATGTGAGGTGATTAAATATATTAAGTGAAGTAAGTCAGGAAGCAGATGGTTGCAATCTGAGGTAGAATATTTGTGGTTTTTGCCAATGAACTGCAAAACAAAAACAAAAGAAAATCTTAGGCTGAACAAAATGGTGGGTGGGAAGAATGGAGACAGAAGGCACTTTGATAGCTCATCAGCACTGGATCTTGGTGGGGGGTACCCAGAGTGAAGCTAATCACCTGAAATTTCATAGCATTATAAACAAAATGTTAATCAATAAAATGTAACTTCAAAAGCAGAACTCACATTCCTTCTCTTTTGGTGGAGGTGAAATGATTTGACATAGCAATTAAAGAGCTGCATGGTCCTTAGGGGGAAAACATATATATATATATATATATGTATATATATATGTATACATATATATATATATATATATATATATAGTGCTGGGAACCAGGGTCAGCATCATGCAACACAAATGCCTTGCACTCTATACTATCTCTCTGGCCTTCTTCACATTTCTTTTTAAAAATCCCTTAGTATTCTCTCTCATGTATTGTGTCCAATCTAGCACTACCAACCCATAGGCACTGTTGCCCTGATTTTAGAGTCTTTTGGGTAATTCAGCATAAAAAACAAAACAAACAAAAACTACAAAAAAAAAAAGAAAGAAAAACCAAAAACAAAGCCATGGCATTCTTCTTGGTTCAGAGATTCAGACTGGAAAAAATGTCCAGTTGGGGAAAAACACCCAAACAAGACCATAGTGAATTTGAAAGACAGACAAATATACCTGACCTTGATTGCTGAAACAAATATTGTCCAATGGATGCTTTAACCCTTGATGTTTCTTCAAGGTCATATAAAACCAGTTTCCTTGGAAAATGTGTTGCTTTAGCTATGTTGTTCTTTCATTTGTCATGAAGGAGGGGGAAACAAAATCTTCACACTAAATCATTCTTATTTTATTTTTTTGCCTTTTGGGTCACATCCAGTGATAGTCAGGGGTTACTCCTGGCTCTGCACTCAGGAATTACTACTGGCAGTGCTTGAGAGACCATATGGGATGCTGGGACTTGAACCCAGGTCAGCCACGTGCAAGGCAAATGACCTACCCGCTGTGCTATGGCTCCAGCCCAACACTAAATCATTCTTAAAAGAATTGTGATGGAAAAAATAAAGCTCTCAGAGAACAGCAACATAGAATGACAAGCTGCATTGATGCCTCCAAATCTGGCACCAGGCTGTCTCATCTGGGGCAACCTAAAGTGGGTGGGTGAGTTCCGCTCCTGCCCCTAACAGAGCCCTGGCAGCCCCAAATCCCCAGAATCCAATCGCTGCCATGCTCACGGTCACTCTCTACAGACTCAGAAGAGCCTCACCCATCAGTGAATCTGTGGAAAAGGCCAGGTATACAGGACTTGTGACTGAAATCTCCAGGCTCTCATGGATTTGGGAATGGGCGACTTCCCCATATCTCCCTCTGTTTCTGGTAGCCTGGCAGTCATGCCCACAAACTGCCTCTGATGCCATATAATCTCAATACCAGCCATAATCCAGAGACTCAGAAATAAAGCTTTCAGGAGACAGCAATACGGAATGATGCACTGCAGAGATGCCTCCAGACCCTGCTCCGGGCTACCTCATTCAGGGCACTCCAGAGGGGATGGGTGAGTTACCCTCCCCACCCCAACAGAGCCCTGGCAGCCCAAATTCTCCAGAACTCAATCACCACCATGCTCACAGCCATTCTCCACAGGCTTGGATGAGCCGCACCCATGAGTGAATATGCTGTATGACTGTATTTTAAATTTTGGAATTTCTAGAGCACGTGCTTGCAAATGAGTCCTACTTTACACCAGTAATGTACCAAGAGAAGCACACCACATTTGGTGGAGTTTAAAGTAAAAGACATCCAATCTCAGGGGAAATACATATACATATGTACATATCATGGTCACGGTCATGGTTCTCCCGATGTTCATCGATTTGCTCGAGCGGGCCCAGTAACGTCTCCATCATGAGACTTGTTGTTACTGTGTTTGGCGTATCGAATACGTCACGGGCAGCTTGCCAGGCATATGCACACACATATGTGTGTATACATATCTGTATAAAATATATGCACCTTTAAGAACATATTACTAATCTCTTATCTCTGATAGCTTAATGGCTCCAAGGGGAAATACAATAATCTTCATATACTTTAGGAAACTTTTTTGCATCATTTTTAGCAGATTTTTTATAACAAACAATACAAAATACGGTGGTAGGAAGGTGCAATGGTGGTGGGATTGGTGTTCAAATATTAAATGTAATAAATTATGAAAAACTCTATAAAAATAAAATTAAAAAAAAGTGTGATGAAGGAGAAAGTTTTCCAAGTTGACACTACATGCACCATTGCAATTCCAGATCATCTAGACCCTCTCTTTATCCAGCCTGTGTGGCCAGGAAGGCCACATGATCATCCCACTCCTGTGTCAAATCTCCCCTTTGCAGCCGACATACAGACCATGTAGATCTTGGGCAGATGCTTTTGCATAATGACTCAAATTACAGACAACAGAATTCTGTATGCCTAAGTCTTCTTTCTATTAAGTTCTTTAATATTTCCTTTAGCAGTCCAAGAATGGCCCAAGCAAAACCAAACCAACCTTTAGAACTGAAAGTGAATTTCTTGGAAATGAATACTCTGGACAGGAACTGAGTGTTGAAAGAAGGCAAAGGGATATTCATGATAACCTTCCACCATCTCTATTTCAAACCATAATGCCTAAAAATGAGAGAGAGAGAGAGAGAGAGAGAAAGAGAGAGAGAGAGAGAGAGAGAGAGAGAGAGAGAGAGAGAGAGAGAGAGAGAGAGATGCCTAGCATAGAGGCTGGTGTGTGTATGTGTGTGGGGTTCTTGGATGGGTGAAAGGGAAACTGGGGACACTAGTACTGGGAAATTACACTGGTGGAGGGATGGGTGTCAGAACATTGTATGAATGAAACCCAATCATACAATGATTGGGTTATAATGAACAGTTTTGTAGAAAAAGAAAAACCAAACAAAAAGAAACTGAAAGTGAATTTCAATATTTTATTAAAATAATTAAAATAGCATATTTAACCAGTTAACCAAGAATATGTTAACTTTGCTCCCCCCACCCCCCGCATATGCAGCACAACACAGTAGTGATTTAAAATATCCTTGATTGTGACAACAGAAGTATTTCAAAGTCAAGTTGGCAACTAAAAACTAGACCTGGAAAAATTCTGAATTAAAGAAACATAAAGCTCTCCCACACAACTCTTTCAGCAACCCACGGAATAAATGTTGGTGACGCTACCCACTTGACAATACTGCTAAGTTTATGATGTGTGTGTGTGTGTGTGTGTGTGTTGTCCTTTATACATGGAATAATGTCTCATTTAGAAGTACCCACTTTTATAAATAAAATCAGCATTTTTCATTCCATTTAATGTTCCTTTTCAGCTTCACAAAGAAACCAGTAAATAAAACTGTCAATGACAGTCACATCAGCTTTCACAGCAAGATAAAAAATTGGAAGGATGCAGAGATGCATCTACACTATTTTACATAAAAACACAGATTTAAAAAGTGCAAGGCAAAATTTGCAGTTTTTCAAGGGGGTGGTTTTAGGCACATCCATTTCTTTAAAGCAAGCTTCAGAATGAAATTCCAGTTTGTTCTTCATAACACCTTTTGAAGTCTTTTTTTTTCTTTAAAAAACAAACAAACACAAAAAACCTGAAAAGAATAAAAAATATATCTCATCAAGTGTGAACCAGGGCATCTCCTATCCTGGGAGTGAGCTTCTCAGCTATGGCGTGTCCGTCCTTTCTTTATTCTTGCGGGCTTTGGTTTGGGGATGTACTGATTATTTGCCTGGTACTCGAGTTCCTTACGGAAGTAGTGAATGGCTTTGTTTAAACCTTCTTCCAGGGGGACCTGTGAAAAGAGAAAGTGTGGTTGAGTGACATGTCAGCACTTAAGGTAGCTGGAGGGAGATAGCACCAAGCCAACCAGCCAGGGGTGGTCAGAGCTCTGTCTTCCAAAAGTGCTTGTGAAATTCAGTGCAATTTGATGAATTCCATTAAAATAATAACACTGAGAAGAAAAAAAGCTCCATACCACCCCCAGGAACCCACACTACCTCTTGATGATTGGTGTCTATACCAGTTTGACTCAAACATAAAAAAAAGAATCACTTTTTTTTTAAAAGAATGAGCATGCATATGTTTTAAAGTCTACCATAGGTGGAGGGCAGGTGTGTGGAGAAGGCAGTCTGTATTTCACTGCTTCATTCTCTGACATGACATGTGCCCTGTGCATCTCCATCCCATTGACCTGAGTTCAGGAAGCTGAATCCAAGACGGACCCCATACACTACCACAGAGTGCAATCTTAAGTCTGGGGTTGAGAGTTGTCCTGCAGCCAACAGGAAATATAAATCAAATTAGCTGCTGCCAATTCAAGGCAAAATTCTCTGGTGAAGCACAGCCTAAGGTGCAACAGACTAGGAAAATGGTCTGTGTCATGGCCGGGGTGATGATTTCATGTGTCTAAACTTAAAAGTATATCAACCTAAACTGTACATTTAAGTGATGCAGAGCATTTTTTCATATGCCCATTGGCCCTCTATAAGGCATTTTGGAGGAAGTTGCTTCTTCCTATTTTTGATGTTTTTTTGTTGTTTTGAGTTTTACAAGTGACTAATGTATTAGACATTAACCCTTTGCCAGGAGAGCAAACATTTTCTCCCAATCTGTAGAGATCTTTTTGTTCTGATCATCATATCATTATTTCTTTTGTGATGCAGATGCACCTTCCTTTGGTGAAGTACCATTTTGTTTATCTGTTCTTCTGTATGCAAATGAAAACAACAATGCTTCTGTATCCAAATCAAAACCATCTCAAACCTGTGAGACTGGAGCACATAAAAAAGGTACAAAAATAACCAGGGTGGGTCTGGATGTGGGGGGAAAAAGGAACCTTCAACCACGGCTAGTGGAATGCTGGTGGGAATGCTTACTGGTTCAACTCTGAAAGCCAGTATGGACCCTCCTCAAAAAAAAACGCAAGAGTTGACCTTGCGTATGACTCAGCAATTCCACTTCTTGGCATCTACCCTAGGGATACAAAAACAGTATTTTGAAAAGAAATTTATGCTCCTATTGTCTTTCATATTGGAGAGCCCGGCAAGCTACCAAGAGTATCCTGCCTGCAGAGCAGAGCATGGCAAGCTCCCCGTGGCGTATTCAATATGCCAAAAACGGTAACAGTAAGTCTAACAGAGGAGACATTACTGGTGCCCGCTCGAGAAAATCGCTGAGCAAAGGGAGGACAGTGCTACAGTGCTACAGTCTTTCATTGCTGCACTTCTCACAATAGCCAAGATCTGAAAACAAGCCAGATTTTCAAGGACAGATGACTAGCTAAAGAAGTAGTTGGTACACATATACAATGAAATACTATTTGGCTGCAAGAAAAGATGAAGTCAGACAATCTGCTGCTATGTGCAGGGAACTAGAGGATATCATGTGGAGTGAAGTCGGCCTGAAGGTGAGGGACATTCAGAACGATCTCTCTCCTATGCAGGATGCAAAGAAGCATAGTTGGGGGTAACAGATGGCAAAAGGCAAGAGAACCTGAGAACAGGTTCTAGAGAACTGAACTTACCAAGACTGAGGGGGGCAGACAATGTTTGGGGATGGGAGGGGACCGTGAGATTATGGTGTAGGGAAGCGGACAGTGGTGGAAGGTGTGATCTTTAGCAATATTGTAATTCAAGGTGCATCAAATGAAAGTTAAAAAACCTTTTTTTGAAAATTAAACTATTAATCTTAATAGAGAAACAGTATAAAAATAGTAATAAGAGAGAAACCAGGAAGAGAATGGTAGTCTATTGTAACTTAAAATCTGGTCAAATTAAAAAGACTCACTGTATACATACCTCACATAATGCAGAAGCAATTGTTAACACGCAGTGAATGTGCTCATGAAATTTCATTTAAAACAAAGACAGATTCCTTCTCAAAACTAAGACTGGTGCATGCTGTGACTTGCTTTGGATTGCAGGGATTTTTATATACAGGTTTTGCTCAATCTGACCACGACCAATCTGACCATCTCTGCTGCATTCCACACATTTCTGGAGCTGTCACAAGATCACTTAACTTGCTGATGGCAGGTCAGGGAACAGGCTTGAAGGCTACTCACAGCTCAGCAAGCTTAGCTCTGGAGGTCTCTGAACTGCTGAGCTCCTGAAATGGAATATGCCACCCTGATACATGACACAGGGATTCAGGATACGACACCCCTATCTGCTGCTCTGGTATATTGGTTATTTTGAACTGAAGGCACCTGAAAAAAATCATTACGTGTAGAAGCTTTTTCTGAATTCCCCCTTATCTACCTCTAGATGGAAAATCTCCAGAAGAAACACCATGACCAAAAATTCTAAGCTAGGGGAGAGAATTCCTGATGGTCAGTCAGGAAGACAGATGGTTAGTCCCAGACAAGAGGAGACAATAGGCATCTCTGGTCACAAAACAACTGGGTCACCATCTGCTTTCTAAGAGCCTATTCAACTTCTCATTCTTCTTATCATGTTTGTGCCCTAAAGGAGGCTTAGGACTCCCTCCACTGCCCACAGAGAGCCAAACTCTCTTAGTCTTTGTGCCCACCCCCCTCCCTTCATGTTAATAAACTCTCTGTTTCCCTTTGTCTTATTACTCTGTCACTTTGTCTTCTTACAGGGCTCTGAGGGAACTTTTTTTGGCTATGCTTACTGCTATGGGCATTTTTATTTGATTTTAAATTAATTTTTTTCTTCTTAGTTTCTTCTTTTTTCTTCTTCTGCTGGTGCTTAGGACTTACTCCTAGCTCTGTTAGAGGACTCTAGGTGGTGCCAGGATCTAACCCAGTATTATGGACTTTTTTTTTCTTTTTGGGTCACACCCGGTGATGCACAGGGGTTCCTCCTGGCTCTGCACTCAGGAATTACTCCTGGCGGTGCTCAGGGGACCATATGGGATGCTGGGAATAGAACCCGGGTTGGCCACGTGCAAGGCAAATGCCCTACCTGCTGTGCTATCGCTCCAGCCCCATTATGGACATTTTTAAAAGTGAACTGTCCTTGGGTCTGGCGGACTGCTCTCCATGTGTGACCTGGCCAGGTGTTAGTCGAACCTAAAGGGCTGCCCCCTAAGGTGGTATGGACCTGAGTTGCCCAGATCCCTGCTAGGTGTCAGCATTGGGCTCCTCAGAAGTTGCAGGACACACAGGCCCCTGACCTTTCAACACGTGCTGGGAGCAGGAGGCAAGGGGCAGCAAAGGGTGAAGACAGGACAGAAGGTGAGATCCATGGAAAGAGGATCGCGTGTTGGCCTGGAGAAGAGCTGCTGTCAGGCTTGTCTGGATGGACGCCATGAGGACACGTGTGGCAGTAGGGGCCGCCCTTCCCCAACAGGCTGCGTGCCTGGCACCCGCTACTTACCACAGGCTCCCAGCCCAGCATCAGCTTCGCCTTTTTAATGTCCGGCTTCCTCTTCTGGGGGTCATCCTGGGCTTCTGAGAGAAACTGGATCTCACTTCCACTCCCTGAGATGTTCAAGAAGAGCAGAGAGAAAATCATGCACTGTGAGGGGTGTGGCATTCTACTGCAAACAGAGTCCATGCACTGGGGCCCTGGCTGACAACCTTACGGACACCATGTGGGGACTTCTGGTCCCCTAGCAGGCTGGGGAAGGGACAGGTGGGCCCCCTGCACATTCAAGTAGGTCTCCAAAGTCAACGAGGTCATGTCGAGGTCTGATCACTGTGACTTGGAAGCCCCAATCAGGCCACTCAGGTTTCAATCTATCAGGAACCCATTGGCAGAAATGCACCAACCTTCACCGGGTCTTACAAGAAGATGCCAGGGCACACAGGACTAGCTCCAGAGGAGTGTGTGGCAGACAAAAGGGTTCCCATGGAGTCAGTCCTGAGCCAGCAGGAAGGGACCTCACAGCCCTGCTGGGCCCCTTTCCACCCCCAACCCCACACACACACACACACACACACACACACACACACACACATACACACACCAGAATAAGAGCAAGCCCTGTGGGTCCAGAGCTGCTGGAAGTAGAATTATGGGCACTGGCTGCCACAAGTCCAGGCTGTGTCTTAGTTCCAATTCCAGCAACCCTGGAAAGTTGCCTGAGAGCCGGAAGGCCTGTTGGTTGAACCAAGGGCTCACTGAACATGCATTTGCAACTCAAAGGTGGGCTGAGAACATACCATCTTCTGGATTAAGAACGTGGCCTAAACTGGGGTCCCTGGGCCAACACTCTTTCCACATTTCACAACAAGGGTACCCAGAACCACCTTTGACATGAACTCGCCAACAGACGCTGCTTTTCTCCCTGACTACCCATGCCTGAAAATCCAACAATGGATGCCTCTGTGCCTGAGCTGTGGGGAACATATCCGCTCTTCCCACACCCCACGGACCCATATCACAACTGTGAACACCAATGGTGACAACACCCAATCTCTTCCTGTGACCTGACCAAGGGATCAGGAAAAAAGTACTTGATAAAGAACTGCCTTGTATCCAATTTAACTGGCTCATGTTAACGATGCACTTCCAAGTCAAGGCTTTACTGGAAAGGTGCTTGTTGCACTTACCAACGAGGCCTTTGATTAACTGAGCAAACTCTAGGATCGTGTGCTCTTCCGGGTTCCCCTGAGGAAAAAATGGTTTCAGGTTATGAGTGTGGCCAGCACAGATCTACTCAGTCCCACCCAGACCCTAAGCAAGCCTTCAGAGAAGTTCATGAGTTAGCCTGACATTCCCAGATCCTATTCATCTCATCTCAGGGGACACTGATTGAGGGGCTGATAACTCAACATGGCAAAGCACGAAGCTGGACCAGTTTTCCCTGTTATGCAAAGGTACAGAATGTTCTGAACACTAATCTAAATGGAAGGGCTTTTCAGCATTCCCAGACCCAAAAATGTACCAAAGAGGGATGTCCTACTTTTGGTAGGAAGGAAACCTGTGTTGATTT
Organism: Sorex fumeus; assembly: GCF_029834395.1. Classification (NCBI taxonomy): domain Eukaryota; kingdom Metazoa; phylum Chordata; class Mammalia; order Eulipotyphla; family Soricidae; genus Sorex; species Sorex fumeus. The sequence goes on along the minus strand of NW_026606063.1, from coordinate 62,297,018 downwards.
ATCTTTCCCATCTATTCACAAGGATGGTCTCAGGGTAGACCAAGACCATCTAAAAGGGGCACATTCGCTGGCAAAAGGTGTCAGGGCAATTTCTGCATCTGATACTGCTGAAATAAATCATTCTGCACAAAAGTTTGGTCCTATTTCAAAGTCCAGAGCATATGCTTCATATATGTGAGTCCCTGGGATTGCTCCCTTGCACTGCTGGCACCCTCCCCAATGTTTCCACCCACGTAAAGAAAAAAAAAAAACCAATCAAGTTCAATTGTGCAAAGTTAGCTTGCCTGGACAACATATTTCCCTCTGAGTGTCTGCAATGACAACTCACATGGCAAAGGACTGCAAAACCACACCAGAGAGGTGTGCCAGGGATAAAAAAAAAAAAACCAAAAAACCCACAACTGAGTTCTGAGGAAGTTGGGATGATAGCCCAGTGCAGTCTGTATGAGAGCTAACTTTCTGGGAGGCTTTAAGGAAAATCATTTCCCCCTTCCTTCCTTCCCAGAGCACGTCACAATAATCACTGTCCCTTTGCCTCCTCTCATTTTGCTATGCTCCCTCCAACCATTGTGAGAGACACCATAGAACATGGAGGCTGAGTGGCTTCCAATCCCTTTTTCATTCCTGTGCTCTGAGGGTGAAGATAGAAGCTAAAAGGCAGGAAGGGATGGGTGTGATGATGATCAGCCTGAAGATGAGGTCAAACTGAGTGGCGCTGTTGATGGGATTGGGGAGAAAATGGCTCCACCTGAAGGGGACCTGGGAGACAGAGTTATCAGATCCAAGGAAGATGGGTTTCTGTGAGAAATGCTCCTCCCCACCCCGCTGCGTCCCCCCACTGCCACATAAATAAAAAACAGAAAAAAGAAGTATAGGTACCTAAGAAAAAGAGAAGGGTTGTCTGGGAGAGATCAATGACAACATTTTAGTTGTTTTTTTTCTTTTATTTGGGGCCACACCTGGCTTAGGGCTTGCTCTTGGCATGGCTCAGTGTTCCACGGGGTGTTAGGGTTGGCTGTATGCAATGCAAGTGTCTCTGCTCACCGTAGTATCTCTCCAGGATCAACATGCACATTTTAAAGAGCATGCAGCAAAAATACAAGTTACTGGTCTTCCTAAATATTTCAGAGGAGAAAATGCTTAAAATACATCAAGGTTCACAGGATGCAAGTTATTCTGCTTTAAAGGGATTTATTTTTCTCCAAAGCGCATGAGAACAGCTCTGGATGAGTGCTAAAAGCTACGTGTCCCCAGGGATGTGTCAACTGTCCTGGGGGAGTGATGGCTCCAGGGACTTAACTTTCCTGCCTGCTAGAAACTCTCTTCCAGTTCTGTGGAAACAGATTCTGTGAAACAAGCCTCAGGTCACAAACACAGAGATGTAAGGAGAGGTCAGAGCCAGGTGCTGGCTAGACACAGGGCAGGCAAGGCAGGGCCTGTGAACCTGATCACACAGCAGAAAATGGGTCTGGGAGAAGCTCCGATCTTAAGAGGCTGCAAGATCTGACAGGGGGAGATGGCATAGTGTTGGTGCTCAGCGGACAAAGGCTGTCTTCTGGACAGGGAAGCAGAGTGCCTGAATACTAACGTCGACCCCAGCTGCCCACAATTTCATGGTGGTGGAATGAAACTCCTTAGGAGTCATGGCCAAAGGGGAAAAAGAGCAGGAATCCTAGGGCAGGCCAGCAACTTCTCTGGCCACAGTGGCTCTTGAGGGGCCAGAAGTAGCCCCAGGAGGACAAGACAGGCTAGTGGGGAGTTGCACAGAGATTTTAGCTCCTTGTGCAAGGAAAATCTTTGTGTGAGTAGGAATTAGAGAGACAGAGAACAAAATATGGGGAGAAGCAAGTTCCCCCAGCATGAAGTGTTAAGAGCTGGGTGAGCACCTCCACCAAACACATCCTGACCATCTCCCCACCCCATCAGGAGGTTTCAGGATGGCAGGAAGCTATGAAGGAAGAAGCAGTCCGAGAGGCTGTGCAGTGGAATCACAGATGTTGGACAAGAAATAACTGCCCAACTGTCTCCATGACCCCTGATGACGACAGGTTACTTACAACTAAGCTAGGCCACAGGTACACTATACGGAAGAAGGAAATGAACCCTGAACAAAAGTCTATCTACTCCCAGATCAAAACTACAGATTTCCAGGGCCAGGCCTTTGGATGCACAGGAATAGTTCGGTGTTCCTCAGATCCTTCGTCCTTCTCTTACAGATGCCTCACTTGGGGTCTAAATGTTCTTCTGTAGTAGGCAGCAGGAAGCAATTATGCATATTCTGGGTGGGCTAGTGGCAAGCAGATCATGCTGGTGCTCTGGGGAACTTGACCTGTGAGGGGCTGGAGTTCGGGGGGTGGGCACTCACCAGGTTGACAGGGCTGCTGACGTTGCTGTTCATGAGCATCACCAGGCCATTGACGAGGTCACTAGGAAAGAAGGACGGCCAGGTGAGTGATGCTACGGAAGGACACCGTGCTGAACATCAGAGACGGGCCACCTCCCAGAGAAAGACCAAATCCCAGATGGAACATAGGATGTCAAAATAAAATCCTGCAAATCAGAGGGCTTGCGGATGCCAACATGCGTGGGGATGAGATGGCAGAATGGCTGGGATTTGTACTCAGTGGTGGCAGAGATGATCAAACAGGATGGAAGCTGCTCTACTTTTTTCCTTTTTTTTTCCTTGATGTATCTAAAATCTCTTAACAATTAAAGAAAAGAAAAATAAGCACATCCCCACCCCTCCCGAATGATGGGGAGTGTTCACAAGTTTCTGATGAAAAGTCTGTGTTCACTGTGAACCCAGGGAACTGGCCTATACATATGAGTTAAAATAAAAGAGCCACGAAAATGGAAGCGCTCCAGTATGTAGTCCTCATACTGGCAAATCACAGGTGAATTTAAACAATACTGAGTGTTGCAACCTACCAGAACAAAGCTCCCTGTTCCCTCCACCGTCAGCTCACCACCCCACCCGTCCCCAATACACCTCGCATGAAACGTTCAGGGGTGTCTGGATGCTTCAAATGGTTCGTGATCGACTCGGCCATGAAGGTGAAGAGAAGTAAGCAAACTTTCGCTTACCAAGGTTTGGTTCTTAGTTTCAGAAGCTTTAAAGTGTGGCTCTGTTAAAAAAAAGTTACTTCGTAAAAATGACACCTCACTGCTAGACACAAGTAATTTTTCTAAGCTTATTTTCACTGGCTCGATGTCTGAGAAGACTTTCAAAGTTCTGTTCTGGTGATCCAAATGAATCTATTTTGAAACCTCTCCCTCCTCCTCTTCTTCCATCATTTACCATAAGGAGCAGGTCAAACTGGTTAACTTACAAAAGAAAAGCTAGTTTTGTTTTCCTTTTCATTAGAAAAAATTTTTTTGGGGGGCGGGGTATTTTAAACAAATGATTTCCTGAGTTTGGCCTAAATGAGGGCTGTATATGCACATGGCTAAAGTCCATTATGCTCTCACAAATCAAACACTGAGGCAAATTACTGATGACTTTGGATGGTTTCTCCTTTCTAGAAACTGGCATAAAGTCACTTCATCACTATGGCAGTAATGATCACATCACAACACGCTTTCTTATGGCATAAGCCTCTGCATATTCATAAAAGACATTAAAAGCTGCCATTCAAGTAGCATCCACAATTGTTTTAAATACTCAAGTGTATGTGTAGGTCAGGGGTCCATGTTAAGCTGGAGGACAATTCTTAGACAGGTGCCCCAAGTGGCAGGACAGGGCAGAGAATGCATCTTTTATGAAACAATCTGGCAACTTTTAAGGTCAAAATTGCATAGGTCACGCTTACTTTAACCTGAAGCTCTTCAAAAGTGTCATTTTGACAAAGTGACTTTGAAAGAAAAATAGAGCATGCCTTTGTTATGTGGATGAGGACAGAACCTGACCATGGAAAGGTATACCAGACAGTCATGCCAAGATGCCAATGTATGATCACCAAGACCAGAAGTCCTGAGACGCAGGCTGCCTCTGGGCGGTCAAGGTCTGGGAACCCTTTTGATTGAGCACAGGGACTAGAGATTCAGACTGTGCGACTGTGTGTGTTTTAATGATGAAATAAAGTTCCTAAAGCAAGCTTACATGAAAGAGTAAAACCCTGGTAGGTTAACCACTTCTGCTGAGCTCAAGAATCAAAAGGTAGAGAAGTTCTTTCCCCAAATCACAGCAGCCCCAGGTCCTAATTCCACTGACTCAAGGGAAGCCCCTCAAGGCTGGGGAGTAAATGATGAATGCAACAGCCAACACTTCCAGTGAAGCCACTGATGTCACCTCTGTCAGACACTCGCCAGCATCTGACAGGACCCCCTACCCCTGCACCTTGGCACTGAGCTTCAGAGCAGCCAGGCAGCTGGGAGGACACATGTGACAGCGGCACCAGCTGACTTCTTAAAATGCCAAACAATATTACTTGCAGATTTTTATTTATTTTTTTTCTTTTTGGGTCACATCTGGCGATGCTCAGGGGTTACTCCTAGCTTTGCACTCAGGAATTACTCCTGGTGTTGCTCGGGGGACCATATGGGATGCTGAGAATTGAACCCGGATACGCTGCATGCAAGGCAAATGCCCTACCTGCTGTACTATCGCTCCAGTCCCTACCTGCAGATTTTTTTTTTTTTAGCTTTTTTTGGGTCACACAAGGCAATGCACAGGGGTTTCTCCTGGCTCTGCACTCAGGAATTACTCCTGGCAGTGCTCAGGGGATCATATGGGATGCTGGGAATCGAACCCAGGTTGGCTGCGTGTCAGGCAAACGCCCTACCCGCTGCGCTATTGTTCCAGCCCCACTACCTGCAGATTTTTAAAAGAAGATTTTTAGAACATTTTTACTTTTACTTTTGGGCCTACATGTGATTGTGCTTAGGATCACTCCTGGCTTTCTGCTCAGGGATAACTCCTGACTCCATGCTCCGGGAACACATGGGGTGTGCTTGGGGGACCATTTGAGGTGCTGGGGACTGAACCTGGGTCAGCCACATGTAAGGCAAGTGTCCTATCTCCTATACTATTGATCTGGAACCATAAGGTGATTTAAAAAAAATCTGATGACACTGAAATAAGGAGAACAGTAGAAAGGATGGGTCAAAGCAATTTCCTTCTTACTGCAGTCTCACTAATGGCTCACATGGGTTCTGCACTGGAGAAGTGTGGGGTTCACGAACCATGAACTTGATGCAAGGGGAGATTCTAGGGTTTCCTTGAGAACGTGCACGGGGCGCAGGCAGATGGCTGAGGGAGAGTGTGATGAGAACACATCTTCCTGAGAAGACAGTACTCAATACACGGGAGTCAATGAATACAGTCCCCACACAGAAATGTGACAAGAGTTTTCTCTGAGTACTATGTGCCTGGATGAATGTTCAGGAAGAGGGTAGCTACAAATTCCTGGTTAACACCTTCCTTAGAAAACTCGGGCCACAAAAGGACCCAGGCTTTGGGGTCTGCTAGGCGAGATGAGTGGGGAGGAAAACAGAGAGGAGAACGCTGACCATCACGGAGGTTTATTCACAGTTTTTACATTAAATTCACAAAACCTTTCAGGAAAACCTACAGTTGTTTTTTATTTTTCTCTTTCCTTCACCCTCCCCTTACCCTTGCTACAAGTTTTGCTTTCTTTTTGATTGGGGCCACATACAGTGGTGCTCAGGGCTTAAGTCTGGCCCTGTACTCAGGGATCACTCCTGTTGTGGGATGCCAGAGATTGAACCCTGGATGGCCACATGCAAGGCGAGCACCCCATCAGCTGTACTATTGGTCCAGTCCCATCCATCCTTAGAAGTCTTATTGCTCAAAAAAAACTTCTACCTGCAACCTCACATAATCAGGTAAGCCTAGTTACTTGCTCTGGCTGAGAAGGGGCGAGGGGGCTACTCAGACCTGTATTCCAATTGCCGCGTCACCCCTACAAGTGCTCCAGTGATGACCTCACGACTATAGGAAGAGCAAGGCCACTTCAGGGCATCTGCATCAAAAGGAGGGTACTTTTATGGTACTTTTATGGTACCAAGTCTTAGAAGTGGATTTCACAAAGACTCAAGGCAGTGGAAAAGCACAAGGAATTCTCTGGAACTTTCCTGAGCTGAGCCTATTTTAGTGTACATAACTGGTTTCATGGTAAGTCATCCCTCAGGACCCAGACTGCATTTTCACCTATATCACCAACCCAACTGACTGGCCACGAAAACAACAATCATTACCATGGGAGTTGATCCAACCAAGTTATCTGACTTATCAGCATTTAGTTTCAATACAACATTCAGTGTTAGGATACTTCTGTCTTATTTTTACCCTTAAATGACGACAAATTTTGCCACCTTGGCAAGTCCCACTTAGTGTGGGGCTGGATTTTGGTTTGGGGAATGGGGAAGGCTGACACTGGCCTGGTGTGAAAGAACCAGGCAGGTCTGGCCAGGAAACACTAGGTGGCAGCAAGAACCTAACACCTGGGGATCACGGAGGCACTGCCAAGCTTGGAGAACTTCAAAGAGACCTAACCAACGGGGAGACAACCCAGGCTGCTAAGTTGTGGGGTGAGTGGCATGTTGTACAGGTTCTGAGGGTTTGCTGCTGCCTCCCCACCAGCCTGGCACTGCAGCCCAGGCCTGCTCCGGGGATGGGCGACACCCTTACCTGACGTACTGGAACGCCCTTGTCTGGGACCCGGATCCATATACCTAGGAGGAAACAGGTAATTAGACCTGGCGGGGAAAAAAAAAATCAACCACCCTGTGACTTGGAAACGGTTCCCTCCTTACAGGGATCATCTTCTGGGCTGATACCACTGGGCAGGGACAATATAAGTCACACCAGGCACTTCTGAAACACTCCCTGATGAGAGGGATGAGATGCAGGCGTGCGTGTTTGGGTCACATTCTTTCACAGAGGAGACTCAAAGGACTCAACCTAGATGGAGTCTGGACACGTGAGGGTCTGAGTCTGGCTCTCGAAGGGCATAGAGGTGACAGTCCCCCATAACGCTCAGTGCCCCTTTCCAGTGACACTTACAATCCGGACAATCGATGCTCCAGGCCACGCTCATGTGAAGTTCAAGGCTGGAGAAGCCCCAGGGTGCTAGGGCTGGAGCTGAGCGGGGCAGTGAAGGTCTACAGCTCCATCTGGACCTGCTGCAGGCCCTGAGGCCTACCTGTGCTTACAGTCCTCCCCACCCTGACCCACCAGCAGCTGGGACTGGCTCAAGACCTGTACTTCCCACCCTTCCTCTGGGACTGGGAAGCACTGCCTGGGCACTGTGTCATGTGGCCTCCTTGCGGAGGGCAGCATCCAGCTTGTCTGCTCCTCCTATAGCCGAGTGCCCAGCAGGGCCCGGGAGCAACACAGAGCAGCCTGTGAGGACGCGCTTCCCACCAACCCCACAGGACCAGGCTGCTCCAAGAGCCCCCATCAGTTCACAGCCACGAGTGAAGGAGCCCCAGCTTCCCCCCCTTCCCCCTCACTCGCTGCCCTGCTGGAGGAGGCTTCTGTCTCCGGGAGAGCCTGGTTCCCAGGACCCACTATGACGATGGTGGCATGATGGCAAGTCAAGGGACATCAGCCTACTCTGGCTCCCAGGGCTCATCCCTCCAGGTCCAGAAAGGAGGACAGGAAGGAGAGGTACCGAGAAAAGGCAGAGCTTGGTGGGTTTGGTCTTCAGTCCGGTGAGGATGACCCTGGCAACCTCACCCTCTCTGAGTGGGGCCAACACAGAATGCCGAGAGGGAGGCAGCTTTTGGTGTCTTGAGAATGGGCCGGTAGGAACTCAATCCAGGACCCAGGTGAGTTAGACACTGGGAAGCCTGAGGCACTTCCACCTGGAGGAGCGAAGTAAGGAGGGTGGAGACACTCCACAGTTCTGTTAGGGAAGGCGTGGCCCAGAAGAGAGGTCAGAGACAAACGGAGGCCCTGTGCTCAGTACCCGGCTCAACGGGATCCCAGCAGGGCTGGGAACAGAATCTTCAGAGGCAGGACAAGCACTGCTGGGCTTGCTGTCAGGACCCCTGAGCACAGCCTGGGAAGTCCCCCCAACCTCAAAAAAAAAAAAATTCAGAGTTCTAGACTAAGTCCAGAAAAGGTGCTGCAGATTGAGAAGCTGAACCTGCCTCAGGGATCCAGCTGGGAAGGGCCAACAGATACGGTGACATGGGAACTGTCATAGCCAGGTAGCATGTGGGTGTGGGGACTGTGACCACCACTCCCCGACTCCCCCATGAGTGATGCTGGGAGCCTCAGTCTTCTAGCAAAGGAATCTTCTAGCACTCTATAATGGTGGACTAAAGAACAAATAAAATGCGGGCTTCAGCCAAGAGATGGAGTATGATTTCCTCCAACATTTCCTTTCGGATAGAGAGCCCGGATTTTAAAATCAGAAGGCTTCCGGCCTCATTTGGGCCACCCCCGGGCTGCTTGGGGCAAATGCACTCCACGAAACTGTGCCCTTGTGGGCAAACCGCGCTGCTCAGAGGGAAGTGGCAAAGCAGCATTAGCGCCTGCCCTCAGTGTACTTCACACGAGCCTGTGCACGCACCACACTGAACTGTCGAGCAGTTTCTGGGTTCAAATACGGACCACTGCTGTGTGGCCTCGCCAAAACCCCAAGCTTTGGCCCCTGAGCATCGGGAGGAGTAACTCCTGAGCACAGAATCAATCTGGAAAATGGGGCTAATGAGTGCCCCATAGACAGGTTGCGAGTGCTACATTAGGTACAAGATGCAATGGTCACAGAAAAGAAATCAGTGAAACCTCTCTATTGGTAGATGCCTAGAGAGTGAGTTGTGGACAACAAAGAGAAGCAGACAAAAGAGGGAAAAAATATGATATGTGGGCCAGAGTAGCACTTGCCTCCACGTGATCAACCTGAGTTCAATCCTCAGGACCCGAATTGTCCCAGGTGTGATCCCTGAGCACAGAGCCAGGAATAAACCCTGAGCATCACTGGGTGTGGTACAAAACACTGAAAACAAACAACAACAGAAGAGTGTACGCACCTACAGCTCTACGGTTCCCTCCCCGCCCCCAGCATATTCAGGTGATAAGCAAACCATCCTGCAGAATTGTCAAAGTGGGCGCTGACCTGCTCTGCCCACACAAATACTGAATCCAGCATGCTGACGTGGGCACCGACCACTGGCAGCATCCACTTGAACGTGGCTGAATTAAAGAGCCAAGACTCAGTGTGTTCAAGGACCATAGGAGAAAACAGGCTGACAAGAAGCAGAGGTAAGAAGTGGAAAGAAGCAGGGAGAGAAGAAAGATGGAGAGCACGGACTAAAAACCAAGGAAATCCCAGGGCACTGCCCACTCCCCCACCTCAAAGAGAAGAGAGAGGAGTGAGATTGGCAGTAGGCGTGAACAATCTGCACAGGCCCCCACAGGGAAGCCAAGGACCCTGCGTGTGACCGGGCCCTGGCCCACTACTGAGCGACAAAGACATTCTCAGCCAAGACTACATGGCAGGAGAAGGAGCATCTCCACCTGCAAGGAAGGCTGCTGAGACCCACCCCAGACACACCTTTACCTCGGGGCTGCCCAAGAGGTGCATGCCAGGCCCCACCATAACTGGGTGTGGAAGAGACCAGCAAGGGGGCAGCAAACACAAAGGCACAGCCCAGGGTACTGAGGTCACCGCAGACTTAAGGAACAGCAGGGCCCGGGAACTGCACACTCCTTCCTTTCCCCAGTGAGTGCCCACACTGGACCTGGTCCTCGGATGTGCAGTGACACCGGTGGCGGCTCCGGACCCGCATCTGCGGGTCAGGCTGTGTGTTCTGCTAGTCCCTAGACAGCAGGTGATACCCACCGTGAGTGGCTCCCCCTGTAGCGCCTGCAGAATGAAGTTGCTGACGACGCGTCCGTCGTTCATGTGCATGCGAGGCCCAAAGGTGTTGAAGATCCGTGCCACTCTCACCTCCACGCCTTCCTGCAGTGGGGAAGAGGAGGGGAGAGGGATTTCACTTGGTGGCTCCTGCTAATGTCTGGCCAGGGTCCACGCTCTGCTGCTTTGTGCGGAACAAGAGTGACAGTGTGGTTCCGACTAACCCAGGTGTTCACTGTAGAGAAATCTGGGACAGTTGTACCACGTGAAATAAATCCGCTGTGTCCCAGATTTCACAAAGCCTCCAGAATCCTGGGATTGGGTTAAAGAGGGATGGATGGGGTGTGTGCGTGACTGTCTCTATAATCCACCCCACATCCCACAAACAAATATCCAACTCACAACGAGACCACAGTATGGTTACTCTTTTCTATCTTTATCACATAATATTGTGGGCAAATTTATCCCTCAATAGGGATTTAAATACCAATGAATGTTAAGTAGGAGATACAGAAAAAAAAAGATTGTAGCGTGAGAGCGTTTTGTTTTGGGAAAGGGGAAGCACAGGAGCACATTCTTAGGAACTACATCATGCCTGATGCTCTGATCCACTGCACCATGACAGTGGATAGTATTGGGCCTGAGGTGTTTGTGCTTTGCTTGACCCAGGAGACTGCGGGAAGGGGGGGTGGGGGTGGGAGGGACAGAGTGATGTCCTGGGTGGAAGGTGGGAGTCACCTTCCATCTCCACCCTGACAACTTCTTTGTCATGGTAAAAGCAGAGGGGATCAGCCTAAGTACAGAAAGATAAACACCCGTTCTAGACCTAGACCTAGCTAAACCATAAAGAAAATCACCTGTTCTTGACCTAGCTGAACAGTAACAGAGAATGGTTGTTTTTTTTTCTTTGAAGTAACAGATTTTATTTGGAGGCTTTTGGAGAGGAAGAGAAAGGGATAAGCGGATAAGCGGGGAATGGAGAGAGAGAGAGAGAGAGAGAGAGAGAGAGAGAGAGAGAGAGAGAGAGAGAGAGTGTGTAACGCGTCCAGAGAGAATGCAGGCTTCTCCAAGGGTGGAGAGAGCCAAATGTTTGTTTTTTAAAAGGAGGTGTGGGAGAGAAAAGTTTTGAGTGGGGACAGTGGAGGATGAACACCCTGAGATCACAGGACATTGGTAGGCTCGGCCTGGCTGTCTTGCCAACAGCCCTGTGTATTCCAGCCAGGTCGCCCGACTTCACCCGTGATGCGAAATCTCACACAGCCCGCACCAGACTTGGTTCAGCTGCAGGCTGATTCGTAAACTGAGTCAGAACACACAAGCCAGCTAAGCTAATTTTCCACAAGCATTTCTGATGCCCGAAGAGGACCCAAACAATCACCCTCAAACCCACAGGACTAGATAAGTTCTGAGTTTTCTTTTCTGCTCAGCTAGTCCATGGCTTTATGAATGGCAGTCTGTTCCACAGACCAGAGGGTACACCAATCATGGATCACAGCACACCAGACAAGCTCCTACATTCATAAAACCATCGAGAGCACTAAGAGGTGGTAACTCGATCCCCCCTTAAGGAGTTCAAAGTCTTCATGAGAGATGGCTGAGCCCTTTGATGACAACTTTTAACCACATTCCACTCCTAACAAGAATGCTCTAGGAAAATCTTCAGAGAAGGGGATGTGCCCCCAAAGGTGCATGTGCCGAAGATTTTCCTGAAGAAACAAATTCTGCTTAAAAAAGCATCAGAAAATTCCATTCATTAGCAAGAACTCGGGGGGGGGGGGCAGAGTGTGGCTCATGGCACAGAATCTGCCAAGCGTGTGTGAGACAATCATAGTACTGCCTGTCCCCTATCAGGCATGAGAGTGACCCGCACAGATAACAAAAGAGAAAAAAGAAGAGAAGAAAAAGGGGAAACCACCTGAGAAAATCTCTGGCACGCACACACACACACACACACACACACACACACACACACACATATTTTAGGGCATAAAAAGAAAATTCATAGCTCCATCTTGTTTATATTCTCAATCATTATATGTTAGGAATATTCAGAGTAAGAAATAGTAACGTACGATATTGTGCTTTTAAAAATGCAATTTATACTTAAGGCAGATGTGCCCGTTTATTTAAATAAAAACAAAATCATTACCTTGTTAAAATAATAGACTTTATTCCAAAGTAGGCTTTCTGTTTTGGGTATTTTTTGCAGGGGAAGGGGACATGCACATCTGGCTTATTCCTGACTCTGCGCTCAGAGAAACATACAGGGATCTGAGGCTCAAACCTGGGTGGGTTGCATACAAGGTAAGCACCTGGCCTGCTGTCCTGTGTCTCTGGCCAAAGGCATACTGCTCGCCTAGCTCACCCTTCTTTCTGATTGCTCCTTTTACATGTTCCCACATGGCACACTTGTAAAACCTGAAGCTCCAAGCCTTAGCCAACAAGCTGCTATCCCCAAAGGGGGACACTCAGCACTGGTGATCTGGTGATGTCATCAAAGAGGCTCCTTGATCCAGCTCCTTGATCCAGCCCTGGGGCACAGGGGGTTCCCAGGCAATGGGAACAGGGAGGATAGGACCACCTGGCTAATTTAGAAGCTGGGCCATATCTCACTCAACTACCCTTCCTTGCCTGCACAGACCCCCACATGATGCCCAAAGATGGGCAGTGCATCTGACTAATGGCAGGTCCTGGGTTCGAGCCCCACAGTGAGCTGGAAGCCAGCGTTGGTGGGGAAGGGGGGCACTTCCATCTGAAAAGGAGGTGCTCCCACATCTGTGCCAAAAGAAGGGAACAAGGTGAGAATGAACAGACCACCCTGACCCTGGGCCAGGTGGCCATAGACAGAGGGTCCACAGAGATGGGCAGGAAGTGCCCAGCCTCCCCCTGCTGGGAGGTGAGTGCAAGTGCAGAGTGAAAGAAGCATCCATCTCTCTAGGACCCCTCCTTGTCTGTACGTGATGCTTTCACTGACCTCCCCCTACACTCACTCCTGGGGGGAAGCCTAGGTACTGCTGGGTACATCCTGCCCAGCTCCTGCTGTGCGTCCCACCATAGCAGCAACTCCTGGAGGGGTCAGCAGCAGCGCTGCTCTCCTGACAGCCAAGTCCTCCCGGCCTGACTCTGGTTCCTGGGAGGTTCAGTTCAATCCCACATCCAGTATGGCCCTGTCACGGAGCCAAGAGTCCCCCCCACTCAGGGACAGACCAGAGAGCAGGATGGGAGGCACAGACCCACCTTCTTCCTACTCTCCACAGAACCCTAGGCAGTGCCACATGGCCTCCTCCCAGGCCCCCACACCTGGCCACATTGCCCTTGCCTCTGGAGGTCATGGCTTGTCCTGTGTGCCCACATCTCTGTTGATTCTGCCGCCTTGCCATCACAAAGGGTCAGAGATAGCCTCATGTTTTGATCCAGTATGAGGCAGCATAAACAGGTGAGAGCCAGACTCCAGGGTGACGACAGTACCCCATGGGCACTTCCAGTGCAGTGAGCCTGCGTAGAGCCTGAGTACCAACAGAGAGTGCAGGGCCTCCCACAGGGCAAGTTGCAGGACAATGGCCAGTGACGTGTGCACAGTCTCACACAGAGATCCATGGTGCCTGTCTCACCCAGGGCATCATTACACGCATCGTTAACTTCAACGGGTCCCTCTGCCTGATGAATGACCCTGGGAGGGGCCCTCTACAGGTAAACCACACACTGACCATCCCACAGAATAAGCATTACCCACATGAGGAACAACGCTATACATGGCACACTGGGCTTGGTGCACACCATTTGTCTGTACGAGGGGCAGAGGGCACCTCAGAGCTCTCCTGTACAGTTGACACCACCCTGGCATCACTCTCCAGAAACTTTTGGGTCCACAGGACTGTAGGTCCGAGGTGCTACTTTGCTGAGTGCCCAAAGTCACATGGCATGTGTGGACAACCAGTGTGAGAATGTGAGGAATTCTCAGCCCAGTGCCCCACACACGGAACAGTTCCTGGCATACAGTCCATGCTCTGTCATATGTGCTGGTCATACCTAAATACAACACTTATAAGAATCTTATACCTTCACACATATACTTGTACTCAATAAAACCGGAAAGCTCAATTAAAAATATCCCATCTGCCCTTTACCTATGTGCATCACAGTAAGAAATAACAGTACAAGGCTGAATGCAAAAGAAAACAGGTAATAACTTATCAAATTTACTAAATGATAAAGTTTCCTTAAGTACCACAAATTGCACACATTACTTTTATGGGCTCGAATGAGAGAAACAGATCCTGCAAACCAACTGCCCAAAGTAACTCGAATGGCAATGAGCTGTTTCTAAATGAGAAAGACACACAACCTCTGTCAATACAAGGTTATTTTGTGGGCGCTTAATGCTGTTATTTCATTAGGAATCTAATAAGGAGCAAAGTTTCTGATAACTTCTTTCCCGAAAAAAAATTTTTTTAAAATCATGCTCAGCTGACTGCCCACTGTAGACTCAGTATAAGCCCCTGACCACATCCTTGCAGCCCCTAGAGCTTCCAGCCCACCTGAAGGCTGTTCTAGGGATGGGGACCCGTGAGTCTCTGAGTCCTAGACACGGTCACCAGACTGTCAGCTTGTTCCCAGAAACTCCTATCCCTACTCCATGCCCCACTCCAACAAAGCCATGTCCATAAGGACCTCTGGGAGCATAATAAGAGTCACTGAAGAACAGGTGAATGAGCCTGGAGTCTGTGAACTAGTCTGTGGAGTCTGGTCGGGCCCTCTGGGATTCTACATAAGCACTCCATGTCTTCCAGGAAGGCCAGGACAGAGCACTGGGACAGGCCTCATGCAATTAGGGGGGCTGTACACTCCGCACATCAGCACGTGAGTGAGCAACTGGAATATTAACCATCAACTAATCAACAGGCTCTTGCACTTCCACACAGGCCTCTTCATTCTCTAGTATCCAACCTACCTGGGAAAGAGCACTCAGCACAGCATGAAGAATCAAGGACTACTTAATAAAGTAACAATTCCTGGGGGCTTGCCTGGCATGTGGCATCCCATATGATCCCGACTCTCCCATATGATCCCGACTCCTGCCAGGAATGATTCCTTAGAAGAGCCAGAGAAGATCTGAGCACAGCCAGGCGTGGGCCTCAAAGCAAAACCAAAACCCAAAACCACAAAACAGTAAAATAACAATTCTTAAGGGGGGGTTCAAATTGGAGCAATAATCATTTTTACCCCTACACAGTAGCTACAGCCCAAAGCCCTAGAGACCACTGCTCAGAGCTCCACTGCAGAGACTTGAACACCCATGTCATCTCTTATTTTTATTTATTTATTTTTTTGCTTTTTGGGTCATACCCGGCGATGCACAGGGGTTCCTCCTGGCTCTGCACTCAGGAATTATTCCTGGCAGTGCTCAGGGGACCATATGGGATTCTGGGAATCGAACCCGGGTCGGCCATGGACAAGGCAAATGCCCTACCCGCTGTGCTATCGCTTCAGTCCCGCATATCATGTTTTAAACATGGGCTGGGGGGAAAACTGTTGAGAGCACAATCATCTATAGTAACAGAAAACAGCATTCACTCTCCTCCCCGCCTCCCGAGGGCCAATGCATTCCTTGGGTGTTCTGTGCCACTGCTGGAAGAGGTTTTCTGCAGATGTATCTCCCAATCTCCCAGATCCCCAGAACCAGGCTCCATACCTGCTTCATGTAAGCATAGCACATGGTCTCTGCAACACGTTTGCCTTCGTCATAGCAGGCACGGGGTCCGATGGGATTTACGTGGCCCCAGTAATCCTCACTTTGTGGGTGGACTTCAGGATCTGGCAGGAATTGGGGGGCAGAGAGGGGGAGTTAGACCATGATTAGATTTTTCCTTTATTTGAGCTCATGCACTATGAACAATGACAATCTATGAGGCAAAAGGAAACTTCAGACAGACCACGGAGGACACTCACAGGAGAGGTTAACTATGAAATATAAAACTCCAATGTGCCAAAGCTGATTTTAGTTTTATGGGTCAGAGTATTCTTACTGCCCATATTAAATAAACAGTAAGATCTTACAAGGGGGAAAAACAGTGAATTTAAAGCTTACAGTCTCTCAATTTTAAATATCGCCTTTTCCCCAGAAACTTCCCTTGTAAATTATTATACATGCTATATTCCATGAATAAATGGCTAAGTTAAACATCTGTAAAATGTAACAACAATAAAGCATGCATTTACGTCATGCAGATGGAAGTGATATCTAGGGAACAAGTCTGAGACTCTGCAGGAGAATGGGAACTGTGTGGGCTATAAGGGTGTGGCCATGCCCACAGCTGTTTGTTCCTTCAGGTATCTTGTATTTCTTGATTCCTGTTACTCTCTGTATAAACCAATGCACAAGAATGTACCATGAGAGCAGAGCTTTTTAAGAAATCCAGTAACAAATTCTTAACACAAGTATACTTCTGGCCTGTGAGTGAATATTTATCTGGTACATCCAGAATTTTATATAACCATGTATATAATTTACAGAACCTTGTCAAGAAATTCAGGACAAAGCACAGAAATTCTGTTACAAATTAATTTGGGGACAAGGTGGGGTTTGGGAAGGATTTTTATTTTTTAATTTTTTTGCTAGTGTTCAAGATGGAATCCAGTTCCTCACACCTGCAAGGCAACTGCTCTACTATCGGGCTATATATAAACACTATCTGGGATCATATATCATTGTGCTCTATCTGAAAGGTGACAAGTTATTTCTGTTCCTGAGTAAACGGGGATCTGCCAGGGACTAAGAAGGAGACAAGGGTAGTCAAAGGATGCAGATTCTGGCCTCTCAATCTGCTGCTGGGTTTTAAAATACCCATAAGGAAAAACTACTGGGAGGCCAGAGACAGTACAGAAACTCCTGAGTTCAAAACCATCATCACCATGAAAAAAACACAGAAAGGAGCAGAAGAGCCCTTAAAGATAATCAACATGTGAACCTTTATACTTCAGACATCTGACAAGCTTCTATCTGCTAGACTTTTACAGAAGCCTGTTTCTGGGCTGTCCACACATACTGTAGCACTGTCCTCTCATTGTTCATCGATTTGCTCAAGCGGGCAGTAACGTCTCCATTGTGAGACTTGTGACTTTTTGGCATATGGAATACGCCATGGGGAGCTTGTCAGGCTCTGCCATGCAGGCGGGATACTCTCGGTAGCTTGCCGGACTCTCTGAGAGGGACAGAGGAATCGAACCCGGGTTACCCATGTGCAAGGCAAACGCCTTACCCACTGTGCTACCATTCCGCCCGCCCACACATACAAGCAGAAAAAAACCTAAAACTATGTTTGGCTTTTCTCAATTAATGTTTAGGTAGTGTACTTCAAAGTGATGCTATGTGAGTATGTTCGGTGTGGGTCTTTTATACCACGTCACCAAGAACACACCGGGGAAATGTGCTTTTTTTGTTTTATTTTTGGAAAACTCAAGGTGCCAGATCTCTAATTCAAAGAGGAACATTTCTCATGTCTATTCATTCTAGTTTATTTTCATTTAAAATTTTTTAGGTTAAATTTAAGCTTTTTTATTTAAAAACATAGTTTTGAAAATGAAGACACAATACTAATGCTATAGGTAACTGGTGAGGCCTAGACTTAAGACTTCCTTTGTACTCTGATCTCACTTATGGTATATTTTGCTAAGTGAAACTTGTTAAAAAAAACTCGTTAAAAAACTTTTGTTAACTAATTATTTTTAGTTAACTAATTTTTTTCCGTAAAGAGTTTCTCACCAAAAAAAAAAAAAAGGAGGAAGGGGTGCGGAGTGCTGACCTGTATTGGGCCAAAGAATGGAGAAGGCGACAGAGTTCCCTAGAGAGCAAATGGTCAACAGGAAGGAAGGAGGTTGCATCTGCCCAGGTGTCAAAGAAAGGGACCCTGTCACATGCGACAGAACTGCATCTCACCAAATTTCTCTTTAATTTTGATTTTTTATGGGCATTTATTTCCATTTTCCCTGAGACACCCTTATTTCTTCTGTCCAAACAGTAATTGGAAATAAACAAATGCCATCAAATTGGAGCCTGGTTTCTGCTTCATCAACCAGCAAGTTCTTCAAATTCCTGTACCAGTTGGTTTGGCTAGGAAGGTGGAGTGTCACTGAACAGAGACCCTCAGGAACTGAAAGGCAGCCACTGTCACCTCTGCTAATTCACATCTTTCACAAGTTGAGTATTGAGGGTGATGAGAGGTTCCTGAGTTTTGTGGCACTACCTAGTTAAAAATCTTTCCGGAAACTGTCATTTACCAGGGAAGGTCTTGGTACAGCTCTTTGCCAAGCAAGCTTTAAAGGCTGACCCAGAGTGCCTGGTGGCTGCATGCAAGACCTGTGGCACTCCAGCTTAACTGGTGGAAGCCCTTTACAGTGTCTCATTTCTGATAAACTTTTGGAGCTGAATTCACCAGTAGGTGTCCCCTTCCTGGCAAGGGGACCTGTTAAGAATGCCCTGAGCTGAGCCTTAGCTGGAAAAACACAGGCTCACCCCACCCTCGGAGGGCACATGGAGGCAGGTGGTTGGGAGAAGTCTCCGGCTTTCAAGCACTGGGCTCCTGAGCACATTTAAAATTTTTTTAAATTTTAACTTAAGACAATGGATATTTATCATAAAAGAATAACTTATTTCTAGCATAACACATTCTTCTTGAAGGAAAATACTAGCTCCCTACAGGTTAAACCCAGCATTTTATGAGATAATGATTAATTGCTAAATAACATGAAAGATAATTTTAACTATTAATTTTACGATACTAATTTTATGTATACTTGTGACTATACATATTTTGACATATATTTTTTTTAAAAAATTAGTGAATTTTAGTATTGATACAGAATCTACAAAGACAGGATGATGACAGTTTTTGAACAGTTTATAAATGTATGAAATAATATGATTCAAGCAACAAATGGGAATAGAAAATGCGAATAAAATTGATACTCAAATGAAATTTTGAGCATGAAAATTAGGTTTTGATGATATGTAACTGAAGCCTATAATTACAAAGAAATGTGATACTGACTTTTATAAAAGTTCAGGCAGAGGCTTCTGAGGATTCATGGGCACCTTTCTGCTACACTTCTAACCTGCCACGGGGGTCACACTGCCCACTGCATGGCTGGACCTCACTACTCACCTCCATACACTTCCGAAGTAGAAGCCAGGAGAAGACGGGCTCCAACACGTTTGGCTAGTCCTAGAGGAAGCACAGATATGATTAAAAACATATACTTCAGGGGAGCCTGCAAAGTACACACACACACACACACACACACACACACACACACACACACACACACACACACTTACAGTCATATATCCAGTGTCAGAAACAAGGGAATTAAGTCAGTCCTGTATTTTCCAAGAGTAATTCTACTGCAGCTGCTTTGGAAACAGAAGGGAAGGCAGAAGCAGTAGAAACACAAGAGAAGACTCAGAAGCACAGGATTCAGTCAGAGAATTCAATAATGTAGAACCTGTTGGTTTGATAACGCTGTAGTCTGAAATGCTTCCTAAAAAGTACTTTATCCCAACATGTCACTCAGTATCTTATCAGGTAACTCCATCTGGTAGGCGGAAGACAAGGATCTTCACACACCCTAATTTCCACTGTTCCTCTAGCCCACCTGCCTGCCACCTCTTCCACATGCTTGCTGGCAACATCCGGCTATGTGGGGCTGAAGAGTGTATGGGAACCACCTTGCCTCCTCCTTCCATGTTCAACAGGAACTGAAATTTCCCCCGAGAACCACGCTTCAATGCACCATCCCGCTCTCAACTCCTGATCTCATTTCTCATCACATACACAATGAACTAGGACACAGGCAGCTGATGGATTCAGACACTGTCCCAGAGATTCACAGTACAAACGCTTAACAGAGGCTTTGAGAAGCTCCACAAAAGGTCAACGATGGCCCAAGAAACAGCAGGCAGGGGGGATCCTAAGAGGGTGGGGACCCAGGCTTTGAGAGTCAGGAGCTGGTGATGAGGGAGGATGGAGGCTGGAGTGCACAGTGGCAGCCACTCAGCAAAGGACCTGGAGAAAACCTGTGCCAAAGCCACCAACTTCCTGGGTGGATAATGGAGGGGGGACACAGTGCAATATGGGGTCTGCAGGACACCAGCTCCTCCTCTCAAGCCACCCCCAGCACAGGCAAGGCAGGTGGGTGCCCATCATACCAAATGCCACACAGACGCAATGCTGCAGTGGCTCCTGGGAAGGGACCCTTGAGACGCCTTAGAGGAAAGTCTTAACTTTGAGGCCGTGATTTGTTTGCAGGAAGACTTAAGAACACAGAGAACCTACATTCGCACCACCCAGCTTCCCAGGAAAAAAGCTGCAGCATGTTATCACCACACGGGAGTGGTGCGTGCAAAGGGCAGAGACAGGAAGTGGCTGTCACTGCTAGAATCCCTTCCACAATGAAGCTAGGGTCTCTTCTGGATAGCTGAATGTAGCAGAGGTTTGGAGAAGACAGATGCAGGACTCACGGGCTGTGGCATGGGAAAGCCAGACGACACTGCCACAGATGGTTCCACCTGTCTCCAAAGGCCACTTTCAATGTAGGTCTGGCAAGTGTCCCCTCCAGTGCTTGCCCACTGTCATCACCCAAAGGCCCTTTCCCTTTCCATCACAATCCACAGTGCAAGGCACTTTCTCCTTCCATTGTAATCTACAGGTGCAATCTCACTCACGGTTCAAACTAAGCCCAAGCCACCTCTGCCAACTATGAATCATTGCATCGCTGCCACCTCTCTCAGGCCCTTCCCTTCCCTCTTGGACTCCCCAGTGTTGGTGCCCGGACAACGTCTCCCTTAAGGGACACTAAGTTCTCTGGTTACAGCATGTCAGAGCAGTCCTCATCGAAGGCCCTTCCTCAATGGCTGCAAAAACATCAGGAGCAAGCATGTTCTTTCCAACAGTCCGAGCTCAGGTTTTTTCCTCGCCAAGTTAGGGTGCAGGTACAAAGGGTAATGTGAGGGGATGAAGGTCCGAGTCTAGATGGGAAGGTGCCTCTATCGCATATAGCCCCCTAGAAGCACAGCTCTAGACGGGGACGAGGACAAAGGCGCTATGTGCATCAAATGAATCATATTTTTTCCTGCAGAACTTGAGGCCCCCAAAATGTTTAGTCTGAGAGACTTGAAACGTCCAACCTCCAACTGCCCTTTCCATTCAAATTTAGTGCAAGATTTCCCAAATCCATCTGGAAAATCTAATTTTGTGTTCTGATGATTAAACCCAGCTTCACAAGACAATTTCAAAGCTGGTTCCTTTCTTCCACCGTGCAGCTCATCAACACCCTTGCTCCTTAAGCCCGGGCCAGACTTCAGCAGGGATCTCATTTTCAAGCACTGATCTGTGTGCACTATCCCCGGCATCACACTGAAGGTACGTTTGCAAAAAGACATGAGTTGGCATATTCCTGTTGCATATCCCTGCTGCTCCTCCTTCATCTTTCACTTCTAAGAGGAACAGTGTAGTAGGAACAGCTAGACCCCAGGACTGACAACCCAACAGCCCCACCAAGAAGAGTTCCTCCCACATTGATTCCAGGAGATGCTTCCAGGAGCAACACTGAAACTCCCTGGGTGATCCACACCAACCCACTGCTGCATCTGACATAGAACCTCTTTCCAGCATGGGGACACGCTGGCCCAGTAGCAGAGGGGAGGTGGAGAAAGTCCAGACAGTCTCCTGGAAAAAATGGTTGTCAGTCACTCCACACAACTTAACTAAGATCATACCAGCTCCAATGGTTATTTGCTCCAGGACACTCTTGAAGGCCAATCAAATCATACTGAACAGTAAGAGTGAGGCAGAAAAGAGGGGGATAAAGACCAAGATCAAATAAGTGAAACGGGCTGGAGCAATAGCACAGCAGGAAGGGTGTTTGCCTTGTACGTGGTCAATCCAGGTTCGATTCCCAGCATCCCACATGGTTCCCTGAGCACAGCCAGGAGTAACTCCTGAGTGCATGAGCCAGGAGTAATCCCTGTGCATTGCTGAGTGTAACCCAAAAAGCAAAAAACAAAAACAAAACAAAACAAAAAAACAAAAGCAAATAAAACAAGTTGTAACAGACAGTTTTGCCTATGCATGGAGTGGCCTAGAATCTCCCCACCAGGAGGAAAGGACAACTTACCCAGCATGTTTAATGTCCCAATTGTATTGGTCTTCAGCGTCTTGATAGGGTTGTACATATAGTTCGGAGGAGAGGCGGGAGAGGCCAGATGGTAGATCTGGTCAACTGAGGGAGGCAAAAAGCAACAATGTCATTTCCAAGAAATACTAAACTCCTAAGAAGGAGATAAAATAATAATAAAAAAAAGATGTTCCTGTATCTTTTATTGATACTATAGTTGTTATTGTATTATTCTTCATAAAAATTAACTTACATTTAAAACTAGGAGAACTTTAAACAAAAAATACAAAGTCTAATTAGCTGGAACAAAAAACATATACTGGGCTGGTTATCAAGGACTGCTCACCTCTAATTGGAGTGAGGCTGATTACTAAGCTGAGGTAAAGGTAAAGGTAAAGGTAAAGGCCCTCCCGTTGATCATCGATTTGCTTGAGCGGGCCCAGTAATGTCTCCATTGGAGACTTTGTTGTTACTGTGTTTGGCATATCGAATACTCTCGGTAGCTTGCCGGGCTCTCCTAGAGGGGCGGAGGAATCGAACTCGGGTCGGCCATGTTGGCCGCTTGTAAGGCGAACGCCCTACCGCTGTGCTATCACTCCAGCCCTAAGCTGAGTGTTTTCTGAAATGATCCATCCCAGATAAAGCAATCAAACCAGAAGGAAGACTGATTTTTTTCAGACAGAATTAAGCATGACTGGCTAAAGTAAACAAGGGTATTCATTTGTAAAACAAATCTGACATAAAAGCAAAGTTACAAAAGTCTGAGAAAAAAACAAGTCTCTATTTTTTTTTAAATTCCATACACACAAAATGATCACTGACTTTAAAGTCATGGATGGCAAAGGACAGTCCACACAGCACTTTGGGGCACAGGATAACTTGAACACCACTCACCACTCACACCCCAATTCCCCAGGCCCAGGTATCACCTGCCCCACATAACAGAGGAGTTCGTTGGGTCACAGCTCCTGTGAAGGGACAGTGGTGGGTACACATGTATGGGAGGAGCTATTTCTCCAGTTACATCTATGCCAGCTACCTCACCTGACCCCAAGGGAAAAAGGATGTGAGGACTGCTGACAACACATCGACGGAAGGGAACCAGACACATGGCTGAAGACACAAACCTTCTCCAGGCAGGAACCTTCCTGGCACGCCGGACCTGGCTTTCCTATCCAGGAACTGCCACTGTCTGGAGCATTAGGAGCTAGATTCCAGAGATGAAAAACCCAAGAGGTGGACCCGAAGATAGTCCTGCTGGTGAATTTTCCACACTGACTTCAGAAAACACTGGACCACCCACATCTACTTGCTGGCCTTGCTCCTGGAAACCTTCTGTCACCTCTAGGGTGGCCTGTCTGTCACCACGGTGTGTCACGGGCCCTGGTCTGTCTCCTGACAGGCTCCCAGCAGTGAGAGTGAGGGGACAGAGATGGTGACTCCACAGGAGAGCACAGTGCAGGGGCTGCAGGAGAGGTTTCACCTGCTTTCCCCTAGAGTATGTGACATAGGAGCACACATACACGTCTAAGATCAGGAAGGCAAAGACGGATGGTACTAGGGAGATGGAGAGCAGAGAAGAGAATCTAGAAATAGTATCCGTGGGAAGCAATTCTAGATCTAAAACAAGTTCATGGCACTGAGGCTAAAGGCGTCTTCAAAGATGAACCACCACTGACCAAGCAAGTGGAAACAAAGATAAACAAATGGGACTATATTAAATTAAGAATTTAATTTTGCGCCTCAAAGGAAATGATGACCAGGATACAGAGACAGTAAATCATTTCTCCCCCTGGAATGGGGAGAAAGGATTTACGCAATGCTCATCTGATAAGGAGTTAATATCAAAGATATATAAGGCACTAGCAGAACTTCACAAAAACAAAACATCCAAGCCCATCAAAAAATGGGGAGAAAGAGATAAACAGAAACTTCCTCAGAGAAGAAATACAAATGGCCAAAAAGCACATGAAAAATGCTCGGCATCACTAATCATCAGGAAGATGCAAATCAAAACAATGAGGTATCATCTCACACCGGAAATTGGCACACATCAAAACAAGAACCAGTGCTATCATGAATGCTGGGAGAAAGATACTCTCATCCACTGTTGGGGGAATATCGACCAGTCCAGCCTTTCTGGAAAACAATATGGACATTCCTAAAAAAAAATCTAAGGAATTGAGCTTCCACTTGACCCAGCAACTCCACTTTTTGGAATGTACCCAAAGGGCCATAAAACAAAATGGAGGAAAGACATTAGCTCCCGTATGTTCCTTGCAGCACTATCCACAATAGCCCAAATCTGGGGGAAAAAAAACAACAACCCAAGTGTCTAAGAACAGATGGTTAGATAAAGAAACTACAGTACATATACACAACGGACTATTATTCAACCATAAGAAAGGATAAAGTCATCAAATCTGCTGCTACATGGAGGGATCCAGAGAAAATCATGTGGAGTGAAGTTAGACAGAAGGAGAGAAACCAACACAGAATGATGTCTCTCATATTCAGGATTTAAAGAAACATAATAGTGGAATAACAAATACCCCAAGGCAATGGAAATGAAGAACACAGAAACTGGTATTCAGTAGGAAATATGCCATATTTGAGGGGGTTAGGAGATAGGACAAGGAAAGGGGCAAGGCCAATGGTGGAGGAAAGCATTCAACTGGGAGGAGGAGGTGGTGTTGAAATGTAGTAAAGTGTTATGTAACAAAATTCTGTAAGTAACAGTACTGTAAACCATGGTGCAAACACACACATACACACACATACACACACACACACACACACACACACACACAGCCTCTCATAGGACTGGTGGAAAGGCAAATGGGGTGGGACGGAAAAGGACACCTGAAGGAACTGGGATTGGTGCTGGAACACAGAACGCCTGAAAACTCATAACTAACTTTGCAATTTCACAGTGACTGAAAAAAAAGGTAAATTGGGCCTGAAGCGGTAGCAGCGCTTGCCTTGCACATGGCTGACCTGGGTTCAAACCCTGGCATCCCATATGGTCCTCCAAGTACCACCAGTTGTAATTCCTGAGTGCAGAGTCAAGAGTGACCTCTGAGCACTGCTGGGTGTGACCCCAAAACAAAGAGCAACAAAAAATATAAATTTATTTTAAAAAAGGAAAATTTATACAATTAGAAAAATGAAACAGGTTCGTGGAGGTTAGTCTTTCCTACAACAGAATCAAGGTACAGGAACAAGAGTACAAAAAATAATGTGTGAAAAACAGTCTGATCTTCTAGATACCTTTTGGGGAGTCACTCGTCATGCCGTTTTCAGATTTGTGGCCATACCCAACAGTGCCCAGGGGTCATTCCTTAGTTAGGGGTCATGGCTTAGTTCAGTGTGTGTGTGTGTGTGTGTGTGTGTGTGTGTGTGTCCCCTCCTCCGTCTGCCTGGATTAGTTGTGTGTGTGTGTCTGTGTTCCCATCGTCTGTCTGTATTAGGGGTATGTGAGTGGGGTGTTGGAAGGATCACGAGGTGCTGGGAATTGAACCCAGGCAAAGCATTGCCTCCATGATCTCTCTGGCTCGAGGCATTTTGGTTTGCCAAGATTATTTCAATAAATTTCCTGTGAGAAAATTTTTGGAAGTCATACTATTTTCAATATAATGCCAAAGCAATACATGCCCTACCAGAATCAACAACTTTTTTTTCCACAACAACAAAATAATTTTGTTTTTCTTGTAATTTCCTTTTTATAAGAAACAATAAAAAAAATCCTAAATTCGTATAGAATCTCAAGGGACCCCGAAAAGGCAGAACAATTCTGAAAAAGAAAAACAAAATTGGAAGGTTCACATCTACTGATTTTAAAAAATGTCACAAAGCTCCAGCAATCAAAAGTCTAGTACTGGCACAAAGATAAAATCTACTGATGAAGTGTTAAAACAACACAAAGATTTCAGAAATAAGTTGTGGTATATGAGCCAATCATCTTCAGAAAAGGTACCAAATCACACAGCAGAGAAAGCAAAGTTTCTTTAACAAATGGTGTGGTGGAAATTGACTAACTACATGAAATAGAATGGGATTGGAACTCATCTAACATCATACCAAAACTGTATCAAATAGATTAAATACCTAAACGTGGGATGTAAAATGATATACACTAGAAGAAAACAAAAGGTAAAGATCGTGTGACATTGGACCTGGCAAAGATTTCTTGATTATGACAGCAAGTAGCAAAAGTTAAAATTAACAAATGGGACTACATTAAACACTATTAAAGAAAAAAATGCAAAAAGGAAACAAAGAATGAGAAAAAAAAACTGTAAATCATGTATGTGATAAGCGGGTAAGATCCTGTAAAGAACACCTACAAATCAATAACCAAAAAATCAAATAGTCTGATTTAAAAAAATGTCAAACTCTCTTTAAGAAACATTCTCCCAATATGAAATACAGATGGCCAATAAGACATCACTAAAAATCAGAGAAATTTAAATTAAAACCACAATAAGGTATTGTCTTATACCAAGTGAAGGGATCTATAAAACAAAACAAAACAAAAATACATTTTGGGGAGAATATGGGGAAAATGGAATCCTTATACATGTTTCAAAATAAAATTGCTTACAGGATTAGGAATCTCAGTTCCACGTAGACTCAAAAGAAAGCTGAGTTTTTATTGTTGCGTTTGGTTGGTTGGTTTTGGGGCCACACCCAGTGATGTTCAGTGCTCACTCCTGGATCTGGGCTCCGGGGGACCATGTGGGATGTTGGGGATTGAAAGCTGGTTAGCTTTGTGCCAGGCAAATGCCCTGTACTCTATACTATCCCTCAAGCCCCAGAAAGCAGAATCTTGAAGAGACAAGTTCAGATTCCAATTAGGACTGTCTGCAATCACCATAAGATGAAAGAACTCCAAGTGCCCATTAATGGATGAACAAACACACATGATGGAACAGGCTAAAAAGGAAGAAAACTCTGTCAAGTGCTAAATATGGATAAATGTTGAGGACATGAGGTAGAACAAACCATTCACAAAAAGAAAGGTACTAGGACTGCACTTAAAGGAAGTACCTAGAATAGTCAAAGTGATAGAAATAGATGAGTGCTCCTTTATAGAATATTTTAAACTGCATGACTGAGGGCCTTTTTTTTTTCTGTACTGAGGGTGAACTCTGTTGCCCTGTTCTACTTTTCCTTATTTCAGATCAGGTTAGTTAGCTGACTTTGGTGTTCCACCCTTACTGGGATAGGAACCAAGAGTTACCATCATTAATATTGAAAGAAGCACACACTTACAGAGGCAAAGAGGCTGTTGTTCAGAGTATTGACTTTCCAAGGATTCTCAGGTTCTTCTTAAGTAGGGTGCACCAACATCACTACTTAAATAAACCTCACAAAGTAGTTTGTAAAACCTGCCTTTGCCTTTCCAGGTCAGATAAATGGGGAGAGCAGTTGGGCTAAGCGCTTAGTAGTTTGATGGACAGACGTCTAGCAGATTTTTTTTTTTTTTGCTTTTTGGGTCACACCTGGCAATGCACAGGGGTTACTCCTGGCTCTGCACTCAGGAGTTACTCCTGGCAGTACTCAGGGGACCATATGGGATGCTGGGAATCGAACCCGGGTTGGCCACGTGCAAGGCAAATGCCCTGCTGGCTGTGCTATCTCTCTAGCCCCTAGAAGATTTGTTTTTAATCTCAAATTTCCTGGCCTGCCTACACATTTGAATGCATGGGACCCACCCAGGATCTGCCTTAGTAGGTACCTCCTTGGCTGTGGGGTCTGCCTCTCTTGCAGAGATTCAAGCTGTGTGTCTGTCAGAAGGAAGAAAGGGCTTAGTGCTTGTGCTCCACCCAGGAGCTAATCAGAAGAGCTCAGTGACAAACATATGTATGGAGCGAGAGACAAGGCCAAGTTAAGTTGCTGTGAACTCACTGGACAGTCGCTGGTTAGCAGTAAGAGTGATTCTTTCTGACCAGCCACAGCAGAAAGTCTTCTCACACTGACTGAACGGAGAAAGCCCATATGTCAATGGGTGAGGAGATGGGTTAGAGTTCATGTCTCTATGTGATGCCAGGAACACACACAGGCTTTGCAAAACAGCTCCACCTGTATGTGCAGAAGTTCTGGGACTTAGAAATCAGGTGGGGAGCAAGAAAGGAGCTGGTTCTGGTGTCCTGTTCAGTAGGGTTTTCCATGCTGAAGATCTGACCAGGTTGAATTTTGAAGCTTGCACAGTCCTGCTATGAGCAGCACATTGGGAGTGGGGTGAGGTAGAGGATGTTGTGGGGGGGCAGGGTGAGGTATGGAAGCAGGAAGGGTGGCAGCTGATGTCTTAGGTCCCATGTGCAAAAATTAATGCAGGCTCAGCCTTGAACAGAGAGCAGTGCCACAGGATGGTGGGACTGAGGGAGAGCCTTCCTGCAGTTTGCCCAAGAGTGGTTTTCTTTGCTTTTTTAATTTTAGCTGTCTGTCAATCAAACATTTTTAGAGGCTGGACAGCAGCCACAGAATTTTCTTCATTTTTAATCAATTCTGTCAATGCATTTGCATATGGACAGGCTATAACAGTCTTTTAAAGAATTTTTTTTCCCTTCAAGAATGATTCTCAAAAACAAAAACAAAAAACCAAGTAAAATTCAAAAGAAATAAAATTAAAAAATGATTCAGTAGCCAAAGCCTAAATGCTTTAATTTTCTTTTTGCTTTTATTATTTTTTGTCCACACTTGGTGGTACTCAGGATTTATTTCTGGCTCTGAGCTCAGGGATCACTCCTGTGGGCTTGGGGAACCACATGGGATGCTAGGATCAAACTTGGGTTGACCAGGTGCAAGGCAAAGGCCCTACCCATTGTACTATCACTCTGTCTTTGCCTTACTCTTAATGGTGAGTTTTCAAATGTGTCATGTATGGTATCTGTGAGTTTCAGCTGAAGCTTCTACATCAAGATATTAGGGTCTGGCCATGAGCCATTCAGAGACAAGTAGCTTGATTTGAAGTCTTAAGTGGGATCTGGAGGGAGCTGCATGGGCTGGAGAACATGCAGGCCACCTCAAGGCCTCTCTAGCTCCACCGGATTTATCTCAGCTAGTCCCTAATGGTGCTGGGGAACACTCTCTCACCTCACCTCAACCACCCCAAAAGAGAATTTTGAATGTTGTGCACATTTAGGAGCCTTATATCTCTCTATGATCCCAGCATTGGGGAAAAAAAAAATTATTCATGTCGGCTTTCAGCCTTGAAGTTAAGGAAATAGGTTTCACTTCTTTCCACTAATGCCCATATGCTTGTATTCTTCTTGTTTTGTTTGTTTAATCATTTTAACAATATTTAAGTTCAATATTTAAGTTCAGTGGTGATATGTATATTTACAAAGTTGCAGGTCTCCACCACTATGTAATCTTGCAAAACAAAGGCTCTTTACTCAAAGAACAATCCCACATAAAAAAATAAAAATAAAAAAATCTAAGGGGCCCAAGTGATAATACAGTGGGGAAGGGTGCTTGTTTTGCATACGGCCAACCTGGGATTGATTCTTGGGACCCCATATGGTCCCTGAGCCCACTGAAACTGATTCCTGAGCATAGAGCCAGGAATAAGCCCTCAACACTGCCAGGTGTACACTCCACTCCCCCAACCTCACAAAAAATCTGAGTCCCGAACTCAGAGAGGCACAACAAGAAGATAGAAAGGCGGGTTTGTGAGCTTGCTGGATGCAGAAAAATCTGCAGCACAAAATCATGTCTCATTTTCAAGGGCCATGAGCTTCAGTAACAGCTGGGAAACGAAGTAAAAAAAAAAAAAACCCTAACTAATGATGAAGGAAGAGAAAGACATATAGTAGATCAAGTTATTTCCTTTACATTCCTATGATTTCCCTCAGACTCAGAAGAGCACCCTTGAGGCAGGCACATTATTTTCTGTATTCTTTTAAATTATTTTTTATTGAATTACATATTCGATATGCCAAACTCAGTAACAAGTCTCACAATGGAGATGTTACTGGGCCCGCTTGAGTAAATGGATGAACAGCGGGAGGACAGTTCTACAGTGCTACTATGAGATAGAGTTTCAAAGCTTTCATGATTGAGTTTCAGTCATACAACTATCGACTCCCATCCCTCCACCAGTGTACATTCTCCACCACCAAAGTCACCAATGTTCCCAGTATCCCTACAGCCACCTCCACCTCACCCCACCCCTGCCTTTACTGCAGGCAATTTTCTTTTAACTCTCACTCTCTCTCTAATATTTTGGGCATACAGGCACATTATTTTCATGTTAGGAAAAGATCGGGCATGAAACTGGGTAGCTTAGGCCTGCTGTGCTCTCCTGTGAATTTTGAAACGCCAACAAACCTAACCACAGAGAAATTTCCCGTAAGTTTCTACAATGAATTTCAATGCATTTAAAATTTACATTAGTGATTTATGTATAAGTAAACGTCTATACATAAATGAGTGAAAGATTGAAAGATGACCAAATGCTAGGATAATACAAAATTGTTGTCTAGAATCCAGCCGAACAAAATCAACAATTATCTCCTACCAAAGGGGAAATTCAGACTACACACACACACACACACACACACAAAACAAACACACACACACCCCTCAAAACAGGTTTCTACCTTCCAACTGATTTTTATTGTGTGTGTGTATGTGTGTGTGTGTTTATGGGGAGGAGGGATGTGATTTCAAGCAGTGCTGAGAAGGTCCACAAGTCCCAATGGTGATTCTTAGGTAACCAGCACCAAAGTTCAATGAAAAGGCCTTAGGATGCAGTGTTGCTTGGGTCCTGTGATGCTAGGGATATCAGGAGCCAACCCAGCAGTGCACAGGGGCCTCCAGTGCTGTACTTGGAGATACTCAGAAGACCATCTGAAGTCAACCCCACAATGGGTACATGCTAAGGTGCATCCTAAATGGCTCTGCTCTCACCTGGTCCTGATTTTTGTTTAGTGACAGTCCTAGCTTAGCATGTGGCAAAGCACCGAGCTGCACGGCTATCTTCCTCTGAACTACAGTGTGCACCTTCAAACTGAATGAAGCCTTTGGAAAAATGAAGTTAACAAATGAAGGTTTGGGTCTTTCAGGGAACCTGCAAGGTTATTCTGCACAAAGAGTAACACGCTATCACTGGTCACATAGCTCTCTCTTCCCACAGGCCAAGGTCTCAATACTGCAGGAGACATCACTACCTTGTAGCGTGGACTAACCTCTGTTGACCAATAGCAGCACTCAGGGTAAAAAGTAAGATTTAAATAGTGACAGAACTTTATCAACTGCAAGCACCAAAATTATACCTGGAACTAAGGATTTCACATGAAACAACACAGACTTGATGCAAATAGAAGACCACCTCAGCCAGATGTCTGGCCTGGGTTGAGAGCCAAAGCTGTCGATCACTGTCACTGCTATTGCTTGTCAAGTCCCTGCCCCTCAAATCAGCTCCAAGCACCAATGGGGCTCATGTGATGCCAGCACTTGACGAAGCATCAACAGATCCCAGACATCATTGCAGGAATCCTCTCGGTACCTGAGCAAAACTGAGAAGGCACAGATATCATACTCCCTAGGCTTTTACAAATGTAGCACACACTGAGAGTGAGAAAGAAATCTCTACAGTCAACAAAAACAGTCGGATAAGACACACTTCTCAAATGCCTATGCAAATGGGTCCAGTGAGCCTGGCAAATACTGCTTATCACCTTCCTAAGGCCTTGTCTGGGAGTGAAGGCGATCTCTCCCCATGCCTTCCTCTCTCAGTCTCTAGGTACCTGTCCCATGACCGGGCCTGGCTGGCAAAAGATTCTGTATTTGGATATGAGGCAGAAGGAAGAAAGATTTCCCCCACATACAAAAGCAAATGGGTGATCTCACCCAGTGTTGAAAAAACTGAATAGTCAAGGATCAGAATAGTGTTGAGGAGAGTCTTGTTCACTAGTTGTTGGTTTTTGCAGTGTCTGCTTGTGTTTCCTGGACAGGGAAGCCCAGGGCCTTGGTGACAGTTTTCTGCCCTTTTCTACTCCTTACATAAATGTTGGTCTAAAGATTCCTGTTTATAAAATCTTGGAAGCGTATAAAATGACATGCCATAGCCATGCCAATGGACCCTGCGCCAGGCTGTTTTATTCTGGGCAACTGGAGGGGGGAGGGCAGGTGAGGCCCCTCCTTGCCCCAAAAGACCCCAGTCCCGGCAGCCATACACTACCAGAACACAACCTCCGTCATGCTCATGGCTGCTCTTCACATGCTCGGGCCAAGCCTCACCCACACGCAAACCTCCAGAAAACCCAAGTACGCAGGACTTTGTGACTGAGAATTCTGGGTTCAACGGGACTGGGAACAGAGATCTTCTCCCCATATCCCCATCTCTGGCAACTCAGTGGTCACGTTCATAAGTCACCTCTGGCTGGCGCCAGATAATCTCATCATCAGCCACCATCCAGATCGAATGTCCTATCCTGGAAGGGAGCATAACAAGACACTCGCCATAACCATGTTACCAGACCCCGTGCCAAGCTGTTTCTCTCAGGGCGCCCCAAAGAGGGGTGGGTGAGACCCATCCCCACCCCAAGGGACCCAGAGCTGGAAGTCAAAAACCTCCAGAACTCAACCACCACCATGCCTATGGCCACTCTCCACATGCTTGGGCAGAGTCTCACCCATGAGTAAACCTATTTTTGGACCACGCGGCCGCATGACACTTCTTACAACACATCCTACCCATACTCCAAGAGTACCGCACAATATTTGATATGGTTTTCAAAGTGGGTGGCAACCAATCTTAGAGGGAAATATATAAAAGCACACAAGGCTCAAACTTTAATAACATGTTACTAATCTCTTATAGACGGGCTTAATGCCTCATAGGTGAAATTCAACAATCTTCACACACTTTCCTTGTGTAAAGACGTCTAGGACTTTACACCACCAATATACCAAGAGTATCACACCACATTTGATTGGGATTAAAGTAGAAGCAACAAATCTTAGGGGAAAAATATTTATACAGATACAGATATAAGCACATAAGGCTCAACCTTTAGCAACATGTTACTAATCTCCTATAGAAGGGCTTAATGCCTCCTGGGTGAAATTCAACAATCTTCACACACTTTCCTCTAAGAAATCTTTTTTTGTCTCATTTTTAGTGGATTATTTATAATAAGCAATACAAAATAAATTATTTTGGTTCTGCTTTGGCGGCAGATTTTGGGGGTTAGAATGGAAACATGGTTGTAGAAAGGTGTAATGGTGGTAGAATTGGTGTTCGAATATTAAATGTAATCAAATACTGTGAACACTTTATAAAAATAAGATTCCTCTTTATGCAAGATAGGGGACAAGTAAACTGGAACAGCTTTCAGGTGAGGACACATGCATCAGGAGAGTAGACTTGTAAAACAATTAGTTGCTTAACTGTAAATACTCCCTGTCACATTTAAGCAAGTTAATGATGACCCAGATCATTAGCTTGCTTGAGAGTGACAGGAGTAGTTATAGATCCCAAAACACAGGAATAACGAAACTCTATTACATATGGAGAAGAAATGTGAATATAATAATGTGAAGAAAAAGGTCTTTGCAAAGAAATCTGGCATAACCAGATAACAAAAACAGGTAGTGCATGATTAAAAAAACAAAAAAACACCTGGATAAAAAGCAGGAAAAATATAAGATGAAAAGCATTATCACTTAATCACTTAACTTCCCGTTAGTCGTCGATTTGCTCGAGCGGGCGCCAGTAACATCTCCATTTGTCCCTGTCGCGTGCTAGTGTAGCCCAATGGCATCTGTTCGTTCTGGGAACATGAAGAGCCTCAAACCGATCGTTCATGATCTTGATGAAGAAGTCTGACCATCTGGTAGGTGGGCGGCCACGCGGTTTTTTGACATCCCGTGGAATCCAGTCGGTAACAGCTCTAGTCCAGCGGTCATCTTTAAATCTCATTACGTGACCAGCCCATCTGATTTTTGACACCTTGGCAAATGAGACAGCGTCCCTGATTCTTGATCATCGACGGATGTCAGAACTCCGGATTCTTTCTCTCATTTGAGTGAAACGTGATATTCCAAGCATAGCTCTTTCTATTCTTTGGGAGACCTGAATAGCGTTCTCATCCTGTTTCCATAGGGCCCAGGTCTCTGAGGCATATGTTAATGCAGGAAGAACAGTGGAATCAAAGAGATGTGCCCGGAGCCGGAGGTTCTTCATCCTCTTAGCTATTTCTTCGACGTTCTTGAAGGCATTCCAAGCCACTCTCTTCCTCCTGTGCAGCTCGGGCGCCAGGTCATTTGTCATGTTGACCTCTTGTCCTAGGTACACATAGCTGTTGCATTCGGAGATGGTCGTTCTCTTGAGAGCAAATGGGGCATCAGGAATGAGGCTGTTTCTCATAAACATTGTCTTCGTAAGATTCAGCTGTAGTCCTACCTTTCCACACTCACGGTCAAAGTCGGCCAGCATTTGTGCCGCTTGGCTGATGTTTGGTGTTATTAAAACAATGTCATCAGCAAAGCGGAGGTGGTGTAGTTGCCGACCATCTATCTTCACTCCCATTCCTTCCCATTCCAGTCGTCGCATGATGTTCTCGAGGGTGGCACTGAAGAGTTTCGGTGAAATGGTATCACCCTGCCGAACTCCTCTCTTGACATCAACGATCACTTCTTTGTAGAATGGTGAGATCCTGGTAGTGAATCCGCAATACAGCTCACAGAGGATCTTGATATATTGGGCTTGAATGCCCTGATTGGCTAGGGCTTCAATGACCGCTTCTGTCTCAACAGAATCAAAGGCCTTCTTTAAATCAATGAATGTTAAACAGAGCGGCATCTTGAACTCCCGAGAAACCTCAATGAGTTTGGTTATTGTGTGGATATGGTCGATGGTGCTGAATCCTTTGCGGAACCCGGCTTGCTCGCATGGTTGTCCTTCATCTAGTGTTCTGCCAATCCTATTTAGGATGACTCGAGTGAACAACGTGTAGATGACAGACAATGGGCAGATCGGGCGATAGTTGCCAATGTCATGGATGTCTCCCTTCTTGAACAGTAGTATGGTCCTGCTGGTTTTCCATTGGGATGGAACCTTGCATTCAGACAGGTAGCGTGTGAAGAGCCGAGCCAGTGTATTGATGAGTACTGACGGCAGGTTCTTCAGGTGTTCAGGTCTGACCTTGTCTGGGCCAGATGCTGTTCATTTCTTTACTGACCAAATGGCGTGTCGGATTTCGGAAGGGAGAACATTGGGAACGACATATCCATCCTGTGGGATTTGGTATGTCGGCAAGTGGACATGGCTATCGAAGAGATTGAGTAGAAGTCATGGATAATCTTCTCCATTGCCGTTCTGGAGGATGTGATGGATCCATCAGGACGTCGGAGGGCAGTCATCTTGGTCTTGCAGTTGGCAAAGGACAGGCGGGCGTTACGAATACTTTTCCCAGTTTCTGCTGCATCTACCAGCACTTCTGCTCTTCTCTCTTTGAGGATCTTGATCACATCTCTGCACTGCTTTGCGAGCTCGGACGTTAGCTTGCGGTTGCCTGAGGCATGCGCCAAACCAAGATGGCGAATTAGCTCAAGAGTTTTCAAAGACAGGCTTTTTTTGTGGCTATCTCTCTCTTGGCGTTCCTCGCACATTCATGGAGGTGCTGAACCAGTCGATCTCTCTACAAAAAAATACGCTAATCTCTCTACAAAAAAAGTAAAGCTAAGAGCATTTTTTTTACATTAATAGATCACACATTGAAACTTCATATGAATATACAAAAAAAAAAAAATTCTTCTTTTGTTTCTTGTTTTGGGCCCTGAGCAGCGCTCAAGGGTTACTCCTGGCTTTACACTAAGAAACTACTCCAGTCAATACTCAGGGTAGTCATATGGATGCGAGGAACAGAACTTGCAAATGCCCTCCCTGCTTCCTCTGGTCCCAAAACTTCTCTTTGAATTATAAAAGTTTTCCATCTCCATTGCCTTTTAAACATTTTTTTTTAAATTGAAAAAAGTCTCATCAGTGGAAATAAGCAGAGGTTAACATAAAGGAACTTGGATTGATGGATTACAGACAATTTTTTACTTTATTTTTGCTATTTCCAAAATTTCTTTTACATACATATTTTATAGTCATCAAGAAAGACTTCCATTGAAAAGGGGAAAATTTCATTCTCCTAAATCTTTATCAAATTCATAAACAAAGAAACACTATCTCAATTGGGAAATTCCACAAAATATTTCTGAGCATACAAATTCTTGATGAACACTTGCTATTTAGAAGCATATTGATTAATCCCCAGATCTTGCAATTTTTTATTGATATATTTCTATTTACCTTAATTTTTATCTTTGATAATCACCCATATTAGATTTTAGTGCTTTAGCATTAAATCTCTGTATGTATAATTGCTACCAGAGTACAAACAAAAAAGGCCCTTCCCCAACTCCTCACAGCTCTCCTTTCCCTTGGAAGTCACCAGGCTTTGCACTGGGTCTCTAAGTTAGTTGTTTCTTGCCAGTTCCACTAGTATTCAAAAAAGTACAAACATAGACCAGAACTGCTTTATCCAGTCATCTCTTCATGTCTATTTGATCTAATTCCACATGTTGGTTACTGTGAATAATGCTTCCATGAACAAGGAATGTAAATATCCTTTTGTATTAAATGCACTGAGTCATACAAAGTTTTCACCTTTAATTTGGGTTTGGGGACTATACCTGGCGTTGATCAGGACTTACACCTAGCTCTGTGCTCAGCAATCACTACTGGAGGGGCTCCAGAGAAGACTACCCCTGGGTCAGTTGCATGCATGGCAAATGCCCACCACACTGTACCATCTCTCTCCAGTCCTGGGACTTCTATTTTTACACGTGAAGGATATTGTTTTCCCCTATCAGTTATACTAATTTACATTCCTCATCACTATAGCAGGGTACCTTTTTCTCCACCCTTTACCAATAGTTATTAATAATCCTTTTGATATCAGCCAGAGTGAGGTGCTATTTCACTGTGGTATTAATTTGCATTTCTGTAATGTGACAATGAACAGTTTTCATTTGTCTGTGGCCCATTGCATGCATTCTTTGGAGAAGAGTGTCTATTCAGGTTCTTTGCCTATACCTGTCTTATTTTTCCTTTACTTACTTTTCCTTTTTTATTTTTTTACTGTAGAGTTGTGTGAGGTCCCTATCTATTTTGAATACTGTCAAATATGGTTTATAAATATCATCTCCCAATTGCTAGGTTACGTGTAGGTATGTATGTATCTCCGAATGTGTAAAATGTCTAAACAGATTTTAATTTAATGTAGTCCTATTTGCTCCTTATTTTTATTTCCATTGCAAATAGAATTAAGACTTGGGGATACAGCTCATGTGAGGTTCCAACCACTGTTGGAACTGTTTTCTTGTTCTTTTTTTTTGGTTTTGAGTGACTGAACTTTCATCATCTGCAAGTGATGGTTCTTCACTACCTTCTCATCCCATCCCCCCACCTCCCAATTGATTGAAAGGCTTTCTTTTCTTTATTTCATAGACTTTGCTCCTTTAATGTAGATTAGATGTCCAAATCAGTGTGGGTTTATTTCTAGGCTCTTTATCCTATTGCACTAATCTATGTCTGCTCTTGTCCAAGTGCCACAGTTCTCACAGCTCTGCTTTGCAAAAACCCTTGGAGGCACGATGTCTCCATTTTTCTTTACTTTCAGAACTACCTTTGCTATATAAGGTCCTTCCCAATTTCATACAAATGTCAGTTATTTTCTTGAAAGAAAAATGTCACTGCATTTTGATAAGAATTTCACTGAATCTGAGGATGACTTCTGTTGCATTTCCATATATACATTCCTGCTGATGAAAAGCAAGCAATGCTTTTCAAAATCGTGTCTTCTAGTTTTCAGTGCAAAAATCTTATACCGCTTCAGTTCACTCCCACATTTTAATTTTTATTTGGTTTTCTGGCTATAACTGTAAGTGGGACTGCCTTCTTGGATTCCCTTTCCTCCAACTCATTGTTTGCATATCACAAGGCAAAAAACAGAGCATGTATACTGTTGATTCATTGATTTAATATACAACCACTGTTCTGAACTCATTTCTAGTACCATCTATGGAGTGTTTAGGGTTTTCTATGTATATTATCACATTATCTGTAAATATCAAGAGCTTTTTCCAGCTGGAATTTCTTCTACATCTCTCTCTTGTCTAACTGTTCTGCATAGGGCTTCCAACCCAATTCCGTAGAGTTGTGGTAAGAACAGATATCCCTGGGACTGGACGGTACAACAGGCAGGGCTTCTGCCTTGCATATTACCAATATAGTTTGTTAGTCCTGGTATGACACCAAAAATAAACAAATATAAATGACTGGATATATCTGCTAAGCTCCTGATCTTAAGGAAAAAACATTTGGTTATTTACCACTCAATATAATATTAACTATGGGTTCCTTTATTCTGAGATATGTTCCTTCCATTCTCAACATACTAAGCATATTTTTTTATCATAAACATATTTTGAATTTTCTTTTTTAGCATCTACAGATAACTGGGACCAGAGCAATAGTATCGTGGGTAGGGCGTTTGCCTTGCATGTGGCTAACCTGGATTCCATTCCCAGCATCCCATATGGTCCCCCAAGGACTGCCAGGAGTAATTCCTGAGTGCAGAATCAAGAGTCAGCCCTAGCATCCCCAGGTGAGACCTAAAAAGCCAAAATAAATAAAACATCTACTGATGATAGTTTCATTCTTATCTTCCTTTTCATTGATGCATTATACTAATTTATCTGTATATATCCACTATTCTTATATCCTACTAGGCCACTATGAATAACTCTAGATATATTATTGGATTAGATATACCAAGATTTCGTTGAAAATTTCTGCATCTATTTTCATCAGACATTGCCTCTGTACAGTGTGTCTATGTATGTGCACGCACGTGTGTGCATGTGAGGATGCACTATTGTCCCATAAAATGTGTTTGGAACATAGAGTAGTTCACCACTTCACTTTTTCAAAGAATCTGGGCAGCACAGACTCTCATTTCTTCTTTGAAAGTTGTTTAGAATGCACCGATGAAGTCTTATGGTCCTGGGCTTTTATTCCTTGGAAGACCTCTGATTACTGTTTACAGAGCTACACTTGCAATTGGTCTGTTCAAACTTTCTCTCTTTCTTTGGTTCCCTCTTAGAAGGAATTTGAACATCATCTTGACTGTTCAATTCATCTGCATAGAGATGTTCATAGTTACCTTTCACACTCCTCTGTCTTGCTTCTTAGTTAGAATTTCCTCTCTTTAATTTTTTATTCTCTGTATATAGATTCCTTTCTTTTGGACAGTCTAGCAAGGGGTACACAATTCTATTGATCTTTTTCAGATAACCAGCTCTTACCTTCATTGATCATCAGGTTTCAGGTTTCTATAAACTGTCCTCTCAATGGTGTTTGGGCTATGTCCCATACAGCCTGATAATTCGTCTCTTCATTTTTTCAACAGGCTATTTATTTTTCCTTTGAATTCATTGATCCAAGAGTCAGAGTATGTTATTTAAACTAAATATGTATGGGGTTTTTCCTATTCTGTTTGCCTGTTGTTGGCAATTCAGTGTTCTATCATTGTAGCTGGCAAAGATGGCTGAAATGATTTCAATCTGAAAAATTTTGAAACACTTTGTGTCCTAACATATGACATGTCCTTGAAAATATTCCATATGCACTTAAGGATGTTTATTCATTTCTCTTGAGAAAGGGGCTTCTGTATATATCTATTCAGAGCATCTCTTCAATTTATTTAGAGTCTTTATTTCCTTGTTAATTATTTTTTGTGGATGATCTTTGTTGAAACGGGAGGAAAGTGCTACAGTGCTACAGATCTGTTCGTTGCTGTAAATAAATGGTGTGTTGAGATACATATGGCTTCTGTGTTACTACCAATACACCTCTGTTTGTTATTTACTATTTCACATATTGGAATGATCCCGTTGTCTGGCCAATCTAACAATACCACACTCATTCTGGACTGCCCTTTGGCCAATAAATAGTTTGCTTTGTCTTTTTTGTCTTTTAAAACTGAAAGTGTATTCCCTCAGAGCTGAGAAAAGCAATCCCTGTCCTTCCTCTGCCTCACTGACCTGGACTTACTACCTTATTCCAGCCTTTCACTCGGAGTTTGTTTTCTTTACTATCTAAAGTGACTGATACTCTTGTTTGAATAGTAAGGATGGGTCCTGTTTTCCCATTCATTTAGCACTCTGTGTCTTTTGATTACTCAGTTCAGAACATTTCCATTTAGAGTGAATACAAATAAAGAGATTTACTGTCATTTTATCTTTTATATTCATTCTGGCTGTTTTATATTTCTGTTTTTCTCCCCTTTGTTTCTATCACGGTCACGGTCCTCCCGTTGTTCATCGATTTGCTCGAGCAGGCCCAGTAACGTCTCCATTGGAGACTTTGTTGTTACTGTGTTTGGCATATCAAATACATCACGGGTAGCTTACCAGGCCCTTCCGTGCGGGCGAGATACTCTCGGTAGCTTGCCAGGCTCTCCGAGAGGGGCGGAGGAGTCGAACTCCGGTCGGCCATGTTGGCTGTGTGCAAGGCAAACGCCCTACCGCTGTGCTATCGTCTTTTCATATTGTGGTTTACAAGATGTGGACTGTGATTCTCTCTAGGTTTTCAGTTTTTTTCTCTTAATGTCTCTGCTCTAGGACTAGGAAGATAGTACAGAGGGTCCTGGTTATCTCCCCAGCACCACATGGCCCCTGAAGCACTGCTCTGTATAGCCCTGGAGGCTCCTGAGCACTGCAGGGTGTAGCCTTAGGAAGTGGCACTGCATCCCCAGGCTCTCTCACAGAAACAGCCCAGGTAACAGAACACCTGGGAGTGTCCCCTGAGTGCTGCTTACCAGCCTAGAAAAGAATCAAATGCTTCTGTTCCAGATTTTTGTTTAGTGACTACCACAGCGATTGCATCATATTTTCTGTATCTAAAGATTTTTTTGTGTGCTGGCACTGGCTTCTTACCATTTGACTGGGCCAATTATACCTTTTTCTTCTTCCTTTTTTTGTTTTTGTTGTTGTCATCTCATATCACTACTTTTTCTGTTTGTTATGATTTAGTCCCTTGCTCAAGATTTTATCTCTGGTCTCATCTTTTTTTTGTCTAGAAGAAATCCTTTCAACATTTCTTGTAGAGCAGGTCTGGCAAATTTTGTTCTTGGTCAGAAAAAGTCTTTATTTCTCCATCCTACCTGAATGATAAATCCATCAGTGAATTATTCTCGGCTGGCATTTTTTTTTTTCATTTTTCAGTGGTGATGATGTGTCACTCCACTCTCTTCCAGACTTGTGGGGTTTCTGCTGAGCAGACCAATGAAAGCCTTACACAACTGTCTGCTATTTTTCCCCCTGGCCTCTGACTGTCTTATCTTTCTTTACCATGGACTCTGGGTAACAATGACACATAGGTCTTCCTGAAGTTTTAGCCTCAACAACCTGGGTGTTCTCTGGGTTTCCTGCATCTCTATGTTAGTTCTTTCCTTGGACTATGACAGCTATTATTTCCATGAATATGGCCTCTGCTCCCTTCTCTCCTATCATCCAGCACTCCATAACTCAGTTGTTTATCTTTTTAATGGAACCTGTTCTTTCTCAGAGACTTTCTTCATTTTTCCCCCTAAGTCATTTCTTTCTCCTCTTTCATCTGAGTCATTGCTGTGATTTTTATCTTCAATATCTTGGATGGGGAGCATCACACTACCCCTGGCTTTTGTGGACACTCCAGTCCCTAATCCTGCCCACAGTTCACCTTACTTTCTGCCTCGGGCTGCAAGAGATTGATAAGCTACTCCACTCCCAGACCTCAAGGAAAGGGGGATCTGCCTGCCACTAAGTGATAACACCAACGTCTGATTTTGCTTTCTGCCTCAGAGCTTGAGTGCCAGCAGCACTCTCTGGATCACTGACTGAAAGGCAAAACATTATTTACACGGCCTTAGCTATGGCACGGCAGGTTTGCACCAGCAATAGTTGCTAATAAACTCCCCACCATGTAGGAGCTCTTCACAGGCTGATCTAGCCTCTCCAAGTCTTTTCTACACGCACCTTCAAATAGTCTCAGTCTGTGGACATCTGGGACTTTTTTGATAATATACAGTTGATTTTTGATTGTACTTTGATGGTGGTTTTGCTTGCCACTTTCTATTCTGCCACGTGCAAGAAATCTTCAAAGAGTCTGTGGGCAGTGATCTTGAGAAGAATGTGATGTTGCTATTCCTGGATGAAGTACTCAATTAATGTTCACTTAGTTGGCTATTAGTACTTCCATTCAACTATATTCTTACTGATTTTTTATCTGTCTGCTAAATCAGTCCATTTCTAAAGTAGAGATCCTGAAGTCTCCAACTAATGAAGACTCCATTTCTCTATTAGTTGTATCAGTACTCCTTTCTGGTATTTTGTCACATTTGTTTGAAAACATACCCATAAAAGACTGTCACATCTTCATGAAAAGCTGTTTCTCAGTACTCAATGTCACACTTTATTTTTACAAACTCTCCTTGTTCTGAAGTCTAGATTACACTGGACTACTGGCTATTCCTGCTTTCTTTTAATTAGTATCACACGGATACCTCCCTCTACCCCTTTACTTTTAATCTGTGTCTTTCTATATAAAGTGAAGGATTTTTTTATAGAAAAGAAAGAGTTGGGTCTTGTTATTCTTTACAACCACTGTAAAGTCAACAAACTATTATCTGTTAGATTCGAAATAAGAAAAATGGGTCCAGGGAGACAGTACAGCAGGTAGAGATTTTGCCTCGCACACGGCCAAACAGGTTTGACCCCCAGCACTTAATATGATCCCCTGAGCAATGCTGGAAGTAAGTCTGGGTACGGTCCAAAACACAAATAAGCAAGAAAAAAAAATTTTAAATTTTATTGTCACGTATTCCTTCTCTAATATTCTTCTGTATTGTGAATGTGAAACCAGTATCATTTTTAAACCCTTTAAAGAGCTTCCTTAAAAGATGTTTGTGGATGAGTTACACATTTCAAGTTCCTTTAACAGTTCACAAACTTAACTTCCTTCTTCCCCCTTAAAGTCCTTTGTTCTTTATACTCTTCTTACTGCATAGGAACTTCTGCCTCCCTTTAGTGGCATTTTGTCATTTCTAAAAAGCCCTAGACAGTTATGCCAGGTGACCACCTCCAAGCACATATGTGGTCTCTCTGATATCTACTCTAATCTACAGAGCTAATCTACTTCCATGGTTCAAACCTCACGCTACCCAGCCCTCCAGGCAGGTGCAAGGAGCTACTCCAACATGGTTGTTTTTATGGTATGTTCTCATAAGACTCAACTGCATCCTGCTATGTCTGACCCTTGAAGTCTCAGGAACTTCTAGTACCTTGAAAAAAAATACTGAATTGAAAGAAAATTAACTTGATTCCATCAAAAGGCAAAAAAAAAATTACAAATTCAAATCTGCAACTTATATCCTTGGCTGGGAAAATCCAGTTTTAAGGCAACATAAAATCAATTTCAGTTATTTCAACATTTAGGTATATTTCCTTGCACTGTAATATATTACAACTTCATCAGATAATGAAGAGATGTCTCAGATAACCCCTCTGACACTAATACCCCCTGTCTCAGTCCTTTTCATGTCACTACACATGTCCCTGAATTCTATAGAATACCTGCTTCTCAAACCTAATTCTCAGTATACTGCAAGTCAGTCTCCTGTTCTAATTCAACCACTACAAAGACAACGGCTATCCTTCCCTAGTGAATGTACACTGGAAAACACAGCTGGTATCTTTGTTCCAAAACAGTTAAACTGTTTAGTGGCAATCCTATAAAACTTTCAATAATAATGATAGCATAATAAAAGAAAATAATCTGGGCTGAGGAAAATTACCAGAGCACTGCTATGATACTGCCAAATTAAGTGCCACCACTATAGCACATTAATCCAAACAGTCCCAGAAAAACAGATCAACCAAAATAAATTCCACAAATTACCTTTTAACGCCAACAAACCAATTTTAATATGTTCCTCATACCAACTAAAATGTCTTTTTTTTTCCTTTAGGACACAACCCTTTGTAACTAAAGGAGAGAGTTATGCACTAAACACTGGGTGTACATAGTTTCTTGTTTCTTGTGACAAAATGTTAGGCAAAGGAGGAAAATAATTTGTCACATCAACAGGTCAGGTTTGTGTGCTCACTTCTGTCAAATGATTGGACTGCATACAACACTCAGTGGGTATCCCACTGAGGATAAGCACAGGCTGTAATACTTCATCAGAGTGACATCCCCATGAAGTATTAAAAGTGGACAGGCACCCTAATGGCACCAGTCAAGGAGGGTCTATGTCATGTCATTGGTGGTATGACAAAGGAAAACAGCAAGGAGAAGGAAGTCCATCATACTAAGTGCATCTGGCTAATTCATGAAGAGTTTGATTTGAAAAGTACAACTGTATCCACCTAGGGGATCAAATGATGCCCGGCTTCACATATGGAGCACAGAGTCCAGTGGGCACCACCAGGGAAGAACAAATGAAGAGAAGGGGGAAGGGAAGGGGCAGAGAAATAAAATTCAAAAGGCAGTGAACATCCTGAAAGAGAAAGTGGAATATAGACTCTAGACTACAGAAGTGGAGAACTGTTTTATGCTCTCTCAATGTAAGAGTCATTTGAGGAAAAGTACTAGTCAGAGCCAAGGACAAAGTCTTAGTCATCTATAGGACTCCATGGGGGGTGGGGGGGAGAGAAAGGGAGGAAGAGGGTGGGGAGAGAGGGAGGGAGGGGAGGGAGAGAGGGAGGGAGAGAGAGGAAGAGGGTGGGGAGAGAGGGAGGGAGGGAGAGAGAGAGAGAGAGAGAAAGTCTTGATACTCTACTGCTAGAAGCAATAAGTTTTTTCAGCAAGCTCAGAATTAAAGCAGACAATTTACT
Organism: Sorex fumeus; assembly: GCF_029834395.1. Classification (NCBI taxonomy): domain Eukaryota; kingdom Metazoa; phylum Chordata; class Mammalia; order Eulipotyphla; family Soricidae; genus Sorex; species Sorex fumeus. Next base: position 62,252,079 of record NW_026606063.1, on the reverse strand, counting down.
TAACAATATGCCATTTCTTGAAAGTCTGGGGTTCTTGGTAATGCTAAAATTATGCAATCGGTAGTTTGATTTTGCAATGTCTACTGACATGTGCAATTGGGGTTACTATGGGCTGGTCACGGTGTTAGGCCCAGGAGTTTTCTATGGCTGCCCATAACCACATTTAAAGGGCTTAAAAGCACCCATTTGGAATCTCTCAGGCCTGACAGGCTCTACTGGCTCACTCTAAGGAGCTGTTGCTCTCATGTCACCATAGGCTACTGAAGACACTGTGCCATAAGCCTACATTGCCAAGGTCTCCTTGCTGGTGCCAGGCTGCACTTTCAGAATCTGCCTGCATGCCCTGGCTCACAGCTCCTTCCAAGACCAGAGCCCCAGGTCGAGTCCCCCTTACACCTGGAATGTCTAAAGTTCCCACTGTTGGTTGCTCCAAGGTCTCTTCTCCTGCATCTGGAGGCTCTTCTATCATCTTATGCATCTCTTAAGGGATCCTGTGATGGTGTGGGCCACCCTGATCACCCAGGGTCAGCTCCATGTCTCAGGGTCAGCTAACTGATAAACTTGACTAACTCTGACTGATAATGAGGAAGGAATGTTTGGAGATGGAGGCAGAGAGAGTTGAGATCTGAGTCTTGAGAACCCCAGCACAAGCCATATTGTTCTCTCAATTAACACTCCCAGCAATTTCAATTTTAATTCTAGTGGAATGCAAGCCAATTTATCTGTTGTCCAGATCATCTGTTTTACGTCACAAAAAAAAACACAGTAAAGAAATACTTTTGAATGAAGCAATAAACCATGGTTAACTATTTAATCTTCTGATGGGTATAGCACAAAAGAAACTGAAAAACAAAACCTCACAGCAAAGAGGAAATGAAAAAAATGAGAATGAAATTAAAAGATTAAAAACCAATCTGATGGATGATAACATATACCAAATGATTAACATAACTATTGTGAAGGCTCATACTAAGAGCCAAATTATTTTCAAGAAATAACCTAGACTTCCTTCTTTTGCTTTGCATATGGAAATCCTAGGTTAGATTCTTGGTGTCATACGGTTCCCCACATACCTCTAGCCTGGTCACTGCTAAATGTGGCCACAGAACAAAATAACCTCTACCCCATGCATATTACACAGAGTAACTTTTCCACAAATCACAGGAATAGGCATTGAACCATGGGGTTTTCTATAAAGTCAGCAAAATACTTGTTAGTCATTTTTAAAGGAAGTGTTTAATACAGAAGTGAAGTAGACAACAAATAAGACATATGTAATGGAAAAGGCAGAATTCAGGAGCAGAGTTTTTGTTTGATTTTGGACCACACCCAGCGGTGCTCAGCAGAGTTAACTCGTGGAGCTCCTCGATGGACAATATGTACCAGTGACTGAGTTGAGGTCAGCTGCATGCTAGGCAGTACCTTAATCCTTCTACTGTCTCTCTGGCCCAGAAGGCAAGAGTAGGTGCAGCTGACTGTGTACACTTTGGAGTCAACAACCCGACTGAATTCTGGTGTGGTTGCTTGAAAGCCTTAGAACTCTGGTCTGGTACCACCTCGATTGTAGTTTCTCTTAGATGTAAGTGCGAAGGCCAAGACTACCTCTCAGGATGACTAATGGATGTGATACTAAGACTATTAATCAAGAACTGGAAGAAGTTTTCATCAGAATACCTCAGACAAGTTCCAACATCTATGAAAGGTCCCTTAGTCTTCCGTGGCTGTGAGAATCAAGATAGCACAGAGTGAGATGGGTTAAAACCAGAGAAATGAAAGCTCCCACATCCGCAGAAGTCAAATCAGAAAACAAGGTGCTGGCGAGGGAGCAGGTGCTTCCTCCAAGGCTCTTGGGGACCATGTCCCCAGGTCTCTCCCAGACCTCCTGAGACTTCTCATACCTGTCTCTACCTCCATGTTCACAGGGCTGTCTTTTCTTTTCCCCACGTGTCCATGCTATCTCTTAAAGACAACTGTCAATGGAATGACAGTCAACCTCAAAATCTAGGATTCCCCATCTCCCAGGGATCCCTGTCCTAGTTCCATCTGCAAAGATTCTATTTGCAAAGAGGGCCATAGTCCCCCACATCACAATTCCTTTAAAGCTACTGGGGGGCTTTACACTCTTCTATGACGAATTTCATTACAAATTCAGCATTCCTTGTCAACTAACTTCCCATAGGAGCTAGACATACAGTGAGGGGCAGGGAAGACCGAAGGGACCTAAGACAGTGGCAGAGGGTCATAGGTGGTAGGGTGGTGGTGGGGTACAGTGACTCCATACCTCAATACTCCAAACTTGACCAAAATGATAACTATATTATCTAATTATAATTAAAAAACTCTTTTTTTTGAAAGACAAGTAACTAGAAGTAATTTCATGCATGCAAGGCAGGAAGCAGGTTTACTGGGTAAAAAAAAAAATGGACATACATGACATGAATCCTTCTTTAGTAGACCAGAGTTCAAAACCAGGCACACCATGCAATAGTGAAGACAGAGACACACCTTTCAGAATTTGGTGTCGGGGAGGCAGGGGAGAGGGTGTGTATGGCATGGGTTGGGCCACACCTGAAAGTGTTCCTGATTCTGCACTCAGGAATTACTCCTGGTGGTGCTCAAGGAACCATATGGGATGCTAGGGATAAAACCTGGGTCAACTGTATGCAAGGCAAGCACCCTTCCCATTGTACTATCTCTCTCAATGCCCTACCAAGCACTTATTAACAGTAAATAGAACACTGCCTTATACATGGCAAGAATATTTCAACAGTTCGACAATTTGAAGACAGGGATATGACTCAGGAGCAGAGTTCAGGCCTTGCATGTGTGAGGCCTGGGTTTGAACCCTAGCCCCACAATCAACAAAAAGACTTCTTAAATCCCATGTGGTTGGATCATACTGCTTACTTTTAGGGATGCCAGTGAGACCACTCACCAGGCTCAAGAGACAATCAGGCCCAACAGTCTCACTCACCTTCAATATAGAGGGGCTCTACCACATCGTGGTTAATTAATTCAAAGTTTTCATGGCCAATCCAGTGCTCCACATTTCTCTTCCTGCCTGTGAAGAAGTTGTCCACCACAGTCACCTCGTGGCCATCCATCATGAGTTTGTCCGTGAGATGGGAACCCACAAATCCTGCTCCACCGGTTATCTGCATCAGGACAGTGCATAAAGCATCCACAGAAAAGGCAAAAGAGAACATGATGACGACCAACTTCAAGGAAGCATGCTGCTGGTGCTGTCACACATTAAAACTTGGGTTTTAGAGTGACTTCTTTACTTCTACCCTAGAGCAAGGAACTATTACTTTACATGAACTTCTACAGAGTCTAAAGTGCTAAACTATCACCCAATAAAATACAGAAAGATAGTAGTCATAAGTTTCAAAATATCTTGACAGAAAGTTTATGTTACTGAAAGGTTCTTGGACAAGCATATTCTTGAAAGTCGGAACAACTTTTAAGTTATAAAGGGATTAGCAAAATACAGACATCTGTTAAGTGGCAAAGAAAGCCAGCACTGATCCTTAAATATCACTACAGTTCCTCACATACAACTAGTATCTTTCCACTTATTTCATAAGAACCCATCAATTAGTAATGGATGCTGATGGCAGACCAAAACCCTAAGTGGGTAACTTCCACTGCTGTGGTGAACACTGGGCAGGAATGTGAAAATGATGCTCTACCATGAGGACTGTAATGGGGAAGAGACCCACAACAAGGAGTTCCTGACACTGAAGCCACAACAAAAGTGAAAAGTCAAGTACATTTTTTTTTTAAAAGCATTTTAAACACTGACAAAGACTATTCAAACTAAATAGTGCAAGTGTGTGTGGGAGGAACCTAAATGAAGGCAGATCTAACAACTGGAAGGGAGGAGCCAAAAACAATGAACTCAGAAAACCGACAAGCAATGTAAATGTAGTCTCTGTCCCATTCTACCTGATTTTCTTCTCAGCCTTTTCTTTCCTCACAATTCTCATTCTACCTCTTGTTCTAGACCTAATGAAATAACCGAAGGAAAATAGCAATTCATTTCATCAAAAATAAAATACCCATAAACTTCTGGGGGGGGTCTTAAAGCAGCTGCTCATCTGTCATCAAGCCCTCTGTTCAAATATAATCTGACACCGAATTCTAGTGTTAAGCACAGGTAAGAACTTGTGGTCCCAGGTGAGAAGTTAGGCTTCTAACTTCTCACCTGGGGGGGTTGGGGGGAACGGTAAGAGAACCCTAATAAGAGAAGAACATCTGTCAATCACTGCCAGACGACAGAGCAAGCACCTTGGTTCAGAAGGCGAATGGGAGAAAAGTCCTGATGTTTAACAGCTTTCAGTTGTCCACATACATTCATTGGTAAGGACAGCATTCTCAAAACACCCTCTATTAGGAACACGAAAATCAACACCTGGGCTGGCCTTCTTTAAGTCAAAATCCCTAGTGATGAGCACTGAAGCCCCAGTCCTCTGGCTTATACATTCTCCTCACTTGTCTGTCCATTTGTTTGCTCTATGCTTTATCTTATCTTCATGCTTTATCATGTTTATCCTACATTGTACCTGCACACCTGAACAGTATTTAAAAAAAAGAATCTTCTAATAAAATTAACTGAATTCCAAAACTGGTTGCCATTAGTGCTTAAATTAAACAAGTGATAATATTTTTTATTTTTTTGCTTTTTGGGTCACACCCAGCTATGCTCAGGGGTTACTCCTGGCTCATGCACTCAGGAATTGCTCCTGGCGGTGCTTGGGGGACCATATGGGATGCTGGGAATCGAACCTGTGTCGGCCATGTTGGCTGCATGCAAGGCAAATGCCCTACCCGCCGTGCTATTGCTCCAGCCCCAAGATTTTAAATTTTTATTTTCATTTTTCTGCATTTTCCCAAGTTCTGCACAGTTCTTAAATGATAGTACTAAAATAACCTAAGTAATAAAATAACTTAAAAATAACCTTTCAAAGTGAGTATATATGCAAAGTAAAAACTACAGCATACAAAGTTTCTTTTCAAAAGAAGATATTCTGCAGCATGCTAACTTTAACTCTGTATCAAAATGAAAATGGAAGTACAAGTAGCAGAAAGGCAATGTGTTAAATTGGACACAATCCCCTCCAACATTTCACTCATCATAGCAGTTCATTAAATGATTGGAACACCACTAAATCCAAAGCTTCAGTCTTGAAAAATCCTTCAAGTTTTAGATCACATAGCTGGGTGATTCATAAAATGCTTCTCCTGCTCAACTGCCAGTCTGTATGGCAAGCATCTCAAATAGCTGCAAAAGGGAGGACCCCTTGACCCCAGAGAAGCTTCCATGGAAAAACTAGTCATCAAACTAAGATACTTTCTGAATAACAAAGAGGAAGCAGGAGGAAACAGGCCTGTGTCCTCTTTAACTGAAAACCGGTGAAACCTTATAGGGCTCTGCTCTGGCTGGCTCTGCAGCTCCTACGTGCCCCTCTTTGTGCTTGTATCTTTGTTTCCATGGGACTGATAGGCAATGATGGGAGGTCATGCAAGGTCAGCATCCACAATCATACTGAGATGCAACACGGCAACAAGGTTCTCTTTTGACAAGCCTCTTCCTTCAATGGTTCCTGGGAGGGCCTGAAGTTTCAGCTACACTGTGCCAGATGGGGCTCTCTCTAAATGACTGACATGTGGCTTACCTTATGAGATGGCAGATGAGTGAAATACTAAAAGTTCACTGGTTGTGACTATGTATACAGTGAAATAAATTCCCTAATACTCAGCATCAACAGGAACTGAGTATCGCACATAATAATAATTATGTCCTTTATTTTTTTTTAAATAAGATTTCTAGGTTTTGCAAGATTTTTTTCTCAGATACCCATGCATGCCTGAGACATCTGAGGCACCCTGGAGGGGGGTGGGTTCTGGATTGACCTGCCCAAACAGAGCCCCAGCAGCCCTTGCTCCCACTTCAAGATTGCTGCCATGCCCAGGGCTGGACTCCACTGTCTTCGGCACCAAGCCTCACCCAGAAATTAATCTGCTGAAAAATTCAAGTTTGCAGGCTCTTTCACAGTCGGGATGGGCTACCTCCCACCAGCTCCCTGTAATTCCAGACACCCTGGCAGTCACTCACACATCCCAAAGCTGCCACTCAGTTAACAATTTAACTCCAGCTTTACCACCCTGTAAAAATTCTGGACTTCCTGGAGCAATATTTCAAACTTTACAACACTGATAAACTAGCAGTAGCATACTGGATTGGATGGGATATAATTGTAGAAGGAACCCAATCTCAATGAACAAAACATAAACACAGAAGGCTTAAACAGCAACAACATTTTAGTAATCTCTTATACAAAGACAGTATCTCCATGTTGAGATGCAATTTATACTAAGTTTCTTCTAAGGAAACATTTTTTGATCATTCGGTTAGCAAATGAATTCACTGATAACAGTACAGAATAAAGTATTGAGGGTCTGCTATGGGGACAGGCTTAAGGGGCTTGGGTAAATTTGAGTCAATGGTGGCAGGAAAATTTAATGGTTGTGAGATTTATGTTAGAATATTGGACGCCTGTAACAAATCATCATGAACAACTTTGTAAACCACAGTGGATATATAAAGTGGAGAGGGAAAATTTACATATGTAGGCCTTACCTATCCCAGGTAGACTCCAAAATATATTAACACAGAATTGCTTTAAAATTTTTATTAATGACAGGTGAGACATGATTATTTATAATGAGATCCAAGTATAAAATAAGTTAATGTAATATAATTTAGATTCCAGAGTTAAAAACATATGCATGTAAATGAGAACAGGTATTTTATTATTATATTGTATTAAATGGTTTTAATTTTCTTATTTATATAGGTCAAGGGCTGGAGCGATAGCACAGCGGTAGGGTGTTTGCTTTGCACGCAGCCAACATGGCCGACCCGAGTTTAATTCCTCCGCCCTTCTCGGAAAGCCTGGCAAGCTACCGAGAGTATCTCGCCCGCACGGCAGAGCCTGGCGAGCTATCTGTGATGTATTCGATATGTCAAACACAGTAACAACAAGTCTCATGATGGAGATGTTACTGGGCCCGCAGGAGCAAATCGATGAACAACAGGAGGACTGTGACCGTGACATAGGTCAAAATCATACAGTAATCACAGACTGACTTTTACTGATTTATTTTCAGATCATTCAATTTGCCAGTTCTTAAAAGTTTTGTTGGAATAAACAATATAAATTTGTTATGTGCCTAAGGGGAAAGGTTTGGATTTGGAGGGAAACTGGCAATATGGATGAAGAGGTCATACTGGTGGTGTTGGAACACTAATTGTTTGAAACAACTGTATAATGAACAACTTTGTGAATCACTGTTTTTTCTTTTTGCTTTTTGGGTCACACCTGGCGATGCTCAGGGGTTACTCCTGGTTTATGCACTCAAGAATGACTCCTGGCTGTACTAGGGGGACCATATGGGATGCTGGGAATCGAACCTGTGTTGGCCATGTTGGCTGCATGCAAGGCAAACGCCCTCCCTGCTGTGCTATCGCTCCAGCCCCAAATCAATGTTTTTAATAAAAACAAATTTTTTTAGGAAGACTCATAGGCTTCAAACCTAGAACACCAGATCTGCTGAAAACATTTATTTACCCCTTAATTCATGCTTAAATGCAGGCATGGTTCTATTGATGAAAATAATCCCCAAAGATGGATGGCAGAGTCTGCTCAGGGTAAGATTTATGTATATTATCCCAAAAGGCAGGAGCTCTCCATAACATGTAGACAATAAAGAAAATTATGGGAAAACAACTTTAAAGTTGATTCAAGAGCATTACTTGAGTGCTTGGGATACATAATCCTAACAGCCAATATGATAATAGAACAAAAGACAATCTATGTATAAAGCAATAATGTGTCAAGGTCACAGATTTAAAGGAGCGAAAATCATTCTTGAGGCCCAGAGAAAGAGCACAGAAGGTGAGGCTCTTGCCTGGTCATGGTTATGATCTTTCTTGAGCACATATAAGGGAATAGTCCCCGAGCACTGTCAGATGTGATTCCAAAACAAAAAATAAAATTCCCACAGAGTTTCAAACTTCTTGAGGAAAAAGAGGTGTAAAATGCCCCTCAGACCTGTTTCCCAGCAAAAACATTAAGTGGTAAAAATCACTGAGAACCTCCCCTTCCACCTCAGTTCAGAATGAGTGCGGAAAGAGGTGTGGTCCAAAGCAAGGCATCTCCCAGGAAAGGGCAATTCTTGTCACCCTGAGACAGAGGTTCACTCTTGGGAATCTTATCAAGGAGTTCAGAGCTGCCTTCCTCCACCCGGTTCCCAAATATAAGGACAGCATAAATGGGTCAATCTGGACCCAGCTTGCTCCAAGGGTACAAATTCTACACTGAGAGGTAAGGTCAGATGAAGAGTTAGAATGATGCCCCCAGCTCTAAAGAAATGCCTTAAAGATTTCCTCAAGGACAGAGCTCTCCGGCTCTCCCCAAAGGAGAAAGTGAGAGAACTGAAGATCGGGGCAACGCTTCCTCAAAGCCATGGAGATCTTAGGTGGCAAAGAAGAAAAAGAAGGTAGGTAGCTCTGTGGAAACAACCACAGAGCAGTTAACTGAGCAGAGACCAAGGAGTCTCCCAATGGTCAGGACAAACCCTTAAAAGGGTGGCCTACAGAGCTACCTCTGCAAAGGGGTAGGAATTTAATGGCTCAGATTGGAGAACAAGTCATGACCTAGTCTTGTGCAGACAACACACCTGCAGATAATAGACCACTCAAGCTACAAGCTCTGAAGTCCCACAGCTGGTGTGAGAACAAGGCAAGGGAACTGAGCAGAAAGTCAGAGAGAGCAGGCTGAATACTGCTCAGTAAAATAATGTCCTTCTCAGTACCTCAGCCAGCAGCCTTATTCAGAAAGCAGGCTATTGCTAGTAAAGTTAAAGGTCAGATTAGCACTGGCTAGACACTGAATCCAGCCAGAGAGACTCACAGGGAGAATTCCAGAGTGCGGTGGAGGCAAAGACTGGAGTGATACGTCCACAAGCCAGAAGATTCAAAGATGAGTCCCTGCACAGAAGCTAAGACATAGAACATATTTTCCCTTAGAGCCTTTAGTGCAGGGGTGGGGAACCTTTTCTATGCCAAGGGTCAGTCATCTGGATATTTATTACATCATTCACAAGCCCTAGAATACAGAGAGGGGCCCCAGGCAGCCAGCCAGCTGGCGTGTCTGTCACACCACAAACTCCAAGACTTTTGAGGCCTGATGCCGGTTCTGGGACCGGCATTCCCCAATGGACAGACATTCTCCTAATCATGGCAACACATTGACCTTCTACTTCCAGCCCCCAGAAGTTGAAGGGATAACACACACATGTGGTAACTGTCAGAACAGATCTATAGAAAAATCCTCTGAAGATACTATCACAGCTGATTGTTTCAACAAATCATGAAGAAAGCTGACTGAGAACATTCAGTGTCCTCCCCCCGCCCCCCCAAAATCAGAAGACTAAACATTTCTCTTATGCTATAAAGCAATTACTTATTACCATGATGACAAAGCCCCACATGATCCATCAAGCCCCACCAGGAGAGATCCCTGAGTGCAAAGCCAAGAATAAGTCCTGAGCATGACAGGTATACCCGCCCACCAAACAAACAAAAGATCAGTATCAGTTTCACAACTCTAAATATACTAAAAAGAAGTGAACTGTACATTTTTAACAGTTATGGATATAGTTTACAAATTATATCGAGAAAGTTCTTATTTAGAAAAAATAAAAAGCTGCCACTGTCTTTAGACACAAAAATTTAAAAGGGATTTCAATGAAGACTGATTGGTTGGTGACATGAAGACTACTAGTCAATGAAGTTCCCATTAAATCACTGCTTTCTGAAATGCCACATGCTATGTTCATTCCAGCACTATTCACAATAGGCAAAATCTGGAAACAACCCAAGTTCCCAAGAAAAGATGACTGGATGAAGAAACTAGGGTACATCTACACAATGGAATACTTTGCAGCCACCAGGAAAAAAATGAAGTCATGAAATTTGCTTATAAATGGATGGGAATTGAGAGTATCATGCTAAGTGAAATGAATCAGAAGGATGAATGACAGCACTCATAGAAAGCATAGTTGAGACTATAACCCAAGGACAGCAGAAACAAGGGACAGGAAGTCTGGTCTAGGGTTGGAAACTTACCACAATTGGGGGGTGAAATGGCAGTTAGAATAGAGAAGGGGCCACTATGACAATGATAGTTGGAAATGATTGCTCTGGACAAGAACTGAGAGCTAAAAGTTGGTAAAGGAATATATGATCACCTTTCAGTACCCATAATGCAAACCTTAATGCCCTAAAGGGAGGGTGCAAGAGAGAGAGGAGGAGAAGGAGGAGGAGGAGGAGAAGAGGTGAAGAGAAGAGGAGAAGAAGAGGGAGGAGGAGGAGGCAGAGGAGAAGAGGAGAAGAAGAAGAGGGAGGAGGAGGAGGAGATGGAAGAGGAGGAGGCTGAGGAGTAGGAAGAAGAGGAGGAGGAGAAGAAGAAGCAGCAGCAGCAGCAGACTGGGTGACATTTGTGGTGGAAAATGTACATTAATGAAGGGTTAGTTGTTGGAATACTACTAATTGAAACCTAATCATGAACAACTTTATAACTATGTATCTCATGGTGGTTTAATTAAAAAAATCACTGCTCTGGAGGGGCCAGAATGATAGTACAGTGAGTAGGGTCTTTGCCCTTCATGCAGCTGACCTGGGTTCAATCTCCAGTACCTATATGGTCCCACTAGCACCACAAGTAGTGGTTCCTGAGCACAGACACAGGAATAATCACTGAGTGCTACCAGGTGTGACCCACAAACAAAAACCCAAAAACCAAAAGCTGCCCTGAAAAAGTCTTTTATTTCCTCAAGAAGTTACATAGAGGGTCACCACATAACCCAGTAACTATTCCACGGCAGCCTAATTTTTAATAGCCTCAAAATAGAACCGTCCCCAAATGCCCAACTGAGAAATAAGCACACCATACGTGGTTCTTTGTACAACAGAACTGTTCTTCCCCATAAAGATGAATGATGTGGTGATTCTTGCTACAGCATGAATAGACCTTGGAAACATTCTAGTTTGAGAAATTAGGTAAGAAGGAACTCAAGAGATAACACTTGGTGCATATGCATGAAAGGTCTGAAACACTAAAATCCACAGAAACAGGAAGTTTCATGGTTGTCAGAATCTGGGGCTAACGGGAATGAGAAATAACTGCTAATGGGTTTGTTTATAGGTGACAAAAACTCTGGGAATTAGAGGTGACACTGATGCCATTTGTGATATGTCATAAACCAGTACACCACACTACATACTTTATTAGGTTTATTTTCATAGAACATGAATTATACCTTGACTTAAAAAATACCCCCCTTATATTTACTTTTAAAAATATTAACCAGACCTGTGCCAACTTACCAAAATTCTTTTCCGATCCTTTTCTGATAAAAATTTGACAGGCGGGTATTTCTGGGTGAAACTAGATACACAGAGAAATTGAAAAAACAAAAGTCAAACATCTAAGGTGAATTATTTCTTCACCTGCCATCCAAAAAATAAGTACCTGATTTTGCAATTGTTACTGTGAGTTGTGAGAGCCAAGCAATCACTGACCAATTAGAATTTGAGAAATGTCTAATCAGTTCCTTGTCCAGAAGCACACTAAGGACCTGACGTGAGATTATGGCCCTAAGAAGGGAAAGGTTAAGGACACACACAAAGTGTCACAAAGGAAATGAGGGCGAACAGTCTGTACCATAGCATTGTCTATGACGCCATTTCCTAATGATGTCCTGTTGGAACTCAGAAGGAAGAATTCAGCCACAAGAACTCATTACCCAGAACAATGCAGGAGTCCATGTCTTACAAGGTTCAGAAAAAACATAAACTAACCCCACTCCCCTGTGCCTTGGGTACCCAACTGCTGGCACTCCTCCCAGACCAATGACTTGAACAAAACTGCACTTTCTCTCAAGGACCACTCTGAAACTAGGTGTGACCTGCTGTCGCCTTGACTCTTTCCCCAGAGGAAAGGTGATACAGTTCCCTCCATTCACACCGATGTTTCAGAGCGGGGCAATGTTAACTATACACACCAGGTGAAGAGTCAGTAAGAACATATTTGAAGTGGCCATCCTGAAAACAGCTCCATAAGGAATAAAGACAGATTCGGGGGTGGAGGGAAGTCAGCTTTACAATATAATCTTAACCCAACAAACAGCTGGCTGGCCGGGGGCACTACTGCATCCCTGCTATACACAGCCCCCAGCCTGCTCCTACGCCAGGTCTGGAAGAGAGAAGGCATTTTCTGGAGGGCTGCTCATGGAAGACCATGAGGGAGATGCTTCTAGGCCCCAGAAAGACAACGTGGAGGTAGACAAGCATAGTTCTCTTTGGAAATGAAGATTAGTTCTCTGAGTCTCAAAAGATCAAGTTATCCCTGTCCAAAACAAAAGCAGGACATTAATGGCAGAGCATGAGAGCAGATAAGCACCTCACTGCAAGCACAAGCTCTGTGACCTTGCAATAAAGCCCCCAAGAGCGTGGTGTCCTCAGAGTCAAGGGGAGCAACTGCTCTGTAAGATGTGTACTCAGTGAATAGGATGGAATCAAGAGGGAGTTCTAAACTGAGGCAGATGCCCTGTTCACAAACCAATCTTTGTGTCCTGCAGAACAGATCCTCAATGGCTCGGCTGGGGCACACAGTGCAACCCTTAGCGCTGTTGTGCTCCTCTCCCAAATGTCAGCTCTCTTTTCCAATTCCCCATTTGGGGGATCACTCCAGCATCCACATCGGTTCCAGGTGCAATTCAGAAGTCTTTTAGTTTCCTTTCAATCCTACACCCAAAACTTTCCACTGCTGCCCCAGTTAAGTTCTGCGGGCTGACACAGAATTTGCTGTCTCTATCTCTGATCACAGCATGGTGGTCCACCCCTCCACCACCAGCATGATCTTAAGAGCATGACATGGCAGAAGGGTGACTGATGAACAATGGTAAACAGAGGAAGACAGGGATCAGAGACTCAGAACTGAGAGGAGAGCACCCTAGGAATAAGAATATGCAGCTAAGGTTTTCACCCAGAGCAGTATCTGCCTAAAAGCTCAGCATTAAATCTGACGTGTTACTTACACCAGGAAAAGAACAAATTCTCCTTACCAAAAACATACTTCAAAAAAAGAAATCTCGTGCAAAATCATAACTGCCTGACAATTACATGTTTCGGTGGGTATAAAATATACTTCAGATATGCTTCTTCTGAAAAACCAGAAAGGGCATGGTCCTCCTGTTGCTCATCGATTTGCTTGAGCGGGCACCAGTAACATCTCCATTGTAAGACTTGTTGTTACTGTTTTTGGCATATCAAATACGCCATGAGGAGCTTGCCAGGCTCTGCTCTGCTGGTGGGATACTCTCAGTAGCTTGTTGGGTTCTCTGAGACGAGGGATCGAACCCAGGTTGGCCGCATGCAAGGCAAAAGCCCTACTACCTGCTTTGCTATCACTCCAGCCCCATCAGAAAGGGAGGACAGAGAAATAGTATTAGGACTGGGTGCATATTTTGCATGTGGCCAGCTTGGGCTCAATCTCCAGCACCACATAGGGTCCCCTGAGTACCACAAGGAGTAATCCCTGAGTACAGAGTCAGGAAGTAAACCCTGAGTGGCATTTTTGTTTTATTAATCCCTACAAATTTTGGATTTGAAATGTGGGAACAAGTTAGACTTCAAATAAGACTTGAGACCAAGAAATATAAAAGCAGAAGAACTACCTGGGACCCTTTGTTCCTCTGAGAAGTCAGGCCTATAGAGCCATGAGTGGGAGCAGGGCTCAGACCTGAGCCGGCACTTCCCATTGTCTGCTGCCTGTAGAGTGGACAACAGAGCCCAGTCGCTGTGTGGTTATGAAGGGAGGGACAAGTGAAAGACTCAGCAACTCTCAGCACCCTCCAAGGCCCCCCTGCATTTCCCAAGCACAGAAGATAGGGGAGAGAATCAAGCTTCTAAGGTTGAAGAAAGGTTAAAATCCTACCCAGCATACTATCATTCCTAGCATACAATCCTACTCAGCATGGGCAGTCACTGGACCGTATGCCAAGGCCTTGGCAATAGCATCAAAGCAGGAGGAGGTAAGGTCTTACCCACCTGGAACAATCCATGCTCTGCATTTTTGAGAAGCAGGCAATGGGGCAGAAAAGGGTGGAACGACTAAGGGATATATATATATATATTTTTACCTTCGCTGATTTTTTTTTTTAAGTCATCCTAGACTCTAGTCTAGGGAACCATCTACTAAGGTAACTAAGTATCTATAGATACTGAGAAATTGAAGAACACTGACTAGATAGCAAGTGATGGAATAAGCATAAAATTACATGTATCATATAAGCAATGTATTAAGAACCCTCTACAGAACTGAGCTTAGCATCTAAGGGGATGTTCCAGGAGAAATGGGTGCACCAGTGGAGGGAAGTGAGTGGACACTGAGAGAGGGTCTGGTGTCAGGACACTGGGTGTATGAAACCGAACCATTATCACAATGTAAACCACAGTTCCTAAAATAGAAGAAGAGAGCAAAAAATACAGTACTTAAATTTTTTTTTTTTACAAAGAAATGGGGGTGTGAAAAGAGAAAAAGCCCATGTAATCCTAAAGCTTCTTAAATGACACTTTACTCAATTCATTCCGGGTATAAATCCACCTTTCAAAATCATCCTTTCTGGAAGCCTCTATGCTCACAAGCACATCAAGGCACTGTGTTTCTAATCTGGCACTGATCTGGCCAGTGCCAATGGGGCGGTGTGATAATTTCTAACATGTACTCATTCGGGGAAATGAGCCCAGGCAGAGAGCCATGCATTTCCACTGCAAAGTCATGTCCTCACTTAAATGTTCTGAGACAGTGACTGAGCTCATCTATACTCCAACCCACTCCCCCACATGAAGAACAGAACCACTTTAGAACGAGAGCCTCATTCCATGCACTTGCTTGCCACTCAGCACAGATTGGCCAGAATGAGCTCCTAGTAAATGCTTGAAAACCAGAACCACACACCATTCTCTCTCCCGTTTAGCAAGCACAAAGCGCACTGATCATGAGGAAAATGCAAATCAAAACAACACTGAGATATCACCAAATACTATAGAGACTGGCACTCATCAAAAACAAACAAACAAACAAACCAAAACCAATCTTGGCTTCAATTTGGAAAAAAGGGACCCTCATAACTGCTGGTGTGAATGTCCACTAGTCTAGCCTTTTGGGAAGGAATTAGAGACATGCCTCAGAAAAACTAGAAATTGAATTTTCATATGAATAGATCGTTACACTCCTGAGAATAAATCTCAAGGGCCCAAAACCACAACACAGAAAAGACATCTGCACTCCTATGCTCGTTGTAGACTATTCACAACAGTCAACATCAGGAAATAATCCAGGTGCCCAAGAATGAATAAGGAAGTTACCGTATAAATACACAATGGAAAACTACACAGCTGTTAGAAAAGGCGAAGTCAAGCCATCTGTTGATACGTGGATAGATCTGGAGAGTATCATGCTGAGTGAAATGAGTCAGAGGAGGACAGACACAGAATGGTTGCACATATTTGTGGACTATAAAGAAACACAGTAGGAGAAAAATGCTCATAAACAATAAAAAGGACAGAAGAGCCAGACCCTAGTAGGAAATTTGCTACAGTGTGGGAAGGAGAATATAGAATAGGGAAGGGCCCACTATGACAATGACAGAAGGATATGAACACTCTAGAAGAGAACTGGGTCCTGAAAGGAGGTAAACATGAGACCCCTTCAGTAATAGTGGGAAAAAGAAAGAGTACCTGCCACAGAGGCAGCCTGGGGGTGGGAGGGAAACCGGGGACACTGGTGAAGGGACTGCTGCTCAAACACTGTACCCCTGAAACTCAATCATAGCTGACTTTGTAAGTCTGAGGCCAAGGCCTTGTGTCTAAGTCATTTGTCTTATGGGAAAGTCATCTGATTCACTTTTCATAAATTTTATTCTCTAAAGAATAGAATCTATGCCGTAACACCCTGAATGTGCCCAATCAGATCCAGAAGCTAAGCAGGGTTGGGCCTGGTTAGTACTTGGATGGGAGACTGCCTCGGAATACCGGGTGCTGTAGGATTTTTGGAGAGGGGGTAACAAAAAGAAGAAGAAAAGAATGACCAGAGGGCAGATTTTTTTTTCTAAAATTCTTATAAAATTTATTTTTAAAAACCTGTAGGGGCCAGGTGGTACAGTGGTTAGAGTGAATCCGAGGCACACAATCCCCAATAACATTGGGGTCCCAATGACACCGGTATGGCCACACCATCCTCAGGTTCTTGCACTTAACTACCTGCCTGGCTGGCCGAGAATCACCACTGGGACCCACAGACCTCCTGAGCACTACTTGGAAAGCAAAAGACAAGTGGTGGTTTATTTCTTACCTTAAACAAGCTAGCTTTTAAGAAGCTTTGATTAAAACCTCTCAAAAGTGTCTAGGCCTCCTGCAATGAAATGTCAAATTTGAACTCCACAGCACAGTCCTCCCCCCAAAAAACTTTAAGCACAAATGACTTTTGTGACTAAGGGACTGTTAAAGATACCAGCTTTACTCTAGTATGAGTCTTTTAAAGCAAACTGCTTGAGTATGTGACTTTTTCTTTATCATTTAATAAAAATATCCAAAGCAAAGTAAAAGAACTGTTCTGAACTGTTCTTTTAATTCTAGAATGAAAGGCACAAAGTTGACACATAGTTTTGAAACTTATCCCAAGAAAATTAGCAGGACACAAACTTTATTTATTTTTCCCCAATTTTATTTTCATAAAGTTGTTCACAGTAATTGATTACATTCAATACTTCAACACTGATCCACCACCATTACACCTTTCCTCCACCATTATTTCGAATTTCCACACACCACTAAAGCCCGCCCCACAGGCAGATACTAAATAACTTATTTTGTATTGCTTCTTGTGGATAGTACAGGATGCCCTAATATCCATGACACTTGATGGCTGGGAGATGGGGAGGGATGTACCGTACCAGTCTCCATGACAGGACATAAAACTTTATTACATGATTACACAAAAGTGTAAAAAGAAAACTTTTTAAAAGAAAACTATTACATCAGACACGTGGTTTCTTCTTTCCTTTTTTTGTTTTTTGTTTTGCTTTTTGGCCACAGATGGCTGCTGCTCAAAGCTTACTCCTGGCTCTGCATGCAGAAATCACTCTTGGCAGGGCTCAGGGTATGAAGACACAAAAAGTTTTCTGAACACACTAAAGGAGAATGGTCTAGTGCCTGAGGTTAAAGTGTTCCATGAAGAGAGAGAATGTATAACCAGGAGCCAGGGGTGGGGGTGGAGAGGGAATTCCCAAAACAAAGGGTGAGAGGTGATTTGGAATCTGATTCAACTTAAAGTTTTCACAGAGTACTGCATGTCACCTTGGACAAAGCCAATGTGGGTTCAACCCCCAGCTTTGCAAATGCCCCCAGAGTATTGTCTAGGAGAGAACCCTGAGCACAGAGTCAGAAGAAAGCACTGAGCACCACTTGGTGTGGCCCAAAGTACACAAAATAAAACAAAAAGTTTCTACTCTATTATGAATTCTTATCAACCACCTGGATTCAGTTCTGGAAACTTCCTGATTTAGTCTGGTGAACAAAATAAAAAAAAAAAAAAAAAACTAAACCCGGACATCTTACAGGCCTGCCCGTAGTTTGTATGTTATTTTTACAAGTGTGACTAGGTTTTACATGCTCCAAATGGTATTTTTTATTTTAGAGATAACTCTCTTAGGTTAACCAGTAAAAGCTAAAAAAAAAAAATCTGACCAAAAGTTAAAATGATATGGCTACAACTAATATGTTCCGAATTTGCAGGAACTGAGAAATTCACAGGCTTTACCACAGGAAGATTTTAACACACCTAGATCCTCTTTTCTTGTCCTGACTAAATATCCACACTAAATAATGTGTGTGCTACTCATATAGGTGAGGGTGGGAGGCAAAACATTTATGTGGACACCTATTTAGATCCCACAGTTTAACCTGAGTTCTCTGGCTGGACTTTTAGACTCTGAAACAATTTTATTTAAATCAATTAATCTATATTTTATTGCTGTTCCTAAAGAGAACTCAAAGCTTTCAATCAAAATAGGAACTGGGGATGGGCTGAGTGTGTGCTCTGCAGATAGGGGCTCTGTCCTTGGTACTGCAGAACCCCACAGATGCCATGAGGTGATACCCCAGAGCACTGAGCTGGAAATAGCCCCCAAGCACTGCCACACATAGGCTCCCAAACCAAACCAAAGTGAAACGAACCGAAAGGTTTAAAAATACTGCATACAGGGGCTGGAATGATACTACAGTGGGTAGGGTGCTTGCCTAGCCCGTGGCAGACCCAGGCTCAATTTCTGACATCCCTGTATGGTTCCCTGAGCCCACCAAGAGTGATCCTGAGAGGCTAGAGTGATAGCACAGCAGGTAGGGCATTTGCCTTGCATGCAGCCAAACCTGGTTCGATTCCTAGCATCCCATATGGTTCCCTGAGCACCTCCAGAAATAATTCCTGAGTGCAGAGCCAGGAGTAACCCCTGTGCATCACCAGGTGTGAGCCAAAAAGTCAAAAAAAAAAAAAAAAGAGTGATCCTGAGTGCAGAGGTAGAAGCAAGCCCAGAGAGCAGCTGAGTATGGCACAAAAACAAAACCCAAACATAAATACTGCATTCAAATTTCTACCTTCTCTCATGGAAAATTTCTTGTCTTAAAAGCATTTATATTACAGAATTATTCATTTAAGAGGAATTTATGCTGATTATTTACTTCTAAGATCAATAGTTAAGAAAGATACATTTTCCTAACTGCAAAACAAAAAATATACATACCTTTTTTCCAAATCTCTGATTTTCTCTCTTAGAGGTTCAACTATCTAAAAAAAAAAAATAACAAAAATCAGTTTTAAACAAGAATACAATCTGCTACCATCAATGTTTCCAATAGGCGTGGCAAAATACAAAGCAGTAATTTTTTTTTTCTACAACTCACTTCTGGTTTGAAATTAACATATATCCACTCAAAGCACAATCCTAGAAATTTTAAATTGCCTGCTGGAACTCTTATCCAAACATCTTACAAGATTTATCTTTGTGCTTACCTTGATAGGAGCAATGCTTTTATTTACTTTGAGATTTTGGGGCCAAATCTGGCTATACTGAGGGGCTAGTTGCAGTTTACCAGTCAGGAGCTCACTCCTGGTTGTGCTCAGTGGGCCTGGGGACTAGGTGGTACTGGGTATCAAATCCAGGGCCTCACACATGCAAGACACATGCTCTAAAATACAGCTATACCCACAGCCCACAATGAGCAACACTAAAGTTGGTTTAGGCTCACAAAACCCAGAAGCCCCAAACACTCATTCATTTTGCAGGAATTGAAGAATTCCCAGAGTGTTGCCCACACACACACAGAGTGTGTTGGCAGGGTGGGGGGAGGGAGATCATCTTGTTGGAACTATATCCACATCAGTTGACTCTAGAACATCAACTGCACACTCCGAGCACGGTCCATATCCATGGGGTGGGGGTGGGGGGGGGGGGGAGAGGCAATTCAAGGGATTCTCCAGGTTTCTGGCATTACCTCCACACCACAAATGAATAATTTCTCCTCCCCATCCACAGCCCAGGTTTCAACAGTCTGTATCTATTTTCTTCGTTTTGGGGGAGTCACACCCAGAGATGGCCAGGGGTTAGTGCTGTTCTGCACTCAGAAATCTTTCCTGATAGTGCTCGGGGACCAAATGGGATGCTTGGACTCAAACCCACATATAGGCAAATGCCCTACCCGCTGTACTACCTCTCTGATCCCTGTATCTACTTTCATCTGCTGAAACATATGCGATTATTTGTATGCAGAAGGTATGAAATCAAGCTTTCAAGAGAGATGCATGCATCTGGCCTAGTGGGGCAGGTGAGGCTGTTTTTCCTTTTCACATCTGCTCAAGAGAGTCAATGTTGGTGCTTGTCTCTGTGTGGGTTATGACGATCATCTCCTCTAAGAGATTCTAGAAAGGCACACCTGAAAATTTACATAAAGGTTTACAATCCAAGCTGCTTTAATGTCGAATTGCTTCACTACATTGTACCTTTACAAAATGCACAAACGTTGACAGAGACCTATAAAGTCTCCTCTTAAACAAGGCAACACTTTGGAGAGCTGACTTCAACCACATAGAGCAGCAGCAGTCCGGCACAATGAACACAGAAGTACACACAATAGTAAGTTGACAAAGAATACAATAGAGAAACTAACCTCTTCAATCTTGCTTTCAAGCTTTATTTCACCATTTTCTTGGAGAGACCTGTTGAGCAGAAAGCTACAAGACTGAGATCAATTGAAGTTCTTTTTGAAAATTAATTTCATTGATTTACTGAACTTATTTATTAAAAATCTATTTCTAAACAAAGTACTTTAACACAAACCAAAGGCGGCATATTATTTCTCTCTCCTTCCTAAGCATCGACCAATGTACCAATTCACTCCAGAAGAAGCAGCATCAGAGGAAACAAGGCAAGTGGAGTATGGGAATCTTTTAAAATACATCCCAGAACATGCTCAGCACCACTCAAGAGCTGTTTCTAGTGCATTTAAGATAATCTCGCTTTCACATTATCCTCAGCATGGGGATACATTAGAAGCAGGAAGACTGTTTGCAGAAGAACAAGTCTGTTGTGCTTTCCTGGGGATTTAGTGAAAGCGGGGGGTGAGGGGGCGGGGGGGGGGGCGTACTCTTTCAAAGTAAAATAGCAGAGCTTCTCTAAGCCATAGTAGGTGTGTGATCAACCTTGCAGAATCAAGTCCCGATGAAAAGCCTGCAGAACGACGCCTGTGACAGCACTGCAATTCCTAACCAGCTGAATGGTCACAAAATCATCGCTCACGGTTGCTAGTCTTATATGTTCATTGCCAAGAAATGCAAAATGGAGCAGATTTTTCTTTAAGGGTGACATAGCACTAAGGATGTTCTGTTCTTCAAAAACTGTGAAGACAGAATCTAACTTTTTGCTTTAGCTTTTAGAACAATAACACAAAGATTGTACTTCAGCAACATTTTTCTTCTATCCGGACAAAAAGTACCAAGTCAGAAGTCTCCTCAGCCCCAATTCTAAGGTAGGCAGCTGGTTTTGGCCACCTCTGCTCTGCTCCTGGGGTCTAGACAGCCAGGGCAGGGGACAGTTCCCTTCTCAAAAGTCATCCAAAAAAGCTCCCCCTGGCTTTTTTTTTTTTGCTTTTCAGGTCACACCTGGAGATGCTCAGGGGTTACTCCTGGCAGTGCTCAGGAGACCATATAGGATGCTGGGAATCGAAGCCGGGTTGGCCCCATGCAAGGCAAACGCCCTACTGACTGTGCTATCACTCCAGCCCCCCAAAAGCTCCCCTTTTGTTCTAATTCAAGTCAGGAAAAATATGTGATGGACATTTTAGTGGAGTGACAGGTAAAGACAACTCCCTCACAGGAAGGGAGATAGGTGCCTGCACGGGCTATGCCAGGATTCTGACATGTCCGGGTTAGCGTCACATCTGGGTTTACCTGGGTAAACCTTCCAGTCTATCTACTGCATTTCTATAGAAGAGCTAAATGTGTCAACCAAAAAAAAAAAAAAAGAAAATCATCTCACTAGAAACATGTTCTTGGGTTAGAGAGACAGCACAAGGGTTAAAGCACTTGCCTTGTAGTCAGCCAGTCCCCATTCTATTCCCCAGCACCACATCCTTCCTGATGCACTGCTAGGAGCTAGGAGTGATGCCTGAGCATATGGCTAGGAGTAGGCTCTAAGTACTGCCATATGTAGCCCCCAAATCCCCCCAAATTTTTAAAATGTCTATGTACATACACACATATACATATTCCTCAATTAATTTTCATCCTCAGTGGTGTACATGTGACCAATGAAATGTGTCTATGAAAACCCAGCCACAATTTCCAAGTTATAGAAAACCATTTACCTCATGTTCACGAAGTTGCCCCAAACAGCTGTAAGAGAAAAGAGAAAATTAAATGACTAAGTTTGCAACAGTAAGGATTCCAAACAATCCCATTTTACTTTTCAACTAATATTATCACGAAGAACATTTAAATTATAGTCCATGCAGACAACAGGAAACATGCATCACTTTTAAAAGCATTAAATCCCATAAAAAAAAAAAAGAAAAAAAAGAAAAGAAAAGAAAGAAAGAAAACATAATCCTACGTTCCTCTTGTATTCTAAAGATTCTCAAAAGAGGTCTGGAGTTCAGCTGTGTGTTTTCACAAGCCATGTGTACCCTTCTCTGAGGCAGAATCAAAGATCAAAGCCCCAAGAGAAACCCCAGAGGCCAGTGCAACCTCTTTCTCTCGCTATCAGCAAAACAAAGCCAGTGAGGTTCAATCAGGTCCTAATGTGACTTCATTCCCATAGGAAATCCATCTCTTCTTGGCACTTGCTACTGAGACTCCCAGTGTGTCCCCCTGCCAACAGGAAGCAAGATGGGTTCTTGGGAGCCATCAGTGTGGCTGTACCAAGGTGACCTGACCACAGATCAGCCCTGAGCTCACGTGCACAGGACCAGAGGCCACTAGTGGTTGCACTAGTCTCTGACCAAAGGAATATTTCATACTGACACAGCACCATAAGGGAGAGGGACAAATGTCCTGAACTTGACTCTGAGCAAGCCACTTGTGCCCAACTGCCTGAGCCACCATGGAGCCAGGTGCTCTCAAAGGTTTGGGATGCTAGGCAAGAACAGACGCATAGCAGAGCCCACCTCCCTAACCTGGTGCTGGCAAATCTCAGAGCCTCTGAAGTAGGATCTGCTCCTGGCCATCTGCTCTTTGCCATTCTCTGACACAGTGCCCTGGGTTAAGGGACATAATGGAAAAACTTAGTGTCCACTAACAGGTTCCCTGACATGTCAAATTCCCACTCTCACAGGAGGGAGGGAGAAAAACAGAGACAGAGAAGATGGTGATCAACGGCTAGAACACAGTTCTGCGGGAAAGCTCAGGCCATGCAGTGTGAGGGCTCTGAACTCGAACCAAGAGAGGAGGAGGAAAGAAAAAGGAGAACAAAAGAAAGAAAAGGGTTAGCAAAAGGGAATGCCCTGCCACAGAGGGGGGGTAGGGTGGGAGGATAGGGTGTGGGGGTGGGAGGGCTACTAGGATCATTGGTGGTGGAGAATGGGTACTGGTGGAGGGATGGGTACTCGATCATTGTATAACTGAGAACCCAAGCACGAAAGTTTGTAAGTCTACAACTGTACTTTATGGTGTTTCACTAATAAAAATAATTAAATAAAAATGTAAAAAATTTAAAAAAAAAAGAAAAGCCAGCAACAAAAAAACTGAGCATGGCAAGAAAGGCAGCTGGAAAAAAGTAAAGAGGCTAAAGTACATGCCTTATATTCAGGTAACCCAGGTTGGATCCCCAGCACCCTAAGCATGAATGAGTACAGTCCTGCAATCCCTAACACCACAGGTTGAAGGGGGCTGAAGCAATAAATACAGTAGTAATCTCTCAATCTCTCTCAATCTCTCTCTCTCTCTCTCACTCTCTCTCTCTCTACCCTTTCTTCCTCCCTCTACTTTTGGGCATTCTAGTTTGCAATACTGATACCGAAAAGGTTATAAAAAAAATCCCTTCACCTACTTTTAACCGTCAGATCTTGTCTGGTATGATCATTCCCAACTATTATGGTCATATTCGTCTCTTCCCTAGCTTACCTATCTAAGCCCCACACATACCTGTGATTAGTTCCTAACCCCTGTTTTCCATTGATGTTAGTCTTCTAATATATATTTTTCATATGCTACAAATAAATGAAGTCATTCTATATCTGTGCCTCTCCTTCTGACTCACTTCACTCAGCATGATACTCTCCATGGTCCATCCAGTTATAGGCAAACTTCATGATTTCATTTTTCCTAAGAGCTGCATAGTATTCCATTGTATAGAGGTGCCAGTCATCTGTTCTTGGGCACCAAGTTTGTTTCCAGATTCTGGCTTATTATGAATAGTGCTGCAGTGAACACAGAAATGCAGATGGTGTTTTGGGCCCCCAGGGTATATTCCCAGAAGTTGTACTGCTCGATCAAATGTGAGCTCAATTTCTAGTTTTTTCAGGAATGTCCATATTGTTTTCCAAAAAGGCTGGACCAATCAGTATTCTCACCAACAATTAATTAGAGTCCCTTTCTCCCCACATCCATGCTAACACTGGTTGCTTTTGTTCTTTTGGATGTGTTCCAGTCTCTGTGGTGTGAGATGATATCTCATTGTTTTGATCTGCATCTCCCTGATTAGTGATGAAGAGCATTTTTTCACGTACGTTTTTACCATTCCAATTTCTTCTTTGAGAAAGTTTCTGTTAATTTCATAGCCCCATTTTCTAGTGGGACTGGATGTGTATTTTTACAGAATTCAGCCAGTGCTTGGTATATTATTGATTATTCAAAAGGGTTTGAGGTGAATATCCTTTCCCATTCTATAGACTGTCTTTAAATCCTGGTCATTATTTCTTTTCAGGTGCAAAAGCTTCTTAGTTTAAGAGAGTCCCATTTGTTCATCTTTGCTTTCACTTGCCTGGTCATTGGCATTTCAGCTTTAAAAATACCTTTAGCATCAATATTGTGGAAGGGTCTGACGACCTTTTTCTTCAATGCATTATGGATTCTGTTCCGACAGTGAGGTTTTTAACTCATTTTAATCTGACTTTTGTGCATGGCGTTAGGTAGAGATCTTGAGTCCTTTCTTTTTCTTTGCATGTACCTGTCCAGTTTTACGAGCACCACTTGTTAAAGAGGCTTTCCTTGCTCCACTTCATATTTCTTCCTCCCTTATCAAACATTCACAGTCACTGTCCTCCCGTTGTTCATTGATTTGCTTGAGCAGGCCCAGTAATGTCTCCATTGTGACAACTGTTACTGTGTTTGGCATATCGAATATGTCACAGGTAGCTTGCCAGGCTTTTCCGTACGGGCAAAATACTCTCAGTAGCTTGCCAGGCTCTCCGTGGGGGCGGAGGAATCGAACTCGGGTCAGCCATGTTGGCCGCTTGCAATGCAAACGCCCTACCCAATGCGCTACTGCTCCAGTCCATCAAACATTAAGTGATCG
Organism: Sorex fumeus; assembly: GCF_029834395.1. Lineage (NCBI taxonomy): Eukaryota > Metazoa > Chordata > Mammalia > Eulipotyphla > Soricidae > Sorex > Sorex fumeus. Next base: position 62,226,885 of record NW_026606063.1, on the reverse strand, counting down.
TATTTGATATTAAGTGATCATATTTGAGAGTGTGTGTAAGGATATTCAACTCTACATCATTGGTCTGCAGATCTATCTTTATTGCAATACCACGCTGTTTTAATTACTACTGCTTTGTAGTACAGTTTGTAGCTGGGGAAGGTGATGCCTCCCATTTTTTCCCCCAAGAATTGCTTTAGCTATTCATGAGGGCTTATTGTTTATATGAATTTCAGTAGTGTTTGATCAATTTCTTTGAAGAATATCATGGATATCCTTATAGGGATTGCACTGAATCTGTATAATGCTTTGAGGAGTATTGCCATTCTGACAATGTTGAGCAGGGGATGTGTTTCCATTTCCTTGTGTCCTCTTTTATTTCGTCAACTAGTGTTTTGTAGTTTTCTCTGTACAGGTTCTTTACCTCCATAGTTAAGCTGATTCCAAGGTATTTGATTTTCTGAGGCATGATTGTGAATGGGAGTTTTTTCATATTACTTTCTTCTCTCTCATTATTTGCACATAGGAAAGCCATGAACTTTTGGGTATTGATTTTATAGCCTGTGACTTTAATATACAAATCTATTGTTTCTAGGGGGTTTGTGATAGAGGCTTTAGGGTTCTCTATATTATCATGTCATCTGAAAATAATGAGACCTTGATTTCTTCCTTTCCTATCTGGATGTCCTTAATATCTTCTCCTTCCCTAACCACTATGGTGAGTACTTCCAGTACTATATTGAATAGAAGTGGTGAGAGTGGGCATCCTTGTCTTGTCTCCGATCTTAGAGGGAAGTTTTTTAGTTTTCCCCCATCAAGAATAATGCTTGCTGTAGGCTTGCGGTAGATCATTTTGACTATATCGAGGAAAGTTCCTTCAATTCCCATTTTGCTGAGTTTGCACCATAAACAGGTGCTAGATCTTGTCAAATGCTTTCTCTGCATCTATTGATATGAACATAAGGTTTTCATATTTACTTTTATTGATATGATGGATTACTTGCAAATGTTATTGATTGACTTGCAAATGTTAAACCATCCTCGCATCTCAGGATGATGATACCACTTGGTTATGGTGTATGATCTCTTTGATGAGTCGTTGGATTCTATTTACTAATTTTTTGTTGAGGATTTTTGCATCTGTGCTCATCAGGGATATCACCCTTTTCTCTTTCTTTCTTTCTTTCTTTCTTTCTTTCTTTCTTTCTTTCTTTTTCTCTTCTCTCCTTCCTTCCTTCCTTCCTTCCTTCCTTCCTTCCTTCCTTCCTTCCTTCCTTCCTTCATGTCTATCTCCTTTTGGTGTTAACAGTGGAATGTTCCTCATAAAAACTGTTTGGTAGTGTTTCTGCTTCTTCAATTTTCTGGAAAAACTTGAAAAGGACTGGCAATAAGTACTCTTTAAATGTCTGAAAGAATTCATTATGAATCCATCTGGACCTGGGCTTTTGTTTTTGGAATGACGTTTGGATTACTGTTTCAATTTCCTTGATAGTGATAGGTCTATTCAGGTATTCCAAATCTTCTTGGTTCAGCCTTGGGAGGTAATAGGAATCCAGGAATTTATCCATTTCCTCTAGGTTCTCTTATTACGTGGCATACAGACTTTCAAAGTAATCTGTTATCTTTTGAATTTCTTATATTTCTGCTAGATTTCCCCCTTTTCATTTCTGATTCAGTTTATTATGGTTCTCTTTCTTTGTGAATCTTGCTATCAATCTTGTTTATTTTTTCAAAGAACCAGCTCTTGGTTTCATTGATCTTTTGGATTGTTCTCTGGGAATCCAGCTTGTTGATTTCTGCTCCAACTTCTATTATTTCCTTTCTCCTGCCTGGTTTGAGCTCTTTTGGTTGGTCATTTTCTAAGCTCTGAAGCAGTGAAGTCAAATTATTTTATGTGGGTCCTTTCTTCCTTCCTGATAAATGCTTGCAAAGCTATAATTTCCCCCTTTATATCACTGCTTGTATCGGGGGTATGGTGCCGCCAGCAGGTCAGTCTATACCTGTGAGGTGAGTGCATCAGCAACCTGGTGGCACCTTCAGACTTCCAGATACCCCCATATTGCTGCTGTACCTTTCGCCAGACACCAAAAACTTGGGGCGAAGTTTACCAAGAAAGTAAACAGCCAAAAGTTAGGTGTGTGGGAGACACACTCACAAACCACCTCCGACTCAGCTATATAATTGGAGGCATGGCCTCTTTGGTTCCTGATAAAACTGCTTAACAGTCATGATGCCAGAGTCTCAGAAACAAATCTCGAAACCCAACGGCTTTTGGCAGAAATGTGTTCGGTCCCTGCAGCAGGTTACTGGCACCAGGCCACCCCAGGTGGGAATAGGCTTTGTGCCTTGGCCTGTTCTCCTTTGTGGCCTTATGGCCGCCATCCTCCAGAGGCCACTGGACAGTCAGGTTTGGGCCTGCAGTGACAAGACAAATGGGGCCTCACGGAATGGGGGTAAAGCCAGTTCTTTCCTCCCCATCCCAACGAGACCCCGAGTCGCCACCCACTAACAGCCTCTCTGGCTCCTGATCAAGCTGCTTAATGGTCATGATCCCAGAGACTCAGAAACAAATCTCAAAACCCAGCGGCTTTTGGCAAAAATGTGTGCGGACCCCACAGCAGGTTACTGTCACTGGGCCACCCCAGGGGGGAAAGGGTGCTGTCCCTCCACCTGCTCCCACTTGGCGGCTCAGTGGACGCCATCCTCTAGAGACCATTGGACAGTCAGGTTTGGGCCCGCAGTGACATACAAACGGGGCCTCATGGGATGGGGGTGGAGCCGGTCCTTTCCTCTCTGCCCCAATGAGACCCCAACTCATTACCCAGGAATGGCCTCTCTGGCTCCTAATCAAGCTGCTTAATGGCCATGATCTCAAAGACTCAGAAATAAATCTTGAAACCCAGAGGCTTTTGGCAAAAATTCATCCAGGTCCCACAGTAGGTTACTGTTGCTGGGCTACCCCAGGGGGGAAAGAGTGCTGTCCCGTCTGCTTCCCCTTGGCTCAGAGGCCGCCATCCTCCAGAGGCCATTGGACAGTCAGGTTTGGGCCCACAGTGACGAGACATGCAGGGCCTCATGGGATGCGAGTGGAGCCAGCCCTTTCCTCCTCACCCCCACGAGAGCCCGAGTTGCCGCCCACAAATGGCCTCTCTGGCTCCTGATCAAGCTGCTTAACGGCCATGATCCAGAGACTCAGGAACAAATCTCAGAACCTAGCAGGTTGTGGCAGAACTCCCTCCAGATTTAATTGTTAAAATTTCAGAATTTCAAAATCACACGGCCACTACTGCAGCTGCGTGACATCGTATGTTTTTCATGACCAGCAATAGAAAACAAATTTTCCATTGTTACCTTTTCAGCAGATCTGAGTGTTGGGGTAAAACCACAAATAATAATGGTGGGTCTGGTGTCAAAATATTGAGTATAATCAATGTAGAGAAAAAGAGTAATGTGGAAATCATCTACCCCACAGATAGGGGGAGGGTGTGGGATGAGGGTATACTGGGGTTTTTGGTGTTGGACAATGGGCACTGGTGAAGGTACGGGTGTTTCATTGTATGACCAAGACTTAAACCCAAAAGCTTTGTAACTGCTCTCATGGTGATTCAATAAATAAAATTATAAAAAATGAAAAAAAAAATCCTGCTTGTGTTCCATAAGTTCTGGTAGCCTGTGTCTTCTTTATTCTCATTTGTTTCCAGGAATCTTTTGATTTCTTCCTTGATTTTCTCTCTAACTCAATGGCTGTTGAACATTGAGCTGTTCAATTTTCAGGTGTTTGATTTAATTCCCCGTTAGTGTGTATGATTAACTTCTAACTCCAATGCATCATGGTCTGAAAAAATAGCTTGATACAATTTCTATCTTACTGATTCTCTTGAGGTATGTTTTATAGCCCAGTACATGGTCTATCTTAAAAAATGTTCCATGTGCACTGGAAAAGAATGTATATTCGGTTTGGGAGGATGAAAAGCCCTGTATACAACTATTAGCCTTCTTTCTTCCATTTCTTTGTACAGAGCTAGTACTACCTTACTGAGTTTTCAGTCTTGTTATTCTAGCAAGGCCCTCCCGTTGTTCGTCGATTTGCTCTAGCGGGCCCAGTAACGTCTCCATTGGAGACTTTGTTGTTACTGTGTTTGGCATATCGAATATGTCACGGGTAGCTTGCCTGGCTCTAGCAAGAGGTGGTAAGGTGGTGTTGGAGTCTCTACTACCAGCAATGTCTTCCTTCATGTCTATTAGCAGTTGTTTTAAGTATTTTGCTGGTCCCTTATTGGGTGTGCATATGTTTAAGACTGATTTCTTCCTGATGCACACATTTCTTGATTACTAAAAAAAAATGGCCTTGTTGTCACATCTCATCTTTTTCAGCCTGAAATCTATGTTGTCAGATACTAATATAGCCACCCTGGCTTTTTTAAGGGAGTTGTTTGCTTGAAGGATTGTTTTCCATCCTTTGAGTCTGTATTTGCTTGGACTGCTCAGATGTGTTTCTTGTAGGCAGCAGATGTTGGATTCAGTTTTTTAATCCATTTTGACACTCTGTGTCTCTTAATTGGTGCATTTAGGACACCGACTTTGAGAGAGATTATTGTCATGGGGTTTTGTGCTATCTTTCTGTAGAGGTTTGTTGTGCTTGTATGGGTTTGTTTTGTCTTACAGTAACCCCTTAATTCCTTCTTTTAAGGTTGGTTTTAGTCTATGAAGTGTCTGAGCTGTTCTTTATCCATTATTAAAATAATGTATGGTTTGTTCAAGTCTGAGTGAGAGTCTAGCCAGATAAAGTATTCTTGGTGAGTCATTTGTTTCACTGAGTTTAATCGCTATATCCCACCATTGTCTTCAGGCTCAAATGGTTTCCTTTGATAAGTCTGCTGTAAATCTAAGGGATGTTCCTTTGTATATGACTTCCTTCTTTGACCTTATTGCTTGCAGTACTGTGTCTCTGTGGCATTCACCGTTCTGATTATGATATGTCTTGGGAGTCTTTTTATTAGGGTCTCCTTTAGCTAGTATCCTTCAGGGTTCTTAGATCGGGATGCCTGCATTCTCCAGTTCTGGGAACTTCTCAATTGGGATTGCTTCCCTGTTCTTGTGGTACTCTGATAATTCTTTTGTTGTTCCTTTTGAATTCATCCCCTAGTCTCTTATTCACCCTTGATCTATTCTGAGGTCTTTTTTCCACTGTTTGTTGTCGCCTTTATGCTTTCTGTAGCTCATTTTCAAGCTCACTGTCTTTGGCTGTTGTCATTCTAATGTTGAAGGCACCCACTGAGTTTTTAATTTCATCTACTGAATTCTTTTATTAGTGAAACTTCTGTTTGTAGCTTTCTTAGTTCTGCTCTCATTTCTTTCTGCATTTTATTGACTGTCCATTTCACTGTTTCTTTCATAGGCCTTCCCGTTGTTCGTCGATTTGCTCGAGCGGGCCCAGTAACGTCTCCATTGGAGGCTTTGTTGTTACTGTGTTTGGCATATCGAATACATCACGGGGAGCTTGCCAGGCTCTGCTGTGCGGGCGAGATACTCTTGGCAGCTTGCCGGGCTCTCCAAGAGGGGCGGAGGAATCGAACTTGGGTCGGCCATGTTGGCTGCATGCAAGGCAAATGCCCTACCGCTGTGCTATTGCTCCAACCCCTGCTATCGCTTTACCGGATGTCCATTCCACCATTTCTTTGAGCTCAATGAACATCCTCAACATTTCATCTCTGAATTCTTATCAGAGAGATTTTATGTGGGTATTCCCTGTTGAGGTTTCTGGAATCTTTTCTTCATCCACTCCTCATGGTGCGGTTCTATGCTGTTTCTTCATGTTGCTGAGTAGGAGTAAAGGTGAATCCCTCTGGTTCGCTACCAGTGTCCTTCTCTCACTGCAAGGGAGGATTCTAGATTAGCTCGGTCAATGGTGGGCTTCTTTTTCCCCTTCAGGAATACCAACTTCCTCTTTGGTGCTCCTGTGTCACTCATGTGGGGCTTCTAGTGTAGCTTCAGGGGGTGTGTTCTTTTACATTTGGCTTGTTCAGATTCTTGTGTTCAGAGTTATTTTGGTGAGTTTTAGGAGTATTTTGATTGGAGTAGGCTAGTGTACTAGTGGCTTAATGTGTTTGGGATAGCCAGGCTGTGGGGGAGGGGGCCATGTTGGCTCAGATCCTGGGTTAGAGTTCTACTTCTGGTGCACTTCTAAAACCGCAGGAGTACCCTCTGGCCTAGGTGCTCATGTGTGCTTCTTAACAAAGAAGGGGTCTTCAGTTCACTGCACCTGCTTGCTCAGCACACCACCTGTGCAAGGCAGAACTTTTTATCTTCACAAGTAGTCTGTCCAATTTATATGTAAAACGTAAATATTTTACATCACAGGCCTTTCAGCCTCCTTTTACACCTTTCACTGGGCTATCACCTTTGCAAGAGAAAAGCATCAGAGACAAGTGCCAGCACCCAACTTAACACTCCAAGGAGGCAACCTGAGCCAAAGGGAGGGGAGTAGCCCTCCAAGGAAGCTGGCCTCACCAGCTGGAAGTACAAGGCCTGGCTGGCACCACTCCTACAGGAAAGATGGTAGACAGTGAGTTCTAGGTTTGCAAGTTCACATGGATGAACATGGCCTGTGTGCAAACAGAAGCAGGGAGGCGAGGAGCCCCTGCAGACATGCAGGCCTCTTCCTAGAGAGGCGAGCACTCCTTTAGTGAAGCCTGAAAGCAGGCAGGCAACTGAGAGGTCTTTAAGGAGAGGTAACTAACTAACCCAAGGCAGATTGCAGACTGAAATGTCAACATGGGGTGTGGGCTACACCGAAGCCATGGGGTCACCATTCTCTAGTCTCCAGTAATGACACCACCCTGGGGCATGTGGGTGGATAGCCATGGAATCTGAGTGTTGAAGAGACGCCCCAATATCAGGATCTGTGAATGGCATATCCGACATCCTGCCAAGCACTAGACGAGGACACTTGGACATGCTAAAGAATTTCAAAGAGAAATTCCAGGTAAGGTCAGGGCACCCTATGCTCCAGCAAAATGAGTTCTGTTTGCAGAGAAGTTCCGGCAATGCCAAGGGCATGAAGCATGGCATGTGTTCCACTACAACTGTTCATGGCTTCTTTCCTGGCTCACTGAGTCTGGGGACTCCAGCAAAGCCAGTGTCTGAGCTCCAGCTCCTTCTCACAGCACTGGCTTGAGTTTTCTTACAATAGGTAACTTCCCCAGGGGTGCTTCTGGAAGCTGCCTGAAAAGGCTCCAGCAAGAGGGAAGTTTCTGTTCCCAGGCCTAACCAAATCTTCCCCTGCGGGGAATGACACTTCCGTGTGAGCACACCAAGCAATGGCACCGCATTTGCGTTTCCAGGGACACCGGCATGCAGAATGGTAGGCGGATGCTGGTGAGGATGGACCACCCCAAAGCTAGGCAGGTCACCTGTAGACACCCCCACTGCTGTCTGGGTGGAGCATTTCCTGGGGGCTGCCCTTGCCAAAAAAAAAAAAGCTGCCAGGACTCAGTGCTCCAGCCCAGTCTCTGAGCCACTGCCTGAAATAAAGTCCCCAGCGTCCTGAGACAACAGCAAACCTGTTTCCATGGTGACCCACAGGACCTCTGAGTGTGAGAAAAATGATCCCTGCTGGCTCTACACTCGGCCTTGAAAGAGCTTGTGTAAGTGTCAGCAGCAAAGCACTGCCGGGTCAGCCCCACCTCTTCCCCCATCTATCCCTGCCCCCAGAGCAGGCCTTGATCCACCCAGGGGACTGCACTCAATCCTCCCCCCACTGCACACCTCCCAGCTCACACCAAAGGCCTGGGTCAAGAGCTCAGGGTTATTTAACAACATGTTGTGATATCTTAAAGAAGGTTTAATGGCCCCTACCAAAATAGAACAATCTTCATGCTCTTTCCTCTATGGATACTTTTTTGTAGCATTTTCAGCAGCTTTTCATAACAAACAATACAAAATATATTATTTCAGTTCTGCTTTGGGACAAGGATTGGGGCTTGGGATGGAAACATCCCAAACATGGTGGTGGGATTGGTATTTGAATATCAAATGTAATCAAATATTGTGAACTACCTCCTCCTACCCACAGGCCACTAGCAGACATCTCCGAAGCCACCTCGATACAGGAAAAATGAAAACCGTAGTTTTGATCTTCGTGAACTCTCTAAATGATGGTACTTTTTGCTCAGGAAATGTCTTACCCTGATGAGCTGCTAATCTAAATCCCCACCCTGTGAGAGCAGTGGGAAGGGTAGAGGCATAAACAGATTGTAGGTAACTAGGGTGCAGGACCTCTAAGTGACCCATCTGGGAACTGGGTCTAGATGAATGAACCATAAATCATAAGGTATGATTTAAAACAAAACTGAAGGAGCCAGACCAACCTGTTACCTAAGCAGGAAGAGGAGAGGGTGATTGAGATAACTGACAAGACCGACTACAGGAAACCTAAACAGAATGCTAAACAAAAAGATTCCTAGCAACTGGGGCTCACTGCTTGTCCCCTCTGTGGACCCCTCTTGCAGGATGTATTGTGGTGACTGAGGCTGTGCAAGAATAGGAGTCGCCCAAATGAAGCTGGATGCTGCTGAGGGTCCACTTTGCACTAGCTCTCGTGTGCTGAACAGGGTACACCCAGAACAGGGGCTATCCCCCAGGCTTACAGTAAAACCCTCACAGAGCCACTGAGTCGGATGCCCTCTCCGTAGAGGGCACCCATGGTGCCCATCTCCATTGCCTGGGATTCACACAAGCTGAGAGGAAAATGGGACCAGCCTCACATCACACTCTGTGCTGGCATCATACCTGGAAACATGACCAGATAAGACGGGGGAAGGGGGGATTAAGGTGCCAAATATCTGACATGGAATAATTAAGGTGCACCAAGAGTGAGGGAACCTGGGAGTCAGAATTAAACCCAACACATCCCTTGAAGAAACTCAGAAAAAGAGAGAAGCAGGGCCCTGAGTTTGCCTTCTTGTCCTGCTGAGAATACCCACAGGGTCGTCTTGTGACTCTCAGCGAAAGCTGTCCCTGGCCCTTCAACGGGGAGATCAATGTGATCCCAACTTCACCCTCACAACCCCATCTCCTCTCACTGACACAGTTCAGCTCTTCAAGAATAAATCAATGAAAACTACATGCCCAATGTGCTAGGTGTTGATTGAACTCTACCAGCACACTATTTTGCATCTCTCGAAATACTATAAATATATATATATACATATATATATACATATGCTTAAAGACACACACACACACACACACACACACACACACACACAAATAGAGTCCTCACCTGATCAGAACTGTTTTCATTTTCTAGGACATTCAAACAACTTCTACAAATGTCAACTACAAAGTCTTTCCAAAGGTTTCTCCGGCTTCACTTTATATATTATTTGATTTGGAACGATCTGAAGAGGCTTAGCCAGAAAGAGAGTAAGTAAATAGAAATGGTGGTTTAACTAGAAAAGCATGCCTCATCATTTTGATGGAAAGTACAAGGAGTCTCTGGGTCCCCATCCAACCTGCTCCAGTTCCTGTGCCTCCCACCCTAGGAGAGTTCCCCCTCCCCCCATCCAGAGTTATCTTGGGATGCTCACACCACGGTATAGCTTTCTGTTGCCTACTCTGAGGTCCAGTCTCAACATCCCCAAAGCTTTTCCCCTTCCATTTCCTATAGTGACTTCTTAGAAATATAGCACTTCAGCCTGCAAGGTGGGAGAGAATCCAGGGCTTCCAGTGTTTGAGTGAGACAATAGGACAAAGTCACTTATTTGATGAGTTGAACCAGGGCAAGTGAAGCCAGTGTTTTGTGAGATGCCTCGGATGCCAACCACTGGTAAGACAAATGCAAGGGGGGAAAGGACTGAATACTCCACGTGGGTTCCACTCATGTGGAGCATCTGACAACTGCCCTTCTCTCGGAAGCGCTGCTCAGGAAAGCTCCTCACAGCAGGCCCGCTCTGCTGTTGGAGGCCCATACCGGGACACCACAGACCAACCTGTGAGAGAGGGATGGAGCATCGGGTAGATTCACCCAGCAGAGATACAGAAGTGACTGCACTGGCTCCAGCTCTGAAGCCCAGTGGTTAGAGCAAGATGAAGGCACCTCCTCAGGCTACAGGAATTCTCCTGCAGGCACTGGTTACCCAAATGACTGGATAAAACCTAGGTCAGATGCTAAGTGCCAAGTTCTACCCTTATGGCTGGAAAGGGTCCCTAGACCCTGCCCCCTTCATGCCCATGTTCCAGCTAAGTAAAGCACCTTTGCCCAAACTTCTGTGTCAAATTGCAACCAGCCCCAAGGCACAGATGCCCAGGCTTGAGACCACCACCATTTCCTCAGGAACTTAACATTTCTCCCTTCTCAGGAACTAGGCTGGCAAACAGTAAACCATTTCTGGAGAAAAGAAAAAAAAAGACAATTTGAGCTCCTAAGATCTATTTCTGCCTTCAGAACACTGCAGAGGCTAAGGGGATCTGTTCTGTTCAAACCAGTCATCACTGGTCAGGACACCTCAGGGCATCCCACAATGCAATTCACTGTTAGTCCAGCAGCTAATGGGTAGTCCCTCCCACACTGCTCCCACTCATGCTGAAGATGGACATTGGGGGTTCTTACAAGCGTCCTCTGGGGTCACTGACTGACCAGAATGATGGAAAGAAATACAAATGCAGAGAGACAAAATAAAGTCCACAACTGGACCATCCCAGGGTGTTCTTCTCAGAACACTCCCCTGCTCTCAACCCCCCCTACCCCGGGGCAGGGTCTTTCTAGCTTTCTAGCTCCAGTCCCACCCTGAACTACGACTCTGACATAAACTCAAGTGAACAAAAGTTAGGGAACACCAAATAAAGGGTATTGGGAGGATCCTCCCAGGATGGGAGATGTATGGTGAAAGTAGACTATAGACTGAAAATGATTGCCACTCAATGCCTCTTTTGCAAACCACAGCACCCAAAAGGAGAGAGAGAACAAAATGGGAATGCCCTGCCACAGAGGCAGGGTGGGATGAGGGGGATGGGGGGTGGGAGGGATACTGGGATCTGTGGTAGTGGAAAATGGGCACTGGTGGAGGGATGGGTACTTAATCACTGTATAATTGAAACCCAAGCACAAAAATTTGTAAGTCTACAACTGTACCTCTTGGTTTGTCACCAATAAAAATTAAAAAAAAAAAAAGTTAGGCTCTCCTCTCAGGGCTGGGGATGCCTGGCAGGCACAGGGCCCTAAGTTTGATCCCTGGCACCAAGGGCCACTGAGCACCTCTGGGTGTGACTCTGGCAGCATGGAACCATCAGAACCACATTGCTGGTCAAGTATCACCCTGGCAGACACCCAGCCAAAATCAAAAAGAACAAATAAATACATGAAAGGGATCCTTCCATATCACTGTACACCTCCAGTCACTGCTGTTGGTGAAGTCTGTTGTCTTAACCAGGCACGCCTCGATAGGGAATTCCATGAGTTTTAAGAACTGGCTACCAAGACCACATATACTTCAGTGTGAGACCACATCAAGCCTGAGCAAAGGCAACTTATCTCACAAAAGAGTTTATAACCCCAACCACTAGTAAGCTATTCTGAAAGGAAGGAAAAGATCAAAATCCCAACCGAAAATAAGGTAAAAAACAGAAAAATGGGCAGCAGCAGAAAATACGCTGTTGACCCTGTCTGAAGAGATGATTTACTATCACTCGTGATCACTGGGGTGCAAATTCAAACAAAGAGAAAACCCCTCTTTCCACTGGTGACAGTTACGAAGCACCCCAGGAAGGGGGTAGGGTTGTCACAAGAGAGAAACAGCCAAGTGAGAGTGAATCTCAGCAGGCACCAGGATTTATAACAGCCAGCATCTGAAATCAGCTCAGAAATGGAGAAATGAAGGAAACTGCTTGCAAAGCTGCAAAGCCCCAGGCAGCAGCAGCACGACACAGCGGGTGTGTGAGCACTCTCAGACACTCAGGAAAGAAAAGCAAGAACAAGTTATCAGTCAGCTGAACATTAAGGCTGTGTGTCTGCACAGACGCCCCGAACTGGCTGTGCCTGCAAATCCAAGGCACACTGCCCCAACCCTGGAAGTTTTCAAGCGGCTTCCCCCACAGTCTGCATTCACTGAGCCTCTGGGAGCCAGGCCTGGGTCAGTCTCCCAATCTCTCACACTGTATTTGCTAATCTGTGAGTTATGGCCACCTGTGAGCCAGAATATGAGGGGGCTGCCACAAGCCAAGCCTGGATAAGGCAACAAACTTCACCAAGAACAGTTGAGTATGTTGGATCCGGGATTTGTTTACAGACCAGCGACCCCACACCCCGTTCTTCTCCTCACACTTCCTTGTTGTCATAACCTAAGAGCACTCAAACAAGGCCACACAAGGACCCTATGTTGTTTAAATGAAAGCAGGAGCCTGCTAATGCCACAAATACCACTGATCTCTCGGTGTGAGAAATCATTGTGGCTACACCCAACATTCAGTGAGGACTCCTTGACCCAGATGAGCTACACCCAGCACAGCTCACCATGGGCAAAGAACTCAAACTTCCTCAAGACTCAGATGATGATCAACCTTTTTTGTCCAAAGAGTTGTTTATGTTTGGGGGAGGAGCCACACCCAGTGTTAACTGGCCAACCACATCTGATGATATGGTACTGCTTGGTCTGGTCAGGTGCTAGAGACCACCAGAGCCACAGGAAGACATACTGGGAGGGGTGGGTTGGAGCACTGCCCTGGCGCTCAGTTATTACCTATGGAAGAGCTGACGATACTTTTGATGTTACATCGCCTAAAATGTAAAGTAACTTTTTATGTACCTAGGGACATAAAAAAAGTTCATGTGATTATTTTGTTACAAATACAAACACTACTTTGTATTTGACTTATTGGTCTGGAAAAGAAACCTACTTTATCTCCAGCATGTGCCTGTACCCACAGTTAAATGCCTTTATTTGGAAAAAAAAGATAAAACATAAAAGGAGTAAAATGAATTAAAACTTTGAGAAGACAGTGGAAATGCTGGAAAATGCAGCAAGAGGCATCTGACACAGTTTCAATTTTGAACCATGGAAATGGTTTTACAAGTTTCAAACAAAGACTGAAACAAATCTTCCAACTGACAGAGAAAAATCATGAACCCAAGAGTATCAGGCTTGGTAAAAAAATTGCTTTGAGTAAGTTCTGAAAATAACAGCCTCCATTATTATGAACAGCCTCTCCCCAAATTATGAATTTAAAAATTTTTTGTTAATAATATGTTGATGCAGCCATTCTAGTATTATTTTTGCTTTTAAAATAGGACGGTGCAAATTAAAATTAATAAATGCATGAATGATGAAATAATTCCAATGTTGGGGGGAAGCTATATGAAGTGGAGGAAGCCTGTTATCATTTAAATTGGTATTGGCATAGACTTATGACTGAAAAGTAACTATATATACATTGCACACACATACTCTCTCTTCCCCCCTCTTTCTCTGTCTCAGTTTCCACTCAAAGGGCTGGAAGCAATCACGCCTCCATAGCAACAGACATAAGTGGTGCTCAGACCATGATTTCCGGGCTCCTTGGAGAAGCAGCTCCAAGTTGGGAGTGGGGATAGGGAAAGAAGAGCCTGCGTGTTATCTCCCCAAGAGGTCTAGCCCTGTTTAACCCACTTTAATCAAAAGGAAACAATCCAAAAAAAATCCAGAAGGTAGAATACTTTATAAGACAATTGGCCTTCATTTTTAAAAGAACTGCTAATTCCTACGAAGCCAAAATATCATAAGACATTCACCCAAACACTAGAGAGCTAACAGTCCACTGCAATATGTAAACCTTGATAGGATTCTGGACAAGACACACACATACACACACAACAACAACAACAACAAAAAACAATAATCCATAAAGGCAAGGCAACAGTTCAGCAGTACAGCATTTGCCTTATAAGTGTGAGGCCCTGCATTAAATCCCTGGTACCAAAAAGAAGAAAAACAATAAAATACAAAATTGGAGTGACAGGCCAAAGGGCAGAACATAAGCTTTGCATGCTAGGGCACCAGGCTCATTCCCCCGCACCACAGAATCCCTTGAGCGTCACCCCCAGCCCACCCCACTCCCCTAACACACACAGACACACACACAAAAAGACCCACACAAATAGTAAGGCTATGAAGACATTTATAATACACTGAGGGAAATTCAAGTATGGACTTCAGAGTAAATGGTAAAGGCCACTGAATCTTCAGGTAACAACAGATTCTTTCTCCTTTCATGCTGCCTAAGTATGAATCTGCATGAACAGGGAAAAGGGAGAGAAAGTGTAAGTATTACCAAAAAGTAAGAAGAAACTGAAGGGGCAATGCAGGAAGGGCTAGTCACACACAGGAAAGGTTGAGAGTGGCCAGGCCTGGTGCACCAAAGAAAAGGGCCCGAACTAGGAAAACGGTCGATTCTATTGGAAGAGCAGAACCGGAGCAACAGTATAGTGAGTCAGGCATTTTACCTTGCGTGCAGGTGACCCAGTTCGATCCCCAGACATTTCATATGGTCTCCTGAGCAACGAAAGGGGTAATTACTGAGTGCAGAGCCTGATCATTGCCAGGTGTGGCCCCATCCCACACCACCTTCAAAAAAACCAAAAGCAGTGCCTCTGCTGGTTCTGCAGATGATGGGCATGTCTCTGGAAAGGGGTCCAGAGGAGGTCCCAGACTATGGATTCTCCATCTACCAGGCATGGTCCAGGCACTACTCTGACCTGTAATGCTGGGCCCACTGAGCTCCAAAGTGCAGGTGACTGTTTCTGGTACACCGGGCCCAGGAGCCTGGTCATGAGGCACAGCAAGGTTAAACACAGAATGGACGTGCAGAGCCTAGACTCTCCTGAATCTTCCAGACACCACAGCAGACAAGAAGAGGGATGACAACAGGGAAGTGAGGCTCAGATTCTCCAGGGACAATAAAGAGAAACAATTAAACCTTCAGCAGGAAAATGAAAATAAGAAATGAAACAAAGATCACATTGGGTTTTTTTTTTTTATTTTTGTTTTGTAAGTATTCAAAAAAATCATTTAAAACTTTAATCAGAAAACTGCACCCAAATGAAATTTTAAAAATATTACAAGAATTATACTGCAGAAGCTGGAGCAATAGCACGGTGGGTAGGGCAATTTGCCTTGCATGTGGCAAACCCGGGTTCGATTCCCAGCATCCCATATGGTTCCCTGAGTACCACCAGGAGTAATTCCTGAGTAGAAGCCAGGAGTAACCCCTGTGCATAGTCAGGTGCGACCCAAAAATTTTAAAAAATTATACTGCAGGGCCTGGAGAGATAGCATAGGGGGTAGGCACTTGCCTTGTATGCAGCCAACCGGGGTAAATACTCAAGTGTCCCATATGTTCTGTCCAGCACTTCCAGGACTGATCCTACTGCAGAGCCAGGAATAACCCCTGATCATCACTAGGTATGGCCCGAAAACTGAAAGAAATTTTTACAATGTAAACATTTTGCTTTAAAAAGAATTATACTACAATGATGAAGGCACTGGCAAGAACTAGAAGTCAAACTTTCAAAGCATATATACTTACTTACTATATACTTTCATATATAGTAAGGAAAAGAACCAGGCTGCAAAATGCTACATGAACATAACAGATTTCCAGAGAAGAGAAAAAGGGGAAAAGGAAGGGAAGGAAATAATCTAGAACTCATGAACGAAAATGCCCAGAGCCCAAGAGAGTGTCTGGGTTGCAGGCACTCAAGCGTCCAACAGACAAGAGGCAAATGTATCAAAGGCATGTTAGGCCCAGCTTTGCTCAGCTGCAATAACAAGCAACCCCAGTCCCTAGAAGGCATCTGGCAACAAGGATGTGTTGTGCCTTTTCTTCACTCTAAGGGAGTGTTGGGATCCTGAATGCTGAGTGTCAGCATACTGAACCCTGCCCAGTTATCAAGTCAAAGAAAAAGTAATGTAATGTGCTGAGTGCAAAAGTGATCCTCCCCATCGGTCCTAGTACAAGAAATAGTCTTGGGAGCAAGAACTGGGGTAGGCAGAGCTGGAATAGTGTGTGAATCACATATTTCCAACTGCCCAAAGGAGCCTGGGCTCTTCCAGGAAGAAAACACAAAGTCCCATACAAGAGGAGGACTGAAGCCTCCTCGTCAGTCACAGCAGGAAGATACCAGAAAGGCAGGAAACAGAGTCTGGGAAACTCTGAAGGATGTTGTTGTTTGTTTGCTTACCCCTAGAATTCTATGCTTTAAGTTAACACATAAATTAGAAGCCAGAAAGGACACATAGAAAGTCTTCAAATCTGAGTCCAAGGAGTGACACTACGAGGAAGCCTGGGAACAGGAGATTGGTGATGAACAGCTCTATTTAGCTGAGTAATGACGCACCAGTGGGAGGATGGAGCCTGCCCAGGTGGTAGTCCAAAGATTCAGAAGTATGCCCCAAGAGGTCCTGCTGCTTCTCAGCATCATGGCGAAGGAGGCAGACCAGAGTTCCCCAACCAGCTAACACTGTGTCCCAGGAAGTACTGGAATGATGGTGGGTGGTGAAAACTGGGAGGTATGCTCTGTTCCCATAAAGAAGGAACATGTTTGGGTGAAGACATAGTAAAGGCTAAGGTGTCTGCATGTGTTAGACCTAGGTTCTAATCTCCTTTTTGGTTTCCTGAGCACTGCCTCAAGTGATCCCTGAACACAGAGCCCAGAGTATAAACCCTGAGCACCTCCAAGTCCTAGAAGGTTCACTTGGGGGGAAAATAGGGGGATGAGTAGTTTCTTTTTTCTGAAAAGGAACAAATAACTTTGGGAACCGTTAATGAAGCATTTGAAGCTGACTCACTAATAGAATAGCAAAAGTAATTCAACTATTTATAAGTTCCAGCAATGCCTGCCGTGGCTCACTAAGAAATAGCACTTGGTCATACACATAAATACCAATGCTGACCTCCTCAAAAATTTACTGTATCTATGTGGAGGAAAGTGAATATGTGAAGGGAGAAGAGGAAAGAGAATGATGTACAGCAATCTTCCAAAGAAAAATGTCAGGCTAATATCAACAAGTGAAGACTCACAAAGCAGATATAATCTGCAGCACAAACCAACTGTCAAAAAAAAAAAAAGGAACAAGAAGGTAAGCACTTGCCTCTGGGTATGGGGAAAGAGAAGTAGGGGAAAATGTTCTGTTCAACAAATCCTACGGTACACTACCTGCCAATAAAAAAAATACTACAGAGAATTGGAGCTAGTTCACCTAGGGAGCTATCTAGTAGGTCGGCATGATTTTCAATCACACCTCTGAGCTCTTCCTAACTGTACTGCTTTGAGTGTTTCAAAACCTTAAGATACAATTCTTGTCCTTAAAGATGCAGAATTTTATTAAAAAGACAACATACCCACTGGAAAGAAGCCAAGCGCAAGGCAAGCTGGCATTGAGTTCCCTGAGCATGGCACAGACTTAACTGGTAAAAAGAAAGAGATACTACTCTTTGCCAGTGGGAAGTGGGTAAGAGTAATAAGAAGTAGAGACTGAAAACAGTAAGGAGGAAAAGAAAAAAAAACCATATTAAAAAAGGCAGAATGAGGAAAATAGTATGATCCAGAGCCTAGTTTTAATCCCAGCTGGAAGCAATATCCACCCACAACAATACTGAAGGCATGAAATACAGTGCTTCCTTGCCTCTCCTCGGGAGCCCCGGAGAGGGCCCAGATTCACCAGGTAGAACAAAAGAAAGAGAAAGAAAGGAAGTAAAAACTAGCAAAGCAAGAGAGAACAGGGAAATCATTTCTACAGTGAAGCCGTGTGTAATGTGGGAATACAGCTACCTTCTGAACAAAGGTGAGATTCTACTCATAGCAAGAGGGAGGTGGGCATGATTATTAAAAAGTAAAGACTAGGGCTGGAGCGATATTACAGCAGGGAGGGCATTTAACTTGCACGTGAAAAACCCAGGTTTGATTAGATGGTCCCCCGGGGCACTGCCAGGAGTAATTCCTGAGTGCATGAGCCAGGAGTAACCCGTGTGTATCGCCGGGTTTGACCCAAAAAGCAAAAAATAAATAAATAAATAAATAAAAGTAAAGACTAAAAACACAGGCTTAATTGTTGATTTACATCTCTACAGTCTCCAGAACTACCAAAGTCCTGTCATTTTCCCCCTAAAAGTATCTCATTCCTGCGCAGCAGCATCACAGCCTCCACCCCTGGTCTTAAAACCTCAGAGGGAAAGTCCCCTACTCCTCCCTGTGCCTCCTGGCCACACCACCTTCACCACTGCCAGGACAACACCTTCTCTTGAATTCCAGAAACACTCCCACTCTTGGCTATCCCAGGAATTCACCCATGCTGTCCCTGCTGGTCCACATTCCCTCCCTGTTACCTGCCACATACTGCAATGCGTTCAAGGCTCAATTTCTTAAACAAATGAAAGCCCCAGCTTGCTCTAACTCACTCATCCCCTTCCTTCACATCACTTTGTATATTAACCACATGAGGCTAACAGCCCCAAGGCATGGCCATTTGGGCTTCTAGAACAGTGGTTCTCAAAGCACAGTCCCCACAGGGGCAGCAACCCAAGAGAAGCTATTAGACAGGAAAAGCCCAGACTGGTTGAATCACAAAGAGCTACAGTGGATGGCAGCACTCTCTATTTCGAGAACCCTCCAAAAGATGCCCCAGCCTGTTACACTCTGATGAACTGCACAGGGTTAGGTCAGTATCCTGCATACCCTCCTGGGCCCTGGGGTCCAATATGGCAGCAAACAGCAGCCAGGAGTGATTTGGGGGGGGGGAATTTCCCAGTAAAACCGACAGTAGGGAATTAACCGCACTCCCAGATGACCCGAGCATTCTGTTCTGAAGCTCCTGGTATAACTTTACAAGCCCTCTAAATCCAGGCCATCCTCAACTTTCTCCACTCGCCAGCTCTTTCTGTGCAAGAAACACAATGTGGAGAACTGTCAGCGCCGCCAGACAGCCTAAGGTTCATCACACATTATGTTTTGAATTAACGCTCAGTCTTTACACATTCAGAAGCTTTACTGTGAACAACTTTATCAAGACCTCCACATTCAGTTCCAGGGCCCCCTGTTAAAGCAGCTGGACTCTTATCAACAGAGGATAAGACTGCAGCAGAGGGCTGGGTCTAGAGCTCCAACTCCTTCCTCTTATGCTGCCCAAATCTCTGCTCTTCATGGCTTATCTGTGTAATCATCCACCCATCCATAAGTGCTCCCAGTCTTTCTTTTCTACTGGGAGGTGCAGAGTGGTATGGACCAAACTGGGTAGTGCTCAGGGATCATTCCTGGGTTATATGTGGAGACCATATGCGGTGCAGGGATCAAACCCAGGTGGGCATCATACAAGGCAAGCGCCTTAACTCCGGCACTATCTCTCCCTGTACTATCTTCTGTTTTCTACTATCTCCCAATTTTCTTTAACCTTAATTGACTCAATTCCAAAATCGGAGTCATTATGTGTTTTATTTCCTAGAATTGAGACAACCGAACTGAGATAATGATAAGCACTCTGCAGGGTGCCTGTACAATTGCTATAGTCTTAAGAAAACTGCATGTTTACAAGAGTTCCCTTGGGTCCCCGCATTTTACGCAAAACTGAACCTTGGCAAACCACCCACATCTTACACCTAATTCCTGGCCTGAACCCTTGCCTAGTAACGGAAAGTCCTGCGTGAGCGTATGTGTCCACTGGGACATGACACCTGTCTTTCTAGAGCTCCACTACACTCTCATTTGCCTAGGAAAACGACCTCGGGTACTCCCACAGTTAGCAGCTGGCTACATTTCTGGCTGTCAGGAAACAACCGCTCCTCCTGGTCTAGTGGGGGCATTGGGTCGGTCAAGTATTAGCAATAGCAACTGCAACAGACGCACCCCCCCCCAATCACCCACCCCACCGCGCCCAACTGCACAGATCTCTTACAGGAGGATTTTCTCTTAAACGAGGGTATACTGGGATTCCGTTCTGCAGCTGATAAGACTCCAGCACGTGCTGGAAGCATCACCCCCGCCCCGCCTCGGGGCTGCGACCACGGCCAGGCTGGAGATGAGCGCCTGGAACACCCCGCGCGCCCACGTGCAAGCACAGAGGCACTGCCACCCTGGGACCCCGCGGAGCCAAACGCTGAGTAATCTTCCTGCGGAGCAAACACCCGGGACGGGCTCCGCCAGCCGCGACAGTATTTTTATCCTTCTGGAACCGTTGCGGCGAAGCGAGTTCCCAGACTGTCCCGGCACGGCGCAATCCCTGATCGCCTAGGGAGACGTGGGCGCAGCTCGGCGCGCCGGGCAACGGGGGCCCGGGTGGTGGCAGCAGCCCCGCCGCGCGGGGTCAACCCAGGACGGCGACTCCTCGACCTCGCGGCCAGCTCGCTCCGTCTCTGGGGCCCCTGCGCCCGCCGCCGGCTCTCCACCGCCAGGGCCTAGCTTAGCCGAGGGTCGGTGCCCACGAGGGCGGGGAGGGCGAGGGCGCACCATCCCCGGAAAGCGGCGGCCGCGCCAGGAAGCGCAGCTCCCCACCGGGCGGGGAGGGAGGCGGGCCGCAGGACTGCGGGGAAGCCGCACACCCCCCGCCGAACACCTCCCCCCAATACACACACACACACACCCCGCCCCAGTCCCGCCGCTGCGCCCGGGATGAATGGGGCTCCCCTTCCCGACCCCGGCACGCACTCACAGGCGACGTAGGCGAGCAGCACGATGCCCAGCAGCAGCTTCATCCTTCTGCGATTGACCGCGGAGACGAGGCGCAGTAGCGCCTTGCTGACCATCCCCAGGCGCCACGCGGGTCCAGGGCCTGGCAGCGCAGCGGCCCGCCTGCTGCACAATGCGCGGAGGCCGCTGCAGCCGTGCGCGGGAGCCCCGCCCCCGCCCCCGAGAGGCCCCGCCCCGCGCGCCGGTTTCCTGCTGTCGCGGCCAATGCGCACGCGCACCTCCGCCCCCCCACCCTCCAACCCCCTCCCCGCGCCCTTCGGACGCCCCGCCTTTCTGCCGGCCTGGCCGGGAGGCGCAATTGCCCCGCTCGGGCTCCGCGTTTCCCCAAGAATGCGGCGGGGAGGGCGCGGGAGGGTGCGCGCATGCGCGCCCCAAGCTTGTTGATTTTACTTTTTTAATGCACACGTACAAGCGCTAGCGTGCTGCGCTCCGCTTCCCCTAGAGGGACCTGGTTTCTGTTACCAATGACTAGTGACAGTAGCATCGGGTTCAATGAAAGTGAAAGATGTTCCACTTCCTTCAAGGGCTGGGATGTCTTTCTTTGAGAGCTTAGCTACTTGGAGTCCCGGGAGATATAGTTCACAGGGTTGGTGAGCAGGCTTTGCCCATGGGAGGCCCAGGTTCTATCCCAGCGTTTCATAGTCCCCCAACAGCAGGTTCTATCCCTCGCACCACATAGTTCCCCAGCACAACTCCCACCATCTGCAGGGAGCAGCCCCCTCCTCCAACACAGGCACCAGCATTTCCAGGGTGTGACCCAAAACACAACAAGCTTTATTTTTCTAACTTCATCTTATTTTTATGAAGTTCTTCAGAATAATTAATTGCATTTAAATTTGAACATCAATCCCACCACCATCACACCTTCCTACTGCCATATTTTGGATTTTTCCACCCCAAATCCCAAACCATAGCCCCCTCCCAAAGCAGACCCAAAACAATTTTTTATTGCTTGTTACGAATACTCTGCCAAAAATGGTCCAATGAAGTTTCCTTAGAGGGAAATAAGTAAAGATTGTTGTATTTCATCCTGGAGCCATTAAGCCCTTATCTGTGCTACTCTTGGTATATCAGTGGGTGCAGAGTATGAGAGGTGCATTCGGGGCCTCGTGCTCCAGTAATTCTGAAAGTTAGAATGATTAGAGGAAAATTTAGGCAGAACCATCCATGACATTGAAGCTAAAAGCATCTTTAAGGATGAAATACCACTGACCAAGCAACAAATATAAATGGAACGACATTAAACTAAGAAGCTTCTGCACCTCAAAAGAAACAATGACCAAAATACAGAGAAAGCCCACAAAATGGGAAAGAATATTAACCCAAAACCCATCTGATGGGCTGGAGCGATAGCACAGCAGTAGGGCATTTGCCTTACAAGCGGCCAACATGGCCAACCCGAGTTCGATTCCTCCGCCCCTCTCGGAGAGCCTGGCAAGCTACCAAGAGTATCTCGCCCGCACGGCAGAGCCTGGCAAGCTACCCGTGACGTATTTGATATGCCAAACACAGTAACAAGTCTCATGATGGAGACGTTACTGGGCCCGCTCGAGTAAATAGATGAACAACAGAAGGCCCGTGACCCGTGACCCATCTGGTAAAGGGTCAATATCTAGGATATACAAGACACTAGTAGAACTGTACAAGAAAAAACCT
Source organism: Sorex fumeus (assembly GCF_029834395.1). Taxonomy (NCBI): domain Eukaryota; kingdom Metazoa; phylum Chordata; class Mammalia; order Eulipotyphla; family Soricidae; genus Sorex; species Sorex fumeus. The sequence continues at coordinate 62,204,540 of NW_026606063.1, read as the reverse complement.
CCAACCCCATCAAAAAATGGGAAGAAACGAACAGAACTTTCCTTAAGAAAGAAAGACAACTGGCCAAAAGGCACATGAAAAAATGCTCTACATCACTAATCATCAGGGAGATGCAAATCAAAACAACAATGAAATATCCTCTCACACCAAGAGACGGGCACACATCAAAAAAGAACAAGAACAACCAGTACTGGCTCAGATGTGGGGAGAAAGGAACTCTCATTATTGGTGGGAATGCAGACTGGTTCAGCCTTTTTGGAAAACAATATGGGCATTTCTTATAAAACTAGAAATTGAGCATCCATATGTCCCAAAATACCACTTTGGGGAATATATCCTGAGGGTTGGAAAAAACACAGTAGAAATGACATCTGCGCCTGTATGTTTATTGCAGCACTGTTCACAATAGCCAGAATCTGGAAATAACCAGAGTTCCTGAGAACAGACTGCTGGTTAAAGAAACTTTGGTACATCTATACAATGGAATACTATGCAGCTGTTAGGAAAGATGAAGTCATGAAATTTGCTTATAAGTGGATGGACGTGGAGAGTATGATGCTAAGTGAAATGAGTCAGAAAGAGAGGGAAAAACATAAAATGACTGCACTCAATTGTGGAATACAAAATAACATAATATGAGATGGACACCCAAGGACAGTAGAGGCAAGGACCAGGAATATTGCTCCATAGTTGGAAGCCTGCCTCATGAGCTAGGGGAGAAGGCATCTGGAATAGAGAAGGAATTACTAAATCAATGATGGTTGGAGGGATTGTTCGGGATGGGCGATGTGTGCTGAAAGTAGATAAAGGACCAAAGGTGATAGCCTCTCAGTATCTGTATTGCAAACCATAATGCCCCAAAGTAGAAAGAGTATGGGGGAAATTGTCTGCCATATATACAGGGTGAGGGTTGGAATTGGGAGGGGAATACTGGGGACAATGGTGATAGAAGATGTGCACTGGTGGAAGGATAGGTGTTCAATCACTGTATGACTGAAACTCAAACATGAAAGCTTCGTAACTGTATCTCACAGTGATTCAATAAAAAATTAAAATAAATAAATAAATAAAATTTAGAATAATTGATTATACAGCAGATTCACTTATGGGTGAGGCTCATCCAAGCCTGTGGAAAACGGCCATGAGCACGGCGGGTGTTGAGTTCTGGAGGTTTGGGGCTGCTAGAGCTTTTTTGGGGTGGGGAGGGAAACTCACCTGGCCCCCTCTGAGTTTTCCAGGTGAAGACAGCCTGAAGTGGAGTCTGGATGATCTATGTTGCTCTCTTCCGGGAGACAAGATTTTTTTTTATTGAAAAGTATGCTAGAACAGTAGAACTTGAGAATGATTTAGAGAACTGGGCTTATCAAGGGAAAGGGGAGGGACCTCTGAGACAAAGGTGGAGGAAAGCAGACCCTCTGGTGGACTACGCGATGTTGGAAAGTTGTATGCACGAAACCATATCATTAACGGTGTTGTAAATCATGGAGCTTCAAATAAAAATAAAACTTAAAAGTGTGTGTTGGGTGGGGGGAACAATGCACCTGTAAGAAATTTCTAAATTTAAAAAAGCTTTTTAAAAAGTAATGCTAAGCTATAAATTCAAAATAAAGATGAAACGGAGGATGAAATCCTGCTTCAAGAAAAACAATAAACATGCCATGTTTTAAAACATTTCAGTATTATTGCTGATGTATATATTTAGTATATTTATGTATTAATGGTGTGTGTGGCTTAACCTCTTTGACAAGTGTTTACTGAAAATCCACTACGTTTGGAGTTCACAGAATACACAGATGCAAAAGTCATTATCTGATCCACAGAATGCTGTTCCTATAGAGAAGAAAAGACAGTTCCCACAAATCTGTGATGTGATGACAAGAGGAGCCTGCAAAAGTCTGGAACTACTAACTGTAAATCTTCAGTCCCAGACAAATGCATCTAAATAGAGGTGTCTCTGACCTCCAAGAAGTTTAGCTCTTTATGCTAAATTTGGAAATAACACTATCCTTTAGGTTTATGAGAAAACTACAAGAAAAAAAGGGACACTACAACTAGCAAATAGCAATAAATAAAAGTATGTTACCTCTTTCAAACTAAACAGCACACCTGCTGTGACTCAACTTTCCAGGCAACTTCTGTTAGCTCACTGAGAATCATCTAATGGGAGGAAACTTGCTGAACTGCTGTTGAAAGGAAATAGAATGCTACTTTTCTCAATTGCTGTCTCCTTTCAAGTACATCTCCCTGCCTCCTCAGAAGAGTATCACAGGGGTGTCAGAGCATTCTTCCTTTAGAAACAGAGACCTCATGGAGCTGGACAGAGTCACAGCGCAGCTGGACCTCTGGAAGGAACACAGTGGTGGGGAGGAATCTCTTTCTGTCCGACTTTATTCATCATTTAACTTTTGGGGTTGGCTAAGACTGATGATTTTATTTTGTAGAGAAGTATTGAGTATTCTAAAAGTATTTGAGCTCATAGACTCACGATTTTGACACAAAAGGTGAGGAGCAGAAAAGGGAGACCAGGTTTTGTGGATATGCCCTAGTGGCAAAAACAGAATGAAACTGTCAGCGAGATCTCCAGCACATTGGGTTGCAGTCAGGAGTTAGTTGGTCAGTACCTATCAATTCAAGTGGCCCCAAAATTGTAAAATATGTTTTATTTCTATATAAAACTGCTTGAAATTTAGAATTTCTAGTTGAACATTTTTACTGACACAGTCTTCAACTTCTTCTGCCCGTTGAATTCAGCGCATGGAAATTCCATTAGTAGGGGCAGTTCAAGTGGCTGCTACTGTCCTTACTATGACCCAGAAGCTTCTGGTGGCCTAGGAGTCTGACCTACAGCTCACTTAGCTGCTTAAGGAGTAAGACATGGGGTGTGTCCAGAGGAGGGTAGAAGACCTGAAGGAAAGAAGGGGCCAGTAAGGTCCTCCAGAGCCTGCAGGAAAACCATGAGCTTAAGTAGGTTTACAAGACTTACCAAAATATTTAGGGCCAGTGACTTGTTCCAAGGCTATGTCCATGACATATTGAATAATTCACAAATGAATTGTAACATGAATTTTCTCCTTCAGTGTTAAAAGTCCAAGAAGGGTAAGAAAAGAGCTCTTACTAAGATGATGCCACATGCAGAGGGTTGTGACATGAAGTGTCACCTCATTGCATTCTGTTACAGCATGGTGTTACAGGGTGCTGCTGTTGCCAGTGTCTTCGATAAATGAGGAAACTGCACCCCTGGTATCTCACTAATTCCCCCGCTGACACACACACACACACACACACACACACACACACACACACACCATTTCCACTCTTCTCTCATCTACTGTCCCATGGTCCCAGTCTACCGTAATATCTGAAACACAGAATTTCTGTATTTCTGTATGAGGCAGTTTATTTATTTATTTATTTATTTATTGTCTTTTGGGGTCATACCCACTAATTCTAAGGGGTTACTCCTAGCTCTGCACTCAGGAATTACTCCTAGCAGTGCTTGGGGGAACCATACTGGATGCTGGGGATCAAACTTCGTCAGCTGCCTGCAAGACGAACACCCTACCCACTAGAACTCTGGCCCTTATTTTTTCTCTTGTAGCCCATATGCTGGCTATGTCACCTTCCTCATCTCCACCTGCTTCAAAATTATCTTTCTAAGAAAATGCAGTTTCTCCCCTTAAAAGCACTCTGGTGTCACCCTGTGAATATCTTCTTAAGACTGAGCAGTGCGCGAATGCTGGTGCCTATGTCTGTCTGTTCCCACATAGTGACTCCCATTGTGCAGGTGATCTTTAAGCAGCTTGGTGTGGCTCCTGAGAGGCACCTGGTTCAGAAGCCAGCTGCAGCTTTCCAAGTGGATGACCATGGGAAGCCACTACTCCACGCTGCAGATCTGTATCCCCCGATTAAAGCTATTGTGATGGAAACTATCTACTGCCCAGTTTGGCCTATGATAGTTTTTCGTATACTAAATATTTGTAGACTCTATTTTCTTGTCAATATTCCCCCCAAAATAGAGTTCAACCACTATCCATATAATATCGATCATGCATTAGGCTTTATAGTAATTTAGAGATGATTTAATAGAGGTCCTGAGTTGCTTGACAGAGAGAAGGGATAAGGATACATTCTTAAAAATGTTTGCTGTCCTGGCAGCATCATAAACCATACTAAGAACAAGTCAGTATATCATACTCCACACCTAAGCTATATAGTGTGACCTTTTGCTTTTAGGTTACAAACCTGTATGTGTATTTAATAAAGACAGACTGTAATACAATGCCTGTATTGTGTTATGTAAACCTTTTTTAAAACAATTTCTAAATTGCTTTTTAAATTTCTAAGTTAAATTTCTAAATTCTTTTTTAAATTTCTAAATTGTTTTCTAAATCCTTTTTCTAAACGTTTAATTTTTAAAACAATTTGATTCCTTTTTTTAAAAAAAAAAACCTGTTAGCTATAAATGCTGTCCAGCTTTATAAAATACTGCTACTTCTTGATCTCCTTACATTGTCAGGCTTTATCTAACTGAAACATTTTTAGATTTTTTATGTTAAAATTCTTTTGCTAGCGTTTGCCTTGCACGCAGCCAACATGGCCAACACGGGTTCGATTCCCAGCATCCCATATGGTCCCCTGAGCACCGCCAGGGGTAATTCCTGACTGCATGAGCCAGGAGTAACCCCTGAGCATCACGGGTGTGACCCAAAAAGCAAAAAAAAAAATTCTTTTGCTAAAAGCTAAGTCACAAACACACACACATTAGTCTAGGGATGGCATCATCAATATCACTGTCTTTCATCTCAGCCCACTGACGTTTCTTCAGGCACAATAACTAGCATGCAGCTGTCACCTCCTAGTGATAGTGATACCTATAGCAATAACTCCTTCTAGAATATAGTCTAGAGAACCTTAGGCTTTTACAAAATATAATTGTCATCTTATGTCTCCTTTGTTTATTTTCACTTCTTTCTTTCTCCCTTTCTTCATCCCTCCCTCCCGCCACCCTCCCTCCTTCTTTCCTTCCTTCCTTCCTTCCTTCCTTCCTTCCTTCCTTCCTTTCTCTTCCTTTTTTTCCTTTTTTTTGTTGACTCCAAAGATTAAAAACCAGTACCTCATATATGCAAGGCAAGTGTTCAACTGCTGAGCCACATCCCCAGACCTTTAATTTTTCTTTCTTCTATCTTTTGGCTTTGGAGCCACACCTGGTGATGTTCAGGGCTTACTCCTCACTCTGTGCTCAGGGATGACTTTTGACAGTGCTTAGAGGACCATGTGGGGTGCTGGAGAGCAAACCCAAATCGACCACTTTGAAGGACACAAGGACCCTGCCTGCTGTATTATCTCTCCAGCCTCTTTCCTTACTTTTTCACCATAGACTTGCCTAGTGGCAGATAATGCACTATGACTATTCTTTTCTATTAGTAATAATCTTTTAGTGTTTTCATGTACATGTTTCTAGACTTTTAGTGTACATGTTTTCAGACTTTTCAAGGAGCATGCAGAGGTCTGCAAAGCTAACCTATTCCCTATAACTGTCCTTTGGTATTATTTTCATTTCTTTCTTTTCCTACACATTTCTCTTCTATTGACTCTTCCTCAGTTGCATGTTGTTAGTTTTATCAAGTTCTTGCCAGTCAGTTCCTTAGAAACCGCATCTAGGATCTGCTCAATGCTTTCAACCCAGTACAAGTTGCTTGCCATCTCAACCACAGCTGTGTTGACTTTCACAGACTCTACCTTGGCAAATCCTTTGAAGTCCTGGACAAACCTCTCAAACATCTTCTTTTAGGTGTCTTGCCTATTTTCTTTGGTGCCATTACCCCAAGCCCAAAGTTTGTGCTGCTGTCAAAGACATTGTAATCCTTTAGAAATGGAAGACTGCAGCAAACTCTTCAAAGTCTTGTCAGTGTCTGCAAAAACTGCCTGGGCAAAGGTCCTCCTCCTTCACTGGACTTTAGAAACTGCTCTAGTTTTTCATCCACTGATGATGTCAAAGAGATAGATGTCTGATGCATAGACACCTAGGAGACACATCATGTTACTATTTGGGTAAAAGTCACCCAAGGAGGAGTTGTAGAAACATTAACTCTGAAGAATTAGTACAATATCAGAACACATGCTATTGTCTAAACAGCGATTCCATTTCCTGTCAACAATTCAGGAGGGCATCCTGAAAGAGGACCTGGGCCACTCTTGACTTCTGATTACTCCTGCCTTATACTGATAATGGTGGCTTATATATGCTTAAGGGCCTTAGCTATCTCACTGGCCAGATCACAAAGAGTTTTGATTTATAACATATTGCATTGCTCCTAAGAAAGACTGTTTCCACATCCTTAATTGCTTGAATTCTGCCATTGACTCGGGTTTTTAAATGAAAGTTCTACATAAAATTTTCAAATGAAAGTTCTTTCAGGCATTTCACTCCTAGATTAGAGACACTACATCCATATTAAAGATTTTCTCTGTCAAGTATATTTCTTACTAATCAGCTAATTTAAAGTTTCCCATTTTTCTGTCTTTTTATGAGCACTCACAGACATATCACTTAAATATGTAATTAATAATTATTTATGAATCATTTAAAACATTCAGAGTTTACCCAAATTAATATCACTTGATCACTTGATCACTTGACTTCCTGTTACTCATAGATTTGCTAAGTGGCCACAAATAACATCTCCATTCGTCCCTGTTGCTTGCTAGTGTAGCCCAATGGCGTCTGTTTGTTCTAGGAACATGAAGAGCCTCAAACTGATCATTCAGGGTCTTGGCGAAGAAGTCTGACCATCTTGTAGGTGGGTGGCCACGTGGTCTTTTGATGTCCCGAGGAATCCAGTCAGTAACGGCTCGGTCCAGCAGTCATTTCCAAATCTCATTACATGTCCAGCCTATCTGATTTTCAACACCTTGGCAAACGAGACAGCATCCCTGATTCTTGACTGTCAGCAGAGGTCGGAACTCCGGATTCTTTCTCTCACTTGAGTGAAGTGTGATACTCCAAGCATAGAGCTCTTTTGATTCGTCTTTGGGAGACCCAAATAGCGTTCTCATCCTGTTTTCATAGGGCCCAGGTCTCTGAGGTGTATGTTAATGCAGAAAGAACAGTGGAATCAAAGAGATGTGCCCGGAGCCAGAGGTTCTTCGTCCTCTTAGCGATTTCTTCGACACTCTTGAAGGCATTACAAGCCGGTCTCGTCCTCCTGCACAACTCAGGTGCCAGGTCATTCATCATGTTGACTTCTCGACCTAGGTACACATAGCTGTTGCATTTGGAGATGTTCATTCATTTGAAAGTGAATGGAGCATCAGGAATGAGACCGTTTCTCACAAATATTGTCTTTGTGAGATTCAGCTGTAGTCTAACCTTTTGACACTCATGGTCAAAGTCAGTTAGCGTTTGTGCCACTTGGCTAATGGTTGGTGTTATTAGAACGATGTCAACAGCAAAGCAGAGGTGGTGTAGTTGCCGACCGTCTATCTTCACTCCCATTCCTTCCCCGTTGCATGACATTCTCGAGGATGGCACTGAAGAGTTTTGGTGAAATGTATCACCCTGCTGAACCCCTCTCTTGACATCGATGATCACTTCTTTATAGAATGGTGAGATCCTGAAAGTGAATACATAATACAGCTCACGCAGGATCCTGATGTATTGAGTTTGAATGCCCGGATTGGCTAGGGCTTCAATGACTGCTTCAGTCTCAACAGAATCAAAGGCCTTCTTTAAATCAATGAACATTAGATGCAGTGGCATCTAGAACTCCCGAGAAACCTCAATGAGCTTGGTTATCGTGTGGATATGGTCGGTCATGCTGAATCCTTTTTAGAACCTGGCTTGTTTGCATGGTTGTCCTTCATCTACTCTTCTGCCAATCCTATTCAGGATGACTTGAGTGAACAGCTTGTAGATGACAGACAATAGGCAGATCGGGCGATAGTTGCCAATGTCATGGATGTCTCCCTTCTTGTACAGTTGTACAGTCCTGCTGGTTTTCCATTGGAACGGAACCTTGCATTCAGACAGGTAGCATGTGAAGAGCCAAGCCAGTGTATTGATAAGTACTAATGGCAGGCTCTTCAGGTGTTCAGGTCAGACCTTGTCTGGGCCAGGTGCTGTTCGTTTGTTCATCAACGAAATGGTGTATTGGATTTCGGAAGGGAGAACGTTGGGAACAACATATCCATCCTGCGGAATTTGCCATGTGGGCAGGTGGACATGGCCATCAAAGAGGTCTGAGTAGAAGTCATGGATAAGCTTCTCCATTGCCCTTCTGGAAGATGTGATAGATTCATCAGGACGTCAGAGGGCAGTCATATTGGTCTTATAGTTGATGAAGGACAGGTTGGCAATCCGAATGCTTTTCCTGGCTTCTGCCACATCTAACAGCACTGTTGCTCTTCTCTTTTTGAGGTCTTCCTTTATCGTATCTCTGCACTGCTTTGTGAGCTCGGACATTTCCTTGTGGTTGCCTGAGGCTTGCGCCAATCCACGTTGGCAAATAAGCTCAAGAGTTTTCCAAGACAGGCTTTTTTTTTTGTGGCATTTTAGAGCTCCCAGTTGGTGGTCGTTCTGGGAGTTCTCTTCTTGAACTTTGCAGTCCTTTCTCCCCACTCTGTGAAGTAGAATTTTGCACGAAGGAGACAGTGGTCAGATCCCATTTGGAATTTTGGGACAACAGCGACATCCGTCAGGCAAAACTGTCGACTAAATATGAAGTGGTCAATTTCGTTGTGGAACTGTCCACCAAGAGACTCCCATGTCCTACGTTTAGATTCGGCCTTCTGGAACTGTGAGTTACCATGGGTGGTCTTGCTTGACATAATGAACTCAGACAGTCTCTCTGTTTGTTCCATTTTAGGCCATAGGTCCCAATGTGGTGTTCTTCGACTGATATTCCTTGTCCTATCTTGGCTTTAAAATCACTGACAATGATCTTGTAGAAGGTGTGGTCTTCTTTACAGAAATTCTCCAGCTCCATGTAGAACTTCTCAATTTCTCCATCATAATTGGATGTTGGTGCGTAGACAACAAAGATAGAAACTTATGGCAGTGAGCCACATCTATTCAAGTGTAATCGTACGATTCATGTTGTTAGGCATTCAAATGAATCAATGCTCATGAGCAAGTTCGTGTTGACAAGGACACCAACACCACCGATGCCTCTTTTGTCGCATGTTCTGAGGAACAGTTCTTTTCCAGTGTCGAAAACGGTGTGATGTGATTGATGCCTTCTCATCTCGGTCAGACCAATGATGTTGTAATTGATCCTTCGCGCTTGTACCATCAGGTCCTTGATGGAGGCATCTGATGCCAGCGTACGTGCATTGAAAATACAATCATTTTTGTCTTCCTTCGTTTTGGCAGCCTAGTTCAGCCTTGAAATTTTATCAGCCTCTCCTTCCACATCCTTCTCAACACTGACATATTGCTGACTCCTTCAGCATCAGGGGAATGAGACCCATTGTATTTACTGGTTTTGGCATATTGAATATGCCATGGATAGCTTACCAGACTGCCGTGCAGGCAGGATATTCTCGGTAGCTTGTCAGGCTCTCAGAGAGGGATAGACGCTTTTGGGGCAGCCTCTAATCGCTCTTGTAGGTGTTCCCATGGTTCAAACTATATTTGAACCCTATCAAATATGGTGTGGCAGTCCTGAAAGCTGAGTATTGAGTGTCTTATTATGTGTCCGGAAGGCATCCTGGAGCATGGCAGTGGCTGGGTAGTGGAGGTAGTGGAGGTCTGCTGGTGAGGTATTTAACTGGTACCCTTAGGGTGGGTCTTCTGTGCGTAATCCAATCCCTGGGTCGCAGGAGGTTGGTGGAAGCAGACAGGGCAGGGTAGGGTGGGACTCCTGGTTTTAATCCCTTTGTCACCTGTGGTTGGTGAGAGCAGGCAGAGGATCTCTGTCCCTGGGGTCCGTTGAGCCTGGAGTCCAAGGTCTCAGAGTTCCACTTATCTTGTTCTGTGGGGCTTCACTCATGCGTGAGCCTCGGCCTGAGCATCTGGAAAGCGTCCTGGAGTGTGGCAGTGGCTGGGTAGTGGAGGTAGTGGTAATATCGTAGTTCAGTTCAGTTCAGCCTTTTCTCTCAGTTCACATTTCTTTTGACTTGCTGATCATAGTGAAGAGATATTAATCCTCTGTTTCTGGCCTTCTATCACATAAAAAAAACTTAGAATACAGCAAGAAAAAGAGTATGTGAGAGGCTAGAGATGTAGTACAACGGGTGGGGCATTTGCTTTTCACTTGGCCAACCCAGGTTAGATCTCTGGTACCCACTATGGTCCATCAAGTACTACCAGGAGTAATTCCTGAGTGGAGTGCTAGGAGTAACCCTAAGCATTGCAGGTGTGCCCTTAAAACCACACACACACACACACACACACACACACACACACTGACACACACAAACACACGAAGATGCCACTAAACTATTAGGTTGGTAAAATAATTATGACATCACTAAACAATTCGATGTTTAGAATAACCATCACTATATATTCTGTTAATGTAGTCAGTCATTAACAAACATTGGTGTGGGATACATGACAAACATTGGTGTGGGATACATGACTGCATGTGGTCGGATGGTTAAGCATTCCGGGGTAATTTTTTAAAAGGATTTGAGGATTCACAGATTTTTTTCATCTTTTCATTTTTAAGTGGTAGCAAACTATTGTAGAAAGGGCACTGCACTGTAGCACTGTCCTCCCATTGTTCATTGATTTGTTCGAGCAGGCCCAGTCATGTCTCCATTGTGAGACTTATCGTTACTGTGTTTGGCATATCGGATACGTCCCGGGGAGCTTGCCAGGCTTTGCTGTGAAGTCAAGATACTCTCGGTTGCTTGCCCGGCTCTCTGAGAGGGACATAGGAATTGAACCAGGGCCGCGTGCAAGGCAAACGCCCTACCTGCTGTGCTATTATAGAAAGGGCATATATATAAATTTGAAGATGCAGTCAAGTAGAACCACAGAAGTTCTTGTCGAAGTTCTTGTTGACTGCCGAGATCACAGGGGAGAGAGATTGGATAAGCAGAACTCTCCTGTGCCATACCACGGGGACTGCCCTTTCTGAGCTGTGAGTCAGTCTTTCTTCAAGTGTTTCCATTTTACTGAAACATCTGAACTAAAATTCAAGTTGGCAAAGTAATATTAAAAGCAAATCTACTCAAGTAGAAATGTGGAAGTGGCCTGAAAGTCCAACTTCGGGGAAAAAAACAGAAACAAAAACAAAAAACTCCTGCATACAGATGCATCAGGAAGCACATTCTAATGATGTTAATACCTGCATAATTGGGCAAGGTAGGACAGGGGCTGAGACTTGTAATTTTTTGGTATCATCATTCTGTGAGTTGCCTTCCAGCTCAGGAATTTAAGTGCTTGCTAAAAATTACCATTAGAGGAGATCATCGAGGAGCCAAGCCTCACCTCCACTGCACACCACTTAGACAAATAAGGCTGTGTTCTTTTTTGTCTATTCTAAGATCAACGCTGCACTCCAGAGTGAACTAATAGGGGGACTGGAAAGGAGCCTGGAAATCATGGCTGACTTTGTTCTGCAAATTGTTTGTTATGGCAATAGGACATAGGTTAGTGGTGTAGGCATTAACTACTACTAAGTTGTTTTACAGTTATAATGTAGACAAAAACCTTAAAATCATATATTTTGGGGACAAAGATTGGTTAAGAGAAAAAAATTGTGTGTGTGCACACATGTCATAAGTTCTCACATGCATGGGATCTTCAGAAGTGCTCCTGGGCCATATGACCTTTTGGCAAGAATCACAAAGTCTACCCTACTTCTATGCATGTATTTTATCCATTTTCTTTGATAATGTGCCTTTCATCAGTGTACATCCTACATGAAACCTAGTATGTATAACTACGAATGACAATGAAACGTCAAGGTGTAGGAAAGTATAAGGGGAAAGACAGCAAGAAGAACTATAAAATTTACACTTGTTATAGTTGCATACTTTCTGGTGTGTGCAATTATCACGTACCAAAGCACTTGAAACAGGCAAGAAGTTGATACATGAAAATACTTTCATAAAATTAGTTGCATTCCAATGTTTTTGACTTTCACTTTGCTCTCCCAAGCCATAACCAAGAACTGTGGCGGAGGACATTAGGATGCAATCAAATTAAGTCAGACAAGAAAAGAGGTAATCAACAATGAAAGTCTCCTATTACTGAAAAGAATAAAATGGATTAGATAACTCTGAAGACAGTTCAACAAATATTTTGTGAAGCTGATTATTTTAATGGCAATACATTTAGACATGTGAAAAATCTTCAGTCATACTTTATATGCAGTATTAAGTCTGCTTTTATGTTACAAAATACAGGAAAACAGATCTTATGGTGGTGGCAAATCTTCATCATAAAGCAGGGATGATTTGGCGGGGAGGACTCAGAGTGCTCAAGTATTATTCCCAGCTCAGTGCTGGAGGCTGCTCACTGTAGTGCTCAGGATAACACAAGGTATCTCCCTCATGCAAAACATACTCCTGCCCTTTCAGTTATCTCTCCACTGTAAGGGATTTTTTTTTAAATGTTAATGGGACAACAGGGGGTAGAAAGAAATAAAAGGACATAAGATTCCTGCAAAGTGATGTCAGTTTAAAAATTAAAGATAAATTTTGTGGGGCTGGAGCAATAGCACAGCTGGTAGGGCTTGCTCACGGCCAACCCAGGTTTGATTCCCAGCATCCCATATGGTCCCCTGAGCACTTTCAGGAGTAATTCCTGAGTGCAGAGTCAGGAGTAACCTCTGTGCATTGCTTGGTGTGACTCAAAAAGGGAAAAAAGGAGATAAATTTTGGTTGATAAATAGATTCAAGGCAATACATAGATAAAATAGCATCCCAAGAAAGTCCAAAGCCTTTCTCCATTCACATACCAGAAAAAGCTAGTCCTGAATGCTGGATTTGCTTAAAACGTATTTTTATTGGAAAAGAGCATTTCAAAAGTGAAATTCCTTAAGAAATTTCTAAATAAAACTAAAAGAGATTAGCACCACCCAATAACCAATCACATGTGAAAGGGCGGAAAAAAATGTGGTTCTTCTGTATAATGAGTTTTTACTCCATCTTAAAAAGAAAGTCTCACAAGTGCTATAAGATGAATAAACTGTAAGGTCACAGTTAAGTGAAATAATATAATTTCACTGATGAGAGTTTCCTGGTGCAGTTCTTTTTTCTAGAGCCAGAAATGGGATGGGAATTGCCATCCCATTTGATATGCCATCTCAAATCTCATCTCAGATATGAGAAGCTGAGGAGGCCGCAATGAATGAGAAACAGTGAGCAGGGTTGTGGTGCCTTCAGGGAAGATGGGACAGTCTGGAGCAGGCTACACAGCAACATGAAGATACTCATGCTGCTGAATGTACACTGAAAAAATCGTGAAACTTTTAGGTTGGCCAGAGTAGTGCAGTAATAAAGTGCTTGCCTTGCTCATGGCTAAACCCTCAACCATCTCTGGCACTAGGGATGGTTCCCCAGCACTGCCAGGAGTTATCCTTGAGCACAGACAGAAGCAAGTTCTGAGCACTGAAAGGTGAGGTCCCAACCACCTCCTAATAAAATTTTATGTTATGTATATTTTACTATAATAAAAACGATCATTTCTACTTTTTATTATACCTGTTCTAAAGCAACAAATTATATGAAAGTATGTATATATACTTAATATTTATCCGCTTTTTTTGAGAGATTCAACATTAGACCTATTTGTCATCTAATTTAAAAAAGGAGGAAATAGGACAGGTAACTGAGATTTATGCTTTTATCCTGCCCCCAATTTAGTCTTTGTGACAGTCTGTAACACTCCAGTTTTTTTCTGATGCCCAACTCTTTCGTAGTCTTCTGTTGAAAAGAGAGACATGTTTATGCATACTAGGATGAAAAAAATGTTAATCCTTCTTAAGAAACGTATTTGTGAGGGGGGGCGGGGGATGTCAGAGAGATATGAGAGAAAGAATGACATTTCCCTAGCATGTGACTGCAGCACTTGTGACCCTGTTTTGAATCTCTGGCACCACATTGGTCTCCTGAGTACCACCAGATGTCCCTCTTGAGCACAGAGCCAGGAATAGTCCCTAGCAACATGGCCCAATCTTCTTTTCTCCACCACCCAGGAATAAATTTATTTATTTATTTATTTATTTTTTTAAATTTATTTATTTATTGAATCACTGTGGGAAAAATTACAAAGCTTTCAGGTTTAAGTCTCGGTCATGCAAATATCAAACACATTTTTCTTTACTAATACTTATTTTTCACCACGAAGAACCCCAATAACCCCCCTCCCCCAATCCTCCCAATGCATGTGAGGGAGATGAATTCTAGTTAACACTCTATCTACTTTGACTAGATTCATTGTTTCAACAAAAGATGCACCATTATTGTTTAGAGTTTACACCCCCAAATCAGACCTGCTGGAAAGGCATTGTGAAATAATTTGTTTTCTACAGCTGGTCACAAGAATCAAACAATCGTGGCCGCGTGATTTTGGATTTCTGGTATTTTACTTATTAACCCTGGAAGTATTTCTGCTGAGAGTCAGATAGTTATGAGATTGGTTTCTGTGCTCTGGAGCCATGGCCGTGCCGGAGAGCCGCCCATTGGGGGGCAACTCGTAAACTGAGTAGGGTGTGAAGGATGAGCCAGGAACGCCCCCCTTCCCATGAGGTTTCAGTCGCCCCATCATGACCGGCTCATACCTGGCTTTCCACAAAGCTCCCAAGTGGCTGCCATCTTTCTTTCCAGAGGGAAAAAGGCGGAAAGGACCAACACCCTTTCCCCTCTGGGCAGGCATGGTGGGGTGGATTAAGGCATAGTCCATTCACTTTTCTGCTGCAAGCTGCTGGGCTCTGCAGTAAGTCCTTGTGCTTCTGGAGCCATGGGCGTGCCAGAGAGCCGCTCGTGGGGGGCAACTCGTAACCTCGGTAGGGCATGAAGGACATGAAGGACGAGCCGGGAACGCCCCCCTTCCTATGAGGTTTCAGTCTCCCCATCACGACCGGCTCATACCTGGCTTTCCACAAAGCTCCCAAGTCCCAGGAATAAATTTAAACTCTGTTTCATCTAACAAAGATGGAGACCTCTGCTTCCCTGACAATTAACAGTCAATGACACATTTGGGAGAAAAGGAAAAAGAATCCTGTGTATTAAATGACTATGGAATCCAACTTTGGGCCTACTGTAGATATAGCTTCTTTTTGTGGGAGGTAAGGGGGAGATGGGTTGTTTGACCAACACCTGGCAATGCTCACAGAATTCTTCTGACCCTGCACTCAGGAATTACTCCTGGTGGTGTCCTGGGACTATATGAGGTGCCGTGATTGAACCTGAGTCAGCTGTGTGCAGGGCAAGCGCACTACTCACTGTACTATCTTTCCTGCCACTGTAGATGTCACTTTGGACATGTGACCTCTTTCTGCATCCATCCTAAAATGGACCCAATACTACTATCAGGGCTGGTGTGAGGATTAGAGATAATGTGTAAAACAATACACTGAATGTCACAAAATGGGCACTCAAAAAAAGAGCTAGTCTTAACAGTGTCAGCGTCATTATCATTATTATTATTTTGCTCAGAATATCTGGTTCTTTTTGAGGGTGAGGGCCAAGTCTGTTAGTACTCAGGGGCAATTCCTGGCTCTGAATTACACTATTGGTACTTGAATGCAGTGCCAGGGATCAGACCTGGGTCTCTTGCATGCTGCAGAGTATGAGCTCAACCCATTAAGATATGTCTCCAGTCCTAATTCTTAAAATTAAAAATAGTCAAAGTGCTTTTTCAATACAATTCAATGCTTGATTGAACCAACAACTAGCAAAAAGCAGTTTTGGTTAAATCAGTAAGATCACTCATATGTTAATTTATCAACTCACTAAAACTATTGAATATTTTTCTCCATGGTTTTTTAATTTTCAGAAACAGGAATTGTCACATTAAAGCATGCAGAGAATTGTCTTTATTAGTGAAGAAATTAGATGGAGAAATGAAGAAAAAATTCTTTGCAAAACGCATCTGACCCCAAAAATTCTTTGCAAAATGCATCTGAAAGGTTGGAATAACATATAAAATTAAAGGACAAAACACCAGATTGGGAATTAAGGGACTAGAACTACTGCAATTACTTCTGCCCCTTAACTACTACTGTCACACAAAACTCTCCCCCCTAGAGGTCTGGAACATGGTCCCAAGTACAAAGTGAAGGAGATAACGGTCAGATTACTTCTTGCATTTGTTTGGTCTACAGGGACATTTGAAATAGTTTTAACATAAATTTTTTAAATGCTATTTTGTGGCACATGATAGTTATTCACAGGAGTCTTACTGGAACACAAACGCATCCATTCATTTGTTGCTATGGAGACAGAGTTGAACAGTTGCAAATGAGATCATTTGATGCTTTTATCACTTCCCATTGTTCCCCACCAGTGACATGGCTCAAATCACTAGGTCATGACATTTGACTTTTTTGTTATGTTATATATTATATATTTTAATGGCATATAAAATATTATAATTTTAAAAGGCAGAGTCTCCTACCCTGTGCCTGACTGTCTCCACCAGGGCCCAACAGCTGAAGACCACCGGGGCCCAGCCAAGGTCATGCTGGGACCACTCTCCACACACCTGGATGAGCCTCACGCATAAAAGAACTGGCAGAGGAACCCAGGTGTGTGGGACCCGGGGCTGAGATCTCCAAGCCTGCACGGTTTGGGACTGGACCTGCCAGTAACTAGACAGTTACACCCACCAACTGCCGTGTAACTCCAACAACGGCCAGGATCCAGAGATTATCACACTCAGCTCCTGGAAGCGCGCGGCCGCATTTGCGGCCGCATTTGCGACCGCGCGACATCTTATCATCTCATTCCTACTTTGGACAAACTTGCAGGCTACCAAATGTAACCTGCCCACACGGCAGAGTCTGGCAAACTCCCCGTGGTATACCCAATATGCCAAATACCAGTAACAGTGATGGGTCTCATTCTCCTAACCCTGAAAAAGCCTTGAATATGGCACTTTAAAAAAAAAAATCTCAGGGCTAGGACGAAGAAGACGTTACTGGCACCTGCTCGAGGCAATCGACGAACAACAGGGAGGTCATGATCGTGATCGTGATTATATATTATATTATATATTTATATTATATAATTTTTGTTGTTATATATTATATGTTATGTTATATATTCACTGTATCAAAATAAGAAAAAAAACATGAAAAAGAGTGGATTTTTAAGTATTGCACCAATAGAGTACATATTATTTTATTGGATAAAAGAGACACAATTCAGAGACTGGAGCAATAGCACAGAGGGTAGGGCGTTTGCTTTGCTTGTGGCCGACCCAGGTTTGATTCCCAGCATCCCATATGGTCCCCCGAGGACCGCCAGGAGTAATTCCTGAGTGCATGGGCCAGGAGTAACCCCTGTGCATCGCTGGGTGTGACCCACGAAGGTAAAAAAAAAAAAAAGAAGCACAATTCAAGTTTTGTATTCATATGCAATGGCACCATCTACCAGACCAAGCACTCACAGTAGTGTTTCTATTTCAAAGAACTACTTCATACATTTCTCATGTTGTTAAAAGTTAAAATATGCTGGCCCGTCCTTCACGCCTGACCGAGGTCACCAGTTGCCCCCCACGAGCGGCTCTCCGGCACGGCTACGGCCTCAGAAGCACAAGGACTTAATACAGAAATCCAGCAGCTTAGAGCAGAAAACCAAACGGGCTATGCATTAATCCGCGCCATCTTGCCTGCCCGGAGGGGAAAGGGTATTGCTCCCTTCCACCCTCTCCTCTCTGGAAAGAAAGATGGCGGCTGCATGGGAGCCTGGTGGAGAGCAGATCTGAGCCGGGGGTGGGGGCGTGATGGATACCTCATGGGACGGGGGGCGCTCCGGCCCGTCCTTCACACCCGACCGAGGTCACCAGTTGCCCCCCACGAGCGGCTCTCCAGCACGGCCATGGCCCCAGAAGCACAAGGACTTAATACAGAAATCCAGCAGCTTGGAGCAGAAAAGCGAACGGAAGCACAGAGACCAATCTCTTAATTATCTGACTCTCAGTAGAAATACTTGCAGGGTTAATAAATAAAATAGCAGAAATCCAAAACCGTGCGGCCGCAATAGCGGCCGCGCGACATCATTTAATTCTTGAACCCAGCTGTAGAAAGCAGATCATTTCACAATGCTTTTTCAGCATGGCTGAGTTTTGGGGAGAGGGTAAAGCCTAAATAATAATGGCGCAACTTTTATCAAAATGATGAAGCTAGTCAAAGTAGACAGTGTTAACTAGAATTCATCTACCCCACAGACATTGGGGGGGGGGTTGGGGGGGTTATTGGGGTTCTTCGTGGTGAAAAATAAGTATTGGTAAAGGGAATTGTGATTGATATTTGCATGACTGAGACCTAAACTTGAAAACTCTGTAATTTTTCCCACAGCGATTCAATAAATAAATAAATAAATAATTTTTTAAAAAAAAGTTAAAATATGAAATATCTCTAGTACTCACATATTTGCAGAAGATAGTTCCCAGTTCATGCTACAGGCCTAGTAGAGTTTTAAAAATCTTAGAAAGTGAGAGAGAGAAAGAGAGAGATATTGTTAGGCATTGCACTGAGTGTCTTGCACTTGGCTGTCCTATGTTTGATCCCTCATATGGTCCCCTGATCCCTGCAAGGAGTAATGCTTGACTGAATGCAGAGCCAGGAGTAAATCATGAGCACAAATAGGTGTGCTCACCAAACAAAAACTGAAAAAAAAAATAAGTGAAGAAAAATTATTCACCCTGAGCTTGGACACAGGAAAACTCAGAATAAAGAACACTGCTATGTAATTTTTTTTTAATGGAGGTTTTTTTTTCCTTTATTGAGAAACTTAAGACTTGGTTACATCAAATAAAACCAATTTCTGGGGAAGAAATCAAAACCCACAATAGAAAAAAAAAATCAAAACGAACACTATCTGGGTCAGAACGGAACCCAGAAAATATATTCTTTAATTGAAAAATTCTAGGAGCTTCATATTTGACCTTTTGATACAAAATGACCTATAAAATTGCTAATTGTGGTTCTCGGCCTTGAGGTCCATAGGACGAGCTTAGGAAGTCTTCAAAACTTGAGCTGAATTACATGAGGGGTTATTTGGCTTTTGAATCAGTGTTTCCTGGCCTAGGAGGTAGCAGCAGCCACTACAAAAAAATTAATAAATAAAAGCTAAAATTAAATTTTAAAATTAAAAAAATTTGCCAAGTCCTGTTCAAGAATAATAGAAACAACCTGTGACTTCTCTTAGAAAAGCCAAGAATTGACCAAGCTTTCATCATGAATCTGTCTCTGAACAAATTATTGTGGCCAATAGGATTAAGAATTATGATTGGATTGTCTTGGGATACATGCCAATTCCTATAAACCAAGGACAATGATATTGAATGTCCCCTCCTGCACTTCCCAAATCCCCTTCCCCCCGCCAGTTGCATGATTGGGATGAGAAAGGGGAAATTTCCCTGAAAGAATTACAAAAAATTGTTACTAAGAAGTCTAGGCAGAAATGGAATATGTAAATTAAAATTAAACAGAGAATAAGATTAGAATTTTTTCAACAAATGGTGTTGATTGATCCCTTTCCCAGCATAAATATTTTAGAAATAAAAAACAACTTGAAGATATAAATTTTAATTTTTGGGGGTTTTTTTTTGGTCACACCCAGAAATGCTCAGGGATTACTCCTGACTCTGCACTCAGGAATTACTTCTGGTGGTACTTGGGGGACCATATGCAATTCCGGGGATTGAACTGGGGTCAGTTGCTTACAAGGAAAACCCACTGTACTTTTGCTCTGGTCTGATATAATTTTTAAAAGCTCACTGATTTTAGTTCAATGAGATCTAGAGATGAGAATATAAAAATACAATACAAGAGTATAGCAAATATGAATTAGAATATATATAACATATAATAAACAATATATAACATGTAATAACATGTAATAACAAATAATAACAAGTAATAAACAATATATAACATGTAATAACATGTAATAAACAATATATATAACATGTAATAAAAATCAGAAGATCTGGCCTATGACTATGAGAGTTAGAGAATAGAGAGAAATGGGCAAGAGCAGTGTATGAAGAATTAGTGTTTCACCATTTTTCAAAATGGAAAAAAGTAATGTTTTTTTGTGTAAAAATAAGAGCCCCTAAAGTTAAAGTTTGTGCAAAGGCAGTCCTACCAGAGAAACAGCACGACATCATATTAAAAAAGAAACTATAGAATTACATAAACTTTATTTTATTCTACTTTATTTTATTGTATTCTATTTTATTTATGAGAAAAAAATGTGTTCCTTCTCTCATATTGGCAGCCTCTACTTTTATCTATAATTTCCCTAAGACACTAACTCTGAAAAATAAAAGTTGATAAAAACAACTCAACTACAAAAAAAAATAATAAATAAAAGCTAAACACAGTTGGGCTGGAGCGATAGCACAGCGGGTAGGGTGTTTGCCTTACAAGCAGCCAACATGGCCAACCCGAGTTCGATTCCTCCGCCCTTCTCGGAGAGCCCGGCAAGCCACGGAGAGTATTCGATATGCCAGACACAGTAACAACAAAGTCTCCAATGGAGACGTTACTGGGCCCGCTCGAGCAAATCGACGATCAACGGGAGGACCTTTACCTTTACCTTTTAAACACAGTTGAACAGGGGTGGGGAGAACAAAGGAGTTGTAATGTTACTTTTCTTTTTTCTTTTTGGGTCACACTGGGCGATGCACAGGGGTTACTTCTGCCTCTGCACTCAGGAATTACTTGTGGCGGTGCTCGGGAACCATATGGGATGTGGGGAATTGAACCCCAGTCGGCTGCGAGCCAGGCAAATGCCCTACCTGCTATGTTATTGCACCACCCCTTGTACTGTTACTTTGATACAGGAGACCTACAGTCAATCTCCAGCACAAGACCGTCCACTGAGCACAGCTGGAAGATACCTCTAAGCACCAAGGAGCTAGGTATAGTATCTGAGCACTGCTTGGTATAACCCTCCTCCATTCCCCCAAATAAAAATAGTAGATGTTAGCATTGTACGAATAGTGATTTTGTGACCCATGGACTTATACATTATATCTGAAGCTTGTGGGGCTGGAGCAATAGCACAGCAGATAGGGTACCTGTTTTGCAAGTGGCCAACCAAGTTTCAATTGCCAGCATTCCATGTGGTTCCCTGAGGGCCATCGGGAATAGTTCCTGAGTTCAGAGCCCCAAATAACCCTCGTGTATCACTGGATGCCCATAAAACAAAACAACAACAACAAAAAGCAGAACAAAAAAAAATTAACGCATGAATCTACGTGAAAATTTCAGAAGACTTATACAAATTTGAAATGAAGATATAATGAACATTTGAAGGTGGAAACTTATTGATACACATCTAAATGTAATTATGTCAAAATTATGCATGTAAAATGTAAATTAGCCTAGGGAAACAGACTAGAATGTAAATGAGGTAGCTTTCATTCTTTGTGTCAAGACTTCCTCCTATTTTAAATATAACTGATCATAGTTCTTGCCAAACATAATTGTTTTATAGATTAGAAAAATTACCTCAAGGGCCAGAGAGATAGTACAGTGGGTAGGGAGCTTGCCTTGCATGCTGGCCACACCCAGCAGCGCTCATGACTTACTCCTAACTCCGCACTGAAGGATCACTGTAGGGCTCAGGGGACCATATAGGGTGCTGGGAATCAAATATGAGTCAGGTACATTCAAGGCAAGCATCCTACCTGCTGTACTATCACTCTGCCCCTCCCAAATTATTTTAACTTTTTAACTTTTCACTGTGCTATTGTAACGTTCAAAGGAGAGAGCATATCATATAGTTTCTAACTTTAAGGCAAAGGATTTTTTTCCTACCTCTAAAAGTTGTTATGCCTCAGAAAAGAATACATTGAAGTCATTACAGAGATTCATGACATGACACGAATTACCTTATATTTATTTGTAGCATCATTTAATTTAAACTTGAAAAGGGCCTTAAAGAATATCAGTTTGGGGTACAAATAGAGGTCATGTAAGGAATTTGTAAAAAATGTTAAAGTATTTGGCATCAATTATCACATGAAAACAGCATAAAACTGAGGAAATAAGAGTAAAACATTTGATGGGTATACCCAGTGCAATGCTCAAGTTTACTTCCACAGTGCTTGGAGACAATGTGGCCTTTGAAACACAAAGCATGCACTTCTGCCCTTCAAGCTTTCTCTCTATTCCCTAAATATTTTCAAACTGATGCATTCTTACATGTGTCTTCTAACATATATTACAGCTAAACTAATATGTTAATCTATTTCATTATGACCCTTGAGCAAATCTATTCAATCTTAAATATTTCTAGTCTCAAGTCATCTACAATAATAATAATAATAATAATAATAAACACTTGCTCCTGAATATTGAAAGCTATGCATGCAGAATTTTTTTCTTAATAGAGAGAATGTTTCCTTGATTTTTAATAGGAATCCTGCTTCCTTGGACTCACAGATTTAGTCTATATTGTTTTTTTTTTTTAAATTTTTTTTTATTAGTGAAACACCATGAGGTACAGTTACAGACTTACAAAATTTGTGCTTGGATTTCAGTTATACAATGATCAAGTACCCATCCCTCCACCAGCGCCCTTTTTTTTTTTTTTTTTTTAGATTTTCTTTTTCCATTTTTTTCCCTTTATTTTATTTTATTTTTTTTAAAGTTGTAGATTTACAATTTTTTGTGCTTTGGTTTCAATTATACAATGATCAGATACCCATCCCTCCACCAGTGCCCATTTTCCACCACCATGGATAATATCCCTCCCACCCCCATCCCCCCATCACCCCTGTCTCTGTGGCAGGGAAATCCCCTGTGTTCTCTCTCTCCTTTTGGGTGTTGTGGTCTGCAAAAGAAGCATTGAGTGGCAAACATGTTCAGTCCATAGTCTACTTTCGACATGCATCTCCCCTCCTGGGAGGATCCTCCAAACATCCTTTATTTGGTGCTCCCTTCTCTATCTGAACAGCCCTTTCCTCTAGGATACACGGCTGGCCTCTAAGTTATGGAGTAATCCTCCTGGTGCTGATCTCAGCTATTCTTGGGTATTAATCTCATACTTTGTTACTTTATATCCCCCAGATGAATGCAATCTTTCTATGTCTATCCCTCTCTTTCTGACTCATTTCGCTTAGCATGATACTTTCCATATTGTACCACTTGTATGTAAATTTCATGACTTCATCTTTTCTAAGAGCTACATAGTACTCCATTGTGTAGATGTACCAAAGTTTCTTTAACCAGTCATCTGTTCTTGGGCATTCAGGTTTCTTCCAGTTTCTGGCTATTGTAAAGAGTGCTGCAATGAACAAACAAGTGCAGATGTCACTTCGACTATACATTTTTGCCTCTCTGGGATATATTCCCAGGAATGGTATTGCTGGGTCAAATGGGAGCTCAATTTCTAATTTTTTGAGAATCGTCCATACTGTTTTCCAGAAGGGCTGAACCAGTGGACATTCCCACCAACAGTGAAGGAATGTCCCTTTCTCGCCACATCCACGCCAGCATCGGTTGCTTTTGTTCTTTTGAATGTGGGCCAGTCTCTGAGGTGTGAGATGGTATCTCATTGTGGTTTTGATCTGCATCTCCCTGATGATTAATGATGTAGAGCATTTTCTCATGTGCTTTTTTGCCATTCGGATTTCTTCTTTGAGAAAGTTTCTGTTCATTTCATTGCCCCATTTTTGGATGGGGTTGGATGTTTTCTTCTTGTGGAGTTTAACCAGTATTTTGTATATCCTGGATATCAACCCCTTGTCAGATGTGTATTCGGTGAATATCCTTTCCCATTCTGTAGACTGTCTTTGTATTTTGGTCACTGTTTCTTTGGAGGTGCAGAAGCTTCTTAGTTTAAGATAGTCCCATTTATCTATCTGTTTTCACTTGCTCGGCCAGTGGCGTGGCATCTTTGAAGATACCATTAGCTTCAATGTCATGGAGGGTTTTGCCAACTTTATC
This sequence comes from Sorex fumeus, assembly GCF_029834395.1. NCBI lineage: Eukaryota > Metazoa > Chordata > Mammalia > Eulipotyphla > Soricidae > Sorex > Sorex fumeus. The sequence continues at coordinate 62,180,457 of NW_026606063.1, read as the reverse complement.
TTCAATGTACCTTATGGTTTCTGGTCTGATGTTGAGGTCTTTAATCCATTTTGATCTTACTTTTGTACATGGTGTTAGGCAGAGTTCTGAGCCTATTTTTTGCATGTAGCCGTCCAGTGATGCCAACACAATTTATTAAAGAGGCTTTCCTTACTCCACTTCACATTACTTGCACCTTTATCAAAGATTAGATGAGCATATGATTGAGGAGAGATGTCAGTGTATTCAACCCTGTTCCATTGGTCTGCAGTTCTGCCTTTGTTCCAGTACCATGCTGTTTTAATTATTACTGCTTTGTAGTACAGTTTGAAGTTCGGGAGGTTGATTCCTCCCATTTTCTTTTTCCCAAGAATTGCTTTAGCTATTCGTGGGGGCTTATTGTTCCATATAAATTTCAAGAGTGTTTGCTCCATTTCTTTGAAGAATGTCATGGGTATCCTTATAGGGATTGCATTGAATTTATACAATGCTTTCGGTAGTATTGCCATTTTGACAATGTTAAGTCTCCCGACCCATGAGCAGGGGATATCTTTCCATTTCCTCATGTCCTCTTTTATTTCCTGAAGTAGCGTTTTGTAGTTTTCTTTGTACAGGTCCTTTACTTCCTTAGTTAAGCTGATTCCTAGGTACTTGATTTTCTGGGGCACAATTGTGAATGGGATTGTTTTTTTCATGTTGCTTTCTTCTCTCTCACTGTTTGCGTATAGGAAAGCCATGGACTTTTGGGTATTGATTTTATAACCTGCAACTTTACTATACGAGTCTATTGTTTCTAGGAGTTTTTTGGTGGAAGTTATTGGGTTCTCTAAGTAGAGTATCATATCATCTGCGAATAGTGAGAGCTTGATTTCTTCCTTTCCTACCTGAATGCCCTTAATATCTTTTTCCTGCCTAATCGCTATTGCAAGTACTTCCAGTACTATATTGAACAGCAGTGGAGAGAGTGGGCATCCCTGTCTCATCCCTGATCTTAGAGGGAAGGCTCTCAGTTTTTCCCCATTGAGGATGATGCTTGCTGTAGGCTTGTGGTAGATGGCTTTAATTATGTTGAGGAAGGTCCCCTCTATACCCATTTTGGCTAGGGTTTTCATCATAAAGGGGTGCTGGATCTTATCAAATGCTTTCTCTGTATCTATTGATATGATCATATGCTTTTTATCTTTTCTTTTGTTGATATGGTGGATTATGTTGATTGATTTCCGAATGTTAAACCATCCTTGCATCCCTGGGATGAATCCTACTTGGTCATGGTGTATGATCTTTTTAATGAGTAGTTGGATTCTATTTGCTAGTAGTTTGTTGAGGATCTTTGCATCTGTGTTCATCAGGGATATCGGCCTGTAATTCTCTTTCTTTGTGGTATCTCTGTCTGCTTTTGGTATCAGTGTGATATTTGCTTCGTAGAAACTGTTTGGAAGTGTTTTTGATACTTCAATTTCGTGGAAAAGCTTAAAGAGCATTGGGAGTAAGTCCTCTTTAAAGATTTGGAAGAATTCACTAGTGAATCCATCCGGGCCAGGACTTTTGTGCTTGGGGAGACTTTTTATTACCATTTCAATTTCCTTGATGGTGATAGGTCTGTTCAGGTATTCCAGGTCTTCTTGGTTCAGCCTTGGGAGTCTGTAGGAGTCTAGGAATTTATCCATTTCCTCGAGGTTTTGATGTTCCGTGGCATAAAGCTTCTCAAAGTACTCCCTGAGGATCCTCTGAATTTCTGTGGTTTCTGTTGTAATGACCCCCTTTTCATTTCTGATTCGGTTTATTAGGGTTTTCTCTCTCCCTTTCTTTGTGAGTTTTGCTAGAGGCTTATCGATCTTGTTAATTTTCTCGAAGAACCAGCTCTTGGTTTCATTGATCTTTCGGATTGTTTTTTGGGTTTCCATCTCGTTAATCTCTGCTCTGAGTTTTATTATTTCCTTTCTCCTGTTCGGGTTGTGCTCCTTTTTTTGGTCCTTCTCCAAGCTCTTAAGCTGTGAGGTTAGGTTACTTATGTGTGCTCGCTCCTCCTTCCTGAGGAATGCTTGTAGAGCTATAAACTTTCCTCTTAACACAGCCTTTGCTGTGTCCCATAAGTTTTGGTAACTCGTGTTCTCATTTTCATTCGTTTCTAGGAATCTTTTGATTTCCTCTTTGATTTCCTGTCTAATCCACTCGTTGTTCAATAGTGCACTGTTTAATTTCCAGGTGTTTGATTTAGTTTTCTGTTTTTGTGTGTGATTTACTTCTAATTTCAGCGCATTATGGTCTGAGAAGATTGTTGATACAATCTCTACCTTCTTAATTTTATGGAGGCATGTTTTGTGGCTCAGCATGTGGTCTATCTTGGAGAATGTTCCATGTACGCTTGAGAAGAATGTGTATTCAGCTTTTTGTGGATGAAGTGTCCTGTATATATCTACTAAGTCCCTTTCTTCCATTGTTTCCCTCAAATGAAGTATGTCCTTGCTAAGCTTGAGTCTGGTTGATCTATCAAGAGGTGACAAAGCAGTGTTGAAGTCTCCCACTAGTATTGTGTTGCTATTGATGTCTTTTTCCAAATCTATGAGTAGTTGTTTTAAGTACTTTGCTGGTCTCTCATTAGGTGCATATACATTTATTATTGTAAGTTCTTCCTGTTGTACAGATCCTCTGATCAATAAGAAATGGCCTTCACTGTCTCTTATGACCTTCCTCACTCTGAAATCGATGTGGTCTGACATAAGGATGGCTACCCCAGCTTTTTTATGGGAGCTGTTTGCCTGTAGGATTGTTTTCCAGCCTTTGACTCTGAGTCTGTGTTTGCTTTGACTATTGAGATGCGTTTCTTGCAGGCAGCAGAATGTTGGGTTCAATTTTCTAATCCATCCTGCCACTCTATGTCTTTTAATTGGTGCATTTAGCCCATTGATATTGAGAGAGATTATTGTTATGGGATTTTGTCCCATTGTTCTGTTAAAATTTGGTGTATTTGAGGGGCCTTTCTTGCCTTAAAGTAGCCCATTTAGTTGTTCTTGTAACCATGGTTTTGAGTCTATGAAGTTCCTGAGCTGTTGTTTGTCTGTGAAACTGTGTGTTGTTCCTTCTATTATGAATGAGAGTCTTGCTGGGAAAAGTATTTTGGGGGAGGCATTTATTTCATTGAGTTTTTTTACTATGTCCCACCACTGTTTTCGGGCCATGAGGGTTTCATCAGAAAAATCAGCTGTGAATTTTAAGGATGCTCCTTTGTAAGAGATTTCTTTCTTCGATCTTGCTGCTTTCAGAATTTTGTCTCTGTCTAAGGTTTTGGTCATTTTGATCAGAATGTGTCTTGGGGCGTTTTTATTCGGATTTCTTCTAGCTGGTACCCTTCGGGCCTCCTGAATGTGGTCACAAGTTTTCTTCAGCTCTGGAAATGTTGTAGCAATGATGTCTTTGACAGTTTCTTCTTCATCGAGGTTTTCTTCCTGTCCCTCTGGGACTCCAATAATTCTTATGTTACCCCTCTTGGCTTCATCACGATCTTCTCTTGCCATCTGTTCCCGAATTGTGAGTCTCTTTTCCATTTTCTGCTCTTTTCTGGAGAGTCTCTGAACTTCATCTTCGAGCTCACTGATTCTGTTCTCAGCCGCTCTTACTCTGCTGCTGAGGCCTTCCACTGAGGTTTGCAATTCGCCTACGAGATTTTTCAGGTCTGACATTTCTGATTGCATTTTCCTCATTTCTGCCTTCAGATCCTCTTGTCTTCTATTGGCATTGGTTTCCATTGTTTCTTTTAATTCCCTAAGCATCCTAAGTAGCTCCCTTCTGAATTCCTTGTCAGAGATGTTGTCTAACACTACAGTACTGTTGGTGTCATCTGGGCTAGACTCTTCAATATGAATGTTTGGTGGGCTTTTGCATTGCTTTACCATTGTGAGAGGTGTGGTTTAGTCCTTCACGTTCAGTGTTACTATTCTGCTTGATATGCAGTGTGAGTTAAGATAGGCTTATGAGTTATTGGCAACTGTGTTTCTAGTGGCTGAGCTAAAATAGAGAAGTTTCCATCTAGGAAGTTAGCTTATGGTTCCTATGGCATATGTAGTGGGAAAATATTTCGCGGCCGCGTTAGCGGCCGCGGCTCCGGAAAGAGTCCCTGGCACTGGGCGAGGAGTTGGGAAGGTCTCCTGTTTGGAATTGGAGCCGTTCAGCTTTGTTGCCCAGAGCTGGGCCTCTGTGCCTGTCCCACGCGGATCAGGGGTTGAAAACCGGCTGTCTAGGGGCTGTTTCTAGCTGCGCGTGCCCAGAGAGGAACCCAGGCCCTTGGGGGCGGGCTGTACCTGTTGAAATTGGAGCCGTTCAGCTTTGTTGCCCAGAGCTGGGCCTCTGTGCCCGTCCCACGCGGATCAGGGGTTGAAAACCGGCTGTCTAGGGGCTGTTTCTAGCTGCGCGTGCCCAGAGAGGAACCCAGGCCCTTGGGGGCGGGCTGTACCTGTTGGAATTGGAGCCGTTCAGCTTTGTTGCCCAGAGCTGGGCCTCTGTGCCCGTCCCACGCGGATCAGGGGTTGAAAACCGGCTGTCTAGGGGCTGTTTCTAGCTGCGCATGCCCAGAGAGGAACCCAGGCCCTTGGGGGCGGGCTGTACCTGTTGGAATTGGAGCCGTTCAGCTTTGTTGCCCAGAGCTGGGCCTCTGTGCCCGTCCCACGCGGATCAGGGGTTGAAAACCGGCTGTCTAGGGGCTGTTTCTAGCTGCGCGTCTAGTCTATATTGTTGTAAAAGACAATAGCCACTTCCTTCCTACCTTTCTAAGTCAGCACAATCTGCTGCTATTCTCTGAACAATATCTGATGCTATGAGCAATGGTGAGTTACGGTCAGCATTAGGGGAGTCACTGTCACTGTCACTGTCCTCTTGTTCATCGATTTGCTCTAGCGGGCTCAGTAACGTCTCCATTGTGAGACTTGTTGCTACTGTGTTTGGCATATCAAATACATCACGGGGAGCTTGCCAGGCTTTGCCGTGCCGGTGAGATACTCTCGATAGCTTGCCGGGGTCTCCAAGACGGGCAGAGGAGTCGAACCCGGCTTGGCCGGGCTGACTGCATGCAAGGCAAATGCCCTACCGCTGTGCTACCTCAACAGAGGGGAGAGATGAGAGCCAAATGCCTGTGTGAGGCACATCTACCAGGCAGCTTCCCTACAGTGGCTAAAGGAGGAACTAAAGGAAAACTCAAAATTAGAGTGCCTTCTGTCTAATCAGAAGGGGAGTGAAACTAGGATGAAGGGAGCACTTTTGACTCTCCATAGCATCTTTCCATGTGACTTAAAAACTCTCATGGGTGGTGTAAGCAAACATTAGATAAAATTAGATCTTGGGGGAAGGGGATGGGATGGTGGGAGGGATACTGGGAACATTTGTGGTGGAGAAAGGGCACTGATGGAGGGATGGATACTCGATCACTGTATGACTGAAATGTAAGCACGGAAGTTTCTAAGTCTGTAACTGTACCTCACAGTGATTCATTAACAAATAAAAAGCACTGCAGCATTGTAGCACTGTCCTCCAGTTGTTCATCAATTTGTTGGAGCTGGCACCAGTAACATCTCCATTGTGAGACTTGTTGTTACTGTGTTTAGCATATGAATATGTCACGGGTAGCTTGCCAGGCTTTGCCATGCTGGCGAGATACTCTCAGTAGTTTGCAGGGCTCTCCGAGAGGGGTGGAGGAATCAAACCCAGGTGGGCTGGGCTGGCCGCGTGCAAGGCAAATGCCCTACTGCTGTGCTATCACAACAAATAAAACAAAATTTTTAAAAATCAGATCTTGGCAAAATTATTGAAGAGGTGTCAGAGCATAAGCTCAGGATCATTCCTGATTGCATACAAATCCATTATTTAAAGAAAATTGAGGGGAGCTGAGACTGGGCTTCCAGGGAGCCAGTGCTGGCAGTGGGACTGTCTGTTTCTCTCACGAAATGAGAGCCACCAACTATTGGGGGAACTGAACAAGACTGAGGGCCACACATAACTGAGACTTCCCCAGCCAGATAGCAATCCAGAGCATGGAGGATCAGTGAGGGGCCAATGAAGGGCCAATGGAATTTTAACTCAGGAGGTCAGTCTGAGTTATCTGCATTATCAGGTGTAGGAGTGAATTTTTAGCTGCTTATCTTATTTCCTGATGGTGTCTGAGGTTCATTTTCAGGGTTTTTGGTGAAAGTGGGAAGAGGAAGAGAGATAGTGGGGTCAAGAATGCTAATGTTTTATGGCAGCTTCTCCTTCATCCACTTGATGACATATCCTAGAGTATGAGAACAAATTTCACTTAGCAAGAGAGTAAAAGCAAATTTAAAAGCAGATTACTCTGGTGTGACAAGTAAGTCAAGAAGCGTTTTAATTTCAAGTTTCTATAGAATTTGGAAGAACTACTAGAAAAAAACCACTAAGAACTCTATGCTGAACTGCTTATTAGTGAGGACTGAGATGGAGAATATAAACCTATTCCTCTTTATTTCTCAAGATTTTCTTTCTTGTTTCATTTTGCATCCATAAAGTATGACTATGATTTGTCTATCTGATGGATAACACTGTCTTTTTAAGTAGTGGGTAGTTTCCAAAGAGCAGGTAATAAATTCTAATCCTTAATGTGCATGATAACTATAGTTGTGAATGTTCAATTAATTCTTATTGATCCACTGGCTCCAGGGAAGTGCATTATGCAGGCAAATTACATCTCCAATTTGTTATTTTGTGAAGTTTGCATGATCCATTCAAGAATATGATTCCTCTGGGGTGGGCTGAGTAAATAACTTCCCATCTGTGAAAAAAAAAGCTATATTCAGACATACATCACAATTTTCCAAGTCTGTTTTGAAAATGGTAATTGTCAAATTCCCGAGACTCACTCATGAGTGAAGCCCCACAGAACCAGGTAAGCGGAATGCTGTGACCTTGGACTCCAGGCTCAATGGGACCCGGAAACAGAAATCCTTTGCCTACTCCCACCAATCTCCGGCGACCCAGGGATCACACTCAGGAGCCCCACCCTACCAGTACCAGATAAATACCTGATTGGCAGACCTCCACTACCACCTCTACCTCCACTACCTCCACTACCCAGCTGCTGCCATGCTCCAGGCTGCTCTCCGGACACATCATAGGACACTCAATACCCATCTTCCAAGATTACCGCACCATATTTGACGGGGTTCAAATATGGTTTGAACCATGGGAACACCTGCAAGGGCTATTAGAGGTCACTCTAAAAGCCTACATCCAATTGCTCCATAGCTGTAAGCCTGCCTCATGAGCAAAGGGGAGAAGGCAGCTGGAATAGAGAAGGGATCACTAAGAAAAAGATGGCTGGAGGAATCGGTTGGGGTAGGAGATGTGTGCAGAAAGTGGATAAAGGACCAAACATGGTAACCTCTCAGGGTCTGTATTGCAAACAATAATGCCCAAAAGTAGAGAGAGATTATGGGGAATCATGTCTGCCATGGATTCAGGGGGAGGGTGGTAAAGGTGGGATATACCAGGGATTTTGGTGGTGGGGAATGTGCACTGGTGGAGGGATGGGTATTCGATCATTGTGTGATTGTAACCCAAACATGAAAGCTTGTTACTATCTCACAGTGATTCAATAAAATTAATTTTAAAAAAAGCCTCTATCCCTCTCGGAGAGCCTGGCAAGCTATAAAGAGTATCCCGCCTGCACGGCAGAGCCTGGCAAGCTATCCGTGGCATATTTGATATGCCAAAACCAGTAAATACAATGGGTCTCATTTCCCTGACCCTGAAAGAGCCACCAATACAGCAGTGTTAAGAAGGATGAGGAAGGAGAGGTTGATAAAATCTCAAGGTTGAACTAAACTGCCCAAACAAAGAAGGACAAAAATGACTGTCTGTACTTTCAATGTACACACGCTGGGATCGGATGCATTCATGGAGGACCTAATGGTGCAAGTGTGAAAAATCAAGTACGACATCATTTGTCTGACTGAGACGAGTAGGCATCAACCACATCACACTATTTTTGACAGTGGAGAAGTATTGTTCCTCGAAACATGCAATAAAAGAGGCATCGGTAGTGTCAGTGTCCTTGTCAACACAAACTTGGCCATGAACATTGATTCATTCGAATACCTAACAACCCAAATTTGATGATTACACTTGAATAGATGTGTCTCACTGCTGGCAGTTTCTATCTTCATCATCTACGCACCAACATCCAACTATAATGAAGAAGAAATTAAGAAATTCTACATGGAACTGAAGAAGTTCTATAAAGAAGACTACACCTTCTACAAGATCTTTGTTGGTGATTTTAATGGCAAGATAGGATCGAGAAGATCAGCCAAAAAACTCCAAATTGGGATCCAGGGCCTAGAACAGAACGAACATGGAAAGATTGTCTGAGTGCATCATGTTGACCAAGACCATCCATGGTAACCCACAGTTCCAGAAGGCCAATTCTAAATGTAGGACATGGAAGTCTCCTGGTGGATGGTTTCACAATGAAATTGACCACATCATATTTAATCAATGATTTTGCCTGACCGATGTTGCTGTTGTCCCAAAATGTCAAATGGGATGGGACTACTGTCTCCTTTGTGCAAAATTTTACTTCATGGAGCTGGGAGAAAGGACTGAAAAGTTTAAGAAGAGAACCCCCAGAACGACCACCAACTGGGAGCTCTTTGGCACTATTGTGGCAACATGGGAAGATGCCGTCATTGACAACATTGACAAAGAATACGATTGACTGGTTCAGCACCTCCATAATTGAGCGAAGAATGCTAGGAGAGAGATAGCCACAAAAAGACGCCTGTCTTCCAAAACTCTTGAGCTCATTCGCCTATGTGGCTTGTCACAAGCCTCAGGCAACTGCAGTGAATGTCTGAGCTCCCAAAGCAGTGCAGAGAACCTATAAAGGAAGACCTCAAAGAGAGAAGAGCAGCAGTGCTGGCAAATTCAGCAGAAGCCAGGAAAAGCATTCACAACGACTGTCTGTCCTTCACCAACTACAAGACCAAGCCCTCCAACGTCCTGATGGATCTATCACATCTTCCAGAGGGGCAATGGAGAAGATTATCCATTAGTTCTACTCAGATCTCTTCGATAGCCACGTCCACCTGCCCACATACCAAATTCCACAGGATGGATATATCGTTCCCAAAGTTCTCCCTTCTGAAATCCGACACGCCAATTTGCCAATAAAGAAGTGAACAGCACCTGGCCCAGACAAGGTCAGACCTGAACTCCTGAAGAACCTGCCATTAGTACTCCTCAATACACTGGCTTGGCTCTTCACACGCTACCTGTCTGAATTCAAGGTTCCGTCCCAATGGAAAACCAGCAGGACTGTATGACTGTACAAGAAGGGAGACATCCATGACATTGGCCACTATCACCCAATCTGCCTGTTGTCTGTCATCTACAAGCTGCTCACTCAAGTCATCCTGAATAGGATTGGCGGAACACTAGATGAAGGACAATCATGCAAATAAGCCGGGTTCTGTAAAGGATTCAGCATGATAATATCCACATGATAACCAATCTCATTGAGGTTTCTCAGGAGTTCAAGATGCTGCTCTGTCTAACGTTCATTGATTTAAAGAAGGCCTTTGATTCTGTTGGAACGGAAGCGGTCATTGAAGCCCTAGCCAATCAAGGCATTCAAACTCAATACATCAGGATCCTCTATGAGCTATATTATGGATTCACTACCAGGTTCTCACCATTCTACAAAGAAGTGATCATCCATGTCAATAGAGGGGTTTGGCAGGGTGATACCATTTCACCGAAACTCTTCAGTGCCACCCTCGAGAACCTCATGCGACGACTGGAATGGGAAGCAATGGGAGTGAAGATAGATGGTCGGCAACAACACCACCTCCTCTTCACTGATGACATCGTTCTAATAACACCAAACATTAGGCAAGTGGCACAAATACTGGCCGACTTCGACCGTGAGTGTGGAAACGTTGGACTACAGCTTAATCTCACAAAGATAGTGTTTATGAGAAACGGTCTCATTCGCGATACTCCATTTGCTCTCAACAGAATGAACATCTCCAAATGCAACAGTTATATGTTCCTAGGTCAAGAAGTCAACATGGCAAATGATCTGGCACCTGAGTTGCACAAGAGAAAGAGAGAGGCTTGGAATGCCTTCAAGAGCATTGAAGAAATAGCTAAGAGGACAAAGAACCTCTGGCTCTGGGCACATCTCTTTGATTCCACTGTTCTTCCCACATTAACATAAGCTTCAGAGACCTGGGCCCTAACCAGGATGAGAACTCTATTTGGGTCTCCCAAAGAGAAATTGAAAGAGCTATGCTTGGAGTATCCCGCTTCACTCATGTGAGAGAAAGAATCAGGAGTTCCGACCTCTGTCAACAATCAAGAACCAGGGACACTGTCTCATTTGCCAAGACATCGAAAATCAGATGGGCTGGACACATAATGAGATTTGGAGACCACCGCTGGACTAGAGCCATTACCAACTGGATTCCATGGGATGTCCTACTTAACTCCCCCTATACAGGAAGATTCTCTGTGTCAAATTTAGCAGAATGTGTAATGTTGTGGAATAGGCCCCAAGGCGTCCTAAAACTCTCCTTCACAGATTGAATGTAATAGAACTCACTGCAATACATATCACTTGATCACTTGATAGCCTGTTACTCATCGATTTACTCGAGTGGGTGCCAGTAATGTGCTAGTGTAGCCCAATGACATCTGCTTGTTCTAGGAATATGCAGAGCCTCAAACTGATCATTCAGGGTCTTGACGAAGAAGTCTGACCATCCTGTAGGTGGGCGTCCATGCGATCTTTTGACGTCCTGTGGAATCCAGTCAGTAATGGCTCTAGTCCAGCAGTCGTCTCTAAACCTCATTACATGTCTAGCCCATCTGATTTTTGATGCCTTGGAAAATGAGACAGCATCCCTGATTTTTGAGCGTTGACGGAGAGTGTAACTCCGGATTCTATCTCTCATTTGAGTGAAATGTGGTAGTCCAAGCATAGCTCTTTCGATTCCTCTTTGAGAGACCCGAATAGCGTTTTCATCCTGTTTTCGTAGGGCCCTGGTCTCTGAGGCATATGTTAATGCAGGAAGAACAGTGGAATCGAAGAGATGTGCTCGGAGCTGGAGGTTCTTTGTCCTCTTAGTTATTTCTTCAACGCTCTTGAATACATATACAATATACAATACATATACAATACATATACATACATAATTATATATACACAAATAATTGTATGCATATATAATAATAGCTCATAATGGACTGATTGTATTACAAATAGCCCATTATGAAGTCTATCATGAAATACTTTATATTCTGACTCTAAAGTGCCCAGTAGGGATTAGTCCTAACCCAGCATAAATTAAGTTGAAATGAGACATATTCAATACCCAAGGGTCCAAAAGCACGATGCAGAAAAGACATCTTCACTCCTTTGTTCTTTGCAGCACTATTCACAGTAGTCACAATACGGAAATAATCTAAATTTCTAAGAACAGATGACTGGATAAAAAAACTATGGTACATATACATAATGGAATGTTTCTTATGGCAGAGTATGGCCATTAGAAAAGATGAAATCTTGCAATTTTCTGTGACATGAATGAACCTGGAGAGTATAATGTTGAGTGAAATCAGACCGAGGGAGAGGAACAGGCTCAGAATTATTTATCTCATATGTGGGATATAAAGAAATTTCAGATATGTACATATATAATTATTTTACAATGTATTCTGAGAGACAAGAGGATAAATTACAGGTCTAAAGAGAGATAATATAGAAATTGAGGTGGTTGTCTTGCATTTTGCCTACCCATATGCACCCTATATGGTCCCCCAAGCTCTCCAAGAGTGACCCCTGAGTGTTGAGCCAGGAGTACGCCCTGAGTAAAGCTGGTGTGCCACCAAACAAACAGACAAAAAAAGAGGAGTTGCCCAAAGATGTTACATAAAATTTGTCTTGTCTTTCTCCCCACTAAAGTAAGAGCTCTCATATATTACTGAAGCAGTCAGTAATATAAGCACTGTAGCATGGTCCTCCCGTTGTACATTGATTTGCTGGAGCAGGCCCAATACTGTATTTGGCATATCAAATACATCACAGGTAGCTTGCCAGCCTTTGCCGTGTGAGCGAGATACTCTTGGTAGCTTGCCAGGCTCAGGCCAGCCGGGTTGGCTGCGTGCAAGGCAAACACCTTACCCGCTGTGCTATTGATCCAGCCCAGACAGTAATATAAAAACAAAAGAAAAACATCAATAAAAATCATAAAAATAAATTTATAGTGTCCAACTATTTAAAAAATTAGTGACATTTTCAGCTAGCTATTGGACCTTTGATTTTAAGGTTGCATAAATATGTAACCCATCACATGTATAATTTACTGTAGACAGATATTTAAGATATTTAAGATATCTCTGTTGGAATTGAACCTGATTTTTCTATCAGCAAATCTAATGAGAGCAGATTAAAATTAGCAACTAATTGTTACAGGTTAGAATGAACATATTGGCTGTAAATATTTTCTGAGGAGTAAATATAGAATATGGAAGTGAAGGGGTTAGAATGATAACAAATCAAGATTTGAATATGACTAAATTCTTTCACAATCATCAATTTTTATTTTATTTTGATTTTTTTGCGAGGAGCACACCCAGGTTCAGGGCTTATTCTTGGTTCTTCTCTCAGGCCTCACTCCTTGCCGACTTGATCAACTGTATGGAATATCTTGATTAAGCTTAGGTCAGTAATGTTTAAGCAAGCACACTACCCATTGTAATACTGTTCCAGCTCACAGTCATCAAAATAACATAAGGCCACAACTGAGGAGTTACGAGGACATTTATAATCTATCGGAGTAGTTACAATCAGATAAGATGATCTGGGTTCCAAATAATCTCAAGGCCACTGACAACAAAGATGAGTGTCGAAAGCCCTCTCAAGTGAGAAACGGTATGGTTTGCAAGAGGCTTATTACCTCAAATGCCCCGTTTCTACTTCCCTCACATTTGGTTTTGTACTAAGGTTTCTTCCTCATGTGGCATTAAATAATGACAGCTGTCTTATGTATAAAAATCAGAAGATTTAGGGGAGGAGCGGCCCTGTCCTCCCTAGAGCGCTTAGAATGAATGAGGAAAACCTTTCTACAAATTATCCCAGAGTGCCATCCCTCAAGATTCATTTGATTACTTATAAGACCATTTCTGATAAGGGATTTCTAGAATCAATCTTCATAATTATCTATTATTACAAAAGCCATTAATTTATCTTATGTTGTTTTATTTACTTTTTTACTACTAGAGATGAGATGACATGGTTAAAATTGTGTTAATGTTTATGCGAATTTTTGTACCTCCATCTCCATCACAGACCATCCATTACTATTCTATTTGTTTGTTTATTTATTTATTTTGTTTTTGGAGTCACTCTTGGTGGCACTCAGAACCTTCTCCTGGTGGCCTTGGAGGACCAAATGGGGTGTGGGAAATCAAACCACAGATTGGCCCTGTGCAAGGCCAGTGCTCTACCCACTGTACTATCTATCACTCTGGTCTCTCCACCACTATTCTTTTATTTTTTTAATTTGGGATTCCTCAACCTTGACAACAGTTTTTGAGGTTTATTTTTATACAAATCTCCAAGGATGGCAAAGATTTTCACCAGTGGTTTCTTGAAGGAATCTTTATTCAATTGCAAATTTATGCCATGGGTAACTATAGCAGCAGAGGTGAAAAGTGGCAGGAGATCCATGACAGATGAAATATCATAGGTCGTTAGGGTAGCAGAAATTTAATGGGAAGCTGAATAGCAAATAAACGTGTTGTGAGGAAACATCTGCTTGCTCAGAGTGGTTGTGTTGGTTACTTTGTGCTGCTTCACAGAGGTTGCCTGTACCCATAGCCTCCTGGCTGGTTGCACAAATCCAAGGTGTTAATTTTCATGGTTTGTCATTAGGGTAAGGCTGGTGAGATCTGGTCCTTTCAAGCAAGAATCAACCAAAGACTCCTCCTTCTTTGCCCCTTTCAGTCATTTATGAGGTGGTAGTTGTTTTCAGACCTTCAAGTGTCCACTGAGCATCTCTTAGATTTTTTTATTCAGCTCCCACCACTACAAATAACCTCTTTGGTAAATTCCCTTGAGTTAAAAATCTTGGGTGTGCTATTTTCTTCCTGCTGGACCTGGTTGAACACTGCTGTTTTTTTTTTAAATCTGATGTGCAAAGTTATGTATCTTACTAAAGTAGTATCAAAATATTTGTACTAACAGACTCTACTTTTCTTCTCTTAGGAAACACCACCTTTGTTTTATCTTAAATGATTTATAATATACAGTTACTTTATTAAATTAACTGAGTCTGAATTTTTACCCATAGCTGGGCATTTCAAAGAAAAGGAAATTTAAATTAATTAACACTTAATAACAAGTTTAATGATACCACTGCTACTTGTAAGCCAAATAAATCAAGTCAGTTTAAAAGATCTCTTAAGAGATGACTGATTTTTTAAAACAGCCTTCAATAATTAAAAACATTAAAATGCAAAGAAATGTAAGTTTACTCTTGAACTGAAAAGTCTACAATTTAGTCATCACAGGTAATTATTAGTATTGGAAACGTGATTATAATGTGAGTCAATTTGTTGGGTAAATCATTAAGCCATTCTATAATCCTAATGCATTTTTAAGGGCAAAACAATTCAGCTTAAAGTTGATTGCTAGTATCAGATTTCAAAGTGTTCTTAATGATAACTGTAATTAGAGTGTAGGGAAAACATTCTTTTCTGCATATGTGGTTGTGTTAGCTTGCCTGTTTATCCGCTCAAATATCAAAATCTTCTCAATCATCAGTCAACAGACACATACTCAGGTCTCAAGTCTTTTTAAATTTGTTTTTAGTTCCGGAAGCATCCCCAGTCAAAGGCCAACTCCTGGCTCTGATTCCTTCTTCTTTTTTTCAAATGTAGGAGTACTGCTATTTATTCAGCCATTGATTAAGCTGATTGAATTGTGCATGAACTCCACATTGCATTTTAAAAAATTCTTTTTTCTAGTTGGATATCTGTGAGATAGATCATTACAAAGCTGTTCATAATTGGGTTTCAGTCATACAATAATCCAGCACCCATCCCTCCACCAGTTTACATTTCCCACCATCAATGCCTCCCAACCCCCGTTTCCCCACCACTATCTCCCAACCGCACCCCCAACCCCACCCCCAACCTCCCTCTACGGGAGTAACTTTTCTTGCTCTCTCTCTCCTTTTCCCTTTGCATATTATGGTTTGCAATACAGATGCTAAGAGGTCAAGGTGTTTGTTCAGGGCATTCAGTATATTTATCAGTATATTTATTCAGTATATTTACAGTAAAGCTAGAGTAGCTTTTCAATTGGGTGGTGGTTTTGGGGTGTGGATATGACTGCCTAGGCTTCCAGAAGTACAGGGAGGTGGAGGAGGTAGTTCATCCCTACCCTGAGAAAGTCTGAGGTTTCAGTCACAAAACCCGCATGCCAGAATTTTCAACATATTATGTCTTGATGAGGTTCGTCCTGAGATAGTGGAGTCAGGTCAGGGGTATAGTGACTATTTTAGATTGTGGAAGCAAGGGGTTGGCAGGGGCTCTGCTTGGGCGGGCCCTTGGTCAACCCACTCCCTCCAATTTACCCTGGTCTGTTCAGTCATGCGCGGGTCGGAGCTTAACTGTGACTTTTGATCTCTTTCAAAATTTATTTATGGTTCTTTGAAGCAAGGCCGGTAGCAGAGCTTATGTGGTGGCACCCGAGTTGTTTCATGGGGGTGACTGACAGTGCTTCCATGACTATTGGGAAGTAGGGGGAGGTAGCCCATCTCAACTTCAAGAAAGCCTGGAGATTTCAGTCTTAAAACCCACATACCTAAATTTTCAGCAGATTATATCTTGGTGAGGTTCGTCCTGAGACATTGGAATCAGGCCAGGGGCATGGTGGTGAGTTTGAATTGTGGAAGCAAGTGGCTCCTGGGGGCTCTGTTAGGGCAGACCCAGGCCAACCCTCCCACCTCTGATTTACCCCGGTCTGTTCAGTCAAGCGTGGGTCCAAGCATAACTGAGGATTTTGGTCTCTTTCGAGATTTATTTATGGGTCTCTAAAATAAGGCTGATAAACAAGCTTGTTTAGGTGAGCCAGAGGTGATTTGTGGGCATTGCTCCCACATACCTAACTTTTGGTCTTTTAGTTTCCTGATAAACTTGGTCCCAAGTTGTTGGGGTGCAGCCATAGGCACAGAGGCAGTTTTGGGTATCAGGAAGCCCGAAGTCACCATCAAACTGCTGATGTACTCGCCCAGAAGGTACAAACTGACTTGCTGGTGGGACCATACCCCAGTCTGATTACTTCTAGTGGTGTTTGGAGGACCAGATCGAGAACCTTGGTTTGCCACATACAGAGCAAGTGTCCTAGCTATAAGTGTCCTAAGTTATAGCTCTTCAGCTGCTCACATATTTTTTGATGGGGAATATTCTTCATCTTAAAACTTTGGACAGTGAAACAGGAAGTTGCATTGAAAAGTATTTTTCAAATTCCTCTAGAAAAGGTTTTGAAGCAGCTGCCACTGAGTATTTTTCAGATACTGGACATGAATCTGTTAGATCTGGTGAAATCTTCATATTTATTTGATATTCTGGTTTATTCCATATAGAACAGTAATACTCTTGGAAACACATAGCACTAGTCAATTCCTAAAAAGATGTTTGCTTTGCAAATTCCTTCAGCATGGTGGATGAGATAGTGATTCTCAACCAGTATAACTGTTCTTCAGGGACATCTGTGAATGTCACTGTATCACTGTCATCCAGTTGATCATCGAATTACTTGAGCGGGCACCAGTAACATCTTTATTCCTCCCAGCCCTGAGATTTTAGCAGCCTCTCTTTTCCCAATGATTGGAGGTTCTTTCAGGGTCAGAGGAATGAGACCTATTGTCGTTACTGTATTTGGCATATTGAATACATCACGGGGAGCTTGCCAGGCTCTGCCCATGCAGGCAGGATACTCTCGGTAGCTTGCTGGGCTCTCTGAGAAGCATAAATGGGTAGGAAGTGTCTTATAATGTGTCGCATTGCAACCGCACTGTCTGGAAAGCAGCCTGGAGTGTGGCGGTGGCTGGGTAGTGGAGGTTGGCTGCTGGGACTGGGTCTCTTGGGGTTGGGAGGGTTCTCATCCGCCCCACAGCCTGGCTTGGAGTCCTGTGGCATGGTCTGTGAATGTCAGAGATAATTATTGACAGTCATAAATTAGGTGGGTACCACTTCATCTGTGAGATGCCTGAAACACTGAGATGAATTCTATAATTCTATAAACTTTCAATGAAAAGCTTTCTATGCTCTTATTCGTTTGGAGATTGTCTGGGTCTAAAGATCAGCAATGACCTAGTAATGTGAGGGCATGGCAGGAAGCATATTATAATTGACCAGCAGGGGATGTCTCATAACTTCATTCTCACTGGTCTCACCATTCCTGAGAATAAACACCAGTTTTAGGATAACACATTGCTTTCCAAGTTAAGAAGATAAATACTTTGGGTACTTTTTTCTTTCTGTTTTATTTAGTAGTCTAATTTACAATGCTGTTGACAATACAGTTGCAGAAATGCAGTGTTCTGAAATCTTACTCACTAGCAAAGTGTTTGCATTCCTTCACCATATCTCAGTATGTCCTCACCACCAACCTGCTCCCTTTGCCAACTGAGTTTTGTAATCTGAGGCTCAGAGTCTGTTTACATTGTTCAATTGTCTTTCTGTACTGTTTATATCATGAATATAAGTGAGGTCATTTTGAATTTGTTCCTTTCCTTGGACTTCACCTTGAATGATACCCTCCATTTTCATCCATGGAAGTAGTGAACTGCATTTTTAAAAAAAAATTTTGTAAGTTAAGTATTAAATACATACACACACACACACACACACACACTGAGTGTTCCATATACAGATCTTGGATTTTAACACTTTGTCAGATGTGTGATACATACGTACATAGAGCATTTTCTGATACATAGAGTATCTTCTTTTTCTTGTCATTGTTTCTTAGGTAATGTAGATATTTGTTAATTTGATCAAGTAAAACAATTGAGAAATCAATAAAGTTAGGAAAACAATATAAAGAAAACTATAAATCACTACTCAAAGAATGAAAAAAGGACACAGAGAACTGGAAACACATCTCCTGTTTATGGATTGGAAGAATTA
Organism: Sorex fumeus; assembly: GCF_029834395.1. NCBI lineage: Eukaryota > Metazoa > Chordata > Mammalia > Eulipotyphla > Soricidae > Sorex > Sorex fumeus. Next base: position 62,162,274 of record NW_026606063.1, on the reverse strand, counting down.
ATATTGTTTTGAAATAGCCATCCTACCTAAAGCACTATTAATTCAATATAATCTTTATAAAAATTTCCATGACTTTTTAAAGTCTGGTTGATCTATTGAGAGGTGATAAAGTGGGGTTGAAATCTCCAACAGCTATTGTAGTTTCTTTAAGTCTATGAGTAGTTGTTTTAAGTATTTTGCTGGTCTCTCATTGGATGCGAATACATTTAAAAGTGCTAGTTCTTTCTGATGTACAGATAACTTGATCATTAAAAAAAGACCTCTACTGTATTATGTGACATTTATTCGATCAAAAATCAATGTGCCAGTATGGCCACCCCAGCTTTCTTTAGGGAGTTGTTTGCCTGTAGAATTATTTTCCAGACTTTGACTTTGGTCCTGTGTTTGCTCCAGACTGTTCATGTATTTCTTGGATGCAGCAGAATGTTGGGTTCAATTTTCTTATCCATCCTACCAATATCTGTCTGGGCTATATTGGTGCATATAGCCTATTGACACTGAGAGAGATTATTGCTATAGTCTTTTGTCCCATCTTTCTGCTGAAGTTGGTGTATTTGAGGGGCCTTTTTAAAAGTAGCCCATTTAGTTTTTCTCGGCTTAGAATTTTTGACAGTTTAATAACTAAATAAATATGTGGTGGCACAAGCAGTGAATCTAAAACAATTTAAGAGATGTGAAGCTATACTCCAGAAATTTTATAGCATTGTTTGCCAGTGAGTAAAACATTTTTTAAATTTACATATTTTTTATTTTTTGAATAAGGTCTAGAATAATCTTTTGCTTATTTTGGGATAGGGTGTGTTGCTTGAGTTACATTCAGTTGTTCTCTCACTAATTCCTAATTGTGCTCAGGGATCAATCCCTGGCTGATTCTCAGGAGAACCAAACAGTGTCAAGGAAACTCTCCATATACCAGAAGATCTTTATCTGAACTTGCAATTCTATTCAGTCTTGATTACTATAGTTTTCTAGCTTACTTAAAATTGGAGGGCAGGGGGAAAGCTCACCAATCTTACTTTATTCCTAGGTTTATATGTTTAATTGAATTTTTTAACACCATTAAATTTTAACAGGTTTTGTCCTTTAGGATTTCTGAATTTTTCTTTTCTACTTTCTTCATACCCTCATCTTTTCAAATTGGGAAGTGCTTAATCACAATAACACTCTAAAATAAGTAATTGTTCATTTGTCTTAATCAATGGCTGAATAAAAAGCAGTGCTCCTACATTATTAAAAAATTTTAAAAAATTAATTGTTTTTGTGAATATATGTGAACTTAACAAATTTGAGACATATAGTGCCTTTCATCATGTAATTAGCTTGCCCTTCTACTATGTGAAACTCTTTATATATAGGAGGAAAATGTGATGAAGAGCAGTATGAATCCCAGGGAGGGAAAAGTAAATTTTGTCCTGAGTGTTAGAATAATATTGTCTGTGCAAAACTTTGAAAAGTTCTGGACACATAGCATCCCTTTGTTACCTTCAAAACACTGCATCAGAGCTATAAAAATTAATAAGAAAACACTTACAAAGCACTCTGGATGTCTTGGAAGATGAGATTTGAAGATAAAACCATTCCGTTATTCACATTAAACTGAGAAGTCTAATAAAACGGAGAATATGCTGAGCAGAATGTTTTGAATGACTCTCGTTTGCAGAGTTGACAGTTATTAGTCGTTAATATTGCTTCATGTAGAGATTTGCCATGTTGGTGAGGTTACCAGCCTGATTCATTTGTCTGTGTTCCTATTCTTTTATGTTCTGACAGAAAAGAAAGCCAGACAAATATTTGAAAGGAATGTTGAATGCACTTTTGATAAAAGCCTACTCATTTTCAATTTGATATAGGTTACTTTTCTGAGCGTATTTCAATGGTAATATTTTAGTACAGTTTGGAACAACAAGAAAAATATAAACATGGAACTGTAGAATCTTTTTTAGCTCTCATTTTTGGACTGTATGTAGCATTGCTTGGAGGCTACGACCACTCCATGCTGTCAAGTGCTGGGATTGAACAAGTGAAGCTTGCGTCATTGCACTTTTAGCTATCATCGTGACTCAAGAACCAGTAAACCAACTGTGGAATTCTAGTTGGCTATAAGAACAGACAAAATAATTTACTTTGATGCTGAAGGGTTGGGTCTGGAGAGTATCAAGCTTAGTGAAGTAAGGTAAAAGCAGAGCAACAGAGACTAGATGAGCCTGGGGCCCACGCACAGTCCCTGCTCAAGAAAAAGCATAAGCTGGCCACATACCTAACCTATCACCACCAAACATGCTATGGAGTGCTGCACTGCGTCAGTGGGGACCAGAATTAGACCAGTGCTTTCTTTGAGAGTAAAAATGCCACATTCTCTTGGCAAACGGTATAAAGAAGTGACTCAAAGGACACCTGTGGTAGAGCTATCTATGGAGCCCGGGTACTGCTTCGAACTACAGTCTAACGGTTTGGCCCACTCATCCCACCCCAGGTCTTCCCACAGACTCCCTCTTCTGCCTAAAGAAACCATCCTGAGGGAAGGATTTCTCACAACCTACTAGGAGGGATGTAGCTTTCTTTGTGCATGGTTTTAGGCCTCTGTAGAGATCTGCTGCCACATCCCCTTGGCCAGGAAGTGCTACTGCTAATAGCAATTTTATAAATAGAGAAAGTATTTTGTGTTCAAATAAACTTTAATTATACAAATTTTTAAAAAGAGAAAGAAAAAAAGAAAAATATAAATAGATATGATAGATAGACTAGATATGTGACATATAAAGAAAGGAAACAACATGTATGAAACAACATATATTCAAAGGCAGCCATGAATTTCACAAAAGAAAGGCTCAGGGGATACAAGTGTTCAGTGGCGGAGAGCCACCTCCCCAGGCCAGCCAACAGCAATAGATGGACGAGGGACTGGGGAAATGGAGAAACAGGAACTGAGCTCCAGGCTGATTGGTTTATTTCTCTCTTCTTCCCCTCATAGTCCTATCTCTCCCTTATAGCACAATCGTAGTGATAGTTTTGGTCATAGTAGCAATCATCATAGTTCCATCATCCTAGTCTCTTTGTAGACCTCAAAGTCATCTACTTCTTGTTCATGTAGTCCTCGTCTACTCCCCTCTCACCCCTTACAGCATAGTTATATAGAAATCATGAAGGGTTGGGATACACATAGGTGGGGTTGAACCTTATCATAACAACAAACAGATGCAAAGCCACTCCTTCAGGACAAATTCTAGGGGATTAACTCAAGGACAAAATCTCAACTGAGGGTTCAGCAGTCTAGAGTCTAGGAGATCTGCTCAAAGCCGGGATTCCACCCAGGGTGTATTGCTGTTTCCTTTCCTCAGCTAGTAATCCATTTAACCAATCATAATGAATTTACTTCTGATAATATTGCACAGCTGTAGGGCGTTTGCTTGCCCGCAGCCAGCCCGGCCGAGCTGGGTTCGATTCCTCTGCCCCCCTCGGAGAGCCCAGCAAGCTACCAAGAGTATCTCGCCCACATGGCAAGGCCTGGCAAGCTACCCATGACTTATTCGATATGCCAAACACAGTAACAACAAGTCTCAAAATGGAGACGTTATTGGGTCTGCTCAAGCAAATCGATGAACAACGGGAGGGCAGTGACAGACAATATTTTTAGACATTTTGTATGAACACAGTAAGAGATATATTAAGCTTGAAGATCGACTCTTCTTGGGGACATCTAGCTATATATTCCAGAGTCCTCAGGCCAGGTTAGTATTCCCTAGAGGGGTCCTTAATCAGTTACTTCTTTTTAGGTCATGACAGAGTTTGTTTCATGACCTTGCTTATTATACTTATTATACTATGGCACTTCCCTTGTCCCCTTTTGATGACAGATGGTAGGGAAATTAGTCATTCCCTGAGGTAGAACAGTTCGTGGATACCTACACATCACGATCACGATCACGACCACCCTGTTGTTCGTCGATTGCCTCGAGCAGGAGCCAGTAACGTCTTCTTCGTCCTAGCCCTGAGATTTTTTTTTTTTAAAGTGCCATATTCAAGGCTTTTTCAGGGTTAGGAGAATGAGACCCATCATTGTTACTGGTATTTGGCATATTGGGTATACGACGGGGAGTTTGCCAGACTCTGCCATGTGGGCATGTTACATTTGGTAGCCTGCCAGTTTGACCAAATTAGGAATGAGATGATAAGATGTCATCTTCCGGGAGCTGAGTGTGATGATCTCTGGATCCTGGCCGTTGTTGGAGTTACACGGCAGTTGGTGGGTGTAACTGTCTAGTTACTGGCAGGTCCAGTCCCAAACTGTGCAGGCTTGGAGATCTCAGCCCCGGGTCCCACACACCTGGGTTCCTCTGTCAGTTCTTTTATGCGTGAGGCTCATCCAAGTGTGTGGAGAGTGGTCCCAGCATGGCCTTGGCTGGGCCTCGGTGGTCTTCAGCTGTTGGGCCCTGGTGGAGACAGTCAGGCATAGGGTAGGAGACTCTGTCTACCTACACATAGATGATCGATTATTAGGGGAGGACAGAGAATGCAAAACACTTATGATCATCTGGGTGGATTGGAATGTTGTAAAAACAATCTTTTAAATCAATGACAACCAATCCTTAGGAATAGCAGCAGGGTAAGGAAGGCCTGGCTGAAGAGCCTCCATGGGAACCATGTTGGAATCAACATTCCTTAGGTCAATCAACAAACACCACTTACTTGATTTCTTTTGGATAACAAAAACAGGGGAATTCCATGCTGAAAATGCAGTTTCAATATGTCCCAACTTCAGTTATTCTTCTACTAAGAATTCTAACACCCTTAATTTTTCATGAGTAAGGGGTCAATGGGGAGACCACATAGGATTGTTGGATTTCCACTGAATACAGAGGGGTGTTGGGCATGAAGATGCAGCACCTCCAATTGAAAAACGGGTGGCCTCAAGATCAGTGGGAATCCTAAACTCTGCCATTGTTCAAGTAAATCTCGTCCCCGTAAGTTCATGGGTATTGGTGCTATGTAGGGCTGGAAAGTGGTTGTCACCCCTTCGGGGCCAATACATTTTAGCCATCTGACACTCTGCTGGACAGAGGAAGAAGGCGTCATGCCTATTCCATGCAAATAGTAGGGTATTGCCTACACAAGTCAGTTACGAGGTCAATATTGGGTAGAGGTGGTAAAGACATCAGCTCCTGAGTCAATCATTCCCTTTAATTTTTTTCCATGGATCTCAAGAATTACAAGTGGGCGGTTGCCCTCCTTAAAACAGGTGACAAAGGCAATCAGAGGATTAGTGCTGCCAAAACTTCTCATCCTAAGGTGCATGAATTGACCCTGCATAACAAAAGGCTGCAGCCCCTAGAAGGAAACTGCCATTTTCTCTCTATCTACCTCTGCCATCCAGGGAACAAATTGGAAAATCTAGGACTGATAGAGCTAGTTGCAAGCTGAAGTTTTTTCAGGAAAGTCCTAGACCTCACCCAAGCCTTACCAGTCTGTCACTTGTACCTCTCAAAAAAAAAAAATTTGAGGAGGGTTCCAGTGAAGTCGTATTTGGAAGTTTTGAGGAAGGGATGTGAATTGGGGAGAAAAATGCTCAAGGTGAATATGGGCTTCTCCAGAGTGAAGAGAGAGCCCCAATACACATCCCAGCTTTGAAGTATGGTCACGGTCACGGTCCTCTCGTTATTCATCGATTTGCTCAAGTGGGCCCAGTAACTTCTCCATCATGAGACTTGTTGTTACTGTGTTTGGAATATCAAATATGTCACGGGTAGCTTGCCAGGCTTTGCCGTGAGGGCGAGATACTCTCGGTAGCTTGCTGGGCTCTCTGAGAGGGGCGGAGGAATAGAACTCGGGTCAGCCATGTTGGCTGCATGCAAGGCAAATACCTTATCCGCTGTACTATTGCTACAGCCCTTTGAAGTATGAAGTATGAAAATACACATTAAAGGTGGGGAAATGGAAGTAACACTCATGCTAAGCTTCATACGGTTCCACTTTCTTTGTTCAAGTTGGCTAATAGAGGGTTTTACCAACCTGCCCCACATGGCTCCTTCTACCTAGTCTGTTACTAGTGTGTTTGCCAAGGGGAAGAACTGGAAGCTGTTTATGGTCTTTTGATGTTTCTTTTTGGCCTTTCTTCCTGCTGGAACTTCACTTTTGCACCCCTTGGGTGTACAGTGGTCTTATCAGGCTTTGGATCCTTTGTCTACAGCTGTGGCCCTGGGTAGCCTTAGGAATGGTTTGTTTTATCATTTCTCCAAATTTCAATGCCAAGGGGAACCTTTTCTACCTGCCTGCTTGCCTCCTGCTACTTGAGCCATGTATTTTGGAGCTTGGAGGCCACTCTTGTGGTTATGGAACTGTTTAATGCCAGATATTGAACCCTGGCCACCTTCATGCAAAGCATGTCCTCAGGCCTTTGGTCTATACTCTGGTCTAGAATAGTATATACTAATGGCGGGGAGCGGGGGCTTGCCTGTGGTTGGTGGCACATCTTGTGGTGTTCAAAGCTTACTCCTGAGCACATACAGGTGACTGGATATTACACAGGTGAGTCATAAGCAAGGCAAATGCTCTCTCCACTATACTCTCACTCCATCCTGATTGTGTAGTTTTTGACATCTTATTTTACTCTTAGCATGTATGTTAGTAAAATTTGATTAAACATGATCTTTTATGTAGAAATGATAAAAACTGTAATATCCAAAGTGTGTTTTTAACCAAAGGGAAATAAGAAAAATACAAACTCTTAAGTGTGCCAGCACTTAAACTAAGTGTGTGAGATCAGTAGCCATTGAAACAGCAGCAAAAAGATACAAGGGGAAAGAAATAAATAAACGTAAATGTAAAAGAACTACAGTTTGATTAAATGATTTAAAAGGCACATTGAAGATATAAAAAAACAGAAATATTAAACCTCATATGGAGGAATTTCATGAAAGGGATAGTTTGGAGTACAGTTTGTTGATGGGATTCTTCTTAGACTAAAATTATTTCAACAAGACAGGGAGGATTTACAAATTCCTTCCAAAGAACACTGGGTCTTTGGTTAAATATAACAACAGCATATTAAGAGCAAAGTAAATACCATGTGCCCTTTAAAGGTTGGAGGTCAGTTGCAGGCCTGACATTGCTTGTGTGTATTGGATTGGTTTTTTATATTTCCTTTTTCTCTTTCATTATTTGTATGTAGAAAAACCATGGACTTCTGGGTGCTGCCACTTTACAATACAAACCTGCTGTTTCAGAATCTTTTTTGTAGAATCTTTAGGATTTTCTAAGAATAGTATCAATATCTAGGTATTGTATCATTTTCTAAGTATTGTATCATGTCCTAAGTCTAGTATTACTATTATCATTCATTTCCTTGAAGTTATCCTGTTTTATTGCATAAAGACTCTCAAAGTAATCTCTGGTGATTCATTGAAATTCTGTAGTTTCTGATGTGACAGACTCTTTTTTCATTTCTGATTCTGCTCAGTAATTTTTATATCTCTCTCTCATTGTGAAGCTTGCTAGAGGTTTATCAATCTTGTTCATTTTCTCAAAGAACAAGCTCTCTGTTTCATTGATCTTTCTTTCTGATTGCTTTTTGGATTTCCTCTTGGATAATTTCTGCTTTAAGTTTTATTATTTCCTTCCTCCTGCCTGATTTGAGCTGCTTTTTCTGTTGTCATTGGTCATTTTCCAAGATCTTAAGCTGTAAGTTTAGGTTACTTATGGGGATCGGCTCTTCATTCCTGAGGAATGCTTGTAGAGCTTTAATCTTAGCACAAGCTTTTGCCAGGCCCCATAAATTTTGTAACTCGTTCTTCATTCTCATTTGTTTCCAGGAATCTTTTGATTTCCTCTTTGATTTCTATTGTAAGTCAAAAATCATTGATACAATCTCTGTTATCTTAATTTTGTAATTTTATAAGTGTCCCATATACATCTACTATACCCCTGTCTTCCATTTCTTCCCTCAGAGAAGGTATGTCATTGCTGAGCATGAATCTGGTTGATCTATTGAGATGTTGAAATCTCCAACAAGTATTGCATTGCCATTAATATTTTTCGTTAAGTCTTAGTAGTTGTTTAAGCATTTTGCTGGTCCCTTCTTATGTGTATATTTTTAGGTGGCGTGAGTTCTTCCTGATGTACTGATTCCTTGATCAAGTTCTTCCTGATGTACTGATTCTTCATCAAGAAATAATCTTCACTGTCTCAATTGACCTTCAGTCTGAAATCAATGTGGTCTTATACCAGTATGGCCACTCTGGCTTTTATGAGGCAACTGTTTGTCTGTAGAATTATTTTCTTGCCTTTTACTTTGAGTCTATATTTGCTCTGACTGCTCATGTGTTCCTTGGAGGTAGCAGAATGTTGGGTTCATTTTCTTATCCACACTCCCACTCTGTCTTTTTATGAGTGCTTTCAGTCAATTGATATTGAGAGAGATTATTTTTACGGGTTTTGTCTCAATATCTCTAGTTTGGTGTATCTGATGAGCCTGTACTGTACCATATCCCCTTTAGGGGGATATGGTGCCACCAGCAGGTCAACCTGTACCTGTGGGGCAAGTGCATCAGCAGTCTGATGGTGCCTTCAGGCTTTCTGATGCCCCCAAATAGCTGTGTGCCTTTGTCTGGACTCAACAACTTGGGGCCAAGTTTACCAAGGAATTAAATGGCCAAAAGTTTGGTATGTGGAAGCCACACCCACAAACCACCTCTGGCTCAGCTATACAAGCTCATTTATCAGCCTTATTTCAGAGACTCATAAATAAATCTTGAAAGAGATTAAAAGCCACTGTTAATCCAGACCTGTGAATGACCGAACAGACCAGGGCAAATAGGAGAGGGTGGGTTGGCCAGGAGCCAGCCCAAGCAGAGCCCCTGGCAGTGGCTTGCTTCCACAATCCAAAAATGACACCATACCCCCAACCTGGCTCCACCATCTCAAGACGAACTTCACCAAGATATAATCCGCTGAAAATTTGGGTATGTGGGTTTTGTGACTGAAATCTCCAGGCTTCCTCGGAGTCAGGATGGGCTACCTCCCCCCATCTCCCTGTACTTCTGGAGGCCTCAGTGGTTACACCTGCACCCCAAAGTGGTCACCCAGTTGAAAAGTTACTCCAGCTTTAGAGTCCCGATAAAAATACTGAATGTCCTGAACAAACACCATGACCTCTTAGCACCTGTATTGCAAACCATAATGCACAAAAGGAAAAGAAGAGAGAGCAAGAAGGAAAGTGCCTATCATAGAGGGTGGCTGAGGGTGGGAAGTTGGGGCTTTGGAGGATGGTGATAGGGAAACAGGAGACGTTGGTGGTGAGAAATGTATGCTGGTGGAGGGATGGGTACTGGATCATTGTATGACTGAAACCCAATTATGAACAGCTTTGTAATGGTCTATCTCATGGATATTCAATTTAAATGTTTTTTTTTGGTTTGTTTGTTTTGTTTGTTTTATGCTTTTTGGGTCACAACCAGTGATGTACAGGGGTTACTCTTGGTTCATGCACTCAGGAATCACTCCTGGCTCAGGGGACCATATGGAATGCTGGGAATCAAACTTGGGTCAGCCACATGCAAAGCAAATGCCTTACCCACTGTGTTATCGCTCCAGCCCCTTCAATTTAAAAAATTTTTAAAAAATAAAAAAGCAATGTGGAGTTCATGCCCAATTCAATCAGCTTAACCAAAGGCTGAATAAACAGCAGCACTCCAACATAAAAAAAGTAGGGGCTACAGCCATGCTGGTGATGAGCGTGGTGGCGTTCTGGAGTGTTTGTGCTTGGACCAGTGCCAGAGAGTCAGTTGCTGGTGCCATGGGCGACGAGAGCTGCGAGTGGGTTCTGCAGTTCCCGTTGGGGTTGTCCTCGAAACAATGAGTGCAGCCAGGGAGTCCCATTTGCATGGGGTGAAGCATTCTGCCTCCCCAGATGATGATCTTGGACCTAGCAATTGGGAGGCAGCAGACTTAGGTAATGAAGAAAATAAAAAACAGAAGTTCTTGAAACTCATGGTTGAAGGAAAGAAAGAACATACTGGTCTTGATATAGGAGATCACAAATCAACATCTCACTTTAGAACAGGGGTCCTCCCATGTTCATCGATTTTCTCGAGCGGGCCCAGTAACATCTCCATCATGAGACTTCTTGTTACTGTGTTTGCATATCGAATACATCACGGGTAGCTTGCCAGGCTCTGCCATGCGGGTGAGATACTCTCGGTAGCTTGCCAGGCTCTCTGAGAGGGGTGGAGGAATCCAACTCTGGTTGGCCATGTTGGGCGCTTGTAAGGCAAATGCCCTACCGCTCTGTTATCGCTCCAGCCCAGGGCAGGGGAAGAAGACAAGAAAATTAATGAAGAACTGGAGTCTCAATATCAACAAAGTATGGACAGTAAATTATCCAGAAGATACAGACAACATTGTGGACTCTGATTCAGTGAGGTAGAAGAACATGATGGAGAAGGTGATGTGACTGGGGATGATGATGATGACGACGACGACGACTCACCTGATCCTAACAGTCCAGAAGACTTGGAAAGTGACTCAGAGTCAGAGGGAGAAGAGTCCACTGAGGAACTTCAAGCTACTGAGCATCCTGATGAAGTGGAAGATCCGAAAAACAAAAAAGATGTGAAAAGCAACTATAAAATGATGTTTGTTAAATCCAGTGGTTCATAATTTTCAAACACTTAGTCTTTGTATTAAAAGTAAGACTTATTGTTACAATGCACAGTGGAGGACTGCTTATAGAGCACAGAATTTCATATTATAATTTTTTAAAAAAGGCCTTTCAAATAATTACAAAGAGTGTTTGTTTTCAGATGCCATGGGTTACACTTTTATGGGCATGACTATAACTATTTTTGTAAAGAGTAAGAGTTGTATAAAATAAGAAATAAATACAGTACTCAATTTTCTTTCATATTAGTATCAAACCTCTAATCTTATGTTTTACCCCTTCAAGTGTAGTTATGGGGAAAGAGATTTGTTTGTGGTAGCAGTTTTATCTTGTTTCTTCATATTTTTGTCCTATGAAAAGTTATTCTGATACTGTAATGTGTTCATGAAAGATGTTCTTTTATTATACTTTGTTATAGTAGAACTATTCATCATGGATATTTCTGCTGCCAATACAAGCTAAATTAAGTTGAGAAGAAAAATAGGGACTTAGTGTACTCTTACTGATTCAGCTCTACTTTTTTGGACCAAAGCAACAAGAGCAAATATGTCTGAAACTGCTAGGATAAAGTTGCAGCGGTTATACTTTTGGAATGTTATTTGCCAAAGCAGTCTTTATATTATTTGAATTACATTGTATGTTAGATTTTTGAAGAAAAAAATTGGCCATTTTTTAGAGAAGAAATTATTTCTCTGATCATTTGGTCCTATCTCTATAGAACTATGTAAAACTGGATTTTTTTTAGGTTAATATGTGACCAAAGTTAATTACCTTACTAAGGCCTAAATAAAGAGAAAGAAGTTTCCCATGTTTGGTTGTGATACCTTTGTCCTCATTAACTTAAAATGAGGAACAGACCTTTGAACAAATACGTGAAACAAATTAGTTTTATCCTGGTTAAAGACAGTATTGCTTTCTGATTTTGTTATTCATCCTGGTAGGGTAAAATTAGAATCATTTGATTGCTTTTAGGTTTCAAATAGTTATATAGAACATTAACATAGGCTGCATTATTTAAGAGCCATCTTTGAATAAATGCATCCAGGATCCTAATGTTTGTAAGTAACATGTTCAGAGATTTGAGTCAAAACTGCTGGTTCATTGAACTATACTTATACATCTAGATGTTTAAGTATCTGTTTGCTGTGTTGGGTTTAAAGAGAATTATTCCTGTCATTTAAAAATTGAGAATGTTAGTAATGTAGAACAGATAATTCCTGGTTTATGTAGTTTACATTGAAATATTTTCATATGTAAGACACTCCACTTTTCTTTTTTGTCATATTTAATAATAGGTGTTAGCCACAGAGTAAAAAACACTGAGTCAGTGGGTAGTAGTTAGTATGTATGACTTTCAACAAATACTTGTTTTGAACAAATTAGGCATCAGCGAATATATTTGGCCATGGGTTTTCAATCATCTATAGGGTTGCTTATTACAAGTAATTTAAGCAGTCAGTCAAGACTGATTTATGAGTGTCAGAGAGACCAGTATTTAAAAAATGAGTATTTCCATTAAAAAAATGTATCCCCTTTAGATTTTCTTGTAACCATTGTTTAGAGTATCCTGAGTTGTTGTCTGTAAAGCTGTGTATTATTCCTTTCAATATGAATGCAAGTCTAGCTGGGTAAAATATTCTTGGTGAGGCGCTTATTTCATTGATTTTTCCCCCCACTACATTTCACCACTGTCTTCAGGCCCTGAAGGTTTTATAAGAAAAGTCCACAATAAATCTTAAGGATGCTCTTATGTATGCAATTTTTACCTTTGATCTTGCTGATTCAGAATTTTATCTCTGTCCTTGGTTTTTGTCATTCTGATAAGGTTGTGTCCTGTAATATTTTTATTTGGATTTTTTTTAGTTGGTACACTTTGGGCCTCCTGAATCTGCTTGTATGCACTTGTCAGCTCTGGAAATCTCCCAAAAATTACTTCTTTGAGAGTTTCTTCATCAGTATTCCTCTTCCTGTCCCTCTGGGACTCCAGTGATTCTTATGTTATTCCTCTTGTATTCATCCTGATATTCCTTGTTATCTGTTGTTAATTTTTGAGGCTCTTCCATTTTCTGTTGCCTGGAGATGCTCTGCACCTCATCTTGGAGTTCATTGATTCTGACCTCAGTAGCTGTCATTCTGCTGCTGAGGTCATCCTCTGAGTTTTTCATTTCACCTACCAGGTTTTTTAGGTCAGTCATTTCAGTTTGGAATTTTGTTTGCATTATTCTCATTTCTGCTCTCAAATCCTCCTGTATTTCATTGGCAGTGTATTCCATTTTTTCTTTTAGCTCCGTATGCATTCTTAATATCTTCCTTCTGATTTCTTGTCAGAGAGGTTATATAGCTCACTATTATTGATTGGGTCTACTGTGCTAGATGTCTTGACTCACTTAGTGAGCCTTGACTCACTAAGACTGGAGGTTTCCTGTGTTTACTTTACCACTGTGACCTGTGCAGTTTGGACTTTCACTTTGACCGTTACTATTGTGGTTTTGGTGTAGTATTGAGCTAGGGGCCAATGGATTATTTGCCTTAAGTGGTTTTTGTGGTCAGGTTGCTCTAGTGAAAGTACCCCCAGAGCTATTTTTGGTTCTTCTGTGTTATGGACAGGAAGATTAACTCGAGGCTGTGGCTCCGGACACCAAACCAGTGGGTCTCTGACCTAAATTAGGAGAAAAATGGTGGCACTGTCCTATCTGACATGCTGTTCCCTTGAGGTTCATCTTTGAAAACTACCCCTGCCCATGCACTGCCATAGCTTTGCATGCACACGTTCCTAGCTCTGTCCCGGATTAGGAGAAATTGGGTTGTTTCGGCTTTAAGTCCTAATAGCAGCAGTGTCCTGCCTTGTTTCCCAGTCCCCTGAAGGTCCCTCATTCATTTATTTTTGTGTTTCTTTAAATCTAGTTATTATTAATGGATATGGACTATAACATACTAATAGGCATCTGGCATAGTACTAACTTTAAAGGTGCTTGTTCAAACTAATTTGAAATTTACTGATAACATATTAGTGTAATGAAAGAATTAAATGTCCCTTTTTAATTTTTTAAGAATAAAAGCTCTATGAAGCAAATTATAAGTGCAATTACCACACGTTTCACAGTTATTTCTGTGTTCGCAGAATTGAATGAGAAATTTTAGGCAAAGGAAACCCAGTATTTTAAATATATGCTAATAGTTTCTAGCAGCATCAATGCTGCAGATCACAACTCTGATTTTAATATTTATTTTGTTTTGCTTTTTTTGGGTCACACCCAGAAATACTCAGAGGTTACTCCTGGCTCTGCACTCAGGAAATACTCCTGGCTGTGCTTGAGAAAAGAGATTGAACCCCAGGGGCTGTGTGCAAAGCAATTGCCCTACTTTCTGTACTATCATTCCGGCCCTTTTAACTTCATTTTATGGCAAAGAAGCACAATGATCCTAATATTCTCCCACTGCACTTCATACTATAATCCCAATATCTCTCATAAGAATTAGTTGACTCAAAAATCACCATCGTACTTCAGAGTCATGGGGACTTCACATCAGCAGAAAATGACCCCCAGGAAAGTGAGGATTAATGATTTTGAAAGTTAGAGCCTACCCTCTCTTAGTATCAGAAAGTGTCTCATGTGGTTTAATAATTTTCTCCATGCAAGAGAACAGATGTTATGTTATCTTTGACAGGCCATATTTTAGTTTATAAACAGCGCCCCGAGTGAAACAGCCTGGACCTGTATTCTTAAGTTAGAAAAAGTGCTTTTCAAGATCCTTCCCATGTTGAAACATTTGTGTATTCTAATAAATCAAGAAACATATCTCTGCTTCTCCTTTATATATCTATTAAAATTTTGAGTAATTTTAAGCACTTTTAGATTTAGAAAGTTTTAAGTCCTGAAAAGCTTCACACTTTATTTTGTGAATTTACTATGGACCTAACTGGCATGCATAACTCTAACATCTAGCAGCAAACTTCTAATACATAACTAGCAATCAAGCAGTATTCTCTGTGTACCAAAGGCTTTAAGAGTCCATTGGAGATGTGGAACTTGAATGCTGTAAGGCATTGTGACTACTGAGAATTAAAGAATTACATACTTGTCAGTGAGACAACCACGGAATATAATACCCATTTTACCTCAGTTTTCAAAAGGAGGCATTTAATTAAGCATTGTTTGACTGAAGTCTTTTTTAAGCTGCCTGATTAGGTTTATGAAAGGTATTGCCCTCTAGTTAGGACAATAATACCACATAAAACATTAAAATAGTAGAAATTGGCCTAATTTTAAAAGTAAAGGTAGTCACCTGTTATAACATGGATCATGTGGAGTTTGAGACAAGTTTTTCCAGTTTTGGTCCAGAAAAAGTTTTAAACACTACTTTTTGGACCCTATGTCATTAAATTCTCAAATCCCTTGGAGAAAAAAAAATGATGTAACACAGAGCCATCTGTCAGCTGTGCATGAAACCAGACTGGAGTCAGTAGTGCCATCCTCGGGGTGGTGTGAAATCTTCTGTTTTGGTCAATATGTCACTTCAAATTAAAAGAAGCACAATTAAAAGAAGGAAGTGACAGATATTAGTAATTGGTGTTTCCATGTCCCTGAGCTGAAGATTCAACCTTCCCAAAGACATTGTTATCTGAGAGGAGCCCCTCACACTACTAAGTGCTCAACTCCAGAAAAATACCCTGCGTGGGCTGGTGTTCAAGCATTTGCTCTTAGTTTTTGATGAGTAGTGGTGAGAGAAAGCAAGGTTACTGTTTCCTTCCCAAAGCTACACCAGGGCAATTGGCTGCAAATTGCGGGCTCATACAAACAGTTCTCGTATAGACAGTTCTTACTGCCCTTGACCCCATTCGCCAAACTATGAGCTTTTACTTCTCACCCACTGGTTCATCTTTTTTTTTCCTCACAGATTTTCAAGTTTTGTTAAAGTATATGTTCAGGTATAAGATCAATTAATTGTTTCAATGACTCCTTAGAACTAGTCAGATGATTACATTGCTAGCAAGTGACTCATTATCCAAATATATGGGACAGGGACAGATGAACGATGTACCAAAAACATCTGTGGAGCACAGAGATTCCATATATGATAGGGGAGGTTGACTTTCTAGATTCCCAAACAATATTTACCTGGCCATGCTATAACTTGGGCAAAAAACATCAGGAGCATAACCTTCTAAGACTAAGTACTTAATATCACAATCCAGAGAAATCTCAGCTTTTCCTAAGATAACTTGGAATTTAATTCATTTCTTTGTATTAATGTGCTAACTTTTTATGTTCATAATTTCCATCGATATAGAAGAAATGCATAGACTTTCACCATTAAAAAATGATCTTTAGGCAGTTATGGGGCCATCAGCAGGTGGACCTGTACCTGTGGGGCAAGTGCATCAACTGCATGATGGTGCCTTCAGACTTCCTGATACCCCAAAATTGTCACTGTGCCTTTTGCTGAACCCCAACAACTGGAACCAAATTTATAAATAAATTCAGTGGCTAAAAGTTAGGTATGTGGGAGCCACACTCACAAACCAGCTTTGGCTCAGCTACACAAGCTCATTTATTGGCCTTATTTCAGAGATCATAAGTAAATCTCGAAAGAGATCAAAAGCCACAATTAATCTCGGACCCGTGAGTGGCTGAACAGACTGGGGAAAATTGGAGAGGGGCAGGTTATTCTGGTGCCCGCCCAAGCAGAGCCCCCAGCAGATGCTTGCTTCCACAATCCAAACTTGTCACCATACCCTTGGCCTGACTCCACCAATTTAGGATGGATCTCACTGAGACATAATCTGCTGAAAGTTCTGGCATGTGGGTTTTGTGACTGAAATATCAGGCTTCATTGGAGTCTGCATGGGTTACCCTCTCCCCCTCCCTGTACTTCTGGAAACCTCAGCAGTCATATCCACAAAAAGCGGCCACCCAATTGAAAAGCTACTTCAGCCTTACCATCCAGATAAAATTACTGAATGCCCTGAACAAACACCATGACCTCTTAGCACCTGTATTGTAAACCATAATGCACAAATGGAAAAGGAGAGAGAGAGAGAGCAATAAGGAAAGTGCCTCCCATAGAGTGTGGCTGGGAGTGTGGTGGTGGGTTGTTGGGGAATGGTGATAGGGAAACAGAACAATGGTGGTGAGAAATGTACATTAGTGAAGGGATGAGTATTGAATCATTGTATGACTGAGGTCCAATCATAAACAGCATTGTAATGGTATCTCATGGATAATCAATGAAAATTTTTTTAAAAGTAATGTGGAGCTCAAGCCCAATCAATCATCTTAGTCAATGGCTGAAAAAATACCAGTACTCTGACATTAAAATAATGATCTTCACCATCACTACTATCAGATTCACCTCTTCTCTCAAATATCTATCATAACTATACAATTTACTCACATATGTTGATTTTCTGCTATATACAACATAAGTCTATACTTTACATATTTACTTATATTCAAGGTCTTAATTATTTAACTTTGAATATAGAAAACATCCTATGGTTTGTTTTACTTCTTTTTATTTCTTAAAATAATTTTTAGTTTTTGCTTACACCCTTATATTTCAGAACTTTAAGTATCATATGCATGAGAAACAGTTAATATAAACCACTGAATCTAATATAAAATATCTGATATATATTTGGGGCATTTTGTTTGTAGACAGCAGAGTATGTTTAGTTTTTACTCTTGGGGATAACTCTTAGGGATAACGCTTCCTATGTTCATAAGTGGTGCCAGGGACTAAATCCAGGTCCACCACGTGAATGGCAAGCACCCTACCCACTGTACATTCGCACTCACCCAGCGCTAGTTGTTTTATTCTTTGCGTGGTATTAAAATGATGTCTCATTGTCAATTTTCAAGATAAAAGTTATATATAACATTAACTCAAGAGGTAACTATGTAAAACTAAGGACTCCTTTTCTTCTTTCTACCTCTTTTCCCTTCCTGTCATCTTTTTTCCCCCCTCTTGCCTCTTCCTTTTCTTCTACATTTTCCCTTTCACAGTCTTCATGCTATGTTTATGAGATGTCTCCATGCTGGTCCTCTTCCAAGTGTCTCTGAAAACCCTCACAAGCTTAAAATTTTTTTTTATATTTTATTTTTTTAAATTTTATTTTCAAAGAGTGTGCACAGCAATTGATTATATTCAATATTTCAACACCAGTCCTACCACCATTACATCTTCCTACTACTGTCATTTTGAAATTCCCCACCACCACAAAGCCAGCCCCAAAGGCAGATTCTAAAGGCTTGATATGAACAATTGTCTTAATAAATATTAGTGGCGCACCAAGAATGTCTTGTGATTGTTGGTGGCCTTGTGCTTCTGGAATTCTAAAATTTTACATAGGATGCTAGAAATGGAGTTTATATATATATATATATGCATATATATATATTTTTTTAACAGGGTGGTGATTTTCAGATCAGAGGCATCTCTGAGCTTGTAGCTCTCTTCGAAGATTCATTTGTAGTCTTAGGATCATGGTTATATTAATGTGCTTAAATGGTGCCCAGAGGCAGTTCATGGCATTACTGCCTGGAAACTGAAAGCATAGGAGATGTGAGGAGGGGCCCATTGATAACACCAGAAGCCTGGAGTTTTCAGTCACAAGTCCTACATACCTGTTTTTTTTTTTTTAGCAGTTTTATTCTCTTCCGTTGGTCTTGGGTTGAGCCTCTGAAGGTCAGCTGTGAATGTGATGGCGATTGGGTTCTTGAGGTTTGTGGCTGTCTCGCAGTAGGCGGAGGCACAAACCTGCCCCCTCTGAGATGTCCCGTTGTCAGTCAGGTTCAGGATGGGGAAGAAACAACTGTGGGGTGTTGGTCTCTTGAGATTCATTTGTGAATCTCTGGATCATGGCCATTGAGTGCTAAGTTGCACCCAGAGGAAGTTATCCTCACGAGCTTTGTGATTCACTCTTCATGTTCAATATCAATATTTAAGAGAATTATTGCTTTCAATTTGGTTCAATTTACTGTAGAATATAAAAGAAGAAAATTTTAAAAAAATGTTTGAAAACTATATAAAGTTGTAGACCAAAGTGATGTTTCTTTGGATTGATTTTAGCCCCCTCCCTTTTTTCTCTTTGTATTAGTGTTGAAATCAAGGCAGAAAACAGTGGGTTTTTTTTTTTTTTGTTTTGTTTCCAATTGCTTGATTTTTGTCTTTTCTTATAGCTGAGTAATATTCCATGTTATAAAAATACCAGTTTCTTTACCCAGTCATCTGTTCATGGACACTTGAGTTGTTTCCATATTTTAGTAAGTAGTGCTGCAATGATATTATAAGAGTACAATTGCCTTCTATAAATGGAATTTTGGTACCCTTGGGGTAGATGTTCAGATAGAGAATAGAAGATCATATGATTTTATCACTGAAAATGCAATTTTAAATAACACTACATTATAGCATTATAAGAATTAACTAACCACAGAGGTCGAATAGTATTGTTAACCATTCAATTCATCCTTTTTATTGCACTTTGGTGCTCTTAAGGGACTTATCCTTTGAGAACTGAAACTGACTTTTCTTTTGAGGAAAATAACTTCACATAGATCCTCAAATTACTTATCATGGAACATAAATGACAAATGGGTTATTATTAAATAACTAGGGAAAACTGATATTAATAAGATGTGGGAGGAAGGATGTAAAAGAGATTTTGAAGATTCATCTATTACAAACTTTAAAATGATATTAAATATCTATAAGAAATTAAATGAAAAGATGAAGAATTTTTGCCAAAATTCAGTGTAGTTAAGTAGTATAAAAAACTTTAGAGTTAAAATATATTTTATTTGAACTCTGGGATTGTTTTGACATCAGATTAATATTATTTTAGCAATTAAAAATAGTAATAAACATAGCAAAACATTGCTGTGAGCCATGTTGTGACTAAGTGCTTAAGAACTGTGAAATTAAAGAATACATGCAACATTATTAAATCTCTCAGAGTTTCATTGTATCACATAATAGAATATTAAGATACTGAAAAATGTTCTGAATAACAATAATATACATAGAATACATAGAATACATTGGCTGGAGCAATGGCACAGCCAAGGTAGGGCCTCTGCCTTGCACACAGCCAACATGGCCGACCCGAGTTCGATTCCTTCACCCCTCTCAGAGAGCCCGGCAAGCTATTGAGAGTATCTCTCCTGGGCAGCAAAGCCTAGCAAGCTACCCGTGACGTATTCGATATGACAAACACAATAACAATTGTCACAATGGAGACGTTACTGGGCCCACTCGAAAAAATTGATGAACAACGGGAGGACAATGACAGTGACAGTGACATATAATACATAGGAATAGAGTATTAGGATCAAGAATAAAAGTATGGCATTAGTGGTTAAGTGTTGGTGCAGAAGCTGTGCTGGGTTCAAATCCCAGTACCAACACAGGCTGAGAGGCATTAGAGAACATATACTCTGATAAACTGTTTCCTGTGCTCAGAAATAAGTAATTACTCTGAGGCTTTAAAGGAATGAGCACTTATTCGAATATGAGCAAGAATATGAGCTACTTTATGGAAGCAAAATTATGTTTTCTCTGCTGAACTCAAAAAGCATTTTAAATTAGAATGTACAAGATGTAAAAAATACAACATGTCCAGGTAAATTTTATTTCAGTTAAACAAGATATAGTCACTTAATATAAATATGTCCCACATATTTATATAACCATAGGTTTATAAAGATTCTAAGGAATCATATAATTTATCTAAAATTTATATTTAACTGTCTTTCTTTAACTATTTTCCCCTATCTCTTTGGCTTTAATTTGTCACCTCCATTGTGGGAAGAAACATATCTCACTGCATATTAAAAAAAACAATCAGCAATCTAGGCTCTAATAATATCTATCAGTATGGGAAAACTTAGTTATTTTGGTTTTATCTATCATGATTATATTTCTTATATAGAATCTAGTCAGGTAAGAGGAAAGAGATCTTTCTCTATAGTTAAGGCTGGAAATTTTCAGGAAGAATCTAAACAGTTCTAAATCCTTCACTATAAAAATCAGAGCAGAGCAGATGCCCAGTCAGCATTTGTTATTAATTTTTTTTGTATCATGTCTTTTCCTTTCCAGATCTTAACAAGCAAAACGAGCTTGCTGTCAGGAGTGGGATTTGAACCCACGCCTCCAGGGGAGACTGCGATGTCTTTTCCTACAGAGACATGACACTGTCCATTTACCTTAATATCATGTTTCAGAATGCAAACATTAGAAAAGGAAATCATTGAAAAAGTGTTGGCCCTGAACTAAGGAAATCAAGGTTTTAAGAGGATTACACTTTTTCAAAAGTTTTCCTCTTTTCAAAGCAACCAAAATTTCCCTTTTTTTCACTAACCTCGATGCTCTCCTTTCAAAATTATTTCTTGCAAAGTGACAATTCAGCTCTTCAAAAACTCCTCACACCATTGCCTTCCAGGTTCAATTGCCTGACTCACAGATTTAAATCAAATCTTGGGAAGCAACTTTCCTTGATTCAAACTTTTATTTTAAGGCAGTGATAGACCTATTAAAAATCTGGATTCTTCCCAGGGATCTATCAAGTTGGAATACTTTTCATATCTCACTCTGCTTCATAGTAATGATTTTAAAAATATTAAAGAAATTAAAATTTCCAAGCCAATAATAGGCTAGTGACATTAATGCTCCAGCTAGAGGAGAGATGAGATGGAGTTAAATTTAGTAGAGGTGCACTTTTCTACAATTTAGTTCTTGAGAAAGTTGACTTTGCCAATCATGATCTGACTCATAACTGCAAAAGGGCCATGGTATATGGCTATGCTTTGATGTTTAGGGGAGCAAAAGCATAACAAGCTGTACCAGGATTCTTACTTAATTCTCACCACCACTGCAAAATTCAACCTTAGTCTCAGCAGAGTTAATTCCACACAACATTTGGAGAACTATTTAGATCAGCAAAGAGTTAGCCTTACAAATATGCAATATGTCCTTGTAAAGTTTTGGTGCTAAAGATTAGATGCCCATTACACAACATTGTCAATATTAGTGTGTCAATGATGAGAAAATTAAGGGTTAAATTCTATGATTTGTCCAACTTTAACGTGATTTTATCAAATATTTTCTGTAAAAAAATTCAAATCACAACTTCATTGAAAACACTTTTTTACCATGATTTTGACATCATAAATCAGTACCTAATAATCAAACTGATCCTGGAAAGGATTGATTGAACCCAGCCCATTAAACATCTATGTGGTGCCAGTGTTCTTTAATCTATACAGGATTGAACAAGTCAGAGAAACAAAGATTAGGAAAACTTTATTATGGCATTCAGGCATATTATGGAACATATGGCATAAATAATAGTGCTCAGAGTCAGATGTGTAGACATACTTCAATGAGAATAGAAAGTGTATACACTAATTTTTAGTTTATATGGGTAAAAAAATAGAACAAATTATTTGGGGAGGAGGTCTCCAAAGTGATGATCAGGAGGTCCAGTGATCATGCAAGAAGTTCTTGGTCAACCAAATGACAAAGTAAGGACTGGCTGGTGCTCTGCCCCTGCAGTGCTGGCAACAACTAGACTAGCCTCCAGATGCTCATCTTCAGGGCCATAGTTGGTGTACTCAGTGCCTTGGACTCCAGACCATTCTGCAGGAACCACGTGTTGTTGGGGTCAAAATGGGAATTCCTGTAGTGTGCATGCCCTAATTGCTGTACTATATTCTGGCCCAGAGCAAGTGAATTAGAGTAGAATAATTATAATTTTAGTGGAAACAAGGACTGAGGTGATTTCCTGAAGTTAAAGAGCAGCCTAAACTATGACCATTTTTGGCCACTATCAGAGGTCATCTTGGCAAATGTAATGTTTCATGGTGCACCGAGAGAATGGTTGAAGTTGTTGTACATGGGCAAAAAGGCCAGGCCTGTATTGAGGGATCTGGACCTATCTTCTCAAACAATACAATAAACTTTAACTTCGCATGCGCCTGGGTTTTGTCTGCAATTCTTTCATAAAATTCTCATGAATACAAGAGATCGGGGATAAATCCACTTTACATTTACGCTTGCAGGGCTCCATATACTCTCAAGGGTTTACAGGCTTCTGTTTTTCTTTACATCTAAAGTGTTGATTCCCATGCCTCCAGAGTCTTCCTCACTTAGACTGCCACTAAAAAAAAAACCCCCCAAAAACCAAAAAAACAAAAACAACTGTAAAATGGGGCCAGAGCAATAGTACAGCGAGTAGAGCATTTACCTTGCATGCGGCTGACCCAGGTTTGATCCTCATCATCCTCTCTGGTCCCCCAAGCACCGCCAGGAGTAATTCCAGAATGCAGAAGCAGGAGTAACCCAAGAGCACCACCAGGTGAGACCTAAAAAACAAGAAAAAACTGTAAGAGAACCCTATATCCTGCAGCTAAGGTACCACTTACAAGTGAGGATCAAAGGCAAGAAAACTTTAGTTCTGACTCTGTTCTCGCACACTCCTATGTTTGTAGCTAAATTTGCATTTTCTAATATAATTAAAGCTTCTCTTGAGCTCACTACAGAAATCTCAATCAGATTTCTGTAGGGAGCAGCTTACACCTTGCAGTCATTACCACTTCAATTTCAGATCTCTGCACTGATTTGTATAGAAAGCACTACTGGGTAATTTCTTCTTCGGTTTTTGTTTTTCTTGTGACTTAAATTCAAATCCTTGAGCATGGTACATATGTCCCTTTGATTTGTAGACATTCCATTTATACAACCTTCAGTAGAAGCTGTGTGGAAGCAGTGCATTTCCATCTGTCATGTTCTTTCACACTCGTGGTTTCTGGATCCCTGGAGCCTTTTGTCAATTACCTTCTGCAGATCCTCGTCTGGGTCCAGTGCCTGGGATTCTGTCTACAGACAGCAGAGTGAAGAACCTTCTGATCCTCCTGATTCCCTAATGAGATGAGAAACTCAAGTGGTATGTTTGCTGGCAAAAGGGGAATTGCAGGCAGCTCTTTTAACCTTTCCTGTCTGTAACCCCTACCCCTATGATATGTGCAGAAAATTTTTAGAACTTTTACTTATATATTTATTTTAAATGGAATGTAGATGAGGAAGAGAAAAAGAGTGAAAACTAGAGTGACAGTGAGTCTGTGATCTTCACGAACCAATTTCATTTTCATTAGCTTAGATTTTATGCTTATAGTAAATCTCTCAATTTCTATCTGAGAGCCCTGATATTTCAAATATCTAATCTAACTGACTACCATGAGGATTCATTATCTATTTCTATCACTGGATTTTGGGTCTTCTTCCTCATCTAGTAGTTGTTTTCTTTTTCTTTTAGAATGTGAATCCTTTAGTGAAAAAGTTTTTTTTTCTAATAAAGTTGCCAATTTCAGGAATACAGAAGATAAGTTGTTTGCCTTGCTCTCACCCCATATGGTCCTCTGATGCCCATCAGGAGTTAAACCTGAGTGCAGAGCTTGGAGTAAACCCTGAGAACTGCTGTGTGGGACCCTCAAACTAAGACAATGGGCAAAAAGAACACAGCAGTCACTCTCTGTAAGATAGTACTCTCTGTAAGATAGTAAGGTGGGCATACTGCAGGGCATAGATACTTCTCCAATGTGGCGTATAAACAATCTGCTCCCCTGCTTCTTTAATGGCCCCATGGAATTCCTCTGTGTGTGAATAGCTTTGTTGTAGAAGGAAACCAGCTTTTGAGCTCTTGTCTTGGGTTTATCCCATAGTGCTTCTCTCTGGGCATCTTTCTTTGGTAATTTCTTTCTTTCTTTCTTTCTTTCTTTCTTTCTTTCTTTCTTTCTTTCTTTCTTTCTTTCTTCCTTCCTTCCTTCCTTCCTTCCTTCCTTCCTTCCTTCCTTCCTTTCCTTCCTTCTTTCTTTCCTTTATTTCTTTCTTCTTTTTTTTTTTTTGCTTATGTGAAGCTTTCAAACTTTAGTCTCAGGCAATTCATCAAGATGGTTAAGTTGTGCTAGCACTATTGAGGTCAGAGCAAACCTCAACCAATCCAACCACACCAACCTCTCCGGTGTAACAAATGTTTTTCCTTGGTTGGCACATGTTGAGTATATAGAACAGATATGAGTCAGGGTTTTTTTTTCTTTTTCTTTAAGCGGGACAGTTCTTCTGACACCTCACTTGATAAAAATGCCAGAACAGGAAGAATTTCCTTTATTTCACCTGTACCTTAAAGATGTCATGTACAAATCAAGAAGAGCCCGAGAGATATAGTACAGGAGTTGAGGAACTTGCTTTTCAGACTGATACCCTTGTTTGAACATCAGATGATCTCAGTAGATATGGTCATCCTGGTCATACTCAGGTATGATCCCTGAGCATAGAATTAAGAAGGAGCTAGACATTGTATGATAGCATGAAACAAAAACAAAAACAAAAAATAAAAGAACTAATTTAACATGCAAAATTGACATTTATTATATGAAGAATATATAAAGAAATATATTCATGGTACCAGGTATATTTATATTCATGGTACATAAAAGTATATCTTTTCTTTGCTTTTTTGTTGTTTGGGGGCCACACCTGAAGATACTCCTAGCTCTTGCTCAGAGACTACTTCTAATAAACTCGGAAGATTCCACTGATAAAAAATGGGTCATCCAAAAAAAAAAAAAAAAAAAAAAATGAAAAAAAAAAAAAAAAGAGTTTTCGAAGATAGGCGACTTTTTGTGGCTATCTCTCTCTTGGCGTTCCTCGCACATTCATGGAGGTGCTGAACCAGTCGATCGTATTCCTCGTCAATGTTGTCAACAATGGCATCTTCCCATGTTGCCGCAATAGTACCAAAGAGTTCCCAGTTGGTGGTCATTCTGGGAGTTCTCTTTTTGAACTTTGCAGCCCTTTCTCCCCACTCTGTGAAGTAGAATTTTGCACGAAGGAGACGGTGGTCCGATCCCGTTCGAAATTTTGGGACAACAGCGACATCAGTCAGGCAAAACCGTCGATTGAATATGATGTGGTCTATTTCGTTGTGGAATCGTCCACCGGGAGACTCAAAAAAAAAAAAAAAAAAAAAAAAAATGGGTCATCCTTATGAAGTACTTGCTGTACTCCTGCCTCAAGTATTTATTTAATTAAGCCTTAAAAATACGGTGTATCATTAAATATCTTTTTTAAAATTGAAATTAACTAGAGATCATCATCTTATAAGAGAAAATAAATCTTAAATTTGAACGTGAAAAGTTTTTGATGCTCTGACATGATTATTATATTTTGATATTCCATAGATTATTTTATTTTCCTTTTATTATTTTATTTTTAGTGTGCTTCTTTCTTTTGCTTTAGGGAAATTTTTCCTCTGGTAAGGAAATGGTACTTTAACCAGATATTTTCATACATATAATTTCTTGTTTTTAATTTCTTTTTGCTTTTTTTCCTGGATGGCATTAAAATTCTGGCTATATTCATTAACTTTTCTCTCATAATTTGAGCTTTACTAGTATGTCAGTCTATAAACGGGTAAGTGCATCACTGTTGCAATGGTAAAAGAATATTAAACATCGCTGAATAAACGTTTTTTTGATAGCCTTCATTCATCACAATTTGGACTCATATAGGACACTTGCAGTTTCAGAAGTCTATACAGCTGGCTATTCCAGAGATACATCGTTTTTTGTGTGTGTGTGCCAAGATAAGCAGCAAAGTAATGAAACAAGTTCCAGTGGGGAGGGACAAGTTTTGGGAATCCTGTCCTCTTCTGATACTCTGTGGGCCTGGCAGGATGAAACCATCTCTAATGATTTATCAGGGGTTACCTCCATTCCTGTTCCCCAACCAGCAGTTTTGATTACAGTGTCACATCCTCAAGAATCATGTTGCAGAAGGAAAAAGAATCCATTAATTTTCCAGCTTCTTTAATGAGCTTGTGGTTTTCTCTAAAATTGCCCTCACCTTTGTTGAACACAGCAATTCTATGCCTGTGCCCAGAAAAACTTCCGGTTCAAAGGAGTGAATCATATTGTGGAGAAAGAATGATATAGGTATGTTTTATGACTGAACACCTTCTAGTGAGACAAAAAAAAGTATAAGAAAAAAGAAAAAAGACACTGGGAACATTTAAAAAGTATTTAAGTATCATAAATAAAATTTAAATAATGGAAATTCCAATTTTAAGGAATTTGAGTATGAATTTCCATGGATTATGTAATGAAATAATTAAATAATAGAAAATAACATTCCTAGAGAGAAGGCAGATAAACGTAATTGTCAACTCCTTTGATTATGACTTTATATTATTTTAAGGGGCAGGGAACTCTTCAGTGGTTATTGGATAAGAATGGGAAGGGGAGTGTGGAGGTATTGAATGTGTGGCACAGGGAAAGTGAGAAGATTTACAGTGGGGTATAATGAGAAGTGTAGGTTGTCAGTATGAGAAAGGCTGGAGGCAGTGAATTTTGTAAGGTGTAGTAGTTGTGAGGATGTGTGGAAGGGTAATGATGTAAAAGCATTAGGATAACGATATAGGATAATGATATAAAATATTCCACTTTATTCAAACTTTATTCAGAAGATTGGAAACTGCTTTGTTACATTCACAACATCATTTTAATACTTTGATTTACATTAGGTTCTATTATAATATTTATATTTCTATGGTTTTTTTGTCTTTATATATTTTGTTAGATTGAAATTTGCTTATAAGTGGACGATATGTAAAGTATCATGCTTAGTGAAATGAGTCAGAAAGAGAGGAACAGACAGAATGACGGCTCTCATTTGTGGAATATAAAATTACATAATATGAGACTATCAACCAAGGACATAAGAGAACAAGGGCCAGTAGGATTGCTGCACGGTTTGGAAGCTGGATGATAAGCTACGTAGGATGGAGAAGAGACACTGTCAATGATGGCTGGAGGTATCGTTTACGATGAGAGTTGTGTGCTATAAGTAGACAAAGGGTCAAAAATGAGGGCCTCATCATATTGCAAAATATGATGCACCAAAGAAATAAGGTGCCTGCCATAGAGGCAAGGTGTGGGATGGGGCAGGGTTGGCAGGAAGGATACTGGGGACATTGGTGTTGGAAAATGCAAACTGCTGGGGGGATGGGAGTTTGATCATAGTGTTACTGAAATTGAATCATGAAAACTTTGTAACTCTATCGCACAATGACTCAATTTAAAAAAATATATAGGGGCATAGAAGTATTTACAAAACTGTGTTAACACGCAAGTTAGATGTCAAGATGCTGAATATGTGGGTTAGGTGGAAACTAAATTCATAGTTTTTTTGAGGTGTCGTTAGTGCTTTCCAAAGACAAATTAATACAATGAGAATGAGAGGCCACCTTACCTCACTATCATGGCCATATCAAGGCAGAAAAATTGAGTTTTTAAGGGGCAAAAGCATTTGTAGGGCTTCTTGTTAGTGCTGCGGGTCTGTTTTTCTTTTGCTTCACCGCCCTCTGCTGTCAAATCAAGGAATGTGCAGCAAGTTTGGCAGCCTCACCAACCTGTCCAGCTAATTCTTCATTCTTCTGCCAAGTCCTTGTAGTCTGAGGAAGTGAGGCTTAAACTCTTTGCTTCTCTGCATGTCAATACGGAAATCACAGGGGTAAATAGTTATGCATTATTATATACACAATATAGAAACTCATGTTGACATATATATTATATATTATAATATATGTATAATATGCAGTCCTAAAGAGTGTGTCAATACTTTCATGAGATTCTGAAAGCAGTTTTTATTTCTAAAAGTTGAACATAAATTGCACTGGAATTGAGATCTCTGCCATTTTTGGGCTGAGTATCTCAATATACATGTTTATCAATTTGCTTAAAATTTACTCGAAGATTAATTGAATTTTTAAGAAGATATTTTGATTATCCTTATAATGATTGTGAATCCATAATATTAATAACTCATTTTCAAGTTCTCAAGTTACTCTGTTAGTATCTGTACTGAAACAGTGATAACCCTTCTTGGTGATTTTCATCTAGCTTTTTTCTGTTCTGGCTAATATTGTCATTGCTATTGATGAAGTTCAGTTATCTATAAGTTCTGTGTTTCTTACATTCTCTTGATCTAACATCATAGTCAATGATGAATATGCAGAAACTATTTTAAGCCATGTTTTATTGTCATGTTTTTTTAACGTAGGAGTACTGTTATTTATTCAGTCATTGATTAAGCTGATTGAACTGGGCATAAACTCCACATTACTTTAAAAAATGTTTTAATTGGATATCCATGAGACAGACCATTACAAAGTGTTCACAATTAGGTTTCAGTCATAAAATGATCCAGCACCCGTCCCTCCACCAGTGTACATTTCTCTGCACCAATGTCCCCCATTTCCCCACCACCATCCCCTAATACCCCACCCCCTACCCCCAGTCTCCCTCTATGGGAGGCACTTTCTTTCTTGCTCTCTCTCTCCTTTTTCTTTTATGCATTATGGTTTCCAATACAGGTGCTAAGAAGTCATAGTGTTTTTTCAGGGCATTCAGTATTTTTATCGGGGCAGTAAAGTTGGAGTAGCTTTTCAGTTGGGTGGCAGCTTTGGGGTGTGGATGTGACTGCCAAGGCTTCCAAAGTACAAGGAGGTGGGGGGGGGAGGTAGCCCATCCCAACCCCGAGAAAGCCTGGATATTTCAGTCACAAAACCCGTATAGCAGAATTTTCAACAGATTATAACTTGATGAGGTCCGTCCTGAGATGGAGTTATGCCAGGGGTATGGTTGCGATATTGAATTGTAGAAGCAAGCAGCTGCCAGGGTTCTGTTTGTGTGGGCACAGGTAAACCCGCCCCCCACTCCAACTTACCCCAGTCTGTTCAGCCATGTGCAGGTCAAAGATTAACTGTGGATTTTGATCTCTGACTTATCTATGGGTCTCTGAAATAAGGCCAATAAATGAGCTTGTATAGATGAGTCGGAGGTGGTTTGTGGGCATGGCTCCCATATACCTAACTTTTGGTCATTTAATTTCTTGGTAAGCTTTGTCCCAAATTGTTGGCGGCTGGACAAAGGCACAGTGGCAATTTTTGGGTGTCAGGAAATCTGAAGGCAACATCAGGCTGCTAATGTACTCACCCTGCAGGTACAGGTGACCTGTTGGAGGCACCATACCCCTGTGTTTTAAGCAATGTTTTTTTTTTTTTTTCCCTGCTCTCATGTTTATTTGTACAAACAGCACAGGACCCTACTGGAGACAGTCCAGAGATCGCACCAGTCCTTTCATGCTCACACTGACAGGAGCCTCTTAGGGAGCCTTGGCAGGGCTCCCTTTGGCACCTTTGGCAGCTTGAGTTGGTGCTGGAGCTGCAGCCGTCTGGGTCTTACTCTAGGGCTTGACTTTAGCTTTCATCTGAGTCTTGGCTTTAGCCTTCATTTGAACCTTGGCTTTAACCTTGGTTGGATCCTTGGTTTCAACCTTGGTTTTTGGCCAGCAATGCCTGAGACCCTTGGCAATGTGGGCACGAGCTTTTTTCCCAAGCCTAGGGTGAGCAATATGCGCAAGTCGACTGAGCTTGCAACTGTTCTTCTTTGTGATCATGGGCCTGGCGGGCTTCACAAGGGCCTTGATGGCCTTGGCATGGGCACTTATGGCCTTGGCATTGTTGGCCCACATCTTCTTCAGGCCCTTCTTGTTGTGCTTCTTGGCAAAATGCTTCTTAGGAATTTGGAGTCAACCCCTTTAACTCATATCAGACTAACTAACAGACTCATATCTCTGTGACCAAGAATTCTTTTTATTTTTTTGGCTTTTTGGGTCACACCCGGTGATACACAGGGATTACTCCTGGCTTTGCACTCAGGAATCACTCCTGGCTGTGCTCAGGGGACCATATGGGATGCTGGGAATCGAACCTGGGTTGCCCGCCTGCAAGGCAAATGCCCTACCTGCTGTGCTATCACTCCAGCCCCCCCCCCCCCCCCCCCCGAGATTTCTTAATGCCATTTCTGTGCCATCTTCAAGACTGCTTGTGAGTGGTGTGGTTCTTGGACTTGGCCATGTCTGCACCACTATGGCAGTTCCCCGAGTGCTGGAACCAGAAGAGAGGTTAAATAATGTTTTTAGATATTGTTTTAAAATATTGTTTTACAACTTGGACAAAATCTTCATTATCAGTAACTTAATCAACATCGGATTATATTATAAGAATCTTTTTTCCAACTATTTTAAACTCTATTTTAAAATCTTTTTCCAAATATTTTAAAATCTGAAAACTCTACCCTGATTAGTCTTGGACATCCACGTAATTAAAACAGCAGTTATGATGGTCTAAGGCCAATAGTTCCAAAGAAGAAATGTGAAGTATTTATTATATAATTAAAAGTATATATAATAAAATATTTATATGTAATAAAAATTTAAAAAATTTAAATTAATTTAAATTTAAAGTAAACTGTTCAATTACTAACCATATAGAAATAATAAATGTTATTATATGACCAATATAAATTGATTCATGCACATATTACAAGGTGCTGGAGGCAGTTGGTGGGTGTAATGCCTACATACTGGAAGATGGGGGATCTGGGTGGTGGAAGCCCAGTCCCAATCCAAGCAGGCTTGGAGATCTACTCCCTGGGTCCCGCACACCTGGTTCCTTTGCCGGTTCCTTCATGCATGAGGCTTGTCCAAACGTGTGGAGAGTGATCTTAAGCATGACTGTGGCTGGAACCGGAGGTCTTCAGCTGCCGGAGCTCTGCTCAGGGTGGGGAGGGAAACTCAACCCACCCTCCTCCAAGGGGCCCCGATGAGGACAGCCAGGCGAGGAGGCAGGAGACTCTGCACTGTTCTCTTCTGGGAGCAGGGTTTTATAGTCTCTGGGTCTTGGCCGTTGATGGGATTACATGGCGCCAGGGGCAGTTGGTGGGTGTAACGCCTACATACTGGAAGATGGGGGATCTGAGCGGAGGAGGCCCCAGTCCCAATCCGAGCAGGCTTGGAGAACTATGCCCTGGGTCCTGCACACCTGGGTTCCTCTGCCAGTTTCGTCTGAACGTGTGGAGAGTGGTCTTAAGCAAAAGTATCCTACCCACACAGCAGAGTCTGGCAAACTCCCTGTGGAGTATTCAATATGCCAAAAACCAGTAACGATGATGGGTCTCATTCTCCTGACCCTGAAAGAGTCTCGAATGTGTCACTTTTTAAAATCTCAGGACTAGGACAAAGGAGATGTTACTAGATGTTAAGGCAATCGATGAACAACAGGATGACTGCGATACAGTCACAAATAATATGCAGAGAATACTAACTTGATTCTGCTGTATGTATAATGCTTTCAAAAAGAAAAAGCAATTATAAAAAAGACTCCATTCTCAAAGTGTTTCTAAGGATATCAGGGATTTTCTCACCGGGGCCCCTTGGAGGGGGGCGGGTTGAGTTTCTCTCCTAGCCCTGAGCAGAGCCCCAGCAGCTGAAGACCTCTGGAACCAGCCACAGCCATGTTTAAGACCACTCTCCACATGTTTGGATGAGCCTCATGCATGAAGGAACTGGCAGAGGAACCCAGATGTGAGGGACCAGGGCTGAGGCATTACACCCACCAACTGCCCCCGGCATGTGTTATCCCATCAATGGCCAAGACCTGGAGACTATGAAACCCAGCTCCTGGGGGGATGGCGGGTGGGAGGGATACTGGGACTGGTGGTAGTGGAGAATGGGCACTGGTGGAGGGATGAGTATTTGATCATTGTATAACTGAAACCCAAGCACAAAAATCTGTAAGTCTACAACTGTACCTCATGGTGTTTCTCTAATAAAAATTTAAGGAAAAAAAAAAACCAGCTCCTGGAAGCGCACTTGTGGCCACACGACCTCTTATTACCTAATTCTTACTCTTAGAGAACCCAGCAGGCTATCAAGAGTATCTTGCCTGCACTGCAGAGTCTGGCAAACTCCCCATGGCGTATTCAATATGCCAAAACCCAGTAACAATGATGGTTCTCATTCCTCTGACCCTGAAAGAGCCTCAAATGTGGCACTTTCTAAAACCTCAGTGCTAGGACGAAGGAGATGTTACTGGTGCCTGCTCGAGGAAATCGATGAACAATGGTATGACAGTGATACAGTGATCAGGGATTTCACTGAGAGCCATTCCCTGATAAAGGTTATTTATTCTAGTCTGTGTGGCATGACATTATTTCAGTCAGGAGGAAAGAGAGTTGGAAAAATATGACTATTAAGTAGAGAAGAACAAAGTCAGAGTAAAATTCTTAGAAAAAAACGCAAATGAATACTTTTACCTAGCAGGAGTAAATGTTTCTGGCCCAGAAATTGGTGATGGTCTCATTATCCCTGGTATGAATGATAAAGTTTCCTGCTGTACCATGACAATGAGTTGATCAACTTATGAGGGATAATGTTTGTGAGCTGACTTGGTGCTTGGAGTACTATACTGACCTTCCACAGTAAACATGATCTTAAGTATTGAAATATTGCACAAATTTCTTTCACAGCAAATCTAAATATTTGTAGAATATGATTCTATGAAATTTACTTGCATCATACATAATAACACCATCCAATAATGGAATGACAATATTTTCTGAAGTCATCATAAACTAGTTCTCAGAACCATAACATCTACAGCAATTTTGGAAGCCTATTTTTAAGCAGGCTATTATTAACATTAACATACAAACACACAATGAAAAATTATTTGAAGGAAAGATAAAAATAAAGCACTCATAGATTATCCAGTACTGATAATGTCAGCACTGTATTATTGCCTTTTTCTCGGGAGACTATCTCTATTATGTCTGACTTGTAAACAGCAATCAATTCTTTATTAAATTATTTCAGATTCCAGCTGCTTCTTTTAACCTATTTTTTTGTGTTGTTGCTGTTCTTTTGGGTCAGATCCAGCAGTGCTTAGGGCCTACATTCATTGTGCTGGAGATAGAACCTGGGGCTCCCCTATGCAAAGCCTGTCGTGGAGCCATTTGATCACTTTCCCTTATTTCAATCTTTATATTTTTATTTTGTTTTCTGTGATCACAATTAGAAGTCTGATTTTTCATGATTTCTTCATATTTATTCCCTAGAAGATACAACATTATTAAACATTATTAAAGAGCCTAAATCTTTAATAATGTTTAAGGTTATTTCAAGAACAATTATCTTTTCTATGTATTTTATTCTTTTGTAGAGAAGCTTTGGAGAAAATGTTATCTTCACTATTCCTAGTAAACTTTCATCTTTGAAATTGAAGATTAGTCGTTCTGACTAAACGTCCAAAGTTTGGTCATGTTTCTTAGACGGTTGTCTAAAGCTTTCCCAGTTATTATTTCAAGGTATTATTTCTGTGTGCTCATACGTGTGTGTGTGTGTTTTGTGTGTTTGTACACGTGTGTGTCATGGAAAGATCAATCTTGATGGTTTATTGTGAGCACCTGAGGATGCTCTGCTGCTTAAACTGGTGCTTGGTGGCGGTGGGAGGACGGGGAAGAGAGGAGGAGAGGGGGAAGGTTAGGGAGATGGGTGCCATCTAGGGACACGTGTGGTGATGCTTCGAACTTCTAGCAATGATGGTGGAACCATGTTGTGATAGATACTGAACTAGGTTAATAATTATTATGTATTATGTGATGTAAATTATAACCTGTGTCATATAAATTTATGTATGTACAAGTTTGTGTGGTCTATGTATGCGAATATACAATGAATGTGGTACTCCATACCCCCTAATAAAACATTTCAAGAATGAGTGTTTAAGTTTGCAAAGGGTTTTCAAAAATGCACCAGTGAGCAATAATATAATAGAAGAGGAAAAAAAACCCAAATATTTGCTGAAAATGTGATCAGGACAATATAGAATGAAACTGTTTAGGGTCATTTAGATTGGGTCCATGGAGTACATGGGCAAAAATAAAATAGGAAACAGTCACAAATATACATATACATTACATATATATAAATATATATATATATATTTGCTTTTTTTCAACTTTTTTTGGCTTTTTTTTGGAGTCACACCCAGCAATGCACAGGGCTTACTCCTGGTTCTGTGCTCAGGAATTAATCCTGGCAGTGCTCAGGGGACCATATAGGATGCTGAGAATCGAACCTGGATATGCTGCATGCAAGGCAAACGACCTATCCGCTGTGCTATCGCTCCAGTCCCTATATTTACTTTTTGGGTCACACTCTGAGATGCACAGAGGTCACTCCTGGCTCTGCACTCAGGAATTACCCCTGGAGGTGCTCAGGGCACCATAAGGGATGCTGGGAATCAAACCCGGGTCTGCCGCATGCAAGGCAAACGCTCTACCCGCTGTGCTGTTGCTCCAGCTCCATAACTTATATTTTAAGGGTGCCTCCCTGTAGCTATGTAAATACATTAGCATCTCATCTTCAAGTACCAATTGTATACTGAGCTCACTAACTTTTTTACTGTCTATGTCAACAATGAACTCACCTGTTGGAAACCCAGAGAATGATGGGTGAGTATTGTACTGAATAAATGGCTTTAAGGTAGTCTCAAAGGTGATCATAAAGTTATTTTTTGATACAACAATGGTTCATTTTTATTTTTAAAATTTAATATTGTAAATTAAATGATTGAACAAAACCATACAACCTATCAACAAATATAAAGATAAAAATAATATAATTATTTCAATAGATGCAGAGAAAGCTTTTGGAAAGATTTATTACCCCTTTGTGATTGAAAAACACCTCTCAACAAAAGAGGGATATAAAAAAAGTGCTTCAAGTTAGTAAGGGTATGATATAAAAAACCCATATGCAATGTCATGCAGAATGAAATAAAACTGAAATCCTTCCCTCAGACTGAGAAATAAGCTAGGAAATCCATTTTTCCCACTACTATTCAATGTTGTTTTGGAAGTCCTTGCCAAGGAAGTTTAGTGAAGAGAAGTCAAAAGAGAAGTCAAATTGAGAAGAAGCAAAACTCTCACTATTCATAGATTACAGATTGTGATGAAAAGAGAAATAGAGAAATTTATGTTCAAGGGAAAATAAGGGCTTCTCCAGATGGGGAGAAAAGCCCTGAATGGCTTTTGGGGAAGGTTATGTAAAACTCTCAATTTTTTTAGCCTGGGGTTCTCTGCAGACATGAAAGCTGTATGGATATATCACAGGTAAGATCCTTTCATTTTCTCATCATGACCATTGTATTATTTATTTTGTAACTCCTTTTCTGACAGGGTTCACCTCTGTATGGTGTCTCAGTGCACCTAACTCCAAAGAGTTCAGGATTTGCATTTCAAAGGGACATATACCTTGGGTTACTCAGGACTACGTAATTTCATCTTAAGTTTTGTCATTTTTTAAAAACCTCCTATTGGCCTGCAATGTCTGTTGAAATGAAAAGGGACATATGAAATTAATTACCCAGAAGACTGAAGAGATAGTTGTCATATATAATTTCCCCTCCCTACACCAAGAGTAATTCTTGAGTGCAGAGCCAGGTGTAAGCCCTGAGTACCACTGTTGTGGCCCCCAACCAAAACCAAAACAAACAAAACACCAAAAGAAATAAAAAGGAATGATTTACCAAGTAACATTGTACTCTATTCAGGAATCATTCCTGGTAGTGCTCTGTGAACCCCATGGTATGCCTGGGATCGAACTTGTAAAGCAAGTGCCTTACCTGCTGTATTATCCCAGACCCCAACAAATTAGACCTTTAAATTAAAAGAGTTATAAAAAATTTTTTCCTTGACTGGAAACTAAAGAAATTCATTATAAGGCTACTTTATAAGAAATGTTGAATAGGGTTTGTCAAACCAAAATAAAAGGACAGTAATAAACATAACCTGCTTTCTGAATTTTCTAAGAGGCCCACTTACAAGCTTTATTTTGTCAAACCAAAATAAAAGGACAGTAATAAACATAACCTTCTTTCTGAATTTTCTAAGAGCCCCACTTACAAGCTAAGTGAGAGTGTTGTACATTCAACAGAGGGAAAATTACAGAGAGTAATATTAGACAAAATGGCCATGCTTCAATATTTTTCTCATAGCAGTAGTCATTGTGCTGTCCTGAATTTATGCCTGTTCAACACATGAAATTTCTTTTCACAATTTACCTTCAAATGTCATCATTCTAGACATCTAATCATCTCACTAGATGCACAGAATCTGGTAAACGGCACTATAACTTTACGGGGAATGTATGGCAAAAACCAGTTATAAATTTATCTATGTGACCTGCAACTGACCATGGAAGATCATTAATTGTGCACTCAACATGATCAATAACAGAAGAGTAGAACAGGGGGAGGTCATACAGCAGCCCAGGGTCTTTTGCACGCAGCAGATCAGGTTCAATCCCTGGCACTACATACAGATCTGAGCCCTCCCAGGAGTGATCCCTGAGTGCACAACTGTGAGCATAAGCTGAGTATGGCTTCAAATCCTAAGTTAATAAGTCAGATAGATTAATATTTGGATTGTGTTTCAACAGTGGAATATACTCACTTAGCTTCAAGGTTAAAAAAATATTTTATTCTCTTGAAAGAGCAGAAGTCATTGTTCTGTATTGAATTTGTAAAATCAAGGAAAGCTCCCTCTACACTCTACCTTTCAGTATCGTCATACTAAAGATCCAGTCAGTTCACTAGATATATAAAGACCAGCAAGACATCACAGATTAACTAGAAATTTTAAGGAAGTGTATAACTTGCTTCCTGCAAATTTTCTGAGGCCTAATTGCAATCCTGGGTAGATAGTTGTCAGAAAGGACATAAAATAATATTGGAATTATCTATCAGCAGAGGAATATACTCTTCATCTAACTTCTCCACAGGAAAATTTTTTTCAAGAAGCTCTATAATCACTGGATTTTCTTAAATTTGGGATTGGTCCTCTCAACAGATACTGAAACTTTACGTCTGTAATCTCACTTTCAGTGTTGTTTTAGAATTCTGCTCATCCATTAATGTGCAAACCCTGAAATAGAAGGATAGATTTTCTGGTAATGTAAGGGATGTTTATAACATCTTTTCTACAAAGTTATTTTCTATCAGGAAGCCTGCTTGCAAACCAGGGAAAGGCTATGATCAAATTGGTGGCATGAGCTCCAATTT
Source organism: Sorex fumeus (assembly GCF_029834395.1). Classification (NCBI taxonomy): domain Eukaryota; kingdom Metazoa; phylum Chordata; class Mammalia; order Eulipotyphla; family Soricidae; genus Sorex; species Sorex fumeus. The sequence continues at coordinate 62,124,601 of NW_026606063.1, read as the reverse complement.
GATCATGTCACACTCCTATACTTGTATAGACATTTCTAGTGGTTGCAAGTAATATTTTGATCAGTTCCATTGTTTTTGCTGTCTCTCTATAGAGTTAGATTATTTATCTATTACCTATTATCATTTTTTTCCTAAATAGAAATCACTAGATTAAGTTTAAATGCAGCATTAAAAGCTGGTACATAATACAAAATTTCTCTCCTAAAACATTGTGCCAAACTGCTGGGAAGAGGTAAGCCTAATCGTTTCATATCATTTTCAGCCATTGAGTATTAACTTAAGCAATTTATCAATTTTGTAAAAATTTTCTATTTTAATTTTGAAATTTTGTAAGATCCCATTTGTCTCTACCAACATAAACATATCAATGAAGAAGAGATCTTGTCTTGCCTTTATTTTACTTATTATAAAACCTTTATAATATTTTGTGCTTCTTTCCCTGTGATGTGTATAATCGTTTGCACAACGTTTTTAAGTCAAAATCACTAGCTGATTACCTAAAAATAAATAATCAGTCAGAATTAGTTGGTATTCATAGTAGAAACAATCAGAATATTTCCTGTGAATCATCAAAATCTTCCATCCTTCAAGGAAAAGATGAAACAGAAATTGCTAAAGGAACATAAAGCTTAGTACTTTTAAGGTTCTATAATTAGGTATGGTTATGCTTCCCGCAGATCTTCTTTCTCTTCCTCTTGTTCTCTTGTTCTTGTTCTTCTTATTGTTCTTCTTCTTCCTCTTCTTCCTCCTCCTCCTCCTTCTTATTCTTCGTCGTCATTGCCGTCCTCATCGACATCTTCTTCTGCTATGTGCAGCTGTGCTCAATGATTACACCTGGCTGGGTGCTCATTCTAGGTGGGGCTCAGGGAATTGATCCCATGAGAGCAGTGTGCAGGGCAAGAACCCTACCTTCTACACTATCTCTTTGGTTTCACAACTGGTTTTGCATGTGCCAGACTAAATGGAGTTCATAATGACCCCCAAAATAGCAGCATAAGTAATAAATATGACAGTCATTGAGTTTTCTTTTGTCTTTTCTATATTGTAATTAAGAATACAATTTTATAACCTGTAATGTGAAGGAATAGGCAAAAAAACCAAAAACCAAACCAAACAACCCTCCATCCCCCCCAAAAAAGGTGAAGGAATAGGGAAACTTTCCTTTAGTGTGTTTTGGAGTACCTTGTCTGCCACATACACAAAAGCATTTGTATCAACACAGACACGTATCAAATTTGTAAATTTGAGAAGCAGGTTATAATATTAAAGAGCTACTAATGGTTTAAGCCCAGTCTATATTTACTTACTCATTCATTTAATTATTTTTGTTAATTATTTGCAATACTGTATTTCCCTTCTTGTTCCCTGCTTTCTGGAGGTACTTATATGAGTTTCCTAGATCCTATTGAATTTCACAATCTGTACAAATGGATCGGGACCACCGTCTCCTTCGTGCAAAATTCTACTTCACAGAGCGGGGAGAAAGGGCTGCAAAGTTCAAAAAGAGAACTCACAGAATGACCACCAACTGGGAACTCTTTGGGACTATTGCGGCAACATAGGAAGATGCCATTGTTGACAACATTGACGGGGAATACGATCGACTGGTTCAGCACCTCCATGAATGTGCGAGGAACGCCAAGAGAGAGATAGCCACAAAAAATCGCCTATCTTCGAAAACTCTTGAGCTAATTCGCCAGCATGGATTGGCGCATGCCTCAGGCAACCGCAAGCTAACGTCCGAGCTCGCAAAGCAGTGCAGAGATGCGATCAAGGAAGACTTCAAAGAGAGAAGAGCAGAAGTACTGGTAGATGCGGCAGAAGCCGGGAAAAGTATTCGTAACGCCCGCCTGTCCTTTGCCAACCACAAGACCAAGATTACTGCCCTCCGACGTCCTGATGGATCCATCACATCCTCCAGAATGGCAATGGAGAAGATTATCCATGACTTCTACTCAAATCTCTTCGATAGCCATGTCCACTTGCTGACATACCAAATTCCACAGGATGGATATGTCGTTCCCAACATTCTCCCTTCTGAAATCCGACACGCCATTTCGTCGGTAAAGAAACAAACAGCACCCGGTCCAGACAAGGTCAGACCTGAACACCTGAAGAACCTGCCGTCAGTATTCATCAATACACTGGCTCGGCTCTTCACTCGCTACCTGTCTGAATGCAAGGTTCCATCCCAATGGAAAACCAGCAGGACCGTACTACTGTTAAGAAGGGAGACATCCATGACATTGGCAACTATCGCCCGATCTGCCTATTGTCTGTCAACTACAAGTTGTTCACTCGAGTCATCCTAAATAGGATTGGCAGAACACTAGATGAAGGACAACCATGCGAGCAAGCCGGGTTCTGCAAAGGATTCAGCACCATCGACCATATCCACACGATAACCAAGCTCATTGAGGTTTCTCGGGAGTTCAAGATGCCGCTCTGTTTAACATTCATTGATTTAAAGAAGGCCTTTGATTGTGTTGAGACGGAAGCGGTCACTGAAACCCTAGCCAATCAGGGCATTCAAGCCCAATACATCAAGATCCTCCGTGAGCTGTATTGTGGATTCACTACCAGGATCTCACCATTCTACAAAGAAGTGATCGTTGATGTCAAGAGAGGGGTGCGGCAGGGTGATACCATTTCACCGAAACTCTTCAGTGCCACCCTCGAGAACATCATGCAACGACTGGAATGGGAAGGAATGGGAGTGAAGATAGATGGTCGGCAACTACACCACCTTCGCTTTGCTGATGACATTGTTTTAATAACACCAAACATCAGCCAAGCGGCACAAATGCTGACCGACTTTGACCGTGAGTGTGGAAAGGTAGGACTACAGCTGAATCTTACGAAGACAATGTTTATGAGAAACAGCCTTGTTCCTGACGCCCCATTCGCTCTCAATGGAACGACCATCTCCGAATGCAACAGCTATGTGTACCTAGGTCGAGAGGTCAACATGACAAATGACCTGGCACCCGAGCTGCGCAGGAGGAAGAGAGCGGCTTGGAACGCCTTCAAGAACATCGAAGAAATAGCTAAGAGGACGAAGAACCTCCAGCTCCAGGCACATCTCTTTGATTCCACTGTTCTTCCTCCATTAACATATGCCTCAGAGACCTGGGCCCTACGCAAACAAGATGAGAACGCTATTCAGATCTCCCAAAGAAGAATAGAAAGAGCTATGCTTGGAATATCACGTTTCACTCAAATGAGAGAAAGAATCCGGAGTTCTGACATCCGTCGATGATCAAGAATCAGGGATGCTGTCTCATTTGCCAAGGTGTCGAAAATCAGATGGGCTGGTCACGTAATGAGATTTAAAGACAACCGCTGGACTAGAGCTGTTACCGACTGGATTCCATGGGATGTCAAAAAACCGCGTGGCCGCCCACCTACCAGATGGTCAGACTTCTTCGTCAAGATCATGAACGATTGGTTTGAGGCCCTTCATGTTCCCAGAGCGAACAGATGCCATTAGGCTACACTAGCATGCGACAGGGACAAATGGAGATGTTACTGGCGCCCACTCGAGCAAATTGACGACTAACGGGAAGTTAAGTGCTTAAGTACAAATGGAGATAATCCTTTTGTAAAGAAGAGAATATGAATTAGTGTTAGAAAAATTCAATGTTTTGTACGAAGATAGATTTTACTTTTTTTCTTTTTTGTGGGGTCACACCCAGCGATGTATAGGGGTTACTCCTGGCTCATGCACTCAGGAATTACTCCTGGGGTGCTCGGGGATGCTGGGTATCGAACCCTGGTCGGCCATGTGCAAGGAAAACACCCTACCCGCTGTACTATCACTCCAGCCCCTCATTTTGTTTGTTTTGACGACAACTTTCCTCGGTGTGTGTGTGCCACCCCCAGAGGTCTTTATGTCATACTTTAGGCTCTGTGTTCAGTGCCCAACACCTGGTATTACTTGGAATATTGCATGCAGAGCCAGGGATCTAATCAGAGTTGGCTACATGTAAGATTAGCACCTTACCATCTCTCAGTTCCTGTGACTATTTATGACTATTTATAAGACCTATGTGAATTAATTTTAACCTTATAGTGAAGTCTAAATAATGATGTTTTCACTCAACCTTCACCAATTTACCCTAATCTTACCTTTGTATATATCTATAGAATTACTAAGGCTAGTAATTTGACATTAGCATAATACAGTGAACATAATAAAGATTGAGCTTTAACAATGGTAGAGTATTAATGATAATACTATCATTAATAGTATCTGCAAAGAGATGCAGCCACTTGTCTTCATGTTTAAGCATGAGAAAATGACATTTATTTGAAGGAGAAAAAGAATACTATCAATTCCTTAGTGTGTTGATATGGAGCCATTGTCTGTGTAAAAATCATGAATATATAGCATAAGAAATACACATTATATCAACCATCCATACATGAAAGCATAGTAACACAAGAAAACTAAATTCCAGGTGAATTACTCAGGCAAGAATGAGAATGATGAGCTAAAGAAGAAGATATGGGGTGAGTGAGAACTGGGGCTGAGTAGATGCTGGCTTATGGTTTATTGGGTTAATTATCATCCATTTACAGTTAAGATTTGATCCTGGAAAAGTGCTTATATGGGTCATGATGTAAAATTGCATTATAACTTCTTTTTCCTGGATTATGTATACTTCTGAAAATAATACATTTTTTTTCTTCTCTTTGCTGACTATCCCTATTTCAGGGGTAATATATGGCTCTCTTGAAAGCTTGATAAAGCTGGTTAGCTCTGACTAAAGGGATATGTGTGTGTACATAAATAAATAAAGTATATATAATGTTATGTGTATCTAGTTCTGGAACTCAACATGACGAATGACCTGACACCTGAGTTGCACAGGAGGAAGAGAGCAGCTTGGAACACCTTCAAGAGTGTTGAAGAAAGAGCTAAGAGGACGAAGAACCTCCGGTTCTGAGCACATATCTTTGATTTCACCGTTCTTCCTGCATTAACATACGTCTCAGAGACCTGGGCCCTACGAAAACAGGATAAGAACTCTATTCGGGTCTCCCAAAGAGGAATCGAAAGAGCTATGCTTGGAGTATCACGCTTCACTCAAGTGGGAGAAGGAATCCAGAGTTCCAACATCTATCAACAATTGAGAATCAGGTACACTGTCTTGTTTGCCAAGGTGTCGAAAATCAGATGGGCTGAACATGTAGTGTGATTTGGAGATGACCACTGGACTGGAGCCATTACCAACTAGATTCCAAGGGAAGTAAAAAGATTGGGTGGCCGCCCACCTATAAGATGGTCAGACTTCTTGTCAAGACCCTGAACGAACGGTTTGAGGCTCTTCATGTTCCTGGAGCGAGCAGATGCCATTGGGTTGCACTAGTATGCGACAGGAACGAATGGAGATGTTACTGGCAAATCAATGAGTAATGGAATGCAAGTGATCAAGTGATATATAATGAATAAAATCATCTGGCATGTTTTCAGCAGCAATATACCTTAAATTCAATTCATGTTGCAAAAAAGGCAAGATTTCATTTTCTTAAGACATGTCATTAGAAAAACCAGTTGCACAGTGGATAGGGTGTTTGTCTTGCATGTGGCCGACACAGCCAACCCAAGTTCAATTCCTCTGCCTCTCTCGAAGAGCCCTCAAGCTACCAAGAGTATCTCGCCTGCACGGCAAAGCCTGGCAAGCTTCCCGTGACGTATTTGATATGCCAAACACAGTAACAAGTCTCACAATGTTAGTGGACCCGCTTGAGCAAATTGATGAACAAGGGGAGGACAGTGACAGGGACAGTGACAGTGACTGACAGTGACTTTGATACGGAAAATGTTCCTAACTGCTCATTGAGAAACATCTAGTTCAGTGTAGACTCTGCTGGAGAGGAAAAGGGTATAGGAAATTGACAAAACTATGACAAACAGTATGACAATTGTTTTAAGTAGCCATATGAAACATGCCTCTTACACATATCCTTCCTTGCTGTGTTTTAGCCCATAGTTTGTTATGTAACCCCCCTACTTGAATCCTGCATACCTCTGAATCTATGAACACCTGGTATAAAGCTAAAAAGTGGTCATTAGAAGCCAGGTTAGGGAATTTTAACTTTACTCAATGATTGATATTGGCAGGCCATGCTAGAAACAAAATATAGAGAGCACATTAAAGTTAATGAGGTGAACACTCCTGAGGTTGGATTAATGTCCAAATTATGCATTGGCTATATTTGGCTCCTGTTTCTTTCTCTGGAATTGAGTATTATAATCTATGAAAAGTACAAACCAAATGAGATGTTCCAAGGGAACTCTTCTATCTCCAATACGCAACAATTTCACAATTTACTTCATGTAAAAATTACCATAAATTGAGAAGATATGAAAAAAATTGAATAAAGTGACAAAGCATTTCAATTTTATTTATTGGGGGATGAGGGGTGCTTGGGCCACAAAATATGTGTTGTAATGTACTCCCAGCTCCGTGCTCTGAGACTGGGGGTGCTTACTGCATGCAAGGCAAGCACCTTAACACCTGTAATATCTCTGGCACAAGTGCTTTTAAAAATCTTCAAAAATGTGGGGTATGGTGCCACCAGCAGGCCAATCTGTACCTGTGAGGAGAGTGCATCAGCAGCCTGATCTTGCCTTTGGACTTTCAGATACCCCAAAATTGCTGCTGTGCCTTTGGCCAGACCCCAAAACATTGGGGCAAAGTTTACCAAGAAAGCAAACGACCAAAAGTTAGGTATGTGGGAGACACACCCACAAACCACCTCGGGCTCAGCTATATAATTGGAGGCATGGCTTTTCTGGTTCCTGATCAAACTGCTTAACGGCCATGATCCCAGAGATCCAGAAACAAATCTCAAAACCCAGTGGCTTTTGGCAGAAATGCATCCAGACCCAACAGTAGGTTATTGGAGCTTGGCCATCCCAGGTGTGAATAGGTTTTGTGCCTTGGCCTGATCCCCCTGGTGGCCTGGGGGCCGCCATTCACCAGAGGCCACTGGACAGTCAGGTTTGGGCCCGCAGTGATGAGACACGTGGGGCCTCATGGGTTGGGGGTGGATCCGGCCCTTTTCTCCCCACCCCAATGAGACCCCAAGTCGCCTCCCATGAATGGCCTTTCTGGCTCCTGATCAAGCTGCTTAATGGCCATGATCCCAGAGACTCTGGAACAAATCTCGTAACCCAGCAGCTTTTGTCAGAAATCCCTCCAGATTTAAGTGCTAAAATTTTGGAATTTCAAAATCGCGCAACCCTTACTGTAGCCACACGACATCATATGTTATTCATAACCAGCAATAGAACACAAATTGTCTACTGTTGCCTTTTCAGCAGATCTGAGTGTTGGGGTAAAATCCCAAATAATAATGGTGAGTCTGGTGTCAAAATACTAAATGTGATCAAAGTAGAGAAAGAGTAATGTGGAAATCATCTGCCCCACAGGTAGGGGGGTAGGGGGACGGTGTGGGATGGTGGTGTATTGGGGTTTTTGGGCACTGGTGAAGGTACGGGTGCTTCATTGTATGACCAAGACTTAAACCTGAAAGCTTTGTAACTGCTCTCACGGTGATTCAATAAAAATTATAAAAAAAAAACTTCAAAGCTGTTATTTATAGTGTGGAATTTTTGTATTTGTTTATTAAACACTATCAAAAGCATTAGAGACAAGGTACACTGTTACTTGATTTCCCTTTTACTGAATTTTGTACTTTTGCAAAATTAAACTCTCACCAGTTAAAATAAGATTTAGTATAGAATTTCTAATCATTTCTCGTGTGCTATGCAGAGCACTAGGTGGCATTATTGTATTTTGGAGTTTTATTTTGAGACAAGTGAGACGTTGCATAAAAATAATAATTATTCCTAGTTGAACTCGTTTTGGAATTCTGTTTCTGATTATTTTAAAATGAAACAAGACCCTAATTTTTAAGCCCAAGGGAATTCAATTATTTCCCTTATATTTGATTATTATGTCTTCTTATGTTATTTTTATGTTATTTTCTCTGTATCTAAGTATAATAAAATAAAATTAAAACCTATTCTATTAAAGGAATTTGAAGTTTCCCTTATAATTTAAAATACACCCTGAAAATACTTTTAAAGTGGACAAATTTTTATTGCCCACGGAATGTGCCAAATCCCATATTTACCTTTTTAATGTAGTCTTGTTTTGAGAGAAAAAGTTGACACTATTCTCAAGAGATAGGATTATTTGTTTCACTGAAAGTATATAAACTGGGGAGGAAAAAGAAACCTCTCTGAGAGAAGACAATTTGCAAACAAGGAAAAATATTCAGGCCTTGATTTTTATATTGTGTGAATATCTGAACAGAAAAAGAGTGCTTTAGATATGGAATTTACTCTGGCTTGGCAAAAAAAAAAAAAAAAAGGAAAGAAAAGAAAAGTATGGACTCAATTCTTTCTCAGATTAATGAATTTAGGGAAAGCATTGCTTTTGAATTAACATTCTGAGACTGGAATTTTGTAAGTGCCGTTACAATGATATTGTATAAATCAGGGCAGGGATAAGGATGGATGATATGGTATTGATCTTATGTACTCACTTGTTAATGTCATGAAGTCCCATTAACCGAGAGCACATCCCTAGCCAGAGCCCCAGAGTGCCTTGAAAGGCTTTTCAAAATTGTGGTTACATCCTGGGCTCTATCTAATCCTTTCTAGCTTTGAGACAGGGTGCCAGCCTTTCAAAGTTTTGATTTAATTACATGTTAAATGAAGGTTAAATCTCATAATTGTTGTGAGTATTTAATAAAATGTGTCTTTGTAAATGTGTGGAACTTAGGTCACTGTAGCAGTTGTCCGTATTTTTCCTTTTTATAAAAAGATAAACCAAAAGTGACTCCAGAGCCATCCAACCAAATTACTGGTCAGGATAAGTACAGTTGTGTCAAAAATGATCACAGGCCTTAATAATAATAACTGTTATTTAATTTAATGAATATATATCTCATTTCCTCTGGGAGCGAGGGGTGCAGGGGTTAAGCTACATCCAACAATGTTCAGGGCTTTACCCTTGGCTCTATACTTAGAGATCATGGTTCCTGGTGGTGCTAAAGGAGAGAGACTACGGAAGCAAGAGGAAAAACAGGCAGGAATTCTGGCATTACCTGGAAACATCTTTGGTTTGCCATAATTGGGGGCCGAAGTTCTACTGACATCCAGAGGATAGAGATCAGAGGATAAAACTAGATCGCAAGTACAGGTGACACACCAAATAATCTTTGAACCCCAAATAGTGCAGTATTGGAATAAACCCTAAGGAAAAGTTTCCGTTCTAGGATTTTGGTTCCTGCTGTGTATGTGAAGATTATGAGGAAAGAACATCTGGACTTCATGGAAGTACTTCACTCTCTAGTGAACTGATATTTTCTTTTTCCATTTTTCCTTCCATGGCATATTTATGAAAAGCAACGTATTTAGGGCAAATCAATAAGTTACTAATTAAAAGAACTGTATACTATCATATAAGAAAAGTTTTATTTTGGAAATCTTTTCATAGTTGATGGCAAGTTTACTTTTGACAATAAAAAACCACCAATGTGATCTATTCAATCGAAAAGATTGGAATGTTGAGCAAATGGATTTCTTATCCTATGTAGCAGCTTCATTTTTACACAGTCAGGTAACAAGGCCCTGGCTTTTAGTGTGGTTTCAGCTAACACGTCATCATGACTTTTTTAAATTACCATTACAGTGTGTTAATTGATCCTTCCCATCACATTCAATTAATTTTGCTCTTCAAGACTCTTTGATGTATTCTCTTTCTCCAGTTTCTATCAACTTTTGGTTTGTGGTTGCTCTCATCTACATATCTTTGTTCATCTTATTAGTCACTATCCCAGCAGGTGAGGTCTTTTCTAGCAACTCAAAGACCCTTGTGCTGATGATATTCTTTGCTAGTTTATATTTGGATCCACTAAAAAACCAAAAAAAAAAAAACAAACAAAAAAAAACCACCCCAGTAATCATAGCTTTCTAGGGGATTTTCTTTCAAGGCTTAGGCTTTAGTGATTTTTTTTTTATATTCCTTTAATTTTTCTTTGTTGTTGTTGTTTTTTGATCCACACACAGCTATGTTGAGTGCATTGGTCTCAGGGATCACTTCCGGTGGTGGGGGGGGGGAGGGAGGCTGCTATGGGGACCACATGCGGTGCCTGGGATTGAAATCCGAATTATCCCGGGTTAGCACTTTAGATGCTATGCTAGTTCTCGCTCCCCATCCCCATGTTTAATTAGGGGTCCTGATCTACAAGATTGTTAATAATATGGTTATAGGAACACAATGTTCTAACCCAAAATGTTCCCACCATAAATTTTCATAACCCGTCCACAAGGAATCACAGGTTCTTTCATCCTCTCCCACTCCCCACATTCCACCTCCTTGAAAAATTAAGTTCAACATGTTTACTCTCATGAATATTGGCAATTATTTACAATACCTGTTGATGTTGTCCTTTGCTTTACCTTTCTTTTATAATATAATGTTTTTGAGTTATGAAGCAAATAGAGACATGCTCAAGTTTTTGGGCTGGAGCAAAGGTACAGTGGGTAGGGTTTTTGTCTTGCACAAGACTAAACTGGATCAATCCTCGGCATCCCTTGAGCACTGCCAGGAGAGTTCCTGAATGCAAAGCCAGGAGGAAACCCTGAGAATCATCAAGTGTGGTTCCCTAACCTAAAAAATTAAAAAAATACACTGAAATCAAAGTGAGGAAAGATTTTCAACCAATTCATCAATATCTTAGACTTTATAAAGCACTCACAAAACTCAATAGCAAAAATTCACTATTATTAGTAAAATGAAAATCAAAACAATGAGATAACATCTTCTGCCATTGAGAATGGCATATATAAAAAGTCTGGGAACAGCTAATGTTGGTGGGTTTGTAGTGAGAAAAAAAACCTTATTCAACTGATGGAAAAATACCATCTGGTTCAACGTTTATGGAAAGCAGTATGGATTTCTTTAACAAAAGAAAAAAAAGAGTAAGAACAGACTTCTGATGTGACCCAGTGATGTCAGTTCTTGGCATTTACCAACAGTACACTAAAGAGCACTAGTTTCAAAGGGTATATGTACAATTCTGCTCATTAGCCAAGTTATGAAAATAACCCAAATGCTGAACTATAAATGAATAAATCATGAATTTTTTACATATATATATATACACACACACACACAATGCAAATTATGGAACCATAAAAAAAAACTCATGCACTTTGCTGCTACATGGATGGGAGTATAATATTGAGTTGAGTGAAGTCTCTGATAAGAAAAAGGACAGATAGAAAATGATGTTTTTCAGATGTGGTATTCAATGTTACCTAGTAAAGGAGGAGCGAATGGCCAATATTAACAGAATTGGAGAGCTGTTCCACAGAACTGAGTTTACTGTCAGAATGTGCTGTTGATGCGAGGTCCCTCTGGAACTTCAGTGAAAGGAACAGGCATGTAGCTGGTAGGTGTGGTGGTGGAATATTATATGCATGAAACTATATGTATTAATTGTATCAAAAGCATTGGGTGAGTAGAGAATTTTAAGGATTTCTTAGTAATGATAGTGTGGTACTTACATTTAGCACCATAGGCTTCAAATTAAATAAAAATAATTTCTCCTTTAAAAACAAAACTTGAAATCATTCTTCCTTTCATAGAATCTTTTTAGAACAAATTTTCAGATAATTCTTAAATTTTATTTTAAAAAGAAAGGTTTAAAAATACTTCTGAAAATGGCTTTCATAAAAGTCTCATTTTGCATCTGATCAGTTAGTTAACATTCAAATTAAATAAGAACTGAATCTAAAGATAAATGATCCCTTTAAGAAAATAGTATACTATACATCTCCACTAATGACTTTTTTGCAGACTTATTCATTTTCTATAAGAGCAATTATTGAGCACCCACTTGTTTCAAGAAGTTTTGAATATACATAAATGCATAATTCTACAACATTTAAGAAATAAAGCCACATGCTGGAGCAGAGCATCACTATCATCAATGTCTGAGTTCTTGTGACACTTGTATTTTAATAGCAGACAGTAGATAACAAACAAGTAGGTAGATAAACAGCTACTTCAGCTTAGTTAGAATCAGCTTTTGAATAAAATTAAAAGGGATAGTAATCTGGAAGAGCAGGGAGACCTTTCTAGTTAGATTGTCAGGAATTGTACTGAGCTCCAATGGAGAAGAAGAAACAGTCATGTGGAGAGAGAAAAGGAGGGCACCATGCTCAAGGGACAGCCAGCAAGAAGCCCCAACGTCCAATAACAGCATTCTGATCATATCACAATAAGTTCATGCAGATCATGCAGGACATGTGAAAGTCACTTTTTCTAAGTGAAACATAAGGCTGCTGGAATGTAAAGTCTGATTAAGTAAACGATTTTGGGTGATTAATTGTAGAAATAAGGCTAGCAGTGATGCAGGCAGTGAGTGTGTGGTGTCAGACACAGGTGATAGTTCTGGAGTAGATTTTGGAGAAGAGTCAATGAGTTTTCTTTAGCAGTCTGTAGGGTGGAACAATGAAGGAAATTCAAAGAGCTTTTTAACAATGGTGATGCACTGACACTTCACCTGTCCTAGACAGTGGGAGCTGCCTTAATGAATGGCCATGTACTGGAATAGAGATCTTGTATAGAACCGCTTTCCTTGCATGTTCTCAATGTGGGTCTGATCCCTCGCACTACCCCACAGCCCCATCAGAAGTGATCTGAGGCCAGAGTCAGGAATCAGCCCTGAACACCACTGGGTGTGGCCACCAAAACAAAACAAACAGAAAAAAAGAACCCCTAAGAAACAAATATCCAGATAAACCCAGATAAAAAGTTGATTCCAAGGACAGAAGGAGCAGCTAGAAAGGTTAGAAAATGTCATCAAGATAAAGATTGTATTAAATATGGTCTAGATATTCATTAAATTTTCTTTGGTCAGAATACTGTTGAAAGGAAAAAGAATAGAAATGAGTAGGAAAATAATGTACTTTTTGGTGTTGGGCTGGAGCGATAGCACAGTGGGTAGGGCGTTCGCCTTATAAGCGGCCAACATGGCCGACCCGAGTTCGATTCCTCCGCCCCTCTCGGAGAGCCCGGCAAGCTACCGAGAGTATTCGATATGCCAAACACAGTAACAACAAAGTCTCCAATGGAGACGTTACCGGGCCCGCTCGAGCAAATCGATGATCAACGGGAGGGGTGTTGAGCAGCGACAGCAAGCAGAAAGGTCCATGTTCAGGTGTCTAAACAGGTGCGTAGGTGAAAGGGGACCATGCCTCTTCTAGAAGACCATACAAGTGGGACTTGAAACTGTTCCTGAGAATCTGTGCCAATACTGAGCCCCTCCCCCCACAGGTATGCCGGTGTTGGCAGGCGTGGCCTCCAGGATGATGGAAACTCTTGAGCCTGCCCCTTTCATAGTGCATTGGACCCATATCATAATCGGAATGATGAATACCATAGAGACACAATACTGCAAGCAGCAAGGTAAAACAATACTTCAAGCAAACAAGTTCTTCAGAAAGCTGGGGTAGCTATGTATCTGAAAACATTGATTTCAGGTTGAAAAAGGGACAACAAAGGATATTTTTTAATAATCAAGTGATATGGACATCAGGAAGAAATTATTCTTCTAAACATATAAGCACACAATAAGAGGCCATCAAAATACTTAAAACAACTGCTAATAGACTTCAACGAGGACATTGGTACCAATAGAATAGTAATTGGAGACTTCAACACTGTTTTATAATCTCATGATAGATCAATGAGCCTAAAAGTCACCAAGGAAGTACTAGCCCTGAGGGAAGAAATGGAAGAGAGAGGGCTAGTAGCTATGGTTAGGGTTGTTCATGCCCCCAAAACACCTTGTTCTCCATTGCAATAACTTACTGGGCCACAAAACATTCCTCAATAAAATCAGATAGACATTGTATCAACAATATTTTCAGACCATGATGTGCTGAAAATAGAAGCTAATCACAATCAGGAATGAAGAATCAAATCAAACAGTGGAAATTAAATAGATCATTGCTGAATAAATAGTGGGTTAGGGAGGAAATCAAAGGAGAAATCAAAAGATTCCTGGAAACAAATGAGAATGAGGACATGAGCTTCCAGAACTTGTGGAACAGAGTTAAAGCAGCGTTAAGAGGAAAGTTTATAGCTCTTCAAGTGTTTTTCAGAACAAAAGATAGGACCACAAATAAGATTTTAGAAAATTACCAAAAAAAATCCACAAACCAAGCAGGAGAAAATAAATAATAAAACTTAGAGCAGAAATTAACAATCTAGAATTCCCCCAAAACAATTCAAAAGATCTATGAAACCAAAAGCTGGGTCTTTGAAAAAAACATAAACAAGATTACTAAAACATTTGTAAGACACACAAAAAAGAGAGAGAACTATAATTAATAAACAGATCATAAATGAAAAGGAAGAAATCACAATAGAAACCACTAAATTCAAAAGATCATCAGAGATTATATTGAGAAGCTATATGCCATGAAATAAGAAAACCTAAAGGTAATGATAAATTTCTGGATTCTTATAACCTCCCAAGGCTGAACAAAGAAGATTTGGAATACCCAAATAGACCTATTGATGTCGGTGGACCCCATGGGTGGCTCACAAGAGTCAGGAGAAGAAAGACAGTCACTTTCTCCCGATTTGCCTCTGACACCTGGGACCCAGGATTACTGGGTTCTTGTCTTGCCCGCAGAAAAGAATTTCAGGAGTAGACAAGCAGTGAAGTAAAAAGATTTTATTTGGAGGAATTTTGAAGGGAAGGAGAAAGAGAAAAGTGGGAGAACTAGAGAGACAGAGTAACGTGCTCCGGAGAGAATGTGGGCTCCTTCAACAGCGCAGAGAGCTACCCACATCCCAGCATTAGATCACGATCACGATCATCCTGTTGTTCGTTGATTGCCTTGAGCAGGCCCCAGTAACGTCTATTCGTCCTAGCCCTGAGATTTCAAAAAATGCAATATTCAAGGCTCTTTTAGGATTAGGAGAATGATACCCATCATTGTTACTGGTATTTGGCATATTGGGTAGGCCACGGGGAGTTTGCCAGACTCTGCCGTGTGGGCAGGTAACATTTGGTAACCTGCCAGGTTGTCCACAGTATGAATGAGATAATAAGATGTTGCTTCCAGGAGCTGGGTTTTATAGTCTCTGGGTCTTGGCCATTGATGGGATTACACGGCGCTGGGGGTCATATGGTGGGTGTGACCCCTGCATACTGGAAGATGGAAGATCTGGGTGGAGGATGCTCAGCCCCAATTTGAGCAGGCTTGGAGATCTCAGTCCCAGGACCCAAATGCCTTTGTTCCTCTGCTGTTACATTCATGCGTGTGGAGAGTGGTCTCAGCATGGTGGTGGCTGTTTCTGGAGGTCTTCAGCTGCTGGATAGGAAAGCGTAAAAGTACACATATCAAGTGTACTTAGATAAGAAAGCGTAAAAGGAGAGAAGCAGTTTTGAGCGTCTGCCCTGCCCTCTGAACTCCTGACCGTGGCGCCCATCTCATCTTAAATCCAGGTCAGCACAGCTGCCGGCTCGTGACCCTGGGACCTCCATCTTTCCCTGCAGGACCTCAGGTGTCCCCCGAGATGCCTGAAGAGAAGCAGTTTTGAGCGTCTGCCCTGCCCTCTTCACTCCTGACCGCGGCGCCCATCTCATCCCAAACCCAGGGTTCTGTAGAGGCGTGGCCTCCTCAAAAGTGGGCGTGGCCTCAAAAGTGGGCGTGGCTTAATTTCCAGTGGGCCAACGCTGACGCGGCCGCAGGTTGTTTTCCCATACTAAGGAACCTAGTCCCCAAGGAATCTAGTTCCCAACCTACTCAGCAATATGAAGAAACAAAGAAAATCCCACCACAAGGGGAGAACAACGAAAACAATCTAGAACATTCCGTCAATACAGCTCACCTAAGGGACCTCTCTGACATAGAATTCAGATGTGAAGTCATCAAGATGTTCAATCAACTCAATGAAACAGTCAGACAGACAGCCAGTAACACCACAGAAAAAATCGACAAATTACGAGAAGAAATGAGAGCAGAAATGTCACGATTAAAAGATTCCATAGATGAAATGAGAAACTCAGTTTCTTCTCTTAAAAATAGAATGACCACAGCTGAAGAGAGAATCAGTGAGCTGGAAGATCAGCTGCAACAAGCCAACACGCAACAACAAACAGTGGCAAGGGACCTCAAAATGGCTCTACAGAGAATCAGAATCCTAGCAAATGATTCCAAGAGGAACAATATTAGAATCATGGGACTACCTGAACCTCAGGGAAACAATCCCAACGAAAAAAACACCGTCAAACAAATCATTGCTGAAAACTTCCCAGAGCTGCACAATGCAGCCATTCAGGTTCAAGGAGCCCGAAGGGTGCCAGCTAAAAGAGACCCCAACAAAAACACTCCAAGACATATCATAGTTAGAATGATCGATACTGCCGATAGAGACACAATACTGCAAGCAGCAAGAGCAAAGAAGGAAATCACATACAAAGGAGCATCCCTTAGATTCACAGCAGACCTATCAGAGGAAACCCTACAAGCCCGAAGGCAGTGGCGAGATATAGTTATAAAACTCACGGAAATGAATGCTTCACCAAGAATACTCTATCCGGCTAAACTCTCCCTCAAAATCGAAGGAACAGTACACTATTTTATAGATAAACAGCAGCTCAGGAACTTCATAGACTCAAAACCAAACCTAAAGCAAGGCCTAAAGGGGCTACTATAAGAAAAGACAAACCCTACAACCACAACACACCCGCACAGAAAGATGACACAAAACCCCATAACCATTCTCTCTCTCAATGTCAACGGTCTAAATTCACCATTGAAGAGACACAGAGTGGCAAAATGGATACAGAGACAGAAACCAACATTCTGTTGCCTACAAGAAACTCACCTCAACAGCCAGAGCAAGCACAGACTCAAAGTCAAAGGAAGAAAAACAATCCTGCAAGCACACAACTCCCTCAAAAAAGCTGGGGTGGCCATACTAGTATCCGACAACATTAATTTCACCTTGAAAAAGATTAGAAGGGACAGTGAAGGCTATTTTCTCTTCATCAAGGGATACGTACAACAGGAAGAAATCACACTCTTAAATGTATACGCACCTAATGAGAGAACAGCTAAATATTTAAAACAACTGCTAACAGATTTTAAGGAGGACATCACTACCAACACAATAGTACTTGGAGACTTCAACATCGCCTTATCACCTCTGGATAGATCAACAAGAACAAAACCCAGCAAGGAATTATTGGCTTTGAAAGAAGTAATAGAAGAGAAAGGGCTTATGGAATTATACAGGGCTTTACACCCCAAAAAGAAAGAATACACATTCTTCTCCAGCACGCACGGAACATTTTCCAAAATAGACCATGTGCTAGGACACAAAACTTACCTCAACAGAATCAAGAAGATAGAAATAGTATCAGCCATCTTTTCAGACCATGATGCACTGAGGATAGAAGTGAATCACACACAGACACGGAGAACCAAATCAAACACCTGGAAATTAAACAACTCGATGCTGAACAATGAGTGGGTCAGGAACAAAGTCAAGGATGAAATCAAAAGATACCTGGAAACAAATGAGAATGAAGACACAAACTTTCAGAACTTATGGGATGCAGCAAAAGCTGTATTAAGGGGAAAATTTATAGCTCTGCAAGCATATCTTAAGTCGATAGAAACAATGCACATAAACAATTTGACCTCACAGCTCAAGACCTTAGAAAAGGATCAACAGAAAGAGCCTAAATCAGGCAGAAGGAAAGAGATCATAAAACTTAGAGCAGAAATCAACGACATGGAAAACGAAGAAACAATCCGAAAGATCAATGAAACCAAGAGCTGGTTCTTCGAGAAAATAAATAAGATAGATAAACCACTAGCAACACTCACAAAGAAACAGAGAGAGAGAACCCTAATAAATCGAATCAGAAATAAGAATGGGGATATCACAACAGAAACTAAAGAAATTCAAGAGATCATCAGAGACTACTTTGAAAGTCTGTATGCCAGGAAACACGAGAACCTGGAAGAAATGGATAAATTCCTGGATTCCTACCATCTCCCAAAGCTGAATCAAGAAGATATAGAATACCTGAATAGACCTATTCACATCAAGGAAATTTAAACTGTAATCAAAAGTCTTCCCAAAAACAAAAGCCCAGGCCCAGACGGATTTACTAGCGAATTTTTCCAAACATTTAAAGAGGACCTATTGCCAATTCTTCTCAAGCTTTTCCAGGAAATTGAAAAAACAGAAACTCTCCCAAAAAGCTTCTATGAAGCCCATATCTCTCTAATACCAAAAGGAAACAAGACACCGCAAGAAAAGAAAACTACAGGCCAATATCCCTGATGAGCACGGATGCGAAGATTCTCAACAAAATACTAGCCAATAGAATACAACAACTCATCAAAAAGATCATACATCATGACCAAGTGGGATTCATCCCAGGGATGCAAGGATGGTTCAACATTCGGAAATCAATCAACGTAATCCATCATATCAACAAAAGAAAAGATAAAAGTCATATGATCATATCAATAGATGCAGAGAAAGCTTTTGACAAGATCTAGCACCCATTCATGATGAAAACCCTTGCCAAAATGGGGATAGAAGGGACTTTCCTCAATATAGTTAAAGCCATCTACCACAAACCTACAGCAAACATCATCCTCAATGGGGAAAAACTGAGACCCTTCCCCCTATGATCAGGGACGAGACAAGGATGCCCACTCTCTCCACTACTGTTCAATATAGTACTGGAAGTACTTGCAATAGCAATTAGGCAAGAAAAAGATATTAAGGGCATCCAGATAGGGAAAGAAGAAATTAAGCTCTCACTATTAGCAGATGACATGATACTATACTTAGAGAACCCTAAAACCTCTACCAAGAAACTCCTAGAAACAATAGGCTTGTATAGTAAAGTGGCAGGCTATAAAATCAATACCCAAAAATCCATGGCATTCCTATACATAAATAGTGAAAGAGAAGAAAGTGACATCAAGAAAACAATCCCATTCACAATTGTGCCCCAGAAAATCAAGTATCTAGGAATCAGCTTAACTAAGGAAGTAAAGGACCTGTACAAAGAAAACTACAAAACGCTACTTCAGGAAATAAAAGAGGACACGAGGAAATGGAAAAATATCCACTGTTCATGGATGGGGAGAATCAACATCATCAAAATGGCAATACTTCCCAAAGCACTGTACAAATTCAATGCAATCCCTATAAGGATACCCATGACATTCTTCAAAGAAATGGAGCAAACACTCCTGAAATTTATATGGAACAATAAGCCCCCACGAATAGCTAAAGCAATTCTTGGGAAAAAGAAAATGGGAGGAATCAACCTCCCTAACTTCAAACTCTATGACAAGGCAGTAATAATTAAAACAGCATGGTACTGGAACTAAAGCAGAGCTGTAGACCAATGGAACAGAGTTGAATATACGGACATTTCCTCCCAAACATATAATCATCTAATCTTTGATAAGGGGGCAAGAAAAGTGAAATGGAGCAGGGAAAGCCTTTTCAATAAACTGTGCTGGCAAAATTGGACGGCTACATGCTAAAAAGTGGGCTCAGATCTCTGCCTAGCACCATGCACAAAAGTAAGATCAAAATGGATTTATGACCTCAACATCAGACCAGAATCTATAATGTTTATTGAAGACAAAGTCGGCAAAACTCTCCATGATATTGAAGCTAATGGTATCTTCAAAGATGTCACGCCACTGGCCGAGCAAGTGAAAACAGAGATAGACAAATGGGACTATCTTAAACTAAGAAGCTTCTGCACCTCCAAAGAAACAGTGACCAAAATACAAAGACAGCCTACAGAATGAGAAAGGATATTCATCAAGTACACATCCGACAAGGGGTTGATATCAAGGATATACAAGGTACTGGTTAAACTCCACAAGAAGAAATTACCCAACCCCCATCAAAAAATGGGGTGAGGAAATGAACAGAAACTTTCGCAAAGAAGAAATTCGAATGGCAAAAAGGCACATGAGAAAATGCTCTACATCACTAATCATCAGAGAGATGCAGATCAAAACCACAATGAGATATCATTTCACACCACAGAGACTGGCCCACATCCACAAGAACAAAAGCAACCAATGCTGGCGCGTATGTGGCGAGAAAGAGACCCTCCTTCACTGCTGGTGGGAATGCCGGCTTGTCCAACCCTTTTGGAAAACAGTATGGACGACTCTCAAAAAATTAGAATTTGATCTGCCATTTGACCCAGCTATAGCACTCCTGGGAATATATCCCAGAAAGGCAAAAAGGTATAGTCGAAGTGACATCTGCAATTGTTTGTTCATTGCAGCACTCTTTACAATAGCCAGAATCTGGAAAAAACCTGAGTGCCCAAGAACAGATGACTGGTTAAAGAAACTTTGGTACATTTACACAATGCAGTACTATGTAGCTGTTAGAAAAGATGAAGTTATGAAATTTACATACAAGTGGTACTACATGGAAAGTATCATGTTAAGCGAAATGAGTCAGAAAGAGCGGGATAGACACAGAAAGATTGCATCCATCTGGGGAACATAAAGCAACAAAAAGGGAGACTAACACTCAGGAATGGCTGAGATTAGTACCAGGAATTTTGTTCCATGAATGGAAGGCCAGCCACACGTTCTAGGTGAAAAGGAAGCTCAGATAGAGAAGAGAGCACCAAATGAAGGGTGTTGTGAGGACCCTCCCAGGGTGGGAGAAGCATGCTAAAAGTAGTCTATAGACCAAACATGATTGCCACTCAATGCCTCTCTTGCAAAACACAGTACCCAAAAGAAGAGAGAGAGAACAAGGGGGAATACCCTGCCACAGAGGCAGGATGGGACGGGGGGGATGGGGTGGGGGGGGATGCTGGGACCTGTGGTGATGGATGATGGGCACTGGTGGAGGGATGGGCACTTGATCATTGTATAACTGAAACCCAAGCACAAAATTTGTAAGTCTATAACTGTACCTCATGGTGTTTCACTAATAAAAAAATAAATAAAATAAATAAAAAAAATAAAATAAAAAAAAAGAAAGTGTAAAAGTACACATATCAAGAGGGGAGATGTGGGTGACTCATGTGCTCAGGCACCGCATGTGCTTGCAGTGGATGCAAGCAGCACATGGGCTCAGATAGCATCTGAGCGCCCTTCCTTTGTTCAGGTGTCTTTTATAGGCTCTTCTTGGGTTGTCATGATGTAGGGCTGGAGCGATAGCACTGTCATGTAGCACATGATGTAGGGCTGGAGCGATAGCACTGTCATGATAGAACACATATTAATCAGATTAAGGAAGAGGTCGAGGGTTTGAGGAACTTTATGGGGAGGAGTCAAATCTCCTCAGGGGCTGCTGAAGGTCTTATCAGGTCTGTTTTCTGTATCCACAGGGAGGATCAGTTTTAGGATTTTCCTCCCAGAAGTTCTGTTCACCTAAGTTTCATTGCCATTGCCGAGGGCCTTTCCCTACTTACCTGCCTACATCACTACCACTATCAAGAAAATTAAAATGATAATCAGAAGTATTTCCAGGAACAAAAGTCTTAGTTCAGATGGATACACTAGTGAATTCTTTCAAACTTTTTAAGAGGAACTATGCCAGTCCCTTTCAAGCTTTTCCAGCAAACTAAATTAACAGAAACACTCAAAAATAGTTTCTATGAGGCACATATCACCCTAATACCAAAGCAGAAAGACACACGATATAAATAGAAAATTACAAACCATATCCTGATGAACACAGATGCAAAGATCCTCAGAAAAATATTAGCAAATAGAATCCAACATCTGATCAAAATTATCATACACCATGACCAAAAGGGATGCAAGGATGGTTTAACATTCTCAAGTCAATCAACATAATCCATCAAATCAATAAAAGATAAAATACATGGTCATATAAATAGATGCAGACAAAACATTTGACAAGATCAAGCACCCATTTATGATAAAAACTTTCAATAAAATAGATTTAAAGGAGCTTTCCTCATTATAGTCAAAGGCATGTACCACAAGCCCACGGCAAGCAATAATCTCAATGGGTAAAAACTAAAAGTCTTTGTTCTAAAATCAGAGACCAGACAAGGATGCCCACGTTTACCACTCTATTCAAAACAGTACTGAAGTACTTTCCACAGCAGTTCGGGAAGAAAAGTATATTAAGGACATCCATATAGGAAAGAAAGAAACCAAGCTCTCACTATTTGCAGATGACATGATACTTAGAGAATCCTAGAACTTCTACCAAGAAACTCCTAGAAACAATAGACTATATAGTAAAGTTGCAGTCTATAAAATCAACACCCAAAATTCCATGGCTTTCCTATATGCAAATAATTAGAGTGGAGAAAGTACATAAAAAAAATCCCGTTCACAATCATACCTCAGAAAATTAAATACCTTGGAATCAGCTTAACTGAGGAGGTAAAGGACCTGTACAAAGAATGCTACAAAACACACTTCAAGAATAAAAGAGGACACAAGGAAATCGAAACACATCCCTGCTCATTGATTGGGAGAACTGACAAATGGCAATACTCCCCAAAGCATTATATATTTTCAATGTGATCCCTATAAGGATGCCCATGACTTTCTTCAAATAAATTAATCAAACACTTTTGAAATTCATCTGGTACAACAAGTCCCCACGAATAGCTAAAGCAATTCTTGGGGAAAAAAGATGGGAGACATCACCTTCCCCCACCTCAAAATGTACTACAAAGCAGTAATAATTAAAACAGCATGGTATTGACACAAAGAGAGATCCACAGACCAATGGAATACACACCCTCAAATACATTATCATCTAATCTTTGATAAGAGAGAAAGAAATATAAGGTAGAGCAAGGAAAGCCTCTTTAACAAATTGTGCTAGCAAAACTGTACAGCTACATGCAAACAAACAAAAAATGGGCTCATACCTCTACCTAACACCACGTACAAAATCAGATAAAAATGGATTAAAGACCTCAACATCAGACAAGAATCATAAGGTACTTTGAGGAAAAGGTGGCAAAATCCACCAGCAAAATCCCCCATGACATTGAAGCTAAAGATATCTTCAAAGATGAAAGGCCACTGACCAAGCAAGGGGAAGCAGAGATAAACAAATGGGACTATCTTAAACAAAGAAGCTTCTGCACCTCAAAAGAAACAGCGACAAGGATACAAAGACAACCTATGAAATGGGAAAGGATATTCACCCACTACCCTTCTGAGAAGGGGTTAATATCAGAGATATACAAGGCACTGGTTGAACTCTACAAAAAGAAAACATCCAATCCCATGAGAAAATGAGGCGATGAAATGAAAAGAAGCTTTCTCAATGAACAAATTGGAATGGCCAAAAGGCACAGGAAAAAATGCTCTTCATCACTAATAATCAGAGAGATGCATATCAAAGCAACAATTAGATATACTCTCACACCACAGAAACAGGCACATATCCAAAAGAGTAAGTACAATCGGTGCTGGCAAGGTTTTGGGAGAAAGGGAGTCTCATTGTTGTTGGGAATGCTGACTGGTCCAACCTTTTTGGAAAACAATATGAATATTTCTGAATAAATTAGAAATTAAGCTCCCATTTGACCTAGTAATAACACTTCTGAGAATATACCTTCAGGCCCCTCAACACACAGTAGAGACACCATTTGCACCCCTATGTTCATTGCAGCACTATTCACAATAGCCAGAATCTGGAAACTGAGTGCCTGAGAACAGATGAATGGATAAAGAAACTATGGCACATCTACTCAATGGAATACTACTAAGCTGTTAGGAAAACTGAAGTCAAGAAATTGCCTATAAATGTACAAATAGGTGGACTTGAAGTATATCAGGCTGAGTGACATGATTCAGAAAGAAAGGGACTGATATCCAATTATTGAATGACCGCATTCATTTGTGGTAGAAGACATATCCACAGCCAGGGTAAAAACGGTTTAGGAGGACTGTTCAATGGTTGGAATCAATCACAAATGTGTGTAGGGTGGAAAATAGGTAAGATAAAGTCCAGGATAGCAATAATATCTGGAACTGATCATGCTGGATAAGTACTAAATTTTCAAGGTAGGTAAAGGAATACACCGGACAACATTTCAATATCTGTACTGCAAACCACAATGCCCAAAAGAAAAGAGAGAGGGCGAACAAAAGACAGCATGACCAGTTCCAGCTATTATTGTCATCCTGGACCTTTATCTTAAATCCAACAACTTGGGACCAAGATTCCTGAGAAATTAAACCCCCAAAAGTTAGGTATGCGGGAGCCACATCCAAAAACCACCTCCAGCTCAACAATAAATACAAGGTCATTTATCTTCCTTGCTTCAGATACCCCGAAATAAATTTTGAAAGAGATCAGAAGCTGCAATTAATCTCAGACCCAGGCAAGGCTGAAGATACGGGGGTACAACAGAGAGGGGTGGGTTTGCCTGGTGCCCTCCCAAGCAGAGTCCCTGGCAACCGCTTGCTCCCACAATCCAAATTTGCTGCCAAGACCCTGTCAGATTTACTGTCTTAGAACAGACCTCAGTGAGATATGAAACTGCTGAAAATTAGGGTATGAATTGGGAGATTTTGTGACTGAAGTATCCAGGTTTTCTTGAGGCTGGGATGTGCTACCTCTCCCCAGTTCCCTATTATTCTGGAAGCACTGGCAGTCATCCCACTAATCAACTTCACTTAATCACTTAACTTCCCGTTAGTCATCGATTTGCTCGAGCGGGCGCCAGTAACGTCTCCATTTGTCCCTGTCGCGTGCTAGTGTAGCCCAATGGCATCTGTTCGCTCCGGGAACATGAAGGGCCTCAAACCGACCGTTCATGATCTTGACGAAGAAGTCTGACCATCTGGTAGGTGGGCGGCCACGCGGTCTTTTGACATCCTGTGGAATCCAATCAGTAACAGCTCTAGTCCAACGGTCGTCTTTATTTTTTTTTTTTAATTTTTTTTTTTATTTATTGAATCACCTTGGGAAAGGTTACAAAGCTTTCAGGTTTAGGTCTCAGTCATGCAAATATCAAACACATTTCCCTTTACCAATACTTTTTTTTTTTACCATGAAGAACCCCAATAAAACCCCACCCCCTACCCCTCCCAGTCCCTGTGGGGCAGATGAATTCTAGTTAACACTCTATCTGCTTTGATTAGATTCATTGTTTCAATAAAAGATTCACCACTATAATTTAGAGTTTACCCCCCCCCCCCCAAATCAGACATGCTGAAAAAGCATTGTGACGTGATTTGCTTTCTACAGCTGGGTTCAAGAATTAAATGTTGGTTTTGGATTTCTGCTATTTTACTTATTGACCCTGGAAGTATTTATACTGAAAGTCAGATAGTTAAGAAATTGGTTTCTGTGCTCTGGAGTCGTGGCCGTGCTGGAGAGCCGCTAGTGGGGGGCAACTGGTGGCCTCGGTAGGGCGTGAAGGGCGGACCGAAACGCCCCCTTCCCATGAGGTTTTAGTCGCCCCCCCCACTCCCCCGGCTCATACCTGCAGTCCACAAGGCTCCCATGCGGCCGCCATCTTTCTTTCCAGGGAGGAGAAGGCGACTGGGGCAACACACTTTCCCCTCCGGACAGACATGATGGCCTGGATTAACGCATAGTCCTTTCACTTTTCTGCTCCAAGCTGCCGGGTTCTGCATTAAGTCCCTGTGCTTCTGGGGCTGTGGCCGTGCTGGAGAGCCGCTCGCGGGGGGCAACTGGTGACCTCGGTAGGGCGTGAAGGACGGACCGGAACGCCCCCCTTCCCATGAGGTTTTAGTCACCCCCACACCCCCGGCTCATACCTGCTGTCCACAAGGCTCCCATGTGGCCGCCACCTTTCTTTCCAGAGGGAGGAGGGCGGAAGGGACCAACACCCTTTCCCCTCCGGGCAGACATGATGGCCTGGATTAACGCATAGTCCTTTCACTTTTCTGCTCCAAGCTGCCGGGTTCTGCATTAAGTCCTTGTGCTTCTGGGGCTGTGGCCGTGCTGGAGAGCCGTTCATGGGGGGCAACTGGTGACCTCGGTAGGGCGTGAAGGACGGACCGGAACGCCCCCCTTCCCATGAGGTTTTAGTCGCCCCCACACCCCCGGCTCATACCTGCTGTCCACAAGGCTCCCATGCGGCCGCCATCCTTCTTTCCAGAGAAGAGAGGGCGAATGGGGCAACACCCTTTCCCCTCTGGCAGACTTGATGGCCTGGATTAACGCATAGTCCTTTCACTTTTCTGCTCCAAGCTGCTGGGTTCTGCATTAAGTCCTTGTGCTTCTGGGGCTGTGGCCGTGCTGGAGAGCCGCTCGTGGGGGGCAACTGGTGGCCTCGGTAGGGTGTGAAGGACGGACCGGAACGCCCCCCTTCCCATGAGGTTTTAGTCGCCCCCACTCCCCCGGCTCATGCCTGCTGTCCACAAGGCTCCCATGTGGCCGCCATCTTTCTTTCCAGAGAGGAGAGGGCGAATGGGGCAACACCCTTTCCCCTCCAGCAGATTTGATGGCCTGGATTAACGCATAGTCCGTTCACTTTTCTGCTCCAAGCTGTTGGGTTCTGCATTAAATCCTTGTGTTTCTGGGGCTGTGGCCGTGCTGGAGAGCCGCTAGTGGGGGGCAACTGGTGGCCTCGGTAGGGCGTGAAGGACGGACCGGAACGCCCCCCTTCCCATGAGGTTTTAGTCGCCCCCACACCCCTGGCTCATACCTGCTGTCCACAAGGCTCCCATGTGGCCGCCACCTTTCTTTCCAGAGGGAGGAGGGCGGAAGGGACCAACACCCTTTCCCCTCCGGGCAGACATGATGGCCTGGATTAACGCATAGTCCTTTCACTTTTCTGCTCCAAGCTGCTGGGTTATGCATTAAGTCCTTGTGCTTCTGGGGCTGTGGCCGTGCTGGAGAGCCGCTCGTGGGGGGCAACTGGTGGCCTCGGTAGGGCGTGAAGGACGGACCGGAACGCCCCCCTTCCCATGAGGTTTTAGTCGCCCCCGCTCCCCCGGCTCATGCCTGCTGTCCACAAGGCTCCCATGTGGCCGCCATCTTTCTTTCCAGAGAGGAGAGGGCGAATGGGGCAACACCCTTTCCCCTCCAGCAGATTTGATGGCCTGGATTAACGCATAGTCCTTTCACTTTTCTGCTCCAAGCTGTTGGGTTCTGCATTAAGTCCTTGTGCTTCTGGGGCTGTGGCCGTGCTGGAGAGCCGCTCGTGGGGGGCAACTGGTGGCCTCGGTAGGGCGTGAAGGACGGACCGGAACGCCCCCCTTCCCATGAGGTTTTAGTCGCCCCCACACCCCCGGCTCATACCTGCTGTCCACAAGGCTCCCATGTGGCCGCCACCTTTCTTTCCAGAGGGGGGAGGGCGGAAGGGACCAACACCCTTTCCCCTCTGGCAGACTTGATGGCCTGGGTTAACACATAACCCGTTCACTTTTCTGCTCCAAGCTGCTGGGTTATGCATTAAGTACTTGTGTTTCTGGGGCTGTGGCCGTGCTCAAAGCTTAACTATGATTTTCAGAGAGAAACGTTAGGTGGTTTACTTCCCATGGATCACTTTGTATATAGAGAGATGTCGCGGCCGCGCGGTTTTGAGGAAAAGTCCTAGTTCCCGCATACTCGAGCTGTGCTTGTAGAGGTTTCTGGTCACCGGGGTTCCATCTGGGGGAGGCGGGATGCGGTACCTACCCCATCTGGGACTTCCCGATGATCTCGGCTCTTTTTGGAACCTGTTTTTTTTTTTTTTCCTTCGGGATCTGTGGATCCCGCCCTCCATGTTGTCCTTCTCTTCGGCTAAATGCTGTCAAGATGGCACTGGGGGGCGGGCTGTGGGCGTGACTTCCGGAATCTGAGGTTACCTGGGAGTTGTAGTCCCGGCATTTTTGAGGAAAAGTCCTAGTTCCCGCATACTCGAGCTGTGCTTGTAGAGGTTTCTGGTCACCGGGGTTCCATCTGGGGGAGGCGGGATGCGGTACCTACCCCATCTGGGACTTCCCGATGATCTCGGCTCTTTTTGGAACCTGTTTTTTTTTTTTTCCTTCGGGATCTGTGGATCCCGCCCTCCATGTTGTCCTTCTCTTCGGCTAAATGCTGTCAAGATGGCACTGGGGGGCGGGCTGTGGGCGTGACTTCCGGAATCTGAGGTTACCTGGGAGTTGTAGTCCCGGCATTTTTGAGGAAAAGTCCTAGTTCCCGCATACTCGAGCTGTGCTTGTAGAGGTTTCTGGTCACCGGGGTTCCATCTGGGGGAGGCGGGATGCGGTACCTACCCGATCTGGGACTTCCCGATGATCTCGGCTCCTTTTGGAACCTGTTTTTTTTTTTTTTTCCTTCGGGATCTGTGGATCCCACCCTCCATGTTGTCCTTCTCTTCGACTAAATGCTGTCAAGATGGCGCTGGGGGGCGGGCTGTGGGCGTGACTTCCGGAATCTGAGGTTACCTGGGAGGTGTAGTCCCGGCATTTTTGAGGAAAAGTCCTAGTTCCCGCATACTCGAGCTGTGCTTGTAGAGGTTTCTGGTCACCGGGGTTCCATCTGGGGGAGGCGGGATGCGGTACCTACCCCATCTGGGACTTCCCGATGATCTCGGTTCTTTTTGGAACCTGTTTTTTTTTTTTTTCCTTCGGGATCTGTGGATCCCGCCCTCCATGTTGTCCTTCTCTTCGGCTAAATGCTGTCAAGATGGCGCTGGGGGGCGGGCTGTGGGCGTGACTTCCGGAATCTGAGGTTACCTGGGAGGTGTAGTCCCGGCATTTTTGAGGAAAAGTCCTAGTTCCCGCATACTCGAGCTGTGCTTGTAGAGGTTTCTGGTCACTGGGGTTCCATCTGGGGGAGGCGGGATGCGGTACCGACCCCATCTGGGAATTCCCGATGATCTCGGCTCTTTTTGGAACCTGTTTTTTTTTTTTTCCTTCGGGATCTGTGGATCCCGCCCTCCATGTTGTCCTTCTCTTCGGCTAAATGCTCCAACGGTCGTCTTTAAATCTCATTACGTGACCAGCCCATCTGATTTTCAACATCTTGGCAAATGAGACAGCGTCCCTGATCCTTGATCGTCGACGGATGTCAGAACTCCGGATTCTTTCTCTCATTTGAGTGAAACGTGATATTCCAAGCATAGCTCTTTCTATTCTTCTTTGGGAGATCTGAATAGCATTCTCATCTTGTTTGCGTAGGGCCCAGGTCTCTGAGGCATATTTTAATGCAGGAACAACAGTGGAATCAAAGAGATGTGCCCGGAGCTGGAGGTTCTTTGTCCTCTTAGCTATTTCTTTGATGTTTTTGAAGGCGTTCCAAGCCGCTCTCTTCCTCCTGCGCAGCTCGGGTGCCAGGTCATTTGTCATGTTGACCTCTCGACCTAGGTACACATAGCTGTTACATTCGGAGATGGTCATTCCATTGAGAGCGAATGGGGCATCAGGAACAAGGCTGTTTCTCATAAACATTGTGGCACTGAAGTTGATTTTCTCATTCAATCAACTTCAGTGCCACCATTTAAGCTCTCCTACTGACCTTGCCCTAGAGATCCATTAATCTTAGAGACCAAAAGCTGTAAGTAGTCTTGGACCTGTGCAAGGCTGAACAGACCTGGGTTCATTGGAGGGAGGTTTGTTAGCCCAGAGCCGGCTCAAACAGCCCTTGGAAGCTGCTTGCTCCCACAATCCAAATTGCAACCCTGCCCCAGGATGGACTCCATTTTCTCAGAACTAATCTCACTGAGATATTAATCTGCTTAAAAATTCAGGTATGTGGATTTTGTGGCTGAAATCTCAAGAAATCTTTGGGTCCAGAATGTGCTATCTCCATCCACCTTCCTGTAATTCTGGAAGTCCCTGCAGTCACATCCACACCCCAAAGCTGCCACCCAGTTGAAAAAAATAAGCTACTCCAGCTGTATGTCTCCCCCCGCCCCCCAAATGCTGAATACCCTGAAAAAACATGATGACCTCTTAGTGCTTGTATCACAAACCATAATGCAAAAAAACAGAAAGATAGGAAGAATAAAGGTGCCTGGCACAGAGGCAGGCGAGGGGGCTGAGGTGGTAGGGAGGTGGTGGGATAGAAACTGGGGATATTGGTGGTGTGACGCGTACTCTGGTGGAGGGATGAATGTTGGGACATTGTATGATTGAAACCAAATCTTGAGTAACTTTGTGATGGTCTATCTCACAATGATTAAATTAAAAATAAAAGTAAGTCAGAAGGAGAGGAACAGACACAGAATGTTGTCTCTCATCATTGAGATATAAAGAAACATAGTGGAGGAAAAACAAATACACAAAGGTAACAGAAGCTGAGAACTAGAGAATTGATCTTCAATAGGAAAATTATCGTGGGTTAGGGGTTGGGCAGTAAGTGGTGTGGGATGGGGTGGATTGGGCAGGGAGTGGAACATTTGAAACAACGGTGGAGGGAAGTGGCCACTTTGTAGCAGGAGGTGGTGCTGGAAAGTGGTAAAGTGTTATGCATAAAATCCTCTCAGTAACAGTATTGCATCCTTCTCAGTGCTGTCATGTGGGTGAAGCTTTCAGGGTCAGGTGAATGAGACCAGTTGTAGTTACTGGTTTTGGCATATCCAATACACAGCGGATAGCTTACCAGGCTCTTCCGTGCAGGCGGAATACTCTCGGTAGCTTGCCAGTCTTTCCGAGAGGGATAGAGGCTTTTGGGGTGACCTCTAATCACCCTTGTAGGTGTTACCATATTTGAACCCTATCAAATATGGTGTGACAATTCCAGAAGATGGGTATTTAGTGTCTTATGATGTGTTGTGGGTCCGCTTGCAGCCGCGAGGGTCCAGAAAGCATCCTGGAGTGTGGAGACGGCTGGGTAGTGAAGTAGTGTCCACTACTTGTGACCGCTTGAGATGGACCACTACTAGTGACCGCTTGAGATGGAAGCGGTCATTGAAGCCCTAGCCAATCAGGGCATTCAAGCCCAATACATCAGGATCCTCCGTGAGCTGTATTGCGGATTCACTACCAGGATCTCACCATTCTACAAAGAAGTGATCGTTGATGTCAAGAGAGGGGTGCAGCAGGGTGATACCATTTCACCGAAACTCTTCAGTGCCACCCTCGAGAACATCATGCGATAACTGGAATGGGAAGGAATGGGAGTGAAGGTAGATGGTCAGCAACTACACCACCTCCACTTTGCTGATGACATTGTTTTAATAACACCAAACATCAGCCAAGCGGCACAAATGCTGGCCCACTTTGACCGTGAGTGTGGAAAGGTAGGACTACAGCTGAATCTTACGAAGACAATGTTTATGAGAAACAGCCTCGTTCCTGACACCCCATTTGCTCTCAACGGAACGACCATGTCCGAATGCAACAGCTATGTGTACCTAGGTCGAGAGGTCAACATGAGAAATGACCTGGCACCCGAGCTGCGCAGGAGGAAGAGAGCAGCTTGGAACGCCTTCAAGAACATCGAAGAAATAGCTAAGAGGACGAAGAACCTCCGGCTCCGGGCACATCTCTTTGATTCCACTGTTGTTCCTGCATTAACATATGCCTCAGAGACCTGGGCCCTACGCAAACAAGATGAGAACGCTATTCAGGTCTTCCAAAGAAGAATAGAAAGAGCTATGCTTGGAATATCACGTTTCACTCAAATGAGAGAAAGAATCCGGAGTTCCGACATCCATCGACGATTAAGGATCAGGGACGCTGTCTCATTTGCCAAGGTGTCGAAAATCAGATGGGCTGGTCACGTAATGAGATTTAAAGACGACCGTTGGACTAGAGCTGTTACTGATTGGATTCCACGGGATGTCAAAAGACCGCGTGGCCGCCCACCTACCAGATGGTCAGACTTCTTCGTCAAGATCATGAACGATCGGTTTGAGGCCCTTCATGTTCCCGGAGCGAACAGATGCCATTGGGCTACACTAGCACGCGACAGGGACAAATGGAGATGTTCCTGGTGCCCGCTCGAGCAAATCGATGACTAATGGGAAGTTAAGTGATTAAGTGAACAGTATTGCAAACCAAAGTGCCTAAGAGGAAGAGGGAAAAAGTGATTATCACAGATGTAACATGGTGTGTGGGAAGGAAACTTGGGACAGTGGTGGAAAGAAATGGATACTGGTGAAAGAACAGGTATTGAAATATTGCATGCCCAAAATTCAATCATGAATAACTTTGTATTCATGGTACCTCAATAAAACATTTTTTAAGTGACCTGACTAAACCTTATATATGGCAGCTTCTACATTGATACTTTAAAATCTTGGTGATTCTAGGACAAGGCTTTGTCACAGTAAAATACTTTTTGTTTTTCCTGATATTGTAAATAAAATGTGTCTGTGTAATTAATATACTACATGTGCATAATTAAATATCCAAACAATGCTGAGATATATAAGCAAAATTATTCAAAATTCTAGTTCCTGAGACATAATTTTCTCATTTTGCTTTATGCATATAGATGCACATCCAAAATTAACACTCCTGAGTCTTCACTCAGGAATTACTCCTGGCAGGTTCAGAGGTCTCTATTGGATGCTGAGGATTGAACCAGGGTTGGTGGTGTGCAAGGCAAACATCCCACCTGTTGTGCTGTCACTCAAAGCAAAACAAGATGCTTTATAGTTTTGTGTATGTATGAGGGTACAAACACAAATGTGTATTTTCCTTGCCTGACTTCATCTGTTCATAGGTGTATGTACACTTCGAATCTCTTTTGCCTCTCATCCTTTGGGAACTGTGCTATCTGGTTGTATTATTTCTTTCTCCAAAGACTTAGGATCATTTACATATATTTATACAAACACATAGACTGGTATATTTATTAATAAAATATTTTACAAAAATTGATAGCAAGATAGCTTGTCTGCACATAAGTTATCTATTTTTCCACATTCTAATCTCTCACCTCGATTTTTTGTCAGTTTTTTCTTAGACACTGCTAGTGATGTGTCAGCTTTGTTTCTTGAACTAAATTTCTATGCCTATTAATATGCTGTATTTGACCAACATCTCTATGTTACATGAGATCTGCATGCTTACCAGAATTTCCTGAATTACCAGAATTACCAGAATTACCAGAATTACCAGAATACATCCCTTTCTTATCTCCTCCTGTGAGGAATCTAAGGGAAAATTTGTCATGGGCAGACAATGCGTTTGATGTTTCGTCTGTATACTTGACAAAGATTTTTCTCACCACCCTCTCCTCTTTAAGTGTTAATTTTGTCTAAATGTAAGTGACAGAGGGAATTGCTACACATTTGTTTTTGTTATTCAGCAATTCAACTTACTGTATGTATTGATCCTGACATTGGATTAGATACCCACAAAGTGTTTTCTGGAAGTTTTTATTTTAGTCACTGCTTTACATTAAAATAGAGATTTGTTCTTTTCCCTCAGTGAGAGAGTAGAATGATACAAAAAGGAAATGACTTGGTTTCTGTAACTTTTATTTTTGGACTTGCCAACGTGACAATCATTCCACATTTTCATACACTCATCTCAAAGCATAGAGGTAACATGGTTTATCTAAACTTGCCAATAATAAGTATTTTTCTATCAAATTCATGTTCTAATTTATAAATTCTCTCCAGGTGTCAGAAGAAAAATTTGTCTACCGGTCTTGTGTTTCTGCTGATGTGCATATTTTTAATGTGGACTTTGAACCCAAGAGAGTAATATGGTTTTGTTTTCAATGTTATGAGAAGTGACTGGAGCAATAGTACAGAGGGTCGAGTGCTTGCTAACTTGGGTTCAACCTTCTGCATCCCATATGATCCCCTGAGCAACACCAGGAGTAATTGCTGAGTGCAAAGCCAAGAGTAAATCAACAACATTGCCAGGTGTGGCCCTACCCCCACCCCATATGAAAACCGTTTTCCCAAAGACCAAGTAAGGTATAATGAGTTAAACATTCTGATTACACACACTGAATGAGTTGCAAACATGAATAGAGATAAAGTAAAAATTTCATGGAAATATATTATGCTCTTACTAGAGTTTAATAGAAACTTATAGAGATTTTATTTAAATATTGTATGAAAAGTGAAGTTAGAGTAAATTTGTGCAGAGGGAAATTGTGCAAGATGTTCAAGAAATAAATTAGCTTGCAAGGAGCACTTGATTATGTCACTTTTCTTCAGTTCTCAATGTATCTTCTGACCATATATGAATTCTGCAGAGTCAATTCAGGATCATGGTTAGCACTGACTTGTAACCACTATACCTCCATAATTAGGCAAGTTGAGGGCTAAAATAGAGAGTTTTTCTTTCTGAAGGTCAAGTTTCTTGTCCATTTATGTAATTACTCTTAGTGGCACAGGTTAGAGGGCCAATTTCTGGATTTAGAAGGACAATGTGATCACGGCTAAACTTTAGTTATTTTCTGAGTGGTCTGGGCACCCAGAACTCTGTCACCAAATTAGGAATTCTCTAGGTGTTATAAGGGGTCAACTGATATTCCTTGTGGAGTTTCTGCTGGCTTTGTTTTCACTGGTTTGAGAAATGTGCAGAGAAAAAAATCTTTTGAGGTTCAAAAATGGAGCTTTGACTAGTTAAATATTTATAGGTTAACAAACCTTCAGTAGCTAAATATTGGTTGTTGTATGTGTACATGCATGTGCAGGTATATATTTATGTGCAAATACGTTTGCTCTATTTCAGCAATATATATATACATATATATATATATATATATATGCAGATTAAATTCCTCTGACAGAACTTGGTCTTCCTGCTGCATGGAGGCCAGAAAAATTTAATTGAATCTTACTAGCATTTACACTCTGCTGAAGGAAAACATGAGTCTCTATAAGAACAGAAAAAAACTGGATATGGTTCAGGACCAATTAGAAGACATCCTGTAAAAATGAAATAAACTCCTCCCCGGGAACTATAAGATCTGTGTTCTCACCTTCAATCTACTGCTATCTATCTCTCTAACAGTCTAAAGTGAAGAAATTTATTTAAGCCTCTGAAATGATAACCGCAGTAACCACAATTGAAAAATTTTAATTGTTCTTGTTTTATTGGAGCCACTTCTAAAACTGGTCCTCAGGGCTTACTCTTGACTCAACATTCCGGAATCATTACTGGTAAAATTGGGCAACCAAATGTCAGGGCTAAAATTCAGGTTGACTCACTGTAAGGCAAGCACTTACCTGCTATACTAACTCTTAGGCTTTAAACATCTGAACTTTTCTAAGTCAAACATGCTATCAATGGTAGAAGAACTATACTTACTATCTTAGAAAGACCTCTTTTTTTTTAAAATTTTTTTTTATTAGTGAAACACCATGAGGTACAGTTGTAGATTTACAATTTTTTGTGCTTGGGTTTGATTATACAATGATCAGATACCCATCCCTCCACCAGTGCCCATTTTCTGCCACCATGGATAATATCCCCCCCACCCCCATTCCTCCATCACCCCCTGCCTCTGTGGCAGGGCAATCCCCTGTGTTCTCTCTCTCCTTTTGGGTGTTGTGGTCTGCAAAAGAGGCATTGAGTGGCAAACATGTTCAGTCCATAGTCCACTTTCGACATGCATCTCCCCTCCTGGGAGGATCCTCCAAACACCCTTTATTTGGTGTTCCCTTCTCTATTTGAGCTGCCCTTTCCTCTAGAATGCCCGACTGGCCACTAAGCTATGGAGTAATCCTCCTGGTGCTGATCTCAGCTATTCTTGGGTATTAATCTCATATTTTGTTACTTTATATCCCCCAGATGAAAGCAATCTTTCTATGTCTATCCCTCTCTTTCTGACTCATTTCGCTTAGCATGATACTTTCCATGTTGTACCACTTGTATGTAAATTTCATGACTTCATCTTTTCTAAGAGCTACATAGTACTCCATTGTGTAGATGTACCAAAGTTTCTTTAACAAGTCATCTGTTCTTGGGCATTCAGGTTTCTTCCAGGTTCTGGCTATTGTAAAGAGTGCTGCAATGAACAAACAAGTGCAGATGTCACTTCGACTATACATTTTTGCCTCTCTGGGATATATTCCCAGGAGTGGTATTGCTGGGTCAAATGGGAGCTCAATTTCTAATTTTTTGAGAATCGTCCATACTGTTTTCCAGAAGGGCTGAACCAGTGGACATTCCCACCAACAGTGAAAGAGTGTCCCTTTCTCGCCACATCCGCACCAGCATCGGTTGCTTTTGTTCTTTTGAATGTGGGCCAGTCTCTGAGGTGTGAGATGGTATCTCATTGTGGTTTTGATCTGCATCTCCCTGATGATTAATGATGTAGATCATTTTATCATGTGCTTTTTTGCCATTCGGATTTCTTCTAGAAAGACCTCTTTTAAAAAATAAAAAACTATCATTCAAAAATGAAATGAGAGTTGTTACTTTTGTATTCAGATGCATTTGTACAAAGAGCATTAAATATGGACACATTTGAAATATCATGCAATAAACAAAGAAATCCAATGATTACCAGAACTTGGGACTGGAGAGATGTGCAGCGGGTAAGGCATTTGCTTTGCATGTAGCTGACTCAGGTTTGATCCCTTTATTGTCTTGCAGCTCCACCAGGAAAGTCCATGAGTCCGGCTCTGGGAATAAGCCCCAAGCACACTTGGTATGGCCCCCAAACAAAAAAGAAACCAATAATTCTCAGAAGCACTTGTCGTAAATAAAATTTAAATTACATACTCTAAAGTACATCCTTTAGTGATGATTGGACTACATATATCATTACCCTAAGTATCTATTTATTCATAAACATATTTTCAAGCTTATGTTCTGTGGAAAGAAATTGCAGAATATAAGGGATAATAAGACAGAGTGCTTTTTCTTAAAGATGTGGGAGATGGGTCTTTAAGGAAGGATAGAAAATTAGAGATAAATATATAATTATCAGTATGACGATGTTTACATCATAGGTATGGTCCCTAAAAGACAACTTGATATCCATAAAATACTATTTTTCACACATTTATTTTACATCATAAAAATATAAGATGCACTTGATCACTTGATAACTTGATACCCCGTTACTCATCGGTTTACTTGAGCGAGTGCCAGTAACGTCTCCATCCACCCCTGTTGCGTGCTAGCGTAGCCCAATGGCATCTGCTCATTCTAGGAATATGCAGAGCCTCAAACCGATAATTCAGGTCTTGACAAAGAAGTCTGACCATCTTCTAGGTGGGCGTCCACGCAATCTTTTGACGTCCCGTGGAATCCAGTCAGTAATGGCTCTAGTCCAGCAGTTGTCTGTAAACCTCATTACGTGTCCAGCCCATCTGATTTTTGATTCCTTGGCAAATGAGACAGCATCCCTGATTCTTGAACATTGATGGAGATCGGAACTCCGGATTCTATCTCTCATTTGAGTGAAGCGTGATACTCCAAGCATAGCTCTTTTGATTCCTCTTTGAGAGACCTGAATAGCGTTCTCATCCTATTTTCCTAGGGCCCAGGTCTCTGAGGCATATGTTAATGCAGGAAGAACAGTGGAATTGAAGAGATGCACCTGGAGCTGGAGGGTCTTTTTCCTCGTAGCTATTTCTTTGATGCTCTTGAAGGCGTTCCAGGCCACTCTCTTCCTCCTATGCACCTAAGGTGCCAGATCATTCGTCATGTTGAATTCTCGACCTAGGTACACTTAACTATTGCATTCAGAGATGTTTGTTCCATTGAGAGCAAATGGAACATCAGGAATGAGATAGTTTCCCATAAACATTGTCTTCGTGAGATTCAGCTGTAGTTCTACCTTTACACACAGTCAAAATTGGCCAGCATTTGTGCCCCTTGGCTAATGTTTGGTGTTATTAGAACAATGTCATCAGCAAAGCGGAGGTGGTGTTGTTGCCGACCATCTATCTTCACTCCCATTCCTTCCCATTCCAGTCATCGCATGATGTTCTCGAGGGTGGCACTGAAGAGTTTTTTGGTGAAATGGTATCACCCTGCCGAAGATGCAGGTGATTAAAAATGTTAATGCACACATTTACCATTTTTTTACAGAAATTAGAGACAATCACAAGAAAAACAAGAAAATATATATAAGTATAATGAATTGCTAACCTCAAATAAAAGCGAATGGTGATTCCAAGTAGAAATATATATATATATATTTTTTTTTTTCTTTAAGGGCAGATAGAATATGTTCTGGTGAGATTGACTTGCACTCAAATGAGTCCCAAACTAACAAGCTTATGTCAAAGAATCTCAAGTACCTTCTCAGCAATGCTAGAGAGTGGGAAATGCAAGGAATACCGAGTCCTATAATATACTGATATAGGCATGGAAGGGAATTTCCGCTGACCCAATTTAAATTGAATTCTAGCCACTAATATTCAACATGAACAGTGTTTTGGGAAAATTATATGGGAAAGTGCAAGAGACAGAACATTAGCTTGAAATACATATGGACTCTTAGTCTATATGTTATCTTAATTTAGATAAGTTATCTTCAAGTCAAGTCTCTAAAAACAAAGAAAAAGCATAGCTTCTTTGCATGATTTGTCAATAAAATAGATTTATGTAAACATTTCAAATTTATAGCACAGTGGGTAGGGCGTTTGCCTAGCACGCAGTCAATATGACCAACACGAGTTTGATTCCTCCGCCCCTCTCAGAGAGCTCGGCAAGCTACTGAGAGTATCTCGCCCTTACGGCAGAGCCTGGCAAGCTACCCGTGATGTATTCGATATGCCAAACATAGTAACAACAAGTCTCATGATAGAGACGTTACTGGGCCCGCTCGAGTAAATCGATGAACAACGGGAGGACCGTGACCGTGATCTTTAGAAGAGTAATTGTTTCTATTCTTTTTGGAAATAATTCCCCTAATTTTCTGGGGATGCTTCATTTACTTTACTAAAATCTTCCATCGTTAAAGCTTTAATTTCTGGTAAATCTTTGATTTCTGGTATAAGTGAGGAATCTTGTTTTGGGAATTAAATCTGACCAGTTGAAAAATCCTCCCTTGACACATACTCTGCTCATAGATAGGGAGGATCAACATTATCAAAAGGCAATACTCCCCAAAGTACTATACAGATTTAATGCAGTCCCTCTCAGGATAGCCATGACATTTTTCAAAGAAATAGACAAAACACTTCTGAAATTCATATGGAACAATAAACCCCCAGGAATAGCTAAAGCAATCCTTGGGAAAAAGAAGATGGGTGGCATCACCCTCCCCAGCTTCAAACTACTACAAAGCAGTAATAATCAAAACAGCATGGTACTGGTCTAGAAACAGACCAGCAGACCAATGGAAGAGAGTTGAATATTCTGTTAAAGACTCTCAAATATATGACCACTTAATCTTTGACAAAGGAGCAAGAAATGTGAAGTGGAACAAGGAAAGCCTCTTCAACAAGTGGTGCTGGGAAAACTGGATAGCTACCTGCAAAAAGTGAACTCTGATCTCTCTCTAACACCAGGCAAAAAGTCAGATCAAAGTGGATTAAAGACCTCAATATCAGACATGAATCTATAAGGTATATGGAGGCAAATGTAGACAGAACCCTCTATGATATTGAAGCTAAAAGCATCTTTAAGGATGAAACACCACTGACAAAGCAAGTGAAAACAAACATAAACAAATGGGACTACATCAAACTAAGAGGATTCTGCACTTCAAAGAAACAGTGACCAAAATACAGAAAGAGCCCACAGAATGGGAAAAAATATTTACCCTATACCCATATGATAATCTCCTCATCGGCCACCCCCCAGAACTCAGGATGCTCCTCCCAGACAGGAGTATAAAATGAGGTTCCCAGAACCATGTCACCATACTCTGTGCCATGCTGTGGGGTGGGTGAGAGCCCGCCCCACCCCAAGGGATCCAGCCCCAGCAGCTACCTCCACTACCCAACCACCGCCACACTCTGGGCCACTTTTTAGACTGCACAGCTGCAAAGTGGCTGTGCAACACATTATAAGACACTTCGTACCCATTTATGCTTCTTGGAGAGTCCAACAAGCTACCGAGAGTGTCCTGCCCACATAGGCAGAGCCTGGCAAGCTCTCCATGGTGTATTCAATAAGCCAAATACAGTAAGGACAAAAGGCCGCATTCCCCTGAAATTGAAAGAGCCTCCAATTGTTGGGAAAAGATGAGTAAGAAGAGGCTGCTAACTCTCAGGGCTGGGAGGAATAGAGATGTTACTGATGCCCACTTGAGTAATTCGATGAGCAACGAGATGACAGTGACAGTGACAGTGACCCATCTGATATGGGATTAATATCCAGGATATATAAAACACTAGTAGAAGTAAAGGCCCTCCCGTTGATCATCGATTTGCTCGAGCAGGCCCAGTAACGTCTCCATTGGAGACTTTGTTGTTACTGTGTCTGGCATATTGAATACTCTCGGTAGCTTGCCGGGCTCTCCAAGAGGGGCAGAGGAATCGAACTCGGGTCAGCCATGTTGGCTGCGTGCAAGGCAAACGCCCTCCCCACTGTGCTATCGCTCCAGCCCACTAGTAGAAATGAACAAGAAAAGAAACCTCTAACCCCATCAAAATATGGGGAGAAGAAATGAACAGAAGCTTCCTCCAAAAACAAATACAAATGGCCAAAAGGTACATGCAAAAATGCTCCACATTACTAATCATCAGAGAGATGGAAATCAAAACAACAATGAGATATCATCTTACACCAAAGAGACTGGCACACATTCAAAAGAACAAAAGTAACCAATGCTGGCATAGATGTGGGGCAAAAGAGACATTCTTTCACTGTTGGTGGGAATGCTGACTGGTCCAGCAATTCTGGAAAACAATATGCACAGTACCTCAAAACTAAAAATTGAGTTTCCATATGATCCAACAGTACCACTTTTGGGAATATATCCTGAGGGTGCAAAAAAGCACAGTAGAAATGATATCTGTACCTATATGTTCATTTCAGCAGTGTTCACAATAGCCAGAATCTGGAAACAACCCAAGTGCCTGAGAAAAGATGACCGGTTAAAGAAACTTTGGTACATCTACACAATGGAATACTATTCAGCTGTTAGAAAAGATGAAGTCATGAAATTTTGCTTATAAGTGGATGGTCATGGAAAGTATCATGCTAAGTGAAATGAGTCAGTAAGAGAGGGACAGACATAGAAGGGCTGCACTCATTTGTGGAATATAAAATACCATAATATGAGATGGACACCCAAGGACAGTAGACAGGAGGACCAGAAATATTGCCCCATAGTTGGAAGCTTTCCTTATAGCTGGGGGAGAAGGCAGTTGTAATAAAGAGGGGATCACTAAGTCAATGATGGTTATAGGATTCGTTCGCCATGGGAGATATGTGCTGAAAGTATAAAAGGGACCAAACATAATAACACTCCCAGCCTGCCTCTATGGCACTTTTCTTCTTTCTCTCTCCTTTTATTTATGTGCATTATGGTTTGTAATACAGGTACTAGGAGGTCATTATATTTATTCAGGGCATTCAGTATTTGTAATGGGAAGGTAAGGCTGGAGTAGCTTTTTAACTGGGTTGCAGCTTTGGGGCAAGGATGTGACTGTCAAGTCTTATGGAAGTACAAGGAGTTGGAGGGAGGTAGCCCATACCAACCCTGAGAAACCTGGAGATTTCAGTCACAAAACTCATATACCCAAATTGTCAGCAGATTAATATCTCTGTGAGGTCAGTCCTGATATGGTGGAGTCTAGTTAAGGGCATAGCAGAACTTCTGTGGAAGCAAGCAGCTTCCAGGGGCTCTGTTTGGGCAGGCACCAGGCTGACCTGCCCCCACCTCCAATTTCCCTTGGTCTGTTCAGCTTTGTGCAGGTCCGAGATTAATTGTGGCTTTTGATCTCTTCTGAGATATATTTATGGGTCGTTGCAAAAAAGGCTGGCAGAATTGCTTACATGGGGGTGCTGAAGTTGATTTGTGGGAGAGACTGTCAGTGCTTCCAGGAGTATAGGATAAGCAGATAGCCCATCCTGACCCTGAGAAAGCCTAGAAATTTCAGTTACAAAACCTGCATACCCAGATTTTCAATGGATTATATCTCTGTGAGATCCGTCCTGAGATGGTAGAATTAGTTCTAAGATAGTAGATTCTGGGGTATGGTGTATGGTATGGTGGGGATATTGGAGTGTGGGAGCAACTGGCTACAAGGGTCTCTGTTTGGGTGAGCACCAGGCTGACCCGCTTGCCTCCAATTTACCCTGGTCTGTTCAGCCTTGTACAGATCTGAGATTAACTGTGAATTTTTTTTAAATCTCTTTCAATATTTATTTATGGGTTTCTGAAGCAAGACAGATAAATGACCTTGTATAGGTGAACTGGAGGTGATTTGTGGGCGTGGCTCCCACATATCTAACTTTTGGGTTTTAATTTTTCAGGAAACTTTGTCTTGAGTATTTTGGGTCTGACCCGAGGCACAGTGGCAATTTTGGGGTATTAGGAAGCCTGAAGCCACCATCAGGCTGCTGATACACTCACCCCACATGTACTGGTAGACCTGCTGGCAGCATCTCACCCCCAGTCCTGTGCTTCTAAAGATAAATAAGTAACGTGAAGTAAATAAAAAGTAAGTAAAAACAAAACAAAAAAAATAAAATAAACTCAACATAGGTAATACAGAGCACACAAAATACCATTTAAAAGAAAACAAAAATTAGGAAAAAAGAGTACCCCAAAAGACCAATTCCTAATGAGGAAATTGAAACAGTTTTAAAAA
Organism: Sorex fumeus; assembly: GCF_029834395.1. Lineage (NCBI taxonomy): Eukaryota > Metazoa > Chordata > Mammalia > Eulipotyphla > Soricidae > Sorex > Sorex fumeus. Next base: position 62,081,920 of record NW_026606063.1, on the reverse strand, counting down.
TCTTTTTTCAACACAAAAATTTTATAGCAAGTTCTCCCAAACCGTTAAGAAAAACCTACTACCCATTCTTCTTAACTTCTTCCAAAACGTTGAAGAAACAGGACTATTTCAAACAATTTCTATGAGGCAAAATTTACATTGACATCAAAAGCAGACAAAGACAGCACTGTAAGTTTGCCAGTCAGCTGTATAAGAGCTTAATTCTCAAGAAATTAAAAATTGGAGCTGGAGAGATAATACAATGGGTGGGTTGCAGCTGTCAGGTTCGATTCGAGGACTCAGACTTTCCTGAGTTCCCCAGAAATGATCACTGAGAGCAGATCCAGGAATAAGCCTTGAGCACTTTGAAGTGTTGCTCAGAAACAAAAAAGTAATTAAGAATGGAACTATCATATGACCCACTTTTTTTTTGTACCGCAGAATAGGCTTTATTGAAGAATGATCACCTTGCCAGCATGGTTATATATTCCTCTCTGTTTTCGTCAGGAGTGTTCCAAAAATGATAATGTTGGGGTAAAGATGTCTAGGTCCTTTCCTTCAAGGGGAAAGAACTCTGTGGGGCTCACTTTTCACACGCTTCCAGAGGATATTCCTAGGGAGATTGGACTTAATTTGCACCACATTCTTGCTTTATGTCTTTCCTCTGCCATTTTCCAGTTCTTTTTTTTTAATGTTTATTAGTGAAACACCATGAGTTTTCATTCACAAGTCCCGCATATCTGGCTTTTCTTCTGATTCACTAGTGGATAAGGGTTGGCACAAGTCTGTGGAGAGTGGCCCTGAGCTCTGTTGGGATGGGGAAGGGACTCCTCTGGTTGCCCCAAAAGAAACAACCAATTTTCAGTTCTTAGGTGTTTAAAATTGGGTCATGATGTCATGAGATTCAATTTTATTTAATCTTAAAAAAATCTATTTTGATCTTACTTTTGTACATGGTGTTAGGAAGAGACCTGAACTCATATTTTTTTGCAAATAGCCATCCAGTTTTGCCAGCACAATTTGTTAAAGAGGCTTTCCTTGCTCCATTTCACATTTCTTGCTCCCTTATCAAGAACTAGATGATCATATGTTTGGGAGGAGATGTTGGTATATTCAACCCTGTTCCATTGGTCTGTAGCTCTGCCTTTGTTCCAGTACCATGCTGTTTTAATTATTACTACTTTGTAAAAGAGTTTGAAGTTAGGGAGGTTGATTCCTTCCATTTTCTTTTTCCCAAGAATTGCTGTAGCTATTCGTGGGGGTTTATTGTTCCATATGAATTTCAGGAGTGTTTACTCCATTTCTTTGAAGAATGTCATGTGTATCGTTATAGGGATTATATTGAATTTGTACAATGCTTTGGGGAGTATTGCCATTTTGACAAAGTTAATTCTCCCGATCCATGAGCAGGGGATATTTTTCCATTTTCTGGTGTCCTCTTTTATTTTCTGAAGTAGCATTTTGTAGTTTTCTTTGCATAGGTCTTTTACTTCCTTAGTTAAGGTGATTGATTCCTAGGTAGTTGATTTTCTGGGGCACAATAGTGAACGGGATTGTTTTTTTCATGTCACTTTCTTCTCTCTCATTATTTTCATATAGGAAAGCCATGGACTTTTGGGTATTGATTTTATAGCCTGCAACTTTACTATACAAGTATATTGTTTCTAGGAGTTTCTTGGTAGAGATTTTAGAAAGAGAGGGACGACATAGAAAGATTGAGTTCATCTGGGGAATATAAAGTAACAAAATAGGAGACTAACACCCAAGAATAGCCGAGATACCAGGAGATTCACTCCATGGTTTCAAAGCCAGCTGCACATATGAGGGGAGAAGGCAGCTCAGATAGAGAAGGAAGCACCAAGTAAAGGGTTTTGGGAGGATCCTCCCAGCATGGGAGATGCATGCTGAAAGTAGACTATAGACAGAACATGATTGCCACTCAATGACTTTTGCAAAACAAAGCACCCAAAAGGATAGAGAGAGAACAAAAAGGAATGCTCTGCTACAGTGTCTGGGTGGGATGGGGGGATGTGGGGGTGGGAGTGATACTGGGATCAGTGATGGTGGAGAATGGGCACTGGTGGAGGTATGGATACTTGATCATTGTATAACTGAAACCCAAGCACAAAAAATTTGTAACTCTACAACTTTACCTCATGGTGTTTTACTAATAAAAAATTTTAAAAAAGTTACATTTTCTCTTCCAGGAGAGGAATGGGATATTACTGGATGTCTGAGAAACACCAGAGTTCTCCTTTGATCTTTATTGACATATTGACTTTTCTTTTTAGGAAGGTGGGGGTAAGGAGGTAGGGATTTGAGTACTGGTACTCAAATAGTACTGGTGGTGCTTAGGATCTACTCCTTACTGGCTCTTTGCTGAAGGTTCACTCAAACATACTCTAGAAACCACATTCATACTGGAGCTATCAGAATGCAAAGCAGGTACCTTAACCTCTGTACTGAGTGGACCTGAGTGACACAGTCTGGGTGAGCAGAGAAGCTAAGTACCATTTTGCCTGATAATTCTATTGCCTAAACATGCCTATTTTTTTTGAATTCCTATTTTTGGGTTTTTTGACTTTGACCCTGACTTTGACAAATAAAACCATTTATTTGGTGCTCCCTTCTCTATCTGAGCTGCCTTTTTCCCTAGCATGTGCGGCTAGTCTCCAAGCCATGGAGTAATCCTCCTGGTACTTATCTTCGCTATTCTTGGGTGTTAGTCTCCTATTTTGTTACTTTATATTCCCCAGATGAATGCAATCTTTCTATGTCTGTCCCTCTCTTTCTGACTCATTTCGCTTAGCATGATACTTTCCATGTAGTACCACTTGTATGTAAATTTCATGACTTCAACTTTTCTAACAGCTGCATAGTATCCCATTGTGTAGATGTATCAAAGTTTCTTTAACCAGTCATCTGTTCTCAGGCACTCGGGTTTTTTCCAGATTTTGGCTATTGTGAACAGTGCAGCAATGAACATCGAAGTGCAGATGTCATTTCGACCGTACTTTTTTGCCTCTCCGGGATATATTCCCAGGAGTGGTATTGCTGGGACAAATGGGAGCTCAATTTCTGATTTTTTAAGGAATCGTCCACACTGTTTTCCAAAAGGGCCGATCCAGTCGGCATTCCCAACAGCAGTGAAGGAGAGTTCCATTCTCACCACATCCAAGCCAACACCAGTTGCTTTTGTTCTTTTGGATGTGGGCCAGTCTCTGTGGCTTGAGATACTATCTCATTGTTGTTTTGATCTGCATCTTCCTGATGACTAGTGATGTTGAGCACTTTCTCATGTGCCTTTTAGTCATTCGAATTTCTTTTGGGAAAGTTTCTGTTCATTTTGTCGCCCCATTTTTTGATGGGGTTGGATGTTTTCTTCTTGTAGAGTTCAACCAGTGCTTTGTATATCCTTGATATCAACCCCTTATCAGATGGGTATTGGGTAAATATCCTTTTCCATTCTATAGATTGACTTTGTATTCTGGTCACTGTATCTTTTGAGGTGCAGAAGCTTCTTAATTTAAGATAGTCCCTTTTGTTTATCTCTGTTTCCACATGGTTGGTTGGTGAAGTGTCATCTTTGAAGATATCGTTAACCTCAACATCGTGGAGGGTTTTGCTGACCTTGTTTTCAATTTACCTTATGGATTTTGGCCTGATGTTGAGATTTTTAATCCATTTTGATCTGACTTCTGTGCATGATGTTAGGTCGAGGTCTAAGCCCATATTTTTTAATGTGGTTGTCCAGTTATGACAGCACCATTTGTTGAAGAGGCTTTCCTTGTTCTACTTCACATTTCTTGGTCTCTTATCAAAGATTAGATGTTCATACATTTGGGATTGTGTGTACAGATATTCTACCCTGTTCCATTGGTCTGCTACCCTGACTTTGTTCCAGTACCATTCTGTTTTAATTATTACCACTTTGTAGTAGAGTTTGACTGCACTGTTCTCGTCCGGGATCTGGATTTTATAGTCTCTGAGTCTTGGCCGCTGATGGGATTACACGGCGCCAGGGGGCCAGGTGGTGGGTGTGACCCCCACCTGCTGGAATTTGGAAGATCTGGATGGAAGATGCTCGACTCCAATCCGAGTAGGCTTGGAGGTCTCGGCCCCGGAACCTGCGTGGCTTTGGCCCTCTGCCAGTACCTTCATGTGTGCGGAGAGTGGTCTCAGCATGGTGGTGGCTGGTCCTGGAGGCCTTCGGCTGCCGGAGCCCTGGTCGGGGCGGGGAGGAAAGCTCAACCCGCTCCCCTCCAAGGGGTCCCCTGGCGCCGTGTAATCCCATCAGCGGCCAAGACTCAGAGACTATAAAATCCAGATCCCGGATGAGAACAGTGCAGTCTTTTGCCCCCGCGCCTGGGTGTCACTCGCCGGGACCCCTTGGAGGGGAGCGGGTTGAGCTTTCCTCCCTGCCCCGACTGGGGCTCCGGCAGCCGAAGACCTCCAGGACCAGCCACCACCATGCTGAGACCACTCTCCACACACATGAAGGTACTGGCAGAGGGACAAAGCCACGCGGGTTCCGGGGCCGAGACCTCCAAGCCTACTTGGATTGGAGTCGAACATCTTCCATCCAGATCCTCCAAATTCCAGCAGGCGTGGGTCACACCCACCACCTGGCCCCCTGGCGCCGTGTAATCCCATCAGCGGCCAAGACTCAGAGACTATAAAATCCAGATCCCGGAACAATGTGGCCGCATTCGCGGCCGCGTGACATCTTATCAAAATTTTTTATTATGACATCTTATTATCTCATTCCTACTTTGGACAAACTTGCAGGCTATCGAATGTAGCCTGCCCACAGGGCAGAGTCTGGCAAACTCCCCGTGGCGTACCAAATATGCCAAATACCAGTAACAATGATGGGTCTCATTCTCCTAAAGAGCCGTGAATATAATCTCAGGGCTAGGATGAAAGAGACATTACTGGGGCCTGCTCGAGGCAATCGATGATTAACAGAATGATGAAATGAAAATGAAAATGAAAAAGTAGAGTTTGAGGTTGGGGAGGGTAATGCCACCCCACGTCTTTTCCCCAAGAATTGCTTTAGCTATTTATGGGTGTTTGTTGCTCCATATGAATTTCAGTAGTGCTTGGTCTATTTCTTTGAGGAATTTCATGGGTATCCTTATAGGGGTCGCACTGAATCTGTACAAAGTTTTCGGGAGTATTGCCATTTTGACGATGTTAATTCTTCCTATCCATGAGCAGGGGATATGTATGGGTTTTGAAGAAACTTTCCTCAAGATAGTGAAGGCCATCTCTGACAAAACCATGGCAAGCATTATGCTCAATGGGGAAAAACTAAGAGCCTTTCCTTTAATATCAGGGACAAGACAAGGATTCCCACTATAACCACTTCTGTTTAGCATAGTGCTGGAAGTACTTGCAATAGCGATTAGGCAAGAAAAAGACATTAAAAAATCCAGATAGGAAAGGAAGAAATCAAGCTCTCACCATTCGCAGATGATATGATACTCTATCTTGAGAATCCTAAATCCTCTACCAAGAAACTCCTAGAAACAATAGGCTTGTACAGTAAAGTCACAGGCTATAAAATCAATGCCCCCAAATTCATGACCTTTCTGTATGCAAATAATGAGAGAGAGGAAAGTGACATGAAAAAAATAATCCTGTTCACAATTGTGCCCCAGAAAATCAAATACCTCAGAGTCAGCCTAACTACAGATATAAAGGATCTCTACAATGAAAATAGGACTTCTTTAGAATACAGTTAAAAGTACTTAAGACTGAAAGAAACTCCCTGGGCCTCAATGCTATCTTATTTCTTGGATTCTTCTTTTCCTAGTTAGTTTGTCTTCTGTTCAACTTTCAGATAATTTTAATATTTTAAAATAATTTATCTGCTTTTTTAAATGTAGGATTATTGCTATTTATTCAGCCATTGACTATGCTGATTGAATTGGGCATGAACTCCACCAATTTCTCTGCTTTTAGGTACACTTAGAGGAAGAAATAAAAGAGTGCCCATTCCATCTTTCTGGACTTAAAAGTCTGATCATTCTTCTTTGCTTTGATACATTAAAGCTTTTCTCACTTTGCCTATAGTGCTTTATGTAGACGACTACTAAGTATTTCAGGAATGAAAAATTCTGTGTTCAGAGGCTTAACTTTAGTAAAGTTTATTTTTCATGAATGATACTAATCCTTATGTATTCCTAGCTTGCAGGTGACACCTATCTGTCATAATCCAGGCGTTCTGGAATTTTCTATCCTGTTAAATTGTCCACTGGGATCTTGAAGTTCTTAGTTATAAATGTCCTGTGAGGAAATAGCAACTACAAGATATACCTCTGTCTTAAAGAACCCAATTCAGAAACAATGTATATTTAATTATTCCCATGTTCCTTTGGAAGTAACTGACATCATGGCTACATTTGAATGCAAAGTAAGTTAAGAAATCTGTCAACTGGTCTAATTCTAGTGACTGCTCTGTTGTAGCAAAAACTCACTGAGTTCTATGGAAAAAGATCTGTACTTGCTCATATACTTTCTTCACCTGAAATGTATAAATTGAAGATTAAGCTCAATATTTACCTCCATATCTAGAAAATATCTACCTGTCTCCTTTGTTCTTAGGTGGAAGAGGTATAGATTAGCTCTTAGCACGTAGCTCGTACAATTTAACCTATTGCATTTTATTGACTGTTCATTGATTGAGGGGAAAATAATTGTTGTGAAGTTATGATAATATATTTACTATATTTTATTTTTATAGGAGCCACACTCTGGCGCTTGGTTGCCACGAGGGCCTCTGCTATTGGTACTGGAGTCGGGAGTGGGGACGCAATGTGATTCACAATCAAACTGAGGGTCTTTCACAAGTAGGGCATGTGTTCTCTAGCCCTGATGATGATACTTTTCAGTTCGGTATCTCACATTTATTGCTTGAATCTCCTATCTATAGCATGCAGCTGCATCATTATAGGTGCTAAGTTAAATTCATTGGCTAAATTTGAAGTCTAAATCTGACAAATGTGTGATCACAGTACTCATATCTTTGCTGAGATCTCTTAATTCTAAAGAAGGGATGTTGTCACAGATTTTGTAACATTTTTATCTTTGAAATGTTTCTAAATATACAGAATGTCAGTGGGAACCACATGACATTGTGAATGTTCAACTACTCGAGACCAATAAAAGTGACAATTTTCCTTAAACAGTTATATGAAAACAATGAAGTCATTTGAAATGGGCTATATTTGCTCAGGCTTCCTACAAATTTTTTGGGACTCAACTTTTATTCATCTTTCAAGTGATTAATCTGTGTCCCCAAAATTCTATGATTCTACATTGAAACACAATTCTGAAACCATACTTAATTTAGGAAGTTAAATGTTAATGGAGAAAACCAAGATATATTAGTTAAAGTGGGCATGAAACAGAAAGAAACAGCTCTTTTTATGTTCTTCTACTTTTGCTCTTCTGATATCAGGAGATCAACCTTACATGACAAAGAGTGTTTATCTGTTTACTTGTCTTATTCAGAAGAAGTTTTTGAGATTGAAGAGTGCTGATCATGGAGGACAGAGTGTGTGACTAGATTAGAGGAATCAAAGAGACAATTTATGAGAGATGTTTTCTGTATACCCTCTACTCTCACAGAATTAACACAAAGGTCCATCATGAAAACTTGAATTAACAGTGAGTAATGTTACATAAGACCTCAGAACCAGGTCAACATTTTCTGAGCAAGCAGCAAATACAGTTAGGAATTCATCCATGGGCAGAGATTATTATCAATATTTGCACTATGGTCTATCTTATTATCTCATCCCTACTTTGGACAAACTGTCAGGCTACTGAATGTAACTGCCCACATGGCAGAGTCTGGCAAACTCCCTGTGGTGTACCCAATATGCCAAATACCAGTAACAATGATGGGTCTCATTCTCCTAACCCTGAAAGAGCCTTGAATATGGCACATTTTTAAAAATCTCAGGGATAGGATGAAGGAGACGTTACTGGGGCCTGCTCGAGGCAATCGACGAACAGGATGGTCGTGATCGTGATCGTGATTTAATTGCCTACTGAACAAGCTAATGAAATGATCTATGACATGACATGATATGATATAGAACAGCTAAGACTTACAGTTTGTCACATCATGCAAGAACATGAAGAACAGGAACTCAGTACTCATGTCAAACATACTCCCCCAAATTGTGAGTTTTAATTAGGGGAGTGTTATTATAACAGACTTGCTGTGACTGCTGTCTTGGGAGTAAAATGAAGCAAATCAATGACATAAGTAGGAACAAATTTTACTTATGTTTAGGGGAAGAGATGATGGTCATATAAAACTTACCATAGAGATGTTCAGAATCCAGGAAATTGAGTAAATTGTCTACACAGAAAGTTGCAGAATTTGCTATGGATTGGACATAGGGTCTTAGAGAAATTAAAAAATTAAAGACAACCCTAAAGTCTTTGTTTGAAATTATTGAAACAAATGAAATCGATGGGGATGCAGATCTGTGATAATGCAAAAAAAAAAAAAAAGATTCCTAAGTAAGGATGAAGAAGAAGAAGAAAAAAAAAACCCTCCATGAGCAGCATTTTCAGTGAGAGTTAGTCTTCGGTGGAACTCAGTTTTAGATATGTTGCATTAAGATGCCTCTGAAGTAGAAATATGTATAAGAAATTTAAGTAATAGTTATAGCTATAAGCTATATATTTGAGGGTTAAACAGAGATGAACAATCCAGGACCTTTCCTTCAATTAATGGTTTTCCACACTGTGCCAGTTTTCTGGATTTTGGTGTCATGACTTTTACCCATCTTTTCCTTCATTCTGTCTATCCTAACCCTTAGTTCTCAGGCATATGAAAAAGTGAATTTAGAAACACTGATTATTAAGGAAATAAAAATCAAAATGGCAGTGAGCTATGATAGTGATATATAAAAGTGAGAATGAACTACATAAAAAATTTCCAGAGATGACCAGTACTGGAAGGAATGCAGTGAGAAAATAGTTTTTTTTATAGTAAAAGAATTTATTTATTTTTAAATTTTTATTAGTGAAACACCATGAGGTACAGTTGTAGACTTACAAATTTTTGTGCTTGGGTTTCAGTTATACAATGATCAAACACCCATCCCTTCACCAGTGCCCATTCTCCACCACCACTGATCCCAGTATCCCCCCCATCCCAGTATCCCCCCACCCCCCATCCCCCCCATTCCACCCTGCCTCTGTGGCAGGGCATTCCCTTTTGTTCTCTCTCTCATTTTGGGTGCTGTGGTTTGCAAAAGAGGCATTTAGTGGCAATCATGTTCGGTCTATAGTCTACTTTCAGCATGCATCTCCCATGCTGGGAGGATCCTCCAAACACCCTTTATTTGGTGCTCCCTTCTTTATCTGAGCTGCCTTTTTCCCTAGTGTGTGTGGCTGGCCTCTAAGCCATGGAGTGAACCTCCTGATACTTATCTCGGCTATTCTTGGGTGTTGGTGCCCTATTTTGCTACTTTATGTTCCCCAGAGAATGCAATCTTTCTATGTCTGTCCTTCTCTTTCTGACTCATTTTGCTTAGCATGATATTTTCCATGTAGTACCACTTGTATGTAAATTTCATGACTTCATCTTTTCTAACAGCTGCATAGTACCCCATTGTGTAGATGTATCAACGTTTCTTTAACCAGTCATCTGTTCTCGGGCACTCAGGTTTTTTTTTTTTTTTTCAGATTTTAGCTATTGTAAAGAGTGCTGCAATGAACAAACAAGTGCAGATGTCACTTCGACTGTACTTTTTTGCCTCTCCAGGATATATTCCCAGGAGTGGTATTGCTGGGTCAAATGGGAGCTCAATTTCTATTTTTTTTTTTTAGAATCGTCCAAAAGGTCTGAACCAGTCAGCATTCCCACCAGCAGTGAAGGAGGGTCCCTTTCTCGCCACATCTGCACCAACACCAGTTGCTTTTGTTCCTTTGGATGTGGGCCAGTCTCTGTGGTGTGAAATGATATCTCATTGTTGTTTTGATCTACATATCCCTGATGATTAATGATGTAGAGCATTTTCTTATGTGCTTTCCCCCACGCATATAATCATCTAATCTTTGATAAAGGAGCAAGAATTGTGAACTGGAGCCAGCAAAGCCTCTTTAACAAAGTGTACTGGCAAAACTGGACAGCTGCATGCAAAAACTGGACTCCGATCTTTGCCTAACACCATGTACAAAAGTAAGATCAAAATGGATTAAAGACCTCAACATCAGACCAGAATCTATAAGGTACACTGAAGACAAAGCTGGCAAAACCCTCCATGACATTGAAGCTAATGGTATCTTCAAAGATGTCACAACACTGGCCAAGCAAGTGAAAACAAAGATAGACAAATGGGACTATCTTAAACTAAGAAGCTTCTGCACTTCAAAAGAACCACTGATGAAAATACAAAGAGAGTCTACAGAATGGGGAAGGATATTCACCCAATACACATCTGACAAGGGGTCGATATCAAGGATATACAAAGTACTGGTTGAACTCCACAAGAAGAAAACATCCAACCCCATCTGTGTAAACTCAAAAAGAGCACAGCAGTGGCAGCGGTCTATCTGTCCTGCCACCAGCATTCAGTAGTCTCACACCGCTTTCCCCAGCCTGGGGAGGTCAATGGTGATGGGCAGGTGAAGGAAGGAATGAGGGCCAGGCTGGTTGATCTTAGTTGCAGTTTATTCCATTCCCATTTCCATTCTCCTCTGATTCTCCTCCTGCTTCTTCCCCCATGCTACTTCATTCTCCTTCTCGATCCCCCCCCTTCATCCTCCTTCTCTGGAGTCTCGATTCTGATCCCCCAGCCCACTCTTACAGTACAGTGAATCCCAAAGCATGAGGAGTTGGGGTAACAATTACACATAGGTGCAGTCACAATCAATAGGGGTAGAATTCTTTGCCTCAGGGAAAGCCGCTTCTAGGACAGGTTGTCATCAGATCAACCCACCCTAGAGAGAATCCCCTGGGTGTGTTTCTCCTCTCCTTGTCCAACAAACATATAAGCATATACAATATAAATAATTTTGTATGGATACAGTCAGAAATACCTTAAACTTATAGAATTGCCCTCCTAGGGCCATCTTGATCTCAGAATATAGTGCTCAGGCCAGATAGTCTTTCCTACCCTTAGAAGGGTCCTACTCTCTTCATTACTTTTGGATCATGACAGCATTTGTCCACGATCATGTCCTCAACTTATAGTTGAGTATTGTGGCACTTTGGCCTGGCCCATTTTGATGCCAGGGTAGCTTACTCCTTGCCCTGGGTCCATTCAGTCCCTTGTCAGGACTCTGCTTTTGGGGTGTTAGGAACTAAGGGCAACTGAGGCTCAAGTCGAGAAAGCAGATGCCTGGGAGTGAATAATATACAAAGCCAATTAAATCCTAAGTTACAAAGCATAATGTTAACGGTCTTCCTGTATCTATACAAAAAGGGCATTGCTTTAAAGTAAACTATTCAAAAGACATAAGGAGAGGAGAAAGGCAATATTAACTTACAATACAATTTCAGTGTCCTAGAAGGATCTGACTGTACAAATGAACAGATACTGATTAGGGGGGGAAAAGCTGATTAACTAGTTGGGGAGGAGAACATAGGGAAGAATTTACAGATAAACACAATGGAATGGAAGTGCCTCAGGAGCACTGTAATAAACCTGAGTTCCTCGTGGCAGGGGGAAAGGTCAAACCAATGTTAAGCCTAGAATATTTGAAGCTATATTCTAACACCCATCAAAAAATGGGGCGATGAAATGAACAGAAACTTTCTCAAAGAAGGAATCTGAATTGCTAAAAGGCACATGATAAAATACAGTTCTTAAAGAGAATATTAACATTTATACTCATATTAAATTTTCTTATGTTTTTCTTTCTGTCACACCTGACTTTGCTCAAGGTTTAATATTGGCTCTGTACTCAGGAGTCATTCCTGGTGGGCTGAGGGAATCATATAGGTGCTGGAAGTTGAACCTGGCTCAGCTTAGCTGAACAATCAGTGTACTATCACTCTAACCACCTTCCCCATCTAAATTTTTAATACCAGATATCAAAACACACAGAATTATTTCAGGGAAATGAGGGCTAAAATATATGGTTTTCAATTACCAAAGACTATCAGGAAAATGCTTCTAAAATGGATCGCAAAGTTACTTTGTTCTATTTATAGTGACTCATATAAGTTTTAGTTTTTATTACAGTGTTTTAAAATGAGTTGAAATATATGTGACCTTAAGCAGCAACATTTGAGGCAATTATGAGAATTTTTAAACCTGTTGTTTTGTGAATTTAAAATATATACAAATGTACCTGAGTTTCCAAATCATAGGGCCATTAGCTTACCATTAAAAGCAATAAGATTTGGTATTATGTATTCAATATGTTTTCTCATTTCCATAATTAGATATTTAAATTTTCTTAAAGTTGGAATCCAAATGAGCTCTACATTTTGATTGCTTGAGTCTTTTGATTTCTCCTACATTAATTTTATGCCGAAGGATCCGAGTAGGTTAAAAAGTTTTCCACAGTCTGGATTTTTCTTATTTCTATATCATGGAGCGATAGCACAACGGTAGGGCGTTTGCCTTGCACGCAGCCAACATGGCCGACCCATGTTCGATTCCTCCGCCCCTCTTAGAGAGCCCGGCAAGCTACCGAGAGTATCTTGCCCGCACGGCAGAGCCTGGCAAGCTCCCCGTGATGTATTCGATATGCCAAACACAGTAACAACAAAGTCTCCAATGGAGACGTTACTGGGCCCGCTCGAGCAAATCGATGGTCAACGGGAGGGCCTTTACTTTACTTTATATCATGAAATTTTAAAAACATTCACCTGTTTTCTGTAGCTCCTATAAACTGGTTTTTGATATAGATGTTTGAGCAGATTCACAATTAATTAAGACTCTTCATTTTTTACTATTTTATGCCCGCTTGAGCAAATCGATGAACAATGGGAGGGCAGTGCTATACAGTGCTATCTCATGAAGTGGGAACTCAATGGGTGCATTTGTAGTTCAGAGGACACTGGGATACTTAGGCATAGTATGTTTAAATAAAATTTGTTATAATCTTCTCATCACTTTCATTTTCTAGTTAGTTAGACTAAGATAATAATTATGAAAGCACTATATTAAATATTCAAGTTTTCTAGTTGTCTTAAAATTTCTTATTCTTTTTGAAGACCAAAAATAAGTCAAGTTTTAACCGAGTTTTAGCCACTGTTGAAACTGAGTGTTGTCCCGTCCTCAGGTCAGAACCTGTAAAATGGAAAAACTACTCTGTATCACTTTCTATTTTAATTTCTGATATATTTCCAAAATCTGCCTGCATTTCTCTATTTTCCATTGAATTCTATTTTTTTGTTTATATTTATATAGTGCATAGTTGTTTTGCATAATGCTAAAGCAATATGAACTTATTTTCTCAAACTCTGGTACCACTCTGTTAAAGTATAATTCGTTATAAGAATATGTATGGATTGTCGAAAGTAGACTATGGACTGAACATGTTTGCTACTCAATGCCTCTTTTGCAGACCACAACACCCAAAAGGAGAGAGAGAACACAGGGGATTGCCCTGCCACAGAGACAGGGGGGATGGGGGGATGGGGGTGGGAGGGATATTATCCATGGTGGTGGAAAATGGGCACTGGTGGAGGGATGGGTATCTGATCATTGTATAATTGAAACCAAAGCACAAAAAATTGTAAATCTACAACTGTAAAAAAAAATAAAATAAAATAAAGGGGAAAAAAAAAAAGAATATGTATGGATTATCAAAATGTGACTCCATCCCACCTTCCATGCCTCATTTTGTTCCATTCTTCCACTTATTCACAACTCACCAACCACATGGGCCTTCCACAAACACTTGAAACTAATTCATTATTAGAAATGCTTCTCTTATTTTTTTCCCTGCCTAACATTTCAGAACCTAACTCTTCACTAACATGGTAGCTCATTTATATTATATTATCACTATTTTTAAATAAAACATATTTATAAAAGTAGTAATTTGTATTTTATAGTTAGAAGTGTGGACAAAGCAGTACAATATAGGATAGATTAATAAGGAACAAAGAGAATTATAGGTTTACATTTTTTTTAGTTTAAATCAAGTCAGGAGCTGGAGTGATAGCACAGTGGGTAGGGCGTTTGCCTTGCATGCAGCCAACATGGCCGACCTGAGTTTGATTCCTCCGCCCCTCTCGGAGAGCCCTGCAAGCTACTGAGAGTATCTTACCCGTACGGCAAAGCCTGGCAAACTACCCATGACGTATTCGATATGCCAATCACAGTAACAAGTCTCACAATGTTACTGGGCCCATTTGAGCAACTTGATGAACAATGGGAGGACAGTGACAGAAATCAAGTCAGAGTTACTAAGTAAAAATATTTATCTAAAAACAAGCCCCAACAGAAGTGATCCCTGAGCCAGGACTAAGCCCAGAGCATCTATAGCTGTGGCCCAAAGAGACAAAAATCATATGATTAAAGCACCAGTAGTTGCAGAGAAAGTATTTAACAAGATCCAATATCTTTTCATGATAAAAACTCTTAAAATATGAGTAGAAGGTTTTTCTTCAATATAATTGAGTCATATACCACAACCCCAGAGTTAACATTGCTCTCAATGCTGAAAAAAGGAATGTTTTGCCTTAAAGATCAAACACAGGACTGGGCTTCCTTAACTCACCACTAGTACTCAACATAGTATTGGAAGATCTTGTAACAGCAATTATACAAGAAAGAGCTCTTAAGGGGATACAAATTGGAAAAGGGAAAGTCAAACTATCAGGATTTGCAGATGGCATGCTACTTTACTTATAAAACCCTAAAGATTATTTTGGAAAAAAAAAACAGTAAACTGGCAGCCTATAAAAGTAATATGCAGGGACCATGTGTGGTGCAAGCATCAAACTTGTGTCAACCACCTGGAAAGCAAATGCCTTATTCTTTGTACTATCTTTTGACACAGAAGTAAAATGATACTACAGTGTTTTATATTTAATCAAATTTGAACTTTTTTTAATGTAGGAGTACTGCTATTTATTCAGCCACTGATTAGCTGAGTGAATTGGGCATGAACTCCACCTTACTTTCTTTTTTTCATAGTTTTATTTATTTATTTATATATTTATTTCTGTCTTATATTTATTTATTAAATCACTGTGGGAGAAGTTACTAAGCTTTCAGGTTTAAGTCTCGGTCATACAATGATCAAACACCTCTCCCTTCACCAGTACTCATTTTTCCCCACCAAGAACCCCGATATACCCCCCCACCCATCCCAATCCCTGTGAGGCAGATAATTTCCACTTAACTCTTCTCTACATTGATTACATTCATTATTTCGACAAAAGATGAACCATTATTGTTTAGAATTTCCCCCTCAACAATCAGAATTGCTGAAAAAGCATTGTGAAATAATTTGTTTTCTATAGTTGATTATGAAAATCATATACTCTCGTGTGGCTGCAATAGCGGCCTCGCGATTTTGGATTTTTGCAAAGAGCCAGATAATTACGAGATTGGTTTCTGTGCGTCTGGTGTTATGGCTGTGCCGGAGACCCGCTCATGGGGAGCAACTCTTGACCTCGGTAAGGTGTGAAGGACTAGCTGGTACTGCCCCCCCTTCCCATGAGACTGCAGTTGCCCTGTCACAGCCAGCTCATACCTGGCTTTCCAATAAGCTCTGAGGCAGTGGCCACCTTGCTGCAAGGGGAGGGGGTGTGGGGGGAGAAAGGCGGAAGGGAGAAACACCCTTTTCCTCCGGGGAGGCATGGCGCCATAGTTTAACGCATGGCCCATTCACTTTTCTGCCACAAGCTACTGGGCTCTGGATTAAGTCCTTTTGCCTCTGGAGCCATGGCCGTGCCAGAGAGCCGCTCCTGGGGGGGGGGGCACTCATGACCTCGAGAGGGCATGAAGGGTGAGCTCGTACCACCCCCACTTCCCATGAGACTGCAGTTGCCCCATCACTGCCTGCTCATACCTGGCTTTCCTATAAGCTCTGAGGCAGTGGCCACCTTGCTGCCAGGGGAGAAAAAGGCAGAAGGGAGCAACACCCTTTAGCTCCTGGGGTGGCATGGAGACATAGTTTAATGCATGGTCCATTCACTTTCTTGCCTCAAGCTGCCAGACTCTGGATTAAGTCCTTTTGCCTCTGGAGCCATGGCCATGTATGTGGTCCAGATGCATTTCTGCCAAAAGCCACTGGGTTTCGAGATTTGTTTCTGAGTCTCTGGGATCATGGCCACTAATCAGCTTGATCAGGAGCCAGAGAGGCCGTTTGTAGGCAGCGACTCGAGGTCTTGCTGGGATGGGGAGGAAAGGGCCGGTTCCACCCCCATCTGGTGAGGCCCCGTGTGTCTCATCACTGAAGGCCCAAACCTGACTGTCCAGTGGCCTCTGGAGGATGGCAGTCACTGGGTCACCAAGGGGAACAGGCCAAAGCACGAAACCTATTCCCACCTGGAGTGTCCCAGCCCCAGTAACCTACTGCAGGACCATGACACATTTCTGCCAAAAGCCTTTGGGTTCTGAGATTTGTTTCTGAATCTCTGGGATCATGGCCGTTAAGCAGTTTGATCAGGAACCAGACATGCCATGCCTCCAATTATATAGCTGAGCCGGAGGTGGTTTGTGGGTGTGTTTCCCACATACCTAAATTTTGTCCATTTACTTTCTTGGTAAACTTTGCCCCAAGTTTTTGGGGTCTGGCCAAAGGCACAGCAGCAATTTTGGGGTATCTGAGAGTCTGTTGGTGCCATCAGACTGCTGATGCACTCTCCTCACAGGTTTAGATTGTCCTGCTGGAGGCACAATGCCCTCAAATTTAAACTTTTCAAGTCTAATAAAATAGTTGTACTATCATGATTGATATTCAAATTTTTCCATTTTGGCCAGTGGAAGTATACATTAGAATCTGAGTTTCTCTGTTATGATAAGATATTCCAGGCTTGAGACTCACAGATGAATCTCAGAAGGGAACTGCATGCTGCAGAGATGTCTCCAGACCCCACGCCAGTATGATTTCACCAAGTGACAGGGGAGCAGAAGAGCAGGTGTAGTTCCTCTGCCTGCCCCATATGAACTCTGGCAGGAGCAAACCACCAGAAACCAGTCAATAAACCCAGGTATGCAGGACCAGTGACTGAAAACTCCAGGTGTCATGGAGCTGGCCACCTTTTCCTTTCTCCCTGCTCTTTGATGCCCACATATTGCCTCCAGGTGCCAATTAAGTGTTTTAATGACCATGATCCAGAGATTCACAAATGAATCTTGGAAGATAGCAGCATGCTGCAGAGATGTCTCTGGACCCCAATTATTTAAAATTTTAGAATTATAGAAACGTGCAGCCACTTTCATGGCTGTGTGACATTTTGTACTATTCCTAACAAGCAATACATAATAAATTATTTAGTATCTACCTGTGAGCAGTCTTGAGTGGTGGTGGGAAAATTTGAAATAATGGTGGCAGGAAGGTGTAATGGTGGTGGGACTGGTGTTGAAATATTGAATGTAATCAACTATTGCGAATGACTTTATTAAAATAAAATTGAAAAATTAAAAAAAGATATTTCAGGTTTATCTGTGGAGTGAAAACATAAATTTTTCAAGTTCTACTTTTTTTGGTGCAAATAGGAGCTATAGCACAGCGGGTAGGGCGTTCGCCTTACAAGCAGCCAACATGGCTGACCTGAGTTCAATTCCTGCGCCCCTCTCAGAGAGCCCAGCAAGCTACCGAGAGTATTCGATATGCCAGACACAGTAACAACAAAGTCTCCAATGGAGACGTTACTGGGCCCGCTCGAGCAAATCGACGATCAACGGGAGGGCCTTTACCTTTTACCTTTACCCATTATTTGTAGGCTGCAACTAGATTTTGTTAGTTCAGTTTCAAATACTGGTTTTGGCTTTCATCAATCTTGTCTTCTTTCAAACATAACTGAAAATATCAGTTAACAGTCAATGTCACTCTCACTGTCCTCCTGTTGTTCATCTATTTTGTTCAAGTGGGCCCAGTAACGTCTCCATTGTGACAATTGTTACTGTATTTTGGCATATTAAATACATCATGGGTAGCTTGCCAGGCTTTGCCATGTAGGCGAGATACTCTCTGTAGCTTGCAGGGCTCTCTGAGAGGGGTGAAGGAATCAAACTTGGGTTGGCCATGTTGTCTGCTTGCAAGGCAAATGCCCTACCTGCTGTGCTATCGCTCCAGCCCAGTTAACAGTAACCATACAATTTATAAAATTTATCTTACAAAACACATAATGGAACAACACTGCACTATCATCACCAAAATGATTTAATCGTTCAAAACCTCAAAATAAACAGAGACAGCCCATGAATTGGGGAAAAATTTTTACCCAATAGTCATCAAATAAGGGGTTAATATCCACGATATATAAGGTATTGGTAGAAGTTTACAAGAAAAAAAACTCCACATCAAAAAATGGGGAGAAGAAGCGAATAGAAAATTTCTCAAAGACCAAAAAGAATGGCCAAAAGGCTCATGAAAAAATGCTCTACATCACATTACTAATAATCAGGGAGATGTAAATCAAAACAACAATGAGATATCGCCTTACACCGAAGAAACTGGCACACATCAAAAAGAATAAGAACAATTAGTACTGGTGCAGATGCAGGGAGAAAGGGAATCTTCACTATTGATGGGAATGTCGATTGGTCCAGCCTTTCTGGAAAACAATATGGGCATTCTTCAAAAACCTAGAAATTGAGTTTCTATATGACCCAGCAACACTTCCTCTCAGAATATATCCCCAGGCTCCACAAATACACAGCAGAAATGACATCTGCACTTGTGTGTTCATTGTAGCACTGTTCACAATAGGCATAATCTGGAAACAAACTGAATGCCTGAGAACAGATGACTGATTAAAGAAACTATGGCTTAATTACCCAGTGGAATACTATAAGCTGTTAGAGAAATGAAGTCATAAAATTTGCTTATAAATGGATGGAAATGGACAGTATAATGCTAAAAGTGAAATAAGTCAGAAGGAGATGGACAGACATAGAATGACTGCACTCATTTGTAGGATATAAAAAAAGAAAGGAAAGAAAATATAGTAAGAGACTAACACCAAAGTACAGTAGAGACAAGGGTCAGGATGAACGGTCCATGGTTGGAATCCTGCCTCCAGGGCTGGGGCAGAGGGTAGCTGGGACAGAGAAGGGACTATTATGACAATAATGGTTGGAAGGGATCGCTCTGGATTGGAGACGTGTGTAATTGGAGATGTGGGTAAAACCCAAACATGATGGCCTCTCAGAATCTGTATTCCAAATGATAATGCCCAAAAGGAGAGAGATGGAGAGAGATATAGGGGATATTGGTGATGGGAAATGTACACTGGTGGAGGGACAGGTGGTAGAACATTGTATCAATGAAACTCAAACATGAAAGCTTTAAAACTATCTCATGGTGACACGGTGATTCAATAGAAATAAAAAAAATAATGAAAAAGAATGGTGCAAAGGTTTATTTTTGTCTTTTTAGTTAGTTTACTATGGACATACAAAGTTAATATTTTTATTTTTTTAATTTTTATTTATTTATTTATTTATTTTGCTTTTTGGGTCACACCGAGTGATGCTCAGGGATTACTCCTGGCTCATGCACTCAGGAATCACTCCTGGCGGTGCTCGGGGGACCATATGGGATGCTGGGAATCGAACCTGTATCTGCCATGTTGGCTGTGTGCAAGGCAAACTCCCTACCCGCTGTGCTATCGCTCCAGCCCCTAATATTTTTATTTTTAAACTTTAATATAGTTCCTTTCTGAATAGGTAAAACCATAAATATATGCTCAGGTTTATTTATTTGCTGTTCACTTTTAGGGATTGCTTTTGATGTATTTTAGTTTTCTGAAATTAATAATATAAAATATGCACATAGTCTCAGCATCAAACTTATGAAAAGAATTAAAGAATTGTAGCTGATAACTATCTCCATTGCTAATTTTCTTCTTCCTTTAGTAGGTAACTGTTGGAGGGTATTAGTTGGAAATACTCAATAAACAATAACTACAAATTTGCTTTTGGAGCAAAGTGCTTCACTAGCTTTACTTAGTGTCACCTTAACATGATTTACAATCACCTTAAAAATAAAATGTAGAATGGCCTTGATCCAGAGACACAGCAGTGAATCCTAGAACACAGCAGATCACCAGAGATCTCTCCTGACCTCTTACCCAGCCACTTCTCTGAGGGCACCACAGATGGAGGGGTATGCATCTCTGCCTGCTCCAATGAAAGCCCGGTGGTCATGAGCTTCCAGAAGAAAAGCCCAGGTATGTGGGTTCAGGGAATAAGACTCCAGGCCACATGACAGCAGTGGAGATGGGCCAGCCCTTCCCCATCTCCACGCCCAGTTGGGGCCATTGCTGTCATGCCCAGTATCTGCCTCTGGGCGCCATCTCAACACATCAATGGCTTTGATCCAGAGACTCCAAAATGAATCTCAAAATGGACTAGCTCCCTACAGAGATGTGTCTGGACTCCAACCATTTACAATTTTAGAATTCCAGAAGTGTGTTGCTGCCTTCGTGGCTGCGTGACCTCTCATGATATTCATAGTAACGATCATGATCACGATCATCCTGTTGTTCGTCGATTGCCTAGAGCAGGCACTAGTAATGTCTCCTTCGTCCTAGCCCGGAGATTTTAAAGTGCCATATTCAAAGCTCTTTCAGGGCTAGGAAAATGAGACTCATCATTGTTACTGGTATTTGGCATATTGGGTACGCCACGGGGAGTTTGCCAGACTCTGCTGTGTGGGCAGGTTACATTCTGTAGCCTACCAGGTTGTCCAAAAGTAAGAATGAGATAATAAGATGTCACATGGCCGCATTTGCAGCTGTGCGCTTCTGGGAGATGGGTTTTGTAGTCTCTGGGTCCTGGCCTTTGATGGGATTACATGGCGCTGGGGGGTCAGTTGGTGGGTGTGATCCCCGCCTACTGGAAGATGGAGGATCTGGGTGGAGGATGCTCAGCCCCGATCTGAGCAGGCTTGAAGATCTCAGCCCTGGGACCCACATGCCTTTGTTCCTCTGCTGGTACCTTCATGCGTGTGGAGAGTGGTTACAGCATGGTTGTTGTGGTTCTAGAAGTCTTTGGCTGCTGGAGCTCTGGTTGGGGCGGGGAGGGAAACTCAACCCGCCTCCCTCCAACGTGTAATCCCATCAACGGCCAGGACCCAGAGACTATAAAATCCAGCTCCTGGAAGAGAATAGCGCAGAGTCTCCTGCCCCCGCGCCTGTCTCTCCTTGCTGGGGCCCCTTGGAGAGGGGCGGGTTGAGTTTCCCTCCCCACCTCGAGCAGAGTTCCAGCAGCCAAAGACCTCCAGAACCAGCCACAACCATGCTGAGATATTCATAGTAAGCAATAGAAAATGAATTATCTAGCATCTGCTCCTTGTAGGCAGGCTTGAAAGGTGGTGAGAAAATTCGAATAAATGGTGGTGGGAAGGTGTAATGGTGATGGTATTGGTGTTGAAATATTGATTGTAATCAATGTGAACAATCTTATAAAAATTAAATAAATAAAAAAATAAAATGTAAAAGTGAATAGCAGGCTAGTATAAAAATTTCTTATCCATTTTTATTTTAAAAGTAATCTGATTTTTAAATATTAAACAAATTTGAAAACAATTATCATTTATATTTTAATTGATTAATGTCTAATATAACTCAGGAATCCTTAAAACACATAACAATCTATGGCAAAACAAAGTGTCTATTATGGTCCATTTTGTGCAGGAGTTAGTGGTTGAGCTCCTGGTTCTTTTGCTCCCTCGGGAGCCAGATCTCTCTTTTGATGTGGGCATTTAGATAATGAGGAGAGTGAAGTTGAATTGCTTGACTAAAGTTTTGGGAAACTGGTGTATTGCTTTGGATCTCAGGCCATTAGTACAAGATGAAGACAAGTGAACACCGATAGGGGCTGGAGTGATAGCACAGCCAGTAGGGCATTTGCCTTGCGCATGGCCAACCCAGGTTTGATTCCCAGCATCCCATATGGTCTCCTGAGCACTGCCAGGAGTAATTCTTGAGTGCAGAGCCTGGAGTAACCTCTGAACCTCTGTGCATCTCCGGGTGTGACCCAAGAAGCAAAGAAAAAAAAAAGTTAACACTGACAGTACCATCTTCATTCAGCCTATGGTTAGAGTTGTCTTTCCACTTACCTTCACAATCTATTAGACATATTCTCCATATTACATACATATCTTCATCAAGCCTCATATCTAAGAAAGAACTACTTAATTCTTGTGGACTAATGCTTAAAAATGACAATGGAATCAGAATGTTTTAGTTAAATTCTGACTCTGTCATGGACTCACAGTATGACTTTAGGTGAATTTTTAGCCTAGACATATCTGTTTATTAATTTTATAAGGTATGTCTCCTTCTCAAAAGGATTGAGTAGAACAAATAACAGAAAATTTACTGGATTCAGGCACACATAAAGTACTGAATAAATACAATTTATCTATTGATGAGGTTAAAAAAATTAGGTGCATTTGGTCTCCATTACTATCACAAACTTATTCTTAATTTTTGAATACATGCTGTTTATTTAATTAATTAATTAATTAATTAACTTTTGCTTTTTGGGTCACACCAGGCAATGCTCAGGGGTCACTCCTGGCTCTGCACCCAGGAATTACCCCTGCAGTACTCAAGGGGCCATATGAGATGCTGGGAATCGAACCTGGGTTGGATACATGCAAGGCAAACATACTACCCACTGTGCTATCACTCCAGCCCCGAATATGTGCTATTTAAATGAGGATATTAAATATTTTATTTTATTCCATATTTAGTTTTGAGGGACATACCCAGCTGTGCTCAAGAGTTATTCTTGGTTCTGTGGTCAGGGGTCACTTTGACAGTGCTCAGGGTTCATTAAGAATAAGGAATTGAATCCAGGCCTCCTGCCTGCAGTGCATATACTACAGCTCTCTCTCTCTCTAGGCTGATGGAATATTTTTAAATGAAAATTTTATAGTGGCTATCATAGCAATACACACATTGACAGAAAAATCTTTATTTTTGTTTATGTAATTTGCTTCATGATTGTTGTAAGGATCAAAGATACAGTTTTTCTTTTGAATTATTCCCTGCAAAATACAGGCCTCAAATGGAGAACTATCGTGAGTGGAAATAATAAACAGGAGAGCTTTAAAACTCATTTTTCCCCCACAAACTCTAATACACGACCTTCCCCTTCCCACCCCCCACCCCCCACACAAATGTGTAATTAAGAGAAGACAACTGAAAAGCTGTAGGAGAGCATTTAAATCTATTGTTGCCTGAACCTCCTCTTCAGCTTGGTAATGGTCTTGAATATAGGCAATTATCTTCCAAGTGTGAATTTATGGTCTGGGAAGAAAAGAGCAGACTATTTTTCTGTGTTGCTCACCTGTAATGACTTATTAGGGAGCTTCCTGAAGGACAAAGGGACTCAGTTGGAATTACCTCCAAGCAAAGATGCAGCTGCAGGTGATGATCCTTGAATACAATGAAAAGTAAAAGAAAAAGAAAAAGCTTCTTGGAGTCAGGCATTCGGTGGAGTACATGCCTTGTATGTGTGAGGGTCTGGAGTCAATTCCCTGCCCTAAGCAGACTCCAAGCACACAACACAACAAAATAAGTCTTTTTTTGCCCAAGGAAAATGTAACATTTGAGTGTTAGGACACGGATCATCGTGATCTCCCTTTAACGACAAAGAGACTCTAGAGACTGCAAACAGCAAGCAAGGTTTATTGTGAGACTGGCTGGCCAGGGTCGAGCCGCCTACACAGACACGCAGGTCAGATAGGTGAGGCAAGACCCTGAACTTCTTCAAAGGGGATCTTATATAGGCCTTCACTGGCTATTACAGCAAAGCCCGCACCTTTCATAGCCAATAGATTTGTAACAACATATACTTTCTTAACCAATCCATTTAAAAGTACATCACTCCTTAGCCTATAGATTCAAAGATCAGCATTTACGTACACAGGCATTGTGGCTAGTGGGTATCTGGTAACTCAGACATTTGGTTATCTTCTGTTTACCTGACTCCTTTGATTCTCAGCTCAGGGCTCCTGCATTCTGGTGGAGGTGGATAAGGGAAAAGTTTCTAACAGAGGTAACAGATAAGGAAAGGCCAAGAAATGGTTTCAGAATTTACATCCCAGCAAGGAAAGGTCAACAAATTGTTTCAGAATTTACATCCCAATAAGGAAGGGCCCAGGAATGGTTTCACACTAAAGCTCTACTAGGGAGGGCAAGAAAGGGAGAGTTTAACTCTGGAATCTCCCTTGGGGTCCCAAGGGACAATAAGTAAACTAAAATTTTGCCTGTGAAAAAGGAAGGGAAGTGGGTATGTTTGAAAACATGGTTATAATGAACTCTATTATGTACCAGGAAAATTTTCTTTTGTTTATTTTTTTGGAATACACACAATGCTTGAGGATTACTCTTAGCGCTGTGCTCAGAGATCATTTCTGGAGAGGCTAGGGGACCACATGTAGTAGCAGGGATCAAACTTGGGTCAATTCTAGTGACTTCTTCCCTGTACTAGCACCCTGATCTTCGTAACAGGGAATTTTAAAGACCATATTCATGGCCAGGATAAACTCTAACAAAGGGTCTGAAAATATTTTTGTTGTTGCTGTTAATCTTGCTGTTAACACTTGAAAACATCAAAAACTTCACATGATATTTGAATTGCACAAGTAGAAAATGAAAGCTAAAAAATGTCAGAAGAGAGCTCCAATACAGAGATATTTTGCAGGCTAGGTGTTTCCTTTCATTTTTTTTCTCCACACCCTCCCCTTCTACTTTTTCCCCTCATCTCTCTCTCTCTCTCTTTTTTATTCTTCCTTATTTCCTTTTTCTTTGTTAAACTATTGGCATTTAAGAAAATTTTTGTCAGCAATTGATAACCTACTTAAATTAAAAGAGCTTCAGAGATCACACATGGCAATGATGAGAGATTTTATGAAAATGTGTTTAAATTTAAAAAGTCATCAAGCAAACCCACAATAGGTAACAACCACCTTGGAGAGAACTGTTATACAGAGTTTTCCCAACATAATATTTAAAATGTTCAGTTTCCAACAAAAACTAATGAAGTATGAGTAGAAACAAAATTATATTATCAATTCATAGTAAAGAGACTAACAGAAGGAAGGAAGTACAGACATTGAAATTAGTAGACAAAAATCATAAGTCAATTTCTTAAAAAGTGCAGGTTTTCAAGATGGTAATGGTTTTAGCATTATAATGTATATATTTAAGAGACTTTAAGACATATTAAATCCCTAAAACATACAAGTAATAGAAAACTAATCTTACTGTAATTAAGCGTTTATTTTTTTGATTTATTTTTTATTTTTTTTGCTTTTTGAGTCATATCGATGATGTTCAGACTTAACTTTGGCTCTGCACTTAGGAATTACTGTGGTGCTCGGGGGACCATACGGGATGCCAGGAATTGATTGAACCTGGGTCTGCTGTGTGCAAGACAAACACCTATCCACTATATTATAGGTCTGGCCAGCAATTAAACATTTTAAGTGCAGGTGTCTGATACTGGTTTTAAAGGTGGTACTTTAGTTCCCATTACGTTGTTTTTTATTTTATCTTCAGTCTCTCTTCCAAATCATAATGGGTCTGGAATAATCTTTGTTGACATAAGTAAAGGACATTTATTCAGATTTATTCATATTTTATATTACTTTATAAAATCTAGTCTTCCACCTTGGAGAAATGACCGGTTCTAGTGATGAAACAGGAAACATATGAGTCTGTAATATATTATGGTGCTAGAAGTTAAGGACGTCCTCAAGAAATTTTCTCAGTCCCTAAAATTGTATGTATGCCAAACAAGGACAAGAGCAACTAAAAAACAAAACAGAAATCATTTGAGCAAAAATATCAACTACTATTGAATTATGTACTAAAGTATAAATGTCTATGAATCCACACTGATGAAAGATTATTGGTTGAATAAATAAAGAAGAGACACATTTTTTATGATGATAAAATTCCAAATAATTTGTGTGGATACACAGTGCTCAAGAAATGGAACCTAACTTTCCCCTCCTGACTTAGTGTGGACAGCACAAAATGACTTTCTCTAAGAATTACTGACTCAACCAGATGATTAAGGTCACTTGACTATGTTGATCATTGTGTTGGTAATAGAACTCTTCTTAATTTTTTTATTTTATTATAAATAGTTCACAATATTTGATTACATTTAATATTCAAACACCAATTCCACCACCATTATTCCTTCCCGGCACTGTATTTCAGGTGTTTCCATCCTCCTGTTGTTCATCGTTTTGCTCGAGGGGGTACCAGTAAAGTCTCCATTGTAAGACTTGTTATTACTGTTTTTGGCATATTGAATACACCACGGGAAGCTTGCCAGGCTTTGCCCTGTGGGCGAGATACTCTCGGTAGCTTGCCAAACTCTCCAAGAGGGATGGAGGAATCAAAACCGGGTCGGCCGCGTGCAAGGCAAATGCGCTACCCACTGTGCTATCGTTCCAGCTGATAATATATATAATATTTCCCTCTAAAGTTGGTTGCCTCCTACTTTGAATCCCATTGAAAGTGGTACAATACTCTTGGAGTACGGTAGGGTGTTTCCTATGAAGGCTGTGCAGTCTAGGAAAAGTTTGCTTGTGGGTGAGGTTAGGACTGAGGATGTGGAGAGTGGTCGTGAGCAGGAAAGCAGTTGGGTTCTGGAGGTTTTCGGTTGCCAGAGTGGATCCATTGGGTGGGGAGTGGTCTCACTCACCCTTTCTGGATTGCCCCAAGTGAAACGGCCTGGCACGGGGTCCAGTGGCATGGTTATGGTGAGTGTCACGTTGCTCCATTCTGGGAAAGAAGGACATGTGATCTGGACGGTGACTGATGGCGAGATTATCTAGCGCCAGCCAGAGGTGGGTTATGGGCATGGCTACTGAGCCTCTGGAGATGAGGGAGGGTGGGGGTGCGGATATGGGTAGAGGAACTTCTTTCCTGGTCCCATCTTGTGGGATTTTTTCATCCAAGCCTATAATCCCTGTCTTATTATAATCAGGAGAAGAAAAATCCCAATGGGCAAAGCTTAATCAATACTTCTCAAAGCTCAGTCATTAAAAAAAAAAGAAGAAAAGAAAAAGAAAGGAAATTTGTGAAAGTAAAAAAATTAAACTCACATTCTAGAGCACTGTTAATATTTTTATACCTACAGACTGGTAACTGTCTTGTATACTAATTCACAGACTGGCAGTTATAACCAAGGAGATAAAAACCAATGTTTTTCAGTTTTTAAACACTTAAGACCAATGGTTGAAACCACTGCTTTTAGTCAGTCAAAAGATCAAATATTATCTGATCTTTTAATGGGGTCCTAAATAAATATTAGATATAGTTAATAAAATATAAATAAATTACGGGCATTAGTTAATAATAGTAATAATTAATAGTTAATAAAAAGGCCCCTCCCGTTGATCGTCGATTTGCTCGAGCGGGCCCAGTAACGTCTCCATTGGAGACTTTGTTGTTACTGTGTCTGGCATATCGAATACTCTCGGTAGCTTGCCGGGCTCTCCGAGAGGGGCGGAGGAATCGAACTCGGGTCGGCCATGTTGGCTGCGTGCAAGGCAGACGCCCTCCCCGCTGTGCTAGTAGTTAATAATAGTTCATTAATTATGTTATTAATAATAATAATAACTATTCCTTGGAGCATGTGACAAAAGAGGAATCGGAGGCGTTGGTGTCCTTGTCAGCACGAACTTGGCCATGAGCATTGATTCATTCGAATGCCTAACAATCCGAATTGGACGATTACACTTGAATAGGTGTGGCTCACTGCTGGCAGTTTCTATCTTTGTTGTCTACGCACCAACATCCAACTATGATGAAGGAGAAATTGAGAAATTCTACATGGAGCTGGAGAAATTCTATAAAGGAGACCACACCTTCTACAAGATCATTGTGATTTTAATGCCAAAATAGGACCAAGAAGATCAACCGAAGAACTCCACATTGGGACCCATGCCCTAGAATGGAATGAGCAGTGTGAGAGACTGTCTGAGTTCATCATGTTGACCAAGACCATCCATGGTAACTCACAGATCCAGAAGGCCAAATCTAAACATTGGACATGGGAGTCTCCCAGTGAACGGTTCCACAATGAAATTGACCACATCATATTCAATCAACGGTCTTGCCTGATGGATGTCACTGTTGTCCCACAATTCCAAATGAGATTGGACCACTGTCTCCTTCATGGAAAATTCTACTTCACAAAGTGGGAGAAATGGGCTGCAAAGTTTAAGAAGAGAACTCCCACAATGACCACCAACTGGGAGCTCTTTGGCACTATTATGGCAACATGGGAAGATGCCGTCGTTGACAACATTGATGAGGAATACCACTGGCTCAGCACCCCCATGATTGTGCAAGGAACGCCAAGAGAGAGATAGCCACAAAAAATGCCTGCTTTGAAAAATCTTGAGCTTATTTGCCAATGTGGTTTGGCGCATGCCTCAGGCAACTGCAAGTGAACGTTCGAGCTCGCAAAGCAGTGCAGAGATGTGATAAAGGAAGACCTTGAAGAAAGAAGAGCAGCAGTGCTGGTAGATGTGGCAAAAGCCAGGAAAAGCATTCATAATGCCCTCCTCTCCTTCACCAACTACAAGACCAAAATGACTGCCCTCCGATGTCCTGATGGATCTATCACATCTTCCAGAAGGGCAATGGAGAAGATTATCCATGACTTCTACTCAGATCTCTTTGATAGCCACATCCACTTGCCCACGTTCCAAATTCCACAGGATGGATATGTCGTTCCCAAAGTTCTCCCTTCCAAAATCCGACACGCCATTTCATTGGTAAAGAAACAAACAGCACCCGGCCCAGACAAGGTCACACCTGAACACCCGAAGAACCTTTCGTCAGTACTCATCAATACACTGGCTGGCTCTTCACGCACTACCTGTCTGAATGCAAGCTTCTATCCCAATGAAAATTCAGCAGGACTGTACTACTGTACAAGAAGGGAGACATCCACGACATTGGCAACTATCACCCAATCTGCGTATTGTCTGTCATCTACAAGCTGTTCATTTGAGTCATCCTGAATTGGATTGGCAGAACACTAGATGAAGGACAACAATGCGAGCAAGCCGGGTTCCGAAAAGGATTCAGCACGATCGACCATATACACATGATAACCAAGCTCATTGAGGTTTCTCGGGAGTTCAAGATGCTGCTCTGTCTAACGTTCATTGATTTAAAGAAGGTCTTTGATTCTGTTGAGATGGAAGTGGTCATTGAAGGCCTAGCCAAACAGGGTGTTCAAAGTCAATACATCAGGGTCCTCCGTGAGCTGTATTGTGGATTCACTACTAGGATCTCACCATTCTACAAAGAAGTGATCATCGATGTCAAGAGAGGGGTTTATCAGGGTGATACTATTTCACCAAAACTCTTCAGTGCCACCCTCGAGAATGTTATGCGATGACTGGTATGGGAAGGAATGGGAGTGAAGATAGACGATCAGCAACTACACCACCTCTGCTTTGCTGCTGACATCATTCTAATAACACCAAACATTAGTCAAGAGGCACAAATGCTGGCTGACTTCGACCACGAGTGTGGAAAGGCCGGACTTCAGCTGAATATCTCGAAGATAATGTTTATGAGAAACAGTTTTGTTCCTGATGTTCCATTCGCTCTCAATGGGATGAACATCTCTGAATGCAACAGTTATGTGTACCTAGGTTGAGAAGTCAACATGATGAATGACCTGGCACCTGAGTTGCGCAGGAGGAAGAGATCAGCTTGCAATGCCTTCAAGAGCGTCGAATAAATAGCTAAGAGGACAAAGAACCTCTGGCTCTGGGCACAACTCTTCGATTCCATTATTCTTTCTGCATTAACATATGCCTCAGAGACCTGGGCCCTACAAAAACCGAAAACTGGATGAGAACTCTATTCGGGTCTCCCAAAGAAGAATCAAAAGAGCTGTGCTTGGATTATCACATTTCACTCAAATGAGAGAAAGAATCCGGAATTCTGACCTCTGTCGGCGGTCAAGAATCAGGGACACTATCTCATTTTCCAAGGGTTCGAAAATCAGATGGGATGGACACGTAATGAGATTTGGAGATGACCACTCTACTAGAGCTGTTACCGACTGGATTCCCTGGGACGTCAAAAGACTGCGTGGCTGCCCACCTACAAGATGGTCAGACTTCTTTGTCAAGACCCTGAACTATTGGTTTGTTGCTCTTTGTTTTCCTAGGACAAACAGGTGCCATTGGCTACACCAGCATGCAACAGGGAAAATGGAGATGTTACTGGTGCCTGCTTGAGCAAATTGCTGAGCAATGGGATGGCAAGTGATACAAGTGATAGTAAAACTTTTATTGCCCTGAATAAAATTACTGAGAACTGACTTTTAGTATATGCTTGAAAGACTTTGAGCCCCAATAATCTTAGAAAACTGCACTACTTGTAACCAATTCAATTTGTCACTAATTTGCTCAATGTGTTCTCTTTATGTGCTTGCATAATCAAACCTAAAAGCAACATTTCTTCAACAAAATACTGATCAAAGACTGAACACATGATTTCTGTCACTGTAAGGAGGACAGTTCTTACCAATTGGTAACACTATTAGACTGTTAGAAAATGATGCTATGTGAGAACATAATGAGATATATTAGAGTTTTAGTTGCCACGCCATTAGGAAAATAAAAATTTATTTCTAAGGATTAAAGAGAAAGAAGTTGGGTAGAGTTAAGGAAATAAACACAGAATGCGAGCACCTTCTTACAGCAGAAAATTGTCGTCATGTGCCCTGCCCATTTCCTCAAAGGCCTGAGAGTGAGATGAAGAGAGTTGTAATAAAATCATGAAGGAGGACCCATAGACACATTCAGCTTCTGCTGTGATAATGATCCTACAACAGAGGATGACAGACAGACAGACACACACACAGAGAGAGAGAGAGAGAGAGAGAGAGAGAGAGAGAGAGAGAGAGAGAGAGAGAGACCCTGACTTCCTTCACCTGCCAGTCATTGAGTTCCTGTGAGTCCCTCTCACTTTGGCCAAATCCAGTGAGTTGGAAATAAGAACTTAGCATCCTAACCATTCTAGGGGCAGTCTTCCAGAAGACTGCGAATGGATACCAGGAACAGATGGAGAATGTCAGACTATTGGAAACATCAGCGTTCATATGAGATTTCAACGAGACGTGTTTCTCAGCCCTGTCTTTACTTAAATAGTCCCCAAGTAACAGGAGCACACTTCCACCACCTGTTCATACACTAGTCTCTAGTCATTTCACAGGAGTAAGGAAGAGTTCTTGTGCAGGTGGCAGTGTGGAGAAATCAGGATTTATCTGGAAAATTCAGTGACAAAAAAACAGGAGCTATGCTGAAAGTATGAAACAACTGAAAGAAATTCCTACTTGTAATATTGAATGCCTATAACAAATCATCGTGAACAAGTCTGAAAACCACAGTGTTTATATAAAAATGTAGGGGGGAAATTTAAGAAGTTGGCCTTAACTATTTCATGTTAACTCCAAGATATACTAGCACAGAATTTCTTTAAAATTTTTATTAATGACAGGTAAGCCATGATTATAATCATAATGAGATCCAAGTATAAAATAAAATTTAATGCAATATAAAAAAAACTACTTGCCTTGAGTGATTACTTAAGTCTTAAGCCAGCTTGGTTATGTGAACAGGAGCAAAATATATACTAAAAGCAATAAATTTATAATCATAATACAAAATTAATAAAGAAATTTTAATGGCAAAATAAGAATGAGCACTATGAAATTATTTAAATTATTTTATGAATTTTAACTTAACAGTAGATGATATTAAAATGTGTCTTTTGTTTTTTCTATTATGTGTGTATTTTGTTTTGCTATTGGTTTTCACTTTTTTGGTTTTTGGAACACACATGACTCAGGGATCACTCCTGCTCTTGACTTTGGGGTTCAAGTCCTGGAGTGACTTGGCAGACCAAATTTTGTACCAGGGATTGAACCAGATCAGCTGCAGCACCTTCCTTGCTGTACTATCTCTCCAGTTCTCAAGTCCCCAAATCACTTTTTTCTTCTATTATATTCAAGTCTACTAATAAAGAATGAGTACAGGGCCAGAGAGATAATACAGGTGTTAAGGAACATTCCTTGCATCTGTCCAATCTGAACGTCCCAGGGTCCCCTTATCATCACTCAGGAGGTCCAATAAAAATAAAAAATATAGTGTATATATATATATATATCACGATCACGATCACGACCACCCTGTTGTTCATCGATTGCCTCGAGCAGGTGCCAGTAACGTCTTCTTCGTCCTAGCCCTGAGATTTTTTTTTTAAAGTGCCATATTCAAGGCTTTTTCAGGGTTAGGAGAGTGAGACCCATCATTGTTACTGGTATTTGGCATATTGGGTATACCACGGGGAGTTTGCCAGACTCTGCCGTGTGGGCATGTTACATTTGGTAGCCTGCCAGTTTGACCGAATTAGGAATGAGATGATAAGATGTCTTATCAGCTTCCGGGAGCTGAGTGTGATAATCTCTGGATCCTGGCCGTTGTTGGAGTTACACGGCAGTTGGTGGGTGTAACTGTCTAGTTACTGGCAGGTCCAGTCCCAAACTGTACAGGCTTGGAGATCTCAGCCCCGGGTCCCACACACCTGGGGACTATAAATTATATATGTTAGAAAAATCAATCACAGAACTACAAACAGGTCAAGAAATCCAAGTGAGAATAAATGCTATTGCTTTAAACAGGAAGAATGAACTGGGATCAACCAGGAACAGAAGTACTGAATGGCGCTTCAAAATGATAAATTAACTATCTCTGGGAGAAAAATCAGTTTTTCAGACTTATTCATTTTTCCTAGTATTTGGCACCTCTCTAAATTCCTACTAAATAAATACAAGTCAGATTATAAGTGAATTTTAAATAATTAGTATCAATTATAGATGGCAGTGCACCCTAAACAATTTTCCTAAAAGTTGGAATAGAATACAGGCCAGAAAATTTTTTTCTCTGCAACTTTTGCGGACTGTATAAGGTTCCAGTGACTACTATAGCATATTTATCAGAAACTGGGGGTGAAATAACAGTAATTTCTCCACTATCCTTTAGAATACATCTATGAAGCCCAGGTTTACTCAGTACTATGCTCCAAAGTTTACAGGAAGGATTCCCAAATCTTCTTCTGAAGTCTCTAGGCAGTCTTTAGCTTGTAGCTTCATTATTCTAATCTCTACTTCTGTGGTTGCAGTGTCCCTTGTCAAAGTGTTCTTAGTGCATCTCTTTTAAGTACATTGGTCACTATATTTAAGGTCTAACCAATGTAGATCGACTCCATTTCAATATTGCACTTATATCTGCACAGACCTTTTATCTAAATAAGTTCACATTTGCAGGTTTCAGGAACCAATGTTGTGCATATCTTTTAATGGACAGAATTCAACCCAGAATAAGGATAATTGTGATTAGTGCATTCAAAAAAAAAGCGACTACAAAACACCCTAAGACCTTAGGTCTTAGATTAAATCATGAAATTCCCTTTTCTGCTCTATTTGATAGATATAAATTTTTAGTTATGCAAGATACATAAGTCTTAGAAATTGAATGTCCAATTTTGGGCCTATAGTTAATATTCTATAACTATGTCATCCACTTAAAAATTTCTTGAGATAGATCTTCAGTAAATGATTGATTTTAATTTTTAATTAAAATTCCCATAACTTTAGGCAAATTCTATAGTATTCCTCATTAGAGATTTTTTTTAAATGTAGAACTGTTATTTATTCAGCCACTGATTAAGCTGATTGAAGCAGGTATGAACTCTGCATTACTATTTAAAAAAATTAAATTAAAAATTTTTTTCATGAAGTTGTTCACAGTAATTGTTTACATTCAACATTTCAACACCAATCCCACCACCATTGAACCTTCTCACCACCATTACTTTGAATTTTCACACCTCCACCCCAGCGTGCCCCTCAGGCAGATACTAAATACTGTATTATGTATTGCTTGCTATTAATAGTATGAGGAGTCACACGGCCACAAAAGTGACCATGTGCTCCTGGAATTCTAAAATTTTTAAATAGTTAGGGTCTGGAGGCACATCTATGGCATGCTGCTCTCTTCCGAGATTCATTTGAGAGTCTCTGAATCATGGTCCTTAGTGCACTTAAATGGCACCCAGAGGTAGTTTTTTGGCATGATTGCCAAGAAACCAGAAGGGTGGGGAGATGGGGGCAGGTCACCCATCCCCAACTTTGCGAAGCCTGAAGTTTTCAGTCACTGGTCCCACTTACTTGTTTATTTGTTTTTTTTTTTTTAGTTTTTTTTATTCTCATGCTTCGGGGGCTTGGGAAGTCTGTGAATATTGGCCCTGAGTAAAACAGCAACCGAGTTCCTGAGCTAGGGCACATTTGCTATAGTTCCAGCCCATCATAATCTTGAAATGTATAAAAACAATAATAGAACTAAGGGAGAAATAAAGTACTGTAACACATTTAAAGGAGTATCAACTATAAATTAGAAGACTTTTTTTGTAGCTATACCATTTATGTTTATTTTTTTCTGATGCTTTGGGCACTTGCATTATTGCAATGAACATGACTTTCTAAGCTGGCTATTAGTGTTAAAATTATTTTAGAAATAAAATTAATAAAATTTGTTATTGATGTTTAGATCCCCAGGAGATATTGGTTTTCTAACAATTAAGTACCTTAATTATTCAATTGAACATTAAACAAATAGTAAAAGATATTTTATTTCATAAACCTAGGGCTCAGATTTTAAAGAATGTATTGATTAATTGATTTTTAAATGAAAAATTGAGATGTTTTAAAAGTGAGTTGTTTCACTTTTTCCTTTCTCTGTAGAAACCTCCTTTAGCTGATGAAGTTTTCCAACCTTCCTCCTCAATTTCTTTCTAAAAGGGATTGGAACATTATCCCTAAAGTATCACTTCTGGAAAGGTTTGGGGTATCATTTGTGATTACAGGGATTGAACCCAGGTCAGCTGTGTGCAAGGTAAATGCCTTACTCCTGTACTCTTCCCGCTCCCCACCCCTGGGTTTCAACCTTTTGTGATAGCACAGCGGTCGGGCATTTGCCTTGCGCACAGCCAGTCCAGCTGAGCTGGGTTCAATTCCTCCGCCCCTCTTAGAGAGCCCGGCAAGCTACTGAGAGTATCTCAACTTCACAGCAAAGCCTGGCAAGCTACCCGGGATATATCCAATATGCCAAACACAGTAAGAACAAGTCTCAAAATGGAGACGTTACTGGGCCTGCTTAAGCAAATCAAGGAACAATGGGAGGGTAGTGTTTGTTTGTTTGTTTAAATTTTTAATTGAATATCTGTGAAATATTACAAAGTTTGTCATAATTGGGTTTCAGTCATATAATGATCCAAAACACATCCTTCCACTAGTGTACATTGCCCACCACCAATGTCCCCTGTTTCCCTACCACCATCCCCCAACACCCCATCGCCACACCCCCAGCCTCCCTCTATGGGATGTATTTTCCTTCTTGCTCTCTCCTTTTCCTTTTATGCATCATGATTTTCAGCACAGGTGCTAAGAGGTCATAGTATTTGTTCAGGGCATTTGTTATTTTTATCACAATGGTAAAGGCCCTCCCATTGATCGTCGATTTGCTCGAGTGGGCCCAGTAACGTCTCCATTGGAGACTTTGTTGTTACTGTGTCTGGCATATCGAATACTCTCGGTAGCTTGCCCGGCTCTCCGAGAGGGGCGGAGGAATTGAACTCGGGTCGGCCATGTTGGCCGCGTGCAAGGCAGACGCCCTACCCGCTGTGCTATCCCTCCTGCAATGAATGTCTGAAAAATGTCTTATGGTAGAAGTGGTTTTAGGTGAACCAAATTTGCAATATAGATGCTGAGAGGCCATCATGTTTATCCTTCATATGCTTTCAGCACAGCGATAGGGCGTTC
Organism: Sorex fumeus; assembly: GCF_029834395.1. Classification (NCBI taxonomy): domain Eukaryota; kingdom Metazoa; phylum Chordata; class Mammalia; order Eulipotyphla; family Soricidae; genus Sorex; species Sorex fumeus. Next base: position 62,045,882 of record NW_026606063.1, on the reverse strand, counting down.
GCCTTACACGCGGCCAACATGGCCGACCCGAGTTCGATTCCTCCGCCCCTCTCGGAGAGCCCGGCAAGCTACCGAGAGTATTCGATATGCCAGACACAGTAACAACAAAGTCTCCAATGGAGACGTTACTGGGCCCGCTCGAGCAAATCGACGATCAACGGGAGGGCCTTTTTTTTTTTTTTAATCACAATGGTAAGGCTGGAGTAGCTTTTCAATTGGGTAGCCACTTTGTGGTGTGGGTGTGACTGTTGAGGCTTCTGGAAGTACAGGGAGGTTGTGTGTGTGTGGGGGGGTAATCCATCCCGACCCTGAGAAAGCCTGGATATTTCAGTCACAAAACCTGCATACTCAAATTTTCAGCAGATTATGTCATGGTGAGATTTGTCCTGAGATGGTGGAGTCAGGCTGGGGATATGACGACAATTTTAGATTGTGGAAGCAAGCAACTGCCAGGGACTTTGCTTGGGTGGGCACCACACTAACCTCCCCTTCTCCAATTTACTCTGGGATGTTCATCCATGTAAGGGTCCTTGTTTAACTGTGACTTTTGATCTCTTTCGAGATTTATTTATGGGTCTCTGAAATGAGGCCAATAAATGAATAGCTGAGCTGGAGGTGGTTTGTGGGTATGGCTCTCACATTCCTTCCTCACGTTCCTCACGTTCCTAATTTCTTGGTAAACTTGGTCCCACGTTGTTGGGGTCTGGTCAAAAGCACAATGGCAATTTTGGGGTGTCAGGAAGCCTGAAGGCACCATTAGGCTGCTGATACACTCAGCCTGCAAGTACAGGTTAACCTGTTGGCAGCACCATACACCCTTGTAGTATTTTTCTTGTCTCATATCATAGACATTTTGTCTTTGACTTTTTTAATTTCAAGATGCTGTTCACCTATTTTACACACAGAAGAATGTGATTCATCAAGAGATAAAGCAACAATAACTTTGAAATAAAGAAAACTCTTTTCTTCCTTCAGTCGTTGTTGTTGCAGCATGTTTCAAGCTAGACTAGAACTGGTACTGGAGTTGGAGAGACAAAGTTGAGGATAGGCTGGAGGTCTCACAGTGCTCCATATGTGTCTAGGTCTTGGGAAGAGGACTCTGTCTAAATGCAGCTCCCTTCACGTCCTGTACCTCATACTTCTTGTAGCTTGTAAATTTAGCATGTAAAGCCAGTGAAATTAATTGCTTTGAGAGTTAGGGAGGGTGAAGAAGGGACTACTGGATGCTGAAAGGTGTGTAAGGCTGACAGGTTTGTAAAGGCATATGGAGTCAGTTTTACCCAGGATCAGGAAGAAACATGACAGTCATCATGAATTTCAGCATAAACCTTTTGGATGGTTTTCAACTCAACAAGTATTTACTCTACTTCCCCATATGAACTTGAAATATGAATTGCATTTCTGTCACTTGGTGTGGCAGCTTGCTTTCATCCCAGTCTAAATATGCACCAAGCTTTTAAGAATAGTAAAGACAAGTAAGTAGTCCCTTTGGCACAACAAGAGCAAGAGCTCTTCGACGTTCACTGGCTTCTACCTACATGACAGTAATTTTGAACTACTATTGAATTTCTTTCATGATTATTATGACTATAGTGCACATACTGGAATTAAACAGTAACTTTTAGGATCATAAGTGATTGAATCAATGGAAGTTTTTCCTGTAATGGTCAAGAAGAGCTCTGCAGAGAATGGCTGGCATAAAAGAACTACCATCTGCTTAGTCACACTATTTCACAACCATTTGGGGTTCTTCTTGTGGTTCAGAGCTTCTCTTATAAATATGCCACATTTATCTTTGCACAGTTCTTTAAGCAGATGCCCAGCAGCGACATTCCATAATAGGCACCAACAGAGATGAAAAGTCAGCACTTTCTGACTGATAAACACCTGCCTCCAGTTTTGTCCTTTTCCATTCACGGTTTTTGAGATTTTCTCCCCCTTTGGTCTTCATTTTAATTTATAATTTGTTGAAGAGCATCACTTTCCCACTGATGTTCTTCAATTCCAATTCATATGTTTCTTCCCTCAATGCTTATAAATACCTTTCCTTCACAACTGATTGATTTTTCCATTTCTACCCTCTCCTCTTAAGACGAACAGTCTCTGTGGAAATAAAGGACACTTTGGACAAATAGCAAGGATCATCATAATAGAGAAAAAGTTAAACACTTTGTAAAAGACTTGACTATAAAATCTAAAAGCACTGGTTTGAAAGAAAATAAATTATACATAGAAGTGTAATTCAGGAAGAACCTGAGAAAAGGATGGATTAAAAACTGTTAATAGCATGAGAAACAGAAGTTTCATGTCATAAATCTCATGGCAAGAGGGAAAAAATGCCTCACATATTTGCCTCACAAATGCCAACTTAACACATACTTCTGAAAATCTCTCACCTAATGTAGACTTGGTGTTTTAATATTTATTTTTGGAAACATCAATTGGTGTGAATCTGTCCTATATCTTGCACCAAAATCCCATATATAGAACTTTTGTGATTACACTTTAGATGCTAAATGAGTAAGGCACAATCTTCAAAACCAGTCATGCATAGAAATGAGTCCAAAGATTGTGTAAATAGGGACTGGAATCACAGTACAGCAGGAAAGGCATTTGCTTTGCATATGGCTGACTAAGGTTAAATCCTCAGCACCCAATTTGATGCTGACCCTGCCAGGAGTGATCCCTGATGATAGAAACAGGAGTAATCCCTGAGCTTAAATGTGTGGCCCCCAAACTAAACAACAACAAAATGATTATGTAAGAAAACATAAGAGTATGTTTTTAATTTAAACATTTATGAATTTGAAATCCTACTTGTTCTTTTTGTATCATGGATGGTGCTTTTAGCATTATATAAAAAAAAAGTAATTTCGAGACCAAAAAACACTTAAATACTTTTTCTATGTTATTTTCTAGAAATTGTATAAGCTAGCATTAAAAAAAGTCTAGTTCTGTGTCAGTATTAAATTAGTTTTTCTGAAAAGTGTAACATCTGGATGTCCCATAGTTTCAGTACTGTTTATTGAAAAGATTATTCTTTCTTCGTTGTCAAAGATCAATGCACTATTATTTGCTACTGGATCTATTTCCAGGCTCTCTGTTTTATTCCATTGATAATTTTGTCTATTTCAGCTATACCAAACTGACTAAATTACTACTGACTTACAGCTATGTCTTTGTGTTTTACTTTTTAGTTTATTTCCCACTTTTTAGTCCATCATTAAATTCTTTGCACATGTGTAGTTGAAATTTTAACTTTGGTCCTTTTCTCTCATATTTACTGAGCTATTATTCCCCCATTTTCATAGTCTCCGTGCCCAGAACAATGGCTTGTGCTTCCATATTTGTTCAGTGACTAAACGATAATAATTAATAAAGGCACAATCCCAGTACAGGCAATGGTTTTGGGGTTCTTGGAAGCCAGCTTGATCTTACCCATCCTCTGCTACAATTTCCCTGGGGTCCCTTCACTTATGGGGTAAGTCCATACCCCATATGTGCTAGACACTGAAATCTCTTTTGCACCACCATCATTCAAAATGATATCTTCCAGTTTCACCAAGTTGCAGAAACTTGCATGATTTAATTTGTTATTGCAGCTGCATAGTATTCCATTGAGTACATATACCACATCTTGATAATCCATCTGTCATTGAACACCTAGGTTAATTATGTCTCTTTGCCATTGTACTAACTGTTTTCATTAATAATAGCATGTCTATAGGACTTACATTTTCAAACCGGGGCTACTCTGAGGTGAGGGCACAGGGCTGAAAAGTGTTTCATTTTAAGTCTGGTAAGCTAACTCAGGCCCTCCCAACCTGGGTTGTGCCGTGTCGTTGGGACTTGACAAAAACACTTATTTGTGGACTTTGGTTCCAGAGTTTTGGACTCAGTCAGGATTGAATGCAGCACGAGTCCTCTCCTCACCCCCAGTTCCTATTTTTGTTTTTTTTTTTTGTGTGTGTGTGTCATACCCACAGTGCTTAGGGCTTGTTCCCAGCATTATGCTTGGGAAACTATGCAATGCCAGGGATGGAACCTGGGACTTCCACATGCAAGGTGTACACTCCAGTCCTTTAGGCCATCTTTCTGGCTAAAATCTCTCCCCCTCACATTTGCTTTCTCACTGCCTCTGGTTTTTTTCTCCCAAGGCATAGAAACTTCTGATGAAGTAACTTTTGCTACAACTGAAGCTTCTTCACATACCAGCTAATAAATTAGAAGGACTTACATTTATATTAAAAATTAATTAAAGAACCATGATTTCCTATCCCATGCCCCACAACCTTCCACCTTGACAGGCACATTTCAAGGTTCTGTGGTTTCAGTTTAGATATCATGTTTTCAGTGGTGTTGAGTTTGTTCTTTGGTATAGAGCTGTACCACTCTCCCACATCACCAGTCTAACTAAAGCCCTAGTTCCTGTTCCCCAATTACTTCCCTTTCTCATCTTTTCCCCCTTCTCCCCCCATTTTCTTTCTTTCTCTCTTTCCTCCTATACTCTTGGGTCAAGGTTTACCTAAGAATCCCCCTTTTACTACATTACGTTTCCTCATTCTTTATTCTATATACTACAGATAAGTAGGATCATCCTGTGTTTGTTCTTCTGAATTACTTCACTCAAAATGATATCTTCCAGTTTCAACCAGGTTGAAGAATATTGCATGATTTAATTTGAAATTGCAGCTGTGTGCTATTTTATTGAGTACATATACCACATCTTAATAGTCTATTCATCTTGACACCTAGATTGATTCTGTCTCTTTGCCATTGTACTAATTGCTTTCATTAATAATAGTGTATCTATAGGACTTACATTTTCAAACTGGGGCTACTCTGAGGTGGAGGCACAGGACTGGAAAGTATTGCATTTTAGGTATCTTTCTTGTAAAATGCCCAATCAGGGATCTCTCCTTGAGGACTTGGGTGTGATGCTGAGGAACGGACTCAGGATGGTCACATGCAAAGCAAGCAGCCAACTTCCTGTGTTATTTCTCCATACCCTAGGGTACTTATTCTTGATTGGAAGTTTTTATTATTCAGATATTTTTATATATAACATCACTTTCTCCTGACTTACAGAGTTTAAATTAAGAAAACTGATGTTAGAGAGAAAACTTAATGGAGTGTCCTTTTTTGTGACATTTTTATTTTCTCTTGCTGTTTAAAAAATTATTTCTTGATATTTTATTTCTAATAAATAAAATTAAATATACATATAATAATATATTACAGTCTTTAGATAAATATTTGATAAGATATTTATTGATGTATCTGCTTGAATTTGTTTTGTTTGAATCTATTTTAGTTTCCTGGATCTGGATCATTAACTCCATTTTCAGCTTTGGGAAGTTCTTGGCTATTACTTGTTCAAAGATAAAATATGCATCTTTATTATTTCTTATTATGAAACTATTATGTTGGTATATTTTATAATTTTATATATAGCACTTTTAAGACAGCAGATAGGGTGTTTGCCTTGCACGCGTCCTATCTAGATTTGATTTCTCTGTCCCACTAGGAGAGCCTGGCAAGCTACTGAGAGTATCCTGCCCTCACAGCAGAGCCTGACAAGCTCCCTGTGGTGTATTTGATATGCCAAAAACCGTAACAACAAGTCTCACATTACTGGTGCCCACTTGAACAAATTGATGAACAATAAGAGGACAGTGCTACAGTACTACTATATATAGCTCTTATGTTGACTGATTTTAATTTTCTATTTTGGGGGTATGGGTACCTATACTTTATCTTTGAGCTTCCTAATTATATTTTGTTTTTGTACTTTTAAAAACTAAGCTATTACAGTTGTTAGCTACCTTATTTCTGTTTGATCTCTTCTCATATTTTCCCTGCCTGTAGAAGTTCTCGTGCATTGATCTCTTCATATCACTGAGGAGCATTAAGACATCTGCCTTTGGTTTTTCCTCTGGTAGCTTGTGCGTCTATGTTTTATTAGAGTTTTCCAAACTGTCACCATTGGTTTGGGTGACTTTGTCCATTTTCCCACTACAGATATGCTTGGGGGTGGGTTTCTATGATTGAGTGAGGTATGGACCATAGCAGGGGTTTCACAGTGGCAAGTGCCCATGTAATGAGGTCAGACAGGGCTGACAGTGATTGAAAAACTCACATTTGCTTGTGTCTGGTGCTAACTATTACACTGAAGTCAATCATGCCAAAGAGCTCCCAGTTGGTGGTCTTTTGGGAGTTCTCTTCTTAAACTTTGCAGCCCTTTCTCCCCGCTCCATGAAGTAGAATTTTGCACGGAGGATATGGTTGTCCGATCCTGTTTGGAATTGTGGGACAACAGCGACATCGGTAAAGCAAGACGTTGATTGAATATGATGTGGTCAATTTCATTGTGGAACCGGCCCATGTCCAACGTTTAGATTTGGCCTTCTGGAATTGTGAGTTATCATGGATGGTCTTGGTCGACATTATGAACTCAGACATTCTCCACCCTGTTCGTTCCATTCTAGACCATGGGTCCAATGTGGAGCTCTTTGTCTGATCTTCTTGGTCCTATCTTGGCATTAAAATCACACACAATGATCTTGTAGAAGGTGTGGTCTTCTTTATAGAACTTCTCCAGCTCCATGTAGAACTTCTCAATTTCTCCTTCATCATAATTGGATGTTGGTGCGTAGACAACAAAGATAGAAACTGCCGGCAGTGAGCCACAACTATTCAAGTATAATCATCCAATTTGGGTTGTTAGGCATTTGAATGAATCAATGTTTATGGCCAAGTTTATGTTGACAAGGACACCGACAGCAGCGACTCCTCTTTTGTCACATGTTCCAAGGAACAGTTATTCCCCTGTGTTGAAGATGGTGTGATGTGATTGATACCTTCTCGTCTTGGTCAAACCAATGATATCATACTTGATCTTTCACGCTTGCACCATCAGGTCCTCGATGGATGCATCCCATGCCAGCTTACATGCATTAAAAGTACACAACATCATTTTTTGTCTTTCTTCATTGTGGCAACCTAGGTTGGCCTGAGATTTTATCAGCCTCTCCTTCCTCATCCTTCTTAACGCTGCCATATGGTGGTTCTTTCAGGGTCAGGGGAATGAGATCCATTGTATTTACTGGTTTTGGCATATCGAATACACCATGGATAGCTTGCCAGGCTAAACCTTGTGGGCGGAACACTCTTGGTAACTTGCCAGGCTCTTCGAGAGGGATAGAGGCTTTTAGGGAAGCCTCTAATCATCCTTGCAGGTGTTCCCAGGGTTCAAACCATATTTCAACACAATGAAATACGGTGCGGTAATCTTGTATTAAGTGTTTTATGATATGTTGCGTGGCAGGAAAGTGGCCACGTGGTCTGGAAAGCATCTTGGAGCGTGTTGGCAGCTGGGTAGTGGCGGTAATGGAGGAAATGGAGGTCTGTGGGGCTGTTGGGAGTAGGCAGAGGATCTTTGTTCCTGGGTCCGTTGAGCCGGAGTTCAATGTCACAGAGTTCCGCTTCCCTCACTCTGTGGGGCTTTACTCTTGTATGAGTCTTGGCCTGTGTGTCCGGAAAGCATCCTGAAGTGTGTTGGCAGCCGGGTAGTGGAAGTAGTGGAGGCAATGGAGGTCTGCCGATCTGCTGGGAGCAGGCAGAGGATCTCTGTTCCTGGGTCCATTGAGCCTGGAGTCTGAGATCACAGAGTTCTGCTTCCCTCTCTCTTTGGGGCTTCACTCGTGTGAGTCTCGGCCTGAGTGTCCAGAAAGCGCCCTGGAGCATTTTAGTTAACTTTGTGTTTATAGTGCCAAGATTTACATTTTGAAAGAAAGCCTAAGATCACTTGATCACTTGACTTCCTGTTAATTGGCGATTTGCTCAAGTGGGCGCCAGTAACGTCTCCATTTGTCCTTGTCGCGTGCTAGTGTAGCCCAATGGTGTCTGTTTGCTCTAGTTAACTAATTTTAGTTGACTTTGTGTTTATAGTGCTGAGATTTACATTTTGAAAGAAAGCCTAAGAAAGAAGGGAAAATAAAAACTTGCTTTTAAAATATCTCTCCTTTTCTTCACTCTGAATTTTAGCATTAAAATAATGCTCTGACAGAGGTATTTCTCATACCCAAAAGCTTTAAAAAGAATTATTTTAACACTGCTCTGTTTTACTTATTTATTTAAAATATATGCTACTGTCTGATGATGATGTTAATTACTTCATTTTTCCAAGTAACTCTTTAAAAATAATACCCAAATGAAAAACACTGATATTAAGCCATAGCAATGAACTCACCTGCATTTCACTCTGTAAGAGTCACCTGGTGTTTTGTTTTATTTTGTTTTTAAGGTTATGCAGTGACTGAACAACCTTAAAAAGAACCAAGTGATATAATAAATTGGTTCCAAGGGATCCCAATTATACCAGTAACAGCATGAATTTCTGTGATTTCCAGATAATAGAGCTAACTTCTTGTTCTAATAAAATTAATGTTTTATTTAAAATGTCCAATATGTGAACATTTAGTCCAAGAAAGTATCTTATGAAAGGGAACCTACTTTTCATTCATACAGTCAGACAAAAGGATTCTAGATACAGGTTTATTTTTTGAAGTTTTTCTGTCTACCTCTAACCTCACCTTGGTAAATGAAAACTTTTGGGAAATAAAGTTTTGGAGTTCAACTTTAGATTTGTTAAAGTTGTGCAGTGACACAGCCAAAAGTCAATTACTGGTGCCAGGTCTTCTACCTCCCCTAGATCAGTCAGTGTTCGAACCCGGGACTTGGGTTTCACCAAGTACATGCCCCAGGTGTTCTCTAGGACCCTGGAATGCTCACCATCTCTGAGCCTCTTCCTGTTCGTCCCCAACACTGTGCCAAGTCTCTACCTCCCCAAGGTCAGTCAGTGCTTGAAGCCGGGACTTGTATTTCACTGTGTACTCGTCTCAGGTGTCCTCTAGGACACTGGGACGCTCACCACCCCTGAGCCTCTTCCTATTCGTCTCCAACGCTGTGCCTGTTCTTCGACGTCCCCCAGGTTGTACCCCCTCCACACCAGGTACCTGTAGGGGGCATGGCCTCTTCAGAAGTAGGCATGGTCTGTCTATAAGAGGGCATGGCCTAATTTGGGGCTGGCAGCATCTCATATGGCCACAGGTAGTTTACCCATACCCAGCAATCTCGTGTAACATCTCAGTCTCCATACTTCCACACCAACATGAAGAAACAATGCAAATCCCCACCATGAGGGGAGAATGATGAAAAAGAGTCCAGAAGCCTCAGTAGGTGCTACACACCTAAGGGACCTCTTTGAGAAAGTATTCAGATATGAGGTAATGAAGATGTTCAATGAACTCAATGAAACAGTGAGACAGATATCCAGTAAATTAAAGGAGAACATGAAAGAAACAATCGAGAAATTATGGGAAGAAATGAGAGCAGAAATTGGAAAGCTATGCACAGAAATGACACAAACAAAAGATTTCATAGATGAAATAAAAACCTTAGTCTATGTTCTCAACAGTAGAATGATCACAGCTGAAGACACAATCAGTGAGCTGGAAGATCAGCTGCACGAAGCCTACAGGCAACAACAAACAATGGCAAGAGACCTCAAAATAGCTCTGGAGCAAATCAGGGTCATAGGAGATGATTCCAAGAGAAACAACATTAGAATCACTGGAGTACCAGATGGTCAGGGACACAATCCCAATGAAAAAGCCACTGTTAAAACACATCATTGCTGAAAAGTTCCCAGAGCTGGACAATGCAGCCATTCAGATTCAAGGAGCCCAAAGGGGGCCAGCTAAAATAAACCCTAACAAAAACACTCCAAGACATACCATAGATAGAATGATGGGTGCTGCAGATAGAGAAACAATACTGCAAGCGGCAAGGTCAAAGAAAGAAATCACATACAATGGAGCACCTCTTAGATTCACAGCAGACCTATCAGAGGAAACCCTCCAAGCCCGAAGGCAATGGTGGGATATAGTGAAAAAATTTACTGAAATGAACGCTTCGCCAAGAATACTCTATCCAGCTAAACTTTCACTAAAACTCGAAGGAATGGTACACTGTTTTTTAGATAAACAGCAGCTCAGGAACTTCACAGACTCATAAAACAAACCTAAAAGAAGGGCTAAAGGGGCTACTATAAGACAAGACCAAACTTTCAAGCATAACAGACCCTTACAGAAAGATGACACAAAACCCCATAACAATAATCTCTCTCAACATCAATGGTCAAAATTCACCAATTAAGAGACACAGAGTGGCAAAATGGATTCAGAGATAGAACCCAACATTCTGCTGCCTACAAGAAACTCATCTGAACAGTAAGAGCAAACAGAGACTCAAAGTTAAAGGATGAAAAACAATCCTGCAAACAAACAGCTCTCTCAAAAAAGCTAGGGTGGCTATACTAGTATCTGACAACATAAATTTCAGGTTGATAAAGATTAGAAGGCACAGAGAAAGCCATTTTCTATTCATCAAGTGATACATACAACAGGAAGAAATCACACTCTTAAGTGTATATGCACCAAATGAGTGAACAGCTAAATATTTAAAGCAACTGCTAACATATCTTAAGGAGGATATTGCTAGCAACACAATAGTAGATGGAGACTTCAACATTGTCTTATCACCTCTGGATAGATCAACAAGAACAAAATTCATCAAGGTAACATTGGCTTTGAAGGAAGAAATAGAAGAGAGAAGGCTTACAGACCTATACAGGGCTTTACATTCCAAAAAGAAAGAATACAAATTCTTCTCCAGTGCACACAAAACATTTTCCAAATTAGACCATGCTCTAGGCAACAAAAAATAACTCAATAGAATCAGGAAGATAGAAATAGTATCAACAATCTTCTCAGACCACATTGGAATGAAGATAGAAGTAAATCACACACAGACATGGAGAACCAAATCAAACACCTGGAAATTAAACAACACATTAAACAATGTTGAACAATGAGTGGGACAGGAAGGAAATCAAAGACGAAATAAAACGATACATGGAAACAAATGAGAATGATGACACGAGCTACCAGAACCTATGGGATGCAGCTAAAGCCATGCTATGGGGAAAATTTATAACTCTGCAAGCATTTCTCAGGAAAGAAGAAAGAGCCCACATAAACAACTTGAATTCACAGTTCAAGATCTTAAGAAAGGACCAACAAAAGGAGCCCATCATCAAGAAGATCATACACCATGACCAAGTGGGATTCATCCCACGGATGCAAGGATTGTTTAACATTTGGAAATCAATCAACATAATCTATCATATCAACAAAAGAAAAGATAAAAATCATATGATCATATCAATAGATGCAGAGAAAGCATTTGACAGGATCCAGCACCTGTTTATGATGAAAACCCTCGCCAAAATGGGTAGGGTTTTCATCATAAATGGCAGAAGGAAAGAGATCATAAAACTTAGAGCAGAAATAAACGACATGAAAACCAAAAAAACAATTCGAATGATCAATGAAACCGAGAGCTGGTTCTTTGAGAAAATAAATAAGATAGATAAACCACTAGCAAGACTCAAAAAGAAAGAGAGAGAGAACCCTAATAAACTGAATCAGAAATGAGAAAGGGATATCACAGCAGAAACCAAAGACATTCAAAAGATCATCAGAGACTACTTCGATAGTCTGTATGCCACAAAACAAGAGAACCTAGAAGAAATGGATAAATTTCTGGATTCCTATCATCTCCAATGGCTGAATCAAGAAGATCTAGACTACCCGAATAGACCTATTAACATCAAGGAAATTGAAACTGTAATCAAAAGTCTTCCCAAAAACAAAAGCCCAGATGGATTTACTAACGAATTTTTCCAAAAATTTAAAGAGGACCTATTGCCAGTTCTTCTCAAGCTTTTCCAGGAAGTTGAAGAAACAAAAACAGTTTCTATGAAGGCCATATCTCTCTAATGCCAAAAGGAAACAAAGACACCACAAGAAAAGAAAACTACAGGCCGATATCCCTGATGAATATGGAAGTGAAGATTCTCAACAAAATACTATCAAATAGAATTCAACAACTCATCAAGAAGATCATACAACATGACCAAGTGGGATTCATCCCACAAATGCAAGGATTGTTTAACATTTGGAAATCAATCAACATAATCTATCATATCAACAAAAGAAAAGATAAAAATCATATGATCATATCAATAGATGCAGAGAAAGCATTTGACAAGATCCAGCACCCATTTATGATGAAAACCCTCGCCAAAATGGGTAGAGAGGGAACTTTCCTCAAATATTTAAAGCCATCCACCACAAGCCTGAAACTCCTAGAAACAATAGACTTGTATAGTAAAGTTGCTGGCTATAAAATCAATACTCAAAAGTCCATGGCTTTCCTTTACGCAAATAGTGAGAGAGAAGAAAGTGACATGAAAACAATCCCGTTAACAATTGTATCCCAGAAAATCAAGTACCTAGGAATCAGCTTAACTAAGGAAGTAAAATAACTGTACAAAGAAATCTTCAAAATGCTACTTCAGGAAATAAAATAGGACACGAGAAATTTGAAAGATATCCCATGCACATGGATCAGGAGAATTAACATGGTTAAAATGGCAATACTCTCCCAAAGCATTGTACAAATTCAATGCGATCCCTATAATGATACCCATGACATTCTTCAAAGAAATGGTGCAAACACTCCTGAAATTCATATGGAACAATAAGCCCCCACGAATAGATAAAGAAATTCTTTGGAAAAAGTAAATGGAAGGATTCAACCTCCCTAACGTCAAACTCTACTACAAAGCAGTGATAATTAAAACAGCATGGTACTGGAACAAAGGCAGAGCTGCAGACCAATGGAACAGGGTTGAATATACTAACTCCTCCACTCAAACATATGATCATCTAATCTTTGATAAGGGAGCAAGAAATGTGAAGTGGAGCAAGGAAAGCCTCTTTAACAAATTGTGCTGGCAAAACTGGACAGCTACATGCAAAAAATGGACTCAGATCTCTGCCTAACACCATGTACAAAAGTAAGTACTACACAACGGAGTACTATGCAGCTGTTAGAAAAGATAAAGTCAGGTCAAAATGGATTAAAGACCTCAATGTCAGAATGGAATTCATAAGGTACATTGAAGACAAGTTTGGTCAAATCCTCCACAACATTGAAGCTAATGGTATCTTCAAAGTTGACATGCCACTGGCCAAGCAAGTGAAAACAGAGATAGACAAATGGGACTATCTTAAACTAAGAAGCTTCTGCACCTCAAAAGAAACAGTGACCAAAATACAAAGACAGTTTACAGAATGGGAAAGGATATTCGCCCAATACCCATCCTTCCTCGCCGGGACCCGTTGGAGGGGAGCGGGTTGAGCTTTCCTCCCCACCCCGACCAGGGCTCCGGCAGCCGAAGACCTCCAGGACCAGCCACCACCATGCTGAGACCACTCTCCGCACACCTGAAGGTACTGGCAGAGGGACAAAGCCACGTGGGTTCCGGGGCCGAGATCTCCCAGCCTACTCGGATTGGAGTCGAGCATCCTCTACCCAGATCCTCCAAATTCCAGTAGGCGGGGGTCACACCCACCACCTGGCCCCCTGGCGCCATGTAATCCCATCAATGGCCAAGACTCAGAGACTATAAAATCCAGCTCCCGGACGAGAACAGTGCAGTCTGCCCCCGCGCCTGGCTGTTCCTCGCCGGGACCCATTGGAGGGGAGCGGGTTGAGCTTTCCTCCCCACCCGAACAGGGCTCTGGCAGCCGAAGACCTCCAGGACCAGCCACCACCATGCTGAGACCACTCTCCATACACCTGAAGGTACTGGCAGAGGGACAAATCCACGCGGGTTCCGGGGCCGAGATCTCCGAGCCTACTCGGATTGGAGTCGAGCATCCTCCACCCAGATCCTCCAAATTCCAGTAGGCGGTGGTCACACCCACCACCTGGCCCCGTGGCGCCGTGTAATCCCATCAACGGCCAAGACTCAGAGACTATAAAATCCAGCTCCCGGAACCGCGCGGCCGCAAATGTGGCCGCGCGACATCTTATCAGGACATCTTTTATGACATCTTATCATCTCATTCCTACTTTGGACAAACTTGCAGGCTATCGAATGTAGCCTGCCCACAGGGCAGAGTCTGGCAAACTCCCCGTGCCGTACCAAATATGCCAAATACCAGTAACAATGATGGGTCTCATTCTCCTAAAGAGCCTTGAATATAATCTCAGGGTTAGGATGAAAGAGACGTTACTGGGGCCTGCTCGAGGCATTTGAAGAATAACAGGAAGATGAAATGAAAAAATGAAAAACCCATCCCACAAGGGTTGACTATCAAGGATATACCAAGTACTGGTTGAACTCAACAAGAAAAAAAATTCAACCCCATCAAAAATGGGGCAATGGAATGAACAGAAACTTTCTCAAAGAAGAAATCGAATGGCAAAAAGGCACATGAGAAAATGCTCTGGATCACTAATCATCAGGGAGATGCAGATAAAAACAACATTGAGATATCATCTCACACCACAGAGACTGGCCCACATCCAAAAGAAGAAAAGCAACCGGTGTTGGAGTGCATGTGGCCATAAAGGGACCCTCCTTTACTGCTGGTGGGAATGCCGACCGGTTTATCCCTTTTGGAAAACATTATGGACAGTTCTCCAAAAATTAGAAATTGAGCTCCCATTTGACCCAGCAATACCACTCCTGGGAATATATCCTGGAGAGGCAAAAACAGTACAGTTGAAATGACACCTGAACTTCTATGTTCATTTTTGCACTGTTCACAATAGTCCAAATCTGGAATAAACTCGAGTGCCTGAGAACAGATGACTGGTTAAAGAAACTTTGGTACATCTACACAACGGAGTATTATGTAGCTGTTAGAAAAGATAAAGTCATGAAATTTACATATAAGTGTTACTACATGGAAAGTATCATGCTAAGTCATATGAGTCAGAAAGAGAGGGACATAGAAAGATTGCATTCATATGGGGAATATAAAGTAACAAAATAGAAGACTAGCCCCAAAGAATAGCCGAGATAAGTACCAGGAGGTTCACTCCATGGCTTGGAGGCCAGCCGCACGTGCTAGGGGAAAAGGGAGCTCAGATAGAGAAGGGAGCACCAAATAAAGGGTGTTGAGAGAGATCCTCCCAGGATGGGAGATGCATGCTGAAAGTAGACTATAGACCGAACATGATTGCCACTAAATAACTCTTTTGCAAACCACAGCATCCAAAAGGAGAGAGAGAACAAAAGGGAATGCCCTTCCACAGTGTTGGGGTGGGAGGAGAGGGATGGGGGGGTGGGAGGAATATTGGGATCCGTGGTGGAGTATGGGCATTGGTGGAAGGATGGGTACTCGATCATTGTATAACTGAAACTGAAGCACAAAAAATTGTAAGTCTACAATTTTACCTCATGGTGTTTCACTCATAAACATTAAAAAAAAGAGAGAGAGAAGAAAGAAGTGTAAAGTACACATTCCTGAGAGCAGGAGAAGAGGGAAATGGCCACTTCAAGTGTGAGACTATCAGCTGTTGCTGTAAAACATCCTCTATGGAGGATTCAGAAAGAATATTTCCCACAGAACCTGTGACTCAGGCACCTCTGACCACTGTCTCCCCATGCCTAGATGCAGTTTTACTTGTCGTTTTGTATCATTGATTTGTGTGGTGTGACTCATTATCATCAACCATTCAGTGTACCCACTTTGCAAAAGACTTTTCCCACAAGTCTTTTCCTTATAAACACAAACATTTTTACCCTAAAAAAGTCAATTACCAGGGCTGGAGAGATAGTACAGTGAGTAGGGCGTTTGCCTTGCACTTGGCCGACCCGGGTTCGATTCCCAGCATCCCATATGGTTCCCTGAGCATCGTCAGGAGTAATACCTGTGCATCTCCAGGTGTGACCAAAAAAATCACAAAAAAGTCAATTACCTATATAACTCAAAAGGTGAAGTCAGGTTAGGAAAATACTATCTAGACAATTGTAATGCTATGATAATAAATACAAATCACTTTGGGTCAAAGTAGAGTCACAAAAATAAATCTTCAGCATTCGTGGAAATTAAAATTTTAAGCTGGAGCAGAGAAGGAATCAGAGAATACAAAAATAACAAGTATTTATAAGTTCAATGGGAGAGTTATAATAAAGTTGCAGCCATGTGCAATTCTAGAAGAAAAAAAGAGTTTCTTCTTTCTTCAAATGAAAATTCTGAGATATTTGACTGGAGGAAAGGATGGCAATAGAGTATTAGTTATTATAGGAAAGAAAGGGCCAAGGAATACTGGTAATATGGAAGAGTTCAGTAAGTACTGAGAGATGATTCTTTACACTTTTCTCTGAATTTTGCATATCTTGCGAACAGAGGCATTGTTTACCTTTGCTTAGAACTGTTTCAGGAAGAGTTTTTGCTGAGACTAGCCTTATAAGGTAGATAGTTTTTGTTCACTGTCCAATAAATAGATCATGTCTCCTCTGGGGCAAAACTCAGGTAGGTTTTGCATACTTTATAAATGATTTAAGCTTTCTAACTTTGGAGATACTTCACTGCAGTCTATTATGGGTACATGTATCATTTGACTCCCTTCTCATTGACAGGAGAATTGGGACTCAGAGAACGAATGTAACTAAGTTATTTATGCTTATTGCTGTGCTGTGAATAATAAAAATCACTTGTGTCTGACTAACACATTTCATATCTTTTTCTGTAAAATTGTAGGAAACTACTTTTTTGCTTACAAACCACATCAAAAAGCAAATGTTGGTAGCTCTGAACAGGGAGCACCGACAGCAAGCAATTTACCAAGTGATAAAAAGGATAAGTGTAGCCATATTTATCCATGCTTATGATGTTATACAAAATCTGACCTCAGGAAAGGTAGAGATATACTGTAGAAACTGGAGCATTAAAAAACCAAGCCCAAAAAACTGCAAGATTTTCTCATTGCTCTGTCCAAACAATGTTCTTTTGCTCCCAGTTAATGTGATGCTAACTGTTTTAAAAAGATTAAAAGTTAGTGCAAAGGAAATCTATATTGGTGCTATAATCACATACATATGATTTAGAGAACATCTCATATTTTTAACAATTTTTTTAGGTCTCATATTTGTAATGAGCTTTAGGAAACACTATCAGAATACTTTATTGGACAGTATTTGCCATTTTTTAATATTTCATTAAAATTTTCTTCCCTAAAATTTTGTGTCAATTTATGTATATGTTCATTTCATTTTCCCGTCAAATGGATTATTGTAAAGGGAATCTTCCCTTTATACATTGCATGCTTTGTTTTAATGTTTTATTTACAAAATAAATATAATGTACTATAAATTCAATTAAAGTAAAGAATATTGCTCCTTACTCTTAGCTCTATGTAACTGGTGTTTACCTATATAAATATTTTTCCTCTATTACACTCAAAAATCATAATCCTTTATCATAATGATAAATGGAGTATCATAATTCTGATTCTGAAAACTAATTTGCCCTTAAAGTTTTATTATTTTCCTTGACATTATTCATAACGTCATTATTTTCTAAAAAATTATTTTTGGTTTTTTTAATATTTAATAAATATAATCAATTTTATTTCTAATTTGGAATTTAAATAAAGATATAAGAATATTTTATCCTATGAGAAATATTTTTAAAATAACTAATCATGTAGAATTATATAAATAAAATGATTCCATGATTGACTTCAAATAAAAACTGAATTACTCCAGCTAGTTCCTTGGTCGGTGCTTTTTTTAAACACCATTTTTGCAATTATATAGTTTATCCTAATTTATCATGCTGTAGTAAGAAGCTGTGCGTATTTAATACAAGCCAAGCAGCCTTTGCCTTTTTCATTATAATCTCAGTGGCAGAGTAGATTTTAAATTAATCTTGAAAAATTCTACTTTATAAGAGCAATATTTTCAAAATAAAGATTTTCTTTTTTCTAAGAAATGTTTTGGTATTCACAAATTAAATTTATGACAGAACTCCTGATCCCGCACCAGGCTGACTTCAGCGGGGCAACTCGGAGGAGGCCAGGTTGAGTTTTCCTTCCTACCCCAGCAGAACACAGCCATACTCAAGGTCACTATCCACAGGTTCATAAGAGCTTCACCTACAGGGGAACCTGCAGAAAAAAACCCAGGTATGCGGGACCTGTGACTGAGATATCTAAGCTTGCTTGGAATGGGACTGGGCCTTCTCCCCCCAGATCCCCAGTTTTCCAGTAGCTTGACAGTCACACCCACAAACTGCACCATATAATCTCATCAATGGCCAAGATCCAGAGCATATGAAATAAAGCTCCTGGAAGAGAGCACCACAGAATGTCCTGGGTGCACGGCTGCATGACCTCTTATACTCTAGCCAACTGATGTACCAAAAGTAGCACACATTTGTTTGTAATCTCTTATACAAGGGTTTAAATGACTCCAAGATGAAATACAACAATCTTCACACATTTTCCCCTTATGATGGTGGGAAGGTGCACAGTGGTGGGATTGGTGTTTAAATATTATCTGTAATGAACTATTGTGAACAACTTTATAAAAATAAAATAAAATTTAAAAAAACAAATAAGGTTTACATTATTTCTTAAGTGGAAGTGTGGTTTTGTTAAAACATCACAAGTGGGTATGTGGTGAGAGATAATTACAAGCCTGCTTAAGCATTAAAAAATTATCCTGCTCGAATATAGCTTCTGTGTTTATATAGGAGGATGCAAATTCCCTATCATTCAGAAAGTCACCTTCTTTGATACCATGGCATTTTTTTTTTATGTAGGAGTACTGCTATTTATTCAGCCACTGATTAGCTGATTGAATTGTGCATGAACTCCACCTTACTTTTTTTCATTTTTTATAATTTTATTTATTGAATCACCGTGAGAGCAGTTACAAAGCTTTCGGGTCTAAGTCTTGGTCATACAATGAAACACCTGTACCTTCACCAGTGTCCATTCTCCACCACCAAAAACCCCAGTATACCCCAATCCTCCACCCTCCCCCTACCTGTGGGTCTGATGATTTCCACATTACTCTCTCTCTACTGTAATCACATTCAATATTTCGACACCAGACCCACCATTATTATTTGAGATTTTACCCCAACACTCAGATATGCTGAAAAGGCAACAGTAGACAATTTGTGTTCTATTGCTGGTTATGAATAACATATGATGTCGCATGGTTGCAGTAGGGCCATGTGATTTTGAAATTCTGAAATTTTAACACTTAAATCTGGAGGGATTTCTGCCAAAAGCCACTGGGTTTTGAGATTTGCTCCTGAGTCTCTGGGATCATGGCCGCTGAGCAGCTTGATCAGGAGCCAGAGAGGCCGTTCGTGAGCGATGGCTTGGGGTCTCATTGGGACGGGGAGACCAGGACCGGCTCCATCCCCATACTTTGAGGCCCAGCAAGTTTTGTCACTGCATGCCCAGACCTGACTGTCCAATGGCCTCTGGAGGATGATGGCCACCGAGCCGCCAAGGGGGAGCAGGCGAAGTGACAACACCCTTTCCCCCCTGGGGTGGCCTGGAGACAGTAACCTACTGTGGGATCTGCACATATTTCTGCCAAAAGCCGCTGGGTTTCGAGATTTGTTTCTGAGTCTCTGGGATAATGGCCGTTAAGCAGCTTGATCAGGAGCCAGAGAGGCCGTTTGTGGGCGATGACTTGGGGTTTTGTTGGGGTGGGGAGGACAGGACTGGCTCCACCCCCATCCTATGAGGCCCTGCGTGTCTCATCAGTGGGGGCCCAAATCTGACTGTCCAGTGGCCTCTGAAGGATGGTGGCCACTGGGCTGCTAGGGGGAAAAGGCCAAGGCATGAAACCTATTCTCACCTGGGTTGGCCCAGCACCAGTAACCTACTGCAGAGACCGGACGCATTTCTGCCAAAAGTCGCTGGATTTTGAGATTTGGTTCTGAGTCTCTGGGATCATGGCCACTAAGCAGTTCAACTCAGTAACAAGAGAGGCCATACCTCCAGTTATATAGCTGAGCTGGAGGTGGTTTGTGGGTGTGTTTCCTACATCCTAACTTTTGGCTGTTTACTTTCTTGGTAAACTTTGCCCCCAGTTTTTGGAGTCTGGCGAAAGGCACAGCAGCAATTTTGGGGTATCTGGAAGTCTGAAGGCGCCATGAGGCTGCAGATGCACTCGCCTCACAGGTACAGATTGACCTGCTGGTGGTACCATACCCCCACATGACTTTTTTTTTTTTTTTCAATCTGGCTTTTGTAAAGATGACTGACACTCTTCTCTTGGTTTTTTTTTTTTTTTTTTTTTTTAGTGCGGAAAATAAAACACATCCAATCACAAAGGAACAAAGAAGCTGACTACATTCTGCCTGGTTTCATCTGGAAACTTTCTACATTTCTTTGTGCCTAATTTCCACATGTGATTTTTTTTTTTTTGTGGGGATGGGGGACATACTCAGCATTGCTCAGTGGTTACTTTTGGCTCTACACTCTGGAAATGCTTCACCAATGCTCAAGGGACCCTGTGGGACGATGGATTGTACAGTGTACAAGCAAGCGCCCTACCTGGTTGTACACTACCCTCCAGCCTCTACTCTCCGGCCTACCCTCCGGCCTCTACAACTCTTGAGACTTATCTTTGAGTTTCCCCAGAGCAACTGCCTTGGCCAAGAGACATTCTGTCCACAGACGGAAAGCTAAGAGTGCCTGACATTTTTTATCTTCTGTACTTCCTTAGGTAAGGATTGATTGGACCCAGTATTTGAACCCCCTGTTCCATTGCATCCATATGGGACCTGTTCTGATTTTAATGCTCAACAAAGCTGGGGAAAAAGGGAGAGTCTAAGACCTCACCCTTACTTTTTTTTTATGCTCCTCAGTCATTCACCTCTGGGAGTTTAATTTCCTTCATAAACCACTGAACACATGAATATTACCCTTGGAATCCTTTTCCATGGGAAATCTGACCTAAAGCATAAAACAAAAAAACAAAAAGTCCTAGAATTCCAGTTATCAATATTTCTTTTTAAAAATTTTTATATAAGTATTTCTTTATTATAGGATTCATTGATAATTGCAGTTATTCTAAAGCAGTGATAAATACAAACAGGGTTGTGAGATGCTATAATTCAAGGCATTATTAGCACTATGTTGATTTATTGCTTTATTTGTAATCAAAGAAAGTAAAAATACAGTATTATCAGTGGAAGTAAAGATGTATCCTACCCACCACCAAAACTGCCTCATGGTATTAGGTAAAATAACAGCACTTTAAAGCTGTCTATGTCCTAATTCCCCAACCCTGTAAATAATTAATATACATGGCAGTGGGAATTGGCTGATGTAAAAATGTTTAAAATTTTGAGATGGGAGATTATCTGAACCTAGTGCTACCCGGGATTCCCAGAAGATATCAGAGTCAGAGATTATATAATGATAGATGTAATTGGAGTGAAGCCACCGGTAGGCAGGAAAGCCATCTTTCTTCAGATGTCCCCAAATGTCAAGGGACTTAGTTCCTCTTTTACACTGTGTTTACTGAAGTACAGTCCTGCCACACCTTGATTTCAACTTCTCACCATCAGAACTTAAGTTTTGTAAATTTTGGGTTTTGTTTTGATATAGCAGTGCTTGGGTGTAGTATTACATTGGTTAGTCAATCCTGCATAGCCTCAGGTAGTTTAGGTTTATTGGGTTGCTCCCATCACAGTGCTCCCATTCCTCTGTGTTTATTTGTAACTTCTTTCTTTGTGCTCTGTTGACTTGTAAATATTGTTTTTCTCTTCTCCTTAAGTCATTTGCATAGTTTATTTGGAACAATGTCATTTTTGCATGGACACAAGAGAACAATAAATGCTATGCTTTTGTAATTTGGGAGTTTATTGACTCTCAATATTATTTTCCTCCTGGGCATCTGTTCTCTCGACCTAAGCTTCAGTTGCCCAGACTTCCTAACACTCCCCAAAGCAGGGTCCTCATGAGGGACTATATGAAACCAGGGCAAGTGGTAAGCTATGTGCTATCCTGGCATCGAAATGGGCATTGAAATGGGCAGGGGAAAAGTGGCATAATGCTTAACAATAAGTTAAGAGCTTGATCATGGACAAATGCTGTCATGATACAAAAAGTAATAACTAGATTCGGACCCTGCTAGGGTTAGGAATGATTAATCTGGTCTGAGAACTGTAGTCTGAGTCTGTGGCAATATGTTCTCAGGAAAGCTGTCTTACAAGCCTCAATGTATCTCTTGCTGTGTCCATACAAACATAACTAGTATTAAGATGTTGATTGAGTTATTGGACTGAGGAAAGGAGAAAACACCTTAAGAGGTATTTTGTCCATGGGCAGTCAGGAAAGGCTTCTGAATACACTTAGGTGGTGTTTCCACCCTTGAGCCTGGTGAGCAAAAGAAGGGCTTTGTTATGTTGATTTTGCTCCCAGACTGTGTGTAGCATCTGCAGGGAGGGCAAGGGAGAGAGAGACAAGCTGGGGTAGAGAGAGGAGTGGGGGAGAGGCAGAATCCAGAGAGCTGGGATGGAGGAATGAGGAAGGAATGAGGAAGGAATGAGGAAGGAAGAGTGCGTGAATTGGGGAGAGACAAGAGATGAGAGAGAGCACAGGGTGGCAAGATGGAGTGAGGAGAGACTAACAAGGGGGACAGAGAGAGACGGATGTAGAAGAAGAATACAGGAACAGGCTCGTGGAGAGAGAGAGCTCAGGCTGCAAGATGGAGCGCAGAGAGATGAGTGGGAGAGACAGAAGGAGACAGGAATGAGGAGCAGTGTGAGAATGAGAGGCTCAGAGAGATTGGAACAGGCGTGTGGAGAGAATTGGAATAAACAGCATCTGATCAACCAATTGGCTTGGCCCTAGTTTCCTTCTCCTATCTCTGCCCCATGGCCCCGGGCCGCCCTGGTTGGGTGAGCTGCCTGGACCCACCGAATGTGGACAGTGAGGGGGAGAGCTGCCAGGGCCTACCCTGGCTGCCTGGGAGAGTTTACATACTTGGATACACAGTGCTGGGGGCCACCAAGGCTATACCTGTAGGTGCTCAGAAATCCATGTGGTACTGGGGATAGAGCTCAACATCTCCACAGGAACCATGTGCAGTTCAGCCCTTTGAGGTTCTGTACAAATTTTCTGTTTTTTTAGCCACATTTTTGGTGGCATTTTGTAACTAGCAAAAGTAAGTGATTAATATGGCTATACTCATCAGTCCTTGCATTTCATTCTCTACCCTCGTAGATTGATATGTCTGTTATATTACCAATCCTTGCATTAATAATATGTATTATTAATAATATATTTTGCAATAACATGAATTAATATTTTAATTACGATAAACAATTATAAAATATATTAATTGTTTTAAAATAATATTAATTCGATAATATTAACTATTGATAAAATAATATTGACTGCATGATTAATTGATTAATACACCTGTTACACTCATCAGTCCTTGCATTTCATCCATTACCCTCAAAAGAGCTCCCAAGATAAAAGCCCTTTGAAGAAGTCAGGTTTAGTGTTTAGGAAGGATATAGATTTCTTTACTATAACATCATGGTTCTTTCCCTTATTATGTGCTATGCCTTTATAGCTTCTTGACTTCTTTTTCATTAACTTTCACTGCCATTGTCAATCTAGCTCACAAAGGTCTTGGTCAAAGAGTTAGAAATGATGAGAAAAATTAATCCTTCCAATCAACTTAGGGTGTACCTCTACTCCCACCCTAATGTCAGGAAGACAGGAGAGACTAGAAAAGTTGTTAGGGAAATTCTGGTGCACAGGACTAAATGGATGCCACTTGGGTAGCAACGGAGCTAGGGATGTTTTCCATAACTTTGCATTGGCTAGATCTAGTAATGCAAGGATAATCAATGGGAATAAAAAATCTTCTTATCCAGGAAAAAAGCATGTTCAATCATTTAGTTCTACTCTAGGGCTTTATAATATTGTTGGAAGGGAATGATAGTATATATGAGCCTTATAGACAGGCAAAGAAAAACCAGAATGTGTCCCATTCTCTTAATAGGCTGACGTAAAAGATGCAATTAGATTTTAGAGGGGAAAACAACCAACAAGCAAAGGAGTCCTAGATGAAACCCCCCCTTTTTATGCAGGAGTACTGCATTTATTCAGCCATTGACTAAGCTGATTGAATTAGGCATGAACTCCACATTACTTTTTTATTCAGAATGCTAATTTTATTATTATTATCATCATTATTATTATTTTAATCACCGTGAGATACAGTTACAAAGCTTTCCTGTTTGGGTTTCAGTGATACAATGATCAATCACCCAACCCTCCACTAGTGCACATTTTCCACTACCAAGAACCCCAGTATCTCTTTAATCCTACCCCCCCTTCCTCTATGGCAGACAATATCCCCCATACTCTCTTTTGTATTGTTTGTTATGAGTAGCATAAGATGTCACTTGGCCAAGAGAGCAGCTGAATGCTCCTGGAACTCCAAAATTCCAGATAATTAGGATCAGAGATATCTCTGCAGTGAACTGCTTGGTTCAGAGATTTTTTTTGTGTGAATCTGAATCATGGCCAACAAGGAGCTTAAGTAGCAGCCAGAGGCAGTTTGTGGGCATGACCTCCAGGGTCCCATGGGGCCCATCCTCTATCTCCCCTATCCCTTGAGGCCTGGAGTTTACTGTCACTGAACCCATATACCTGTACATCTCATTGGGTTCTGGTGGCCGCCATGGTCTTTAGGGGGCAGGTGGAGGGACGATGCCTGCCCCCATCTGAGGTACCCTGTTGAAGTTGGCCTGGCTTAAAGTCCAGAGGCATCTCTGCAGTGAGCGCTCAGTTCAGAGATTCTATTGTGTGTCTCTAGATCATGGCCCTTGTTTCTGTCTTTTCCAGAGAAATAAATTATTGGCATATGCCCTGTAGGGTGTTCCTGCCAGCCCGAAGTGCACCGCCCCACTGGCCCTAACTGTGGTTTTTGATCTCTTTTGAGATTATGGGTCTTTGAAATAAGGTCAATAAATGAGCTTGTGTAGCTGAGCCAGTGGTGGTTTGTGGGTGTGGCTCCCACATTCCTAAATTTTGACTGTTTAATTTATTGGTAAATTGGCCCCAAGTTTTTGGGGTCTGGCCAAAGGCATAGCAATTTTGGGGTATCAGGAAGTCTGAAGGCACCATCAAGTTGCAGGTATAGGTTGACCTGCTGGCGACACTCTACCTCTGCCTAGATGAAATCTTAAAGATGATAAATGGGTTTGTTGTTTTTGTAGATGATTAGTATTTGAAAAGCTAGAGAGGAGAACAAAGGAAGTGCAGAGTAAATTACAAGTGTAATGTTGAATGCATAGATTGCTTCAGCTCATTATAATGAACAAATAGGATTAGTTGGGAATTGTTCCCCATGTCTGGCACTAAAATCACAGTGTGATATCTATCCTTGAGGAACACAGAGGTGATGCAGGAAACCAGACCCTTGGGTCTGGCCACAACTTTGCTAAATGAGAAATGTTCTTTAGTGCTGCATGGGGACTCCGAGAATGAAGAGTTGTACCTGGGAATAGGAATGGAAGGATTTGTGGGGCAGAAAGACTTAGGCTGGAGCAATGCTGATTAGAATAGAGGAGGGCTGACATTCAAGCAAAGTGACTTATGCAACAAAACTTACAAGACCTTGGTCCACAAGAGCTTGATTCAGAAAAACAAGCAAATCATGGAAAGCAAATTCCATCAGCATCCTTTCCCAGATGTATAGGAATCTACAGAGAGAGGCAGGAAAAGAAACACTAAATTCTAAGACTTACCACTAGATTTTATTTCTCTTTTAGTGTTTGTCTTAGACAGGTAAAATACCTTAGCACAGTCCACAGGGTTTATCGATTTTTTTGGTAAAGAATTTTGTGGCACCACTAAAATCCATTTCCAATTTATAAGAGACAGGTGTAATAGCTTTTTTTTCAACCTTTCTTTATTGAACTAGGAAGTGACTGAAAAAGGTTCAGAAACCAGAATAAAAAAGAAGGAAATTTGTATCGATACTTCAAATCCAACCCCCTACAACAAATCCGTTTTCTATCTCTGTTTTTCAAACATTTGTTTTAGATATGAGATGATGTCTTTTTCTATTTTAATGCCACACTATGTTTAACTTAAATCTTGGAGATTGGTTAAGTGGATAATATATACTTGTAATAATATTTTACTTTATTTAAATTTTTAAATCTTATTTTCATAAAGGTGTTCACAGTAATTGATTTCATTCAATATTTCAATACTAATCCCATTACCATTGTACCTTCCCACAACTATTATTTCGAAGTTTCCCACCACTGCTCAAACCTGCCCCACAGGCAGATGCTAGAACATTTATTTTGTATTGCTGTGGGTAGGGGTTTGCCTTGCATGTGGCCGAGTTGGGTTTGATTCCTCCGTCCCTCTTGGAGAGCCCGGCAAACTACCAAGAGTATCCCACCTGCACAGCAGAGCCTGGCAAGCTCTCTGTGGCGTATTTGATATGCCAAAAACAGTAATATCAAGTCTGACAATGGAGACGTTACTGATGCCTGCTTTAGCAAATAGATGAACAACAGGAGGTCAGTGCTACAGTACTACAGTGCTGTTAGAATAGTATAAGATGTCTGTAAGGGTTGACCTCACAGTGATTGAACAAAACAAACAAACAAACAAACAACAAACAAAAGAGTATAAGATATTGTGCAGCCATGAAAATTACCATGCACTCCTGGGCATCTAAAATTATAAATAATTGGGATCCAAAGTCACCTCTGCAGTGAGCTGCTCAGTTCTGAGATCATTTGTGAGTCTCTGGATCATGGCCATTAATGTGCTTCAATGGCACCTGGAGGCATTTTGTGGGCGTGACAGCAAGGACCTTGGAAGGGCGGGGAGATGGGAAGGGACGGCCCAGTCCTGACTCCTTGAGGTCAAGCACTTTCAGTCATAGATCCCGCATACCTGGGGTTTTCAGTGGATTTATTCTCTTGCTTGGGGGGCCCAGGAAGAGCCTGTGAAGATTGGCCATGAGGGTGTTGGAATAGTTTCTGGAGGTTTGGGGCTGCCAGGGTTTATCTGTTTATCTGGTGCAGGTGGAGAGAGAGGATGCCTCCTCCCATCTGAGGTGCCCCAGTGAAATCAGCCTCGTGCATGGTCTGGAGCCATCCCTGTAGTGAATTGCTCGGTTCTGAGATTCATTTGTGAGTCTCTTGTTATAATATATATATATATATATTTTTTTTTCTGAGACTAGCAGAAGGAGTGTAAAAGAAGGGATCCTTGGGGGGTGGGATCTCAGCTAAAGATATCTGGACAAGACCAAAGAAGTGAGATCAACTTTCTCTCTGGTGGACACAGAGAACTGGGAGTGGCAGTGGAGGGTTTTGATCTTGGGAGAATGCTTTTTCCACAAGGAGCTAAGAAAAATGAGGATTTGGAAAGTGAGAAGTGATTGAATCCATGTGTTTGAATCTGGAAGTCTCAGTCTAATCTTGCTGGTCCCAGAGCACTTGTGGGAAATGATAGGAAGGACCAAGCTGCTGTCTGTTATGACTGGATTGGATTTTTCTAAATTCAGATGCTGAAACTGGACCTCTTCTGTGACTGCACTGAAGTTCAAGCCTGAAAAAGGGAATGAAGATAAAATGAAGTCAGAAAAGTGGAGCTATGACTTGATGAAACCTTATGAGAACAGTGAAAGGTACCGACCGGAGTGTAGGCCATGTGAGACACAGCAAGAAGGTGGCTGTCTGCAAGGGAGGGAATGAGGCCTCATAAGCACCCATACTGGCACTGTCATCTTGGACTTGTGGACTCCAGAGCTGTGAGAAAATAGATTCCTGTTTAGTGATGAACAATTTACAACTACATTGATGGTACTGTGAGACTGCATGAGGTACAAATGACCCAAAATTGATTGAGGTCAGCTTTAACATTTATCCATTTCCTTGAGGTTTTCTTTGTGTGGCATGAAGATTCTTGAAGTAATTTCTGATGATCCTTTGAATTTTTGTAGATTCTGGTGTGATGCCCCTCTTTTCATTTCTGATTCTGTTAATTGTTTTTTTTCTCTCTCTTTCTTTGTGAGTCTTTCTAGAGAGGTTTATTAATCTTGTTTATTTTCTCAAAGAAGCAGTTCTTGGTGTCATTGATCTTTTGGATTGTTTGTTTGTCTTCCATCTCTTTAATTTCTGCTTTAAGTGTTTATTATTTCCTTGCTCCTGCTTGGTTTGGGCTCCTTTTGTTGGTCATTTTCCAAGATCTTAAACTGAGGTTAGTTTACTTATGAATATGTGCCACTCTTGCTTTAATTTATATATATATTTTGCAATATATATTGTAAAATATATTGGGCTGGAGCAATAGCATAGCAGGTAGGGCGTTTGCCTTGCATGCAGCCAACCTGGGTTTGATTCTTCTGCCCCTCTCGGAAAGCCAGGCAAGCTACCAAGAGTATTCTGCCTGCATGACAAAGCCTGGCAAGCTCCCCATGGCGTATTCGATATGCCAAAAACAGTACCAACAAGTCTCACAATGGAGATATTACTGGTGCCCATTCGAGCAAATTGATGAACAATAGCAGGACAGTGCTACAATGCTACATATTTTTTTGCAATGGTGTGGAAGCACTGATATTGGTGGCTAGTTGCTGTATATAATATACTCACAGAGTAATTTTCCAGTTTTTCAATATGTTTTCCCCCACCTGGAATAAAAGTCTTAGTCCTTATTATATATTTATTACCTCATATATTTTCTGTTTATGAATGATAATATGCCTTGCAGTACCAGTGAATCCCATAAGTACAATGCCTCACTCTTTAGTGTTTTACTACTTTGTTTATAAAATAAATTCTTACACTCTTGGATATGGCATCTTTCCCCACAACTTTTTATTCTAATTTTCTTATGTGCTTCTCAACGCTTGCCTAATTTGGTCACTACAACACAGCAAACTGATAAATCAATGTATTCCTAACTTTTTTTCATTCTTCCATGAAGTATTAAGGACAAAATATCTTTCTTAACGTTCTGTTCACTGAAGGGTAGTCTTTCTCTACTGTCCCTCACACCCACTGAAACAATTGTTTTCCCCCTGAAGAATTCACCCTTAAGTGAAGGGTGAATAAGAGTTGACTAGGTGGTATAATTCAAGGCTGGGGAGCAGGTCTTTCAGGATTGTTTGATCCTATTTTCTTAACTGTGGATTGTGACTCCATTGTGACTCACAATGGAGTCACAATCCACTTATAACATATACTCTAAAAAAACTTAAAAATACACAATTCATTGTGATATATTATCAGTTAATATTTGGCTTGTAAACCTGTTTTATAGAAATATCTAGGGTCACATAAAAGTTTCTTTGTCAAAAAGAGGTCACTAGTGGAAAAAGTTTATGTAGCCCTTTGCTAGATAATATCACAAAATCTACGTAAGACACATCTGGTAATTCCCAGGTGCTTTTGGTCCTGCTAAGGTTATACAGATACTGAGGGTATCATTGAGGACTGTTTAGAATAAAAGCCCAAAATCCAACCAATATAACTTAAGCGCCTGGGTTTTTGCCTCTCTTCTAGGGTTGGGTTTCTTAGGAGAGAAGCTGTGGGCCTATATTAAAAGACTCAGTGAGTCAGGATCAATGTTTTTGCAGTTCTTTCCATCTTAATTTGACCTTTTGGTTCTAAAATAATGCCCAAAAGTAGAGAGAGAAAGTAAGAAGGAAAGTGCCTGCCATAGAGGCAGGGTGGTAGGATGGAGTGGGAGTGGCAGGAAGGATACGGGGAACATTCGTGGTGGGAAAGGTACACTGGTGGAGGGATCGCTGGTGTTCAATCATTGTATGACTGAAACTCAATCACGAAAGCATTGTAACTGTATCTCATGGTGATTCAATTAAAAAATTATACTAAAAAAATGATGTTGCACCAAATCCAGAGATTGATGATGACTAAGGGCACAGGAGAGAGTATAATGACTAGAATGACTAGTATATGTGCAAGCCAAGCATGATCCCAACCCAGGTTCCATTTCCAGCACCGCATGATCCCCTGAGCAGCAAAGGGTGTCACCTGGAATTTCTCAGTCCCATCAGTGTGGCGCAGGTATCCCCAGCACTTCAGGACGTGGACAACACTGCATCCTCAGGTTCCTGCATTGAACCACCTACCTGGCTGGCTGAGAATCGCAGCTGGACCTCAGGACCTCCTGAGCACAAAAAAAGATGAGAATAGAATGATAAACAAATAAACAAACAAACAAACACTGTCCTCCTGTTGTTCATTGATTTGCTTGAGCGGGCCCAGTAACGTCTCCATTTTGAGACTTATTATATATAGTTACTGTGTTTGGCATATTGAATACGTCACGGGTATCTTGCCAGGCTTTGCCGTGCAGGCGAGATACTCTCAGTAGCTTGCTGGGCTCTCCAAGAGGGGCAGAGGAATAAAACCCAGCTTGGCTGGGCTGGCTAAGCGCAAGGCAAATGTCCTACTAAGTTAAAAGAAAAAGAAAGCGAGGTAAATTGGCCACTGCCCTGGAAAGGAACTTGTATTAAGACCATGTGGAACAGTGTGCTGTGGAAGTGTATGTTCTTGTCATCTGGCTGGGAGAGACGCTGCACCCAAATACTGCCCCAGTTACCCTGCAATCATAATTCTGTTCCCAGGCCCTGTCACTCTGGGTGGAGAAGGAGCAGGCCAGCAACTGTGAGAGTTCTGATGTCCTTGTAGCTGTGCTCCTTTTAAGTACCCAACAGGAACTTCTTGTAACATCTGGACTTCCTGCTGAGCCTGTTCAGAGAAGAAAGACATCAGCCCAGGAACGTCATTAGTGTGCCATTAACAAATTCGTCAACTGTGCTTTTGAACAGTTTTTCTAGTCTCAGAGAGTTTAGGGCTTATAATTCTGCCATAAAAATATACGAATTCTTTATGTGCTGACAAATCAGGAAGATCACCCCAGCGCTCCAAGAGAATTCACTGGGGTCGTCTCACCCACTTGGGTCTGTGTGGTCAGACACCAGCTTTCCTTGGTGACAGCCATTTTGCTCTTTGAGCTTCTCTGATCTTCTCTGCTCAAGGGTGGGGCATGTCTGGTGCTTCTTCGGTATTTGAGTCCTTCTCTCTCACCATATGTGCCTCAAATCATTCTGGTTCAAAGCATTCTGCCTCAAAGCATACAGATTCAGGTGTTGTCTTTTTATTTTGGTGATAAGTTTTTGTGACCCATTTTCACTTTCCATGGGTGATCCCATTGATGTATTTTGTTTCTTTTGCTGTTGTTGTAACAAGGAGTACATTACTTGTGTTTCTTTTCTATTTGCCTTATGGTTTCAGGTCTTAGATACAAGTCTTAAATCATTTTGTTATTATTGGGAGGCATATCGAGCAGTGCTCAGGAGCCACATCTGTTTCTTAGCTCAGAGGCTATGCCTGGTGGTGCAGTGCTGGGATTTGAAGAATTGTTGCAGTATCAGTTACATGCAAGGCAGATACCTCAACCTCTGTATTATCTGTCTGCTCCTCATTTGGAATTAATTAAAAAATTATTAGCTAATGGTCTGGTTTAAAAAATTTTTCAATGTCGCTATCAAGTTTTCTAGTACCATTTATTGAAGAAAATTTCCTAATGCTCTTGGATTCTTTGTTGAAATTGTTCACATATGTGTTTCTTTCTCGACTCTCAGCTCTGTGCAATGGCCTATGTGTCAGCTTTTATTCCAGTATCATGCTGTTTCAGTTATTGTTCTTTTGTAGTATAGTTTGAAATTGAGGAACATGCTATTCCTATTTTTGCTCTTTCATTAAAATATTTTTTTCTTATTTAGGGATCTTTTGTAATTCTAAATAAATTTTATAATTTTGAGGTTCTATTTCTGTAAAAAATGCTATTGCTATTTTTTTAGGATTGTAATGAACCTGACTATTGCTTTATATAATGTAAACATAGGGCGTTTGCCTTGTGTGCAGTCAGCCTGGCCGAGCTGGGTTCAATTCCTCCGCCCCTCTCGGAGAGCCCAGCAAGCTACTAAGAGTATCTTGCCCACACAGCAAAGCCTGGCAAATTACCCATGATGTACTTAATGTGCCAAACACAGTAACAACAAATCTCAAAATGGAGACGTTACTGGGCCTGCTTGAACAAATCGATGAACAATGGGAGGACAACGACAGTGACAGGGGTCCTAAAATGACTTCTTCATTCATAATGAAATGTAGAGGGATTTCATTCTAGACACCTGCATTCCAGGCAGGAGGAAGCAGAGAAACTGGAGGGTCAGTCATGCACTCTTGTTTTCATAAGAGGAAATTCTCCCTTAGATAATAGCTTTAGTTTCCTTGGTTGGAAAGGCACCATAGATGACACATGCCCCCATCCCAGTTACAAAACTGGCTGAAGTTTAATAATAGAGCTTTCACAGGTATGGTATGGTATGATATAGGCATGGGCATGGGAGTGAAAATTTGGGTGCAAGAAATAATTTGTCACCATCACAGTGTCTGTACTACCCAATGATGATAGCCAGCCATTTTACTTTCCACAAGCTCCCTAAAAAACTGGAACTGTTTCTCAGGAGGAAAGAAGTTATTACTCATGATGAGGACTCATTCTACCCCTATGGTGACATATCACACTCTTCACACAGCACTTCAAACTTACTGTAGATGTTTCACCCTGTATTGGGATGGTCAGTTTGAATAACTTGGTTGACTCAGCTGCTTGAACTGTCAAAATCCCTGATCATTTGAAAAGTTATTTTTCCCTCTGGTCACCACTCAAAACTGGAAGTGATTGTGGAACACAGTTAGATGACTGATAGCTGTGTGACAGATTGCTGCCTATTGATTCATGGTCATGTGGGCAACGATAGAGTTGGGGTTTGCCCATTACTCCTGGAGAAGTATACGATACATGCTGTGATCACTTTTAGGATCCTGGCTCTATTCCTGAGGCTTGACAGCTGGGCTGTAGTAGAGGCACGAATATAAAACTGTGTGCTACCCACAGGGTCCTCTTGTTTTCCAGAGTAATAGGTGTTTCCATTTCACAAGCACCCTTGGTATGCTCCATGCCCATGGAAATGGAGATTCTGTTGTTAAAAATGTCTCTCAACACTGGACTAAAGCAGAGACTAGACTTTCCTCAAGGATCTACTTGGTCATCCAAGAAAAGTGAACTTGGTGGCAAACCTGAGAAGCTGAGGACCCCACAATGCAGTGACATGTAATCAAAGCCCACATTCTTGCTCTCCTGAGAAAACAAGTGAATGCTCTAGGTCTCTGAGTAGGTGATTTAGTTTTGAATAGCTTAGAGTGGGAGGGCAGAGCTTGAAAACCATTTACCAGTGCCTAGAGGGGATAGAGGAGCAGGAGCTATGGGATGGATGTATACTAAGAGCCCACGTTTCATTCTTTATCACCTTAGTCATCCAAGGGGGACTGAATGGTGTGGGCTGGACTCTAGTCACACCACACACATGCCCCGATCTCCCCATGCCATTTCTAGTTTATGAGAAAGAAAGATGGCCATGCCTTCCCTTGGTTTGCACCAGTTGCTCCCCATAGAGGTGGAATTCAGGCTCATGCTACAAGGACAACCACCCCAACCATGATAACTTCACCGAGTGGAACTGAGTTCTCAATGTTTTACCTCTGTTACCAAGGGACTCTGGGCTGGAGTGATAGCACAGCGGTAGGGCGTTTGCCTTGCACGCAGCCAACATGGCCGACCCAAGTTCGATTCCTCCACCACTCTCGGAGAGCTTGGCAAGCTATCGAGAGTATCTCGCCTGCATGGTAAAGCCTGGCAAGCTCCCCGTGACGTATTCGATATGCCAAACACCGTAACAAGTGTCACAATGGAGGCGTTACTGGGCCTGCTCGAGCAAATCGATGAACAACGGGAGGACTGTGACTGTGACCAAGGGACTCTAGTGGAAAAGAGTAGCCACAAATATTGGGCTATGAGAGCCTAAAGTGGTGTATCATTTAGGCTCCTCCCGACATGGGTGCAATTAACTTTCACCCTATAGCACCTATGTGGAGACGAGGGAGAAAGCATGTCCTTGACTCTGCTCTCCTTCCTATAAAAGAGATCCCCCAAGACTGTGCGCTTGAGTGCAATAAGGCATACCAGACCTCGCTACAGCTCATTGTCTTTCTTTGTGTTACCTAAAATCCCTGATCAAATACCCAAGCCCACAGGAGTATTTATTCTTATTTATGTTATTGTCACTGTCGTCCCATTGTTCATCAATTTTCTCGAGCGGGCACCAGTGACATCTCCATTGTGAGACTTGTTGTTACTGTTTTTGGCATATCAAAAAATGTTATGGGTAGCTTTCCAGGTTTTGCCATGTGGGCAGAATAATCTCGATAGCTTGCTGGACTCTCTGAGAGGGGCAGAGGAATTGAATCTGGGTCAGCTGCATGCAAGACAAATGCCTTACCCACTATGCTATCACTCTGGCCCTTCTTATATATAAATTGCCGTAATTTATTTTCTATGATTAATATTTATAGAGTTAGAATTTTGTGATTATATACTATTGAGAGAGACTACTGTTACAGGGTTTTGTGTCATCTTTCTGTAAGGGTCTGTTGTCCTTGTAAGTTTGGTCTTATCTTATAGTAGTCCCTTTAGCCCTTCTTTTAGGTTTGGTTTTGAGTCTATGAAGTTCCTGAGCTGCTGTTTATCCAGAAAATGGTGTACCATTTCTTCGAGTTTGAGTGAGAGTTTAGCTGGAGAGAGTATCCTTGATGAAGTGTTCATTTCAGTGAATTTTTCATTATATCCCACCATTGCCTTCGGGCTCAGAGGGTTTCCTCTTGTAGGTCAGCTATGAAATATAAGGGGTGTTCCTTTGTATGTCATTTCCTTCTTTGACCTTGCTGCTTGTAGTATTGCATCTCTATCCATGGCATCCATCATTCTAACTATGATATGTCTTGGAGTGTTTTTGTTAGGGTCTCTTTTAGCTGGCACCCTTTGGGCTCCTTGAATCTGAATGGTTGCCTTGTCCAGCTCTGGGAATTTTTCAGCAATGATATGTTTAACCGTGGCTTTTTCATTGGAATTGTTTCCCTGACCTTCTGGTACTCTAATGATTCTAATGTTGTTTCTCTTGGAATCATCTTCTAGAAGCCTGATTCGCTCTTGAGCTATTTTGAGGTCTCTTGTCATTGTTAGTTGTTGCCTGTAGGCTTCGTGCAGCTGATCTTCCAGCTCACTGATTCTATCTTCAGCTGTGGTCATTCTACTGTTGAGGACACAAACTGAGTTTTATATTTCATCTATGGAATCTTTTATTCGTGCCATTTTTGTGTGTAGCTTTCCAATTTCTGCTCTCATTTCTTCCCCATAATTTCTCAATTGTTTCTCTCATGTCCTCCTTAAATTTGCTGGATATCTGTCTCACTGTTTCATTGAGTTCATTGAACATCTCATTATTTCATATCTGAATTCTTTCTCAGAGAGGTCCCTTAAGTGAGTAGCGCATACTGAGGCTTCTGGACTCTTTTCATTGTCCTCCCTATGTGGTGGGGATTTGCGTTGTTTCTTCATGTTGGTGTGGAGGTATGGGGACTGAGATGTTCCACGAGGTTTCTGGGTATAAGTAAACTACCTGCAGCTGCATGAGCATTGGCCAGCCCAAAATTAGACCATGCCAACTTCTACAGAAACCATGCCCACTTCTGAAGGGGCCATACCCCCACGGGTACCTGATGTGTGTGTGTGTGGGGGGGCTCAGCCCTGGGGGGGAGGAGAAGACCGGCACAGCCTTGGGGACGAACAGGAAGAGGCTCAGGGATGCTGCATGGAGGCTCTGAGTCCTAGAGTTCTTTTAGCCTCCTAATTCTTGCTAATAGAGGATAAACATAATTTGATAGAGAACATAAGCCAAAAGCAAGATTATGACCTATAATAAATAAACTTATATAGTCTAAACTAATGTAGTTCTTAGTATTTAAACTGAAAACACATAATAAATATTATACTAACATATTTTAAATTTTATTATAAACACATGGGTATATGGATTAGTATGCATACATATATTTGCTAGTCTTGTCTGCTCAGAGAATTTAGAATCAAGGATATATCAACAACTGAAACATACAGAATGGCTGGTATTGGTTTCTAAATATCACTATCACTATCACCCCGTTGTTCATCTTTTTGCTCGAGTAGGTGCCAGTAATGTCTCCATTAGTCCCTGTCACCTGATAGTGTAGTCTGATGGCATATTGTGGGTCCTTTCAGGGTCAGGGGAATGAGGACCATCATTGTTACTATTTTTGGCATATGGAATATGCCACGGGTAGCTTGCCAGGCTCTGCCGTGTGGGCGTGATACTTTCGGCAGCTTGCCGTGCTCTCCAAGAGGGATGGAGGCTTTTACGGCAGCTTCGAATCACCTTTACAGGTGTTCCCAGTCAAGCATATATATGGGCAAGATACTCTCGGTAGTCTGCCGGGTTCTCTGAGAGTGAGAACTAGACAGTAAGAGGTCGCACAGCCATGGAGCTTGGTTTTATAGTCTCTGGATCTTGGCCGTTGATGGGGTTACATAGCAGTTGGTGGGTGTAACTGTCTAGCTACTGAAAGATGGGGAATCTGGGTGGAGAAGGCCCAGTCCCAATCTGAGCAGGCCTGGAGATCTCAGCTCTGGATCCCGCACACCTAGGTTCCTCTGCTGGCTCCCTCATGCGTGAAATATAGAACAAATACAACAAATATTTACCACTCAGCCTTTACAACCTATTTTGGTGTTGGGGCCACACCCAGTAGAACTTTCTTCTAAATATTCTCATAAAATAAATTAAGATTCTTTGAAGAACAGTTGATTCTAATATTGGGCAGTCTTATGTCATAAAGTAAGAAAATGCTTAAGATAGGGGATGGGAGAGGGGAGACAAGAAAAAAGGAAAGGAAAAAAGAAAAGAGGAGAGGAAGAAGCATCCTGTGTTCATTTGAGAATATGTCCACAATATCCGATTTTATGCCCACTTGAGAATATGTCAAATGGTCACAGGATCTGATCTACAAATTACACAATATACAGAATTAGGAGAATTAGTACAAGATAAACAATGGTATTAATAGCATTATTTATTGAGTGATCACTTCCAGTGAATAAAATACATGTCCATAAATCCATATTATGTAGTTCAAATTATATAAATGAAAGAAAAAAAACACTAAAAAATTCTAGTCGATTTGTGTGGAATGAATATAGAATATAAAATACTATGATGGAGGAGGTGGTTCAAGATGGTCGAAAAGGAAGAGTTCTGAGTGGTCCCCTGGCATCAACACAAAGAACATATGAAAACTGAATGGAGCACTGAATTCAACAAGGTGTTTCACAGAGGAAACCCCCCTGGAGAAAAATAACTATCACTTCAAAGAGAGACTTAATCTGCAGCGATTCATACTGTGAACATTCAGAGCTAAGTAATGATTGGTTGGTAGAGAGGAGAACTAGAGACTGAAAGAGAAAAGGGAATGCAAATCCAGATCCACACAGAAAATGTGAAACTAGGGCAGAGGATGCTGAGAGCAAAGAGTTTACGGAACATTTGTTTTCAACTTATCACTCTCTAAGATGGAAACAGACTCAGATCTCAGCAGCACAATACTGCTCATAATATTCCCAAGGCAAGTTACATGGAATAAAGTTGTAGTCTTGACTCTACTCAAAAAGGCTTACCTCCTGAGAGAATGTAGCCTCTTCCCAACTCCCACCAGAGAGATTCTTCTGAAGCAGTTAGGCCTTTTAAGTAACTCATTTTGTACTGTGTGAGTTTCAGAATGTTAAGACTTCTGGAAAGGGTGATGTAGCCACAGTTGACCAGGGCTGGGAGCAGCCATTCCTGAGAGGAACCTCAAATTTGTCCAACAGAGGACGTCAGCCACAGCTCTTCTTTTACAGGCTCACAGGCTCAGCCACCACTTGCTTCTAGGCTTAAGGGCTTGGTTCTTCCCTGATAGGCCTCATCCTTAGGATTCTGTCACACTACCCAAATGCTTGAAGCAGCATTCAGCAGAGAATTATAGGAAGGAGCACCACCAAAGTGGATGTGCCAAACTAAATCTTCAATCTAAATTGGAGGACACATCATGTAAAGGATCCAATAAGTTTCAGTTCTGTGCATGTGCACACATTTATGGCACGGAGAGACTAGGAGTTGGCAGTATATAGCACAGTCAGTGTACAGTTGACTCCAAATCTTAGCTGGGACCAGCTACACCTGTGAAAGCAACTGGGAGTTGCCGTCCCAGAAGCAACAGTAAGCAGAGCCATCTATCAGTCCATGGTTCTGTGTAGTCATCCTGAAACTGATGTTCTGGCAAATGCGAAAGTTCTCCAGTGATATGAAGATCAGCTTGATCAACAGTAGTGATTGGGATAAGAACTGCATACCCAGTCACTGCCCAAGTCAGTTTGGTGTGACACTACATCAA
This sequence comes from Sorex fumeus, assembly GCF_029834395.1. Classification (NCBI taxonomy): domain Eukaryota; kingdom Metazoa; phylum Chordata; class Mammalia; order Eulipotyphla; family Soricidae; genus Sorex; species Sorex fumeus. The sequence goes on along the minus strand of NW_026606063.1, from coordinate 62,007,468 downwards.
CTTCCATACAGCAGAGACTGTGAAAGCTGGGCTAGAGCTCAGAACAGTTAGACAGTGATGCTATAGCAGCTACAGACCATGGGTGCCACAAATTCCTTTCACCTAGGTGTACATAAATAACCACAGACTGATCTTATCAACTCCTCAGAAATTCTGACAAGGCATTCATAGCTGCCAGAAATTAGAAAAGTCATAAACACTAGCTTGATACTGCAAATTAGAAAACTGGATCATATCTCAGAACACAGAACTCTTGGCATTCCACTTATAGTTCCACAGAATAATGATCATAGTTTGTTATTTTATGAATAATGAAAACACTTTAGAAATTCAATTACATCAACAGATGGGCACAGAAGTGCAGGTGCTCAAGTAACAAGGAATATGCAATGCCGCCGGAGGAAGACATCAGCATTACAATCCACTTGATGTTCACTTAACTTATGAAATAATTAGAGGAGAGATTAATAAACTGGAAGAAGATTTATGTAAAGATTTAACCATTCACTGAAACAGAATAGAAAGAGTTAAAGAATGTAGTATCACATTTCAGAAGCAGAATGGAAGATGCCAAATATTTAAAAGGTGACTTCAAGGACTAAGTACACAGCATCATCAATAAAGAAGTGGTAATACAAAGATTAAATAGGGCTGGAGACACAGAACAGGGGGGTAAGATTGCTTGCATTACACGTGGCAAACTGAGTTTGATTACAAGCACTGCAAATGTTCCCCTTAGCACTTCCAGGAATGATTCCTGAGTTCAGAGCCAGGACTAAACTCTGAGCACAGCTGGATGTCACCTATCCCCATCCCACTCCCCCCCCCCCCAAAAAAAAAGTAAGAAAAAAAAGTAAAAGGAAGTGAAAAAAAGTTAAAACAGATAGGGATGTGTGCTGAAAGTGGGTAAAGGACCAAACATGATGGCCTTTCAGTATCTGAATAGTAAACCATAATGCCCAAAAGGAGAGAGAGAGAGAGAGAGAGAGAGAGAGAGAGAGAGACAGAGAAAGAGAGAGAGAGTGTCTGCCATAGAGGTAGGTTGGTGGGGAGGGGTAGTGTGAGGAGGAATACTAGGATATTCGTGGTGGGAAATGTACACTGGTGGAGGGATGTGTGTTGAAACATTGCATGATGTTGATCATGAAACCTGAAACTGATCATGAAAGCTTTTTAACTGTATATCATGGTGACTCAATTAAATTTTTTTAAATAAATAAAAATAAAAAGGGTGTTGATATTTTGAGCCAACCCCCCACCAAAAATAAAACCAAAACCCCCCACAAAAATCCATAAAAACCCAACAAAAAGCAAAATACCAACACCCCCCCCCCCCCCCTAAAAACCAACAACCAACAAAAATTTGATTACAAGCACTGCAAATATTCCCCTTAGCACTCTGGATTGGAGAGATAGGACAGCAGGTTTGCTTTGAATGTAGTTAGCCTAGACTCAACCATAGCACTGCTTATGATTCCCCAAACACCACAAGCAGTGATCCCTGAGCACAGAGTCAGGAGTAAGCTCTGAGCACAGTGGGATGTCGCTGATTGCCTCGCTGATTGTTTCCTTCGTCCTACCCCTGAGATTTTAAAAAGTGCCATATTCAAGGCTCTTTCAGGGTTAGGAGAATGAGACCCATCATTATTACTGGTATTTGGCATATTGGGTATGCCACGGGGAGTTTGCCAGACTCTGCTGTGTGGGCAAGTAACATTTGGTAGCCTGCCAGATTGTCCAAAGTAAGAATGAGAGCTGGGTTTTATTGTCTCTGGGTCTTGGCCATTGATGGGATTACATGGCATCAGGGGGCCAGTTGGTGGATGAGACCCCTGCCTACTGGAAGATGGAGGATCTGGGTGGAGGATTCTCAGCCCTGATCTGAGCAGGCTTGGAGATCTCAGCCCCAGGACCCGCATGCCCTTGTTCCTCTGCCAGTACCTTCATGCATGTGGACAGTGGTCTCAGCATGGTGGTGGCTGGTTCTGGAGGTCTTCGGCTGCTGGAACTCTGCACGGGGCGGGGAGAGAATCTCAAGCTGCCCCCCTCCAAGGAGCCCTGGTGAAGACAGCCAGGTGCGGGGGCAGGAGACTCTGTGCTGTTCTTTTCCGGGAGCTGGGTTTTGTAGTCTCTGGGTCTTGGCTGTTGATGGGATTACACGGTGCCAGGGGACCAGTTGGTGGATGAGACCACTGCATACTGGAAGATGGAGAATCTGGGTGTAGGATGCTCTCACAGTGGGATGTTTTCCCCTCAAAAAAAAATAGACTGAAGAAAATTTAAGATTAACAGAAGTAGAATAACTCTGAATCCAGAAGTGGAAGAAATAGATAAATAAATAAAGAATAGCTGATGGATGAAATAATAGCTGAGAACTTTCCCAGTCTGAAGAGGATTGAGAATATCTAACATATATTGAACAAAGCAAATTCAAACAAAATGAAACCAAGACACAGCTTATTTTTGTTTCATTTTTCTTTTTTTTTCTTTTTTTATTAGTGAAACACCATGAGGTACAGTTATAGGCTTACAAATTTTGTGCTTGGGTGAAAAGGAAGCTCAGATAGAGAAGAGAGCACCAAATGAAGGGTGTTGTGAGGACCCTCCCAGGGTGGGAGAAGCATGCTAAAAGTAGTCTATAGACCAATCATTTTTCTTTTTTTTATTGAAACACCATGAAAGATAATTACAAAGTTTCATGTTTGAGTTTGTGTCATACAATAATTGATCAACCATCCCTCTACCAGTGTGCATTTTCTACCACCAATGTACCCAGTATCCCTTTCCCACATTCCACGCTTACCCCTGCCTCTATGGCAGACAATTTACTTTTTATTCTTTCTCTCCTTTTGGATATTATGGTTTGAAATACAGATAATGAGAGGCCATCATGTTTGGTCATTTATCTATTTTCAGCATACATATCTCGTCCCGAAGGATCCCTCCAACCATCATTTATTTAGTGGTTTCTACTCTATCTCAGTTGCCTTCTTCCCCAGCTCATGATGCAAGCTTCCAGCCTGGATCTTGTCTCTACTGTCCTTGAGTGTTAGTTTCATGTTATTTTATATTCCACAAATGAGTGCAATCATTCTGTCTGTCCCTCTCTTTCTGACTCTTTTCATGCAGTATGATACTCTCTATGACCATCCACTTATAAGCAAATTTCATAATTTCATCTCTCTTAAGAGCTGCATAGTATTCCATTGTGTAGATGTACCAACAAACTTTAACCAGTTGTCTGTTCTTGGGCACTCGGGTTGTTTCCAGATCCGGCTATTGTGAACTGTGCTGCAATGAATATACAGGTGCAGATGTAATCTCTACTGTGCTTTTTTGCATCTTCAGGATATATTCCCAGAAGTGATATTGCTGGGTCATATGGAAGCTTAATTTCAAGTTTTTTAAGGAATGCCCATATTATTTTCCAAAACGCTGGTATTCCCATCAACAATGAATGAGAGTCCCTTTCTCCCCACATACACGCCAGCACTTGTTATTCTTGTTCTTTTAGATGTGTGCCAGTCTCTGTGATGTGAGATGATATCTCACTGTTGTTTTGACTTGCATCTCCCTAATGATTAGTGATGTAGAGCATTTTTTCATATGCCTTTTTTGGCCATTTGTATTTCTTTTTTGAGGAAGCTTCTGTTCATTTTTTCTCCCCATTTTTGATGGAGTTGGAGGTGTTTTTCTTGTATAATTTTACTAATATCTTGTATAGCCTGGATATTAATCCCTTATCTGATCGGTATTGTATAAAAATTTTTTCCCATTCCTTGGACTCTCTATGCATTTTGGGCACTACAACTTTTGGGGTGCAGAAGCTTCTTAGTTTAATGTCCCATTTGTTTGTTTCCACTTGCTTGGTCAGTGGTATTTCTTCCTTTAAGATACTTTTAGCTTCAATGCCACAGAGGGTTCTGCCAACATTTTCATCCACATACCTCAGGCATTTAGGTCTTATATTAAGGTATTTAATCCACTTTGATTTGGCTTTTGTGACTGGTGTTAGAGATCTGAGTTCATTTTTCTTGTGTATATTTGTTTGCAGGTAATTGTCCAGTTTCCCCCCATATCCACGCCATCACCACTTGTTGAAGATGCTTTCCTTGCTCCACTTTACATTTCTTACTCCTTTATTAAACATTAAGTGATCATATATTTAAGAGTCTGTGACAGAAAATTCAACTCAGTTTCATTGGCCTGCGGGTATGTTTCTATTCCAATACCATGCTGTTTTAATTGCTACTGCTTTGTAATACAGTTTGAAATTGGGGAAGATTGATGCCACCCATGTTCTTTTTCCCAAGGACTGCTTTAGCTATGCATGGGGGTTTATTGTTACATATGAATTTCAGCAGTGTTTTGTCTATTTCTTTGAAGAATGTCATGGGTATGCTAGTAGAGACCACATTGAATCTGTATAATGCTTTGGGAAGTACTGCCATTTTGACAATGTTAGATCCTTGAGCAGGAGATGTAAGATTCATTTTAATCATAATGAAAAGACACAGAAAGATAGGCTTCTTAAAGTGGCAAGAGAGAAGTAAAGCTTCAAATTGAAAGGAAGAATATGAAATTCTGATCAGATTTCTCAAGTGAAAATCTACAACCAGAAGAGAATGGAATAGCATATTCAAAGTTCTCAATGGAAATAGATGAAATGAAGAGTCCTCTACTCAAAAATATTATCTCTCAGATTTGTGGGAGTTACAATAACATTTATTGACAAACAATAGCTGAAGATATTTAATCTAAATGAGGTTCGCAAGAAATACCAAATAGATTCCTACAAAAACATGCTTTATGATAAAAATGTCCAGAATTCTCATAAAAATGGCAATATCTTCATTTTTGTCAATGATTACTTTAAACATCAATGGAGTAAACTCTACTGTAAAAAGGCATCAATTGGCTGGATGAATCAGAAAAAAAGGAATCCAACTTTCAGCCGCCGAAGACAATTCAATTCTCATGATAAATAACAGTTCAGTGTGAAAAGTTGCAAAAATTATACAGGCTATGTTTACATGAAGAAAAAGGTAATCACTTATAACAGATCAAATAGCAATCAAGCTAAAGGAAATAAAATACTTATATATTATTTAGAGTATAAGAATCATTAAAGATGAATATTTTTCCTTAATCACATTTTAATTATTAATATTTATAAAATAAATGTTTGAAAGCACATACTTTTGATTTTCTCAGTCTCATGTATATTCTTTTTCTGAAGTCTTAAGGAATACAGCTTTATAAAAGTATAGGTCCTTACATCTGTGTAGCTCTAACAAACTTCATAGCACCTACGGGTGCTTGTTAGGCTACTTCGCTATCTCCTGTCAGTAGGTGGAAGCTGGTAAATAAGTTTGAGCTAATTACTTGATCTTAGATTGCAGAGTTCTTTTTCCCAGTCCTGCTGAGCCACCTGGATATTCTGAATTGGCCATCTCATTTGAATTCCTGTCTGTTTCCTGCTTCTGCAAGTTACAAGGAGTGGGAATGAGTTTGGACAAAGGACCATGCCATGGAATAGCATGCACACAGAGACTTTCTTGACTTGAATTTTTTATTAAAGTTTCTAGAAGTAGCATAAGGACAGTGGTGGAAGGTATTAAGCACTTTGTGGTGGTAAATGTCTGGTAACTTTGTACATAAAACTAATAAATGTTAACACTATGGTAACTATGCCACCTAACTACAATAAAAATTTTAAAAATAAAACCTGCAAATTTCTCCAATTCTTTTATTTACTTATTTGGTGAAAATTCTTTTTCATAAAATTCTATAAAATTTTAATTTCAGGAAACTTTATTAATGGATTTCGGTTTCAAATGTATTATATTTTACAAGCTTTGAAATTTGTTGCCTATTTGCTTTCCTGAAAATGTATCAATTTATGCTCCTACTTCAGTCATTCTGAGAGGAAAAGCCTTCTGCGGAAAATCAATCTCAGAACACTGAATCTAAGAGAAGGATGAGGTTTTTAGGAATATGATCTGGGATTATTTATGTGTATTAGCATTTTAAATGCAAAACACGACTGATTAAATGATAAACAGAAAAGACAGACTCATTTAATATCTCTGCAGGGGTAAGAACTGAATCAGCTGAGGTAGACATCCTTCAGGAAAAATAGATTTGAGTAGCAGAGGAGTTGTTTATACTTAGAGGATGAAGTGCTGTTTACTTGAAATTAACTTGGTCAATATTTAATCTTATAAAAATAAAGTATTTATATCTCTCACATACACAGAGCTGAATGCCAAATATTTTTAATGAGGCAAAAAATAGATAAGATCCCATTATCCAGTTGAATAAATATAAAAAATAGGATGTAAAATCAGGGCTATTCTTACACCACATAAAAAATTAATTTACTTAGTAAGACAATAATTTTGGGTAGGGAGGTCTAGAGATGACAAATTATGTTTAAAACAAGGTGATGAGTCTTGTGAGAGCCCCTAGTGTGAGTCGTCTGTGCATAGATCTAGCAAGATGCAGGAACAGAAATACAGAGCAAGGCTACAGGAGTAGGAGCTATGCAAGATTAGGGAGTGGTGACAGTGCATGCAATGCAGAGTTTTCTCAGTGCTATACAGAGAGAGAATACAGAAGAGCAAGAATATGAACAAGTATCAAGTGTTAAGAGACATGTGATGATAATGAACATGAGTAGAATTAAGATGGAAAAAGAAGAAATGAGACACTGCCCCTGCCATTGACTTCCAGTGACTGTTGGAACAAATTGCCACAAACTTGCAGCTTAAAATAACTCAAATTGAATAGGTTTTTCTAGAATTAGAAGTTTATAGTTGAGTTTGCTGGGCTAAAATAAAGACACGCAGGATGGAACGATCGTACAGCAGCGAGAACGTTTGCCTTGCACGTGGACAACCAGGTCTTGACCTCCGGCATTTCATATGGTCCCCTGAGCACTGCCAGGAGTAATTCCTGAGTAGCAAAGCCAGGAGTAAGGCATGAACATTACCAGGTGTGACCCAAAAAGCAAAGCCAAAACAAAACAAGGACATGCAACGGAGTTTTTACCATCTATTGGTACTGGGGAGCCTCTTTTCTTTCCCAGTATCTGGAGTCTCATGGTTTTCATCACTTAGATATCTGAGCTGGTTAGAAGAATCTTTAGAATGACATTGGGCCCACCAAAATTACACAGAATCAGCTCTTCATTGCTGGATCCTTAACCTTATTTTATCTTCACATTCCTCTTAGGCACACCATGTAACACTTGCAAGTTACGGAAATTATCAGATGGAGACTTTGGCGGGACAATTAGTCTTCCTACCACAGATTCTAAACATATCTGATGATTTTTGAACTTCATTAGTTGGAAATAAACTTATCAAACATTCTGATCAGGTGAAGCCTAGAATCTTCCATGTCTCTAGGCAGAATAAACAGTGATGAATGCCAAAAGTGGGGGGGGGGGGAGGACATGATTATTGAAATGGTATATTACCAGAGAAATTCAAAATAATAATTTCCCTCAAAAGATGAATTTTAACTAAATCTTTAGTACCAAACTTAACATGGATATCTTCTAGCTCACCTAAGAAAGCAAGTGAGTACTAAATTTCACCACTAACTGGTAGAAAAGATGGTGGGGGTTGCTATTTTAACTGATGAAAAATAAAAACATGTGCTTGCTTAAGTATTGAAAGGCCTTTTGCTTTGGCACCAGGAGTGTCACACCCAGTATCAGTCACCTGATCACATGAAATCTTTATATAGGGAAGAAAATATGTTCTATTAAAAAAAAATTCTGAACTCTTGCTTCTTCGGAAATGAAATCTTAGGATGTAGGAAAAACAGTATCTGGAAATAATGGTTTAAAACAGAATTAGCAACTTTTCAAATTTATTCTAAATTTAGTTCTTGTTAGGTCAGAAGTGAAGCATTTTGATATCCATGATGATTTTACTAAGGTCCTAATTATAACACTAAGTTGATTTGATGTGTATTGAAGCCTGGGTTTTCTCACGACTGTTTGAACCCTTTTCCCTTGTGTTTCTCAAGTGGTGCTTTGGGAGCCCAAAGTCTTCTCCTGGAGGTGCTTGGCCAACCCGGCAATGGTGGCCTGTGTATGTGGTGCTTCTTGGGTCCAACAATGCCAGAAACAATGAGATCCACCCAGTTCTGCAGGAACTCCATGGGAGATGCTTCATGGGAGACCATGTGGTATTGGATGTGGGATCTGGTTCCACCTGGTCTCTGGCCTCTGCATTGTCTCTCTATCCCCTGGTTTTTGGCTTACATGTGAGGTTGAGTTGGTGCTAGTTAAAGAACTGTGTATGAGTGGGCAGAGGAAATATGGGTCAATGCATTTGTTTATATACATAGGTAACATAGGTAATTAGTAAATAACTGCCAGCAGTGTGACTTGAAAAAAGATCACTTCATTGACTTAGTGTTAACAGTTTATTATATGATATGCTGTAAAAACTGGCCTTAAACGTAATTTTTTCACCTAACTTACAAATGGAAAAAGTAGAATTGGAGTGGTCACCTGAATCTCTGAGCAGAGGAAAGAGATTTCCCTCGAATTTGAGATTTTTCTTAATTTTGTGTTTCATTGTGGATCTTTAAATATAAATAATTGGATTCAGAAGGTTTAAATTTTGGAGTTAAAAAGACATAGAAAGGTGTCAGAGTGATAGTACAACATGTAGGGCATTTGCCTTGCATACTGCCAACCTGGGTTCTGACCCTGGCATCCTACATAGTCCCTGAACCAATGCCAGGAATAGTGCCTGAGTGCAGAGCCAGGTGTAGACCATGAGCATCACCAGATGTGGCCCAAAAAAGCTGCCAAAAGATAAAAAGACATGAAAATTGTTAAACTGTGCAATTTTATTCTTTGTCAATGATACAACTGATTAATCCATTACATCCTTATAGCAGTTACTTAGTAGAGTAACTGCTAATGATTACTGGCTCTGTTCCAAAAGCAGGCTCCAAAGCAGGTGTGCTTTATCTGTTTACTCACTTACTCTGACCAGCCCTAAGTAGGCACTCAGAAATATAAAAAGAATTTAGTGTTTTAAAATCTTGTTCCTTGGAAACTGGCTCATATATGTGCACCAATGTTCACATATACCAGGAACAAAACCAGCTGCCATTTGAACCATTAACCATGGCATTGTAAGAATGGTCACAGTTAGAGTGGAGCATCTCAAACAGTGCACTTATCCAGTAACATTGGTAATGATTCAATGTGTCTGAGCTGGGGTCTGAAAATTTACATATGAAGCAGGGGCTGCTCCTAAGAACACACAGGGAACAGCAGGAAACCAGATAGCAGAGATGACATAAACCCTGCCACATGAGAGTCACCCACGGAAGTGTTTGCAAGCTCACAGAACTGAGAAGCCTTGAGGATAGGCTAAGGTGGGGTGAAGGCAGGGCGGGGTCAGCACAAGGATGCAAATAAAAGCAGACTTTCGTCCATGTGCTTACTTACATTTGTCAGGGACTGGGGAATCTGCACGACCTTTATTTCTGTCCTTGTGCTCCAATTTACTAGTCTGATAAGGCCTTCCTAAAGGAACAATATCGTCAACTAGTAATTTCTGGGTAGCAGATCATTCAGATTCTCAGATGGTTGCTGTCTTTTGACTAAAACCATGTGCATATTCTCAGGGGAAGCACAAAGAAATCTGGGACACTTCTTACCACCAGGGGTTTATCTTCTGAGAATATTCATATATTCTGTCTCAGAATGAAAAATGAGCTCCAAGGGAAGTTCTGTGGGTAGCCACATAGCAGGAAGGGCCAAAATACTGCAACATACCAATAGCCCAGAGGGTTGTATAGTTTATGTGGTATTCTATCAAGGAAGTCTTGCCTTATAAAGTGCATGCTCATTTTCTAAAAGTAATTCCTTAGGGGGCTGGAGCGATAGTACAGCGGATAGGGCGTTTGCCTTGCACGCAGCTGACCTGGGTTCAATTCCTCCACCCTTCTCGGAGAGCCCGACAAGCTACCAAGAGTAAGCCTGGCAAGCTACCTGTGACATATTCAATATGCCAAAAACAGTAAGAACAAGTCTCACAATTTGTTTTGAAACGTTACTGGTGCCCACTCGAACAAATTGATGAACAATGGGAGGACAGTGCTACAGTGCAGTACTAATTCCTTAGGGACATAACACATTAGTGACATAAATATATTTTCTTCACTCTATCATTAACACTAATTGGTACTTTGAAAAAAGGATTAGACTAGTCAGTCTCATAGATCACCTCTGTCTAGAATCACCCTGGAACAGGTCACAATTTCTCTAGGATGACCTTCCTCTATTAGCTCTCCTGTTTGAGTAAACTCTTCTTATTATTACTTTTTCAGTTCCAGCAGAGACCCAGAACAGCATTGGTGGTTCTCAACACCAAGTGAATATCTTTATAAATGTCTGTTTCCCTGAAATTTGAAAGTAGCATGTCTCTAGCTGGTATGATTGCTATTAACATTAATTTAAATGAATTTTTTTATCATCCCAAGGCACCCCTCCCCCAATAATCTTACAAACTATATCAACTAGGAAGGTTCTATTTTGTGATAGTGGAGAAAAACCTGTAGTCACTTTAGCAAACTTTCCAATGGCTGGAACATGGTATCTATTTTCTTCTTGGACACAAGTATACTCCAAGTGACTATTCATATGTGTCTCCAATCAGTCTTATCAAATTAACATTTGATGTTTGAATAGTATCGAATAGCTGAGTGTGATACTAGGAGAATGTTACTTTTTCTCAAAGTCTTCTGTGTGTCATGCTAAACTTATGTGTTTCAGCAATTCTCCCTTATTTAAAAAAAGGTAAAGTTCATCTAAGCCCTACATAAACAGATCTGGTTGCCTAGAGTGTTAGAAATAGTAGTGTTTAGAATATTTTGAGCCCTTCTATCTTATCAGCTCCCTGGGACATAGATTAAAATTGTCATGTTCAATTAATTGAGAAACCAGCTATAAGGCAAAAGTGTTGACTTTTTCAAGGTCACACCAAGTTGATGACGAGCAAAATACTGAAGCTCTGACATTTTTACATTTCCCATAAATTACAAAGACATACAGAAGCCATGCAGTATATTCATTTTCTGCCTAGTAAGATTAGTTTATGGAAAGAGCTCCATGGGAATGGAAAATAACTAAAATGCAATTTTCTTCCTCTTTATGGAGAAAATGAAAACAAGTCGAAGACACCTAACTCTGAGGTTACCGTATGCACAAATGTAGAAGATTGGTGGTGGCACTCAGCAACTTACTGAGATATATGTAAGCCAATTCTTCTTTCTTTCCTTCCTAACCTCTCTATTCACTCTTTTCCTCACATAATTGGAAATTACCCCTATCTCCAAAATAGCAGCACGAGATGCTGTAATGTACCAATTAATAGTGTTAAATGTGCTACTAGTTAAAAGTTTCTCTGCACCCAGTTGGATTTTAACCTGCGTTGCTTTTATTTTATTTAAAAGCTGTTTGCCTTGAATTCTTGGAATTTTATATGGCTTGTTTCTATTTTTTCAGAGCTAAGGTAGAGAGTCTGATTCTTGAAATTCCTACTATTCCCCTCCCCATCTGTCCACAAGTCTTTGTGACTGCTTGAGGCAAATGTCCATCAGCTATTTTTAAACATCTTCTTCATATCTTTCCATCTACAGCCCCCTCAATTCCAGATGGTTTTCAGAAGCTCTTGGAGAATAGAGGACAGACTTAGTCTAATAGCAGAATTTTCATTACAGATTGAAGCACAGGGATTTCAGACTATAATTGATATTGTTTGTGTCTACCACTCAGAGATATTAAGATGCTTAACCAAGTTTTCTGAGCTTTATAGCAGCTGTTATAAATAAAAGACAAAGTGCTGCAGTCGGTCTTATTCCTGCTTAAGCCCCGAAAGCACTTGGTTTAGAGAACACAGTCTCTTTCTTGGCTGAATGTTTCAGAAGAGCCGTAAATAAGAAATACACTGGCCTGTTTAATTTCTCATTGTTTTATTATAAAAAAGATGAAATATGTAAACAAAATTGGGAAAATATATTGTGTCAGAGACAAACCACCCAACCACGTGCTGAGTAGCCTAGTGGTTATTTAGAATTGAAGAAAGAGGTTGAAACACAGTTTCCAATAATCATAGGAATATTCATTATTTATCTAATCCTTTATCTTCTTAAAATATGATTAAAGGTTATCAGTTGTAGCCTGAAATGTGAGAGGCATGACAAAAAAGACTGGGGAGAGAGTTATTAATGGAGAAGAGAGAGAGAAAACTTGTGAGGTGAGTTTTTCATGCATGTGGAGATAAAACACTGGAAAATTCCTTGTTCTTTAAATGTTAACAGTCTTTGTTATATGTTTTCTTTCCAAATTTATTTCTTCCTTTTTTGAGACTATATAATACCAATGCAGTGATTGAATGACAAGTTCCATTATTCTGTGTATGGGTCTCCTTGGGAATATAGTTAAAGTTTTTTGTTTCTCTTTCTAATTTCTTTTCCTTCACTTTAATTATTTCACAATATAAAAGCCTAGAAGGGTAGAGAAAGATTAACTTCGTTACCAACAAATGTTAGTGTGAAACCTATGAGTAATTAAAACAGTATAAAAAATTAGCAAAGGAAAATTATTTAATAACATAAACATAGAGAACTTATCCTGGCTGTTAATTCTAAATAAAATGGGGACAAATCAGAGTATATATCCTAGGCTAAGGGATCTGGGTCATCAAGGAGAGAGGAGGATGATATTCATGTGACAAGGAGAGAGTGAATTCATTTTCACTCAAGGAGTTAAGATGAGACTCAGATATAGAGAACATGTTCACAGTGGGACATATATATCTCCTGATATCTAACTATGCTCTATTCTTCTGACTCAGGAAAAAGGGGGTCAACTGATAGCTTCTTCAGTTAGGGAGAAGGGCAAAAGCTTAGGGAACAATGAATCTTCTTTTAATTAGGAGAGGATGAAGAAATGAGATGAGGACATGGTCCTCTCCTCAACCTCTAAAGCATTCATTGTTCTTAACTCAAAATAATCTATAACTTTCCATAATGGTAACAGACATTCTGAGGCCTATTTAGTCACTCAACCCTAATTCCACAGTCCCAAATGACCCCCAGACAATAGTGGAGCAAAGCAGAGATACTGGTGGAGGGTGTGGTGTTTATGCATTATACTTATAAAACCCATAACAACAGTATTATAAATCACAGTGACATTGTAAAATAAAATTAAAGAAAAATCAAAGGGAAACTCATTTAAAAAAAGGTCATACTAAGAAAGACCTACTGGACTCCTGGATATGGAGGAAAAGAGGAGCCTTCAATATAAACTTCCTTCACTACCCTTTCTTTTTCCTTAATTTCTTTTTTTTCCTTCTTTTTCTAATTTTTGTTAAAGCACTGTGATTTACAAAGTTGTTCATAATAGAGTTGTTTCGGGCATTTAGTGTTCCAAAACCACCAGTGTGACCTCCCTCCCTCAATGTCCCCAGTTTCCCACCCAAACCCAAACTGCCCTCTTAGGTCACTGTCACTGTCCTCCTGTTGTTCATTGATTTGCTCGAGCAGGCCCAGTAATATTGTGAGACTTGTTACTGTGTTTGGCATATAGAATACTTGGGTAACTTGCCAGGCTTTGGCGTGTGGATGAGATACTCTCGGTAACTTGCCAGGCTCTTCTAGAGGGGCAGAGGAATTGAACTGGGGTCGGCCATGTTGGCTGCGTGCAAGGCAAATGCCCTACCCGCTGTGCTATCGCTCCAGCCTTCTTAGGTACATAACACATTTACTTTATATTACTTGTACCAATAAATCTTAAAGAAATGGCAAATAGAATGATCAAAAAATAAATCAGTAAAAGTCAATGTGTTATTGCTATATGACTTTAATCTATGAAAATAAGGAAATTAAAACCATTTAATACAATGTAATAAAATGCCTGGGCTGGAGTGATAGCACAGCGGGTAGGGCATTTGCCTTGCACACAGCCAACATGACCGACCTGAATTCGATTCCTCCATGCCTCTTGGAGAGCCCGGCAAGCTACCGAGAGTATCTTGCCCGCACGGCAAAGCCTGGCAAGCTACCCGAGAAGTATTCGATATGTCAAACACAGTAACAAGTGTCACAATGGAGATGTTACTGGACCCGCTTGAGCAAATCGATGAACAACGGGAGGACAGTGACAGGAATAAAATGCCTATTCTCATTTATATAAGTAAGTTTTCAACTCTGGAATCTAAACTACGTTGAATTAAATTTTATTTTAACTTGGTTCTTATTATGGTAATAATCATGTCTTACTTGTCATTAATAAACTTTAAAATATTCTGTGCTAATAGTGATAGCACAGCGGGTAGGGCGTCTGCCTTGCACGCAGCCAAACATGGCTGACCCGAGTTCGATTCCTCCGCCCCTCTCGGAGAGCCCGGCAAGCTACCGAGAGTATTCGATATGCCAGACACAGTAACAACAAAGTCTCCAATGGAGACGTTACTGGGCCCGCTCGAGCAAATCGATGATCAACGGGAGGGCCTTTACTTACTTATTTTGGTGTTTACATGAAATAGGTAAGATCTACATATGTAAAATTTTTATTCCCCTACATTGTATATAAACACTGTAGTTTACAAAGTTGTTTAGAGGTATATATCCTATGCCATATGGATGCTCAGAATGATTTGTTACAGCATTCAATATTCCAACACCAATCCCAAGACTACTATCACCTTCCCTCCATGACTGTCTCCAAGTTTCCTGACTCCCTGTCAAACCTGCCCTCATAGCAGGCAAAAAATAAGTTATTTTATTCTGCTTGTTATGAATAAATTGCTAACAATTATGAAAACATATTGCCTAAGAAGAAAATTAGTATAAATTGTTTTATCTCACCATGGAGACAGTAAATCCTTGTATGAGAGGTTACTAAGGTGTTGTTACAGGTTAAGCCTTCTCTGCTAATGTTTTGATAGCTGAAATTGGTTGCTATCTACGTTACAACCCATCCAACCTGGTGTGCTACTACTGTATTATCAGTGTTTTAGAGTTTGGAGATGTCACAGCAGCTTGCTAGCTCTAGGAAATCCAGAATTTTTAATTCGGTGGTAACGCTGGACTTAACTTTTTAATCAGGCGGTAACTTTGCCTCCCTGCCCAAGGGAAGAAATCTTGGTATTTCTTCTTGGATTTCCAGTTTCCAAGAATTTTGTTCTTTAAGCCTCCTTGTTTGTGATACTTTGCTATAATATTACTAGTAGATGACTATAAGCCACATACCATTGTTGCCAAAGGTACCCTGGGTACCCACAAAATATGAGGTAACCACAGTAGAAAGAGTTCTATCCTGCTCCTGCTTTGCTTCCTAGGACATTGTTAGTGAAAGGAATGGAAAGCTTGTGACTGGTGACTGCATACATTCATGACCAGTGTGGACATTAAAAAATTGCTTGCTACACTAATATAACTTTCTTTTCATTTGTTTATTTATTGAAGGATTTTTTTTACCATAGCTGGCAGTGCTCAGGCCTTTCAAAAATGCTCTTGAATTTTATGATGTCCTAAAATTCATCGCGAAGGCTTCCCCATCCCAGACCTGACTGAGTATGTATTTCATCACCTAAATTCTTCTATGATTATGTTACTCTTCTTGCTTTACATTATGTCTACTCACCTATTTATTCCTCTGTCACTCATTCCAGTTTGACTTAAATTATATAGTGTTAGTGTCCAAAAGAACACAGCAAATAGTCGTGTTCCCACTTGAGGAACAAAAAGTCCTCAGATAGAGTGGTGTTAATATTGCAATGAGCAAACATGAAAATTGTCCTATATAATTGCTTTTTTGAAAATATAATCTTTTCTGTGAATTTGTCTTCTGGGGTATAAAATTGTTTTCACAGAAATAGCAGTGCATTGGAGTACTGGTAGTTTTGTTTGCATCCTGGTCTCACAATGGCTTATTTCCTTGGGAGGAAAGTACCCTCACATATGAGAGTGAGGGAGGAGTGGTAAGAAGAGGGGTAGGCAGAATAGATTGTACCAAATGTGGGAAAGACACTTGCAATCCTAAATTTGGGCAGATGTTCTTCCTAGATTCCCTATGGTCCACAGGGCCTGATGGAGAATAAGGAAATGTACCCTTGCCTATAGAGAGTGCAATCCTGCCAAGAAAGAAAGAAAGAAAGAAAGAAAGAAAGAAAGAAAGAAAGAAAGAAAGAAAGAAAGAAAGAAAGATAGGAAAAGAAAGAAACCACGTAAGTTAGAAAAGAGAACCTGAATAAAGAATTGACTCTGGTTGTCTTCTGCATACTGAGGTTTTCAGGTTCACAATTTTAAAGTTCCACTGAATTGGAATATCTTGCTCAAACTGTTGAACTGCACAGCTGGCAACAGGCTCATGCTCCTTCCGGAAAGATTCTAAAGAGAAAAGTTCCTTTCATTTCTCCTTCATGATGAGACTATCTGACAGTCAGGATTTTTTCTTAATTCACACTTGACATTTAATAAGTGCTCAGTACTACTAGCAGTGATCAGCATGCATTTCTGCTGCATGGAGAATTGTATGTATGCTTGAGGAAGGAATAATGATTATGAATAAAGATAATTATTTTTTTTTCCTCATTGGATCTACTGAAGGTGTGTCTAAATTTTAATGACATGCACTCTAGATTTCTTTTTAAAGTTTTCTTGTTCCTCACCTATTGAACTTATCTTTTGTTGACAAAGTCCTATCCTTTCAGTGACATTCTTCCTTTCAAGAATTCAACCCAACTGCTTGGCAGCCAGTTTTTTTTTATTATTAAATTTTTTTTTTTATTTTTAGTGAAACACCATGAGTTACAGTTGTAGATTTACAATTTTTTGTGCTTGGGTTTCGATTATACAATGATCAAATACCCATCCCTCCACCAGTGCCCATTTTCCACCACCATGGATAATATCCCTCCCACCCCCATCCCTCCCATCTCAACCTGCCTCTGTGGCAGGGCAATCCCTTGTGTTCTCTCTCTCCTTTTGAGTGTTGTGGTCTGCAAAAGAGGCTTTGAGTGGCAAACATGTTCAGTCCATGGTCTACTTTCAACATGCATCTCCCCTCCTGGGAGGATCCTCCAAACACCCTTTATTTGGTGCTCCCTTCTCTATCTGAGCTGCCCTTTCCCCTAGAATGCCTGGCTGGCCTCTAAGCTATGGAGTAATCCTCCTGGTGTTGATCTCAGCTATTCTTTGGTATTAATCTCATATTTTGTTTCTTTATATTCCCCAGATGAATGCAATCTTTCTATGTCTACCCCTCTCCTACTGACTCATTTCACTTAGCATGATACTTTCCATGTTGTACCACTTATATATAAATTTCATGACTTCATCTTTTCTAACAGCTACATAGTACTCCATTGTGTAGATGTACCAAAGTTTCTTTAACCAGTCATCTGTTCTTGGGCATTCAGGTTTCTTCCAGGTTCTGGCTATTGTAAAGAGTGCTGCAATGAACAAACAAGTGCAGAATCACTTCAACTATACATTTTTGCCTCTCTGGGATATATTCCCAGGAGTGGTATTGCTGGGTCAAATGGGAGCTCAATTTCTAATTTTTTGAGAATCGTCCATACTGTTTTCCAGAAGGGCTGAACCAGTGGACATTCCCACCAACAGTGAAGGAGTGTCCCTTTCTCGCCACATCCACGCCAGCATCGGTTGCTTTTGTTCTTTTGGATGTGGGCCAGTCTCTGAGGTGTGAGATGGTATCTCATTGTGGTTTTGATCTGCATCTCCCTGATAATTAATGATGTAGAACATTTTCTCATGTGCTTTTTTGCCATTTGGATTTCTTCTTTGAGAAAGTTTCTGTTCATTTCATTGCCCCATTTTTTGATGGGGTTGGATGTTTTCTTCTTGTGGAGTTCAACCAGTATTTTGTATATCCTTGATATCAACCCCTTGTCAGATGTGTGTTCGGCGAATATCCTTTCCCAATCTGTAGACTGTCTTTGTATTTTGGTCACAGTTTCTTTTGAGGTGCAGAAGCTTCGTAGTTTAAGATAGTCCCATTTATCTATCTCTGTTTTCACTTGCTCGGCCAGTGGCGTCGCATCTTTGAAGATACCATTAGCTTCAATGTCATGGAGGGTTTTGCCAACTTTGTCTTCAATGTACCTTATGATTTCTGGTATGATGTTGAGGTCTTTAATCCATTTTGATCTTACTTTTGTACATGGTGTTAGGCAGAGTTCTGAGTCCACTTTTTTGCATTTAGTTGTCCAGTGATGCCAGCACAATTTGTTAAAGAGACTTTCCTTACTCCACTTCACATTACTTGCACCTTTATCAAAGATTAGATGATCATATGATTGAGGGGATATGTCAGTGTATTCAATCCTGTTCCATTGGTCTGCAGTTCTTGGCAGCCAGTTTTGATGGCACTTACACTTAATACTTAGACTGTCCTGCACACCCATTCAACATCATTCCCCTGCTCTGCTCACAAATAGCCCTACATCTGCATGAAAACATGAATGCATGTTCATTCATTCTTTGAATGAAGAACTGAATGAAAGCAGTTCTGTTTACTCTCTGTGATAACCATTATTCCAAATTTCCTTTGTCTTTTAATAGCCAATTAAAAAATATATGGGCTCTGGGATCTCTGTAAGAGACATAATCTGCCTTGGGCTCCATGAGTTTGTTGGGCAGGTCACTGAGATATGATGATTCTTACCTCTTTGACCTGATACTTTCACTTTCACTGCTTTAAGCACACCCAGCAGTGCTAAGGGGACCACACACAGAGCTTCAAACCAGTTGGCTTTACACAAGGAAAATGCCTAAATCTCTGTACTATCATTCTGGCTCCAACTATTACCACTTTTCAATTCTGTCTCTGCACCCATCTAAATTCTCTCTGCCCATAACACTCACATTCACATCTAAAGTTTGCCCCAAATATTCAAGTCTAAGCAGTCTATGAAAGGAGTAACCAGTCAGCAAGTTTCTGTTGCAATGTACTTTTAACATATATACATATATTAAAAACAATATTTGTACAAATATAATTAAAAGAAAAAATATAACATAGTACTACAGATATTTTTGTATATAATACAAAATGTATACTTTTTGATTTCTAGTGTTTTATGTTAAACAGTTTGTTTTCTCCAATGTAGAATACTAGAGTTTTGAAAGATGTGTTTACTTTATTGCCTTAAGGTGGGTGTACCTTAGATTTTATTACTTTCATGAGTCTCATTCAGTTCCTGAGAAACCCAGGAGAGCTTTTCTTCCCTGACCCTCTGGGTGTTACATGAAATTCAGGGATCAATTCTGGGTCTAGTGCTTTTTAGGGAAAAGGGACTAGACCCCACTAAGGCAGATCCAGCCACACAAAAGCAAATCCTCTTAATCTTCATGTGTGTGTGTGTCTCTCTCGGTGTGTGTATGTGTGTGTGAAAATGTTGTTGTAAGGCGGGATCTAATGTGGTACAGAGCAGCCCAAGCCCGCTTCTAGGGACTGCTAAGTCCTCAGAGCACATTAGATCCTGCCTTACATCAACATCCAAAATTGTGAACTCACTCACAGCAGAAATGGTGAAAGCCCTGTCTGTTCATAGATGGTTGTGAAGACTTTGTTCCTTTGATCCAGCTTCCTGGCATGAAGAATCTTCTGTATACCTAAAGGGATTTATCTCCACCTGGAGGCTGGCACTGCCCCCATGGTCTGGCAGTGAATCCTTGCAGCTCCATCTTTCCCCAAACATCATGTCACTTAGTAGCAATGAGATTATAATTCCAATCAGTACAGTTTTGTAGTTACATGTATATGGTGCCAGGGTTGGAACCCTGACCAGCCAGGTGTAAGATAAATGCCTTACCTGCTCTACTGTTTGTCTGACCATAATTATCTTTTTTTAATATTTTTAAATTTTTGTCTGAGTCCTTTATCATGGTTTTATTTTCATTTATTTTTATATTTTAAATTTTTATTACTGAAACACCATGGGGTACAGTTATAGACTTACAAATTTTTGTGCTTGGGTTTCAGTTATACAATGATCCCTCCCTCCACCAGTGCCCATTCTCCACCACCACTGATCCCAGTATCACTCCCACCCCCCATTCCCCCTTCCCACCCTGCCTCTGTGGCAGGGCGTTCCCTTTTGTTCTCTGTTTACAATAGCTAGAATCTGGAAAAACCTGAGTGCCGAGAACAGATGACTGGTTAAAGAAAATTTGGTACATCTATACAATGGAGTACTATGTAGCTGTTAGAAAAGATGAAGTCATGAAATTTACATACAAGTGGTACTACATGGAAAGTATCATGCTAAGTGAAATGAGTCAGAGAGGGACAGACATAAAAAGAATGCATTCATCTGGGGAACATAAAGTAACAAAATAGGAGACTATCACCCAAGAATAGCCGAGATAAGTACCAGGAGGTTTACTCCATGACCATCATTATCTTTTAAATTTAAACCTTCTGGGGCTGGAGTAATAGCACAGCGAGTAGGGTGTTTGCTTTGCACGTGGCCAACCCAGGTTCGATTCCCAGCATCCCGTATGGTCCCCTGAGCACCGCCAGGAGTAATTTCTGAGTGCAGAGCCAGTAGTAACCCCTGTGCATCGCTGGTGTGACCCAAAAAGACCAAAAAAAAATATTTAAACCTATTTTTTTGAGGCATGGCATATAAACAACTATATGAATACAGTTTGATGGATTTGGAAGGAAGTTTACACACAAAACCACCTTCACACTCAATCTACAAACATAACCATCTTCTCAAAAAGCTTCCTCCTGCCTTCTTTCTTTATTTTGTTATAAAACTCAATGTCAGAGCCATTCTCTTAGCAAATTTCTAAATACATATGCAATGCCACATAATGTATTTTCTTGGACTTGTTAATCTTGTATAACTGAAGCTTTGTACTCTGACAAATACTTTCCATTTTTCTCTCCCCTAAACCCTAGGATCCAATTTCCATTTCTATTGCTTCTAAAATGTTTTGACTATTTTAGAATCCTCATGTAAGTGACACTATCTAATAATTGTTCTCCTGTATCTATTTAGCATAAGGTCCTCTAGGATCACTGATGTCATAAATAGCAGTTTTTCCCTTTTAATGTAGTTAATAAAAATATTTAATTGCACATGTGGAATGCATTCTGTTTTCATGGGGCAGAACTGTAAGCAGAGATCAATCCATATATGCCATTTAATACGTTTTGTTTTGTCTTTTGGATCACACCTGCGGGTGCTCAGGGATTAGTCCTGGTGCTCAGAAATCATGCCTTATGAGGCCCAGGAGGAGATGATATATGGTACAAGCAATGGAACCTTGGTCGGCTGCATGCAGGGCAAATGACCTACTTACTGCAGGGTCTCTCAGGTCCCAAGACAGTCTTTTACAAGTGAATTATTTTGTTTAGCAGAATATTTGCCTCATATATATAAAGCTCTGAGTCTAGCTACTGGCACCCAAAAAAATCGGTCATTCATCTAATATTCTAAGACTTATACTAATATTATTTAGATTAATAATATGCTAATTACGTTTCAGTAATTGATAAAATGTCTTTATAATCCATTTAGTTATTTATCATGAACTTCCCATGACTATATGTGATGGAACTAAGAAGCCAATTGCAGTCTGCTTATGTAAACCTTCAGTAATTGATTTTGAATTGAGCAAAGTAATATGAAAAAAAGGTACAGAAATGGGCCTTGACTTAATCTTCCTGAGAAAAGGCATTAATCACGGAAGATGATAATTCAAATTGAGGGGCCAATGAGGCATTTCTCTACTTTCAGAAAGTTGGCTCAGGGACATTTCACTCACATTGTCTATAAAGTGGTTACATGCCATGATTATTTGCTGCTTCTAGTTTGGTGAACATTAATTCATAATTCTTATTCTAGTTACTAGAACATGTTAGGTATATAGTCACTAAATTACTTAGCATATTTCTTTGGATACAACATTTAAAATTCTATTTTATTTGGCTAAAACTTGAATGTGAATAAATATGAATGAGTAGTTAGTAGATTGTGTAATGCAAAAATATATAATTTTTATAAAAAAGAAAATTTATTGCTTTTTTTTAGTCTAGATATTTCATGATAAAAATGAATGGAGCTAGTGAGTTAGCTTACTGTGCATACTTTGCAGGTTGAAAACCTAGAATTCTATGCCCAGCACCACTTGTTTTCCTGAAACTTGCTAGAACTAACTCCCAAGTTTAAAGCAAGGAATATCCGTAAAGAACCACCAGACAACCCCCTCCCCCAATAAACCTCAATAAAATGTTGTAAAATGAAATGTAGTAAAGTTTAAGAATATACAGCATTTTGCAAAAGGTATAAGTTAGTGATTACTAAGCTTCAATTGCTTACTAGGAGAAATACTGCTGTCAAATCATCTGTTTATTGTCTCCAAGGAAGTTCATAATGGGAAATCTTTCTTTCTCTTTTGTGTCTCTATATTAGGTAGCCAAACTTTATTCCCATAAGCTATAAATTCTAATAATAAGAAAATCACAATTTTACTAACTTTTCTGTTCTGAATATCACTTGATAATCTCTTAACAGTTCTTATTATGAATGTAATAGTAGCAATAAAACTACACATTATAGTTTCATTAGGAATTGCATGTTTTGTTTCAACCCTCCTGATATTCCTCTTCTGAATTAACTGATAATGATAGCGCTCTAAAATATACAGCATGGAGGTAGGTAACAAAAGAATCTCTGACAAGTAATAGAAGATATTAGATTGGGATTTTAAATTAAATGAGTAAATCAATGAGCCAGAAAACCGACAGGAAAACGGATTTCTCCTCTGCAAGTTTCAGTGGTAGGAGGAGTGAGAATTCACAAAGTAAGGGTTTGAGGTCTGAGCTGGATGAATCTCTGTACCAGACAGCTGAGATAGGACAGAGCAGTTCCAGCCTGGGAAATGGGTTTTAGTTATAGACTTGCCCCATTGCCTTTTAATGGAGTGCATCCAATGTCATTTAGAAAGGACACAATAAATATATATCTATATGTGTATATCTATATATACATATATATATGAAAATTGAAATAAATATAGCAATGTTATAATTTTCTTTGTGTATCTATTTTTCATTGAAGTTCAGAAAAGAAAATACCCAGTTGATGCTCCATTGCAGGCTGAATTTATGATGTTGGGAAATTGCTATATTGTAGGGTCTTATGTGCACAGTCATGTCCTTTTATTTGACAGTACAAGCTCCTACCAGATCAACATGGAACGGCCCTGCTCCACACCTGACAATGTTTGCCACAGCTAGGAAAGAGAAACATGCTTTCACAACATTTGGATAGGCTACAGGGATTCGGGGGGGGGGGGGGGGGAGGAATGAACTAGATGAAAAATTGATGCTGGAAATAAAATCTGGGGTACTTCACATACTAGCAGCACTCTAGCCCTTTGTGTTACTTTCTCTGCTCCCCCAAAGAGGAAAATATTTGAGTTTGACTTCTGTTTTCCTTCTGAGGTTGAGATTGGAAAGTCTTTCTCTGACCAAAAATCTCCTCACTAGTATAGTCCACTTATCTATTTTCTATTATTTTCACCAATCAATATAAATGGCATTATATTTTTAATTTCACATTTCTTTTTTTTACTGATATATAGGGAAGTGATTGACTTTTGCATATTAAACTTGTATCCTGAAATCCTGCTATAATTCTTATCCTAGTTTTTGTTGTTTAATCCTTTGGATTATTTGCAAAGATTATCATGTCACCAATCAACAACTACCTTTCTTCTCATATAGATAAAATTTATTTCTTTCCCTTGTATATTGCATGACAATAATTTGGCATGATTTTGAAAATGAGTGATGAGGGAAGACATTCTTGACTTGTGCCTGATCTTAAAATTTCTAGTACCTCACTGTTAAATACCACTATAGCTTTAAATTTATATTGATGTTTCATATTATATTGGAAAAATATCCTTCTATTTTCACCTACCCACCATTTCCTCACTTTGATAATGTGGCAGATATTCTTCAGATATTCTACATGGTTTCAAGTTTTGTTCTTAAGGATCTGACACCTGCCAACTTGCCTACTTTATCCTCTAAGACTTGCCTCAGCTCACCTGCATGGAAGCTTCTAAGACTCACTTGAATGTGAACCGTTCCACTGTTCCATGGAGTATAAAAGAGAATATTCAAATAATAGTGTCACTCACCAGTTGAGTGAACGAGATAAATCAGCAACTAAGGGATTCTCTTCCTGAGTATAGTCCCAAGAACACATCAACAAGAAACTAACAAAGCAACTACTCAGTTAAGAATTGGAAGCATTGCTCTTTGTTTGAAGACATTATGGCAATATATGTTATCTATTACTATGCAGCAATAGATAATATATGTCAACAGCAGAAATAGTCAAATAGAGGGAAAATAAAACTAATGGTAAGAGAGCTACTTCAATTTCTCACTTTATTTTGTTGAGTGTTTGTGCAGATTCTAAAAATAATTATTTGGACATATTTGGCCTCTTTCTTAGGCAGACCTGCCGATCACAGGTGCAAATCCCCTGTTTTGGAGTACAAGGATAAAAACAAGAAAATTTCAAGTACATATTTTTCAAGTTTCCTGCTGAGTAGAATCTTGAAAACAAATCAATACAAAGACTTTTATTTTATTTTATTCTACTTTAAAACTTTAAACAGGAGAACACTGAAAAGCAATCACCTACTATGTTTAACATCCATCAAATGTTCTCTATTAATATTTTAGATATATTACACTGAGACAAAATATAATAGCAATGATTACACCACCAATAATTTATATTCATTAGATGTCATGCTCTGTGCTAAATAATTTACATGTACCATCTAAATTTATAATCACTATTATCTTCATTTTAATTTTTAAACTATTTTTTATTGAAGTACTGGGATTTACAATACCATTACTCATACTTTTTATGAATGCATCATTCCAATACCACACTCAACATCAGAGAGTTTATTTTTCTCTACCAGTGTCCCAAGGACCCCTTCTACCCCACTCTTATGTAAGCTTAGTCCTGTAGATAAAAACTTTTAGTTCTGATGACTTTGACAATTTGTTGTTCCCTAACTATATTTCTTTCTTTTTTGGAAAAAATCAAAAAGAAGGTCATATTTGAGAGAGACCTCTCTCTTTTAAAAAATTGTGGGGTTGGTAAAACCTACACACATATAGGTGAACAGAGCTAAACTCCTAGAATTCTAGAGAATAATAAATCAATGTATTATCTCCATTTTAGATGTGAAGAAACTGAACTACAGAGAAAGTAGGTAATATATACCATATCATGTTGCTATTTTATTCTATTTATAATTTTTATTGAATCACAGTGAGAATTACAAGTTATTATAAGTTATTCATGATTGAGTCTCCGTTAGATAATGTTCCAACACCCATTCCTTCACCAGTGTACATTTCCCACCACGAATATAGTCCCAGTTTCCCTCCTACCCCCGTCCCCACCTCCTACCTCTGCCTGAAACTTTTCTTTTCTCTCTCTTACTCTCTCATTCATTTTACGCATTATGGTTTGCAATGTAGATACTGATAGGTGATCATGTATATCTCTTTACCTGCTTTCAACACTCAGTTTGTGCCTACAGTGATCATTTCTAATTATTATTGTCATACTGGTCCCTTCTCGATCCTAACTTCCCTTTTACCCCCACACACTGTGGCAAGCTTCCAATCATTGACCATCTTCTTGGCCCCTGTATAGCCTTGGATATTAATCTCATACTATTTTTAAAATATCTATGTAGCTAATTTAGTAAGCAGGGAGAGAACCTTGCCTCTCTGATCAGTAATGTGACCCCATGTGGACTTGGTTGTTGACAGCAGTGACTGCTGAAGCGTTAGCCTGTACTGCACAGACACTTGGAACTGTGACCCCTTTCACACTTGAATAAAGAAATAAATATACAGAATGTTGTATTTACTTGTGACAACACTATTGGAGTCTGGTAAAGATCACAAAATCTCTGGATATTTTCAAATTCTTTGTCACTGTTACTGTCACTGTCCTCCCGTTGTTCATCGATTTGCTCGAGCGGGTCCAGTAACATCTCCATTGTGACAATTGTTACTGTGTTTGGCATATTGAATATGTCATGGGTAGCTTGCCAGCCTTTGCCGTGTGGGGGAGATACTCTCAGTAGCTTGTTGGACTCTCTGAGAGGGATGGAGGAATCGAAGTCGGGTTGGCCATGTTGGCCGCTTGCAAGGCAAATGCCCAACCCACTGTGCTATCACTCCAGCCCAAATTCTTTGTAATCATATTTATTGATTTTTTTAATATGTAAAATAAAGTTTGAAGCCACTTAGTTTTGTTGTGACTCTGAGATAATCACTGTTATTGCAATTATTTAATTTTGGGGGGAGGGTCATGTCCAGCAGTGCTTGGAGGCTACTTTCAATTAATTGCTCAGGAGTCACTCCTATAAGTTCACTAGAAACCATGTGGTGTTGGGGATAAAATTCAGGCTTCCTGAACATAAAGCATATTTACTTAGTCTATTGAGCTATCTCTTGGCCCTATTTTTAAATTTTGTAAAAATTTTCAGTGACATACTTACACATGAGAGATTCACATATACATCTAAAATAGATATATTAATAGATGTGTGCAAATATGAGAAATTATACTTCAGACCTAATTTTATATCCTATTTGTTTTCCTTCACATTATATTATGAACATTGCTCATGCTATAATTTTCTTTATAGTTACGGTTTGCAGACTCTGTGGGGTTCCCTTAACTGATTGGTTCAGTCATTCTATTCTGTTCACCAAAGTTAGAATAAAGAAGAGCCAGGACAAGTTATTTGGAAATACTATTAATTTTTAGTTTCATGTTTTGTCCGTTAGGGCAAGTTCTGATGTTTACTTTGAACTCATTTTGTTTATTACACAGATAGGTTGGATGAAATTTAACAAATTTAAGTGAGAAGACCTGATCTTGAATCCTGCTCTGTCACAATGGTGAAGTAAGCACCCATGGGCATATCATTCTCTCAGTATATCCAATGGATAATAAAATCTGCTTTCCAATAGTGTTGTGAGAAAGAATGGGAGAATGTTGGTGCAGAATTTGCTACATAGAAAATACTTTTTATCAGACTTCAATGTTAATCATCATGTTAATTTCATTTTCCAGATATACTCTTTTTTGTGGGCTGGAGTGATAGCACAGTGGTTGGGAGTTTGCCTTGCACGCAGCCAGCCTGGCCAAGCTGGATTCAATTTCTCTGCCCCTCTCAGAGAGCCCTGCAAGCTACCAAGAGTATTGTGTTTGCACTGCAAAGCCTGGCAAGCTCCACAGTAACAAGTAACACAGTAACATGTCTCACAATGTTACTTGGGCCCACTCCAGCAAATAGATGAACAACGGAGGACAGTGACAGTGACAGTGACAGTGACTCTTTTTTGTAGAGAGACTGGCTAGTTTTCAGGTGACTGTCTCTCTCATAATATCCAGTAAATACAGCTAGTGTGAGTGAAACATGCAGTGTGTGTGTGTGGGGGGAGGGGACTCCTTTTAAAAAGTAAATAGCATAACAACATGAAAGAGCGCTAAATCCCGCTGCCTAGATTAGATTCTGCTTTTGCTACTTAACAGTTTTCTAATTTTTATTAAATTATTTTGCCTTTGTTTTTCTCATCTCTCAAGAAGGGAAAATGTACTTCTTTTGTAAGATTAATTAACAGTACAGTTGATGTGTTTATAATAAGAAATTAGAATTAACTGCTTAATAAATTGTATGCCTTATCATTAAACATCTATTTTTATTTTATTTTATTTTTCACCACCTCACCCTTTTAGTGTCCACTGGGGACAGAGACAGCGCTTTCACCCAGACTTGGGTTTATAAACTCTCAATAGGCTTGTGATATGAACTACATAGGGATAGTAGGGATACTTCTTCATGTCTAACATGATTTCCATGAAGGCCTTGTTCAAGTCCTCAATGGTTATCTGATCAAATGGGATAATGTTCCATCTCCTTCTGGTACTTCTCAATCCCGGCCTTGGAGAGTGCCAGAAACACAGCAGAGCTTTTCATATACTCTTTTTCCTCAGTATTCACCTGAGTAGTGAATTTATCCTCAGGCACAGGGACTTTCAGGACATTGAATATTTTCTCAAGGTCATCGACCATACTGGCCTTCGTCATGTTGGCCTTGTAGTAAGCCCAGTTGATGGCAGGTGGTTTCTCGGGAGATTGGCCAGCATGGAGGAGAGGATCTCATTCCAGTACTTCAGGGAGTTAGCAATGGTCTTCTGATTTCGGGGGATAATTTCCCCAAAGTGACCCGGTCAGTGATTTTCAGAGCAAGTTTTTGCCTGGCTATTTCAAGATTCCTCACTGATTTCAATGGCAGAGAGTCAAACATCTATATTTTTTGCAGCAGTGCCATTCCCTTAATGGCTAAATAATTTTCTAATACCTTATTCTCTGAGGTAAATCCCCATAGCATGCCAGCCCATAACAACCGATACTGGCTTCATAGCTGCTTCCTGTCCCAGCCCTATTTTCTCATGTGTTAATAGATTGTCTTTGCATGACTTAAAGAAGATATATCATTTCATTATTTTCCCTCTTTTTCTAATAATTAAGAAATATTATGATTGAATTTATGTATATTACTTGGTTCCTCTTTATATTTTCTTTCTTTTTTTTTTGTGGAGGCAGAATATACTTGACTATGTCTAGAGCTTACTCCTGGATGATTACTGGCACAGCTCGTGGGATCATATGCAGTACTGGGGATTGAACCAGGGTTGGCCACATGCAAAGCAGATGCTTCAGCACCTGTTCTATCCTATTGATGATTTATTCTCTAAATCTTAGATGATCTATGTCAGTAGTATAACATTTCTCCAAAGATAAGTTTCATGAGCATATCCAAGGATCTTTATTTTCTCTGACTTACTATAATACTTAGGGCTGGAGCCATAGCACAGTGATAGGGCGTTTGCCTTGCACACAGCCAACATGGCCGACTCGAGTTCAATTCCTCCGCCCCTCTCGGAGAGCCCGGCAAGCTACCAAGAGTATCTCGCCCGCATGGCAGAGCCTGGCAAGCTACCCGTGTCCTACTTGATACGCCAAAGACAGTAATAACAAGTCTCATGATGAAGAAGTTACTGGGCCCACTCGAGCAAATTGATGAACAACGGGAGGACCGTGACTATATTACTTCGACACAATATGTTTATAATTACACACACTTATGTAGTTTAAATGTACATACAAAACTGCATATATGTATATTATTATCCACATATATATTCATTTATATTCTTATTTGAAATTTGATGAAATTGCTCAGGTTTCTTCACCCATATGCTTCTGGCTCTTGTTTGTTTGCAAAATTCTTGTTCAGTGCTTCATTAACTAGAATTCACAAACATCAATTTCCTCATGTGTATTTTCAGGGATATTTTGCATTTATGAATATCTAAAATCTTATACTTTCATTTCAGTAGTATTCAGAAACAGTGACATATTGAAGGTGTTACTTCAAATTCTTTTGTCCCACTGAGAGGTGCAGTCTAGTTATGCTTCCCTTGAATCTGGATTGACTTTAGTGCTTTGTTTGACATCTTGAGTCTTAGAGGAGAACATACAAAACCTTCACCTCTTAGGGAGACATAAGCTGCCTTTAAGAAGTCTGTCAAGCCTATTCTGTTCTCCAAGGTTAACTCATGTAGTCCTTTTCTTTGACAGTCTCAAAGAAACCCAGCCATCAAACACCTCTGAAAAATAGCAGATGTGAATAAGGCTGGCAGAAAGACCCCAGAGTAGCCCATTCACAAGCAGAATACAACAAATAGAAGAATCACTCACTTATATGAATATATAAGCAATAATATCACAAAACTTTTTTTAAAAGATCATTGTTTAATTTGGAACTTAGTAGGCAGAAATTAAAAAAAAAACAGGTGAATAGTGACCACTTATTTCAATTCCTCTTGAATGAGATTCACACACATTTTTTCTATAAGCAAGCAGTTAAATGTTTTAGGCTCTGAGAAAGAGGTGCAAAACATACATTTAGGTTGTATATTGAAAGCTTAATTTACAAAAACAATAGTAAACTATTTAGCTGTAGATTATAGTTTGCTGACCAAGTATTGCCATAGTTCAGCATTTGATATATTTTTTCACTTAATATTCATGTTGGTGCCATGTGATACTGCTTTAAATGTATATTATTGAGACAGAACATAAATGATGTCTGATGATGTACAAGGATAAAATATAAATAAACCTTACATGATTTATGTCATGTCAGGAGAAAGTGTTAGGACAATGATTGGATACAAGAATTTAAATGAATCTGCACCATAGAAAATTTTTTCCTATTCACATGATTCAGTTTCAATAAACCAACATTATCTGTAACACTTATGTTGGTATTAGATATGTAAGTCTGACTTTGGCAGATTATTACCATTTAATGTCATCGAAGTTATTATATAGCTATGTGAAATGTACAAGCATGCAGAGATTTTTCTAGGCTTATTTGAGCACATCACAGTCTTGTCATCACTGTATCCCTTTATTATTCTCTCCATTCTGAGAAGTTTTTAGCTTTTGAAGTTTGCTATATTCTTTACTGTAGTTTTGTCACTTTGGGCACAGATCTTAGACACTGCCATTTCTGTTATTTTAATTTATATATTCCACTTATTATTTTAAGGATATACACACCATCCCAGATAATTTCCTTATGTAGTAACCTTTGCTATGTAATAATAGTAATTCACAGGCTTGAGATATTAGAATATATGTAAAAGGTAAAGGCCCTCCCGTTGATGGTCCATTTGCTCAAGCGGGCCCAGTAACGTCTCCATTGGAGACTTTGTTGTTACTGTGTCTGGCATATCAAATACTCTCGGTAGCTTGCCAGGCTCTCCGAGAGGGGCGGAGGAATCAAACTCGGGTCGGCCATGTTGGCCGCGTGTAAGGCGAACGCCCTACCCGCTGTGCTATCACTCCAGCCCACAGCGGGTAGGGCGTTCGCCTTACAACCAGCCAACATGGCCGATCCGAGTTCGATTCCACCGCCCCTCTCGGAGAGCCTGGCAAGCTACCGAGAGTATTCGATATGCCAGACACAGTAACAACAAAGTCTCCAATGGAGACGTTACTGGGCCCACTCGAGCAAATCAGAATATATGTGTACACATATAAATTATTCTATCAATCTCTGTCTTATTTTTGTATGTATACATAGGAACTTAGGCAAAAATGGGTTTTTGGTTACTCTATTTAAAATTTTTTTTTGGTGGCATACCCAGCAGTGGGTTGGAGTAATAGATAGCACAGTGGGTAGGGCATTTGCCTTGCATGCAGCCGACCTGACCGACCCAGGTTCGATTCCTCCACCCCTCTCCGAGAGCCTGGAAAGCTACCGAGAGTATCTTGCCCGCATGGCAAAGCCTGGCCAGCTACCCATGACGTATTGGATATGCCAAACACAGTAACAAGTTTCACAATAGAGACGTTACTGGGCCTGCTCGAGCAAATCGATGAACAATGGGAGGACAGTGATAGTGACCCAGCAGTGCTCATACTTTGGGCCCTGAGCTCAGAGGTCACTCCTGGTGAACTCAAGGTACTACATGAGGGACTAAGAATCAAATCTGACTCATCAGTAAGAAAGGCAAGTGCCCTACCCATAGTATCGTCACTCTGGTCCTGTATCTTTAATTTTTTGAGAAATTGCCAAACTGTTTTCTAAGCTAAAATACCATTTTATATTTATTTCTACCAGCAATGATTGAGATTACCAGATGGTTCACATATAGAGTTCAAAGTAATTAATCCCATTTTAAATTTAAAGCAAATTATCTCATGCTTATTCTTGGAAATCCCACTATTACTTCCTCCCCCTCCCCTATGCCCTCATCTCTCACATTTTGCTTTTATTTTTTAAAATATTTATTTATTTATTTATTTATTTTGAATACCCATCCCTCCACCAGTGACCATTTCCCACCACCACGGATCCCAGTATCCCTCCCACCCCCCATACCCCCATCCCACCCTGCCTCTGTGGCAGGGCATTCCCTTTTGTTCTCTCTCCCCTATTGGGTGTTGTGATTTGTAAAAGAGTTAAGCCTGATTTTCAGGGAGAAACGTTGGATTATTTAACTTTCCATTGATCACTTTGTATATAAGGAGATGTCGTGTGGTTGCTTATGCGGCCGCGCGGTATGGAGTAAAAGTCCTGGTTCCCGCATGCTCAAGCTGTGCTTGTAGAGGCTCATGGTCACCGGGGTTCCATCTGGAGGAGGCGGGATGCGGTACCTACCCCATCTGGGACTTCCCGGTGATCTTGGCTCTGTTTGGGACCTGGAGCATTCTCCGGGAGCTGTGGAGCTTCCCAGGGGCCTTTCTTCTCTGTTGCTGTGTGCTGTAAAGATGGCGCTGGGGGGTAGGTAGTGGGCGTGACTTCCAGAATCAGAGGTTACCTGGGAGCCGGGGCAGTCCTGGACATTTTGTTTTTAAAATATATCAGAGTGGGGTATATTTTTATTTCTTTTCTTTCTATTTAAGCAGCACTGTGTTGAAGTATATGTTTCAAGTATAAGACATTATAAATCAACATCTGTATATTATGATCTGCACAAAAAGCTAACCTTCTGTTCAGCACCATAAATTGGTCTCTCAGCTTGATGTAATTTTCCTACTCCTATACCCCTTCTGCTCTGATTTTCTTTTATTTATTTATTTAAAAAATTTTTCAGGTGTATAAAACAAAGCTCACGGAAGACCTCTTATAGTTTAACCACTGATGTACCTAAAGCAGCACACGTGTGTTTGGTTTTAACATACTTGCTTGTGTTCTCTTATATACATTCTCCGTCCCTCTCAGAGAGTCTGGCATGCTACCAAGAGTATCCTGCCAGCATGGCAGAGCCTGGCAAGCTCCCCATGGTGTATTTGATATGTCAAAAACAGTAACAATAATGGGTCCTATTCCCCTGACCTTGAAAGAGCCTCCAGTATGGCACCATCGGGAAGGATGAGTAAGGAGAGGATTCTAAAATCTCAGGGTTGGGACAAATGGAGACATTACTGGAGCCCACTCAAGCAAGTCAATGAACAACAGGATGACAGTGATACAGTGATACAGTGAATTTTCAGGTCTATTTCAGAATATTTTAACACATGTATATGCTATTTTATGACACTACCCAAAGTCTGGTTTTCATACAAGACCAAACAAGTGACTCCCTTTCATCTTTATGCCCCTCCACTTTCCCTCTGGTAACTGCTATTCCACTTATACAATCTAAAAGTTTGTTTTTGTTTTATTTTGTTTTCTTACTTTGCTTCTTCCTACATCCCCCAGAAATCATTTTATATTTTAGAAATTGCTTTCCTAGAAAAAGCTTTTTCTTCCACATGAGTGAAATTGCACAATATTTGACTTTCCCCATCTGACAGTTCACTTAGCACAATCTTTTCAAATTCAACCCATGTTGCTGAAAATGGTAGTATTCCATTTTTCTTTATATTGTGTACATATGCCATATCTTTTTGTTTGTTTGTTTTATGCATTTTTACTTTTTGGGTCACACTTGGCGATGCTTAGGGGTTAGTCCTGACTCAGGAATTAATTCTGGAAGTGCTCTGGGGACCATATAGGATGCTGCGGATCAAACCTGGGTTGCCATGTGCAAAGCAATTTCCCTACCCACTGTGGAAATTCCCTATTCTGGCCCCTATACCACATCTTTATCATTATTAATGATGAACATTTAGCTTGTTTCCATATAGGAATGGACAATATCAAATTATGACGAATCCTTAGTCTTTGACTACAGAACTGAGAGTACCAAGCAGCAAGGGGAATTGGTGGGGGTAGAAAAGAAGAAGCCATAAGGATAGTATAGGGGTGTATTGGACACTTTGGTACTGATGAAGGTAAAGTAACTGTACATCAAACCCCATTATAACCGTTTTGCACAAATTAAAATGTACCTCTATGTTCACTGCAGCATCTTTCTTTTACCGTTACAGAGATCACAGTATTTCTTGCATAGAAAATTTTGTGAGCATCTGATTGTCTGTCCTCCCGTAAGTGAGCATCAATTCCCTTAATTTTTGTTTTTAGTACATGCTCTTTTAGATTCCTTCAAAGATGAGTGATGACCTGGCTGAGTACATTATTTAGTTGGTAGTAATTTCCATACAATGCTTTGAACATATCATACTATTGCTTCTGGTCAATAGAGTTTCAGTTGCTAATTTTGTAGTGAGTCCTATGGTAATTTTATATGTGTTTTGGTTTGTCTCTTGTTGCTTTCAATAGTCTAGCTATATCTTTGATTTTTCATTTAAATTACAGAGTGTTTCGCATGTCGATTTGCATTTATTTCGTTGGGAATCCTTGGGCTTTCTGGTTTTACATATGTGTCTCCTTGCTTGGTTTGGGGAATTTCTGGGCTATTATTTCTTTAACAAAAAATTCTGTCCATTTTTTCTCTCTTATTTTTTTAATTTTTTTATTTTATAAATTAGTTCACAATATTTCCTCACATTTAATATTCAAACACCAATCCCACCACCATTACACCTTCCCACCACCATATTTTGGCTGTTTCTATCCTGAACCCCAATCCCTGCCCCAAAGCAGAACTGAAATAATTTATTTTGTATTGTTTGTTATGAAAAAACTGCTGAAAATGTTAGAAGTTGAGCCTTGTGTGCATATATATACATATATATATATTATGTGTAAAAAACTATTTTCCTCTAAGATTGGTTGCCTCCTACTTTGAACTCCATCAAATGTGGTGTGGTACTCTTGAAGTATGGGTAGGGTGTGTGGTATGAAGTGTTGCATGGCCATGAATGTGGCAGTGCAGTTCAGTAACAGGTTCACACATGGGTGAGGCTCAGTATGAACATGTGGAGAGTGACTGTGAACATGGCAGCGGTTGAGTTCTGGAGGTTTTTGGCTGCTGGGGCTGGATCCCTTGGGATGGGGAGGGCTTGCACCTGCCCCCCTCTGGGGTGCCCCAAGCTGGGGTCTGGCCTCCCCTCTTCTTATGAAAACTCTGGTTGATAATGTTATTTATATTGATGTTCCATGAATAGTCTATGTTACTCTTACGTTTTAAATTCTTTTTTTCTTTTACTTTCTTTTTTTAAAAAATTATTTCTTAACCCTCGAGCTCATTAACTCAATCTTAACTTTTTGTCACTATGCTTTTATTTAAGTTCTTTTATTTCAGTTTTTTAGATGAAACACTGTACTATTTAGATCAGTAATTTATGCTTGGATTTTCCCCATACCTTCTCTGTCCTTGTTCAAGTTCTGTTCCACTGACTTTCTCACTTCAGGGAGCATCATTGGGATGGTTGTCTGATGCAACCACTAGAGAGTTTAGAAAGCCTTGATATGCTTGGTTCTTCAGAGGTTTTTATCTTTGTATTTCACTGGAAGTGAAATTTTTTTCCTTTATTCTTTACACCTGTGCTGTTATTTGTGAGGATCGGTGTTTGGACAGGTATGGATGATAATCAGAGGTTTGCGATGATAAATTTCTGGTAGTTTCTATGGGTCTAAATGATTGCTAGGAAATTATGATCACATGTGCCCTGCAACAAATTAACTTGCAAAGACCAAGCTGATCTTGGTGGTGACCCATGGTTCACAGCTGCTACTGCCCAGTAGAGGCTACAGTGTCTATAGGCAAGACTGTCTGTACTGAGCAGTGACTTGAGATTTTCAGTCATTAATGCCCAACAGAAGCTGTGGCACTAAGAAGAATTCTGTGACAACTAGGAGACTGTCCACATTTGGCAGTGCTAGTGCCAAGGTCACAGAAGCATCTGTTGTGGCAAGATTTCAAGTACTGATCAAGATAAATAACCCCTTGTATGGCAGGCCTAGGCTACAACCAATAAGCACAATCACAATTGTCTTGGTGCAGTTATGCACCCTGTTTGAGCAATAATGGATAATGACCAGGAGTTGAGCTCTCAAGTGTAAACATCAAGCTTGAATAAGTCTAAAAGAGGGGAAGCAGCATTCAAAATTGCTGCTTCCTGGCTGCTCTTGTTTTGCAAGTTTTAGCTGTTGTAGTAGACAGTGACCAGCCACAAGTGCCCAGGAGACATTTTGTACCAAGTTTATACAGGGCTAGGGAACAACCTGGATTCAAGGTTGTGAGTATCAGGGGTCACAGAAAAACCAGTTTCTAACAGACCTGGATGGTAAAGTCCAAGAGTTGCTAGTGATTCCAAGGGGGCAGCTCTGTACCAATGTTGAGGAAACCTGGGGTTAATCTGGGGTTTAAGATAAGTGGTGCTGAGAGGCAAATGTGCACAGTAAAATCAAGAAGACCTGAAGAGTTCAAAATAAAGACCTCTCTAGTAAGGTCATGCATGGCTGGAAAACATTTGTGGGTGGTGGGCTTAAGAAGAGATTGGGCTTCGGTTATACAACATGCCCTCAGTGGTTGATGAAGACAACCTAGACTGAGGCTTCTCTAACCATTTACAGTTGGGATGGGGGGGCTGCAGGATGATTTTTGACTGTAGTTATGAAATCTCCTTGGTAGCCACAGCTATGGACTTAGGAGGGAGCAGATCTGTTTACCAGTTTAAAAAAGTATTTCTCAGCAACCAGGCTAGCTATTAGCTATTAGCTGGTAT
The DNA here is from genome assembly GCF_029834395.1 of Sorex fumeus. Taxonomy (NCBI): domain Eukaryota; kingdom Metazoa; phylum Chordata; class Mammalia; order Eulipotyphla; family Soricidae; genus Sorex; species Sorex fumeus. The sequence goes on along the minus strand of NW_026606063.1, from coordinate 61,970,718 downwards.
TCACCAAGGTATTTGCTTGTCAAAGATGTTCCTAAAAAGAGAGAGGCAAAATGGTATACACAAGCTAAGTTAGGGGAGCTCACCAAAATTCTGTCTGCTGGCTATTCCTTACAATGGGAACTGGAAATTCATTTGGGTGTCTGAAAGTAAGGTTGCGAGATATTACCAAAATGGTGCCTGCTGGTGTCTATTACTATGGAAACTGGGGATAAAATACTGCATCCACCTACAACATTGGAAGAGGATACCATCTTTAGCCCATATGATTCATTTATATCCTGCAGGGCTATTCCTTTTTCTTTCTTTCTTTCTTTCTTTCTTTCTTTCTTTCTTTCTTTCTTTCTTTCTTTCTTTCTTTCTTTCTTCCTTCCTTCCTTCCTTCCTTCCTTCCTTCTTTCTTTCTTTCTTTCTTTCTTTCTTTTTTTTTTGCTTTCTGGGTCACATCCAGTGATACTCAGAGGTTACTGCTGGCTCTGCACTCAAGAATTTCTAGTGATGCTCGGGGAACCATATGGTAGGCCGAGATTGAACCTGAGTTGACTGTGTGCAAGGCAAACTCCCTACTAGCTGTACTATAGCTCCGCCCCCTGTATCCTACAGTTTTTTTTCCCTCCCATCTTAGTGTAGATATAGGATGATAGAATTGGTGGTTTAGGGCATTCAGAGTAATCATCTCTGCACGGCAAATCTCTGTATCTTAGAATTCTCTTCCCATTGGAAGTTTATAGCTTCATTCCATGTTTCTTAATAAGGGTGTCCTTTTGACTCCAAATCTATCTTAAAACATTCCTATTCCTTGTTAATTAGGGTCTCAGTTAAATTTCTATAATTAATCAGTGTTTTGGTGTAGATTTTTGTAATGATATCAATTCAGTCAACTTTACCTACTATTCTTGTAGACTCTCTTGGACATGGTTTTGCTGGTGCTGGGAGAGAAATAAATGGACATTTTAAAAATGAATGATTTTCTACTATGTGTTTAAAAGAAAATACAATAGAATAACGTAAGAGAAAGTAGAAAATACTTCAGTCACATAATTTTGAAATTATACCAGAGATATATTTAGAAATTCAACTCCAATAGTAAGGATTAAAAAAAAAGCAAGAATAAACTAATGAGGCTGCATGAAACTTAAATCCTCATGCGCGGTTAAAAAAAAAAAAGTACCACAAAACCAAAAAGGTTATCTAGAAATTGGGAGAAGAAAACTGTACATTATACAGCTTGCAAGCAGTTGATATTTAAAATATATAAAGAACTCACCCAACTTAAGAATAAAAAGAAAAAATTATCATATCAAAACAAGGGAAAAAGACTTTGATAGGCACTTCTCTATACAGCTGGTCCACAGAAATATAAAAAGGTATTCAGTATCACCTATGATTAGAGGAATAAAAATCAAACTAGTATGAGATATTACTTCAGACCAGAGAGAATGGCCTATATATTAAAAATATTGAAAACGATGGTGAAGATACAGAAAGAAACATTGATACATTCTCAGCTGGATTTTGAATTGGTATGGCTCTATTAAAAAATGGTATGAACATACCTTTAAAAATAAAAAGGGAAATATTATATGATCCAGTAATAATATTCCAAGATATTTATCTAAATGACATTATGAAACTCATTCAGATATTTTTACCCTTATTTTCATAGCAGATTTATTGAAAAAAGTCCAGAACACGAAATCAACCTCATGCTTTCTGGGAAAAATGGATGCATTTTGAGATTACTATGTTATGTAAAGTAAGGAAGGAAGTAAAAGACAATTACTGGTGGATTTCATTGATATGTGTGAAATACAAATTTCAGTGGCTTGTCAAAAGACAATTAAATGAATCTCTAGACTTGGTGAAAAGGATGACAGCCACTGGAGAGAAAACCAAGTAGCAGTGCAGAAGATGAAGGATGATAATTTTGTGAAATGATATTGGAACTTTGGTGGTAACTTAGATAAGTCTCATATATACAAAGAAGTATAAAGTTATATCTCTGAAATTTTGTTTTAAACCTAGTGATAAATCAAATAAAACTAAAATATGTAATTAAGTTACATATTTTATACATACCTCCTACTTAGTTGAAGTGAGAGTTGTCCAAGATGTCATTGCTTGGTCTCTTGTCTTGGAGATCTTGAGCTATATCTTAAATGCCTCCAGTGATACCATGGTAGTTCCATCACTACTAATTCTTCATCATCTGACCTCACATACAGAGGCTATCTGATAGCTGGGTGTCTTCCTGTAGTTTTTTCAGTGCTTTCTTGGATTTACTCAAACCAGTTTTGAAGATGAGAATAAGAACGTTCAAAAGTTCCCTCCCTGATCTCTTTATGCCAAAATGATTTTTTAAATATTCAAGAGGTATGTTACTGTTCTAATCCTTCTTCCTCTGCCAGTAAGTCAGCAATGACAGAGGTGCATTTTCCATAAGCACTGATGTTTTGGTTTACATTAACTTTTGTGATCAGCTTCCCAGCTGCTGTCTCATTCTCTATGTTAAATATTATTTATTTCTCTGGTATGATAAAATTTAGTTTGGAGAGTGGCTGGAAATAAAGTTTATGGACTGTCAACTATCGCTGTCAGCTTTCTCTGTACTGTATCATAGGCTGTCTTTGCAATGGTTTGTGACAGAAAGCTTGCTTCTAATAACAAAATAAAAATTATACTTGACTGACATATATAGTGAAGACACACTTTACTTTCTGAATGTTTATAGAACTAAAAAAGTCGGGTCTTCTGTTGAGCCATACATTTAAAAGCACATTGAAAGATATTCAAGTATCACTATTCTCCTAATCTAAATCTGTAGTATATTTATTGGGGAATATTTGAAAACTGAAGCAGTTTTCAAATCTCAGGCAGGAACTACTTTGTTTGATGTTTTGATTTGAGACTGCATCAGGTGGTCCTTAGAACCTGGGTCAGCTGCATGCAAGGCAAGAGCCCCATACACTCCACTGTCTCTCTCATCCAAAGATAACTACTTTAAAAAAAAAACTAATTCAATTATTCCTTTTATGGGTTTTGAATGATAACAAGACTGAGCCTGTCATTTCCTGACTGTGTGACTGTAGACTGATGAATTAACCTCTCTATTTCCCACTTCCTTGGGGCTAATAAGTCAACCTTAAAGGTGATTTTGTGAGGAGTCCAGAGACACAAAGGGCTGGAGCAATAGCACAGCAGGTAGGGCATCTGTATTGCAAGCAGCTGACCCAGGTTCGATTCCTCCGCCCCTCTCGGAGAGCCTGGCAAGCTACAGAGAGTATCTCGCTAGCACAGCAAAGCCTGGCAAGCTACCCATGACGTATTCAATATGCCAAAAACAGTAACAACAAGTCTCACAGTTTGTTGTGAGATGCTACTAGTGCCAACTCAAGCAAATTGATGAACAACGGGAGGACAGTGACAGTGAAGGTGACAGAGACACAATGTACCTCAAGTGTTACTAAAATATTTTTTGATAAATTGTATCTATAATCAGAGATTAATTATAACATGTGAAGGACCAGAAAATATTTAGGCTTGGTGTATTATGAGTCTCTGTCATGACTAACTTAACTCTGTAGGAGCTATGCACAATATGTAAATAGTGTGTATGGCTGTAAGTCAATACAACTTTGTTTACAAAAGTTCATGAACCAGAGAGTCAACATCTAACATAGGAAGAGAGGTTAACTAATGTTTAGTGCAGAATGACCTGTCTTTTGTGATTCTGTCCACCAAGGTTTCTTGAACATAGCACTTCAGCACACAGTGCTGTCAACCAGTTAAGACTCTAGTCTTGTATTTTTCTGAATTAATGGCTTTGATATGCAAATAGCACTGTCTTTGTACTTGTATTTACTCCCTCTATCTTTAACCTTCACTTTCCTACCCTGTTCCTCATTTCAGAGTTTCTCTCTGCTTCTCCCTGATGTCTTTGAATGATCTAAAATCATTTCTTTTCTTGTCCCTTAATCCTGACAAGAACATTTCCAACTCTCAGGCTGCCGCCTCCTGAATGTGTAACAAATCAGGACTGTCTCATTTCCAGCTGCTCTCTGGGTTTGTCTTTTGAGTGTACAACTCTGGTCCTTCCCAGTCAGGGTCTACAGGTCAGATCCATGTTTTAATTAGGTCAACATTAGGGACTGGCAGCATAAATATGCCTTTTCAACTTGGTGTTTGCACTGTTAATGAACAAAACTAACCCACTTCTAACTCATGCTGTGTGTATTCAAAAAGTGTGTGTGGCCACTCGCCACGTGCCATCAGTGACCATGAGCCATTTCCCCACCCTGACCTGCAGACATCACCAACAAACACATGAAGAAGGGAAGGGTCGCCAAGCTGGCAGGTGAGCAGTTACCGTTTATTCGAATTCGCGTCTGGCCATTTATTCCATTCTCCCCGGATGCCTATTCCAATCTCAGTGGTGCCCCATTCCAGTCTCACACTGCCCCTCATTCCTGTCTCCTACTTTCCCCATGCTCCTCTTCCCTCTCCCAGTCTCACAGCCTTAGTCAAGAGCCCAACCTCCAGACTTGGGTAGCAACTACACATTGGTCAGATAGCACAATCAACATATGTAAAGCTCTTCCTTGGGTGGGGTGGGGGGGGGCAGGGAGCTCTTCCAAGACAAAGATCTCATCCTGCTAGGAGATCTGCTCAAGGGCAGAATTTCATGTAAGGGCATATTTCTCCTTTCCTTAGTCCATAACCATTTAAACAGTGACCTTACGCTTACTTCTTAATAATCTTTCTAGTCATTTTGTATGGACAGAGTTAAGAGATATATTAAGCTTAAAGGGTGATTCTACTGGGAACAACTCACTATAGATTCCAAACTACAGTTCTCAGTCCAGATTAGTTCTTCCTAACCATAGTAGTGTCCTTGTCTAGTCACTTCTCTTTGGGTCATGACAAAATTTGTCCACAACCGTGCTCTAACTTATCATAAATTTTAAGGCACTTGGCTTGTCCTGTTCCGATGTAAGGGTAGCTTACAGCTTGCCGTGGGCCTATCTAGTCCCTTCGTTGGGACCCTGCTTTTGGGATGCTAGGGACTAAAGGAAACTGAGGCTTAAGTCGAGTAAACATGACAGATGTCCAGGAGTAAATATTATTTCGCAGCTAATTAACTCCCAAGTTACAAAAATACAGCATTAACTATCTATACAAAAGGACATTGCTCTAAAATAAACTATGCAAAAGACAAAAGGGAAAGCAAGAAGCAATATTTGACTTACAAATACAAAATCCAGAGTCCTTAGAAGGATCTGACATTACAAGTCACAGGGTCTGATTTCAATATATAGGTGATTAACAGATAGGGAAACCAGAGCACAGAGAGAAAGAACAAACTAACGTTACACTACAATGCTGTGTACATGTTACAGTTTGAAAACATGATATTGTTACTTAATTCTTTCCACACTGCTAATTGGATTCTGGCTGTCTGCCAGGTGTTTGGGGATTTTATTTTGCTCTAGGAATTGCTCTTTTTTTGCCACTCACATCTAAGAATTAAAACAAACTCTAGTCAAATGAAAACATGTTTTATTTACAAGAAAAATCTGTACATTGTGTATACATAAAAATATACAAAACCAAAATAGAAAATATCAAAGTGTTCAAATGTGTACAAACACTCTTAAAATGTGACTCCTGGAAAATCTTAAGTTTCAATTAGTTTGAAGAGTACACATTTCATTTTTAAAAATTATTATACAAAAAATTCCTAAAACTGTTAAAAAAGTTTACTCATTTTCATCAGAAAAATTTATTGAGAGTAAAACAGGATGTGTGGTGTCATGTATATTAGATTTTTCATACTAGCAATGCACTAAATATGTTCAAACTCTATCTTGTAAGACCATTTCCATACATATTTCTCCCCTGGTCTTGCGATAGCACAGCAGGTAGGGCGTTTACATTGCACGCAGCCAACATGGCCAACCCGAGTTCAATTCCTTCACCCCTCTTGGAGAGCCCGGCTAGCTACTGAGAGTATCTTGCCTGCATGGCAGAGCCTGGCAAGCTACTCGTGATGTATTCAATATGCCAAACACAGTAACAACAAGCTCAAAAAAAATGGAGACGTTACTGGGTCTGCTAGAGCAAAATCGATGAACAATGGGAGGTCTTGTCAAAGTCATGAGCATTAGGCATATGACTGGGATACAATCTTTTGGTACTATGTTCTATCTTTAGAATGCTTTCTAATTTTTTTCTCTTTTTGAGGAGTCATTCCCACAATGCTCAGGGGTTACTCCTGGCTCTGCACTCAGAAATTACTCCTGGCAATGCTTGGGGAACCATATGGGATGCCAGGAATCAAATCTGGGTTGACCGTGTGCAGAGCAAGCACCCTACCCGCTGTGCTAGCACTCTAGCCCAAATATTTCTGCCATACTTTTGAACATAGCTATAATATGTAGAAAACATATGTTGGAAGACTTTTTTTGGCCATGCCCAGTTGTGCCCAGGGTTTATTCCTGGTTCTGTGCTCAGGGATAAATCCTTACAGGGCTCACGAGAACATATGTGGTTCCAGGGATTCAACAGGAATCAGCCACATGCAAGGCAAATTCCTTACCCACTTTACTGCCTTTCTGGCTCCAAAAGACTTAAATTATTTTAACTGGGCATATGATATTGGCTTCCTTCACTTAACATATTGGTGTTTGCATAATTAAAATAAAATGTATTGTAAATATTTCAGATAAAGTTTGATGAAGAGACAATATAAACCAAACATATAATTAGATACGCATATATACAATTATATAACTATATCTATATGCATAATTTTTATAACAAGAGTAAGAACTATATCAATGTCTTTAATTCTTTAAATTCTATTAGCCTATCATTTGTAGAGAAATATGCTAGATTTATTTTTTTTACTAAAAGGTTTCATTCACTTAATAAAACAAGAATCAAAACTTACATTTCCTTGAATTGAAAGAAATATCTTTCACTGACCAATTCTGTAAATAATGTCCAAGTGAAAGAAACATGCAGAATCATTTCACAGTGAAAAAACCCAGAGTATTAAAAAAACAGGTCTGTACCTGATTTGAAACCAGGTATATTTTTAAACTAAGCACTTAATTTCTAAATGTGGCTGCTTTTATTCATGAAATTACTGAGTAAAAGCTCTAAAGTGAGAAGTTGAAAAGACAATATTCAGAGATTATTTGGTCTCTGTATTTTATCATGTATTTCTCAGTAACTCCTCATCCTTTCTCTGTCTCTTCCCATAGTAAAGATAAAGGATAAGGCCAGGTTTCTTTGTCACCAGCTGCAAATGTACTGTGCACTGAATCTCTAAGGAAGGTTGGAGAGAACCTTAATCACATTTTTGACACAAAATTATCCCATATTCAATTACTCATGTGACACTTGTGCTCCATTTATTGCAGCCAACAAAGACATACTTGATTCAGTGAATACAGCTATTCCTGCCCAGAGGGCTCTGCCAATAGCCAGGTATTAATCTGTTCCACCAGAATGAATGAGTTCATAAACATGTAACAAACCACCTTACAGTAACCTTAAACAGCTACTTTTATTTCTCAATTTTGAAGACATCATCCTATAATTTCAGCATTACTTTGTCCAGGTGTTCTGGAAATAATGACTGGTGACTACTAGAAAGTATAGTACTGATAAAGTTTTTGGCTCAGAGACAGCTGAAGAGCACAAGAATCTAAGAAATGCTATAGCTAAAGGAAGGTCCTTCTGAGTCCCGCATCTAGGCAAATGACCCAGTAAATGAAAGATGTACAAAAATCCCTCATTCCTTCTTAACATAAATCCCTGATATTTGCATGCAAGTTTTTACTGACCACCTTGTGCTTCTACACACAAAGTTCTTGATAAATGTATGCCTGTAAAGACTTCGTGGGGCATCCCTGGTATTTCTCGGAAATAGTAGGAACCCTGAATCCATTAAACCTTGTCCTAGTATCTGGAAGACATATTGGGAAATCAGGAAATGGAACACAGATGTAGATAAGTTATCATTCCTGATTCAGGCATGCCCATTTTTTTAATCAAAATAACAATAAAACTTTAAAAAACAAGTGAAGTTATCTTGAAATGTAAAGCAGCAAAACAATGTTAGTCCTGAGAGTTAGGAAATGGCCAAGTTATGGCTTCAGGTTGCACCGTAATGATTTCATCAGCATCCCTTCACAGAAGTGAATGGAAAGTTCTGGAAGGGACAGAGACTGGGAAGAACAGAGTGGGAAAACTTGTATTGTTAACTCCAGAGAATGGCCATGTGGTTATTGCCACTCAGTAAATTTGACATACAATGATTTAATGTCTTGCAAAATACTGCCACTTGGGACCAATATGGCTAATATTAACTACAATACCTAATTTATTTGGGACTCTAAACAATTTAAACTTTTGAACAGAAAAAACTCAATCTATGATATAGTGAAATGTGTAATATATTTTCCAAATATTTAATGACCCAGATTCCCAACAGTCTTTAAGGCCTTTATTAAAGTTCAAAATTGTAATTGTTTTTTTTTTGTGACCTTTACTCTTTTTCATACCTCAATGAGATCAAAATTACTTAAAAGAAGTGTATGTGCAATAATAAAATGGTATTTAAAATATCTGAAATATTTTCTTGGAGTTTTCAATTGGCATAATTACATCAACCCCTATAAACTTCCCTCCAACCAAGATCTCATGTCATCCATGAGGATGCCCTGGATAATAAGGACATCTTACTAAGGTTGTAAGGAAAGGATGTTGTCTGTGAAGGTAAAGTCAAAACCATGGCATTTAAAGGCAGACCTGGCAGGTATGGGTAAAGCCAAGGCTGCAAGAAGGGGGTTCAGTAGAGCTATTTCACCAGAGTAAAGTTCACTGGCTCCACCGTCCAAACATGCAAATCGTAATGAAAAGTGACTTGGCCCACGTCTGTGTAACTTAACATGTGCAGGTGTGCAGGACAAAATCATTGAGTCTTCTCATAGATTCTGAAATAGGCTTTTGGTGTCTTAATTAAAACTTTACAATTAGTCTTTATTTTCCAATTATGCACTAATAAGAAAATCAAGGTGTCCTTTTTCCAGCCTGGCTTTTATAGCATGGACTAACCGAAAAACAGAAGCTATTATTTTCTGTAAGACATTATCATTGAAGAAAATGGTTCTCAGAATGCTGTGGAAATAAATGATTTTTCCAATTAACTTTCCTGATATCACACATTTGCATGGATTAAATTGCTGTTGTCATTGCCATGAAGTCTTAACTGCACCGGTGAGATATGTTTTGGTTATAAATTAAAATTAATGTTATAATTAAGTTATTCTAAAATATTTATTTAACTGTATAAAAAAGTTTTTGTTTTTCATTTTTAAATGTTTAAGTAATGAAAGTTGAGTAACAGGCTGAGGATGTGGCTCAGTGGTAGAGTGCCTGCATCTTGCGTGTGAGGCCCTGACTTCCACAAACCACAAAAACATGAAATAAAAATAAATATAACTGAATATAACTAACACACTGAGATGACAATTTTCTCTCAAGCTGCTAAAACTCTAATATATATATGTATTTCCTTTATTAAAAAACAATGACTGCAGACAATTCTATGTATGATTTTTGTTATGTTGATGACGTAAAATATATCTAAAAAAAAAACAGGGAAAGATTCTCTCTGGGGAAGTGAGGGTAGTTGGACACTAAAGTCTGTGTTCCAGTTCTTGACTCATATTTCTGGCCCAAAGAGGAAATTCTTAAATATCTGCCTTTTAGGCAGAACTAGCAATAATTCAGTACAACCCTGTCAGGTTGATAGCTGATAGTAACCTCCATGAAATTGAGTTAAGAGAAATACAGGTTATTGCACAGGGTTATTGCACCCTAAGTCTTTATTTTGATTGGGGGAAACCTTCTCATCAGACATGCTAAATATGTTAAATGCCAGTGCATGTTACTATGAGAGGATTTGGGGGTAGATGACATGTGGGGAGGTAAGGAGATAAAAAGTCCAGGGCACCCTGCAACTCCCTGACTGTACTGTCTTACTGACAATATTCTGCTCCATCTGGTTCATCCTGCATTTCTAGCTGGTTTAAGAAGTATTATGGGAAAGCAAAGTGAATCCTCAGTGGTAGCATACCAGGAAAAGCCTTTTCTTGGACTGCTCAAAGTGGGTGCTTTAGGGTTTTAGAAATTTGTCTGGATACAAAGAAAGGATTCAGCAAGCAACTGAAAGCAGAGATATTTTGAAACATGTGCACTTCCTCTGAGAAATTTCTGTTGTCAAACACATCTTAATAATAGCTCAGATATTTGTCAGAAACTCTAGAACCTTTAATGATGAATGCATGTAAAACTGACACACTAAGTGCTACAAACAACACAGCTCAACTTGAGTTTTTTTTCTAGGTAGAAACCACTTCATAAAGGTGTATATCACTGAAACCTGTAGCTGAAACCAACCCTGAAAGAGGTGTCCATAGCAGAAAGGAAGTTAACATTTGTTAATGTACAGCATTCATTTGTTATACATTTGCATTTTCCTGCAAACTATTCTCCCTTTTAAAAGATCTTTCTCAAGCTTTTATTTTAAAAAATTTCATTCTATATTCAAAGCAGTGATACTCAATGGCTTAGGAAGAGAAGAATTCTGATGGCCACCACTAAACTACAGTTTAAAGACTCAAGACTAACATTGCCTAAAATATATCTTCAAGTATTCTTCTGTGATTTATTGTACAACAGTAGTACCTTATTGCACATTCATCTCCAAAGGTGATTTCAAGACTGGGGAACAGCAGGATTGGGAGCAGGGCAGCGCACAGCCCGTAGCCCTGGCAGGACCACCTTGCCCTTGTGGTGCAGGTCCCCCTGGGCACCAGTGTTCAGACGCTGCACCAACAGCTTCTCATAGAGCAGTGGGTGGTAGGCTCCAAGTGTGCAGGCCGCGTCGTAGTACAGCTCATGGTAATGGCAAAGCTCCGTCTGGCGGACAGAAGGTAGATACTCATACACATGCACTTCACTGCACATAGACATCATGATGAGGATTCCTGATGAGAAAAAAAGAGAGACAGACAGGGCAGGGAGGGAAAGTGGGAAGGGGAAGGGGGAAATAGGGGAGGGGAAGGGAGAGAAGGGGAAATGGAAGGGAAAGAGAAGAGAGGGGAGGGGGATGGGGAAGGAGAGGAGGGCAAGGGAAGGGAAGGAGTAGGGAAAAGTGAAGGCAAGGTGGGAGGAAGAAAAGGGGAGGGAGGGAAGTGAAGGAGAAGAGGGAGTGGGGTAGGGGATAGGGGAGAAGAGGACACAAGGAGAGGGAAGTGTGGATAAAGGGAGGGAAGGGTGTGAGAGGAGGGGAAAGAATAGAGAGGAGAAGAAGGGGAGGAGGGGGAGTGGGGGAGAAGGGGAAGAGAAGGGGGTAGGAGAGGAGAGGAAGGGAGGGAAGAGGAGGAGACCGGAGGAGAGGGGAGGGAAGGAGAGGAGTGGAGAGGAGAGGAGAGGAGAGGAGGAAATTTAGCACCTAGTGAACTTCAAATGGGAAGTTAATATTTTTTTTGCAGTGATGATACTGCCAGTAATAAATGTTTGGCACCCACCTTCTTGTTATCTTGAATCTATTAGAACATTTTACAGTGTTATAATTTACATCTACATTAAGATGTAAAATTCAATCAGTCAATACAGACCAGGGGTTGATACTTCTAGCAACAGGAAATGAAAAGATAAAACTATTGAACTTAAGAAGTCATTATCTAGTGAGTAGCAGATTTACACCCTCAAAGTTAGAATATCACTTATCACATTTTGCATACAAGCCCATCAGTCATTTATCACGTTCTGCATATACCTACAAGCCCACCAAATTTGCATTTGTTGGACCATCATGTTCCAAGGAAACACACATTATAAACAACACTTACAAAATAGTTGCTGATAGGGGCTGGAGAGACAATACAGCGAGAGACTGAGTGGGCAGGGTTCTTGTCCTGCATGCAGCCAAGGTGGATACAGTCCCCATCATCCCATATGGCTCCCTGAGCCCACCAAAAGTGATCCCTAAGTACAGAGTCAGGAATAAGTCCTAAGCACCATTGGGTGTGTTCCCCAACACAAACAAAAAATAGTTGCCTGATATTAATGCATCATAAAATATTTGAAAGAACAGTACCACAGGACCCAAAAGGAAGAGAGAACAAAAGGGAATGCCCTGCCACAGAGGCAGGATGGGGGGATGGGGGGTGGGAGGGATGCTGAGACATGTGGTGGTGGAGGATGGGCGCTGGTGGAGGGATGGGTACTTGATCATTGTATAACTGAAACCCAAGCACAAAAATTTGTATGTCTATAACTGTACCTCATGATGTTTCACTAATAAAAAAATAAATAAATCACAATCACGATCATCCTTTTGTTCGTCGATTTCCTTGAGCAGGCACCAGTAACGTCTCTTTCTTCCTAGCCCTGAGATTTTAAAAGAGCCATTTCGATGCTCTTTCAGGACTAGGAGAATGAGACTCATCATTGTTACTGGTATTTGGCATATTGAGTATGACATGAGAAGCTTGCCAGACTTTGCCGTGTGGGCAGGATACTTTTGGTAGCCTGCCAGGCTCTCCAAAGGAAATATAAGATAATAAGATGTTGTGTGACCGCATTTGCGGCCAAGCGATTCTGTGAGCTGGGTTTTATACTCTCTGCGTCTTGACCGTTGATGGGACCAACCTGGAGCTGGTGGCAGCTGGTGTGTGTGACACCTCCCTACTGGAAGATGGGGGGGTCTGGGTGGAGAAGGCCCAGTCCCAATCTGAGTAGGCTTGGAGACCTCAGCCCTGGACCCGCATGCCTGGGTTCCTCTGCCAGTTCTTTCATGCATGAGGCATGAAAGGCATGAGGCAGAGTCTCAGCAGCTGAGGACCTCCAGAGCCAGCCACGGCCATGCTGGGACCACTCTCCACATGTCCAGACGGGCCTCATGCATGAAATAACTGGCAGAGGAACCCAGGCATGCGGATCCGGGGCTGAGGTCTCCAAGCCTACTCAGATTGGGACTGGGCCTTCTCCACCCAGATCCCTCCCTGCCATCTTCCAGTAGGGAGGCATAACACATGCCAGCTGCCGCCAGAGCCAGATTGGTCCCATCAACAGCCAAGACGCAGAGACTATAAAACCCAGCTCCCAGAGAACAGCACAGAGTCTCCTGCCCCCGCGGCTGGCTGTCCTCACGAGGGCCCCTTGGAGGGGGGAGGGTAGAGTTTCTCTCCCCCACCCCGTCGCCCTGAGCAGAGCCTCAGCAGCTGAGGACCTCCGGAGCCAGTCCAGCCATGATGGGACCACTCTCCACAAATAAATAAATAAATAAAAATATAAAAAAATATTTGAAAGAACAGAGACAAAGCTGGGGACATTGGTAAGATTTATATTAACAAAACTGTTTCTTCCCTGGAACCATAAGTATTAAAGTTGCTTTAATTAAGTTTTCTATTATTTTTAAAGGGAGATGTGCTTTGAACAACACCCGACAGTGCTCTGGGTTACTCCTGGAAGGACTTGGGGGCTGTATTGGCCGCATACAAGGCATGCTCCTTACTCACTGTACTATATAGTTAAACCTGAACTTAAAGGAGCTGCCTGGTAGACAAGGAGTGAAAGGGAAAAAAAGGATACTTCAGAAACATCAAAAGAGTTCACTTCAGTAGCCTGTAACTTTGTTTTTGTTAGTTTTGTTTTGGTGCCTGGTTCTGTACTCAAGGGCTAAGGGCACCTTGTGAGGAGCAGAGGAATAAACCTAGGTCAGCTGTGTACAAGGCAAGTATCTTTCCCACATACAATCTCTTGTTGCCTGAGAAATAAAATGGGGAAGCAGTACTGAAAACATCTCAGATTCATTATGGTTAATTTTAATTAATTTTTGGCTGTTACACATTTAGAAAACTTCAGTGTTGTCAAAATTTTCACAATCCTCCAATTAGCTAGATGCCCCATGTAAGGTCACTACCCATAATTTAAGAGGCTATAAGTTAGTATGTAGTGGAAATCAGTAAATGTGCTTCAAGCAGTATATCAGCTTATCTTTTAGTCTAATAATGTGCTGCTTTAATTACTACAGCTTTAGAGTATAAAGTCAGGGAATGCAATCTCCAAAAATCTTTATTTTCAAGAAAGGTTTGGCTATTCATTGGGTCTTATGTTTCTACACAAATTTCAGTAGTGTTTGTTTTAATTCCTTGAAGACATAACGGATTTTGGTGGAAAAACACATTAAATCTTATAGTGCTTTGGGTAGAATAGATATTGTGACAATAATAATTCTTCCAGTCCAGAAACACGGACTATTTTTACATTTCCTAGTTTCCTCTCCTATGTCTTTTTTAAGTGACTTACTGTTTCCACGGTATACGTCTGAAAAATATTAAAACATTTTTAAATATTTATTAACTGGACATGGTGCTTATTATTTAAAGAATGTCTAAGGGGGAAAGTGAGTTAAAAAGACTATTCCTTAAATTTAAAAACAGGTAGCACAGCAGGTAGGATGTTTGCCTTGCACACAACCGTCAGATTTGATTCCTCTGTCCCTCTCTGAGAGCCCGGCAAGCTACCGAGAATATCCTGTCTGCACGGCAGAGCCTGTCAAGCTCCCTATGGCATATTTGATATGCCAAAAACAGTAACAACAAGTCTCACAATGGAGACGTTACCGGTGCCCGCTCGAGCAAACTGATGAACAATGGGAGGACAGTGCTACAGTGCTACTACTAAACAGGTATGCCAAATCCCATGCCAAAATGATTATATTTACTTATATTTGGATAGTACCTAATTTTTTAGTAGGCTTCATATCCTTCCATCTGATTTTTGCATATATGTATTTGTCTTAGGAAAACATGTTTAAATAAGAATGGAATGCTATAGATAAAAAAGTATTCTCCCCACCAGTGCCCATTTCCCACCACCACGGATGAGTATTTGATCATTGTATAATTGAAACCGAAGCACAAAATTTGTAAGTCTACAACTGTACCTCCTGGTGTCTCACTAATAAAAATTTTAAAAAAAGTATTCTCAGAAGATCAAATCTAATTTACAAGGTTTACTTGAAGGAAGGGTTTTAACTGAAAAACTTAATTGAAGAAAAAAAGCTTGTGTTCTACCTCTAGATGTATCTCACTGCATCTATAAATTTAAGTACCAACACATGATTATTAGATATCTGATTTGCCATACACATTAGATGTGTACAAAGTACTCAGCCCAGCCCAGTTTTGATAATGGATTAGGAGTATCCATGGACCACACACAGAGTTGGACTTGGGGCTATAACTTGTCACAGTGGAAGATACAAGTCCCAAAAATATATAGGCAGAATCAAGGGAAAATCCAGTGCAAGTTTTTGGACTCCTAGAATCCTAAAAGCTTCTAGAATCCAGGAACATGGAATTTATTCAAGATTTCTTAATTCTTCAACCTACTGATAAAATATTGCCAAGAAGGGAAGCTGGTCATGTGAAAGCTGCTCTACCTGGCAGATACCAAAATTCCAAACTCCCAAAAGGGCAACTGCAGGTGTTCAACATAAGGCTTACAATTTACCTAAATAAAGAGGAATAGTGTATTTTTCATTTGGGAACCTTCCTGAGATCCAAGTTCCCATATGCCAGCCAAGGTTCAACCTTAAAATAAAGCCTTCCAAAGATCAGCAGTCAGCCCTGCCATGTTAAATCTTTTCTGAACAGACACTATAATGTATACATTCAAAGTATCACATTATACTAAGTGCATTTGCTATACATATGAAGACAGATACCTAGTTATCATTAAAATATTACTTTTAACTTTTTTGATGAATAGATTTACCTATGAGATGACAGTAACACAAATCTAGTAATTTATTTTCAAAACATAAAGAATTTTTACATTTAGTAATTATGCATAGAGTATCAAAATAACTTTCACCTTTTTGTGGGGGAGTTGTTTGGGCCACATCTGGTTGTGCTGAGGGATTACTCCTTGCTAAGGGACTGGGGAACCCATATGACCATATGGGATCAAACTTGGGTCTGTGTTAAATTACTGCTGTGTTAAATTACTCCTTAAAATTATCCTTAAAATCATCCTTAATATAATTTCATAGCCTTGAAAATGAATATAAACTTTGACTCTTGATAAGAAGATCAGTATTTAGATATTTTTAAATATAGCTTTGCAAGTCAATAAAATGAACATATGGTCAGCTTTTATAAAAACTTTATATTTCAATTAATGTTGTTTTTAGGCTAATATTCATAAATGCATCAATACAGTGAATTCATTTGGAAAGGAAAAATGTGTAAGTTTTTCTAGGAAATTATTAGTTAAAAGAAATTTATTTACCAAATTGCATGTCTAAAAATATTTCATAATGCAATGTAAGGGTTTTAATTGGTCTTAGCAAAATGTCACATTGGTTACTTAGCATATCAAGCAGTACATATACTTCTTTTTTGTTACAAAGTTTCTATAAGAAACCCATATTCAGATAAACACAAATTCTGAAAGAACTTCTCTATAAAAGAAGTAAAAAAAGGTAAAGGCCCTCCCGTTGATCGTCGATTTGCTCGAGCAGGCCCAGTAACATCTCCATTGGAGACTTTGTTGTTACTGTGTCTGGCATATCCAATACTCTCAGTAGCTTGCCGGGCTCTCCGAGAGGGGCGGAGGAATCGAACTCGGGTCGGCCATGTTGGCCGCTTGTAAGGCGAACGCCCTACCGCTGTGCTATCGCTCCAGCCCTATAAAAGAAGTCTCCATAAAACTATATTTTGCATGTATAGATATGTTTGATAAGTTTTGCCTTTGCCTAGTACAATATAATTATTTAATCTTTCTGGACTTGGGCCTCCCAAAGGAAGCTCAGAGCCACACAGATTACTTACAAAACTTGATCTGGAGGAAAGAACTAGGTGAAACAAGATACCCAGGTATACAGTTGATAATAGTTGTATACTGGATGCCCAGTGCAAGCCTGTAGGGAGCTCTGAGCCCTTTGTGAACCCAAAACAGCACAAAGGCAGGATGCATCTTCCAAACTGAAGGCAGGGTGGAATAGTGGTAGCTAAGTGGTAGCTGTTGTCCCTGTGAAACTTCCTTTGCACATTTTTACTACGTACAAATTCAGACCTCCAATGAACAACAAAGCATTTGCCTAGAGTTCAGGACAGAGAACACCTCATGTCAGTTTGAGTTTGATAAACAATGAAATGCAGACTGAGCAAACATCTTAGTATATATCTGAGTATCTGCTTGAGTCTGCATGATTATTGGGTACTTCTAAAAAGCAGTTCACAGTTGCTGCCCAAACTTGTTGGGCATTGACACCATGGTTAGGGACTGGCAAAGGCAATCACTGAGTAATAGCAGTTATCTATTACTCCCCATGGTAACAACTGACACAGGAATATTGTGATGGAAAATTCTCAGCAGCAGTCCAGAGCAACACAAATGCACACTACAGTTTCTGGACAGAATTTGTAAACATGAACCATATGTGGTCAAACAGTTGGAACCAAATAGTTGGGAACTAAACACAAAACTACTGAACTACCAGTATGTCAAAGAGGATATGGAAGAAGAAATATAAAGAATCCTAGAAATAAATGTCACTGTCCTCCTGTTGTTCATCGATTTTCTCGAGTGGGCCCAGTAATGTCTCCATTGTGAGACTTACTGTGTTTGGCATATCGAATACGTCATGGGTAGCTTGCCTGTAGTTGCTTTGCCTGTAGTTTGCCGGGCTCTCCAAAGGGGGGTAGAGGAATCGAACCCCGGTCGGCCATGTTGGCCACGTGCAAGGCAAATGCCCTACCCGCTGTGCTATTGCTCCAGCCCAGAAATAAATGAGAATAAAGAAATAAGCTATCAAGGCATATGGGAATCAGCAAAAGCTGTTGTAAAAGGGAAGTTCATAAGTATATAGGCATTAAACAAGAAATGAGAAAAGGCTCAATTAAATAACAACCTGACAACTCAAGAAACTAGAAAAACAATAAAAATATAAAATTAGAGTAAAAATAAGGTCTATAAAAATAAAAAAGAACAATGATATCAAGGCTGGTGTGTGTGTATGTGTGCGTGCGCGCGCATGTGTGTGTGTGTGTGTGTGTGTGTGTGTGTGTGTGTGCATGCTGACTGCCCACTGCAAACCTGTAAGGAGCTCTGCCATCAGGATAATTCTGCAGTGAAAAATACTGAAAAACCCTTAGCTAGACTCCATGAGAATGAAAGTAAGAAATAAATCAGAATAGAAATGAAAAGGAAGAAAAATGACACTGCAACACAACACAAAAGATCACACAATATTACTGTAAACAAATTTATGCCACCAAATTGTGGGAGCTAGAAGAAAGGGAACATTTTTTAAAAATCCTACAATCTCCTGACAGTGTCAGAAGAAAGTAGAAAACAGACCAGCTTCTAGCATATAAATACAAACAGTGATCAAAAGTCTCCCACCAAACAAAAACACAGGTTCATATGGATTCACCACTGAGTTCTTCCAAACATTCAAAAATGTTCTAATATACATCCTTAAGTTATTCCAGAAGGTTGAAAAAACCAAATTATTCCTAATGAATTCTATGAGGCCAGCATTATCCTGATACCAAAAGTAGACAGAGGAACAACTAAAAGAAAACCACTTCTGATGTACATAAATGTATAGATTTAATAAAATTTTAATGAACAAAATTTAGCAATATAGTAAATGGATAATTGCAACCAAGAGTGCAGTTATCCCAAGGATGTAAGGATGGTTCAGTGTACATATTAATTAATGTTATGTACTACATTAATAAAAGTAAAGAAAAGGGACAAGGAGGGAGACAGAGGCTAATGTTGCATGTGCCCAACCGCAGTCCTGGTTCAATAACTGGCATAGTCCTCTTAGAACTGCCTGACTGGTCCCTGGCACCACAGGGCCTTTGCCTTGAATCTAATCGGATGAGAATTGACCAAAAGAGTCTTCAACGCCCTGATCACAACTTGGGAGTCCCTTTCCAAGAGAAAGTAAAGAGTAATGATAAAACATGCTTTTATAAGAAGAAATAAAAAAAGACATGAAAAAATGAGGATGGGAGGAACTTATCTCAATATAATAAAAGCCATGTATCACCAACTTATAGTTAACATTTTCTTCAATGCTGAAAAACTGAAAATGATTTTACTAGATCAGACACAATACAATGATGTCCACTCCACTACTATTATTCAACATAGTAATGGAGTTCCAAGCCATACCAATAATACAAGGAATTCATTAAATGAATTCAAATTAGAAATCAAAATACCACTATTTGTAGATGACATATTATTACACATATACATTCCTCAAGACTTTGCTAAAAAACTCATCAAAACAAAAACCAATATTGTAAAGTAATGGGCTACAAAATCAACACACAGAATTCTGTGTACTTTTATATGTAAAGAATTATGTAAGGAATAAAAAAATTCCATTTATAATTATGTTGAAAAAAGTCAAGTACTGAGAAAACACTTAAAAGTAAAAAACTATTTGTTGACAATTTAAGCTATTATTAAAAGAAACAGAAGAAGACACAATCAAATTGTAACACATTCCTTTTCCACGGCAAAAATTAACATAATTAAAATGACGATCCTACTAAAGTATTAACAAATTGAGCACAATCATCATCAAAATTTCCATGACAGTCTTCAAGGAAATAAAATTAATATTGGTAAAATTTGTATAAATCTACATAATTCCTTGATAACCAAAGTAATTCTGAGGAAAAAAGACTAGAGGTAGCATTGCATTGCCTACTTTAAACTATAAAATAAACCTATGTTAGTAAAATCTGTGCTTTCTTCAGAATAAAGGCAAATCAATGGACTAGAATTGACAGACAATTAATGACAAAGAGGTACTTTAAGTGGTACAAGGAAAGCCTTTTCAATAAACATTGCTGGGAAAATGAGGCAGTAAAAAAAAAAAAAGTACTGCTATCTCACACAGAACACAAAAGCTCATTAAAAACGTATTAAAGACCTTGAGGTTAGACCAGAATTTGTAAAATAAATTGAGGAAAACAGAACTCTTTGCGATATTTACTGAATGGGTGTCTTCAATGATTTGATTCCATTAGAAAGAAACACAAAAGCAGAAACAAACAAATCAGACTAAGTAAAGTTAAAAAGTTTTTGGACTATTAAAGAAATGGCTAAAACTAAAGAAATCTTATTGACTGGGAAAAAATATTTGCACAAAAAGTATTTTGCACACAAAAATCATACAAGAGGCTAATATCCAAGATGCATAAAGAAAAACTCACAAACAACAGAAAGCTTGTTTTTTTCCAAAATATAGGTAGAGTTGTTGAACAGACATTTCCTCAAAGATGACATATTGATAGCCAGGGATATGAAAAAGTATTTATCAGCTCAGCACTGATTATCAGTCAAATGCAAATCAAAATAAGAGTAAGACAGCACCTATATCTCACTGGCCTATATTAAAAAGTTCAGAAAAAAATAAAACAATGGGGGCTGGAACGATAGCTCAGTGGGTAGGTGTTTGCCTTGCACACGGCCGACCCAGGTTTGATTCCCAGCATCCCATATGGTCCCCTGAGCACCGCCAGGAGTAATTCCTGAGTGCAGAGCCAGGAGTAACCCCTGTGTATTGCCGGGTGTGACCCAAAAAGCAAAAATAAATAAATAAATAAATATAAAACAATGCTTGCAGGAATGTGTTGCAAAAGGAACATTTGCCACAGTTGAGACTGCTACCAGGTTCAGCCTCAGTGGAAATAATGTGGAGAATTCTAAAAACACTGAAAATAGAACTGTTATATGACAAGATGAATCTATTTTTTGGCATCTATCCAAGATAATAAAAACGTTACTTTGGAAATATCTTTTTATACCTATGTTCATTGCAGAATCATTTACAGTGCCACAAACTGGAAACAAGTCTAGTGCCCAACAACAGATGAGTGGCTTAAGAAAACATGGTATTTATGCACAAAGAATACTTCTTAGTCATAAGAAAAGATGAAATCTTGCATTTCACTATAATTTAGATGGAGTTGGGAGGTTTTATGTCAAGCGAAATGACTCAGAAGGACAAATGCTGCACGATCTGATTTATATGTGGAAAATAGAATAGACTG
The DNA here is from genome assembly GCF_029834395.1 of Sorex fumeus. Taxonomy (NCBI): domain Eukaryota; kingdom Metazoa; phylum Chordata; class Mammalia; order Eulipotyphla; family Soricidae; genus Sorex; species Sorex fumeus. The sequence continues at coordinate 61,949,548 of NW_026606063.1, read as the reverse complement.
ACCAATAAAAACCACCAGAACTTAGGGGTTGGGAGGGTGGGGGCAATGAAGGAGGAAAACCCAATAAAGGACTTAGTGACTGCACACTTAACGGCAATACTTAAAGTATATTGGCATACTGGTGGTGGCTGTAGTATAGTGACACTGTTTGCCTAAATATTAATGTTATCATGAAACATCAGTATTTTTTTAAAAATAAAATAAAAAGTACACACATGCCATCCAAGAGGTATAAGAATCTCTTTATTGCCTCTCTGAAAAGGGGATTTTTTAAAAAATGTGTTCAGTGTATATATCAGTGTATTTTGTGAGCTCTAAGGATAAATACGGATTTAACAGAAATTAAAAGAAAAAGCTGTTTGGCTTTATTAACAAACAGCAAAGTGTCATATCTTACTTGACTCAAAACTGAAACCCTTGGGAATGCAGCTTAATAAAAGAGTCTATAAAAGAAACAAAAGTCTATGTCATCACATAAAAATAAGATATAAAAAATAAGATATAAGGGCCATGCACTCTACCCAGGTTCAATCACATGCACTTAATATGGCACCAAAGCATCACTAGAGTTACTCCCAAGAATGGGGACAGGATATCCCCTAAGCACTGCCAGATATAGTCCCAAAGAAAAAAATAAACAGAATATATTTCAGGTACCTTGATACATGAATATAAAACAACTCGATAAAAATTTTAAAATAAAAATTAAATATTTTTAAAAAGTCTAAATACTCAACAATAAAAGAAATAGATGAATTATGAATACTTATTTGATGTGTGGGCTGGAGCGATAGCACAGTGGGTAGGGTATTTGCCTTGCATGCAGCCGACCAGGGTTCGATTCCTCTGCCCCTCTCGGAGAGCCTGGCAAGCTACGAAGAGTATTTCGCCCACAAGGCAAAGTCTGGCAAGCTCCCTGTGATGTATTAGATATTCCAAAAACAGTAACAAGTCTCACAATTTGTTGTGAGACATTACTAGTGCCCGCTCGAGTAAACCGATGAACAATAGAACAGTACTACAGTGCTATTTGATCTGTCTCTTTTTATAGTGGCGATATCTGATGGTACTCAGTGGACCATGATGTACTAGGGATCAAGCTCAAGGCCTGCACATGCTTTATCCACTTGAACTATCTACCTGGTCCTTTATTTGTATCTTTTAGCATTGATTATATCTTATATATCATCTGACAAAAGTTAATAATATTTAAGAATATACTGTCATATTACCTAGCATAAAACTTTACAAATTCATTATACTAATAGTAAACATGATCTACTCTTTCTTGTGCTAAGAATATCATGAAATACAAAGGTGCTTGAGTAACTTGCTGAAGGTCACATATTTTGTTGACTAGTGGAGCCAATAATTGATTCTTGATTTTGCAGAGACTAAAGTCTTAGTGCACAACTAAAGTTATATATAGATAATAGATAGATAGATATACATATATGATGATAATGATGACCTTCATGTGAACCAACTGATTCAAAGGTGAGACTTTATAAGGTACCATAAAGGACAACTTCCTTTTACTTGTTCATTCAGCAAATATTTATTTTGCTCTTGTCATGTGGAAACATATATTGAAAAGGGGTCATTTTTTCAAACAGCATTGAGAATAAAGAAGCCAGTATGTGGTCAATATTTGATTTGAAAAGGAGGCTGGAGAGATAGTATAGCCATTATGTTGTTTGCCCTGCATGCAACCAATACATACTTGATCCCTGAAACTACATATGATACCCTGAGTAGTGCCAGGAGTGATCCCTGAGCACAGAGCCAGGAGTAAGCTCTGATAGCTGCCAAGTATGCTCCCCCTGTTGTTTGCAAATTAAACAAGAATAATTTATCTAATTTCGAATTAAGAATTTGTGCTCAAATCTGATTTCACTATAGTATTATGTTCAGAAAGATCTTTTTTCCCTATAGAAACTTCCAGTTCACAGATTCCAGTATAACTCAAGAACAAAACACAGTCCTCCAATTCAAAGCACTGTAATCAGAGACGAAGCTGACACAGACATATCTCAAGAGCGGAAAACTCAGAATAGCAGAATAGCGCAAAAACTGACAGAAACTGTTCTAGAATTCTTCCCTTTTATATCTTTTACATCTCTTTTTCCAGAATAACACACAACACATCCCACAGACCCTATACATCAAGATGGGCCTAAATGTTTGTATACCATTAGGGAGCTTACTGATATGGGGCTTTGGGTTGTTCTTGAAGGTACAAGACTACTTCTTAAAGATAATATACTAGCTAAAGCATTGTCCTGCATACTAGTAAGAACACTTTCCTGAGATCAGTGAAAACTGGAACTTGCTTATTTGTTCCCAGAGGAACAGCCTTTTGATATAATGTCTCATGACTATCATTATATCCAAGAATATGGATCCTAAGATAATAGAACCCAGCAGGCAAGTAAGTGAAAAAACAATTCATTTTATTTCTTTCGGCTCTTGGGCCACAGGCAGAGTGCTTAGGGACTACTCATGCCTGTGTATTTGAGTTCTTGCTGTGTTTGAGTACTTGTGACTGTTCTGTGTACTTGTGTACTGTTCCTAGTTCTTGCTGTGTTTGAGTACTTGTGACTGAACACAGGTTCTTGCATGCAAAGCCCTTTGAGCTATCTCTTTGATCCCCAAAATCAATTTTAAAAGACATTTCTAGCAAGAGGATATTTATTGCATTTTATATATCTTTCCGGAACATAAAATAAGTACATTAGCTATAGTGGAAGTAAATTTCATGTCATTAAAGAAACAAAAAGAAATAATGCATTGTCATCTAAGATCTAATGATTCTAAAATATAGAATTTAATGTTACAAAAGTATCAAAAGACAAAGATGTATTTCTAGTAATATTTATTGTTCTAGTAAGCACTTAATGATCCCACCTGTGTTTAAACATTTCAAAATATGAGAAAGTCCTAATAATTATTAAAGAATCATATGTTCTCCTAGTGAGTCAAATGCTTATCATTTTTACATAGCATCTATCAATACATACCCCAAGAACTAGATTACTCAAGTTTCACCCAATTTTAAATAGCTGCCATTAAAAATGAAATTGTGCCTTTTGGGATAAAATGAATGTGGTGACTATGCCAATGAAACACTTGAGGAAGTAGAAGGTAACTATCAGATGGTTTCACTCATATGTAGAGTATTAAATACTAAAACAAAGTGGCAAGATACAATACAAGACTTAGTAAAAACGATGGTAGTTACCAGAGGAAAGGGGGAAATGAGGTGGGGAAAATGGATAGCGAGGTCTTTTTAGTGGTGGATGAACTAAAACTCTGGTGGAAGAATTGCTGACCATTAATATCTCTTAAATCTACCAATATTCCCATTAGAAATAATAAAGAAGAATCTCTAAAGCAAGAACATAAAAGAGAAGTTCTCAAATTGCAGACCACCAGCAGCAGAATTACTCAAGAACCTATTAGAAATTAAGAATTATTTTTTTGGCTATTTGGGTCATACCCAGCGATGGTCAGCGGTCACTCCTTGTTCTGCACTCTAGTGTTACTCATGGTGGTGATTGGGGATCATATGGGATGCCAGGAAATGAACCAGGGTCAGCCACGTGCAAGGCAAATGCCCTTCCTGCTGTACTATCATTCCAGCCCAGAAATTGAGATATTTGCCATCTCCTCCTACTTATACAGTCTAGAGGAAGAACCATTTGACACTGTGGTGTCACTCTCCAGCATGGCACCGGACTACCAAGCTTGGCATTACATCTTTGTGTAGTTCTATCCCACAACAGTGCAGTCTAATTGTGTAACACACAGAAGACAGCCAATGGGTTGTATGACATCTTCCTTGTTTTTTTCTCTCTCTTGGATCTCCTACTCTGAGGAAGCTGGGTGCCAAGTTATGAGGACACTCAAGCCACCCACAAAGAGGTTCTAAGCCAAAGAGGAACCAAAATGTCAGAGCAAGCAGTCATGTACGTGTGCCATCTTGGAAGCATACTGGCCTGAGTCTGGACTGCTTGACTGCAGTCTCAAGAAAGACATCAAGCTAGTCATCCAGACAACATGCTTCCAGTTTTCTGGCCCACAGAAACTGTGAGATCATAAATGCTTACTATTCTTTTAATATCTAAGTTTAGCCGTACTTTGCTTCACAGAATTAGATGTGAAATACGCAAGCATTCTGGGTGATTCTGATGCAGGTTCAATTTACAGAAATACTGAACTAGAATATTCATTCATACTCCTGAAAATGATTTCATTTTGTACTTTGAATTTCTAGGTTAAGAGAAGGAATGCAATGTAGGGTAAACTCAAGGCATCCTGTTCATTTCCCTATTGCATCTGATGCAGTTGTAACTATATTTCTCTATGTGCATACACACTCCCATGATTTTCCCTCACTGCACTGAGTTCTAGTGGGTAGGATCTGTCCTTGGTTACCCTTGCATGTCTGAAGCTCAACCCTGAGTTTGGTCTAGAGGAATTACTCATTTATTATCCATTTGGTGATTACTTTTCCTTCCATTCTCACTGTCTTCCTCCTAAACAGTGACCCAGAACCCAAGAACAGACATTAGACCAGCAGCAGTAACATTGAAGAGGGATTCTAACTACCACTGACTACATTTCCATCAAAAGAAATATCTTTTGTCTTCAGAATGATCAGCTTTAGAGCCCCTCTATTTTTCACAGACAGACAAAGAAAATATAACGCAGAGGGGTTAGAAATAGAAGAAATAAGATGCAAGACTCCCACACAGGATGAGCACCAAAATGAAGGGGGGAAAAAAAGGATTCATGTGCTACACTTCAGGCCCTGACTTCCAGGCCCTTGTTCTAATGAGGAGAGCTGAAGGTCACAGAAACACAATAGTGCTCCTCTGGACTGAGAGACATACTGGTCCTGATGACTTCCTGCCTGAGTCACAACTGGGCTGTGAGCTCCAAAGTTCTGAAATGTCTAATCTCACTAAGCAGCTCCGCCATCGGTTCTTTTATTCAGTGACTGACATTAGAGGTGAATGTGTTTGGAAATAATGAGTTGCTGAGAAGTCACATCAATAGCTTTCAATTTGACCTTAGAGCATAGAAGGGTATTCATAGAAGAGTTGATGACAGAAAAAATTCATCATTGATTTTTAAAAATTCTTGTGCCAAAATAGATTGAGATGTCGGTGACATTCTTTTACCTATATTTAAGAGCATCAGCTAAATGATAAAAAAAGAAAAAGAAAAAAAAAGACTGACTTCCAGCAGACTTCTGAGCAAGCACACACAAAAAGGTTTAAAACTGCATCATCAAAAGGGTAATAATAGGGTACCCGAGAGGGCGCTTGACCTACTACTGGATACAGTGAGCCCAGCTAATATCTGACCCCCATCTTTAGGAAGGGGCTTATGCAGAAATATAGCAAGGAACAAGGGCAGAAATTGAATTTAATGGCAGGTTCTGTCTTCTGACCTATCTGTACTTTGGAGCACTAAGCACAACCTGCCAAACAGGAACTTTAATGTGTGCTTTATAACTTTTTGCTCTTTTTGTCATTCATTTAGCTCTTTCCTATACAGCCTCTGTGATGGCGGAAAGGCTTATCTACACTACGCAAATTCAATAGACATCAGGGGCTACCAAGAACTTGACCAAGGCACTGAAGTTTTCCTCTAACTATCCTAAATAATTTAAATTTAAATGTTCACGTGTGGTTAATAGTTATTCTATTGGACCAGAGAGTGCTAGAACATAACAATGATAAATAGGCCCAGTGACTCATATTTAGTGATGTTTACTATTATAATTATTTCTCAAATAAGCATATTGAGGTTCACAAATGCAACAAATGAACTCATATAAAGGCAAAGGCATAAAAGTCAGTTTAGGCTGGAGCGATAGCACAGCGGTAGGGCGTTTGCCTTGCACACAGCCAACATGGCCGAACCGAGTTCGATTCTTCTGCTGCCCCTCTCGGAGAGCCTGGCAAGCTACTTAGAGTATCTCGCCCGGACGGCAGAGCCTGGCAAGCTACCCGTGATGTAGTCAATATGCCAAATACAGTAACAACAAAGTCTCCAATGGAGTCGTTACTGGGCCCGCTTGAGCAAATCAATGAACAACGGGAGCACAGTGACAGTGGACAGTGACACTTCTATTAAACTTTCCAAGCATTCTCCTATCCTTTTTATCCTTTGTTGACTGAGTTCAACTTCATAAATCAACAGGATCCTACAAAACCACACAGAAGATAAAAAAAAGGGAATTTCAAAAACTAATCTGTAAACAGTGTCAAGGGCATGATTTTCAAAGGGAGTGAGCCATACCAAAAGCAGACAGAGATACCACAAAGAAAGAGAATTACAGGCCAATATCCCTGATGAACACAGATGCAAAGATCCTCAACAAACTATTAGCAAATAGAATCCAATGACTCATCAAAAAGATCATACACCATGATAAATAAAATAAATAAATAAGGGCCCTCCCGTTGATCGTTGATTTGCTCAAGCGGGCCCAGTAACATCTCCATTGGAGACTTTGTTGTTACTGTGTTTGGCATATCAAATACTCTTGGTAGCTTGCCGGGCTCTCCGAGAGGGGCGGAGGAATCAAACTCGGGTCTGCGATGTTGGCTGCTTGTAAGGCGAATGCCCTACCACTGTGCTATCACTGCTCTCCCGCTTAACACCATGACCAAGTAGGATTAATCCCGGGGATGCAAGGATGGTTTAACATTCGAAAATTGATCAACATAGTCCATCATATCAACAAAAGAAAAGATAAAAAGCATACGATCACATCAATAGATGCAGAGAAAGCATTAGACAAGATCCAGCTCCCGTTTATGATGAAAACTCTTAGCAAAATAGGCATTGAAGGAACTTTCCTCAATATAGTCAAAACCATCTGCCACAAACCCACAGCAAGTATCATTCTCAATGGGGAAAAACTAAAAGCCTTCTCTCTAAGATTAGTCACAAGACAAGATTGCCCACTTTCGCCACTCCTATTCAATATTGTACTGGAAGTCCTGACCATTGCAGTTAGATAAGAGAAAGGTATCAAGGGAATACAGATAGGAAAGAAAGAGTTTGCAGACGATCACTATTTGCAGATGATATAATACTACACTTAGAAAACCCTGAAGATTCTACAGAAAAGCTCCTAGAAACAATACGTCAGTTTAGTAAAGTGGCAGGTTACAAAATCAACACCCCAAAGTCCATGGCTTTCTTATATACAAATAATGAAAGAGAAGAAAGAGACATTAAAAAAATCCCATTCACAATAGTACCTCAGAAAATCAAGTACCGCGGAATCAAAGATCAAAGAGGTGAAGAAGCTATACAAGAAATATTACAAAACACTACTTCAAGAAATAAAAGAGGACACTAGGAAATGGAGACACATCCCCTGCTCATGGATAGGGAGGATTAGCATTATCAAAATGGCAATACTGCCCAAAGCACTATACAAATTCAATGCGGTCCCTATCAGGATACCCATGACATTTTTCAAAGAAATAGACCAAACACTCCTGAAATTCATATGGTACAATAACCCCCCACAAATAGCTAAAACAATCCTTGGGAAAAAGAAGATGGGTGGCATCGCCCTCCCCAACTTCAAACCGTACTACAAAGCAGTAGTAATTAAGACAGCATGGTACTGGACTAGAAACAGACCTGCGGACCAATGGAGCAGAGTTGAATATTCTGTCACAGATCTCCAAATATATGACCACTTAATCTTTGACAAAGGAGCAAGAAGTGGAAAGTGGAACAAGGAATGCCTCTTCAACAAGTGGTGCTGGGAAAACTGGATAGCTACCTGCAAAAAGATGAACTCTGACCTCTGTCTAATGCCAGGCACAAAAGTCAGGTCAAAGTGGATTAAAGACCTCAATATCAGACATGAATCCATAACATACAAAGAGCAAAATGTAGGTAGAACTCTCCATGGCACTGAAGCTAAAAACGTCTTTAAGGATGAAACAGCACTGATTATGCAAGTGGAAGCAAACATAAACAAATGGGACTATATCAAACTAAGAAGCTTCTTCACTTCAAAAGAAACAGTGACCAAAATACAGAAAGAGCCCACAGAATGGGAAAGAATGTTTACCCAATACCCATCTGATAAGGAATTAATATCCAGGATGTATAAGACACTAGTAGAATTGTACTAGAAAAAACCTCCAACCTCATCAAAAAATGGGGAGAATAAATGAACAGAAGATTCCTCAAATAAGAAATACAAATGGCCAAAAGGCATGTGAAAAAATGCTCCACATCACTAGCCATCAGGGAGATGCAAATCAAAACAACAATGAGATATCATTTCACACCACAGAGACTGGCACACATTCAAAAGAACAAAAGCAACTAGTGATAGCATGAATCTGAGGAAAAAGAGACACTTTTTCACTGTTGGTGGGAATGCCCACTAGTCCAGCCTTTCTGGAAAACAATATAGACAGTCCTTCAAAAACTAGAAATTGAGCCTTCATATACCACTTCTGAGAATATATCGAAAGGATGCAAAAAAGCACAGTAGAAATGACATCTGTACCTATATGTTCATTGCAGCACTGTTCCAATAGCCAAAATCGGGAAACAACCCAAGTGCCCTAGAACAGATGACTGGTTAAAGAAACTCTGGTACATCTACACAATGGAATACTATGCAGCTGTCAGGAGAGATGAAGTCATAAACTTTGCTTATAATTGGGTAGACATGGAGAGTATCATGCTAAGTGAAATGAGTAAGAAAGAGAGGGGCAGACATAGAAGGACTGCACTCATTTGTGGAGTATAAAACAACATAGCATGAGGCTGACACCTAAGGATAGTAGATACACGGGAGAGTTAGATTGCTCCATAGCTAAAAGCCTGCCTCATGAGCGAAGGGGAGAAGGTAGCTGGAATAGAGAAGGGATCACTAAAAAAAAAAAAAAAAAAAAAAAGATGACTGGAGGAACCGGTAGGGAGATGTGTGCAGAAAGTAGATAAAGGAAGAAACATGATAGCCTCTCACGGTCTGTATTGCAAACCATAATGACCAAAAGTAGAGAGAGATTATGGGGAATCATGTCTGCCATGGAAGCAGCGGAGGGCGGGAAATGGGAGGTGTATGGGGGATATTGGTGGTGGGGAATGTGTACTAGTGGAGGGATGGGTGTTTGATATATGTGTGATTGTAGCCCAAACATGAAAACTTGTAACTATCTCACGGTGACTCAGTAAAATTTTAAAAAATGAATAAATAAACAATTATCTGGAAAAAAAGGGAGTGAGTCAGTCAGAAGAAAAGAGATAGATACAGAATGTTCTTTCTCATTCATGGAATTTAGCGATATGCAGCAAAGGAGCAACAAAGGGCTAAAGGTCGCAGAGATGGATAGTTGGTCCCCAGAACTAAGGTGGGGTGTGGAGGGCAGAGGGGCCTTGGGACCTTGCAGGGAATTGGAGACTCCAATGATGGGTGTGGCCTTGGAACGATATATTCATAGAACCATCATTAAGAGTACTTTAAAACACAGTACCTCAAGAAAGATTAGGAATAACTCAATAGATGGCTATGCTTAGAAAAATAATAGGCAATTGCAATATAATTTTGCATTTAAGTACACGCAAAATCTATCACATTATTACAATACCAAAAACCCATTAAAAAACTAGGCAAGTCCATGCTGGAGTAATCATACAGTGGGTGGGCACATGCTTTGCTCATTGTTGACTCAGGCTTGATTCCCTGAACCGTATCAGGAGTAATTCCTGAGTGCAGAGCCAGATAAAATCAATTTTATCTCCCAAAATCTCTCATTCATGAAAATTAACCCACTACATGGTCCATGTTAACTTCATGTTGGAATTTAGCTCTTAATATTTTAGGCCTAACATTGGTTTGTCCTTTCTCCCTTGCCACAAGAAGCTAAAGTTTATTGAGTCACATCCATCACAGTGTGATGGAGCATCCTCCACCCAGATCCTCCAAATTCCAGTAGGCAGGGGTCACACCCACCAACTGGCCCCCTGGCGCCGTGTAATCCCATTAACCGCCAAGACTCAGAGACTATAAAAACCAGCTCCCGGAACCGCATCCTATTATGACATCTTATTATCTCATTCCTACTTCGGACAAACTGGCAGGCTATCGAATGTAGCCTGCACACACGGCAGAGTCTGGAAAACTCCCCGTGGCATGCCCAATATGCCAAATACCAGTAAAAATGATGGGTCTCATTCTCCTAAAGAGCCTTGAATATAATCTCAGGGCTAGGATAAAGGAGACGTTACTGGGGCCTGCTCGAGGCAATCGATGATTAACAGGATGATTTGTGATTGTGATTTGTGATCCAACACAGTGCCCCCGAGTCACTCCCATTCCTTTGTTTATCTGTAACCTCTTCTTTATGCTTCCCTCTCCAACCAGTTAACCAGCTTTTTCCTTAATCACATTCTGTTAATTTGTAAGGTCAGATCTTTTAGGACACTGAACTTGTATTGTAAGTTAATATTGCCTTTTTCCTCTTCTTATGTCTTTTGAATAGTTTACTTTAAAGCAATGTCCTTTTTGTATAGACACAGGAAGACAGTAAATATTATGCTTTTGTAACTTGGGATTAAATTGGCTTCAAGTATTATTCTCTCCCAGGCTTCTGCTTCCTCAACCTAAGCCTCAGTTGCCCTTAGTTACTTGCACCCCAAAAGCAGGGTCCCAAGGAGGAACTGAATGAACCCAGGACAAGCTGTGAGCCACCCAGGCACCGAAATGGGCCAGGCCAAAGCTCCAAGATACTAAACTATAAGTTGAGAGCATGGTCATGGACAAATGATGTCATGATTCAAAAGTAACAATGAGATTAGGACCCTGCTAGGGAGAGGAAAGACTAATCTGGCCTGAGCATTGCAGTCTGAGATCCAGATGGCTCCAGGAGAGCAATTCTATAAGTTTAATGTATCTCTTACTGTGTCCATACAAAATGATTAATATTATGAATGTTTATATGTTTGCTGGACTAAGGAAAGGAGAAACACACCCATGGGATTCCGCTCTTGGATGAGTTGTCTTTACTGAATGAGAATCTGTCCTAGAAGCAGCATTGCCCCTCAGAAAAAGACTTTACTTCTGTTGATTGTAGGACCACACCTACATGTAATTATTACCCCTACTCCTCATGATTTGGGATTTAACAAGACTGGAAGAGGGGAAGGGCGCTTGAGGGAGAAACAGAGGGAGAGTCAGAAGTGAATGGAGATGATATTGGAATAAATGGCAATTGAGACTAACCAGCCTGGCCCTCATTCCTTCCTTTGCCTGCCCATCTCCATCAACCTCCCTGGAATGGGGGAAGCGGTGGAAACTACCGAATGTAAGCGGTGGGAGAGAGTCACCATTGAGGTCTCCTCATAATATTATTTTTATTGAATACACACCTTCAGGCTTAAATTCCTTGACATTTGGGTATAGGACAATATGATCTTTCTTGAGAAAAATTAATATTCTTTGGCACAACAAGGCATGCCGGTCCTGGGGCTGAGATCTCCAAGCCTGCTTGGATTGGGGCTGAGCATCCTCCACCCAGATCCTCCATATTTCCGTAGGCAGGGGTTATACCAACCACCTGGCCCCCTGGCGCCGTGTAATCCCATTAACGGCCAAGACCCAGAGACTATAAAACCCAGCCCCCGGAAGTGTGCGTGATAATAATAACATCTTATTATCTCACTCTTACTTTGGACAAACTGGAAGGGTAACAAATGTAACCTCCCCACATGGCAGAGTCTAGCAAACTCCCCGTGGCATACCCAATATGCCATATACCAGTAACAATGATGGGTCTCATTCTCCTAATCCTGAAAGAGCCTTGAATATGGCACTTTTTAAAAAAAATTCTCAGGGCTAGGATGAAGGAGACTGTTACTGGGGCTTCCTCGAGGCAATCGACGAACAACAGGATGGTCATGATCGTGATCATGGTACAATTAGATCTTATTAATACAGAACCCAAATGTGGTATTTGAACAGTCTACTTTGGTAAAATTAAAGAAATAACAGAGCTGAAGCATAGGTTAAGAAATGAGGTAAGATTACAAATTGGTTCAAAGTAAGAAATTTTAATATGCCAAACATGATGCTCTTGTTATGTAACATTACTTTGGTTCTAGTGACAAAAACTATACAAAGAATTAGTCTCATCACATTTGGACATAACAGTAATAATGCAATACATGACATATGCCGTGTCTCAAATTCAGCTCCTTAGCTTGGTCTCAGGTCATCTGTGTGCTTCAGAGGAAGTGTGGCTTGGTAAAAGATGGTTGAAATACTATGAATCTATGGCCTCTCTGAGCTACACATTTCACCAACATTGGTCATGTAGAACAGAACTACACATTCAAATCTATCCTGACCCATAAAATCATGGGAAAAATAAAGTAATTCTTTTGCTTTACATGTCAAACTTGGGGATATTTTATTATAGTGAATGCAAAACACAGTTGTCTCTTCTTTTCAATTAATCAAATTTCCCTTTAAAGTCACCTTTAAATTGCTATTACATAGCATGACTGAACATTTAATTAAATATTATTTATATCCCTTCCTGTCTGCCAGAACATGATCATTTTCAACATGCACCTACCAATGAAACCAGAAGACGGTGGGTTGGGTTGAATCTTCTCCTTGGTGTTCTCCTGAATTATATCCCAAAGCTGCCATATAAATTTAGGATGAAGAATGTAAAATGGCTGCTTTGGGTTTCTCTGACGATGCTGAACATATGGAGTGAACAGGTTGTAATCTGGTTTCTTGTACCACTAGGAGAAAAAAAATCAATATTTAATTTCATAGAATCACGCTATGGAAAAAAATAATGGGTAGCTGTTAACCTACAGAATGTGATTCTATCTCTGGCATCACCCTGCTGCTGGTATGAAAGAATCACTTCTTGTTGGGGAAGCTATGTTAGACTTGGGCTGCAGGAATGTCAAATAGGTCAGAGGGAAATCACTTTAGGCATTTTTTACCATGCAGTTTCTGCTGAAACTACATGACTCTATTCAAAGATAGACACAGGAAAAATGAACAGATGTAGCTGATTTCCAATAAAATCCCACTTACAAAATCAGAATCAGATTTGGCCTATGACTCTGGTATGCTAAGTCCTGGAATCAACTAGTATGTTTCAAAGATGCCTTCCCAATTTCACCTACGCTGACACGAAGAAGGTTTGTTAGTTGTAACCTGGGTCTGGAAGAGGAAGAGTGACATGGAAGGAGCACAGGAAAGCCCACATTTTTAATAGGTTAATTAATTATTTTTTTTACCACACCTAGCTGTGCTCAGTTCTTATTTCTGGCTCTCTGCTTAGAGATCACTCCTGGCAAAGCTCATGCGACCATATGTATTGGTGGAGATAGAACCTAGGTTAGCTGCATGTTAGGCAAGTGCCCTACACTCTGTACTATCGCTCTAGCCCCCGCAAGGAACTCTTCAGGTAAAATAATTTTACAAATAGCTATAAAAATAATTCTACTTTTGGTTCTGGTAATGGACGAAAGTCATACAAATTTTCTAATACTCATCTAATATATCATACATTGTACACATAAAATTACTGTACATAAATTATTTTATGAAAAATTAGTAAGGCGATTTTTTCTCTCTTTTTTTTTTTTGCTTTTTGGGTCACACCTGGCGATGCATAGGGTTTACTCCTGGCTCATGCACTCAGGAACTAACCCTGGCGGTACCCGGGGGACCATATGGGATGCTGGAAATCGAACCCGGGTCAGCCGTGTGCAAGGCAAACGCCTATCTACTGTGCTATCACTTCAGCCCCAAGGCTATATTTTTTAAAATGTGTGCAAAAGTATTTCATGTGCCACCATGAGCTGAGATTTGAAGAAGGTATATGGGGATTCGGAGATGGTAGAGCAGTTAAGATGCTTGCCTTGGATGCATCCTGACTGGGAATCAACCCCCAGCATCCCATATGGTCCCCCAAGTACTGCCGGGTGTGACCCAAAACACCAAAATAAAAAAGAAGGAGAAGGAGAAGATTATGAGGAGCTAAAGGGAGATGCTTACACCTGTGCTTCCTTAAAACACCTTGAATGTAGGAATGCATTACAAGAATAAAAAATATTCCTTTGGTGAACGGGTTCTGGGGTTTTAAAAAATTCAAGGAACATCTTTTGTCATATTCTCCCCTGAGCCCTGCCAGGAGTGACTCCTGAGTCAGAGGTAGATCCTGAGCATGACCAGGTGTGGCCCCCAAATCAAAACCTAATCAATCAAACAAACAAAAAACATCACACTACATTTCTTGAAACTGGGTTGTAACATATATCTTGGAAAACATTCTCTAGATGATTTTGATTTGTATTCTTGATTTAGAACCAATGAGCAATCAATCATACTAGGTCTGTGTCAAATGTCACTTCAAGAGAAATAAGATAGATAGTCTTTTCAGGGGGCCCAATCAACAAGCAACTCTCTTAGAAAGGTGCTGCCTCTTGGTGAGGCAACATCTGTTCCTCCATGTTCATTTGAAATTCTATTCTTTCGGATCATAGCATTACAATTCAAAAGACACTCACTGGTACAACTAACATCATCTTTCACAAGACTGAATTATCAACCTTCTTTCCCAGCCTTCTTCAAAAGAGCAAATACACTGGCTTACCATTTACCAAAAGTAGATAGTTTAGGAGATTTTAAGAAGGCTACTGTTTGCTATAATGTTATGAATGCCATCCATGCTTATAACTGAACTAGTAATGATCTTCCTAATGTTATATCACTGAAGATTAAAAAGATGAGAAGCAGAAGTCACAAACTGTCAGACTCAAAAAAGCTGACTGCATTGAAATAAGAAACTGTTGTTTCACAAAGGTTGGACCTTTTTTTTTTTTTTTGCTTTTAGGTCACACCCAGCAATGCACAGGTGTTACTCTGCACTCAGGAATTACTCCTGGCGGTGCTCAGAGGACCATATGGGATGCTGGGAATCAAACCCGGGTCAGCCATATGCAAGGCAAATGCCCTACCCGCTGTGCTATCGCTCCAGCCCCTGGACTTTCTTTTATGTAACATTAATTTTTTTTTTACAAAGCTGTTCATGATTGGATTTTTGTCATACAGTTTTCCAACACCCATCCCTCCACCAGTGTACATTCCCATTACCAGTGTCCCCAGGTTCCCTCCCATCACCCCATCCCCTGCCTGCCTCTATGATAGGTGCTTTTCTTTTCTCTCTCTCTCTCTCTCTCTGTCTCTCTCTCTTCCCCTCCGCCCCCCTCTCTCTCTCCTTTTGGGCACTGTCGTTTGCAATATTGATTGGCCCTTACCTACTTTTAACCCTCAGCTCTTGTCCAGCATGATCATTCCCAGCTATTATTGAGTTTAGACTTTCTTACCAAGTACTTCTAATAGTTCATTTCAAATAGTCTTGTAACAACTTGGTATGCCATATAATCCTATCCAAATGAAAAAATTCTGTTTAACCAGCCAATTCTCCAGAGTAACTAGGAATCTCTGAACATTTCTCATTGCACAGTCTGTGTTTTGTATGGTAAACACCACCCAGCACAACAACAACAACAAAGAACACTTTAGCATTAGATGATCAATGCTTTCCAAGAAAGCTGATGAAACTGAGTAGCAAAATGGAGTGAACTACATGTATTTTATGAGCAAAATGAGAAGTTCCTTCTATTGAGGCATCTGTTACTTGTTCCTACTGTGAATCACTTACAAGTATTATCTAAAAGATAGGTAAAGGGTACAAATAAAACTCTTACCAAATTAAGATTTGCAGAATAAGGAGCAGGATCCCAGGCCACCAAAATTACATCTTTATACAATGAACTGTCAATGAAATGATGGTTGGGGTTGGTCAAAATCTGCAAACAAAGAGAAATATAATTTCAAAACAAGAATTTTGCTCTTTATAATTATACAAGAAACAGTAGTGAGATTTTATAAAAGATGCAATGCAAGAAGAAATGTTCCAATGTTCCATGGGATGTATCTTCCTCTGGGGGAAGAGAGAGATCAGCATTGCATGCTAAATTATATAAAGTTTAAAAAGAAAACAAAAAACAGGAAAGGGGGAAGGAATTTCTTTTAAAGCAACAGTTCTTATATTGTCACCAATATTTTACTCAGGAAGCATTAAATCAGCCCTGAAATTTGAAACTCTAGCGAACCTAGGGCCTCCTTCCCCAAACATCATCTACTATTGCCTTGACAGGTAATTTGGGAAGAACATAACAGGTGTGGGTGAACTGAGTTATTAAATTGTTTACAAAGTACCAGACTTAGGATAAATGGGGCAAAGGATGAGACAGACAGTCGACTTGAGGAAGCCTCATGTGGCTGTCCACTTTCTGTGACCCTCTCTGGTCCTGGGTAAATTCTTCAAATTCACCTGCCAATATTTTAAAAGCTATACTTCTGGAAAAATAATGTGCTATTTTTTTCTATGTTAAAGTAAAAAGTCTAAATTTCTAAGGTGAATTTTTTCCTTTACATTAAAATTTTTTTTTCAAGTTAGAATATACATGTGACGTGAATTTTAAATGGTTAGCTAAATCTCCTCCTCTCTGGAAAGCTATTATTAAATGAACTATACCTTCTATAATGCCATGGCATCTAATAATTAAGGAAGTATAGCAATTTATTATATTTTTTAACTTTTTAATATAATTTTCTTATTCCATGTTTCTACCTGACTCCTCTTCCACATTTCCCTTCTCCTCCAATAATCTTACAAAATATTTTCTTGTTTTTAATCTTGGGAAATGTACTGATCTTTCTATTATTCAATGTATTTCTTAGGAGTTCCATCTCCCACAGATTAGTTGCATACTTACTTAGGTGGTCAATTCCCCAGCTATGATCAGGGTTGGCTCAAATCTTGTGGAAGGGCCCCATTTACACAAAGATGAAACTCTGAGACACAACCTAACTGTTTGAGAGGGACCAAAAGAAACTTAGTCCAAGTTTCCTATTCAGATCACAATCAGCTGCAGAATCCCAAGAATATGAGCTCCCCAGCACAGGTTTCCCGATTACTTAACTGTCAGTAGGAACATCTCTAGCATATGAAGTCCCATGCACATAAAATTCCTAAAAGAGACTTCCAAAAAAAGAACAATTAAAAAAATCCACAAAACTGCTAGAAAGGCCTCCCTCCTCTCTCTAGCCTGGGATGGTCTCCTCTGTCAATCTAGTTTTTTTCTAACAAACTATTCGTTTTGCTGTTGCCAGAATACACTGGTACTGTTACATTCCTTGAAAAACCCACCACTTGAGACTCTATAGAGGTCTGGTGTAGTTGAGGCATCCCTTTATTTTGGCATGTGGGACTGAGACCTTCTTTCTCATTTCCTCTTTATCTCCAGATTGGGGGGCGGTGGGTGGGGATTTTAGCAATTTGGCCATGAATAAAGAAGCCTGATCAGGACAACTCTTTGGTAGTTCCAAAACTTGGTTTGTGGGTTGATTTGTGGGTCTCTCCCATGGCCAAAACGTGCTGATGGAACTTCAGACTATCTCTCTTATTCATGTCCAGAAGAGGGAGATTCCATTTTGCTGGCCAGAAATACTATTGGGAATGGGGCAGTTCTCTGATAGAAGCCTGTCTGGACATCTATGGATTCCCCCTAGGCCAGAAGGTGGTGCTAGAGGTATTTATTTTCCTGCTTGCTTTCTTTTCCTTCTCCCAAATAAACCCGTTTTCAGTCTTCAGTATGAACATCTGTTCTCTTTCTCTTTCTCTCCTCCTTTTCCCTGAATAAGTGAAATACATTTAATTGGTTGAAAACTGAGATGTTTCTGGGCTGGGGTTATTGCCCAGTGACTTTCAAAGTCTGTCAATTTGTTAGTCCTCTTCAGCACAAACAGGTGCCAGAGTTATATACATTTTTCTCTTTTCCACATTCATACACTTCTTTTTTACCTTAAGCTGGATTGTGGGTTCTTAATTGAGATATGGTGTCTTCAGACTCCTATTACATTGCTTGATAAGCCACTCTTACACATTTTTCCTCCTCACAAATGAACTGGACTGTTTGGGCTACAGGGCTGATAAGTCCAGGACTCAAATTTCCTGCATAAGTCAGTGAATTGGCGGGACACCACAGGGCCTGTTCATCATGGCATTACATCACACTCAATCCTTGGATCTCTGACTTAGGAAACATCCCTGCCTGGGACACATGGGCCAAGCTGTCTAGTTATCCATCCCCACTAACTCACTCACCTTTAAGGGACATCTTTGAATAATTGATGTATATTTTACCCACAGATTCCTAAAAAGGAGAGTAAGCCACTTTCTGATAAGGAATCCTGATCGTAACAGACTGTTGCCAATAAGTTCATCATTTAACTGGATATTTACTGTCCCAAACTAAAAAAAAAATGTTTATGACTTGAAGTCTCAGGAGCTCATCAATAAATGTAGACAACAAATTCAGACATAAAATGGTGACATCTAAACTTCCTTGCTCTCGTCCAGTAAAAGATGATGGCTGCCCTCTCTCTCATGAGGGCAATTCTGGATCCCAAAACCTACTAAAAAATAAAGTTCCTCTTCTCTCCCTGGTCAAGGACAATTGCATCCCCAGAAAAATTCTTTGTCCTAAAAGCATTAGGAAAAATTCATCAGAGAAGAAAAAATACAAAAAGCAAACAGAAATACAACCAACCAAACAAAAAACCCTAAAAACTAAAAATCTTCCTCCTAAAAATAAGACAGATATTTAAACAATCACTCATATCTGCATAAGACAAGGTCTTAAAGATAAACAATATACCAATTAGACTTACAAAAGCCAAATTCTGACTTTGCTTTTGTTTGTAAATGAGATGGAGTATGTCTCAGAGGCTGTGAAATTCCCTTCTGCATTGCCATCTCTCAACCATTTTTCAATCCATCTCCACGTAGCCAAGATTGAGGTTGAATGGGCTGATCTTAGAGCCAGAAACTTCTAGGTAAGTCAGGGTTTTTTGCCCTAAGGCTGTCCTTTCCTGTTTCTGGGGCCAGTTGTTACTCATGCCACTTCCGATGGTCAAAAGAACCAGTTGGATATGTCAATCAACTACATATATGTTCTTATGTCTGGCCACTTACATCTAATATTTGTTATAGATCTTGTGATTTTATATGTCGTGGCATGTGGCTCTTTATATTCTATGTTAAAGGAAGTATTTAAAACTAAAAAACTACAAATTTACAGTATACAGTAGTTAACAGGGAACCCCTATCTTAAAAGCTGGGGATATAGCTAAGCATATAAAAATCAGGCCAACTCGGTATATTGGGGCAAGATGGCAGCTTTGTAATTAAAAATCTCAAACATCTTAACATGTATGTAAATAATAACATGAGTACCCTAAAATTAGTTAGAAATTCTAAAGATTTTAATATGTTCTTTGGCTTCATTTTAGGTATTTCAAGTTGCATGTTACAACTGAGTAAGCTTCCATGACAACTGTGGTCTAATAATATCTTTAATTTTGATCATTCCAAATCCTTTAACAATTTAGTAAAATTTTTCTAAAGCCACTTAGACAAAAATTTAAAAACACCCTAAATAAGAAAGAGCTTCTTTATAAGCCCATGCCATTAATGCCACAGAAAACTACAAATCTTTAAAGGCTCTTCTCTACTAGAGATGGCCAGCGTGCTTCTTGGAGAAAGACCTTTCCTTCAACTGTGTTTAGACTTTGCTGCCATTTTTTAACTGGGAAAGGAAAAAGCCTTCACTGCTGGACACTTCAAGTGTTTTCACTTCACCCTTAGTAATGACTATGCTGGTGACATGTTATTGTTCATCCTGGTTCTCTAGTTGCCATATCAGTTCACCAGGCAAAATCCTGTGGCCAGCCTAACACCCTCATGTTCACATATCACCATCTAAAGACACTGATGGCAGACACCCACGTGGACTACTGAATTTTCCTGGAAAACTGGACTTTTTTTTTAAAGAATTTTAATACTCACAGGTAACAACGTTGTTCTTTGGATACTTTCAAATTAAAAAAAAAAGAGTAATTAAGCAATCCCAAAATGCCAGTGATGTGGGTTGAACCCTGATAGTAATTTTTTTCATAAATCCTTTAAGTTTGTCATATTAACTTGAACCCTCAGTTGTGCTCCAGTTTTGGCTTTATTGATATTCCTATGAATCCCATGCTGAGCTTTGATGGACTCACCACAGGTTGCTGTTTAAAACGGGAGAGCCTAAGAGCTAAAAAGACAATTGGTAAAAGGGCAGTGTCTTAGGAGACAGGAGTTAATCAGACAAGAAATCTACCTTGGCTCATTCTCTTTCCTCCAGAACCTACGGGGCTCCCTGGGATTAAGCAAGTTAAACCAGACTGGCCTAAGGTCAATAGTTGGGAAAATTTGACAAGATACTCTTGGGAGAAGTTACCTGCTGTAATCTCTTTATTCCCAAGCTCAGAGAGATCATTTAAACTTAATTTAAGCTTTTCTCCAGGATGGCCTTGACTGTGTCAAACCTAGCCAGTAAATTTAAACTTTAATAGACTTTTTGCTTTGCTCTTGATAAAATGTTTTGTTACTGATAAGTCTTTTATTACCCTGTAACTTGTGCTCCTTGGTGTCCAGGCCCAAGGATTCCCTTCATATCCTCAGGAAAAGTAAAATAAAAATTTTCTTTAAAAACTGAAGCGCTCACTGTTGAGGACTGGTAAAGTGTGACAAGATATAAAAAAGATAAACTGAATCCTATTGAGTAGCTAATGCATCCCAGTTCTTAATCACTCCCAGGGTACCTTTCAGTTAATGATAATTATTTTTTACCTTGCAGCAAGCTGCCTACTTCAGGCAACCTCACATTGAACTAATCTTTCATTCCGCAAACAACTCAACATAAATCACTCATCACCTTCTTTTTCTTTATGGCTTAAAATGCTAGAGATTTGGGTGTATTTTGAGAGTGATTTGTTATAAATTTGAGGAACATTCTTAATTAGAACACAAAGAAAACAGATTTTTTTCTTTTTTGATTTTTTCCCTTTCTTTTTCTTTGGTCTTTGGGCCACATTGGGTATAGTCTGGGGTTACTTCCAGTGAAGTTCAGGGGACTGTGCAGTGCCAGGGACAAAAGCCAGGCTTCCTCCGGAGTGCAAAGTATAAGCTTCAATCCTTTGAACTATCTCCCTGATCTAACACTTTGCATTAAATGAACATTCTACTTTCATTTTTAAAATTTCAAACAGACTAAAGTTTCCAAGCTTCTCTACTATCTCTCAGATTTAATAACTTTGGTTTTCTCCTCTTCTTCCACTGTCTTTCTCAACGTCAAAATTCCTAAGGTTAACTGTTTTCCTCTCTACACAAAAGCAGCAAGTTCTTGATAGAATGACTACACACACACTGTATCCATTTATCTAATATAACCTGGTTTGTTTAGATTTACATTCGGCTAGGAGAAGCTCTAAGCACTCCTAGGTATGGCCCACACTCATACATATGACAAAATAAAAAGGAGAAACAAGATCATAAGTTATTAGTTGATAAGATGTTTATTTGTGAGTTTTACACCATCTGTCTTACCTGGGAGTTAATGATGCGCACAGTAGTTTTATTTCCAACATCTTTCTCATAGCCACGTGTAGGAGCAGAGTTAAATCTTAAAACTGCATCATGTGAATCTAAGGGCATATAAGTAACAAATTTACTGTTTTTTATTAATTTAATCAAAACAACATAGAAAATTTGTTTAAGTAAATATTTCAATACCTTATCAAATAACACACCACCAATTAAGGTTGAGACATTTGTACACATATTTTTCAGTCTATTTTTTTTAATGATTGGATCCTGGTTAGGGACAAAATCAACATGGAAATTTAAAAACCCACACTAAGTGGTTCTACATCATCTAAGTTAATTTACTCAAAGCATATTTGAGTTGAAGGTGTTCACATTCTTGAAGAGACATTTATAGGTGTTATTCACCTATAAATCCTAAAACATTTCTAAGATGGAATCAATTGTACTGATAAGAATGTTACAACACAGATTTCAAACTACAACTAATGTGATCTGCAGCTCACATTATTTGTAGAGCATATAGTCAGAATACAATTATTGCTACTTCCAAATGTTGCTTCTTATACCTAAGACATGAGCTTCTCCAGGCCCAAGACAAGGGTATCCACTCATACCATTATTATTCAATACAGTGTGAGAAGTTCTGGTCACAGCAATGAAGCAAACATAGATATTAAGATCATTAGTTTGGAAAAGAAGGAAAACTATCACTATTTATGGATGACATGGTACTATTCTTAGACAACCTCTACAAAAAAACCCTCCTAGAAACAATAAATTTATACAGTAATATAAGCCACAAAATCAACATACAGAAATGTATGGCATTCCTATATGAAAATAGCAAAACAGAAAATAGAGAAATTTAAAAAAATACCATTCACTATTTCACAACTGTATCTCAGAAATTTAAGCACCTGGAAATCAGCTGAAAAAATAAAAAAAGACATATAGAAATAGAAACACATCCCTTGTTGATGAATTTGAAGGAATAATTCTGTCAAAATGACAATCATACCCAAAAGAAATACACAGACTTGATGCAATTCTATAAAAATACTCATGGCATTTAAAAAAAAACATAGACCAAATGCTGAAAAATTCATACTAGCCAAAACAATCCTAGGAAAGAAAGAAGATGGAAAGCTTTTGTCTTTGTAACTTGAAATTATACTAAAAATTCATAATAATAAAATTGCCCCTTGGGTACAGGGTCATTTAATTTTTACAAGTGAGCTAGAGAAAGTGGAGAAAGAATAGTGTCCTCAGCAAATGGTGTCAAAAAAACTGGTCAGTCAAATGTAAAATTTTTTAAAAAGTGAACTCACATTCTTTTTCAACACCATGCAAAAAAGTTAATTAAAGTGGATTAAAGACCTCAATATCTGATCTCAGTCTATAAATTATATTGAGGAATATACAGGCAGAGCTCTTCTTGAAATTAAATCTAGCGGTATCCGCAATGATCTAAAGCCACTGGCCAAGCAAACAGAAGCAAAGATAAACAATTGGGGCTACATCAAATTAAGCTTTTGCACCACAAAAACAATGGTGACCAGAGTAAAGACAACCTATAGATGTAGAGAATATTTTCCCATCACTCATCTCACAAAGGGTTAATATTTAAAGTCCATAACGTATTTGTAAAAGTTAACAAGAAAAAATAATCATCCATCAAAAAAGGGGGATAAAAGGTAACTAAATTTTCCTTAAAGCTGACATGCAGATGCACAAAAGGTATATAAAAATTATTTATATCACTTATACTAGGGACTGGAGCGATAGCACAGCGGGTAGGGCGTTTGCCTTGCACGCAGCCAACATGGCCGACCCGAGTTCGATTCCTCCGCCCCTCTCGG
This sequence comes from Sorex fumeus, assembly GCF_029834395.1. Classification (NCBI taxonomy): domain Eukaryota; kingdom Metazoa; phylum Chordata; class Mammalia; order Eulipotyphla; family Soricidae; genus Sorex; species Sorex fumeus. The sequence continues at coordinate 61,926,102 of NW_026606063.1, read as the reverse complement.
AGAGCCCGGCAAGCTACCGAGAGTATTCGATATGCCAGACACAGTAACAACAAAGTCTCCAATGGAGACGTTACTGGGCCCGCTCGAGCAAATCGATGATCAACGGGATGGCCTTTACCTTTTTTACCTTTATACTAGGGAAATGCAAATCAAAACAGCAATGAGATATCACCTCAGTCCAGTGACACTGTCACACATTATAAAGAACAAGGTAACTAGAGTTGGTATTGATATGAGGTAAAAGTAACTCTCATTTATTGCTGGTAAGAATGTTGACTATTTAATCCTTTTTTGGAAAATAATCTGGACACTCCTTAAAGAACTAAGAACTGAGTTTCCTTATGACCCAGCGATTCCACATCTGGGCATCTACCCCAAGGATTGAAAAATTCTAATCAGTGAAGACATTAGCACTCCTATATTCATTATAACACTACTCATAATAGCCAAAAATCTGGAAACAATTTGTGTCAAAGAACAGATGACTCCATAAAGAAACTATACCACATATGCACAATGGAATACCACTCAGCTTAAGAAAATATAACATCATACAATATTGCCACTATGTGGATGAAAAATGGAGCATACCGTGCTTAGTGAATTTCATCAGGATACAGAGAACGATCTCTCTCATATGTGGGGTATAAAAGGCCTAAAATAACACAATCTAACAACTTGTTTCACAACTTGGATTCTATCTCATCATGGCAGTGAGGTGTGAGGGAGAATGGAAAAAAGAGTATTGAGGTTACTGTAGGAGGAATATTGATACAATGGTGGAGGAAAGCAGACATGTTGGTGATGGGTGTGGGGTTGAAATGGCATATTCATGAAACCCCATCATTGACAGTGTTGTAAAATGATAAATTATGGTGACTAAGATCACCGTTACTGCCCTCCCGTTGTTCATGGATTTGTTCGAGTGGGCACCAGTAACATCTCACAACAAATTGTGAGACTTGTTGTTACTGTGTTTGGCATATCGAATACTTCTCGGGTAGCTTGCCAAGCTTCGCTGTGCGGGCGAGATACTCTCGGTAGCTTGCTGGGCTCTCCGAGAGGGGCGGAGGAATCGAACTCAGGTCAGCCATGTTGGCTGCGTGCAAGGCAGACGCCCTACTCTCTGTGCTATCGTTCCAGCCCAAATACTGTCCTCCCGTTTTTCATTGATTTTGCCCGAGCGGGCCCATTAACGTCTCCATTTTGAGACTTTTTGGTACTGTGTTTGGCATATCGAATACATCACGGGGAGCTTGCCAGGCTTTGCCGCGTGGGCGAGATACTCTTGGTAGCTTGCCAGGCTCTCTGAGAAGAGCAGAGGAATCGAACCTGGCTCAGTAGGGCTCGCTGAGCATAAGGCAAACGCCCTACCACTGTGCTACTGTTCCAGCCTGGTGACTCAGATATTTGTGAAAAATTTTAATTAAAAAATTTAGTAAGAAAAAAGAAAACACTGGGGAAAATAGATAAATGTATTTCTTATGTAGCTAGAGATATAAATTTCAGGGCAACCTTGTTTATGGGTGCCAATTTGAGATGAAAAAGAAAATCACCCCTATTTATGTGTATGTTTACATTCTTCTGACAAGAACAAGATGATGCAATGAGAAAAACATTAGATCATTCAGTGGTAGGGCGTTTGCCTTGCGCACAGCCAGCCCGGCCAAGCCTGGTTCGATTCCTCTGCTCCTCTCAGAGAGCCCGGCAAGCTACCAACAGTATCCTGCCCGTACGGCAGAGACTGACAAGCTCCCTGTGGTGTATTCGAGATGCCAAACACAGTAACAACAAGTCTCAAAATGTAGACATTACTGGGCCCGCTCAAGCAAATCGATGAACAACGGGAGGACAGTGTTTGGCAGTTTCTTTTCTTCAACAGTATGACTAACTGTTACACGCTGGAGAATTGGAGAGGACTGTGGCACTGGTTACCAAAGCACTTTAGATTCTGTAGCAGCACAACTTGGTTCACACACAACTGCAACACAAATCTCTGATTCTCTTCATTTAACACAATAGGCATCCCAAGTTCCCTTAAATTCAGGTGTAAACATGGTTTCCCTATCATGAGGTAGAAGTAGAGTAAGTGGTCTCATCTAATTATGGGCTAGGACTATGTTTCCTTTACAAAAAGAAGTACAAATATGCCTTGGCATTTCAAAACTCAACTATTTTTTTTAGAAATAGTCTCTGACCAGTTACTCAACAATAAAGTAATTTCTATGGATATCTTTAGCTTTGAAAAATTGAGGTTCAATTTGAGTTTAGCCTGGAACAAAAGTATTTGTGAGAGAGTAAATATATATTTTATTTTGATCTGCAAATGTTTACATTCTGCATTTACCAATGTGATACTCCACACAAATTCCCTACAGAACATAGTTTAAAAGTCCTCTACCACAGTAATTAGACAAAAAAAAAAAAGAAATAAAAGGATCTAAACTGGAAAATATTAAGTCAAACTATCACTATTTGCAGATGATAGAATATACATATAAAACCTTAACGAATCCACAAAAAGACTTAGAAACAAAAAACTATTATAAAAAAATAGCAGGGGAAAAAATCCTTTGCCTTTCTATATACTAAATATTATCTGGAAGAGAAGAACATAAAAAGAACAACACTATTAAAAATAGTTTCTAAAATCATTAAATACCTGGGAATCAACTCATTAATGATGTAAAAGACTTATATAGTGAAAACTATATGTCACTATTGAAAGGAATAGAAGATGATAGTAGAAATTATTATTAATGAGTCGGAAGAATTAACACTCTCAAAATAGCCCTCCTACCCAAGGTAGTATACAAATTCAATGCAATTACCATTAAAATGCTGTTGACATTTTTCGAGGTTCTAGAAAAAAATTTACTATAGTTTATATGGATCCATATAACTCTTTAAATAGCCAAATCATTCCTAAGGGGAAAAAATAAAATAGCAATATTGCATTTCTTGACTTCAAATTATACCATAAGGCTATAAAATCAAACCATGTAGTAGTAGCATAAAAATGGACTCTCGGATTACTGGAATAAAGTTAAGAGCCCAAAAATAATTCTTCAGACCTCTGGACAGTTAATCTATGACAAATGTTCTGGGTGCATGAAGTGGAACAAGAAAAGGATTCAAAAATTCATACTGGAAAACTAGATAGTAAAAACTGTGGGAGAAGTTTTTAAAAATGAACTGAATCTCAGACCATATGCAAGTTTTAATTGAAAGATTAAAGATATTTAGGTAAGACCAGAATCCATAAAATACATAGAAAAAACTGTCCAGGATGTGGACCTTGGAGGTATCATTAATGATTTGACTTCAAAGGAAAAGACAACAAAAACAAATACAAACAAATGGACTACAATCAAATTCTTTTGCTTCACAAAAGAAATGGGCTAAAATAAATAGACACTATTTTGAATGAAAGAAAATATTTGCATACAATACTTAAGAAGACTAATATCTCAGGTATATAAAGCACTCAACAAGAAAATCCAATAGCCCCATCTCCAAATCAGGAAGAGCCAGACAAATAGTACAGTGGTAAGGCACTTGCTCTGCATGAGGCCAATCCAGCTGATCCTTGGCACCTTGTATAGTCCCCAGGGTACCACCAGGAGGATTCTCTTAATACAGAGGCAGGAGTAAGTTCTCATATTCTGAGAATTTCTGGGTGCAGCCCCCAAACAAATAACAACAACAAAACACAAAAATGGGAAAGATGAACAAACACTTCCACCGAAGAAGTAGTAGGAAATTGAAATTTCCAATTTCAATGGGAAAATGCAAATTAAAATAACAATTATATACCATTTCACATCAGTAAAGATTGAATATATCAAAAGGTTTGGAAGCAACCAGAGCTAGTGTGGATATGGAACAAATAAAAATGTCATTCACTGTTGATGGGAATGTCATTGAACCAACTTATGGCAAGCGCTATGGAGACTTCTCAATAAAAGAAGAAAAGAACTCCAATAGGATACAATTCTACTTCCTGCCATCCACCCTACACACAAATAAAACCATTCATTTGGAAAAATACATGAATTCCTACTTTTACTGCATTATTTAGTCATGCAATATGGATATGCATATCAATAGCCAGGATATGGAACCAACCCAAAAGTTTAATAACTGATTCATGAATAAAGAAAGTGTGACCAAAGTGTGACCCACTGACCAAGCAAGTGGAAACATAAACAAATGGAACTACATTAAACTCAGAAGCTTTTGCACCTCAAAAGAAAACGGTGACCAAAATACAGAGAGAGACCAAAGAATAGGAAAAATTATTTATGCAATACTTATTTGATAAGGGGTTAATATCCAGGATATATAAGACATTAGTAGAACTGTACAAGAACAAAAACCTCCAACCCCGTCAAAAAAATGGGGAGAAGAAATGAATGGAAATGTCGGCAAAAAAAAGATATGGCTAAAAGGCACACGAAAAATTGCTCCACATTTCTAATCATCAGGGAGATGCAAATCAAAACAACAATGATATATCATCTCACACCACAGAGGCTGGAACACATCAAAAAGAACAAGAACAACCAGTGCTGACACAAATGTGGGGAGAAAGGGACTCTCATTGTTGGTGGGGATACCAACTGGTTCAGCCTTTCTAGAAAACAATATGTGTATTCCTTTAAAAACTAGAAATTGAGCTTCCATATGACCCCACAATACCACTTCTAGGAATATACTCTGAGGGTGCAAAAATGCATAGTAGAAATGACATCTTCATCATATGTTCATTGCAGCACTGTTCACAATAGTTAGAACCTGGAAACAACCAGAATGCCCAAGAACAGATGACTGATTAAAAAACGTTGGTATACATCTACACAATGGGATACATGAAATTTTCTTATAAGTGGATGGATATGGAGAGTTTCATGCTAAGTGAAATGAGTCAGAAAGAGAGGGACAGACTGCACTCATTTGTGAAATATAAAATAAACATAATAGGAGACTAACACCCAAGGACAGTAGAGACAAGGGCCAGGAAGATTGCTCCATGGCTGGAAGCCTGCCTCATGAGCTGGGGAGAGGTCAGCTGGGATAGAGAAGGAATACCTAAGTCAATAATGGTTGGAGGGATCATTCAGGGTGGGATATATGTGCTGAAAGTAGATAAAGGACCAAACATGATGCCCTCTCAGTGTCTGTATTACAAACTATGATGCCCCAAGGTAAAGAGAGAGTAAGAAGGAAACTGTCTGCTATAGAGGCATAAAGTGGTTTTGGGTGGACGTGGTGGGAAGGATACTGGGGACATTAGTGATGAAAAATGTACACTGGTGGAGGGATAGGTGTTCGACTTTTTATGACTGATACTCAATCATGAACACTTTGTAACTGTATCTTACTGTGATTCAATAAAAAAGGGGGAGAGGGAATAATGATGGCCCTGAAATGAGAAAGGCAATATTTTTTTTTAAAAAAAGTGACACACACACAATGGAATACTATACAGGTATAAGAAATGATAAAATCATGCAATTCTTGGCAATGTGGATATCAATGTTAAGCAAAATAAGTGAAAAGAAGAATAACAAATAAAAGAGTACCTCACTAATCTGTGGAAGACATAGACAAAATAAGAGAATATAGACAGTACTGAACAATGACAAACCCTTGAACTTGGATTATAAAATTTATTAAAAACAGTGGGTTTATGGGGTAAATGAGAGAAGATCCAATAATACAGCTTGTCCTCCAGGATAGAGAGTATTGTAAACACATTTGGGGTATGCACAATAATTTTGTACATCAATACCATAAAATTGAACACTATTATAACTGCCTAAAATATCATAATAAAAAACAACAACAAAAATGTACTAAAAAATCTGAGATTTAATAAAGCTGACAATTTTTCCTACTTTTTAAAGAATACCATGAGTGAAACTGGCTTTTTCTTTTCCTATTATCTATATCAGGAAAAATTCTGTGCCCAACTATCTTGACTTGTGCAAGAAGCAGTTTATTCAACAGTGTTTTGGGCAAAAGTCATCAAGGAAAATATAGGAACAAAACTCATAAACAACAAATACCTAAAGTTCTCAGTACTATAGTCCTTGGGTTTATGGCTTTTTTTTTTAATTTCGTCTTGAGCCACATATGGCTGTGCTCAGGGATAACTCCTAGCACTGTGCTCAGGGACTACTCCTGGTAGGGCTCAGGGGACCAAACACAATGCCAGGGATCATGCAGTGCCACTGCCTTGGCTGCATCCAAAAAAGCACCTTGACTTTTATTTCTCCAGCCCTCTCAGTATTATTGTGAAAATAATAATGATATTGAGGGTTCATCTAATGAACCCTGTAAAAGTAAAGGCCCTCAAATTAACTAGTCATTCCTGACAGTGAAAAAGATGTGTGTGTGTGTGTGTGTGGGGGGGGTGTATAAATGCCAGTGTCCAGTATTGAAGTGTGTTTAAAACCTTCAAACAACTTTACAAGCCAGAGGACAGAGCAATATAAACTCAAATCTTTGGAAGTGGTGTGAATCTAAACCTTCCAGTTGTCAGACTGCTGAAAGCTGTCAGCATATAGCATGAAGAAAGAGATCCCAGTGGAGGGTGGAGGCTGCAGGGAGGACAAGCTAGAATATCTGCCACTCAGACACGTTTTTAAATGGATGCCTGCCTGTGCATCTCCTTGATAACACACCTGAAAAAACAAGGTGTCCCTTCATATTTAGAAAAGAAGGCATACATTTGACAGGCAGTACAAGGGGATAAAGTAAATCCTCATTTCTGAAAAAGGCAGTTCCAGGCTGGACTCATTTCACACTGAACTTGAGAACAGAGCCAGGATAAATATAATCACTGAAGGAAGATGAAAACTCGTCTAGAAGCAGCTCTCCAGGAAGAATCTGCTAAGCTACAGCTCTGGCTTTGGGCACTGCTTCCCTCCCTCTCATTTCTCCAGTCCTTCAAATTAATGGCCGTCTGACCCTAAGACTCTTTGCCTTAGATATCTCAATGGGTCATGGGTCAGAGGTAGAATTTCTGGACACCGACACCAGGGTTTAAATTGAGGCTCTCACTACTGCATCTGCCCAAGCTTTCATTTATCTCTACAATTGGAACAATGCTATCTGTAATTTAGGATTGTAAGGCACAGATAAAAATTTGAGTGCATGTCGTAGAGGACCAATCTGCAATAAACACCCCATACGTGTTATGTATCTCTAAAATTATGAAGTGAGGTTTCTTTTAAATAATACACAAGAATATCTCTGAGTAATACACGGTAGACTACCTTTTGCTTCCCCAACTCCCCAGTGCTTTTTACGGCTCTCATCACCCAGCACATCTGTTTTTAAGTTGCCTGGGTTTTTTGTTTTTGTGTGTTTGTGTGTGTGTGTGTGTGTGTGTGCATGTGTGTGTGTGTGTGTGTCTGTCTGTCTGTCTGCCACACTTGATGGTACTCAGAGCTCACTCCTGGCTCTGCATTCAGGGATTATTCCTGGTGAGCTCAAGAACCATATAGGATGCTGGGGATCAAACCAAGGTCATTCGTGTGCAAGGCAAGCACCCTACCCACTGTGCTATTCCTCTGACCCCCTCACTTGCCTACTATGCTGTCCTTTGGCCCAGATGTCCCTCTTCTCAGCAGTCCTTGCTAATCAACTCTTCTTCCCAGCTCTCTGCCCCCACAATGGATTCTAGGATTCTTTTGCCATTTCTTCTCACCCATCTATTTATCTTTTTGTCCTTCTCCTGAACATAATCCTGGGATTGTCAGTCTTCATCCTATTCTGCAAAGGAATTTAAGATGTAGCTTCATTTTTATATCCCTAGTGGTTAATACTACATATGGTGAAGAGTAATTAAGTCTCACTGAAGACTACTATTTGCTTTCTGAATTTTTTTTCCTTAAGGGCCACAGGACATGTTCAGTATCAACCTCTCACAACCAAATCATAAAAGGCCCTATATATTCACTCCCTCACTCTTTATTGTCCCCCAAACTCCTTAGAATATAAGTTCCAAGTACACTATTGAATCTACTTGAATGTCTTCTATTCCCTGTTGTTAGTTCAGCGAAGCTAATTCTCCTCCATAGGACTGCTCCACTTTCCTCTATGCCCCAGAACTACCACTAGATCTGACTACTAACTTACTGTTTAACATGTAATGGTGAAAAAAAAATCATCTTATGACTCTAGGAAAGGAGTGTTCCCGAGATAGTTAAGCTTGATTTTCAATAACCTGTTCAAAGGGGAGGTGTTTACAATGGCTATACTTTTCTTAAAAGCAATTACACACAATTCACTGTGTATAGCATGGGGAAGCACTGCAAAGCCAATGGAGAGCAACCACAGGAGGAGCTAAAGGGCTCTCAATAGGCAAACCTGAGCCACGAAGGCTCAGTTCCCAAGGGGTAAAGCATTCATTCTGCATCTACCAGGACTGACACGGGTGCTTTTCTAGTTCTTCCCATGCTCAGGGATCGTGGTCACTTTTTTTAAGCTTTTTTTTTTTTTTTTTAATTTTCACTTAGCCAACTCACAGGTGTATATTTAGGGAACAAGATAATTTTGTTTCATTTTTGGGCCCACATTCAGAGATGCTCAGTGTTGATTCCTGGTTCTACTCATAGGGGTCACTCCTTGCAGGGCTCAAATGGGGTGGTACCAAATGGGGTGGTACCAAATGGGGTGCTGGGGGTCAAAATCAAGTTGACAACACCCTACCTTATGTACAATCACTCTTATCAGGGACCAAGATAAAGTTAGCTAAAGAGTTTAGCTTTGGGGCTGGAGTGATGGCACAGTGGGTAGGGTGTTTTGCCTTGCACGCAGTCGACCCAGGTTTGATTCTGCACATGGTTGACCCAGGTTCGATTCCCAGCATCCCATATGGTCCCCTGAGCACCACCAGGAGTAATTCCTGAGTGCCAAGCCAGAAGTAACCCCTGAGCATCGCCAGGTGTGATCCAAAAACAAACAAACAAAAAATGTTTAGTTTTCCCCAATAGTCCAATTTGTTTTAAGAGATCCATTAACTAGGTGCGTCTATGATAACATGAGTAAAAAGGAGGTATAATGTAGATGAATAATACAGCAAGTAAGGTGCTTGTTGACCTGCATTCAAGTCCTTTCACTCCATATGGTTCTCCAAGCCCTCCAAAAGTGTTCTCTGAGTGGAGAGCCAGGAGTGAAACCTGACTACAGTCAGGTGTTGCCCCCAAATGAGAGAGGGGTGGGTGGGTATAAAGCATTTGGTAGACAAAACTGCTAATTACCTGCATATTAAAAAACACTCTGATTTTACAATGGAACCACATTACGGTTATACATTCTTAAAATGGTTGGTACAAAACTGGATTTTAAAGCCCACTCATGAGGGTGGAGAAATAGTACAGTGGGTAGAGGATGCTTGCCATATGCATGAGTTTAAATTTTGGCATTCCATACGGTTCCCCCGAGGACTGCTAGAAGTAATTTCTGAGTACAGAGCCAGGACTAACCCCTGAGCATTGCTGCATGTGGCCCAAACAAAAAATAATTCAGGGACGCAAATGGAGTAGACATTTGCGTGCTCTGCTACGATAACCACAACTCCAAAAAAAAAAGAGTTCTATTTTAAATTCCTGAACATATTTTTACATGTAATTACATATAATAAGGTGATTCTAATCATGAAATTTTATGTATAGGTACAATCAGACATTAAATTTGGATACTATAAATAACAAAGCTGTCACTGACATTTCATGTTCCCCAGGAAATACAGAATTCCCAGGTCTTTCACATTGTCTTCAAATCCTACACAGAGTCAACTTAACAAGACTCTGTTCAGAGATAATGATGCCACAATAAAGAGCGAAGGAATTTTCCCGACACACAAAAGCAATTCAAACATGCAAGCACAAGGCTGAGGTGTTTTAAATGAAGCAACACAAAGTTAGAAGCAAGCTATTGCAGACTTTAAAGCATAATACTTAAAATCCCATCGTACATTAGTGATGGTCCTAGAAACAAGAATCATGGTTACTTCACCCCAGGGACCTCTAAAACACTCTTTCCTACTAATAATTTGAAGCGTGTCTTACAGTGGCTTCTGATATATGCTTATGCGACACTTTGACAGTGTTATATTGTACCTGCTGTAAAGTCTTCATGGGGACATAATAACCCCAGACCTAATACCTAGATTTGTGTCTTGTCTTTTCTTTGAAAAAAAAAGAAAAAAATTACAAATTTTACACAGCCTCATTCCTAAGCACCTCTGAGATGAGGTCTAGGCTGTGGAGCTTGACATGCCCCGATTTCCAATAGTTCTGCAGTATTAGTTACTCTCAAAGGAAGAAAAAAAAGGCAAATAAAACCAAAGCAGAGGCTATTTCTAACATCTGGGCAATGCCCCCATATATCTCTTCTAGATTAGTAACAAACCGTCTACTTTGAGATGGTATTAGCTAGAAACCAATGTCTCCCTGCATTGCTAGACAAGGTAGACAAGGCTATGTTTAGCTCAGGTTTGTTTTCTTAGTACCTAGTACAAAAGCTGGCAGGTAACAGTGATCAAAGAGGTTTGCTGGCTGAAGGAAGGGGTGTAAAGATTTGAGTTTTCTGGGCATAGGTGGAGTCTGAGATCTTAAGGCCAAGACTAGATTGTTTCAGGGAGAAGGAATTTACACTTACAACTCTAATTCACCACCATCCTCCACCCCCACCCCCAATAAAAATAGATTGAAGGAAGAACCTTGGCTGAGCATCCAGAGATCTATCTGATCCTGCAGATTCAGAGCCCAACTACAGTAGCCACTCTTTTGCCTTCCAATGTCAGACCTACACATCCCCCTATGGCCAAGCAGGTCTGTCAAAGAAATTCCTGCTTCTACGACTGTTCAAAGGGTTCTCAAAGGATGAAAAGCGCTTGCTCAGAAGTGGAACTGCACAACAGGCTGTCTAACCATGGATTGGCAGGACAGAGAAGGTGGACTTGCTGCTCAGATATACTGGCCACGACCTTGACGGCGGGCATTGTGCCTGGGGTGGGAACTCATCACCCTTGCTGGTATGACTGAAATCATATGCCAGAAATCCTGTCTTCAAAAAGCAGTGGGCACCTGTGGGCAATGGGTCCCCGCAAGAACTAAATGATCCTATATTTTCATCTTTGGAGGCGACATTCTGTCATTGTTCCATGGGAATCTCCTGTTTACTCTCGTTCTCTGGCGTCTCTCCCAAATTTCTACCACATAGGGGGCCCAATGGGATTTTTGCGGGAGAAGCTGGACGCCTGGTCACGCAGAGAATGTGGTTTCCCCAGAGATGGAAACTACGGAGGCGAGGTAGCACGTGCCCGCTGACAACCCCGCCTTTGGGGACACACATCTCTGTTCTTCAATGACTCACCCCCACCCATCCACCCACCGAAGCACATCTCCCTAGGGACCCTTGCCATATCGTGGCACAGGGAGGGGCCCAAGTACAGGGGGTGCATGCGTGCGTACGTGTGTGGAGTCTAACCCCAGCTAGACTCAGCAGCTTCCACGCCCCCGGGGGTGGCACGGAAGCCCCAGGCGCTGAGCGGGGAGTCCCGTGGGGAGGGAACAGTGCGCCTGAGCGCCCGACACCCACCGATCTCGGGGCCCAGAGAGGAGTTGAGGATGGCACCGGCGGACATGACCACGGCGCAGCTGCGCAGGCCGTGCGGGTGCAGCCGGCTGAGCGGCACCGCGGGTACCAGGTGGCGCCAGCCGAGCTCGGCGAAGGGCGCCTCGGTGCCGTCGAGCGTGCGCACGCGCACGCGGCCCCGCAGCTGGCACAGCAGCTGCGCGCGGCTCCGCGCCCCTGCCCGGCGCCCTCGGAAGCGCACGCCGTGCTTGTTGGCGCTCACGTAGTCCCTCATCGCCTGCTGCAGGCGCGGGGCCAGCATCTTGGACGACACGTTTCCCTTCCAGAGGCGCCGCAGGAAGGCCCTGGACATGGAGGAGGACAGCCGCTCGCCGTCGCCGTCGCCCTCTTCCAGCGCGCGGGCCGGGCCCTGCCCCCAGGGCTGCTTCTTCCAGCGCCCGCGCGGCCACAGCCCTGGGCGCTGGCCCTGATCACGGGGGAACAGGGACCCCCAAGTGGCCTGCGGATGGCGGCGCGGCCCTGCCTGAGCTGCTGCAAAAAAGTCGTCAGCATCCGTGTAGAAAGTGCTTTGGGATTCTCTCCCCAGCTGAGACGATAGAAACTCCGCTTCCTTCTGCCCAGCCGGCTGCTGTGCCCATTTCTGCAGCTCCTCTTGCCCGGGGTAGAAGTGCTCAGAAGCGGGTCCGTCGAGAAGCCCTCGGGTGGAGTCCAGGCTCTCAGTCCCCGCGGGCTCCTGCAGGGCACCCATGATGGCCCTGCGCTTGCCCTGCGGGGGCAGGAGCCGTCTGGTGTCCAGGAGTGGGCAGGAGCTGGGCACCAGAGCAGCAGGGTTGCTGTCTGTGAAATAGAGGAATAGCGCCACGAAGAAAAGCCCCCACGCAAATATTCCGCAAAGCATTCCTTGTCGCCACTGCTTCAAGTGCGGTTTCATGGCAGGCGTCTGGGGTCAGCACCTTGTGTCCGAGAGCTGTGGGAGGTCGATTTGGAATCTGAAAAAACAACAACCAGGTGCCACAGTTAGCCCTTGCTGGACGCCAGCTCGGGGTGGTAGGGAGCGGGATGGGGTTGGGGGGCGGGGGGGAGAATAGCATCAGAAACGTGGATTCAGTGAAATCAGAAGTTGGACTCAATTCACTTGTCAGATCTCCCTGCAGCCTGACTTGTGTAGGGCAACAGCTGAGGATTTCTGGGGAGGACATGGGGTGTCAGTCTGTATATTATAAAAACTTTAGCTAATGCAGCCATAAGTTTCTTCCTCATCCTGACAGTGCTTCTTTGGTGCCAATACCATAGCCTCTCCTTGCAAGTGGATTTTGAAAAATTACAATCTGTAAAAGCAAGAAGGGGACCACCAGAGGTGCACAGTTCAGACACTTCATGGCCACACAACTGTGCCTTTCTAAAGGGTGATGAATAAAAGATTCTTCTTCAATCACTCCCCAACCTGCCTTGGGGCTGCCTTGAATATGCTCCAAGATGCAGTTTCAGTGACTGGTATGAACAAATGCTTGAGAGGGATATTGTGCTTTTTAACAAAGCCCACCAAAATGCTTCCCCACTCAATCCTCACCATGTGTCTCTGATGGAATGGGGGATGTTACAGTTTTAAATATGACAATGAGGGGCGAGCTCATCATCAGGTGAGCCTCCAAGAGGGAAAGGATGCCAAAGGAGACAGAAATGAAAGGTGAAGGTGAAGGACAAAGAGAAGGAAATGTTCCTCCAGGTGCATTGCTACACCACTAGCTAGAGCACTGGACTCAGTTAAGGAAAACAACAAAACATTCATAAGAAATGCACCTAAGCTTCAAGAATGTTAAGCAAAGCCCCAGAAAAGGGAAAACATAGGCATGCTTTTTGAATGGTAATTGAGCTTGTTGGCACTTGAAGTTAAGCACAGAGCCCAGCAGAGACACATGAATAAATACTGACTGAATGAATGACAGGATCCTGTGTGTGTGTGTGTGTGTGTGTGTGAGAGAGAGAGAGAGAGAGAGAGAGAGAGAGAGAGAGAGACTGTATGTCTACATCTCGACTGCTGTGAGTTTGAATGATAGTGTTGGAAAAAGCTGGGAAACCATGGGGGGAAAAATTCATTGGAAAGCTATGCCTTCCCAACAATGGGAAACCTGTGAGATCTATTGGAATATCTGGTCCATGTACTCTATAAAAAATGGGGAGGGTGACAGGCTCTGAGCACATGAGCCAGAGCTAGTTTGAAGGCTGTAAGTCAAGAAGCGGGAGGGGTGTGCAGCAGGGAAATTCTGGGGAAAGATGAAGGCCCTAGTAGAAACAGGCATTTGGAGCCTGACAGGAGGACTTCACAGGGGGAAATACCTCTTGGATAGAACTCACCAGGAATTCTGTGGCTCACCCAGTCCTCTGGCTAAAGTTAACCACTAGAAACGAAAGGCTTATGAAACCCACAATGCAGCTATATTGTATTAACTCAGAATGGAAATGAAAATAACATTACTTGACTAATGGGAAGCGGGGGAATCATATTACCCATAAGCAAACCACTTTTGTGTTCTGTATTCCACTAAAAACAGCACAAATTCTTTGACTCTTCCTATGGAAAATGGGAGCTACCTCTTTTCCTTGAGTAAAGGAAGGATTCGGTGGACCAGGTGCAGCAGTCTCAACTTCCTGCCTTTGAAAACACCCACCCTGGGGAAAGCTGGCTGCCAACAACACTCTCTCCGACCAAACTCAGTCTGCAGTGAGGAAACCCAAGCTAACCATGTGGAAAGCCCGCAGAAATGGAAAGATGCCCAGCAGATCTAGGCCGTTCCAGCTGCATAAGCCCTGGCATCAAGGAGTATGAAGACTCCATCTTGCACATCCAACCTACTGTGGTTTTCAGATGGTCGCTGTCTCAGTAAACCTCTGACTGAAGTGCAACTGAGAATCGTTCAAACATAGTCTATCCACAGAATCATGAGTGACAAAGATGAACTGTTGGCTTAACCCCAGAGTCTTAATTTTTGTTAGTTCTGTTGCCGGGAATCAAGCCCAGGGCCTTACCCTATCACATTACGACTGAGATATATCTCAGACCATAAACTACTACATTTTGAGGTGATTTGTTTCTGAATAGATCACTGAAATGGAATCCAATACAAATGCCAAATAACAGTCTCCAAGTGTTTTAAACAATTGCCACAATTTGAGATGAGGATCAGGCATCCCAGAGGAATTCTATGAAAAGCAACTTTCCAATGTATGTATGAAACTATCACTAATAGTATTGTAAATCATGTTACTGCAACAAAAATGGTGAAGGTGAAGGCAGTGAAGGCCCTCCCGTTGATCATCAATTTGCTCGAGTGGGTCCAGTAACGTCTCCATTGGAGACTTTGTTGTTACTGTGTCTGGCATATCAAATACGTCACAGGGAGCTTGCCAGGCTCTGCCATGCGGGCAAGATACTCTCGGTAGCTGGCCAGGCTCTCCGAGAGGGGCGGAGGAATCGAACTCAGGTCGGCCATGTTGGCTGCTTGCAAGGCAAACGCCCTACCCACTGTGCTATCGCTCCAGCAACACAAAATAACAAAAAGTAGTATTCCACAAATGAGTGCAGTTATTTTATGTCTGTCCCTCTGTGATTCATTTCACTTAGCATGATATGCTCCATGTTGATCCACTTATATGCAAATTTCATGATTTTATCTTTTTAACAGCTGCATAATATTCCATTGTATATATGTACCAAAGTTTCTTTAGGAGATGTGTGCTGAAAGTAGACAATGGACCAATCACGATGGCCACTTACTAGCTGTATTGCAAACCATAACACCCAAAAGGACAGAGAGAGTAAAAGGGAATGTGCCTAACACAGAGGCAAGGGGTGGTGTGGGATGGGGTTGGTGGGAGGGATACTGGGAACATTGGTGGTGGAGAATGGGCACTAGTGGAGGGATGGGTACTCTATTGTTGTATGACTGAAACAATGACTGAAATTTAATTAAAGTTTGTAAGTCTGTAACTATATCTGGTGATTCATTAAAAATTCTTAAGAAGCAGTATTCCTTGAAATGTGTTTGTTTTAAAATTTTAAAAACTGTCTGCTTATGAAAGGAAGGATTTAGGATACAAAGCCCTAAATCAAACACACTTCTACAAAGCATACTTTCACCACAACAGAAATACCAATGCCAAGAACTGAATTAAAAGAAATAATACTGGAATTGGGCTGGAGCGATAGCACAGCAGGTAGGGCATTTGCCTTGCACACAGCCAATATGGCTGGCCCGAGTTCGATTCCTCTGCCCCTCTCAGAGAGCCTGGCAAGCTACCAAGAGTATCTCGCCCACACGGTAGAGCCTGGCAAGCTACCTGTGATGTATTTGATATGCCAAACACAGTAACAACAAAGTCTCACACTGGAGACGTTACTGGGTCCGCTCGAGAAAAATCGATGAACAATGGGAGGATAGTGACAGTGAATACTGGAATTAAGCCTACTATATCCCAAAATGGGTGCTTAGCATTTTCCCTTGCCCATTTCATTTGGTCTTCTCCACCCCTAATGAGGTAAGAGATATTGCCATTTCCATTGTATTGATGAGAATACTGAAGTTCAGATATTTTTAAAACATTTGAAAATAATTTGCTGCACTCTAATTTGTATTTGAAAATTATTTGCAAGCAGCAGATACTGGACAATACAAACGCATCTGCTTAACTGTAGCACTCACACTCCAACTCCCAGTACTGATTTCATCTGACCCAATACAATGAGACAATCTTTTAAAAACAATATGCTTTAAACTATGCATGGCAAAGAATTATCTCCCATCCCAAACCTCCACTGGCACTGGCTGATATTTTTATATTTTCATTCCTGAATATCCTAGCAATGTCCATTTACTGTCAAAAGTTTTCAAATGCTTACGATTGGGTGTATAAGGGAGCACCCAACAGTGCTCAGGTCCTACCTCTGGCTCTGTATTCAGGGATCACTCCTAACAGGGCTCGAGTATGGTGCTGGGGTTTGAACACAGGTCCAATACATGCAAGGCAAATACCTAACCTTTTTGACCCTCAAATGTTTATTATTAAATTCTATGTATAGCTCATTAAATTGCAAATGATTAGTTGCAAATGTTTATAGTCTGCAGCCACACTTCCAGCAGAATTTATTAAGTGACTTTTCTACACCAGCTCATCCTGAAGATCAAGAACCTGTTTCCAGTGGTTCAACACTCTATTAGAAATAAAAATATTAATAATAGTCATTATTGTTAGGGCAGTAGTGATAGCAGAGAGGGTAGGGCGTTTGCCTTGCATGTGGCCCATGTGGCCCCCCTGAGTAAGATTCCTCCGCCCCTCTCAGAGTGCACAGCAAGCTACCAAGAGTATCTTGCCCGCACGGCAAGGCCTGGCAAACTCCCCGTGACATATTCGATATGCCAAACACAGTAACAAGTCTCAAAATGTTACTGAGCCCGCTCGAGCAAATCGATGAACAACAGGAGGACAGTGACAGTGACAGTGATTGTTAGGGCTGTAATGATAGCAGAGCGGGTAGGGAGTTTGCCTTGCACACAGCCCACGTGGCCCACCTGAATGCAATTCCTCTGCCCCTCTCAGAGTGCCTGGTAAGCTACCGAGAGTATCTTGCCCACACAGCAAAGTCTGGCAAGCTACCTGTGATGTATTGGATATGCCAAACACAGTATCAACGTGTCTCACGATGGAGACATTACTGGGCCCGCTTGAGCAAGTCGATGAACAAGGAGGGCAGTGCATTATTGTTAATAATGACTGAGATATTATTTCAACACTCACCACCGCAATTAGTACACTTACATAACTTAAGCCCCATAAGTCTGCCCCCACTGCAAACACTAATCATAGATGGGGCTCCAGACCAGCAATACTACTGAGTTTGGTTGCCAATCTGAGGGGCTCTCATGATATCACTTGGGTTTGTGGGATCTGCCAGGAAAGCACTATGTTAATTAATATAGTTATTTCACTAAAAAACATGTGTAGTTTGAGGCCTGGATGTACATGTGGGAATCTCAAGCAGAGATTCCATGTCTTTCCCTGAAGAGTCGAGAATGTTGCCCTCCACTAACCAATCACAAAGCTTTACTGAAACCCCAGTACTGCTATTATTGAGGTTTTCCTATGATCCATGTGATCGATGGATCTCTAGTCCTCTCCTTTTCCCTGGAGGTCTGAATGGCTCAAAGCCTCCCTCTACTGCCCTTCATGGTTGAAGATGACAGGCCCCCTCCTTGAAGTCATTTAGAGATTCACCAAACATTCCTTCATTGGCAAAACAAAGACATTCTGTCAACTTAGGAAATTCCAAGAGGTTTAGAAGCTCCTTGCAAAAAATCTAGGACAAAGATCAGACACAGACACCCCAATTAGACTGTAGCAGCTAACTTTTAAGACTTCTTTTTGTAACCTGTCTGGAAATCCTTATGACTTGGTTTCCCTACGTGGAGCAACAGCTCTGGGGGCTTATTCTTGTGAATTACTAAGGAATGAGAAACAGGTTTTTTATTTAATCATTTGCCTAAGAATCTTTTTTTTTTTTTTTTTTTTTTTTTTTGGTGGGCACGCAGCTGGCCAGTGCTCAGTGGTTTCTATTGGCTCTGCACTCAAGATTCACTGGATCACTCCTGGCATGGTTCAGGGGAGCATATGCGGTGCTAGGGAATGAACCAAGGTCTGTCACATGCAAAGCAGGTGCTCCACCCATTGCACTACTGGGTGAGAAATATTGCTATTGCCTGAGAAATTTTTCAAACCACAGTCTTAAAAGGCTCTATATATGCATGCATGGAGTTGTGGCAGGCAACACAATGAGAAAAATGACCATAATATGTTGGAGGAGAACAGGAAACCTCAGGTCTAGTGTCCTACACCTGAAGCCAGTGCCCTTTGCCCCTCAATTCAGATTAGACAAGTAACCTGAAGTCAGGAGTTGCAGGAAGCTGAAGAAACTGGAGCTGCTAAATTCTGCGACAGGTTCAGTCTCAGAGTCTGTTATGGGGAAATGCCTAGTTCCAACTGAAGACATATGGACCTTTTCTGTTTTCATCATGAGAAAAAATATGACAGACAGGAGGAATATGACATACAAGAAGAAAATGAGAGAAAACTTGGGGGCACCAAATAATGGAGAGAAAAGGCTTATCAGAATAGAGGGGCCTGCTGTTAGGACAGGGTCCTGGAAAATTTTTTCTTTCTCTTTTTCCATTCACCCTCTTCTTTCCCTCTTTTTACTCCCCCTCTTTCATCTCAGTCTCTGACTCTCTCTCTCTCTCTCTCTCTTTCTCTCTCTCTCTCTCCATCCTCCCCATGCTCTCTCTCCCCCCCCCCATCCCTCTGTGTCTCTTCCTCTATGCTGGGAAGTAGGAAAGAGGTGGGGGATTTGAGCAGTTCACAAAGCACCATGAAAGCACCTATACCTATCACAAAGCAAAGCAGGATGGTTTTCATTAGATAAATTTTATGCGGTTCTGAATGCACAGTAATAATAGAAAGGAGTGGGATCCTGCCACCGGCATAATTAGGTTCAACTTCTAATAATCCAAGAAGACTTCACTGCAACCTCTGTCACAGCAAACTGTCTAATTAAGGTAACAGTCTCCAAAATAATTAAATTTTGAGGTAATGTCAAATCTGCTATTAGCAAAATCCTACAGGAACCGGTTTACCTAGTATGGTCCCAGTTGTCAGCATATTTATACAAATTCTGACTGCAGAGTGATGGAGGGCATCATCACTTGGTATAGCAAGATGATCCCACAAACCAAGAGGAGGAAACATTTGGCTAAGCAAATATAAAATAACACCTCGTCCCCCATCCCCGCCAATTATAGTACATCTGAAATGCTATAATGATGTAGCTTAAACAAAGCCATGTCTGTAATACTCACTACTTTATCCCATCATTAGCTGATGCGATATAAATTACCATCGGGGAGATAAAAGAAGACCATTAGGCAAATCATCTGTCCCCAGGCACCACTGATAAAGTGCTCCCTAATCATATTTCACATGTACTGTGTTAGGATGGGTTAAGTGACAGGTTGTTCAGTTCTTGCTGATGCTTCCCTGGGAAGAGAGCTGGTAAGATTATAAGCAAAGTTTTTTCAGTATGGTTCATTTCTTAGCACTTCTGACATAAATTACCCAGCTGTCTAAAGGTTTAAATTTCAAGTAGATGTTCCATGATTATTTGAACTGCGATTATCTATTTTCACCTTATGTCTACTTCTTGGTGCTTTTCTAGTAAATCATCCAAGAAAAGACAGAGACTATGGGAAATTTTTAAGTGCTCTATTGCCAGAAATTATTTTAATTGTTCCACTTGCTCAGGAATGTCAGTGCCCATATCTTAGATTCTAATTTGCTAAGAAATTAGTCACATTTCTGCATGGACAATCAAACAGCACAAGAGAACATGCAAATTCTCCTCCTAAATATTTATAAAGAAACCAGAATTTCCAAACTATAATTCTTTACCAGTTATCAGATGAAAATAGAAATAAAAGCATGCCACAGGTGAATGCTGCAATGCAACTTGATGTTACATAGCTACCTGCTTATTTTTGTTCAAAGGTAAAAAGAAGTGAATTCTGAGCTTTGCCGCTTTAATGATGACCTCTTAAGCCTCTCAAGGCAGATCACCAGTTTTCTTAAATGGAGAGCATTTCTAACACACATTGATTGATGTGACACTCACAAATGCCATCTGGTCAGGTTTTCTGCTGGGTGTACTATGTGAACTGATCTTAAATCTTAGTATTTACTTTAACATCAAAATCATAAAAAAGATGTAGTGCAGGAGCAATAGTGAGACACTCTTGTATCTTAATCACCTTTGGGAGTCATATTCTCTTTCAAGATTAATTTTTCTAAGATTAGCTCTTGTTACATATTCAAGAAAACACTTAAATCTGCAGAAAAGGAAGACAGCACAACTCCAGATGGAATTCTGTATCTTCACATCCTCATCAGCTCCTTTTTCTTTCTTTTCTTTTTATAAATATAAGAAGATCCCCAGGGAGAAGGGGAGGGAGTGGAGGGGGATATATTGGGACCTAGAGACAGTAGCAGAGAGATGCTGATAGTCTGGGTTTTTTTTTTTCCTGCTTTTTAGGTCACACCTGGCGATGCACAGGGGTTACTCCTAGTTCTGCACTCAAGAATTACTCCTGGCAGTGCTCAGGGGACCATATGGGATGCTGGGAACCGAACCCGGGTCGGGTGCATGCAAGGCAAATGCCCTACCTGCTGTGCTATCACTCTAGCCCTGATGCTGATAGTCTGGGGTTGAGTGTAGTGTAGCAGAAGTGTATTGCTAAAACAATACTGATGCTGTTATAAATCACGATTAATACAAATTTTGGGAGGTAGGTTGGGAGCAATATTCAGCTGTACTCAGGGTTTACTTCTGACACTGTTCAGGAATCATTCCTGGCAGAGCTCAGGGACCATA
Source organism: Sorex fumeus (assembly GCF_029834395.1). Classification (NCBI taxonomy): domain Eukaryota; kingdom Metazoa; phylum Chordata; class Mammalia; order Eulipotyphla; family Soricidae; genus Sorex; species Sorex fumeus. Next base: position 61,905,020 of record NW_026606063.1, on the reverse strand, counting down.
TGTGGTACTGGGACAGAACCTGGGTGGCAGCGTGCAAGGCAAGTACCTCAACACTACAGTGCTGTTCTGACCCCAAATACAAATTGTTTTTTGTTTGTGTTTTGGACATCGTCCAGCAATGTTCAGGGTTTACTCCTGGCTCTGTGCTCAGGGATCACTCCTGGTGGCGCTCAGGGAACCATGTAGGATGTTAGCTATTGAACTCGGTTCAGCTGTGTATAAGGCAAGCACCCAATCCACTGTACTATCACTCTAGTCCAAAAATACAAATTTAAAAAAAAATAAAAAGAAAACCGGTGTGTATATTAAAAGGGTGGAGAATGAAGCGATAGTACAGCAGGTAGTACATACTTGCTTGTATGTAGCAGACCCAGGTTGATCCCTAACACCCCATATTGCCAGTGTGATCTCTGAATACAGAGCCAGGAGTAAACCCTGAGCACTGCTGGGTGTTCCTCCCTCCTAGCCCCCCAAATAAAGAAGAAGAGAAGAAAAGAAAGCCTGTGATCACTAATTGGGTAAATAAAGTTTTACTTCTGAATCCATTAATTTGTTAGCTAATGTAAGACAGACAGTAAAACAATCAAACAAAGAAAAAAACAGTAAGTTGAGAAGACCTTTGTGGTAAGAGTGGTAAGAGACACAGTCTCCTTTACTGTGTCCATACAGAAATGTCAACTCCCATCTCTGTAAGAAATGGGTAACTCTCCAGCCAGCTTGCTAGTGTGAGAGGTTTAAGCAGAGCAAGGCAGGGTTTCCAGCTGCAGGACACTTGTACCAAGAGCTGCGAGACTCTAGGAGAGATGGAGGAACCCCACGCATGAAGAGGGATATAGCCCTAGAGCTAGTGGGCCCAAGTTTTCTGACTTGGAAAAGGCATGCATACAAGGAAAATACTAGAGCCAGTACTCCTATCTAATTTAAACGTGAGTGCTTGGACAATCTCAGGGGGAAGAAGATATGCTCCTTATAGGCAGAACCACATCTGAATCAATCCTGCATATGTGACAAAGTAGGCTATTCCATGGAAGGTTCCACTGATTATTTCTAAAATAAATGATAAGCATAATTTGGATGAGTAAAATAAAATGAGATTTTCCTAACTCTGTAGGAGGGAGAGATTATACACTGCTAATTGACCGTTCCCAAGCTGGAAGGAGTCTGAGTACCTCTGAACTTCAGATATCAAGACAGTGAAAGGCAGTTGTGGCTGTCAGGTCATTGGGAAAGACAAAAGGCCATTTCCCAGATGCATGCCTGATACTATACTGAGTACTACACACATTGTGTCACATTTTTATCTTCATTCTCTGTTTAAACTTTTCAACTATCTACTGGACATTATTTTTTAGTTGGCTTATAAATCAAAATTCAAAGTTGTCCCCTCCTGGTGTACTAATCACAGAACTTTTATTTTATTTTTTACATTTTGCTGAACAAAGTAACAAGTAACAACAAGTCTCACAATGGAGCCGTTACTGATGCCTACTCTAGCAAATCGATGAACAATGGGAGGACAGTGCTACAGTGCTATATTTTACTATGAAGCAAGCTGTTAGATCATACTTAAATTGTTTATCTTTCACCCTTTATGTTTCAAAGTACTATGCCAAACTTATGAGAAGGTGCCTAAGTTGACAGGACCAAGTGATCCCTTCCTATCTTTGCTAGAGAAAATGATCTTCCCAATTAATCTCCAGAATTTGGACATCCTCCATGTTTGACCCATGGCCAGAGAGAACTCAGCCACAGTTCACTAATCAAGTGGGTTTTGCCAATTCAGAAAAGTGCCCAGTGGATTGGTGTAGTGAACTCACCAACATTTTCAGAGATGCTATAGATGTAAGAGTCTGTGAACTCAAAATGGTTTGTTGTCTAGGTGCGAAGACAGATGATTCTGACAGCTTGTTACTCTCTCCTTGGGAGGGTGAATGTACAGAGGGTGAAAGTAATGCAGGAGAGGCCCAGAGAAGAGCAAAGTTAAGGTTGGACATTGAAGGACACATAGTCAGAGCAAAGTAAGGTTGGACATTGAAGGACACATAGTCAGGGAAGAAAGTAAGTTATTTAAGCCAGTAGGACACAAAACTAAGTGCCCCTCTGATGAGTATACAGAGGATACATGGATCATAAGCTGGTAATCAAAAATGATGGCTTTCAGCTAGATGAAAGTGGACAACTCTTATGAAGATGATAATATTATCTTTCTGGGCAATTAATTCCAACAGTATGATTTTTTTTCCTTGAGTGAAACGGCAGATGAGAGAGTTTTAACAACAGATTCTCCCATGTATGAGCCACCCTGGACAGCTTTTGGCTTTCAAAACTTTGTACAATGATGTGGCAGGTGCAGTTGGGGTAGGGGAAGGTATAAATGATTCCAAATATCTATTAATGATTGTGCAGAGACAACACAAGCTGTCTACCAGCTAGATATGCTGGCTTCATGAAACAGCATTTGGACTTTTCCAATGCTGTTTGTGGCCTGCTTGTTTTACGACAATGAGTGCTCAAATATTTACACTTTATACCAATAACGTGCCAGGGCTCATGACTCAAGCTGTAATCTAGCTTCAGCTCTGAAATCTAATCATTAGGAAGATAGAAGAATGCATACCTGCCACTGATATTTGAATTTTATGAATTTCTGAACTGCAAGATGGAGCTGGATGGATCTTTCAAGGAGGCGTTTGTACCAGCAGAAGTCACCTTTCCAAGGAAGAGCATGTTTCCATTCTAGCCTGAGAGCAGTCCAAAACATCACAGGCTGGCATGGGAATGCTGAATCCACTCAAGTGGCAGATGAGGGCCACCAATCGGGTACTGTGGCATGAGTCAGACAACTCTACCTGTCAGAAGGAATTAAAGTGATGTATGGTTAATAGGAACACCCTGTGGGCAGTCTTTCATATCCTTGCATATGGTATAATTTTGGATCAGTCCTTTGAGTCTCAGTTTATTCTTCCAATGTGAATCATAATACTGCCTACATCTTCATGGATAAGTTATGGTCCATGGATAAGTTATGCATGTGCATGCTTTGTCTCGGACCTAGATAAAACTAAGGCTTCAGTGAGAATTATTTTTCACTTCAGGTTTTCACATTCAATAAAAGTAAAAGAAAGTTACGGAACACGTATACTTAACTATTACGTAAAAATATTGAACTTATGAGTATATACTTGATAGTTTTCTAGTAAGCATAATTCTCTTCCTTACATCCTTGATTTATAGTCCCTGATAATGATTTATAGTTGTCATTCAAATGGATGAGGGATTATGAATCGGTGATGTAAGAAAGAATACCACTTTCCCTTGCGTGAGGGAAATAAACACACAAAAGCACAAATATTACATACAAGCACAAAACATATATTTTTTATCAAATGTCCTGGCACTGTCATTGATGATGGGATTAATCCCAGGAAAATATAGATTTCTTATCTTCATTAATATTTAATTTATTAGAAATAACTTCAGAGGTTGGAGCTATAGCACAGTGGGAAGGGCATTCGTCTTGCACACGACTGACCCAGGTTCGATTCCCAGCATCTCATATGGTCCCCTGAGCACCGCCAGGAGTAATTTCTGAGTTCAGAGCCAGGAGTAACCCCTGTGCATTGCCAGGTGTGACCCCAAAAGAAAAAAAAAGAAATAACTATTCAAATCACCTTCATGGTATTACTGTCAGTCTAAAACGTTTTATTTATTTGGTGAAGCAAAATGGATTTTAATGAGAGGAATTCAGTGAGAGAGATATGAAGGAGAAAAATATGTTCAAGAGAGAAAAAGGCCTCTCAAGAAGGGGAAAAGACTGAAATGTTTTAATATTAAATGAAACTGAGGGTTATTGATTCTAATTTATTGCTCTTAAGTAAGCATGCATATAGTTTTACAATTAGGGTGTCTGATCTAATTTCCATGAAATTAAATGAAAGTTCTGTAACAGACAAAAATAAGTAACTTATCCAACATTTATTCACTCAACAAACATCTCTTTAAGGCGCACATTCAGGCATGAAATTATTGGCAATCATGCCATACTTTATGCACAGCTTAAATGAGATGTTAAAGCCACTGCACCACAATCATAAAACAGTGCCACTCTTTATGTTGCATCTTATTCCAGTGTGCATTTGCTCATTTTATTTCTGCTCTTGACAAGATTTAAAGAAAGGCTTTTTCCTCCTCCTGTGCTCTATAAATGTTTGCAGCAGCTATATTACACTGACTTAACACAGCATTAACTACAGTACAAATATACACTCCCAGATGGCTTTTTGAAAAAGGAAAATGTTTATGATCTCTATCACAGAAACATTGAATTCATTGGTCTAAAATTCATTTAAGATGTCAGACGAGTTTGATAAGAAATCTGTATCTGGAACTCACTTCTAAACAGTGTAGCACTGTCATTCCAAATTCAAAAGAAAATAATATATCCTATCATATGTTCTGGCTCTCAGAATGTAAAGTTCCAATTCAGTCATCTATGGTGACTATGGTTTCATATTCTGTATGTCCTTTAAAAAGTATTTCTGACCTGGTTGACTGCTTCATAGCAATTTTAAGTTGCAACTCCACAATATAGGTAAAAAGGTAAAGGCCCTCCCGTTGTTCATCGATTTGCTCGAGCGGGCCCAGTAACGTCTCCATTGGAGACTTTGTTGTTACTGTGTTCGGCATATCGAATACGTCACGGGGAGCTTGCCAGGCTCTGCCGCGCGGGCGAGATATTCTCGGCAGCTTGCCGGGCTCTCCGAGAGGGGCGGAGGAATCGAACTCGGGTAGGCCATGTTGGCTGCGTGCACGGCAAACGTCCTACCACTGTGCTATCGCTCCACAATGAAATAAAATATTAGAAGTGGAACTTCTAATAGAGTAAGTTTCATTTTATTCATCTTTACATTATGACATAGACATCAAACAAAGGCAGGTCACTTAAGAAAACGAATGGAGGCATGGCAGAGCAGTCAAGAAAAGTGACTCCACGCTAGAGAAAAGAAATAGTTGAACTACTTTAATCTAATTAGTTTGGAGAATAAAATGTTTCTGTATTTCTTAGTCCCCAAATAAATGGACACAATAATAGAATTATGAGGTCACTGGTCATAATATAAATGTATGGTTTGGTGCAGAGAAGCCAAAGAACATGAAAAATCACTGGTGAAATTTTCTTCATTCTGGGAACAAAGGAATAAGTTTCATTTTATTTACTCTGAAAAAAAGAGTACATTCATTTTTATTTACTCTGAAAAAGAGTACATTATAAAATGTCCTTATAGATCTTATATAAACTTCAACTTACCTTTTTTCTTCTTCTGTTTATTTTTTTTTACCTTTAGGAGTTCGTGGTCTGAATAAATGAAACAAGTGACAAAGTCAGTTGAAGGTATACTGAATAAAAATACAGGTTTTCTAATTCAAAATCTCTCCCTCCCTCTCTCCCTCCCTCCCTCCCTCCCTCTCTTTCTCTCTCTCATAATCTGTTATTAAATGATAAAAATAGACTGAAATCCCAGAGACCTGTATAAATCTGTTCTGCTAACAAGGTGCTTCTTTGGCACTTAATGATATAATGGAGATAGGATCATGGATTTGACTTCCAGAATATCTGAAAGCTCTGCAACTGGACAAAACACTGCAGAAATTGAGACTGCAAAACCTTAATCATTCTAATGGAGTTCAAAAGATTGTGAGGAGTGCACGTGATCACCTGTTTAAGGTACAGTGTTTCTGGTTGACCCTGGAACAGACCAACACCAAGTGGCATTCTGGAATAAGGGCACCACCCTATCTCAAACCCCACCTCAAACACCATCTACCTAAGGAAAATATGTTGGTTAAGACTAAGAAACATGGATTTGGGGTTATTGAGGTGATAGAACAAGGGAGTAGGGGCCTTGCATGCAGCCAACCCAGATTCAATTCCCAGCATCCCATATGGTCCCCTGAGCCCAGCCAGGAGTGATCTCTGAGCACAGAGCCAGGAGTAAACCCTAAAAACCGCAGGGTATGACCAAATTTTTTTATTTTTTTGCTTTTTGGGTCACACCCGGCAGTGCACAGGGGTTACTCCTGGCTCTGCACTCATGAATTACTCCTGGTGGTGCTCAGGGGACCATATGGGATGCTGGGAATCAAACCCGGGTCAGCCACGTTCAAGGCAAATGCCCTACCCACTGTGTTATCTCTCCAGCCCCCAACTTTTTTTTTAAAAGAAAGAAAAAGAATTCTGGATTTGCCATGTGCTACCAGTGAGATCTGGTACCATCTAGTGAACTGCTCTATGCTTAGTATCTCAATTGTAAAAGAAGAGTGATGACATCTGAATATCTCTCAGTGTAATTGAGGAACCAGATGAAACTGAGTATGAAAGTAATATGAAACTAGGAAGAGCGATGATGATGATAATGATGATGAAGATGATGATGATGTACACAGTCCTCTGACTTGTGAATACTAACAAAGCTCTAAAATAATAATATTTCTCAACATGTGGTGCCTAGGCAGCCTCAGAATCTCTAGAGGTGTACATTAAAAATTTTTGGGTCAGACTTGCTGAACCAACTATATAAGAAAAAAGGATTTACGAGCTGCTTTACAGAAGCTTCCCTGCAGCCCTTAAAATGGTAGCAGAGAGGTTAGAAAGAAAGAGCAAATGCATCCCATGTGTATTTCTGGAAATAGCTTTTACTCACAGGTGCCCATATGACCTCAATCACCTCCTTCCCATCACTTCTCCCCAAACTCTTCTCCCTCTAACACTAGAACAAAAGTAATATCCCGACATACCCCCACGCACCTACTGTGCACTAATTTTGCTACATGAAAAGTGCAACTGCCCCTTTTCTAAAACCAGAATAAAGAATAAATTTCTTGTCTCCCTGCTCCCCCAACCCCCGCACTACTCTCTGACCATTTCCCAAGCCTCCATGTTCACAATTACGATCGCCATCATCCTGCTGTTCGTCGATTGCCTCGAGCAGGCACCAGTAACATCTCCTTCGTCCTATACCTGAGATTTTAAAGTGCCATATTCAAGGCTCTTTCAGGGTTAGGAGAATGAGACCCATCATTGTTTCTGGTATTTGGCATATTGGGTACACCACGGGGAGTTTGCCAGACTCTGCCGTGTGGGCAGGTTACATTCGGTAGCCTGCCAGGTTGTCCAAAGTAAGAATGAGATAATAAGATGTTGCACAGCCGTGAATGTGGCCGCGTGCTTCTGGAAGCTGGGTTTTGAAGCCTCTATGATACTTCCAACATACTTATTTCTCCCTCAGGCAGAACCTTAAAATGGGCAGATTTGACTTTTGATGATTGATGTACAAATAAATAAAGAAAGGAAAAATATGGTATAAAACTTGGGAAAAAATCTGATGTTGGAATTGAAAATGATTTCCTTTGCAAAATCGATTCATATTCATTTTCTAAAGAGAAAACAATAGAGTTGATCCACAAGCACTTACATTCAAATATTTTTTCAACATCACATCTTATCTGTACTGACTTTTAATAGTTATTGACTCAAGGTCAGTTTCTTCATCTGCAAGACTGAGGTAACATCACACAGACTAGCAAGTGTTTAATAGGATCTCAAGTGACCTCTATATGAAAGGCATTTAATGTATTGCCAGGCACAGATGCTGAAAGTACATTCATTTAATTTTTTTTCTTTTTTTCACATTCCCTACTAGGTTCTATAACAGTCTAAAATAGCTACAGTTTATCACAAATGTCCTGAAAGAAACTTTTACACTAAATTTCATTCCTGAATAATAAGTTCTGTTTCATTGTTTTCTATTGAGTCTTGGGAAGAAGGTTTGGGGCAGAGACCTGATTTTTAGCATCTGACCATTTCTGTGGTATAAATATTTCTACTGCGGCCAACTTCACACTAGCTCTGTGCCACCCGTGAATACAATGCTGAGAAGAGATGTACAGAAGCTTTCAGAATAGCATCGATAGGACAGATAAACACAATCCCAAGAGATAAACGACACTAAAATATAATACGACGATTAGGAAATTAAGGCATTAGAGCATATTACACCTTTGATTTTTTTTTAAACTGTTCTTTATTGACTCACTGTGTGATATACCCTTACAACACTCTTCATGGGATTTCAGTCATATCGTAATCCAATACCCATCCCTCTACCAGTGTACATTCCCAGCACCAGTATCCCCTACTTCCCTCCAATCATCCCCCACCCCTCACCCCCCCACTTTTCTTCCCTCCCTCCCTCCTTCCCTCCCTCCCTCACTTTCCCTCTCTCCTTTCGGGCATTGTGTAGAACCAAATTTTTAACTGGTTGACAGATCTTGTGTACATCACAGTGACTAAATAAAATCCATCATCTTCTCATACTTGTATGGTAAAAATCTGTTCTTTGATATTTTCTCTCCTTAGATTAATTTGACAAATGACCAGCCACATAATTTACAAAAATTTATCTTTTCTTTCTTCATATTTTATGTTTTTTTCTTTCATTTCTTTCTTTCTCTCTTTTTTCTGTCATTCTTTCCTTTCTTTTTTTTTATAATATTTTTTATTATTATTATTAGTGAAACACCATGAGGTACAGTTGTAGATTTACAATTTTTTGTGCTTGGGTTTTGATTATACAATGATCAATACCCATCCCTCCACCAGTGCCCATTTTCCACCACCATGGATAATATCCCTCCCACCCCCATCCCCCCCATCCCACCCTGCCTCTGTTGCAGGGCAATCCCTTGTATTCTCTCTCTCCTTTTGGGTGTTGTGGTCTACAAAAGAGGCTTTGAGTGGCAAACATGTTCAGTCCATAGTCTCCTTTCAACATGCATCTCCCCTCCTGGGACGATCCTCCAAACACCCTTAATTTGGTGCTCCCTTCTCTATCTGAGCTGCCCTTTCCCCTAGAATGCCCGGCTGGCCTCTAAGCTATGGAGTAATCCTCCTGGTGCTGATCTCAGCCATTCTTGGGTATTAATCTCCTATTTTGTTACTTTATATCCCCCAGATGAATGCAATCTTTCTATGTCTATCGCTCTCTTTCTGACTCATTTCGCTTAGCATGATACTTTCCATGTTGTACCACTTGTATATAAATTTCATGACTTCATCTTTTCTAAGAGCTACATAGTACTCCATTGTGTAGATGTACCAAAGTTTCTTTAACCAGTCATCTGTTCTTGGGCATTCAGGTTTCTTCTAGTTTCTGGCTATTGTAAAGAGTGCTGCAATGAACAAACAAGTGCAGATGTCACTTCGATTATAAATTTTTGCCTCTCTGGGATATATTCCCAGGAGTGGTATTGCTGGGTCAAATGGGAGCTCAATTTCTAATTTTTTGAGAATCGTCCATACTGTTTTCCAGAAGGGCTGATCCAGTCGACATTCCCACCAACAGTGAAGGAGTGTCCCTTTCTCGCCACATCCACGCCAGCACCAGTTGTTTTTGTTCTTTTGGATGTGGGCCAGTCTCTGAGGTGTGAGATGGTATCTCATTGTGGTTTTGATCTGCATCTCCCTGATGATTAATGATGTAGAGCATTTTCTCATGTGCTTTTCTGCCATTTGGATTTCTTCTTTGAGAAAGTTTCTGTTCATTTCATTGTCCCATTTTTTGATGGGGTTGGATGTTTTCTTCTTGTGGAGTTCAACCAGTATTTTGTATATCCTGGATATCAACTCCTTGTCAGATGTGTATTCGGCGAATATCCTTTCCCATTCTGTAGACTGTCTTTGCATTTTGGTCACTGTTTCTTTTGAACACCTTTGTTTTTATGTGTTAATGTTTGGTTCACAAGCCTCCTAAAAATTTAAAAGCCAGAATCAGCATTTCTTATATCTCACACCACCAGGAAAACAGGACCATAAAAGGGAATTCCCATGAATTTCAGACCAACTAAAGGGCTTTATTCATGCAGAATGCTTTAAACAGAGGCAGAAAGATGTTCCACAAGGCTGCAGATGGTATCAGTGCAGTAGTCTCTCACTCATATTCTTACTACACTCATTAATACACCTTCACTTTTAGGTTCATTCAAGTTGTAAAGCATCATGCCATAATTAGTGTCCATGTCAGGCATCTGACAACTCACCTGACACATGAGGAAACAAATACAGAGAAGGAATGAAGTTACTATGGGGAATAAGATGTCTAACATTTTTATAAAACTACTTTGCTCTTAACAGGCCTCAAGGCATTATATTTCACTTGTCCAGAGACTGATTCATTTCAAAGAGATAAAAAATTTTAAATATTTTTAATTAATAAAAACAATTTTTTCCTACCTGCTCAATGCTAGAAGAGACATATAAGGACCCTGGCTTGCATTTGCATGCCATACCTAGAAGACCAACGGAAGCTCCAGCAGTAATAAAAGGCCAGGAATGGAACTTGAAAGAAGGCCATCAACCACTTCCAACTCTACCTCACATGTTTGGGTGTCAGGCCCAGTTTCGAATCCTGGCACTTCAGGTAAGATGGTTTCTAAGAAACATCTAGAACAGCACTTCTCAACATGTCTGTATATCCCCACTGGACTCCCAAGATATTCCAAGCATATCACAGGTAATCTTATAAGTAGGGAGTGGGGGGGGGGGTCACAGCATGAAACTAGGGGCCACACCAGTAGCAACTGTAGCAGAAAACTTTTAGTGAAAATTGTCACATATCAAGTGTGGTATTATATGTAAACTCACACAAAGGGGGCACGGCACACAGAGGCGGTGGCTCTATCTCTCCCCCCGCCTGCGTTTGGTAGTTTCACCCTTCTCCCACCCCAGAGAGGTCGATGGCGATGGTCAGGCGGAGGAAGGAACGAGGGCCAGGATGGTAGGTATTAGTCATAATTTATTCTGATTCTCTCTTCATCTCTGTCTCTGCTCCCCATTCTTCCTCTCCCAGGTACTTCATTCTCCTTCTCCATTCCCCTTCATCCTGCTTCTCTTCCTCTGTTTCTTTCTTCTGAACCCTAGCCCACTCCTACAGTACAGTTAAATCCTCTCTCCATGAGGAATTGGGGGAACAATTACACATAGGTGAGGTCACAATCAATAGGGGTAGAAATCAATAGGGGTAGAAATCTTAGCCTAAGGGAAGGCCACTCCTAGGACAGATCCTTCCTCAGCAGGAGGACCCACCCTAGAGAGGAATCCCAAGGGTGTGTCTCTCCTTCCTTGTGGACAAGCATATAAGAATATATAATATAAATCATTTTGTATGGATACAGTAAGAAATATCTTAAACTTATAGAATTGCTCTCCTAGGGCCATCTCGATCTCAAACTATAGTGCTCAGGCCAGATAGTCTTTCCCAACCCTAGCAGGATCCTAGTCTAGTTATTACCTTTGGACCATGACAGCATTTGTCTATGATCAAACTCAACTTACAGTTAAGAATTGTGGCACTTTGGCCTGGCCCATTTCGCTGCCAGGGTAGCTCACCGCTTGCCCTGGATCCATTCAGTCCCTCGTCGGGACCCTGCTTTTGGGGTGTTAGGAACTAAGGGCAACTGAGGCTTAAGTCAAGAAAGCAGATGCCCAGGAGTGAATAATATTCAAGGCCAATCAAATCCTAAGTTACAAAGCATAATGTCAACGGTCTTCCTGTATCTATACAAAAAGGATATTACTTTAAGGTAAAATGTTCATAAGGCATAAGGAGAGGAGAAAGGCAATATTTCACTCATACATATAAAATCATGGATTTCTGGGAAACTGATCTTACAAATTAACAAAGTCTGATTAAGGGGAAAGCTGATTAACTGGGTGGGAAGGAGAGCATAGGGAAGACTGCTTACAGATAAACACAATGGAAGTGGAAGTGCTTCAGGAGCACTGTGATGGGTGTAACCAGATAAACCTAAGCTCCTTGTACTCCAACAGTATTATATAAATTACAGAAGACTTCATTTAAACATAAGGACAATCTTTTGAGTTGGTAAAATTATGGTCTCACTTTCAAGATGAAGAAACAGGTTATGGTTGAATCCATGTATCATTGTAGGGCTGAAGAACTTTCATAGGCCTGTAGGGTCCCACACTCAGAAAAATTGCTCTTGATTTAATGAACACCTGTCACTATCTTGTAGCTCTTAATAACTATCTTTGGATTTGCATTTTGAAAATGTATTGTTGGTGGAAAAATAGACAGAAGAAGCCTGTGCATGAGAAGAACAGATTTATGCACAGTGTATGCATCTGTATGCCCATTGTACCTTACAATCTTGATTATTTTCATTCTAGACAGTGAACCAGCCCAGAAATTCCAGTGAGCCCACAATACACCGGATTACAGAAAGACTCAAAGCGAGTACTAAGCAAAAGCATGTGAGTTCTAGAACTAAGTAGGGTATCCACAATCTTGGGATGCAGTGTTTTCTGTTGGAGACAGAAACTCTCTCAAATGTAAAGAGAGAACAATAGTGTTTTAAGAAAAATGACTGGATTAGAATTATGGTTCCAGTGATATAATAGATGCCTTTCTTATTTTGCTTCACTAGTCATCCACATGTGCTATAAATGATGGAGAGAAACTACTTACTTATCAGAGAACTGAAGATAGAATGTCAGTAAAATATACATGGATCATGAGATGAAATAAAAAACAGCTGAATTTGCTTTGACCAAAATTTCCAGTGCTCTGGTGAGAACAAAATACAAATGCACTAGCCAGTTAACAATTACAACTGTGTTATTTTGACAACTCTGAATAAGATTTAAATGTTTTTATATTTGCATTTAAAAGCAACATTGCACAATATAAAAATCAGCAATAAATTCTTGCTAAGAATTAAAATTTAATTTTTCTTTACTTAGAATAGCATTATAATGTTGTAGTTCAAGAGAGAGAGGAAAGATAAAGAAAGGAAAGGCCTTTTGTTTTAGGACTAATGTGAGCATTTATAAATAAACTGTCCATCTTTTAATTTTGTATAGGATCTCTCTTGCTATCAGAGTTTGTAAGTGACAGGCTCAGGATTTGAATCCTGGATCACTCCAAAACTCCTTTGCTTTGACACCATCTTATACACCCCCCTGCTAAATGAAACAGAGTTCATAAAGTTTCATCATTTTGGGGCAGTTATCAATCTAAGCACTTGATTGTTCTTTCCCTTTGACTTTGCTTTCTTTTCTTCTCGTATTCCCTGAAACTTTGTGTAGGATAACAGTTTTGTCCTTCCTCAGGTAGCTTACGTTTATCGGGTCACACCCATCCCAGGGCACTGAACTTGTATTATAAGTTAATATTGCCTTTCTCCTTTCCTTATATCTTTTGAATAGTTTACCTTAAAGCAATGTCCTTTCTGTATGGGCACAGGAAGACCGTTAATATTGTGTTTTGTAACTTGGGAGTTGATGACTCCAAATAATATTTAGTCCTGGGCATCTGCTTTCTTGACTCAATTGTCCTTAGTTCCTAGCTCCCCAAAGGCAGGGTCCCGACAAGGGACTGACTGGACCCAGGGTAAGCTGTGAGCTACCCTGGCATCAAAATGGGCCAGGCCAAAGTGCCACAATAATCAACTATAAGTTGAGCAGATGATCATGGACAAATGCTGTCATCATCCAAAAGTAATAATGAGACTAGGACCCTTCTGGGACTAGGAAGATTAACTTGGTCTGAGGACTGCGGAATGTATAGTGAGATGTTCTCAGAAAGAACTAAACTAAGTTTATATCTCTTACTGTGCTCATACAGAATGACATTGCTAGAAATATTAGAAGTAGATTTATTACAACTATTTAAGTAGATTACTAACTGAGGGAAGAACACACCCTTGTTGGGATCCCACCCTTGAGCGGATCTCCCAGTAATCTGGAGTAATCTCTTTAAATGAGATTTTATCCTTGAGTTAATCTCCTGGAGGAGTGGTCTTACCTCTCTTTGTTGATTTGTTAATGTTCAACCCACCTTTGTGTCACCATCTTACGCGATTGCTATATAAACTAAGACTGTAGGCCCAGGAAAGGGAGATCCAGAGTCAGAGCAAGAGGGGCTCAAGCTTGAGAGAGAGAACAGCTGTCCTGATCCAGGCCACACACAGAACTCAAGAGCACCAAATGCGGGGCGGTGAGAAAGAGCCATCCAGAGAGCCTGCGAACACACAAACTTCAGCGTGCTAAGATTTTACACCTTTGAAGCTGTATTTTATGGCAGATAAAAATCTTTTGGTGGCAGGTTAGGGTTAGCAGAATCCTAAATAAGCACTTTATTGCTAATAATGCAGGTTAAAACACTAGTGGCCTGTGTTCCACAGGAACTCAAAATCAAGATACTTCCATCCAATGACTTTCCAGCATTTTCACAACTCCATAAGGAACAAGAGCCATGAAGGAATAAGTAACTTGAAAGAATAAGGAATTGTAGAAAGAAGTGCTATAAGAAAATAAGAGCAACAGATGGAAACTTTTAAGAAAGCTGCTTACTCTAGCCTCCAAAGTTCTGCAAGACAGCAATCAATTCCACTCAATTTGATGCAGATATTGAAGTCTTATAATAAAAATTGCAAATGCCACCCACAAGTTCATCAGATGTGCTGTTGCCCTTAAAAACAGTGCTTGTCAAAAAAGAACCAGGCCATTTACTCCATCCAAACAAAAGGAAAAAACTGAAGCCTAGGGTTTAGTTAACTTTTTCCTATTTTGTTATAACAGCAAGCTAAAGATATCACAGACCTAATAGAAAACCTAGATGACCTTAGGTAAAGAATTGATATTTCAGAATCAACATCAAAGGCTCAGTCCAGGGGGAAAAAATCTGCTAAGTTAGCTTTAATTAAAATTAAAAGCTTCTGCTCTCAGAAAGACAACATCAAGAAAATGATATAAACAAGCCACATGCTGGGAGAAAGTATTTGCAAAAGATAGGACTGTTGTGGGAAATACACAAAGGATCTTAGAACTCAACAAGGAGAAAATTAATAACCTGATTTAAAAATGTGCCAAGACTTTAAAATAAACTTCAAAAAGGAGATCTACTGATGACAAATAAACACATGAAACAACTCTCCACATCAGCTGTTACTGGGGAAATGTAAATTAAAACAAGGAGATGCCACAACACCCCTTTGAGTGAACAAAATTCAGAAGAGAGGATTGACCCAGGTGTCCTGTAAGAGGGAGTTGTCCATCACTCTCCCATGACATAATCTACACTGTGGGCTGGATTTGTGTGGTTGGCATGTGAAGTGGGGAGAAGAAAGGCATCAGCTTCAAGAGGGGAGTCTACTGCTTTCCTTTCTCTACCTCATTCACCCTGGGAAGTGCCTAAGGATGCTCAGAACTGATCCAAGTCTGTTCAAAGAACCTTCAGGGTACAGACCTTACATCTCATCCAGCTCCACATGGTAGCTATCAAATGATACCCGAGTCACACTTATTCTATCCAGTTTGGGAAATGATTCCTGCCACCAGAGCAGTGGTAAAACCCAACCTGAAGAGAGGAACTGCTCTTTGCAGAAAGTCTACCCAGATGTCCCAGGTCCCTTGCCTTCCTGTGCAGAAAAAAATTTTAAGAGGTGATAAATAGTAAATTAAGATAAGCGTCTTTGGAAAATGCAAGGAGGGGAAAGAGTGTTTCATGATAAAGAGAGAATATAAGTTTCTTCAGAGTGGAATAGCCAAGCACACATATCCTAAATAGAGCTGCAGTGAATTCCCAAAGATGGGAAATGTGTGCCATAAAGAAAGCACGCATCTCAGGCAGAGATGCAGGCCACTTTCCCAGAATAGGAAAATGTGTCCCTTTGCCTATGCCAAGATAGTTTATATAGAGTTTTCCCAAACTGCCTGGAAAAGTCTGTTGCTAGGGTGGTTGCCAAGGAGGAGAACTTGATAGTATTATTTTGATATTCCTACTATGGCCTTTGCCACAGCAGGGCCTCTCTCTCCAGGGGGTCCAGTCATTCGGGGGGCTGCAATTCTGCATCTCAAAATAGATTGCTCTTATGGGTCCTTGTGTCTGAAAGGCCTTCAGGCCTTCAGGGCTAGTTTAGGTTTCTGATGTGTTTTTCTTCCAATACACTTTACCAGCACTTCCCAACTACCTTCTCTGTGCTCTCTTCATGCAACAGACTGAAGAGGCTTGCCCGAGTTTCACTGGAGAAAAATCAGTGGATCCAGGTATCCACCCAGAAGAGGAGATTGTGGCATCTCCTCTTGTGTAGAAGAGCAGGCAGCAAGATCAGCAAGCATGAAAGACCAGCAAGCACGAAGGAGTGCAAGTAGTTTGGACGTAGAGTTGAGAATGGTCAGACTTTAGTCTTGAGCTTGTAAGGTATTGAGAACAGAAGTGGAGGTGGGGAAGTACACAAATCATCCAAAATCCCACTGCTGCTTTTGCTTCTGCTGAGCAGAAAAGCAAATGATTGGGACTAGATCGAGACAGCACAGACATCGCCTTTGTTGCATCTGTCAGGTTGGCTAGGGGCTACCATTTTAGAAGTGCTCTAGGTCTGCAGCAGAGCAGTCTGGTGGCATAGCCAAGCCAACAATGGTCCCACCCAATGCAAGCACATTCAACTCCCAAAGTGCAGGCAAGCGAGGAACCCAGATGGCGGAATATAGCAGAGTTGATGGGAGCCTGCCAAGCTCTGGTGAGAGAAAGCCTTTAATGCCAAATGGCCCTCCCCAGATTATGCATTCGGGCACATTGGACATTTCTCATCTAAAGCCTATTCTTCCATAGTTGAACAAATCTGGCTCAGAGCTACGTAAAAAACCCAATTCTCCATCTCTCAAGTCCTTTGAAACTGGTGAGAACATATTCCTGGCTGTCAGAAATCTTGTATACCTGGCAGCTTAACAAAGTTGTTTAAAGTCAACACAGACCCAGCACAGGGTACATGGGACAGTGACCATTTAGCATATTTCAGTACTGCTTAAACATAGCACTCATCATACATATTAATTCGTTTATTGGTAACAGCAAAAGCCCACTTGAATTTGGTGCCACAAGTCTGTCTAAACAATTGCTACCCAAGTCGGTAAATGCTGACTCTACAACTGCAGCCAAGTACTGGTGAATACAAACCCCTGTAGGTACATAGACTGGATCACCAAACACCTGATTTTGGATACACATGACCACAATTCCCAGTCACTGCTCTGGCAGCGGGGGTTTGATGCCATGTCTGCTGCCAGATACCAGCAACAGTGAAGTATGGTCCAGAGCCCAAGCTTGCTAGTCTGGTGCTATAGCACCTACAGAACACTTGTGACCAATTATCCCTAATAGCCATGCACTCTCCAAAAAACCTCCAAGTCACAGCCCCAGATCAATTTTGTAAATGTAGATCTGACCATTGCTCAATCTAGCATGCACTCAGATCTCCACCCATACCTTCAGATAGCACGGACCATAGCACTGTAGCACTGTCCTGCTGTTGTTCATCGATTTGCTCAACTAGGCACTAGTAATGTCTCCATTGTGAGATTTGTTGTTACTGTTTTTGGCACATTAAATACGCCACGGGGAGCTTTCCAGGCTCTGCTGTGTGGGCAGGATACTCTCAGTAGCATGCCAGGCTCTCCAAGAAGGATGGACGAATCGAACCCAGGTCAGCCGCATGCAAGGCAAATGCCCTACCCGCTGTGCTATCACTCCAGCCCAGCACCAACCATAATTAAAAGAAAAAAACATATTTCTGAAGAGACAGTGCAGTGGGTAGGGTACTGGATTTGAATTTAACTTGTGTAAACATAGTACCCCATCTAATCCTCTGAGCACCACTAAGAGTGATCTCTGAGTGCAGAGCCAGGATTAAGCACTGAGTACCACCGGGTGTTGAAATAAAGGAAGGAGGAAGGAAGGAAGGAAGGAAGGAAGGAAGGAAGGAAGGAAGGAAGGAAGGAAGGAAGGAGAGGGAAGATTTAAACTTCATCAATGAATGGGGACACAAGTTAAAAAAGGTTTTCAAATACACCAGAATGTTCTAAACTTTCCAAGGAAGAATTCAGAGAACAATGCTATTACTTTTCAACAAAATGAATCAGTAGAAGAAACTATCAATAATTCTGAAGGGAGTATGGAAGAAAGTACAAATAAATACCTAATAAAAATTAATGAGTTAAACTATACAGCATCTGAAATAAAACACACACATTCATGTGCACACATTTGTGATATGGAGAAGCAGAAATACACATCAATATCCTTAAGTATAAGGTAGATACATAATTAATAAAGAAAAGGAAAATTAAAAATAAAAAATTTAAATGAAGACAGTGTAAGAGATTTATAGTACAACACTAACAGGAAGAAGAGTCAGGAAATTCCTGACATAGGTTGTTCAGAAGAGAGGAAAGAGAAAGGGAAAGAATTGCTGGTAGAAGAAATAATGTCCAAGAATTTCCACCATAAGGTACATTAAGGGTTGACAAAACCCTCCATGACATTGAAGCTAATGGTATCTTCAAAGATGTCACATCACTCTCCGAGCAAGTGAAAACAGAGATAGATAAGTGGGACTATCTTAAACTAAGAAGCTTCTGCACCTCAAAAGAAACAGTGACCAAAATACAAAGACAGTCTACAGAATGGGAAAGGATATTCGCAGAATACACATCTGACAAGAGGTTGACATCAAGGATATATAAAGTACTTGTTGAACTCCACAAGAAGAAAACATCCAACCCAATCAAAAAATGGGGCAATGAAATGAACAGAAACTTTCTCAAAGAAGAAATCCAAATGGCAAAAAAATCACATGAGAAAATGCTCTACATCATTAATCATCAGGGAGATGCAGATCAAAATCACAATGAGATACCATCTCACACCTCAGAGACTGGCCCACATGCAAAAGAACAAAAGCAACCAGTGCTGGCGCAGATGTGGTGAGAAAGGGATACTCCTTCACTGTTGGTGGGAATTCCGACTGGCTCAGCTCTTTTGGAAAACAGTATGGACGATTCTCAAAAAATTAGAAATTGAGCTCCCATTTGACCCAGCAATACCACTCCTGGGAATATACCCCAAGAGGCAAAAAGTATAGTCGAAGTGACATCTGCACTTGTTTGTTCATTGCAGCACTCTTTACAATAGCCAGAATCTGGAAAAAACCTGAGTGCCCAAGAACAGATGACTGGTTAAAGAAACTTTGGTATATCTACACAATGGAGTACTACATAGCTGTTAGAAAAGATGAAGTGAAGAAATTTACATACAAGTGGTACTACATGGAAAGTATCATGCTAAGCGAAATGAGTCAGAAAGAGAGGGATAGACGTATAAAGATTGCATTCATCTGGGGGACATAAAGTAACAAAATATGAGATTAATACCCAAGAATAGCCAAGATCAGTACCAGGAGGATTACTTCATGACTTAGAAGCCAGCCGGACATTCTAGGGGAAATGGCAGCTCAGATAGAGAAGGGAGCACCAAATAAAGGGTGTTTGGAGGATCCTCCCAGGATGGGAGATGCATGTTGAAAGTAGACTATGGACCGAACATGATTGCCACTCAATGCCTCTTTTGCAGACCACAACACCCAAAAGGAGAGAGAGAACAAAAGGGAATTCCCTGCCACAGAGGCAGGGTGGGATGGGGGTGGGATGGGTGTGGGAGGGATACTGGGAACCATGGTGGTGGAAAATGGGCACTGGTGGAGGGATGGGTATTTGATCATTGTATAATCGAAACCCAAGCACAAAAATGTGTAAATATACAACTGTACCTCATAGTGTTTCACTAATAAAATTTTTTTTAAATAAAAAGAATTTCCTTAAGGAGAAAGGAGACAGATACCTTGATTCAGGAAATCCAAAGAGTTTCCAAACAAAATAAAGCCAAATAGAATAACTTGAGGCCTCCTACATATAAGTCATGTGTCCTGCCACTTAACCTCCTCTCTGGCATCCATGCCTGACTCCTACTTAGTACATGAGAGATTTAAAGAACTGAGAGGGATCAGGGGACTCGAATGCTCTTTTTTTTTTTTTCAGAGAATCAAGATGAGTAGATGAGCTCATTTGATTTAGTAAAGGTCTCATAAGCAGCCAAGAACTAAAGGGCCCAGAGAACATAATAGCTGTATTTTCTGTGGACATGTGACATTCTTTTTTTTTAAATCAACTTCATTCTATTTGTATATTCAGGAAAAAAAATTTGAGTACCTAATGTGTGACAGGCACTGGGGTCATAATTCTTTTCTGAATAATTGAGTTGTAAGAAGTCTGACCTGATCAGCCTTATCAAAGCCCTTTATTTATCTGTAGACCCTTTTAAATGAAAACTGGGTTCTTGGCAAGTGTTGTAGAGGATGCAAGGATCTAAGAGATCCTTGTTTAGCCAGTTGCCTTAGGTATTGTCCATTATCTAACTCTTCCTGTGAGTCTAAGCTCTGGGGCAGAATTTTATGATGGACAATTATTAACTCCCTGTTTATAAGAAAATCCCAGAAATTCAGGAATTTGCAGGAGGTCAAAAATGTAGGATGAACCAGTAAAGAAGAGAGAGAGAGAGAGAGAGAGAGAGAGAGAGAGAGAGAGAGACAGAGAGAGAGACTGTTCCCAGCAGAGTAAACTGACTTCTTTTCCATGATCAGCCTCAATGCTCTTTGATATTTACTATTGAACTCTAAATTGTACACACAAACACATATACATGATTGGGATGGTTTTAATCATAACTATCAAAACATGGAAGCAAACGAGATGTTCCTTAGGAGTCTGAAAAGATGAAGTATAACACAACCAGACAATGACGTATTATTTATTCAGTATGATCAAATTGATATGTGTGCGGAGAGTGGTCTCAGCATGGTGGTGGCTGGTCCTGGAGGTCTTCGGCTGCCGGAGCCCTGGTCGGGGCGGGGAGGAAAGCTCAACCCGCTCCCCTCCAAGGGGCCCCGGGAAGAAACACCCAGGCGCGGGGGCAGAAGACTGCACTGTTCTCGTCCGGGATCTGGATTTTATAGTCTCTGAGTCTTGGCCGCTGATGGGATTACACGGCGCCAGGGGGCCAGGTGGTGGGTGTGACCCCCGCCTACTGGAATTTGGAGGATCTGGGTGGAAGATGCTCGACTCCAATCCGAGTAGGCTTGGAGGTCTCGGCCCCGGAACCCGTGTGGCTTTGTCCCTCTACCAGTACCTTCATGTGTGCGGAGAGTGGTCTCAGCATGGTGGTGGCTGGTCCTGGAGGTCTTTGGCTGCCGGAGCCCTGGTCGGGGCAGGGAGGAAAGCTCAACCCGCTCCCCTCCAAGGGGCCCCGGGAAGAAACATCCAGGTGCGGGGGCAGAAGACTGCACTGTTCTCGTCCGGGATCTGGATTTTATAGTCTCTGAGTCTTGGCCGCTGATGGGATTGCACGGCGCCAGGGGGACAGGTGGTGGGTGTGACCACCGCCTACTGGAATTTGGAGGATCTGGGTGGAAGATGCTCGACTCCAATTCGAGTAGGCTTGGAGGTCTCGGCCCCGGAACCCGCGTGGCTTTGTCCCTCTGCCAGTACCTTCATGTGTGCGGAGAGTGGTCTCAGCATGGTGGTGGCTGGTCCTGGAGGTCTTTGGCTGCCGGAGCCCTGGTCGGGGCAGGGAGGAAAGCTCAACCCGCTCCCCTCCAAGGGGTCCCAGCGAGCGAGGACAGTCAGGCACGGGGGCAGAAGACTGCACTCTTCTCTTCCGGGATCTGGGTTTTATAGTCTCTGAGTCTTGGCCACTGATGGGATTACACGGCGCCAGGGGGCCAGTTGGTGGGTGTGACCACCGCCTACTGGAATTTGGAGGATCTGGGTGGAAGATGCTCGACTCCAATCCGAGTAGGCTTGGAGGTCTCGGCCCCGGAACACGCGTGGCTTTGTCCCTCTGCCAGTACCTTCATGTGTATAGACTCAGAGACTATAAAATCCAGATCCCGGACGAGAACAGTGCAGTCTTCTGCCCCTGTGCCTGGGTGTTTCTTCCCGGGGCCCCTTGGAGGGGAGCGGGTTGAGCTTTCCTCCCCGCCCCAACCAGGGCTCCAGCAGCCAAAGACCTCCAGGACCAGCCACCACCATGCTGAGACCACTCTCCGCACACATGAAGGTACTGGTAGAGGGACAAAGCCACGCGGGTTCCGGGGCCGAGACCTCCAAGCCTACTCGGATTGGAGTCGAGCATCTTCCACCCAGATCCTCCAAATTCCAGTAGGCGGGGGTCACACCCACCACCTGGCCCCCTGGCGCCGCGTAATCCCATCAGCGGCCAAGACTCAGAGACTATAAAATCCAGATCCCGGAACCGCGTGACCACAAATGTGGCCGCGCGACATCTTATCAGAACTTTTTTAATGACATCTTATTGTCTCATTCCTACTTTGGACAAACTTGCAGGCTATCGTATGTAGCCTGCCCACAGGGCAGAGTCTGGCAAACTCCCCGCGGCATACCAAATATGCCAAATACCAGTAGCAATGATGGGTCTCATTCTCCTAATGAGCCTTGAATATAATCTCAGGGCTAGGATGAAATAGACATTACTGGGGCCTGCTCGAGGCAATCGACGAATAACAGGATGATGAAATGAAATGAAAAAAATGATCAAATTGATATAGACAAGTAGACAGGGAAGGGCAATGGAATTCCTAGGATGAAATAAAACCACCTAGCCTTAAGGCCATCTGGCCCCACCTTGTGAGCACAGGAACTAAGGCCTAATAAGACGTTCACCTGACACCAACAACAGACTCACACTGAGAGAAGCTCCAGCAGGAACAAAGGCTAGGAAAAGAAAATCAAAGGCCATTGACCACGCCCAACTCTACCCCTTGGCAACCTCTCTAGCAATGGACTCTTCTTATCTGGCTAGAAGCCCCACTTGAGGCAGCTTGGAAATACCCTGTAAAAGCCAACTTAAACAAAGGAAGGGAGGGCATGCATATACTGCCTGAGCCTATGTGCTGCTTGTGCCCACATGGTCAAGCACATGTGACACCTACATCTTTCCTCTTAAGATATGTACTTTCATGATTCCATTTCTAATGCTGAGGTGTGTGTAAGCGGCTCTCACCACCATTGGAGAAACCCAAGTTCTCTCTGGAATAATTACTCTCTCTCATTTTCTCTCCCTCTTCACCCTTCCTAAAAACCTCCAAATAGAATCTGCTTTTAATGCACTGCTTATCTGTTCCTAAAATTCTTCTCTGCGTGGTGAGAACCCCAAACCCCTGGGTAAGGCCTAGGACTGACATTCCTTTCCTGCAAAGAGAAAATACTCCCTCCAACCTAAGTCCGTGGCTCACAGAGTAATCAGATGGTGAGGATTAACTTCCATACCTGGAAGACCAAGTGGATGTCAGGTGTGCCTTGACGGCCACCTGGTGGGGCTTGTGGGGCACTGGCCTGTGCCATGTAAAGGCACATCTCAGACTTTATCAGTCCTAGTCTTCCCAGATGGTTCTGGAGTATCAGAGGCAGATCAGGAGAAAGTGACCATCTCTCTCTTTCCCCTGCCTCACCACTAACTTCAAAATCATGAAAACCCTTGGAGAAACTATAAATGCATATCAGTAAGGGGGAAGGATGTGAATATGAAAAGATATACCCCAACTGAATTCTAGAAAAATCAAACTTTGTAGTGGACAAAAATCAGTGATTGTGTAAGGAGAGGGTGATATGTTCAGGCAGAACAATGAGGGGCTTTGTTTCTTGAGTGTGAAAATATTCTATGACATTATAATAGTGGCTAGGTCATTATACATTTATCCAAATCCAAGTAACATACAATGTTAACAGCTGATCCTAAGGTAAGTTCTGGGCTTTGGGTGATAGTAACTTGTAAATGTAGGTTCAATGATAGTAACACTCTAGTGCAGATGATGGGGAAGGCCATGAACTGCGAACATTGAGGGCAGGAGGTAAATGGTAAATCTCTGGATCTTTCAAATCAATTTTACTGTCAAATAAAATGGCTATAAAACTATGACTTTTTTGACTATGAGAAAATAACATATAAAAGAATAACACAGGTTTCCCCAAGTACTGTAACTTAAGACAGTGCTTATTCCAAAGCCTGTCTCTCTTCTCAGGCTATCCACTGTAGAACAACAGAGCGCTTTTACATACTGTGCAGCTCAATGCCATTAGCATTCAGATTAAATGCCCAATTCTGACCTCAGAGGCCATAAATATTTTATTTTGCTTCAGCCATAAATTTTTAGAACTTATTATAAAAAGTTAAATATGTCTGTGCATGTCCCAAACAAAGATAAAATGCTGCAAAGTACCTACGATGGTGCTTTTATTGTTGATGGTGTTAATGTTCTATTATGATATGTCAGGGAATCTGGAACCAGAAGCTGAAAAAAGTCCAATCAAAATAAAGAGAATTCAAGAAAAAGAAACTGTCATCTACAGAGTATCACCACAGGCTTGGAAGGTTTTTGAGACCAGCCTGTCTCTTTTCTATAGAAGGAATTCCAATTTTAGTATATGTGCTGCCGAAGCAAGCACTCTATAGAAGGAATTCCAAGCCTCTGAAAGTACCTTTCTTCCAAATATTTCTGTCACCACGTATGTAATTTATGGCAGGAAAGCATTAATCAGAGTGAACAATTAAAAAAAACAACTATTCAGAATATTATATATTGTACGAATACTTTGGTATCCCGTGATATGTTAGGGAATAATTGGATGGTGATCTGTGACCAGATGAACAATCCCAAAATGACCATGAAGGAACTTTCTTTATTCATCAAAAATCCATGGAGAGAAATCTTGGGACACAAAGCTACATTAGATAAATTCTTACATCTAAGAACTGAAAGATGTTGGAGACAATTTGGGAATGATGACCAAAATATGCAAAGTACTACAGTGGGCTGGAGTCATAATCAGGGATTACAGCTCTTGCTATGCATGTGACCTATCCTGATTTGATCCCCTGCAGCACATCTGGTCCTCTGGGACTCCAGGATTAGCCCTGAGCAATGCTAGGTGTAATCCAACACCCGATAAAGTACAATATATATAATCCAGAGATATAGTCTGTGCTTATTAGGCTTTGAGGGGAGGCCCTCAAAGGGCTTCTAGAAGGGCTTCTCAAACAGTTGGGTATAGTAGACTGGGCCTATGGTAGCTGATTTTGTGCACTATGCTTTACCTCTGCCACTTAGGCACTCAAGGGAAAAACAAAAATGAAAACAAAAACCACTTCCTACCAGCAAACAAAAAGCATAACTTGTCACATCTTTTCTTTCAGAAGTTCCCCCAAACAAGAGACCTTTGAATTCAGTGACAACAGGAAGCTTCCAGAGATTAAGGGCCTAAGGAGCAAATTCCTGCCTGTTTGTAGAGCATGATGGTTCCCAAACTGCATCTCTGGTGAGTGAGGCTTGCACACCTGTCAATCAAAGCACTGAAGAATCCCAGGAGGGAAGATTTGTTTGCTTTTAAGCGTTTCTCAGTAACTTGATGGATAACCGAAGTCTGGGAAGTGCATGGATCAGAGGCCAAAGTTGAAGCACTGCAGAATTCTGTGGGATGAGTCCCCACCTCCTCTCATACCTCTCCCTTCACCCCTGCCTGACAAGAAGGATTGAATAATGGATTCAGTATAGGATGCACCTGACCTTTGAGCCTGGGAGACGAACTGTTTTTGATTTATCAGTGAAGACTAGAATGAACAACTTTTTTGTAGTTAGTTGCATCTACTTAGCTATGTGTGAAATCAATGCAAGGCCCATGACCTCAGCAGCTGCTAGAAGGCCTAGCTACAAAGTAGTCAGTGAGAAGAGGGCAGGAACTGCTAGCCCTGGACAAGAAGCCACCTGGCAGACCAGGCTCTCAGCCACTATTTGGGTAAGGAATTCCTCCAACCACCACAGTCACCCCCAGAGTAAGATTCTTTCCTACTTTCACTTGGCAGAGGAAGCCAAGGCCTTATTATGCATATCACTCTGCAAGAGGCTAGCCTTCTCATTTCAGTGGCCAAAGGGAGGCCCTGCTTTCCCAAACAGAATAAGGACAATTGTGTTGCTGTGCCTACTGAATGTCTGACAAAAGTTCCCTGAAATGTTGATGTTTCCAGTTACTCAGATATTCATGAAATGCAGGACTCCTTCAAACCATATTATTTATCACCAGTTTCTAGGGATTCACAAAATTGTGTTTACTTTCAGTAACTTTAAGAGTACACAACTTCTCAAGGAATTCAGAGAAGTTTCTTTTACAACAACAAACAAACAAACAAACAAACAAACAAACAAAACAGCAAATCTACTGAAGGCTCAGGTCAAGTTCACTAGCTCTCTCCAGAAAACTTGGGATCCATTTGAAACCAATCTAAAATGACTGACTTTCCTGAGTAGTAAGAACAACCTGCACTGGTGAGTTACTTTTATCATGGGGATAGGTCTAGCTTGTTGGCATCAGGATCTTAGTATGCAATAACAAAAGTTTCAAGCAACATCTGGGGAGGTTGACCCCTAAGAAAAACACAACCCTAAGGTTTGGGTAGTCCCCAGGGCAAAACAGCATAGGTCTTAGAATACAGGTATTAGAATAGAAATGGGTAACAAAACCCAGGAAAGAATAAATTGAAACCGTTTTGAGTCTTCTGGATGTAGAGGGCAACATAGAGAAAAATAGAAGGGTGCTTGCAGATTGGCTATATAAAGTACGCCAGATTCTGGTCTTAAAGTTCCCATTGGATTCTGATGATCTTAACTGTCCTTAATGTCTCTGTCAACTTAAACTGTAATTTATGTGATGGGCACTGGGGTGGGGGAGTGTTGTTGTACTGAATAAATGGCCAGCCTATGTTCTAACTTACGGCTGCCCAGGTAACCCTAAAGCTTGGGCAGTCAGTGTATGTTTGTTTGTCCCCTTTTGCATTTGTTAGTCTCATTCTGATCTCCCTGCTGGATGGAGGTCCAAGATGACAATTTGATTGCCTGTAGGTAATATTCAGTTATCAAAAACCTTATCTGGTAGAGGAGGGACCAGTATGACAACAATAGTAGGGAACGATCACTTTGGACAGGTACTGAATGTTCTAACTAAGTAAAGGGATATATCTGATAAGTTCTCAGTATCTGAATTGTAAACCATAATGCCCAACAGGAAAGGGAGAGAGAGACAGAGAGAGAAAGAGAGAAAGAGAGAGCACTTATCACAGGAAATTGGGGACATTGATGGTGAAAAATGTAGATCGGTGAAGGGATGGGTGTTGTAATATTATATGAGTGAAATCCCAATCATGAATAACTTTGTAACTCAGTATTTCACTGTGATTCAATTAATTAAAACAACAGCAGTCAAAAAAAACCCCTGTCTGGGGCAACAATCTAATTATAAAGTGCAGGAAAACAAAGTGGCATCACATTGCAAAACTTATTCTAGCAAGCGAGACTCATAAAGAAAATTAAAAAGGCTTGGGGGTGTGCACAGAGCTAAGGTCACTGAGAGCAATGAAATATTTTTCACAGATTTCAATATGTTAACATTCTTTTCAGTAACAGCAACACTCAAGTACTTTGGGACTCAACCAGGACTTCTCAAAAGCTTCATCTGCCTGGTGTGAGAATAGAGAGTATAAATGTGAGTAGGAGCTCCTCTGAGCTGTCCCAAACCTGGAGCTGACTAGTGATACCTAGGAAAAAATCCCAGCATTCCTGTCTGTAGGGATACCTTTAAAAGCTAACACACATAGTCATTAAAACCTACTTAACTTAATTATTAAAGTCATTTAGTAATTTCCATGGGTGAGAGAAAATCCACACTTAGTTCTTTTTT
This sequence comes from Sorex fumeus, assembly GCF_029834395.1. NCBI lineage: Eukaryota > Metazoa > Chordata > Mammalia > Eulipotyphla > Soricidae > Sorex > Sorex fumeus. The sequence goes on along the minus strand of NW_026606063.1, from coordinate 61,877,308 downwards.
CTACTCCCAAGCGGTCCTTTGTACCGTATGCATATGTAAATTAAGCAATAAAATATTTAAATGATCCACTCCCCCCCCCCTTTTTTCTTTTTTCACCCCTTTATTTAAATTGCTGCAATATTCTATTTACCATTCAGAATCACCAAAGGTCCTTAATATCCACCACTGGAACATCCACCACTGGAACATTTGAAGTTTTAATTATGCTTTTCTCTTACCTCTAGCCCATAAACGGTAAGCTTAAAGTCCTGTTAATTAATGCACATGTTAGGCTAGCTCTTACCTGACATTGGGGGAAGATTGCATTATCTAAAACAGAACCATTTTAGCATGGGGAGAGAAATATAAAGTGTTCAACAATCAAAGGATGAGTCTAGAAAGATGTTTTGAAAATTGTGAATTTCCACATACACTAAAGGCACCCAGTGCACTGGCCCTCTCTTCCCAGGAAGTGCCCTGGAGGTCATCACCTGAGTGGACACACCCGGCCTACTGAAGTTACAGCAGTTGGTGAAGCCCATAGCACAATCGAGCAATATAGCTTTGATCTAAAAGTATGTGTCAGGGGCTAAAGAGACAGTATGGTGGATGAAGAACTTATCTTGCATGCATCTGACCCAGGTTCAATTCCCAGCACCTCATATGGTCACTGGAGGCCACCGAGTACAGAACCAGGAGTCAGCCCTGAACACAGCTGTGTGTGGTCCAAAACCAAAACCAAAAGAGGTGTGTGTCAGTTTCCTAACCTGCTCTGGGGTAGACTGAACTCTTATTTTTTTATGGATGCTATACCTTTTCTGCAGTCTAGACATATATCTTCCTTTTTCTTTTCTTTTTTTTTTTTTTTTTTTTTGGTTAGGGAGAGGTGAGTACACCCAGCAATGCTCAGGGTTGACTCCTGACTCTGTACTCAGGAATTATCCTGGTAGTGTTTGGGGGAACCGTATGAGATACTGGGGAGGTTGAACCTGATCATGTACAACACAAATGTTCCACTGCTCTGGCCCCCAATATTGCAAATTTTAATATGCAATGATTCGTGAGAGGCAAAGGAAAACATAGCATGACAACACACTCTCAAGTTCATTTATTTTGGAGGAACTTCACTACCATACTCAGGTACTGATCATGCATGTTGTCCTAATTGTTATAAGAAAGTAAGCCAAAATGCCTTTTAGAAAAATCCTCTCGCTGGACAAATCCTGTACAATTATTTACTAATTAGGTTCTGATGACATGTGTCCTTCATTTCTGAATGCTTTGCTAAATAAAGGAAAAAAGATATCAACCCCATTTATAATGATGGAAAAATATGAATTCTATTATTTCATGTGACATTCACAAGAGGCATAAAATCACCAGGCTTGAATAGTTTGGCTTTCATTTTCTAACATTGCTAATTATTGTGTTTTTGCATAGAGAATATACTATAAATTCAATGTATAAATGTACACACAAAATGGCACACTAGTCCAGAGCCTCAAGTCATTAGCATATCCCATTTTTACATGGATTCCATGGAGATCTATATGAATGGAAATACCACTTAATTAAAAAAACAGAGAAGATCTAGCTTTCTACTTTTTGTTTTCTCATCATTATGGAGTAGACTTATTTCAAGACAAGAGGACTCTGTTCCATTCTTTCAACACTGATCAAAGCATCTACTGAACTAAGTGTCTCAGTACCTGCTAAGTTTATCTCACTACCTGCTAAGTATCTCAGTAGCTTACAGTCAAGCAGGATGTGAGAAGTGACTTTTATAAGGCAGGGAGTACATGCAACAATAGAGCATGATGGTGTTATACAGAAGGGACCAATCACCACCTGTGTGGGGTATGTATCTACCTGCCTGTGTTGGAAAGATTGTTAGCAAGAGAAGAAAGAACAGCATCCTTATAGAGTCAGCATAGTAATTTTAAAAAGTCGTCTAAAGGTAAGAAAATAGAGATAATAAATTAAGATTCAATTGAATAGGATTTAAGGAGCTTGCCTTGTATGTAACCAACCCATTTTGGATCCCTGGTACCACATAGTTCCCTGAGCATTGTAGAGAAGAGCCCCAAACACAAAACTAGAAGTAGCCCCTGTGCATCTCTGGGTGTGGCCTGAAAAATAAGTAAAAGATATACTGTCCAGTGTTCTATATGAAATGGGGGAGATGTGGTAACTGGTTAAAAAATGGGATTAAAAAATGGGATTGTGGGCCAGCGTGATAGTACAGCCCAGAGGTTGTCTGCTCTGCACACAGCGGACCCTAATTTGCTTGATCTGCTGCATCCCACATGGTTCTCCAAGCACCACCAGGAATAACTCCTGTGTACAAAGTCAGAAGTGACCTCTGGGCATTGCCAAGTGCGGCCCCGAAACAAAACAAAAAAAAAGGGATTGCTGCATGATCAAAATTAAGTTTTAATTGGAAAGACGACTCTGCCCATATGGAGAAAGGATAGGGTGCAGGAGGTGAATGAGAAATGAGTAGATAAAGTCATATGTATAAGATCTATCTAGTGTTATGTTCCTTTTGCATGGGGCTTCCTTCCATGTTTTCTGTAAAGAATATGATGAACGCTAGAAGCTGAAGTCCAAGAAACCCTCTACCCTCCAGAAACTTTAAACATTACTGTCAGAAAACAGGAAAAAAGACTGGATAGCCACAAGAAACATAATCACATATTTTCAAATCACTTAAGTAGCACATGCCCAAGGGCATGTTGTAGAAAAGCCAGTGTTTTCATAAGCAGGTAACACACAACTTCCTCTTTCTAAGACAGAAACCCAATTATGAGACACTTGAGGCTGAGTGAGCTCTGACTGCCAGACTGTACATACCAACTGGTTCCACTGACATCTGGCAGTGAATTTAAGCCAAACTCTGAAATTTATACAGCATAACCTGAATATGGTAGGTCTTGGTTAGGCAATCAGCCTGTTATACATTTAACTTTTGTATCATATTTCTGTTTTTTATTCTCTTACTTTGTACTGAAGTTTAATATATCATTCTGGCTTTTTAAATGCCCTTTTCCCCTTATATATTATATACTTGATTTAGTGGATATATTTCTCTCATACTTAGTCAGTGCACTCCCAGTATACGGCAGACAATGACAGACAGAATTAAGGTTTTCCATTTTTCAGTTTTCTGATATATATTTTTGTCATTCTCAAATTGCAATGTAGAAGAATTTTTCTACAGGAACAACAGCAAAAAGTATAAATAATCTGTATGTGGGGGCTGGAGAGATAGTACAGCAGATAGTCACTTGCCTTGCACATGGCTGACTTAGGCTTGACCCCCAGAGCTGTATATGGTTCCCAAGTACTGATCCTGAATGCAGAACTAGGAGTAAGCCTTGAGTTTGTGGGTGTGGCCCAAAAACAAAAACCAAAAAATTTTAAACATTTAAGAAATTTTTGAAATGAATCTGTATAACTTAACCTTATACATCCTACTGAATTTCTCTGTTCGTTCCTTAGAATGTCTCCTAGGATAGTTTAACTATATTATTCAAAATAGCTCATAAAACTATCTCCCAATCACTTGTACCCCTGTCCAGTTGTAATATTACAGTATTCTGAAATCAGAGATGCAGCTACAAGTTGCCAAATGAAAATAAATTCAGTTGGTACAGAAAGACTCATTTTAAAATGTTTTCCTCGTGTAAATGTTATATGTTCAGCTTTATTTTAATAAACTTAAATATATTAAAACACGCCTTGAATATTTAGAGCATAAAGAACCAGTTTTTATTGCATTTTTTAATTTACTTTGATCCTGTGGTGTGGGTGGTAAGCTGAAAGGGAGAGCTATGACTCCAACAAACAGCAAAACTAGATTTTATATAAATAAGAATTTTAGGTTTGGTAGTTACAAAAGTTCAAAGTTGGAGAAATTTCAAACTTTTTTAATTTGAAAGTTTAATTTTTACTTTAATAATGGTATACAGTTCATTCCTGGATAGTAAAAGTAAAAGTAAAGGCCCTCCCGTTGATCATCAATTTGCTCGAGCGGGCCCAGTAACGTCTCCATTGGAGACTTTGTTGTTACTGTGTTTGGCATATCGAATATGACACGGGGAGCTTGCCAGGCTCTGCCCTGCGGGCGAGATACTCTCGGTAGCTTGCCGGGATCTCCGAGAGGGGCAGAGGAATCGAACTCCGGTCGGCCATGTTGGCTGCGTGCAAGGCAAACGCCCTACCGCTGTGCTATCGCTCCAGCTTTACTTAATTCTAGAAAAAATATACTACATTGTTAAAAAGTGTTTTTGCTTAAGCAGGCTATTGGGGGTGGGTGGAGGGAAATTGGGGACATTGGTGGTAGGAAATGTATACTGGTGAAGGGAGGGGTGTTGGAACATTATATGACTGAAACTCAATCATGAACAGCTTTGTAACTGTGTATCTCACAGTGATTCAATTTAAAAAATACAATAAATAAAGTTACACCTCCTTGCCCCCAACCCCACCATCAAAGTGAAACTGTTGAGAGAACAATATAGCTTCTATATTATACACACGGACCCAAGAAGCCCACAACTGATCAAATTCAAAGAGAATACAGAAGGAAATAAGAGTTCTGAACTATCCGGAAGAAAAAAAGAAGTGACACTTGCAGGAGGCCGAAGGGAGAAGTTAAGATGTCAGGTTTTTATTTGACTCTTTTCCTGAATCCAATCTGACAGCATTTATCTGTAGTTGGAGGTCCAGCAGAGAAAAGACATGATACAAACCAGTTATTATTGACTGGTGTACCACTCTGTATGTTTCTGTAAATACTCTCACAGTCTAGTCCCTCTGCAAGTTAAAGGCAGCTAGCTTCCTTTGCCTCTTTCTAAGATCCCAGAGGGTAGTTTGTGAGTCAGTTTTCCACAACTATCTGTTATATTTGAGTTGATAAAAATTTAAAATGCAAGGGGCTGGAGCAATAGCACAGCAGGTAGGGCGTTTGCCTTGCACGCGGCCGACCCGGGTTCAATTCCCAGCATCCCATATGGTCCCCTGAACACCGCCAGGAGTAACTCCTGAGTGCAGAGCCAGGAGTAACCCCTGTGCATCACCAGGTGTGACCCAAAAAGCAAAAAAAAAAAAATTAAAATGCAAGCATTCTTTCAAATATAGGAGTACATGAAAGCAAATGTGGACCTATGAATCAGAAAAAGGCCAGAAAAAAAAAAAAAAGAAACAATCCAACTCACTTTCATTCCTCTAAGCAGAGTTGCTGTTTACAAACCACAAAAATCCATTGTTCCAATATTTTTTTACCTACACCTTTAGTATCTAAGCACATTACTAAATTTAACCTAAAGCTTTTCTTTGACACATATGGTTTTATATCTAATGTTATACTTGGAAATTGTGAAAATATTAAAAAGATCTAAACTAAAAAAATTATTCTGCTATTTGTTTGTGTATGCTCTTTCTTTGCATATGCTAAACATGAGGTACTTCAAGGGTATGATTATAATATAGGATGATGTGTTCCAATTATGTGATGGAAAGTGTAGCAAGACAACTATAGAACCAATGAAAGCATTATGCTACTTTATTTAATTCACACCCTTATAAACATTTCCTTATTACTATCAAGTCCATTTCTGAAATGCTCCCCATTTCAAACAGTTAATGAAGTAATCTACTTAATGATACTCTGTGAATGTTACTATAAGTACCAAGTATTGAGTCAGGCAAATTACTTAATTAGGTCAACTCTCCTAGCTACTAATTTTGAACACAGGGCAGAGGAATACATTTTTAAATTCACTGTGGTTCAGAGACAATTTCAATCTTTGATAGAAAACTACCCTTTGAAAAATAGACACTAGATTATATCTATATACATAATACACATATATACATATATAAAAGTGAATCATGCTGTACTTGTTAGCATTCTATTTGTGTATAAATTGCTGAAAAATTATCATGGGAACAGCTTTTGGTGTTTTTTTATTCACTTTTTAAATAAACAATCAAAAATAAGTTTACTGCCTTAATTACTTTATCTAAAGGGATTAGACAACACTAAAATTTAAGGCAGCTTCAAATTAATCTGTCCTCCAGGAGAGAAATTGAGTCACAAAACCATTTGGACAACTTTAAGTTGACCTGAAACACTTAACTGGCTCCCACACTGTGATCCTGAATAATTAACAAACACAGCAGCTTTAGCAGATTCCCAGGATGTCTGCCCCAGAATCCTCCCTCGGGACATAGCTTAAATCTAACACATTTCCCACCTCCAAAGGCAAGAAGATGCTGTGACTATAAAAAATACTTACAAACACACACACATATCCATACACATAAATGGACATGCTTTCACCTGTGTTCTGTGCATTACAAATTATGAATAAAGTTTAAACTCCAAGCATTTCTGAAAGCTTCCTACAAGTCACATCGAAACATTAAGTTCTCTCAGACATAAGTAATGCCTGACTGTTCTTCTCTGAGTCAAAAGATCAGGATTCTAGACCCAATGTTACTACTAAAGCTGAGAATCCTAACAATAAAAATATAACTACCTTAGTTCAAGAGCCCACTCCTTGTCTCAAATGTAAAGTCATACAATGAAAAAAATAATTCCTCCTGTATTGTGAGAATGAGTTTCTACATGTACATACCTTTTAGTTAAAAATAAAATTCTTTTTAGCTCTACCCTTCTGACCCCACAATGCTGTTTTTTTTTTAAATGTAGGAGTACTGCTATTTATTCAGCCATTTATTAAGCTGAGTGAATTGGGCATAATTCCACATTACTTTTTTTCTTTATATATACTGAATCACTGTGAATACAGTTACAAAACTTTCATGTTCAAGATTCAGCCATACTGTGATCAAACACCTATCCCTTCATCAGTGCACACTTTCCATCACCAGTGTCCCCAGCATATCCCCTGCCCCATCCTAGTCTTCACCCTGCCTCCAACGCAGACAATTTCACCAATACAGTCTCTACTTTTGGGCATTACGTTTTGCTTGAATTTTCCCACCATCATTCAAGCCTGCCTGCCGGGGGGGCGGGGGGGGGGGGCGGATGCTAGATCATTTATTGTCCCTTGCTCGTTTTGAATATCATGGGTGCTGTGGCTGTGTGCTTCTGGAATTCTAGACTGTAGATGGTTGGGTTTCAGAGACATTTCTGTAGGGTACTAATCCATTTTGGGATTCAATTGGGCATCTCTGAACCAGGGCTGTTGGTGCACTAATATGGTTCCCAGAGGCACATTGTGGCTGTGGTAGCCAGGCTGACAAACGGGCACCTCTGCTGCCATGCTGCCTGGAGATTTGGTCCTTTAACCCACATACCTGGGCCTTGCTTGTGGAAGCTCTTGGTCGTTGGATTTCCATCTGGAGTAGGTAGGGAGAGTTTGCCTGCTCCATCTGGGGTGCACCGGTAAAATTGGCTCTGTATGGGGCCTGGAGAGATCTCTGGCTCTGTGGTATCTTCTGGGACTCACTGCTGTGTCTTTGGCTTTTGATCTCTTTTGAGATTTATTTATGGGTCTCTGAAGCAAGGCCAGTAATAGAGTTTACAGGATGGTGCTGGAGGTGGTTTGTGGGGGTGACTGTCAGTGCTTTCATGTGTATTGGGAAGTGGTGGGAGGTAGCCCACCCCAACTCTGCGAAAGCCTGGAGATTTCAGTCACAAAACCGACATATCAGAACTTTCAGCAGATTATATTTTGGTGAGGTCTGTCCTGAGATGGTGGAGTCAGGCTGGGGGTATGGTGGCAATTTTGGATTGTGGAAGCAAACAGCTGCTGGGGGCTCTGCTTGGGCAGGCACAGGCCTACCTGCCCCCCTCCAATTTACCTCAGTCTGTTCAGTCATGTCCAAGATTAATTGTGGCCTTTGATCTCTTTCAAGATGTATCTATGGGTCTCTGAAATAAGGCCAATAAATGAGCTTGAATAGCTGAGCTAGAGGTGGTTTGTGGGCGTGGCTCCCACATACCTAACTTTTGGCTGTTTAATTTCTTGGTAAACTTGGTCACGAGTGGTTGGGGTCCGGCCAAAGGCATAGCGGCAATTTTGGGGAGTCAGGAAGTCTGAAGATACCATCAGGCTGCTGATGCCCTCACCCCACAGATATAGGTTGTCCTGCTGGCAGCACCATACCCCCTCCCATAATTCTATTTTTAAAAAACTTTTTCACTCCTATGTTCACTGCAGAACTATTCAAAATAGCCAATATCTGGAAACAATTTTAGTGGTCCAAAACAGACAACTGGATAAAGAAAGTATGGCATATTTATGGAATGAAATACTACTCAGCCCTAAGATAAAAGTCAAGCAATTTGTCACTACGTGGATGGAACTAAAAGGTATAATGCTGAGAGAAGTCAGGAAGAGAAGTAAAGATATAAAATGTTCTCATATGTGTGGTATAAAGAAAAATAAGAAAGAAACAAAATGGCCAAAGACAACAGAACTGGAGAGCTGACCTGCAGATCTGAGCTTACTTCAGGGGAGGGGGTACAGGGAGGGTCTCTGAGACACTAGTGGGGGAAAGCTACTTTTCAAGTTTATAGTAATGAAAGCTATTGTACTCTCTAAGAGATTTACCCTTTCCTAAATTTAATTCGAAACTAAATCATTTTAGAAAGCGCAATTACCACTGCGCAAGATTCTCTATTTGAAAAATTTGTATGAATTGAACACAGAAAAACAATTGTTTTAAATGTAATAAAACATTTTCCTTTCAGGCTCAAAAACTATAAGCAGCTTAGAGTATCTTAATTGATGATTTATAAACTTTTGAAAATAGAAGCTTACAAGCAAGATATTGCAGGATATTTCTTTATAGTATATTCTCTCATTTAGCCAATACATTCTAAATGTTCCAAGAAGCTTTCTGAGCTTGCACTCTACCAAGTCAAAGCATATATACTTCTTTACTCTTAGCTTAAGTTTTTCCTTGGAAATTTCACTTGCTATGTATCCTCCACAAAAGCATGGATTTCATTCCAGTTCTGACTGCCTAGGTTTCAACAGGGGGCCAGTTTTAAGTTGCAGTTTAGGACTCTCTATTTCCTAGCTCTAGTGAATGAATGAGTGAATGAATGAATGAATGAATGAATGGGCTTTCTGTCTACATGGGCTCCCTGCCAGTCCTTTCCATATGTTCTATTTTCCTGACCCAGAATCTGGGCCACAGTTTGAGGACATGAATACTCACTCATTCTCTGACTCCAACACAAAGAAAGGAATTAATCCTGTTCATCTAAAGAGCTGGTTCTCAATCAAGCAGCATGGGCTCAGGAGACACATAAAGTGTGGTTCCATTCCCATTTCTGCCATTCTTTCATGTGGGGCTTTTTGAGAAGATTGTTTCACCTTTCTGAAGTTTGATCTCTTTAGGGAAAATAGGGAAACAGTTGATTACAGGGTTGAGGCTAAGACACACTTTGATCATTCATACAGAACAAATGGCAAGATGTGCTTCATAGTAAATTCAAATCAGTTGTTATCTGAAAGGATGTCTAGCATGTTGACTTATGGCAAAATTCTCTTCTGAGCGTAAGAATAATTAGATTTTCAGTGTGACAGAACACACACACATATCAATTGTAAGGCATCCCAATACCAGAGGCCACCGTGGAAGGAATTTAATCAAAGTTTTCTTTTCATCTTGAATCATGAGGCAAGGAAGGCCTAGATTCCCTCCAGGACTGGTACAAAGTTCCATACTTCTCAGGTCTGAGCATTTTGCCCAAGAGCTTTCCATATTGCTTTGCTTCCTGAGCTATGTACTTTGAGCAAATTAAAATCAACCTTCACACTCTAAGTTATTTGAGTATTTGCTTGCCTTGAACTAGGAACGCCTTGCAAGAGAGGATCACAGTTAAGCAGAGAAACCAGATGTGCCAAGAGAACCAGAGATAGATCGCAGTTCTAAGAGGTCATTTCACCTGAAAAGCAATTCTTCCTGCTGAACAGGAAGGTCCTGGTACAGTGGGTCACTCTGCAGGAGACCAAATGAAGACAGCTGTGAGTAACTGCTGGGTCCCACTAATCCCTGGAAGCATTAAACAGAGCTAGTTTAGGACTAAATGTCTGGATTCTGTAAAAGATCAGGGCAGTTCAGTTGATTTTCTCATCCTTTCAACTTATGGCTACTGCTTCACTCATGGGCTAGGTGGTTCCCAAGCATTTTGAATTGCAACCATTTCCCATCTTTTTTGGGGGTGAGTAGTGGTATTGAGTTGGCCTTGCAATTTTAGATTGGGACAGGATCTGGTAGAGGGAATAATAAATCAATCACACAACAAAGCCCTAATAATTGCTTCTGAGGTTTTTGCTTGTATCCAGTATACTTAACAATGCTTACAACAAATACATTTCTCATATGCAGGAAGGGCCCTTTAATTGGGGGGGGGAGGCAGATATAACATATATGGAACTGAATATTTTATGTTTATAACTAAGCTGGTCATCTCTCACGTATGTCTATTCCTTAGCCTTCACATTAATCTGTTAAGAACATTGACAAACGCTATATAAATGTATACCTGCATTTTTCTGATTCTGAAGTTGGTATCTAATTCTGCATTAATATTTCCCTCAGAGTCACCATGATTTTTATTCCATAGCTCTTTGTGAATGGAGGTGCTTTCAGTGCTTAAAATCTCAAAGCCTAATATGCAACTATCAGAAGGACACTGTCTTTCACTCTGACACTTAAGCATGTTGAATAAAGTATTTCATTTAATCTAAACAATTAAAATTATGTCATATAATGGAAGGGGTAATGCAGACCTTAAAGAAAAGATACATGTAAAAGCAAAAAGGAGACTGTTTCTATTATCATGCATACAATATTTTCATTAAATAAATGAAAAATGAGGACTCAAATCTGCAAAAGAATTGTTTCTTAAAGGACATATGTCTCCAATTTTTTAAAAGAAAATCATCTACAATTTATTAATTGAAGTTGGGAATGAGCTTTTAATTTTAAGAAGGACCTATGCACTTGAAAAAAATGCCTGAATAAATTCTAGATCTAGAACACATAATTTCAATCAGTATAAGCAATAAATCAGACTTGTAATTAGACATGTGAGAAAGAAGAGATGTTAAATGAAATGCTACAGAAACAGACATCTACAGGAATTTCTCAATGATCACTTATTCAACCAATCTTACTGACTGGCTTCAAATCCTTTTTTTAGCTAGATCTAATTTATCCTAACCCAAAGAGTTCAACTCTTTCCCTCTTAAGTATCCCTGTCAGAAACTTAACTGTAGTAAATAAGTCATTCACATGGTTTAAAACGTGTGAATCATCAAACTACATCCTTCTTAAAAACTTCTGATAAGGTCTTTCTTAATTTTTTTTAAAAAAAATTTTAACTACACTCAGAGGTTCTCAGAATTTATTCCTGGTTCTGTGCTCAGGGATCACTCCTTGGAAGCGAAGGGGCCCATATTGGGTGTCAGGGATGAAATGAGGTAGGATGGGTGTAAGGCAAACGTCCTACCAACTGTACTATACCTCCAACCTGGGACTAAATCTTGTGTTATCAACTTTTGGACCACACCCAGCCCTGTTCGGTGGCTATTCCTGGCCCTGTGCTCAGGGATCACTCCTGGAGGTGCTTGGGAGACCATAAGTGGTGTGGTGGATTGAACCAAGATCAGCCAGATACAACACAAAAGCCTACCCCTTGTATTTTCTCACTGGTCCCAATATCCTCATTTCTTTATCTACACTTCCAAGAATCATGCACACCATATAATAAACTCACCAAAGTACTTTGCTTTGAATTCTCTCACTAAGTGTCTATTTCCTTTTTAAATTGCAGGCTTGTAAATGTAACTACTCTAAGACCTGAATAGTTAACTACAAATTAAGTAGTTCATACAGAAACTGTCCAAAAATATTTAGCTCAGGTACCGGAGCCATAGTACAGCCATTTTCTTGCATTCTTCAGACCCAGGTTCTATCCCTGGCACCCTGTAGAGTCTCCCAAGCTCTGAGCACCACCAGTATGACCCCCACCCCTCACCCCCACCAAGTAGCTCAAAACATGTTTCAACTGCACCATGCAAAATAAAGATGAAATGTTACAATCACAATAAAAATTTGATACAGAATTCCAACATGTCCCTTTTAAAAAAAACTGAAAAATTCAAGGCAATTTCCCAATTCTTTGGGATTCTCATTCATTTGGATCATGATATACAATCATTGACAACAGTTTTTCCAATGTATTTAGTAAGAAATGCTAGCCTCAAAGTGTAAAAATTGAAGTTGTCAGGTTTAAAAAGAATGGATAAAAATAGACTCCAGAGAGAGAGAGATGATACGGTGAGAAAGGTATTTGCCTTACATGCAGCTAACCAGGTTGAATCCTAGCACTCCATATGGTCATGGGTCATGTCCCCTGTCCCCTGTCCTCCCTCCGATCAACCCCCCCCCACCCCCCCCTCCCCCCCGCACAAAATGCTAGGACTGATCCCAGAGAGCAAAACCAGAAGTAAACCTGAGCATTGCTGGGTGTGGTCCTCAAACCAAAGGAAAAAACAACAACAAAAGAACAAGGTACACAATCACTTCCTTTTTAAAGAACTGCTAACCCTACATTTACAATAATAAAAAACACACATAGCATTTCAATATATTTAAATTCTTAATATTTCCAAATAACAAAATGTTGAAATTTTTGTTGAAATTTTTAAACATTTCAATATCAAGTAATTCACACGAAGCTTTTTAAATCTGCAGAAAGAAGTCGAAGCACAAAACTGTTGCAAGTCTACCAACAACACTGTCGCCATCAACCAAGCAGCCAATCCTCCAGCCAGGAGGGTCAACAAGCCCCTTCACAGTTAGAAATGCCAACTGCAAGCAAAACAAAGATTTCGGCCAAATGAGGTTTGCCTCGCCAAATTTTCAGCATCACCGGTAAAAACAAGTCCACAAAAATCCAGCGAAGCATTACTTTTCTGCCCAAGTACTTCTAGAAATATAAAACAGCTTTGAAGATCCAGCCTGACGAAGTAGATAGGAGGACCAGAAATCTGGACTTCAAGAGAGAGAGAGAGAGAGAGAGAGAGAGAGAGAGAGAGAGAGAGAGAGAGAGAGAGAGATTAAATTCCTAGGAAGCAAAGCTACTCCAGACAGATTCAGCATCCCTTACTTCGATCAGTAAGTTTAACTTCATTCTGTTCCCAGCACCACCAAATGCCAAGTAGATGGATATCGCTTACATTCCTTACTCAAAAGAAATGTATCCAACCACCTTCAGGCTTTCAGTGGAAAAGTAGACAACTCACAAGCAGGAGTTTCCTGGTGCAAGCACAAAAAATGAACACCTGGGTGTTCGGGATTCCAAAAATCCCATGTGCCTAAATTTAGAGCTACAGAGAAACTAGAAAACAATAGAATACACTTTAAGCTTGGAGTTACGCGTAAGGAGAAACCACTACAATTTTCGGTTTCCTTCTGGAGCCAGATGAAAACATTGGGGCAGGGTTTCACGATTGAAACCATGGGGGTACAAGCGCGTCCGCCCGTCCCCAAAGCGAGCCCCCAGTTGGCTTGCCCTCTCCAGAACATCCTGCTTCTCTCCCAGAACCACCGGAACGTGCGTCCCCAGGAGTCCCCCGGACCCAGAGTGCCCCAAGCCGTGGTAAGGAGGGGGCTGGGGCCGTGATGCACAAACCCCGTGCCCTCCCAAACCAACCTTTTGCAGACGCCGCGGTGCTCCACACCACACTCGGGGCTCGCGCGGCGCTGGTGGCGGAGACGTGCGAGTCACATTGGCTTCTCCAGGCGCCGCTCGGGCGCGCGCGCTCCGCGCTCCCACGCTTACCACGGACGTCGACTGGAGCGGGGACCCGGGGCTGGGGGCTCCCGACAACTCCGGGCCTGCGGACCGCCCAGCTCAAGGCTCCGATCCTCGGAGTGGCCACGTCCGAGTCTGCTTCTGGCGCCACCTGGGGCGCCGCGAGCTCTCAGCACCCGCGTGCCGGCGGCCTGCGGAATCCCTTTGCAGGGGCTGCGGTTGGCAGGCGCAGTGGCGCGGGGACTCGGCCTGGTGGCCGACGCGGGACTGCGCTCATCCCCGCGCCGCGAGCTTCATTGTTCCCGGCACCGCGGCGGCGGTGGGAGACTCGGCAGCCCGTAGCTCCGGGGCTAGGCGGCCTCTCCCCGGCCGCTCGCGGAGACTGAGCTGTGCCCCGCCCCCGAGCGCCGCGCACCCGCTCCTGCTCCGCCCGCCCGCCCGCGCCCCTCTCCCCCAGCCGGGCCTGGCGCTCCTCTCGGTCGGCCTGATCTTGCTGAACCGGCGGGCGCCGAGCACGGCGAAGTTACTCTCCCCCGCTACCGCGTCCCGGGCCCGGCTGCCCAGTCGTGGGAGGAGCGCAGCCGGCCCGGCGCTTTCAGGCTGTGAGTCTGGCGAGCCCCGCTTTCCTGAGGGTGATTGCAGACCCGGGCTGCGTCGGGCATCGCGGCAGCGGCTGTCTGCAAAAGCACCCTGCTCCTTGGCCAGGAGGGTCACCTGGCTGGCTCCGCCTGGCACCCAGTAGACACTCAGGCCTGCTGGCGGCGGGGATGCTTGAACGGGACTGGGCTTCGGGTGGCCGGGAGGCGAACCCGGACGCCTAGCCCGTGCTGTCACTGAGTCTTGGCATCCCGGGTTAGAATGGAGCCTCTAGCAGCAGACAAGGATGCGCTCCTTGCGCCGCGCAGCGCCCTAGAGTGGGCGGGGTGGGGCGCCCGGGAGCACCGCATCCTCCGCCCGCTCGCGCCCTTTGTTCCTCCTGCTCTTCTCGGCTCTGCGCGGCCGCGCGGCCTTCACTCCCTAGAACTCCTCCGTGCTCGACCTGCGAGTGCGCCACCTTGTACTCCAGAAGGGCCTCCTGCCAAGTCTGGTGAAGAGATTCCTTGAAGGATCTGATGATTGGGCCCCTCCTCCCAGCCCTAGTCCCAGCCCGGCGACTGTAGGCAAAGTTGCACTGGCCGCGACTCTGCAGACCGCTCGCAGGCGCCTGCAGAAGCGGGGGAGGTAGAAAGTTGGCGCTGGCTGGAGACGACCTGACAGCTGAAACACGAGGGTGGGGTCGCCTGTCGTCTGCTCGGCTGCGGAATGTCCATTTGTCGCCGCGGGGCCCTCTCCCCTTCCGAAGTGCCGGCAATTGGTCCCAGACCTGAGACCGCGTGGTTCAGTGTCTCGTGCACGCTCTTTTGGACTCAGTCCTTCACTAAGGTTTTCACCAGTCCGGCGCTGATGATACCCTAAGCCGGGGCTCCGTTATCCGTTGGGCCTCCAGCAGACCTGAAAGGGCTGAATGCTTGGTGACCCAGATGGAGCAAGATTATGTTGGGTGCTGTTTCTTAGTATTGCCCGTCACAGACCAGTGAGCTACTACTTGCTGCCCGTCACCCTTCCTATCCGAAGGCTAACAAGGGCTAACATTTTGAAGACATCCTCCACAAAATCTGCAACTTAAAATTTTGTATGTGTGGTCATGTAAGTTGGGAGACAGTACCAGGGTTTTAAGGTGCATGCCCTGCACTCATCGAACCTTGTTTCGAACGGCACTAGCAGCAGCACGATCTCCCAAGCACCTCCAGGCATCGTGATTCCCCAACAGGAGTGAGCACAGACCTCCGGGTGGGCTCCTGCTCTCCACGAAAGGAATAAAACGATTATTTAGTATTTATTGAATTTCTGTTATGTGCTGAAACTCAGTTCAACAAACAGCCCTATGAAAGTGAATGAAATCTCTTTCCTACCTTAAAAAAAGTTTGCAGAGATTCAAAACATCACATAGGTGCATCTAAAACCAAGTGGGTAAAATTGTACTCTACTAAATCAAAAGTGTGGGGTGAAAAGCGCTACTCAGTGTTTCAGTGTTTTCTCAGTAACATCAATGGGTTCTGACACCTGAGATGTTATGGAACTGCATGAAGGAACCCTTTGTCACATGGATTTTATAAAACAAACAAACAAAAAGCTCTATTCCACACACTTGAACTAAGTACAATGCTACCAGTTTTGTTGCTTTTAAAAGTGACATGAGAGGCCTGAGAGAATACAAGAGCTAAGGTACATGTCTGTTGGATTGCTGACACCACATGCCC
Source organism: Sorex fumeus (assembly GCF_029834395.1). NCBI lineage: Eukaryota > Metazoa > Chordata > Mammalia > Eulipotyphla > Soricidae > Sorex > Sorex fumeus. The sequence goes on along the minus strand of NW_026606063.1, from coordinate 61,861,216 downwards.
CGCCCTTCTCAGTTTCACCAAGTGTACCCCTGAAGGTCTCAGAGGATCACTTGTCACATTGAATTGCAGGTGGAGAATCAACCCAACTGGTCCCAGGACACCTCAGTACTGTTTGGGAGTGCCCCCAAAAGGAAATAACTAAATAAGTGGTATCAGAGACCGAGAGTGGTAGTACAAAGGGTAGGGCATTTGCCTTGCACATAGTCACCCCAGGTGCCACCCCGTCTAATATGATACCCTGAGCACTGCCAGGAGTAATTCCTGCGTGCATTCCTGAGTATCCTCTGAGCATCGCCAGGTGACCCAAAAAGAAAAAGAAAAAAGTGACATGACCAAGTACCCTGGTTAGATTGATGCAAGTGAGATTGAGGGAGTAATCTTAAAAGCCCTTATTTTCTGTTTTTTTTTAAAAATTGAATCTTCATGAGCAACATTTAAAAAACGTTCATGTTTGAGTTTCAGTCATACAATGATTGAACATCCATCCCTCCACCAGTGCACATTTTCCACCACCATTGTCCCCAGTATTCCCCCATCCACCCCTCCCCCTGCCTCTATGGCAGACAATTTCCCCCATTTTCTCTACTTTTGAAAAGCCCTAATTTTCTGTAAAACCCACAGCCCCTTGCATATTCTATGGTATGGGCTTTGCTTTCTCTGTTAAACAATGTAGATAATTGTATCTACTTTCAAGGCTTGAAGTAAAAAAGTAGCATTGTGTTAAAAAGTGCCTTAATCAGTTATATAATTAATAAATAATAGCAACTATTCTTAAAACATTTTAACTTAAAAATACAGAAGTCAATATTCAATACCCCTCTTATAATGTGGATAATATATATATTAATGCAATACTTCCTTTCACTTACTTGCTGTAGATGTTGATGTCTTGATACCCTAAAGAAATTTTGAGAAGTTAAATAAAGGGGCCACGTCACTATGCTTCAGGAAAATTGCAACCTGAATACAAATATGTAAAGAACTTTCGCAAAATCTTAAGTAGACTAAATTTATTTATGGTTGGGGCCAGTAAATGAATTGGGGTTAACTTGCTTAGAAAGACAACCTGAGACATTCAAGTTTATGTAAAAGGCTATCAACTGATCATTTTTCCTGTCAAATGTAATGGTATAGAACTGATTCTCTTTTTTTTTTTAGTTAAATTGCTTGGAGTCACCTCCAAATGAAGCAGACTATTTAATTTGTATTAGTCTACTTAATTTTATTCATTTTTATACAGGTTTGTTAAAAAATTGCAAGGTCTTTCTCATAGTTAAATACTCTTTTCTTAAAAAAATAGAAAAAGAACCTTATTTCTACAACTAGAAAGTATCAGAAACCAACTTATAATTATCAGTGTGCTCATAAGAACCTAAATTTCCTTTTCTGTTTTTAAGCTTATGGTTAAAGTGATCTAGGATAAACCCCCTGTAAAGATGCCATGTGTTATTTCCATATCTAATCAGTTTTATGCCCAGGAGACTCTGGAGGCCACACTGTCACTCAACTCTGTTCCTTTATTCCTAGAATTAGCTCAGACATTCTTGCCTCCCAGAGTTGGGTCAGCAAGATATTCTATGAATTTGCCCCTAACATTCCTAGAATTGGCTCCACTCCATGTTTCCCAGGTTAAGCTCAAATTATTTTTTATACATCTTGTTCTCTTTTCATGAGAGGCTGAGGGCATTTTATATACAATTCGCTCCCTTCCCAGAACTGACTGTACAGCCGTAGCTCACCCACCTCCCAAAATTAACTCATCTACAAAAAAAAAAAAAACAGGAACTTTCCACCTAAGCAGCATGGAGATATAACAATAAAAAGTTTCCCCAAGAATGCTGTGGAGATCTCTTTGGAGCTCTCCACTGTGTCACCATGAACTGTTTTTTTTTTTCAGATATACATGTTATTTATTACAGACATCAGAAAAGTGAGTAGTTTCCATTAGAATATCTCTACAAATATAATAGAGAAATTCTACAAATATATATTTTATTTTTTTGAACTGTGTTTTTTTATCTTTAATAAACTTTTTTTTTTCTAACTAAGCCTTCTTATTCTCATGGGAAATTCTTCTACTGCTCAGACCCAGCAGGAGACTGGAGGGTTTCCAGTTCTCTGCCTATCAATAGTTTCTCTCTCTCTCTCTCTCTCTCTCTCTCTCTCTCTCTCTCTCTCTCTCTTCCTCCCTCTCTCTTTCTCTCACTTGCTCACTCGCTCTCTCTTTCTCTCTTTCATATTCCCTACTGACTTTTTAGACACCTTGATTTACAATATTAATAATGACAGGTTTCATGAATAAAATATTCAGGCACCACATCCTCCACCTGAGTGTCAGCTTCCCGACTCTTGTCCCAGAGACCCTCTCAAGCCTACTCTCCTCCCAACTCCCTACCTTGCTATGCTTCCTACTAAGTACCAGTTCTAATTTTCTGTTGGCCTTTTGGCATTTGTTGTTTCCTTACTATGTTTCTTTATATCCCACATATGAGGGAAAGGGAGATCATTCTATGACTGTTTGTCTCCTTCTGAATCACTTCACTCAACATGATGCTCTCTATATCCATGCATGTGACTGCAGATTGCTGATTTCATCTTTTCTTAAAGCAGAGTAGTACTCCATTATGTATATATTCCATAGTTTCTTTACCGGTCATCTGCTCTTAGACATTTTGATTGTTTTCAGATTTTGGCCATTATGAATAGTGCTGCACTGAGCACAGAGTGCAAGTGTATTTCCTGAATAGATTTTTTTACCTCCTGGGGTAGACACCAAGAAGTGGAATTACTGTATAATATTGAAGATTAATTTCTAGTTTTTTTAGAAGTGTTCATATTATTTTCTGAAAAGGTTGAACCAATTGACATTTCCACCAGCAGTGGATGAGGGTTTTTATTTCTCCACATCCCAGTCAATTCTAGTTGGTTTTGTTCTCTGTAACATATGCCAGTCTCATATGTGTGAAGTGATATTTTGTTGTTTTGGTTTGCATTTCCCTGATAAGATGTTGCAGAAAATTTTTCATATACCTTTTGTCCATCTTTGTCTTCTTTGAGGATGATTCTGTTCATCAGTTTACCTATTGGCTTCTTAAGCACTGTCTTCCCATTTCAGGAACTTCTCATCTCTCAGCAGTCAAATTCAAAGTTTGTGAGTATCCCATTTGAGAACTGGGTAGGAGATGAAGAGGAAATATTTTCTTCTACCACTGCTGTATCTGGAGTATTATTTTTCCACTTAACTACTGTTGCTAGAAAATATTTTTTTAAAAAATCCTTTTTGAATCACAGTGAGATTCACATTTACAAAGTGTTCATAATTAGATTTAAGTCATATAATGTTCCAATATTCATCCCTTCACCAGTGTACATTGTCCATCACTAATGTCCCCAGTCTCCCTCTCGTCAATCCTCCACCAGCCTCTGTGGCAGGCACCTTTTTCTTTCTATTTCTCTCTAGCTCTTTCTTCTGGGACATTATGGTTTGCAATACAGATACCGAAATGTATATCTCATGTATCCCTTTAGCTATTTTCAACACTGAGCTCTTGTCCAGAGTGATAATTTCTGACTATTACTATCATACCGGTTCCTTTTCTATCCTAAGTTCTCTTTGCCTCCCACACATTGTAGCAATTGACCAGTCTTCCTGGACCCCTATTTTTCCTGGCCTTGAGCATTATTCTCATATTATTTTCTTTTGTATCCCACAAATGAGTGTAGTCATTCTATATCTGTCTCTTTCCTCTGACTCATTTCACTCAACATGATATTCTCCATGTCCAACCACATATAAGTAAATTTCATTACTTCAGTTTTCCTAACAACTGTGTAGTATTCCATTGTGCAGATGTACCATAGTTTCTTTATCCAGTCATCTGTTCTTGGGCTCTGTTTTCAGATTCTGGCTTTTGTGAATAGTGTTGTAATAAATATTGAAGTGCAAATAGCATTTCTGCCTTGTGTTTTTGGCCCTTTGGGTATATTTCAAAACTAGTATTGCTGGGTCACATGGGAGTTTGATTTCTAGTTTTTTGAGGAATGCCCAAATTGTTTTCCAGAAATGTTGGTCTTGTCAGCATTCTCACTGACAATGAGAATCCCTTTATTCTGACATCCACACCAGCACTGGTTGTTCTTGTTCTTTTTGATTTGTGCTGGTCTCTGTGGTATGAGATGACATCTCAGTATTGTTTTGATTTGCATCTCCCTGATGATTAGTGATGTAGAGCAGTTTTTCATGTGTAGAAAATATTTCTTTTTTTATTATGTCATTTGATTCATACATAGAAACACCCCTAAGACTATTTTACAGATGAGGAAAATAAGGCTTATAGATGCATATTTGTTTGTTTTGTTTTGGTTTTAGAGGTCACACCTGGTAGAGCTCAGGGTTTACTACTGGCTCTGTGTTCAGAGATTACTTATGGCAGTTTTCCAGGGATAAAATCTAGGTTAGCTGCATTCAAAGCAAGCATTCTTTCTGCTGTAATAACTCTCCAGTCCCCAATACAAATTTGAAAGCACATTTTGTTAAATGTAATGTATTTTGTTCTTATTTATCAAAGATTGTCAGAGAATAAATGAAATTAATACCTCAAAAATTGTCTATATCTGAGTTCTTCATACTTTATTAGAAAACTAACTGTCTGTATAGTCTGTGAACAAGAGGTGAATTTTGGATACTCTCTTTTTTGGAACATATAAAAGTGTTTAGGACTATAATGTTTGTATTCCAGTCAACTTATAGATTTTTTAAGTGACTCATTGGAAAGTGAATCACTTGATTTGATCACTCGACTTCCCATTAATCGTCGATTTGCTCGAGCGGGCGCCAGTAACGTCTCCATTTGTCCCTGTTGCGTGCTAGTGTAGCCCAATGGTGTCTGTTCGCTCTAGGAACACAAAGAGCCTCAAACCTATAGTTCATGATCTTGATGAAGAAGACTGACCATCTAGTAGGTGGGTGGCCACGCGGTCTTTTGACATTCCGTGGAATCCAGTCGGTAACAGCTCTAGTCCAGCGGTCTTCTTTAAATCTCATTACGTGACCAACCCATCTGATTTTTGACACGTTGGCAAACGAGACAGCATCCCTGATTCTTGATTGTCGACACATGTTGGAACTCTGGATTCTTTCTCTCATTTGAGTGAAACGTGATATTCCAAGCATAGCTCTTTCAATTCCTCTTTGGGAGACCCGAATAGCGTTCTCATTCTGTTTGCATAGGCCCCAGGTCTCTGAGGCATATATTAATGCAGGAAGAACAGTGGAATCAAAGAGATGTGCCCGGAGCCAGAGGTTCTTCGTCCTCTTAGCTATTTCTTCGACGCTCTTGAAGGCGTACCAAGCCGCTCTCTTCCTCCTGCGCAGCTCGGGTGCCAGGTCATTTGTCATGTTGACTTCTCGACCTAGGTACACATAGATGTTGCTTTCAGAGATGGTTGTTCCATTGAGAGCGAATGGGGCATCAGGAACGAGGCTGTTTCTCATAAACATAGTCTTCGTAAGATTCAGCTGTAGTCCGACCTTTCCACACTCACGGTTGAAGTCGGTCAGTATTTGTGCCACTTGACTGATGTTTGTTGTTACTAAAACAATGTCATCAGCAAAGCAGAGGTGGTGTAGTTGCCGACCATCAATCTTCACTCCCATTCCTTCCCATTCCAGTCATCGCATGATGTTCTCGAGGGTGGCACTGAAGAGTTTCAGTGAAATGGTATCACCCTGCCGCTCCCCTCTCTTGACATCAACGATCACTTCTTTGTAGAATGGTGAGATCCTGGTAGTGAATTCATAATACAGCTCACGAAAGATCTTGATGTATTGAGCTTGAATGCCCTGATTGGCTAGGGCTTCAATGACCGCTTTTGTCTCAACAGAATGAAAGGCCTTCTTTAAATCAATGAACGTTAAACAGAGCGGCATCTTGAACTCCCGAGAAACCTAAATGAGCTTGGTTATCGTGTGGATACGGTCGATGGTGCTGAATCCTTTGCGGAATCCAGCTTGCTCTCATGGTTGTCCTTCATCTAGTGTTCTGCCAATCCTATTTAGGATGACTCGAGTGAACAACTTGTAGATGACAGACAATAGGCAGATCAGGCGATAGCTGCCAATGTCATGGACGTCTCCCTTCTTGAACAGTAGTACAGTCCTGCTGGTTTTCCATTGGGATGGAAACTTGCATTCAGACAGGTAGCGTGTGAAGAGCTGAGCCAGCATATTGATGAGTACTGATGTCACGTTCTTCAGGTGTTCAGGTCTGACCTTGTGTGGGCCGGGTGCTGTTCGTTTCTTACTGACAAAATAGCGTGTCGGATTTCGGAAGGGAGAACATTGGGAATGACATATCTATCCTGTGGAATTTGGTATGTCGGTAAGTGGACATGGCTATCGAAGAGATTTGAGTAGAAGTCATGGATAATCTTCTCCATTGCCATTCTGGAAGATGTGATAGATCCATCAGGACGTCGGAGGGCAGTCATCTTGGTCTTGTAGTTGTTGAAGGACAGGCGGGCTTTATGAATACTTTTCCCTGCTTCTGCTACATCTATCAACACTTCTGCTCTTTTCTCTTTGAGGTCTTCCTTGATCGCATCTCTGCACTGCTTTGTGAGCTTGGACATTTGCTTTCGGTTGCCTGAGGCATGCGCCCAACCACGCTGGCGAATAAGCTCAAGAGTTTTTGAAGAAAGGCGTTTTTTTGTGGCTATCTCTCTCTTGGCATTCCTCGCACAAACATGGAGGTGCTGAACCAGTCAATCGTATTCCTCGTCAATGTTGTCAACAATGGCATCTTCCCATGTTGCCGCAATAGTGCCAAAGAGCTCCCAGTTGGTGGTTGTTTTGGGAGTTCTCTTTTTAAACTTTTCTCCCCGTTCTGTGAAGTAGAATTTTGCATGAAGGAGACAGTGGTCCGATCCAGTTTGGAGTTTTGGGACAACAGCAACATCGGTCAGGCAAAACCGTCGATTGAATATGATGTGGTCTATTTCACTGTGGAATCATCCACTGGGTGACTCCCATGTCCAACGTTTAGATTTGGCCTCCTGGAACTGTGAGTTACCATGGATGGTCTTGGTCGACATGATGAACTCAGACAGTCTCTCACTCTGTTTGTTCCATTCTAGGCCATGGGTCCTGATGTGAAGTTCTTCAGCTGATCTTTTCCGTCCTATCTTGGCATTAAAATCACTGGCAATGATCTTGTAGAAGGTGTGGTCTTCTTTATAGAACTTCTCCAGCTCCATGTAGAACTTCTCAATTTCTCCTTCATCATGATTAGGTGCTGGTGCATAGACAACGAAGATAGAAACTGCAGGCAGTGAGCCACATCTGTTCAAATGTAAACGTCCAATTCGGGTTGTTAGGCATTCGAATGAATCAATGCTCATGGCCAGGTTTGTGTTGACAAGGACATCGACGCCTCCGACACCTTTTTTATTGCATGTTTTGAGGAACAATTCTTCTCCAGTGTCGAAAACGGCATGATGAGATTGGTGCTTTCTTGTCTCAGTCGGACCAATGATGTCATACTTGGTCTTTTGTGCTTGTACCATCAAGTCCTCAATGGATGCATCTGATGCTAGTGTACGTGCATTGAAAGTACAGATGATCATTTTTGTCTTCCTTCATTGTGGCAGCCTAGTTCGGCCTTGAGATTTTATTGGCCTCTCCTTTCTCATCCTTCTCAATGCTGCCATATTGTTGAAGACTTCAGAGTCAGGTGAATGAGACCCATTGTAATTACTGGTTTTGGCATATCAAATACACAACGGATAGCTTGCGAGGCTCTGCCGTGTGGGCAGAATACTCTCTGTAGCTTGCCAGGCTTTCTGAGAGGGTTAGAGGCTTTTGGGGTGAACTCTAATCGCCCTCGTAGGTCTTACCATATTTGAACCCTATCAAATATAGTACGGCAATTCTGGAAGATGGGTATTTAGTGTCTTATAATGTGTCGTGCGGCTGCTTTGCGGCCGCGCGGGTCCAGAAAGTGTCCTGAAGTGTGGCAGCGGCTGGGTAGTGGAGGTAGTGTCCTGGAAAGTGAATCAGTCCTTGGATATTTAAAAACCTAATTTTTAGGTTAAAATGATGATCACAATCAAAAGGGAATAGATTCAGATTTTAAGGTGTTTATAGAGGACTACATCTTAGGCCGGCAAGTGGATTCTACCTCTTCAGTATTTTCAGATGAAAGGAGAAAAATATTTGTTATCATTTGATATAAAAGAGATACCTCTCAGCCTTAGATATAGAAAAAATGTCACTGAAATTCCTTTTTCCATTAAAAAATTAGCTAGGAATACCATTTCTTTGCCCCATTTGTTAAGTACTGCTATTTATTCAGTCATTGATTAAGCTGATTGAATTGGGGATGAACTCACATTATTTTTTCATTTTTTATAAATTTATTTATTAATCACCGTGAGAGGTGCTTGGGTTTCAGTTATACAATGATCAAGTACCCATCCCTCCAAGAAGAAGAGGTGCTCTCTTCTCTATCTGAGCTTCCTTTTCACCTAGCACGTGTGGCTGGCCTTCAAGTCATGGAGCAAAATTCCTGGTACTAATCTAAGCCATTCCTGGGTGTTAGTCTCCCTTTTTGTTGCTTTATGTTCCCCAGATGAATGCAATATTTCTGTGTCTATCCTGCTCTTTCTGACTCATTTCGCTTAACATGATACTTTCCATATAGTACCACTTGTATGTAAATTTCATAACTTCATCTTTTCTAACAGCTACGTAGTACTCCATTGTGTATATATACCAAAGTTTCTTTAACCAGTCATCTGTTCTCGGGCACTCAGGTTTTTTCCAGATTCTGGCTATTGTAAAGAGTGCTGCAATGAACAAACAGGTGCAGATGTCACTTCGACTATACATTTTTGCCTCTCTGGGATATATTACCAGGAGTTCTATAGCTGGATCAAATGGGAGATCAAATTCTAATTTTTTGAGAATCGTCCATACTGTTTTCCAAAAGGGTTGGACCAGCCGGCATTCTCACCAGCAGTGAAGGAGGGTCCCTTTCTTACCACATCCACTCCAGCACAGGTTGCTTTTGTTTTTGTGGATGTGGGCCAGCCTCTGTGGTGTGAAATGATATCTCATTTTGTTTTGATCTGCATCTCTCTGATGATTAGTGATGTAGAGCATTTTCTCATGTGCCTTTTTGCCATTCGGATTTCTTCTTTGCGAAAGTTTCTGTTCATTTCCTCGCTCCATTTTATGATGGTGTTGGGTGATTTCTTCTTGTGGAGTTCAACCAGTACCTTGTATATCCTTGATATCAACCCCTTGTCGGATGTGTATTTGGTGAATATCCTTTCCCATTCTGTAGGCTGTCTTTGTATTTTGGTCACTGTTTCTTTTGAGGTGCAGAAGCTTCTTAGTTTAAGATAGTCCCATTTGTCTATTTCTGTTTTCACTTGCTCGGCCAGTTGTGTGACATCTTTGAAGATACCATTAGCTTCAATATCATGGAGAGTTTTGCCAACTTTGTCTTCAATAAACATTATGGATTCCGGTCTGATGTTGAGGTCATAAATCCATTTCGATCTTACTTTTGTCCATGGTGTTAGGCAGAGATCTGAGCCCACTTTTTTGCATGTAGCCGTCCAGTTTCGCCAGCACAGTTTATTAAAGAGGCTTTCCCTGCTCCATTTCACTTTTCTTGCCCCCTTATCAAAGATTAGATGATTATATGTTTGGGAGGAAATGTCAGTATATTCAACTCTGTTCCATTGGTCTGCAGCTCTGCCTTTGTTCCAGTACCATGCTCTTTTAATTATTACTGCCTTGTAGTAGAGTTTGAAGTTAGGGAGATTGATTCCTCCCATTTTCTTTTTCCCAAGAATTGCTTTAATTATTCGTGGGGGCTTATTGTTCCATATAAATTTCAGAAGTGTTTGCTCCATTTCTTTGAAGAATGTCATGGGTATCCTTATAGGCACTGCATTGAATTTGTACAGTGCTTTGGGAAGTATTGCCATTTTGATAATGTTGGTTATCCCCATCCATGAACAGTGGATATTTTTCCATTTCCTCGTGTCCTCTTTTATATCCTGAAGTGTTGTAGTTTTCTTTGTACAGGTCCTTTACTTCCTTAGTAAAGCTGATTCCTAGGTACTTGATTTTCTGGGGCACAATTGTGAATTGGATTGTTTTCTTCATGTCACTTTCTTCTCTTTCACTATTTGCGTATAGGAAAGCCATGGATTTTTGGGTATTGATTTTATAGCCTGCCACTTTACTATACAAGCCTATTGTTTCTAGGAGTTTCTTGGTAGAGGTTTTAGGGTTCTCTAAGTATAGTATCATATCATCTGCGAAAAGTGAGAGCTTAATTTCTTCTTTCCCTATCTGGATGCCCTTAATATCTTTTTTTTTTGCCTAATCGCTATTGCTAGTACTTCCAGTACTATATTGAACAGTAGTGGAGAGAGTGGGCATCCTTGTCTCGTCCCTGACCTTAGGGGGAAGGGTCTCAGTTTTTCCCCTTTGAGGATGATGTTTGCTGTAGGTTTGTGGTAGATGGCTTTAACTATATTGAGAAAAGTCCCCTCTATCCCCATTTTGGCAAGGGTTTTCATCATGAATGGGTGCTGGATTTTGTCAAATGCTTTCTTTTCATCTATTGATATGATTATATGATTTTTATCTTTTCTTTTGTTGATTTGATGGATTATGTTGATTGATTTCTGAATTTTGAACCATCCTTGCATCCCTGGGATGAATCCCACTTGGTCATGATGTATGATTTTTTTGATGAGTTGTTGAATTCTATTGACTAGTATTTTGTTGAGAGTCTTCGCATCCATATTCATCAGGGATATCGGCCTGTAGTTTTCGTTTCTTGTGGTGTCTTTGTTTCCTTTTGTATTAGAGAGATATGGGCTTCATAGATACTGTTTGGGAGAGTTTCTGTTTTTTCAATTTCCTGGAAAAGTTTGGGAAGAACTGGCAATAGGTCCTCTTTAAATGTTTGGAAAACTTCGCTAGTAAATCCATCTGGGCCTGGGCTTTTGTTTTTGGGAAGACTTTTGATTACAGTTTCAATTTCCTCGATGTGAATAAGTCTATTCAGGTACTCTATATCTTCTTGATTCAGCTTTGGGAGATCATAGGAATCCAGGAATTTATCCATTTCTTCTAGGTTCTCGTGTTTCGTGGCATACAGACTTTCAAAGTAGTCTCTGATGATCTCTTGAATTTCTTTAGTTTCTGTTGTGATATCCCCATTCTTATTTCTGATTCGATTTATTAGGGCTCTCTATCTCTCTGTTTCTTTGTGAGTGTTGCTAGTGGTTTATCTATCTTATTTATTTTCTCGAAGAACCAGCTCTTGGTTTCATTGATCTTTCGAATTATTTCTTTGTTTTCCATGTCGTTGATTTCTGCTCTAAGTTTTATGATCTCTTTCCTTCTGCCTGATTTAGGCTCTTTCTGTTGATCCTTTTCTAAGGTCTTGAGCTGTGAGGTCAAGTTGCTTATGTGCACTGTTTCTACCGACCTAAGATATGCTTGCAGAGTTATAAATTTTCCCCTTAATACAGCTTTCGCTGCATCCAATAAGTTCTGGTAGTTTGTGTCTTCATTCTCATTTGTTTCCAGGTATCTTTTGATTTCGTCCTTGACTTTGTTCCTGACCCACTCGTTGTTCAGCATCGAGTTGTTTAATTTCCAGGTGTTTGATTTGGTTCTCCGTGTCTTTGTGTGATTCACTTCTATCCTTAGTGCATCATGGTCTAAAAAGATGGCTGATACTATTTCTATCTTCCTGATTCTGTTGAGGTATGTTTTGTGTCCTAGCACATGGTCTATTTTGGAAAATGTTCCGTGTGCACTGGAGAAGAATGTGCATTCTTTCTTTTTGGGTGTAAAGCCCTGTATAGGTCCATAAGCCCTTTCTCTTCTATTTCTCCTTTCAAAGCCAATAATTCCTTGCTGGATTTTGTTCTTGTTGATCTATCCAGAGGCGATAAGGCTATGTTAGTCTCCAAGTACTATTGTGTTGGTATTGATATCCTCCTTAAAATCTGTTAGCAGTTGTTTTAAATATTTAGCTGTTCCCTCATTAGGTGCGTATACATTTAAGAGTGTGATTTCTTTCTGTTGTATGTATCCCTTGATGAAGAGAAAATAGCCTTCACTGTCCCTTCTAATCTTTTTCAACGTGAAATTAATGTTGTCAGACACTAGTATGGCCACCCCAGCTTTTTTGAAGGAGCTGTGAGCTTGCAGGATTGTTTTCCATCCTTTGACTTTGAGTCTGTGTTTGCTTTGGCTGTTGAGATGAGTTTCTTGTAGGCAGCAGAATGTTGGGTTCTGTCTCTGTATCCATTTTGCCACTCTGTGTCTCTTAAATGGTGAATTTAGACCGTTGACATTGAGAGAGAGAATGGTTATGGGGTTTTGTGTCATCTTTCTGTAAGGGTCTGTTGTGGTTGTAGGGTTTGTCTTGTCTTATAGTAGCCCCTTTAGGCCTTGTTTTAGGTTTGGTTTTGAGTCTATGAAGTTCCTGAGCTGCTGTTTATCTAGAAAATAGTGTACCATTCCTTCAAGTTTGAGTGAGAGTTTAGCCGGATAGTGTATTCTTGGTGAAGCATTCATTTCCATGAGTTTTTTGACTACATCTCGCCACTGCCTTCGGGCCTGGAGGGTTTCCTCTGATAGGTCTGCTGTGAATCTAAGGGATGATCCTTTGTATGTGATTTCCTTCTTTGCCCTTGCTGCTCGCAGTATTGTGTCTCTATCGGCAGCATCGATCATTCTAACTATGATATGTCTTGGAGTGTTTTTGTTCGGGTCTCTTTTAGCTGGCACCCTTCGGGATCCTTGAACCTGAATGGCTGCGTTGTGGAGCTCTGGGAATTTTTCAGCAATGATTTGTTGGGCTGGAGCGATAGCACAGCGGGTAGGGCATTCGCCTTACAAGCGGCCAACATGGCCGACCCCAGTTCGATTCCTCCACCCCTCTCGGAGAGGCTGGCAAGCTACTGAGAGTATTCGATATGCCAGACACAGTAACAACAAAGTCTCCAATGGAGATGTTACTGGGCCCGCTCGAGCAAATCGACGATCAACAGGAGGGCCTTTACCTTTACCTGTTTACCTGATTTGTTTGACGGTATTTTTTTCGTTGGGATTGTTTCCCTGAGGTTCAGGTAGTGCCATGATTCTAATGTTGTTCCTCTTGGAATCATCTGCTAGGACTCTGATTCTCTGTAGAGCTATTTTGAGGTCCCTTGCCACTGTTTGTTGTTGCGTGTTGGCTTGTTGCAGCTGATTCCCAGCTCTCTGATTCTCTCTTCAGCTGCGGTCATTCTATTGTTAAGAGAAGAGACTGAGTTTCTGATTTCATCTACAGAATCTTTTAATCGTGACATTTCTGCTCTCATTTCTTCATGTAATTTGTCGATTTTTTCTGTGGTGTTACTGGCTGTCTGTCTGACTGTTTCATTGAGTTGATTGAACATCTTTATGACTTTCCATCTGAATTCTTTGTCAGAGAGGTCCCTTAGGTGAGCCGTATTGACAGAATTTTCTCGATTGTTTTCGTTGTCCTCCCCTTATGGTGGGGATTTTCTTTGTTTCTTCATATTGCTGAGTAGGTTGGGGACTAGATTCCTTGGGGACTAGGTTCCTTAGTATGGGTAAACAACCTGCGGCTGCGTGAGCATCGGCCCGCTGGAAAATAGGCCACGCCCACTTCTGAAGCCACGCCCACTTCTGAAGAGGCCACCCTTCTACGGAAACCTGGCTTTGGGATGAGATGGGCGCAGCGTGAGGAGTGAAGAGGGCAGGGCAGACGCTCAAAACTGCTTCTCTCCAGGCATCTCGGGAGACACCTGGGGTCTTGTAGGGAGAGATGGAGGTCCCAGGGTCGCGAGCCTGCAGCTGAGCTGACCTGGGTTTGGGATGAGATGGGCACCGTGTCCACATTCAATATTTTGACACAAGACCCATCATTATTATTTGGAATTATTTTACCCCAACACTCAGATCTGCTGAAAAGTTAACAGTAGACAATTAGTGTTCTATTGTGGGTTAAGAATAACATATGATGCCACGTGGCTGCAGTAGTGGCCATGCAATTTTGAAATTCCGAAATTTTAACACTTAAACCTGGAGGAATTTCTGCCAAAACCTGCTGGGTTCCGAGATCTGTTCCTGAGTCTCTAGGATCATGACTGTTAAGCAGCTTGATCAGGAGCCAGAAAGGCTGTTCATGGGTGACGACTCAGGGTCTCATTAGTACGGGGAGGAAAGGGCCAGCTTCAACCCCATCCCATGAGCCCTGTGTGTCTCGTCACTGAGGACCCAAACCTGACTGTCCAATGGCCTCTGGAGGATGGTGGACACTGAGCTGCCTAGGAGGAGCAGGCGGAGGAACAATACCCTTTCCCTCCTGGGGTGGCCCAGTGACAGTAACCTACTGCAGGTCTGGACGCATTTCTGCCAAAAGCCACTGCGTTCTGAGATTTGGTTCTGAGTCTCTGGGATCATGGCCATTAAGCAGCTTGATCAGGAGCCATAGAGGCCATTCATGGGCGGTTACTCAGGGTCTTGTTGGGATAGGAAGGAAAGGGCTGGCTCCACCCCCATTCTGTGAGGCCCCACGTGTCTCGTCACTGTCGACCCAAACCTGATTGTCCAATGGCTTCTGGAGGATGATGGCCACCAGGGGGAACACGTCAAGGCATGAAACCTATTCCCACCTGGGGTGGCCTGGTGCCGGTAACCTACTGCAGGGACCAGACGCATTTCTGCCGAAAGCCATTGGGTTTCGAGATTTGTTTCTGAGTCTCTGGGATCATGGCTCTTAAGCAGTTTGATCAGGAACCAGAGAGGCCAAGCCTCCAGTTATATAATTGAGCCTGAGGTGGTTTGTGGGTGTGTCTCCCACATACCTAACTTTTGGCCGTTTACTTTCTTGGTTAACTTTGCCCCAAGTTTTTGGGGTCTGGCCAAAGGCACAGAGCAGCAATTTTTGGTATCTGGAAGTCTGAAGGCGCCATCAGGCTGCTGATGCACTCGCCTCACAGGTACAGATTGACCTACTGGTGGCACCATACCCCCTTCACATTACTTTTTTAAAAAAATAAATCTTTAATTGGATATTCATGAGATAGACCATTACAAAGCTGTTCATAATTTGGTTTCAGTCATACAATGATCCAGCGCCTATCTTTCCACCAGTGTACATTTTCCACCACCAATGTCCCCAGTTTGCCCACCACCATCTCCCAAACCCCCTCCTCCTCCAGCCTCCCTTTTTGGGAAGCACTTTCCTTCTTGCTCTCTCTACTTTTCATTTTGTGCATTATGGTTTGCAATACAGGGTTTAAGAGGTCATTGTGTTTGTTCAGGGGCATTTGGTATTTTTATTGGGATGGTAAGGTTGGAGGAGCTTCTTAACTGGGTGGCAGCTTTGGGGTGTGTATGTGACTACCAAGGCTTCCAGAAGTACAGGGAATTGGGGAGAGGTAGCCCATTTTAACCAGAGAAAGCCTGGAGATGTCAATCACAAAACCCACATACCTGAATTTTCAGCAGATTATATCTTGGTGAGGTCCATCCTGAGACAGTGGAGTCAGGTAGGAGATATGGCAGTGATTTTGGATTGTCCAAGCAAGCAGCTACCAGGGCCTCTGCTTTGGTGGGTCACCAGGCCAATCCGCCCCCTTTTGATTTACCTTAGTCTGTTCAGCCATGTGCAGGTCTGAGATTAACTGTGGCTTTTCATCTCTTTCGAGATTTATCTATTGGTCTCTGAAATAAGGCTGATAAATGAGCTTGTATAACTGAGCTGGAGGTGATGTGTGGGCATGGCTCTCACATACTTAACTTTTGGCCACTTAATTTCTTGGTAAACTTGGTCTCATGTTGTTGGGGTTCAGCCAAAGGCACAGTGGCGATTTTTGGGAATCTGGAAGCCTGAAGGTACCATCAGGCTGCTGATGTCCTTGCCTCGCAGTTACAGGTTGATCTGATGGTGGCACCATACCCCCTGTGTTTGTTAATTTTATAATGTGTTTTTGCCACTCTCTAAAAGAAAAGATACTGTGGTCACAAAGAAAGTCAGTCAATAGTTTAATCACTTAATCACTTAATTCCCGTTAGTTGTCGATTTGCTTGAGCGGGCACCAGTAACGTCTCCATTTGTCCCTGTCGCGTGCTAGTGTAGCCCAATGGCATCTGTTCACTCCGGGAACATGAAGGGCCTCAAACCGATTGTTCATGATGTTGACGAAGAAGTCTGACCATCTGGAAGGTGGGCGGCCACGCAGTCTTTTGACATCCCGTGGAATCCAGTCGGTAACAGCTCTAGTGCAGCGGTCGTCTTTAAATCTCATTACGTGACCAGCCCATCTGATTTTCGACACCTTGGCATATGAGACAGCATCCCTGATTCTTGATTGTCGACGGATGTCAGAACTCCGGATTCTCTCTCTCATTTGAGTGAAATGTGATATTCCAAGCATAGCTCTTTCTATTCTTCTTTGGGAGATCTGAATAGCGTTCTCATCTTGTTTGCGTAGGGCCCAGGTCTCTGAGGCATATGTTAATGCAGGAAGAACAGTGGAATCAAAGAGATGTGCCCGGAGCCGGAGGTTCTTCATCCTCTTAGCTATTTCTTCGATGTTCTTGAAGGCGTTCCAAGCCGCTCTCTTCCTCCTGCACAGCTTGGGTGCCAGGTCATTTGTCATGTTGACTTCTCGACCTAGGTACACATAGCTGTTGCATTCGGAGATGGTCGTTCCATTGAGAGCGAATGGGGCGTCAGGAACAAGGCTGTTTCTCATAAACGTTATCTTTGTAAGATTCAGCTGTAGTCCTACCTTTCCACACTCACGGTCAAAGTCAGCCAGCATTTGTGCTGCTTGGCTGATGTTTGGTGTTATTAAAACAATGTCATCAGCAAAGCGGAGGTGGTGTAGTTGCTGACCATCTATCTTCACTCCCATTCCTTCCCATTCCAGTCATCGCATGATGTTCTCGAGGGTGGCACTGAAGAGTTTTGGTGAAATGATATCACCCTGCCGCACCCCTCTCTTGACATCAATGATCACTTCTTTGTAGAATCGTGAGATCCTGGTAGTGAATCCGCAATACAGCTCACGGAGGATCCTGATGTATTGGGCTTGAATGCCCTGATTGGCTAGGGCTTCAATGACCACTTCCGTCTCAACAGAATCAAAGGCCTTCTTTAAATCAATGAACGTTAAACAGAGCGGCATCTTGAATTCCCGAGAAACCTCAATGAGCTTGGTTATTGTGTGGATATGGTCGATGGTGCTGAATCCTTTGCGGAACCCAGCTTGCTCGCATGGTTGTCCTTCATCTAGTGTTCTGCCAATCCTATTTAGGATGACTCGAGTGAACAACTTGTAGATGACAGACAATAGGCAGATGGGGCGATAGTTGCCAATGTCATGGATGTCTCCCTTCTTGAACAGTAGTACGGTCCTGCTGGTTTTCCATTGGGACGGAATCTTGCATTCAGACAGGTAGCGAGTGAAGAGCCGAGCCAGTGTATTGATGAGTACTGACGGCAGGTTCTTCAGGTGTTCAGGTCTGACCTTGTCTGGGCCGGGTGCTGTTTGTTTCTTTACCGAAGAAATGGCGTGTCGGATTTCTGAAGGGAGAACGTTGGGAATGACATATTCATCCTGTGGAATTTGGTATGTCGGCAAGTGGACATGGCTATCGAAGAGATTTGAATAGAAGTCATGGATAATCTTCTCCATTGCCGTTCTGGAGGATGTGATGGATCCATCAGGACGTTGGAGGGCAGTCATCTCGGTCTTATAGTTGGCGAAGGACAGGCGGGTGTTACGAATACTTTTCCCAGCTTCTGCCACATCTACCAGTACTTCTGCTCTTCTCTCTTTGAGGTCTTCCTTGATAGCATCTCTGCACTGCTTTTCGAGCTCGGACATTAGCTTGCGGTTGCCTGAGGCATGCGCCAAACCACGCTGGCGAATTAGCTCAAGTGTTTTCGAAGATAGGCGATTTTTTGTGGCTATCTCTTTCTTAGCGTTCCTCGCACATTCATGGAGGTGCTGAACCAGTCGATCGCATTCCTCGTCAATGTTGCCAACAATGGCATCTTCCCATGTTGCCGCAATAGTGCTGAAGAGTTCCCAGTTGGTTGTCGTTCTGGGAGTTCTCTTTTTGAACTTTGCAGCCCTTTCTCCCTGCTCTGTGAAGTAGAATTTTGCACGAAGGAGACGGTGGTCCGATCCCATTCGAAATTTTGGGACAACAGCGACATCAGTCAGGCAAAACCGTCGATTCAATATGATATGGTCTATTTCGTTGTGGAATCGTCCACCGGGAGACTCCCATGTCCATCGTTTAGATTCTGCCTTCTGGAACTGTGAGTTACCATGAATGGTCTTGGTCAACATGATGAACTCAGACAGTCTCTCACCCTGTTCGTTCCATTCTAGGCCATGGGTCCCGATGTGAAGTTCTTCAGCTGATCTTCTCGGTCCTATCTTGGCATTAAAATCACCCACAATGTTCTTGTAGAAGGTGTGGTCTTCTTTATAGATATTCTCTAGCTCCATGTAGAACTTCTCGATTTCTCTTTCATCATAATGAGATGTTGGTGCGTAGACAACGAAGATAGAAACTACAGGCAGTGAGTCACATCTATTCAAATGTAAACGTCTGATTCGGGTTGTTAGGCATTCGAATGAATCAATGCTCTTGGCCAATAGTTTAGGAGAGAGATATAAGAAATGAAGAGTTGTTCATGACACTAAGGTGTTGGTGGAGACAATAAAAGTAATACCATTCAAGTTTTGATACTCAAGCTGACCTGGGTCGTAAGAGGCTTCTTATTTCTCTCCCATTAGGATGAGCTAGAAATATTGCTTCCTCTCCAACCAGAGGGATTTCCGAGGCTTCCTTGTTGGGAATGTGCATTCCCAGGCTATGGGAGCTGCATAGTAAATATTGCAGGAGATAGTTTCCAGTGTGCTGCTGGTACTCCATATTATGGATGTCACCAAACACAAACAAAACTTTCCATATTTGGTGGAAGAATGATACTAAAAACTTCTTCAGTCAGTCAGTTCAGGAGACACTGTGTTTAGTTTCCTGGACTTGGGAAAGTGGTGAAGTTACGAATTCACTGCTGTGTGTGTAGAAAAATGACTCACATGTCACATACTATGAACCTTCTAAGAACATTGAGACCAGAGATACCTGTGGCTATAAAGTTTCTATTTTGAATAACTGCACATGACATACTATACGGCGTGAATGACTTCCTTGTGGAGCATGGCTACAGGCACTGGAGCAGATAAGACCCGAACTTGCAAAGTGGCCCAGAAGGGAGGCTCTGCAGAAGGGAGTCTCTGGGAAAAATTAGCAGGAATAGGGTGTCAGCACCAGGTGTCTAGCCTTGAGCCTCGCTCTACCTCCTAGTCACATGAGCCCAAGACACAGGAACTTTCATGCATACTTAGCAATGTTAGATCCTAACAGCAACATCTAGCCTTGACTGGGTCTGGGCAAAGCAGAGTTGGAAAGGTAATAGGTCAATAATGCTAAACTTTATGT
Organism: Sorex fumeus; assembly: GCF_029834395.1. Classification (NCBI taxonomy): domain Eukaryota; kingdom Metazoa; phylum Chordata; class Mammalia; order Eulipotyphla; family Soricidae; genus Sorex; species Sorex fumeus. Next base: position 61,841,634 of record NW_026606063.1, on the reverse strand, counting down.
GATTGGACCTTGTTGTAAAGCCAAGATCCTTTATAAACTATGTGTGTATTTGGCAGTAAAGTCAATAGCCAGCAGCTCACTCCACACCTGTCATCCTTCGCCCTATGTCTGTCTGTACTCGGTGCACAACGTGTACTGGCACCACTGGGGAAAACTGATCCCCCTGAATCATAGCCTATACCATAAGCACTTTGAACATTGATGTCTAGCTAGACGTTGAAGCTCTATTTTTAATTGCAAAAAGAGCTAAAGCTACAGAATTTAGCATGTCCTTTGGCAAAGGTGGAAGAAACAATTTGTGGGTTAAAGTTTCATTACTTGTGAAAAAGTCTGATTATACTATTATGCTGAAAGGTAGAATCCTTGGGAAAATGAAAAAAATTAAATAGAAATTATCCAGGAATTCAGATAATAGAGAGCTGTACAGCAAAGCCCTGAGGACACAACTTGTAGGTTTTCTCTGTTCTTGAAGTTGTAAATCTAATCAGTCTTTGAAATATAATTGCCACAGTAGACAACTAAAATACTGTCTTCAGAGACTGAATTAAAAAAGCAAACAAAGAGTCTTCTATTTTATTTTACTTATTTTTAGTGTTAGCAAGCATTAATTACAATCAGGAGTACATACTTCATCCTTAAAAGCCACAGAATACACAGGAAGGAACAGAAGCCTGTTCCTGGGATTTGCAATCTAGATGTATTATGCCTGTCTACAAGACTACAATTGATGATTTTAATAACTTTGTTAGGCTGCTTGAAGCTTTTTTGAAAGTTTGTCCTTTGCCTTTTTTCTAGTCATACTCAGATGCACTTTTGGGTTAGGAAAGCCTGTTCCCCTGTGCACTGCCTTGAGGCCTGTGGATTGGAGAGGGTGACAAGCTCTCCCAGGGAGAAATCACCTCCTTACATTCTCTTGGCTCTGATTGAACCACACAGATCCTTAAAATCATTTTTCACTGCTGCAGACCCCAGGCCAGACATAGCAGTCAGTGGAGACTGCGCTGTTGAGCTCTCCTTGACCACCACTCACCTTCTTCTTCATTACCATACTAAAAACACAGACCCCGATGCTGTTTCTCTGCCAGTGTCTGTACATGGGTTGAATGCTATTGTATGTTCCTCAGCTGAGCATGCTCACCTTTCTCCCTCATTAATATACATGAGTTTTCTGAAAAGCTACTAGAATATGTATAAACTGTATGTCATCCTAGCTCTGCTGGGCATAAAACAGACCCTGGGTTTCTCACTTTGATGCTTGCTCTCTAATATATATTAGATAATCTTCTTAATTTAAGTGTTCTTTGAATTGATGCCTTTCTTTTCTATTCAGTTGTTCCTGCGCTTCCCTCCCTGCAACAGGATAGGCAGAAACAAAGAGGCAAATGCAGACTCCTAAAGACTCTTCTATTAATTTTTCAGTTATCATTAGTCATTAATGTTTCTAAGGTAAAAAAATAATGAGTATCTATGGAAAGTAGGTAAGGAGAACAGAAACTTATGTGTTTCCTAAATAAGGAAGAACATAAAGAATGAATTTATTTTGGTCAAGGAAAAAAAGAAGAAAGTACTTGACTTGTATTCTCAAGTAAAATGATTATTCCAGAAGGAATGAAAGACAGAAGCCAAGTACAAATAATAGAACAGCTAGAGAATTTAAAGAAGGTCTGTGAAAGTTGCAGGAGGTCTGTATAGGAAATGACAGAAGGAATCTTAATAAAAGAAGATTAAATATGATTAGTCTGAGTGAAATAAATTTAAGTTAAAGTGATATTAGAGAAAATTATATACTAAAAGATATCCAGACAAAATTAAAATTTAGTTTGTTCTATATTTAAAAAGACACATTCAATTTGAGTAAGCTAACTTAATAAAATTGTATGTAAATGTTTTCTTTGATGCAATATTTAAGAAAAAAGAACGTTATGGGTATGGAGAATAACATTGCAATTAAAGTACTTTTTAAATTCCACTAACCTGGGTTTCATCCTCAGCAATGATATACGGTCCCCTGGATTTCATCCTCAGCAATGGTTTATGTTCCCCTGTGCACTGTCAGGAGATACCACTGAGCAAAAAGTCAGGAGTATAGGTTCTGAGCATGGCCAGGTGTAGCTCAAAAAACTAAAACTGAGCAAAAAAAAAAAAAGCATCTTTTGCTTTTTTGTTGTTGGATCTTGGATTAATTGGTGAAACCTAGCCTTCTGTACATGAAAAAGTTTTGCTCAAAACCATAAAACCTGTACTTAGTATGAAACCTTGTATGTTCATCTTATGCCTGAATCTCAACTTAATTTTAACTTTTAAAACTCTTTTTTGACTGGAAAGGGCTAGTTTCTAATTAGACACAGTTTTCAAACATTGTGGAAAATGTTTTTCTCTTTTTCAGTAAACAAGCCAAAACTGAAAAAAAAAAAGCCAGTACACCACACATAATATAATCTAAAAGGAATCCTATTTCTTGGTAGTCATTTTGAGTGATTATGTCTTTTTCCCTCCTAGTTTGTTTTTCAAAACCCCTTCAACCAGAACTAGAACAGTATAAAATTTGGGCTCTTACTTGATATAGTGTTTCTTGTTTTGCCAACTTAAGACACCAAATACATACTATTAATTTAGCCTTGTTATATGTTTCACTTTTAATAATTCCATAAAGCACTTTTATTCTCCTTTCTCTTTGTGTCTCAGTCAAATGCAACAATGGTGGCTGATTCTCCTTTTATAAAAAGCTTATAATAAATTGCTTTTACTTGTTTTCATCTGGGTGGTCTTAATTTATTTCCATGGAGGGAGAAGGAAGACTGATTAAAAAGTTGCCAGGACACCTAATTCCAACCCCAATCCTTTGGAGGATTTTAGAGAGGAATTGGAAATGAATCAAGAAGTTCCCTGTTTAAAAATAGTTCCCTGGGAACAAACAGTCTATATATGAAGTTTCTTTGATTACTTTTACAAAGACCCTAATCAGCAATATAATTAATTAAATCATAATTTAACTTAAAAATGGAGCCATTAGGTTTTTCCAGTGATTACACAAAATATGTCACAAGTTGTGAATCATTTTAATGTGAAGCAACTTGTATTAATACAAAATTATAACAGGGTTGAAAACCCCATTACATTTCAGAAATTTAAATCTGGTAGAAGATTATTTATTATTATTTTTAGTCAATAACAAACATGGTACAAAATCATTTCAGTTATAGAAATGAATGGATAATAATGGCACTGATTTTAGAAACATCAGAACATTAATAAAAAGTGGAAATTTAGTCCTATTTTTTTTAGAAAAAACCCTACACATTAGGTTCTCTAAAAAGAAATTTTAAATTGAAAATTCTCTTATTCACTTAATCTTATTCTCTCCAAAATGTTCCTGGGTCTCTTCTAATGCAATTTTAAATTAATAAATGCTTCCCAAGATAAATTTTTGTTGATTGCTACTGATGACTATTTTTTTTTACTTTTTTGAGCCAAACCCAGCGATGCTCAGGGGTTACTCCTGGCTCTGCACTCAGGAATTATTCCTGGAAGTGCTCAGGGGACCATATGGGATGCTGGGAATCAAATCCTGGTTGCTCTTGTGCAAGGCAAATGCCCTACCCACTGTGCTATCACTTCAGCCCCAGATGATGGCAAATTTTAAGTAGCACAATTTACATAGTCACATGTGTTTTAAAATGATAGCACTATCTAAGGGTTATCAATTTCAATCCAGACATAAGCATGTGTCTGTCTACTGGGTATCCAGAATTCTTCAAACCTATAGTCAAATTTATTATTGCTTTAATCAACTCAGGTTGTCATACTGAATAAACCATAAGCTGGGCAGTTTAAAAAGAATTTATTTCTTATAGTTTTAGAGTTGGAAGTATAAGATTAAGGAGCCAACAGTTTGGGTTCTCCCATTTATGACTTGTTGATTACCCTCATCTTCCTGCTGTGTCCTCACTTGGTAGGTGTGTCTCTTCCCTCTTTTAAGGGCACTAATCCCTTCATGAGGTGCCACTCTATGACCTCATCTAAACCTAAATACCTTAAAAAATACCTTTTTATGAGGGATTATGGCTTCAAAGGGTGGATTTAAAGAGATAAGCATTTGTCTTATTACAATACTCACTCCCTCCATCAAAGTCTACCTTTCCCTGTAGAGGCCCTTTCATTAATGGGAAGTGTTTGCAGTGATGAGGAAAGATAGTAAAAAATTATTATCTTTGCATTACTCTTAAAACAGTTGTCTGTCTTAAAACAGAATGTGTCACCAAAGAACATAAATTTGTCTCACTCAGGTTTGACTTAAAAGAAAATCTGAAAATAGCCCTGACTGTACAGGTCTTTAATGTTCTAAAAGCAGCAATGTTTTGGACCAGAAGCGTTAAATATGATTTGTACTGATATAAAAATGAAATAGTGATGAACAATAGCAGCAATGTTAAAAATTAGCCCGAACTTAGATGAAAACTAAGCTTTAACTTAACCTTCTCTCATAAGACTGGTGAAAAAATTCTGAACTCAAGTCAGGACATAGGTGGGTTAGTCACAACTAATTCCAACCTCAAGCTAAGAAGACGTGAAAGTTAAAAACTCATAATATCCTTTATCCTTAACATCAAATTATAATTTAACTCATATTTTTTCTATATCTTTAAAATATTACTTTCTATTTCTATTGTTTTGGATCATATTCTCAACACCTTGCACTCAAACATCATTTTTACCTAACTCAAATGATTACCCTCCATAGTCACAATATAGTTATTTAATTTATATATTTTATTTTATAACATACATGACTATGTTATATAGACATTTAATATATACAAAATATGAATGAATTTGCTTTTCTCTATACTATATGCTATACATAGATAAATCTATCTATCTATCATAAAATGTCTATTCTTATTACAAATTTGCTAGCTTGCCTTCTCTGTAAAACTTTACTGTATAATATTTCCAGAATAAAAGCTGCACATTCTTGTTATTGCTGTTATGTAAGAGCACATATGGTGGTACTACTGGGAGCTGCACTCAAGATAAACACTTTTATTTACTTTTTTTGTGGGGGTGGGCTATGGGAAAATCACAGTCAGTGGAAGGGAAACCTACAGGGTTGGGTTGGTCATGTGCAAGTAAGTGCTCTTTCTGCTGTACATTATAACCTAAGACAAATCATTTTAAAGTGGTATTCAAAGTCTTGATCTGCTAGCTCAATTTGGATTGTATAAATTTATTTTCTGAAAAACAGCTAGCATTTTTTCCACATTGGAAAAACACATTGACTATGTTCTTAAACAAAAGATTTAACTTTATTTTGTTTTTTATTCTTCCTTTTATTAAATGTTTCTCTAACTGTTTGTAGAGGTATTAAGAATGTTACAGGGGTTATGGTGCCGCCAGCAGGTCAACCTGTATCTTTGAGGTGAGTGCATCAGCAGTCTGATGGTTACTTCAGGCTTCCTGAAACCCCAAAATTGCCACTGTGCCTTTGGCTGGAACCAAACAACTTGGAACCAAGTTTACCAAGAAATTAAACAGCTCAAATGTAAGGTATGTGGGAGCCACACCCACAAAGCATCTCCTACTCAGCTATACAAACTTATTAATTGGCCTTATTTTGGAGACCCACAAATAAGTCTTGAAAGAGATCAAAAGCCACAGTTAATCTTGGACCCACGCATGGCTGAACAGACCAGGGTAAACAGAAGGGGGCAGGTCAGGCTTGTGCCCACCCAAACAGAGCCCCCAGCAGTCTTTTTCTTCCACAATCCAAAATTGCCACCATACCCCTAGTCTGACTCTACCATTTTAGGACAGACCTCACCAAGACATAATCTGCTGAAAATTCTGGTTTGTGGGTTTTGTGACTGAAATCTCTAGGCTTTCTCAGGATTGGTATGAGCTACCTTCCCCCACCTCCCTGTACTTCCAGAAGCCTTGGCAGTCACATCCATACTCCAAAGCTGTCACCCAATTTAAAAGCTCCTCCACCCTTACCACCCTGATGAAAATACTGAATGTCCTGAATAAATAAGATTGCCTCTTGGTATCTATATTGCAAACCATAAGGCACAAAAGAAAAGTAGAGAGAGAGAGAGAATGAAAGAAAGTGCCTCCCATAGAGGGTGTGAGGTGCTGGGGGATAGTGCAAGGGAAAGAGGGGCATTGGTGGTGAAGAGATGCTGGATCATTGTATGACTGAAACCCAATTATGAACAGGTTTGTAATGGTCTATCTCCTGGGCATTTAATTTAAAAATTTTTTAAAAGGTAATGTGGAGTTCATGCCCACTTCAGTCATCTAATCAGTGGCTGAATAAATAGAAGTACTCCTACATTAAAAAAATAAAAGAATGATATAAATTCGCTGAAATTCACAGGATAATTTAAAATTCCAGTAAAACATACTGAGACATCACACATATATAGGTGATTATATAGTATTACAAACTCAGATTACATTATTATTGATAAAATATTTCTTTGAAATTGGGTATATAGCATTTCTGAATGAAAAATTTATATATCATGTAAAAATTCAATGTAAAAACAGAAATAAACACAGCCATATTCAATGTGTTTTCAAGTATGAGAAGCTGCATAGGATCAAGAGGCACTCACATAACTATACAATTTTAGGTTTTTAAAAACATCCTGTATTTTCCATTCACTTTAAGTATACTGCTTTTGAAAGAACTAGTTACTGCTCCTTCTTTACTTACTTTTGGTCATTGTGTTAAAAAATGTTCTTATAAACATTTAACAAATGTTAATTACAAACTAACAAATATTGAAATTATTGCCCCAAGGGAAAAGACAATCTTAACTTCTATGAATTTCTGACCACAATGTTTATATACCTGGGTCATCAGCGAGTGGGGAAGCAGACAGGGCAGGGTAGGGTGGGGTTCCTGGTTTTAATCCCTTCTTCACCTGTGGTTGGTGAGAGCAAGCAGAGGATCTCTGTCCCCAGGTTCATTGAGCCTGGAGTCCAAGGTCTCAGGGTTCCACTTATCTTGTTCTGTGGGGCTTAACTATTGCATGAGTCTCAGCCCTAGCGTCAGAAAAGTGTCTTGGTGTGTGGCAGCAACTGGGTAGTGGAGGTAGTGGAGGATTATTCACAGAAGACCCACCCTACTGGTATCATATAAATACCTCACCAGCAGACCTACACTACTTCCACTACCTCCACTACCCAGCCACCACCACACTCCAGGACGCTTTCCGGACACATCAAAGACACTTAATACCCATCTTCCAGGATTGAGGCACCAATTTGATAGGGTTCAAATATGATTTCAACCATGGGAACACGTACAAGGACAATTAGAGGCTGCTCCAAAAGCCTCTATCCCTCTCGGAGAGCCTGGCAAGTTACTGAGAGTATTCCGCCCGCACAGCAGAGCCTGGCAAGATATCCACTGCATATTTGATATGCCCAAACCAGTAATTACAATGGGTCTCATTCCCCTAACACTGAAGAAGTCACCAATACAGCAGCGTTGAGAAGAATGAGGAAGGAGAGGCTGATAAAATCTCAAGACTGACTAGGCTGCCAAAATGAAGAACGACAAAAATGATTGTCTGTACTTTCAATGCATGTATGCTGGCAACCAATGCATCCATCAAGGACCTGATGGTACAAGCACAAAAGATCAAGTACAACATCATTGTTCTGACTGAGTCAGGAAAGCATCAATCACATTATACTATTTTCGACACTGAAGAAGAACTGTTCCCGGAACATGTGACAAAAGAGGCATCGGAGGCGTCGGTGTCCTTGTCAACACAAACCTGGCCATGAGCATTAATTCATTCGAATGCCTAACAACCCAAATCAGACAATTACACTTGAATAGATGTGGCTCACTGCTGGAATTTTGTGTCTTCATTGTCTATGCACCAACATCCAATTATGATGAGAGAGAAATTGAGAAGTTCTACATGGAGCTGGAGAAGTTCTATAAAGAAGACCGCACCTTCTACAAGATCATTGTCAGTGATTTTAATGCCAAGATAGGACTGAGAAGATAAGCCTAAGAACTCTACATTGGGACCCATGGCCTAGAATGGTTGAGTGATTGTCCGAGTTCATCACGCTGACCAAGACCATCCATGGTAACTCACAGTTCCAGAAGACTGAATCTAAACGTTGGACATGGGAGTCTCCCAGTGGATGGTTCCACAACAAAAATGACCACATCATATTCAATCGATGGTTTTGCTTGACCAATGTCGTTGTTGTCCCAAAATTACAAACGAGATCTAACCACCCTCTCCTTTGTGCAAAATTATACTTCACAGAGTGGGGAGAAAGGGCTGCAGAGTTTAAGAAGAGTACTCCCAGAACGACCACCAACTGGGAGCTCTTTAGCACTATTGCTGCAATATGGGAAGATGCCGTCGCTAAAAACATTGACGAGGAATACAATCAACTGCTTCAGCACCTCCATGATTGTACGAGGAATGCCAAGAGAGAGATGACGATCATGATCATCCTGTTCTTCATCGATTTCCTCGAGCAGGCACCAGTAACGTTTCCTTCTTTCTAGCCCTGAGATTTTAAAAGAGCCATTTCAATGCTCTTTCAGGATTAGGAGAATGAGACCCATCATTGTTATTGGTATTTGGCATATTGAATATGACACAGGAAGTTTGCCAGCCTCTGCTGCACGGGCAGGATACTTTTGGTAGCCTGCCAGGTTCTCCAAAAGAAAAATAATAAGATGTAATGTGGCCGTGAATGTGGCCACGCGCCCCAGGGAGCTGGGTTTTATAGTCTCTGCATCTTAGCAGTTAATGGGACCAACTTGGCACTGGCGCCAACTGGTGGGTTTGACGCCTACCTACTAGAAGATAGAGGGTCTAGGTGGAGAAGGCCCAGTCCCAATCTGAGTAGGCTTGAAGACCTCAGCTCCGGGACCCGCATGCCTGGGTTCCTCTGCCAGTTCTTTCATGCATGAGGCCCATTCGGACGTGTGGAGAGTAGTCCCAGCATGGCCATGGCTCCGGAGGTCCTCAGCTGCTGGGGCTCTGCTCGGGGTGGTGGGGGAGAGAAACTCAACCCTCCCCCCTCCAAGGGGGCCTAGTGAGGACAGCCAGGCTCAGGGAGAGAGAGAGATAGCCACAAAAAAAATGCCTGTCTTCGAAAACTCTTGAGCTTATTCACCAATGTGGTTTGGCGCATGCCTCAGGCAACCGCAAATGAACATCTGAGCTCGCAAAGCAGTGAAGAGATGCAATAAAAGAAGACCTCAAACGGAGAAGAGCAACAGTGCTGGTAGATGAGGCAGGAGCCGGGAAAAGCATTTGTAACACCTGCCTGTCCTTCACCAACTGCAAGACCAAGATGACTGCCCTCTGGCATCCTGATGGATCTATCACATCTACCAGAAGGACAATGGAGAAGATTATCCATGACTTCTACTCAGATCTCTTTGATAGCCACGACCACCTGCCCACATTCCAAATTCCGCAGGATGGATATGTCGTTCCCAACATTCTCCCTTTGGAAATACGACATGCCATTTCATTGGTAAAGAAATGAACAGCACCTGGCCCAGACAAGGTCAGACCTGAACACCTGAAGAACCTTCTGTCAGTACTCATCAATACACTGGCTGGCTCTTCACGCACTACCTGTCTGAATGCAAGGTTCTGTCCCAGTGAAAATCCAGCAGGACTGTACTACTGTACAAGAAGAGAGACATCTACCACATTGGCAACTATCGCCCGATCTGCCTATTGTCTGTCATCTACAAGCTGTTCACTCGAGTCATCCTGAATAGGGTTGGCAGAACACTAGCTGAAGGACAGCCATACGAGCAAGTCGAAATGAATTCAGCATGATCAACCATATCCACATGATAACCAAGCTCATTGAGGTTTCTTGGGAGTTCAAGATGCCACTCTGTCTAACGTCCATTGACTTAAAGAAGGCCCTTTATTATGTTGGGACAGAAGTGATCATTGAAGCTCTAGCCAATCAGGGCATTCATACTCAATACTTCAGGATTCTCTGTGAGCTGTATTACGTATTCACTACCAGGATCTCATCATTCTACAAAGAAGTGATCATCGATGTCAAGAGAGTGGTTCGGCAGGGTGGTTCCTTTTCACCGAAACTCTTCAGTGCCACCCTCGAAAACGTCATGCGACGACTGGAATGGGAAGGAATGGGAGTGAAGATAGATGGTTGGCGACTACACTACCTCCGCTTTGCTGATGACATCGTACTAATTGTTAGGGCGCAGATCGTGATCTCCCTTTAGCGACAAAGAGACTCCAGAGACTGCAAACAGCAAGCAAGGTTTATTGTAAGACTGGCTAGCCAGGGTCAAGCCGCCTACACAGACACGCAGGTCAGTTAGGTGAGGCAAGACCCCGAACCTCTTCAAAGGGGATCTTATATAGGCCTTCACTGGCCGTTACAGCAAAGCCCGCGCATTTCATAGCCAATAGATTTGTAACAACATATGCTTTCCTAACCAATCCAATTAAGGGTACATCACTCCTTAGCCTATAGATTCAAAGATCAGCATTTACGTACATAGGCATTGTGACTAGTGGGCATCAGGTAACTGGGACATTTGGTTATCACCTGGCTTCCTTTGATTCTCAGGCCTGCATTCTGGAGGTGGATAAGGGAAGAGTTCCTAAGGGAGGTAACAGATAAGGAGGGCCCAACAAATGGTTCCCGACTTTACATTCCAACAGGGAAGTTTCATTCTAAAGCTTTGCTAGGGAGGGGGCAGGAAAAGGAGAGTTACTAATTTATAGAGTTTCAACTCTGGAATCTCCCTCAGGGTCCCTAGGGACCTAACACTAATAACACCAAACATCAGCCAAGTGGCATAAATGTGGGCTGACTTCGAACATGAGTGTGGAAAGGTCAGACACCTGCTGAATCTCATGAAGACAATGTTGATAAGAAACCGTCTCGGAGGAGGAGGAGGAGGAAGAAGAAGAAGAAGGAGGAGGAGGAGGAGGAGGAGGAGGAGGAGGAGGAGGAGGAAGAGGAGGAGGAGGAGGAAGAAGAAGAGGAGGAGGAGGAGGAGGAGGAGGAGGAGAAGGAGGAGGAGGAGGAGGAGGAGGAGGAGGAGGAGGAGGAGGAGGAGGAGGAGGAGGAGGAGGAGGAGGAGGAGAAGGTGGTACTGGCAGAGGAACAAAGGCATGTGGGTCCCCGGCCTGAGATCTCCAAGTCTGCTCGGATCGGGGCTAAGCATCCTCGACCCAGATCCTTCATCTTCCAGTAGGCAGGGGTCACACCCACCAACTGACCCCCTGGTGCCGTGTAATCCCATCAACGGCCAAGACCCAGAGACTACAAAACCCAGCTCCACGTGGCATCTTATTATCTCATTCTTACTTTGGACAACCTGGCAGGCTACCGAATGTAACCTGCCCACACAACAGAGTCTGGCAAACTCCCTGTGGTGTACCCAATATGCCACATACCAGTAACAATGATGGGTTTCATTCTCCTAGCCCTGAAAGATCCTTGAATATGGCACTTAAAAATCTCAGGACTAGGATGAAGGAGACGTTACTAGTGCCTGCTCGAGGCAATTGATGAACAACAGGATGATCGTGATCATGATCATGAGTCTTGTTCTTGATGTTCCATTCTCTCTCAATGGAAAGACCATCTCTGAATGCAACAGTTATGTGTACCTAGGTCGAGAAGTCAACATGATGAATCACCTGACACCTGAGTTGCGCAGGAGGAAGAGAGCAGCTTGGAATGCCTTCAAGAGCATCAAAGAAATAACTAAGAGGACAAAGAACCTCTGGCTCTGGGCACATCTCTTTGATTTGTTCTTCCTGTATTAACATAAATAAAGGCCCTCCCGTTGATTGTCGATTTGCTCAAGTGGGCCCAGTAACGTCTCCATTGGAGACTTTGTTGTTACTGTGTCTGGCATAACGAATACTCTTGGTAGCTTGCCGGGCTCTCCGAGAGGGGCGGAGGAATTGAACTCGGGTTGGCCATGTTGGCCGCTTGTAAGGCGAACGCCCTACCCGCTGTGCTATCACTCCAGCCCATAAACCTCAGAAACCTGGGCCCTATGAAATCAGGATGAAAACTTTATTTGGGTCTCCCAAAGAGAAATGGAAAGAGCTATGCTTGGACTATCACATTTCACTCAAATGAGAGAAAGAATCCAGGAGTTCTGACTGTTGTCAAAGATCAAGAATCAGGGATGCTGTCTCATTTGCCAAGGTGTCAAAAATCAGATGGGCTGGACACGTAATGAGATTTGGAGAAGACTGCTAGTCTAGAGCTGTTACTGACTGGATTCTACAGGATGTCAGAAGACCACATGGCCGCCCAACTACAACCTTGTTAGACTTCTTCATCCAGGCCTTGAACGATCGGTTTGAGGGTCTTTGTGTTCCTAGAACGAACAGATGCCATTGGGCTGCACAAGCATGCAACAGGGACAAATGGAGACATTAATGGCCCCCACTCAAGCTAATCAATGATTAACGGGAAGTCAAGTAATCAAGTGAATGTTTATATCACTAATCAATTCACAACCTTTTAAAATATTTTCTGTTTAAGAGGAATTTTTTTTCTTTTTGGGTCATACTCAGTGTTGCTCATGTGTTACTTCTGGCTCTGCACTCAGGAATTACTCGTGGAGGTACTGGGGTGACCATATGTGATGCCGGGGAGCTACATGCAAGGAAACCCCCCTATGCGCTGTACTATCACTCTGGCCCCTTAAGAGCATCTTAATATAAATATGTCATTCAACACTGTATCTGCAAATTACTGTGATTTTTTTGCATACTGACTTGGGTGTTATAAATTCATTTTAGCAAGTAGAGACATTTGCAATATAGTGTAATCAATGAAAATTAGCTGTTTTAAGTTGTTAGAAAAACATATGTAAATGTGGACATACATAACATGCATATGTGCATATGTCATATTACATATGTATTTATGCACCCGCTATATATACACATAATTTATACACATTTCTTTGACCTAGAAGCATTTTGAGAACCTTTATACACACTGAGGTCACTGTATTAAGGAAATTTAAGAACTTTTCATTTCTACTGTTCTCTCCCCTCCAAGTTATTACTATCTTGGGCTTTTTTTTTTCATAACCCAACTTAGAGGTGCTTTCACAACTAGCAATTTCTCCTTATCTTCCATTCATATTAGCCACTTCCTTTTTTGTGTTCTGTGACAGCATGCAGAGATCCATCTTTATCATAATATTGTTAACTCTGAAATCTGGGGACGCATTTCAGAATCTGTCCATTTCTCTTTTCTCCACAGAGAACAATATCCTGATTCCAATTGTGTAGGCAGATTAGTCAGGCATAATCTGATGGTGTGTTTCTCTGATCTAATTAGTCAGGCATAATCTGATGGTGTGTTTCTCAATCCTAATGCTTAAACATTAGTAAAACTGCCTAGAACTACCTAGAACTAAAGTGCCCTGTAGTATGGGGAAAAGAATATAGAAAAAAACAGGAATTTTATAGGTTAGTACATTCTGAGAGGGTAGGGAGGTGGTAGGAGGTGGTGCTTTCCCATTTGTTTTCCCAGAATCTCCAGATTTGGAGGAATGTAGGAGAGGATAAGATCTTATTTGTATTCAAAAATAAAAATTTTCTGCACTTCAGTCCTCTCTGCATTTCAAGTAGTTAACATCTTTTGTGGATAGCAGGCTGGCTCGGGGTTGGGACTACTAATGTTTCTCACCTTGGGTTTGGAAATTTCTCTGTATTTATTTAACAGAGGTTCATTCAATGACATCATTAAGAAAATAAAATTATACTTCACAGAATGAAATAAGGCACCTAGAACATTTACATATAAATATAAAGCTAAATAAATGAACAGATAAAAAACCTGAACAGATACTTCATGGAAGAGGAAATTCAGGTCTAGAGAGACTGCAGGGTTAAGGATCATGTGAATGACACTGTTCAAGCCCCTGCATGGCCCACTAAGCCCCATCTAGAGTGACCCCTGACCTGAGCCAGAGTCTGGAATAAATCCCATCCCTGATGTCAGAGAGACAGTATAAAGTGTACTTGCGTTGCATGTTGCCAACCAGGTGCAAACCCCAGCACTACATACAGTCCTCCAAGCACCATCAAGAGTAAAACCTGAGCTCAGAGGCAGGAATAAACTGAGCAATACTTGGTGTAGCTGCAAATCCTACCTCACCACCAAAAAACCCCAAAACAAAACAAACCCCAAACCCTATATTTAACTTTCCTCCAAAAAGGATGTCAAATGAAGAAATCTGAGAAGGTATTGAACATTTTGTGTAATCATTTCATTTCATTTCATCATCCTGTTATTCGTCGATTGCCTCGAGCAGGCCCCAGTAACGTCTCTTTCATCCTAGCCCTGAGATTATATTCAAGGCTCTTTAGGAGAATGAGACCCATCATTGTTACTGGTATTTGGCATATTTGGTACGTCACGGGGAATTTGCCAGACTCTGCCCTGTGGGCAGGCTACATTCGATAGCCTGCAAGTTTGTCCAAAGTAGGAATGAGATAATAAGATGTCATAAAAAGATGTCCTGATAAGATGTTGCATTCGCAGCCACGCGGTTCCGGGAGCTGGATTTTAAAGTCTCTGAGTCTTGGCCATTGATGGGATTACACGGCGCCAGGGGGTCAGGTGGTGTGTGTGACCCCCGCCTACTGGAATTTGGAGGATCTGGGTGGAAGATGCTCGACTCCAATCCGAGTAGGCTTGAGATCTTGGCCCCGGGACCCGCGTGGCTTTGTCCCTCTGCCAGTACCTTCATGTGTGCAGAGAGTGGTCTCAGCATGGTGGTGGCTGGTCCTGGAGGTCTTCGGCTGCTGGAGCCCTGGTCGGGGCAGGGAGGAAAGCTCAACCCGCTCCCCTCCAAGGGGCCTCGGCGAGGAACAGCCAGGCGTGGGGGGCAGAAGACTGCACTGTTCTCGTCCGGGAGCTGGATTTTATAGTCTCTGAGTCTTGGCCGTTGATGGGATTACAGGGCGCCAGGGGGCCAGGTGGTGGGTGTGACCCCCAGTCTTCTGCCCCCGCGCCTGGCTGTTCCTCGCCGAGGCCCCTTGGAGGGGAGCGGGTTGAGCTTTCCTCCCCACTCCGACCAGGGCTCCGGCAGCCGAAGACATCCAGGACCAGTCACCACCATGCTGAGACCACTCTCCGCACACATGAAGGTACTGGCAGAGGGACAAAGCCACGCGGGTTCCGGGGCCCTGATCTCCAAGCCTACTCGGATTGGAGTTAAGCATCTTCCACCCAGATCCTCCACATTCCAGTAGGCGGGGGTCACACCCACCACCTGGCCCCCTGGCGCCATGTAATCCCATCAACAGCCAAGACTCAGAGACTATAAAATCCAGCTCCCGGACGAGAACAGTGCAGTCTTCTGCCCCCGCGCCTGGCTCTTCCTCGCCGAGGCCCCTTGGAGGGGAGCGGGTTGAGCTTTCCTCCCTGCCCCGACCAGGGCTCCGGCAGCCGAAGACCTCCAGGACCAGCCACCACCATGCTGAGACCACTCTCTGCACACATGAAGGTACTGGCAGAGGGACAAAGCCACGCGGGTTCCAGGGCCGAGATCTCCAAGCCTACTCGGATTGGAGTCGAGCATCTTCCACCCAGATCCTCCAAATTCCAGTAGGTGGGGGTCACACACACCACCTTGTGTAATCAGAAAAATGTAAATATACACTTATTCTTTAATAATAGTAAAATTTAATAAAAGTAAATATCCATAGACAAAAGCATGAATGTAGACCTAAATTTATAGTTTACAAAAAATTTAACTCAATATAGATTTAAATGTAGAACATAAAACTATAAAACTTTGAGGAAATAACAGTAAAAATATTTTCCTCACTGATCCAGGGCTCAGTGAAGAATTTTAAGATACGACACTAAAAACATATGTAAAAGAAAAAAGAAAAATTTCAGTTAGTTTAAAATTTTGTTTGTAAAAGAACTATTAAGATGATGAAAAGAAAAGTTAACATCAATAATAAAGAAATCATATCTAGATGATATAAGTAAAATATAGCTATCTCAAAAATCAACATTAGAAACATAGTTTATTCTAAAATGACTAGAGACATGGCCACATAGATTTAGAGATATATACATATATCTACACATACATATACATCTATACATATATCATAAATAACAAAGATGTACACATAAGAGATGTCTAAAATCACTAACCATTTTAAAAATGCAAATTAAGACTATTATTAGAGCAACAAATTAAACAATTATTAGAGCAACTTAAATTTAACATGATGATATCAAATACCAGGAAGTATATAAAGATGTTGGATCACTCATACATCGTTGGTGGAATTTTTTTAATGATACAGCAATTATCAACTGGCGTATGTTCTTCTGTTTATGAAATTTTTAACTCATGCTGTTGTATATAGATATAGTTTGCTAATTTTAATTACTGTACATTAAATTTAATTACTGTATATGTAGAGTAATTTCTATATAAATTTAATTACTGTATATATACATAGATGAGTATATCACAATTTATACTTTATGGTTGAAGCATTTTGGAATGCTTCCAGAATGAAATAATAGAAATACAGCAATAAAAGATGTATCTATTATTATTACTTTTATTATCCTTATTTTATTACATTTTAGTTATACTCAATCATCCTAAGGTACAATGAACACAAGTTCCATACATACACATCTCAGAGTGGAAATTAGTGAGCCTATGCATTAGCTCCTGTCAGTGACTATTAAGAGTATGTAAGAGGTGTTTGGCTCGAACGATAGCACAGTGGTAGGGCGTTTGCCTTGTGCTCAGCCGGGCGGCTGAGCCAGGTTCAATTCCTTTGCCCACTCGGAGAGTCCGGCAAGCTACCTAGAGTATCAATGAACAACAGGAGGACAGTGCAGTGCTACAGTGCTAAGAGATGTATGAAAGAATGGGAAGGAGTGCTACCTAAGAAGACCTCAACTGAAAGAGAGAGAATGTTTCAGGAGCAAAAGATAAAATGATGACTGCTTTTGCTAAAATCAGCATTACAAGTGTCAGGGCAATGAAGAGCACTAATAGAAGCAGTAGCACTGCACTGTAGCACTGTTCTCCAGTTGTTCATCATTTTACTAGATACGCTCAGAAGCTTACCTGGCTCTCTGAGAGGGGCGGAGGATTCGAACCAGGGTCAGACATGAGCAACGCAAATGCCCTACCTGCTGTGCTATCACACCAGTCCAGCAATCAGCAGTAGTATGATCATATATATAGTACCTGGGGAAACATTTTAGCTAAAAGTAAAATTGACTGAGATTTTTTTAACTTGTTAGTGGCTCAATTTATGTCGAATATTTAATAGAACAAAAAAAAATAACATTTAAGGGGCAGTAATACGAGCCAAATACCTTCCTGGAAGATATCTATAATGGCTCACTAGCCATTTTGGTGTGCCACCTGAACTACATGAATTAAGAAAAAAAATGCCTTGTTACCTAAAGCCCTTAGTCCACAACTGTAGTTTCTCTCTATTTTCAGGAGCACTGTTTAGAAGGTGAGTCCACCTTCTCTCTGTATAGTTTGAACATATTTATTTCTCTTTAAATATATATACAATCTTCTCCCCAGTGCTCCAAGTGACCCAAGTCCCATCTCTTTAATACAAATCCAGAATGAGTTTTTAGACATTGAGTCTGGTCTCATGCTAGACTGTTAACATTCTAAGGGAGTGTGTAGATGACTTACTTTCTAGTGGGCAATTTCAGTTATCTGAGTGTCAAATGTACCTGCCAATCGTAGACTGCGAAGGGAATGCTAGGGTCACCTTTCTCTGGCGTTGATAACACAAAACAGAAAGTGGTATAGCTCACCAACCCATAGCTATTCTGGAACCAGTTCATTTACGGCTCTTGCTTAAAGGAACAGGAGTCTTTAGGGCACTGCTAGAAAAATTTGATTCAGGAGGTGAATTACATGGATGAGAAAATTGATGATAGGCCCTTATGTTCTAATTCAGATGCCTCAAAGATAGTGGTCTGTCCTTTCTTGAAACACTGAATTCCTTGGTGAAAAATAATTTAATACCTTGGTTCTTTATCTGTCAAGAGACTGGAAATGATATTGAACTACCACTTAGGATATTGTCAGAATCAGTTGAAAATATAATTGCTTAATTTTCTCTGCAATCACATACAGTACTTTACTTGCTGGGAACATTGTAAGAGGGAAATGCCATTTCTACTCTTTGTTTGTAGAAAGTCTTAGAAAAATATAAAAATACAAAGAAAGCAATTTAAATGTATGCTGGATACCATGTTTCCTATTTCCTGAATGATAATAGCAATTTTAACCTTTTTTAATATTTTATCTTTGAGATGTAAGAATATGAAACTAAACAATGAAACCCTTTAAATGCCTTAAGTATATCTGTCAAAACACTTACATGGTTAGACATATCTTACCACACATACCAAACCTAAAATTCACTTAAAGATAAAGACTTTACTGTGAATTATCTTTCTCTAACACTTCCAGTAGCAGCAAGACATAAATTACTTTTGACTCAAGAAAAAGGATTCAAAGCCTGTCTGTGAAACCAGGTCAGGACTCTCGCCAAGTCTGCTTAACATGAGAGCCAGATTTGTGTAAATTCTGAGTATTTTGTTTATTATCACTTTAACATCAGACCAAGAATTAAAATGGGCAATAAATTAATTTTAACATTAGATCCCTTAGAACCAGAGTTCTGAATAATTCAGATCTTTTTATTTAGTATTTTTTTCATTAGCTCCCCAGTGTTTCCCCCTGTGCTATCATTCCAGCCTTTACAATAAAAAGTTAGCAAAAATGTAGTGATTTACAACAATAAAAATTTATTATCTTCCTATCATGGAGGCCAGAAGTATGGCATTAAGGTTTTTTGTGGAATGTTAGTCTCTCAACTCTAGGAGCACTTACCTATTTATCTCTGCCAGTATTCCCCCCTCCTCCCCACCCCCCACACACTCCCACCCTTTGATTTGTGAAGTATCCTTCCAGGACTGCACTCATTTGTGGAGTATAAAATAATATAACATGAGACTGACACCTAAGGACAGTAGACACAAGGGCCAGGAATATTGCTCCATAGTTGGAAGCCTGCCTCATGAGTTGGGGTAGAAGGCAGCTAGAATAGAGAAGGGATCACTAAGAAAATGATGGTTGGAGGAATTGGTCAGGATGGGAGATGTGTGATTAAAGTAGATAAAGGACCAAATATGATAATCTCTCAGTGTCTGCATTGTAATAGTGCCCAAAAGTAGAGACAGATTATGGTGAATATTGTCTGCCATGGAGGCAGGGGGAGGGTGGAAAGGAGGGAGTATACTGGGGATATTGTTGGTGGGGAATGTGCTCTGGTGGAGGGATGGGTGTTTGATCATTGTGTGATTGTAACTCAAATATGAAAGCTTGTAACTATATCTCATGGCGATTCAATAAATTTAAAAAAAGACAAAAAAAAGGAAAGTGTTCTTCCAATGTCTACCTCCATATTTACATGTTCCACTTCTCTGTGCCATTTCTTTAGACACTGGCTACCAGATTTAAGCCCTATTCAGATAATCCAGCATAATTTCCTCAACTCAGTTACATCTGCAAAGGCCCTTTTGCCTAATAGGTCCACATTCATAGGTTTTGGGAGTTAGAACTTGGACATATCTCTTCACAGACCACCATTATATCCACTGCAACATCTCTCTTTTAAAAAAAAACTGCGTGCATTTCACAGGATTAAAATATTAGTATGTGACTGATTAAACTCCACAAGAAGAAAACATCCAACCCCATCCAAAAATGGGGCAATGAAATGAACAGAAACTTTCTCAAAGAAGAAATCCGAATGGCAAAAAAGCACATGAGAAAATGCTCTACATCATTAATCATCAGGGAGATGCAGATCAAAACCACAATGAGATACCATCTCACACCTCAGAGACTGGCCCACATTCAAAAGAACAAAAGCAACCGATGCTGGCGTGGATGTGGCGAGAAAGGGACACTCCTTCGCTGTTGGTGGGAATGTCCACTGGTTCAGCCCTTCTGGAAAACAGTATGGACGATTCTCAAAAAATTAGA
This sequence comes from Sorex fumeus, assembly GCF_029834395.1. Taxonomy (NCBI): domain Eukaryota; kingdom Metazoa; phylum Chordata; class Mammalia; order Eulipotyphla; family Soricidae; genus Sorex; species Sorex fumeus. The sequence goes on along the minus strand of NW_026606063.1, from coordinate 61,821,521 downwards.
AATTGAGCTCCCATTTGACCCAGCAATACCACTCCTGGGAATATATCCCAGAGAGGCAAAAATGTATAGTCGAAGTGACATCTGCACTTGTTTGTTCATTGCAGCACTCTTTACAATAGCCAGAAACTGGAAGAAACCTGAATGCCCACGAACAGATGACTGGTTAAAGAAACTTTGGTACATCTACACAATGGAGTACTATGTAGCTGTTAGAAAAGATGAAGTCATGAAATTTACATACAAGTGGTACAATATGGAAAGTATCATGCTAAGCGAAATGAGTGAGAAAGAGAGGGATAGACATAGAAAGATTGCATTCATCTGGGGGATATAAAGTAACAAAGTATGAGATTAATACCCAAGAATAGCTGAGATCAGCACCAGGAGGATTACTCCATAACTTAGAGGCCAGCCGGGTATCCTAGAGGAAAGGGCAGTTCAGATAGAGAAGGGAGCACCAAATAAAGGATGTTTGGAGGATCCTCCCAGGAGGGGAGATGCATGTCGAAAGTAGACTATGGACTGAACATGTTTGCCACTCAATGCCTCTTTTGCAGACCACAACACCCAAAAGGAGAGAGAGAACACAGGGGATTGCCCTGCCACAGAGGCAGGGGGGGATGGGGGGATGTGGGTGGGGGGATACTATCCATGGTGGTGGAAAATGGGCACTGGTGGAGGGATGGGTATCTGATCATTGTATAATTGAAACCAAAGCAGAAAAAATTGTAAATCTACAACTGTAAAAAAAAATAAAATAAAGGGGAAAAAAGAGTTATATATTTCAAATAGGTTGGAAACAATAAATTTTTGTCAGTGATATGGTGAAAAAAAATATTAGTATGTGAAAAGAAAGATATCATACGGGCTAAGGTGCTTGACCCTCACAAGACTGGCTCATATTTAAGTCCCAGTATCCCACATATTATCATCTGAACACACCTGTATCCCTGAAAACAGAGCCAGGAGTAAGCCCTGAGCACTGTTGGTGTGAATCCAAAACAAAATATTAAAATTATAGTAAAATTGAACCTATACTGTAAAGAAAAATCTTTTTATTATTCATTCATACTTCTCCTTTCTAGCATTTAGACTTTTTTTTCTTTTTGGGTCACACCCAGCAATGCACAGGGGTTATTCCTGGCTCTGCACTCAGGAATTACTCTTGGTGGTGCTGGTGCTGGGGGACCATATGGGATGCTGGGAATCAAACCCGGGTTGACAAATGCCCTACCCACTGTGTTATCGCTCCAGCCCTGCATTTAGACTTTTTGAGAAAATGTTTCATAAAAGTTTGCAAGTATTGTTTGTAAGAATATTGCAAATATTATTGGAAAAAAAAGGTTCCCAAACCTGCCATTCTTTGTGAATGCAAGAAGCATTTTTCAAAAAAAAATAATAAGGTTTCAAAAATTGATCCATTCACATTCAATAGCTTCATGTCCTCAGAGAAGAGGTCACTTAGTTTTCTTAGAGACCCCTGGACACTCCCTTAGACAGGTAGTAGGAAAGCTTCTGATTGGCAAGCAAGGGTCTGAAAGGAGTGTGGCTGTGTAATGAGCAAGGTTGTTAAGCAGACAAATGCAGGATCCATCACAATTTCTGAAAATAGGTGTCAAGAGTTCTAGAAAAAGGAGATTATTAGTCACCAAGAGTAAACTAAAGCTTACTATTTCAATAGCTGATCTAAAATCAAACTTTTGAAGTTTATCAGCATACCCTTTTCTGTTGAGAACTCCTTGCCTGGGCATGCCTGAACAGTAGGCAAGTCATTCTTTTTGTGATTGTATGTGATCCCTCTCCCCCAGATATTCCAGGGGTTATTAAAGAAAATAACTATGAAGCCACATGCACAGCCTTTGTATGATTGAGGTTCCCATATAACTACATTAATGGGAAAGAATATACTATCAGGACTGAAATAATTTTCTGGTCTACTTGAAAATAAATATAGCACTATAGCACTGTCCTCCCATTGTTCATCGATTTGCTCGAATGGGCCCAGTAATGTGAGACTTGTTGTTACTGTATTTGGCATATCGAATATGTCATGGGTAGCTTGCCAGGCTTTGCCGTGCGGGCAAGGTACTCTTGGTAGCTTGCTGGGCTCTCTGAGAGGGGCAGAGGAATCAAACCCAGGTCGACAGGGCCGGCCTCGTACAAGGCAAACGCCCTACTGCTGTGCTATCAAGTGTTATTTTAGTTATATACTTCCCCAATTCTGACCAAGTGTCAGAATTTATATAATTATATTTGTCTACAACTTAAAAATTTTAAACTATAATTAGATAATATGGTTATAACAGCATTAAAATTTAATCTTGATATAGAAGTTTTCTGCATCCATAATTCTCACTGGAGTGAAATGATATGTCATTACTGTTTTGATCTGCATTTCCCTGATAATAAGTTATGAGTTTCAAAGGATCATGAGGGACTCGAGCATTCTGTGGCTGAAAACTGTTCCCCTGGCCTGCCAGATGGACAGATGGATGAAGGACTGGGGAATGGGGAAACAGGGCCCCAGGCTGGTCTGCAGTTAGTTTATTTCTCTCTCCTCCCCAACATAGTCTGATCTCTCTCTTACAGCAGAATTGTAGTTGTAGTTTTGATCATAGTCCCAGTCATCATAGTTCCTTCATCCTTGTCCTCATAGTCCTTATCGTAGTCCTAGTCCCCTCTTTCTCCTTATAGCATAGTTATATAGAAATGATGAAGGTGTGGTACACATAGGTGAGATTGAAGATTGTCATAATAACAAACAGAGGTAAAACCACTTCTACAGGGGAAGTTCTAGGAGATTAACTCAAAGACAAGATCTCATCTGGAGATTCAGCACTCCAGATTACTAAGAGATCTGCTCAAGGGTGGGATTCCAACAAGGGTGTATTGCTTTATCCTTTCCTCAACTAGTAATCTATTTAACCAATCATAGTAAATCTTCTTATAATATTTTTAGTCATTTTGTATGAACACAATAAGATTAACACAATTAAGTTTAAAGGTTGGCTCTTCCTGGGGACGTCTCGCTATATATCCCAGACCACAGTCCTCAAGCCAGGTTAGTCTTTTGTAACCCCAGCGGGATCCTTATTCAGTGACTTCTTTTGGGATCATGACAGAGTTTGTCCAATGACCATTCTCTTAACTTTTTATACTTCTAGTGGCATGTAGCTTGTCCCTTTGTGAGGCCAGAGTACCTTATAGTTTGTCCTCAGTCCACCCAGTCCCTTAATCAGGAACCCTCCTTTTGGAGGTTTTAGAAAGTAGGGGTAACTGAGATGTAAGTCATAAATATGAGGGATTCCCAGCAGTAAATATTTGGAGTCAACTAACTCTCATGTTACAAAAGCATAGCATCAACTGTCTTCCTGTGTCTTTACAAAAAGGCCATTGGTAAACCATGCAAGTGACATAAAGGAAAGAGAAAAAAATATAGGATTATTAGTACTTGATGGATTTGGGTGTACCTCAGGGGCACTGTTGTAGGAGTAACTCAATAAACCTAAGCTCCCTGTGGGAGGAGTCAGGATAAACCAATGTTATGCAGTAATAAATGATTATGAAAACTTTTTCATAAGTCTACTGGCCATTTGTGTATCTTCTTTGAGGGAAATTTCTTTTGTATCTTCCCCTTTTTTGATCATTTCAGACACAACTAACATATGATGGAGAGGTTGCCTATGTTTTCCTCCATGTCTGTTATGGGTACTGGTTTAATCTCAACTTATTTAAGAGGCTTTCCTTATTCCATTTCACGTAGCAAGTTCATAAGATTAACCATCTGTATATCTAGTCATCTCTGACTTGTCAATGCTGTTTTATTTGTCTGAGGATCTATCTTTATTTGCAAATCAATTGTTTTAACATATGCTATTTACAAAAGGAAATATAAAAGTCATATAGTCATATGAATAATTCAGAGAAAGCTTTTTATCAGTATTAAACAGCCATTTATGTTTTAAACCCTCAGCAAAGTAGTAATATAAGGAATCTACTTAAATATTGTAATGACCATCTACAATAAACAGCCAACAGAACACTTAATAGTGAAAAACTAAAAGTTTTTACTCTGAAATCAGGCACAAATCAAATATGTGCACTTTCTTCTCTATTCAATATAATTATGGACTTTTGTCCTTAGCAATCAAGCAAGAAAAAGAAATAAAAGTATATAAATTAAAGTATACCAATTAAATTAAAGAAGTTAAATCAATGCTATTTGCAGATGACGTCACAACATACATAGAAAATTATAAAGAATCTATTACAAAATCTCTTATATACAATAAATCGGTACAGCAAAGTAACTGTATCACTGTATCACTATCATCCTGTTGTTCATTGATTTACTCGAGCGGGTGCCAGTAATGTCTCTATTCGTCCCAGCCCTGAGATTTTAGCAGCCTCTCCTTATTCATCTTTCCCAATGATTAGAGGTTCTTTCAAGGTCAGGGGAATGAGACCTGTTATTGTTTACTGTTTTTGGCATATTGAGTATGCCACAGGGAGCTTGCCAGCCTCTGCCCATGCAAGCAGGATACTCTTGGTAGCTTGCCGGGCTCTCCGATATATATATATATATATATATATATATATATATATATATATATCTGTTATTCGTCGATTGCCTCGAGCAGGCCCCAGTAACGTCTCTATCATCCTAGCCGTGAGATTATATTCAAGGCTCTTTAGGAGAATGAGACCCATCATTGTTACTGGTATTTGGCATATTTGGTACGCCACGGGGTGTTTGCCAGACTCTGCCCTGTGGGCAGACTACATTCGATAGCCTGCAAGTTTGTCCAATATCTAAATTCCATCAAATATGATGTTGTAATTATGGAAAATGTGTAGAAAGTGTCTTTTGATGTGTTGCATGGCCACAAAGCAGCTGGAGCATGAGGTGGTTGGGTAGTGGAGGTCGGCTGCTGGGGCTGGGTCCGTTGGGGCGGGGAGGGCTCTCACCCGCACCACTATGGAGCACTCTGAGTGAGAACAGCCTTCTGCAGAGTTAACAGCAAAGTAACGGGCTACAAAATATACATACAAAGATAGGTTGAATTTTATATGCTAATAATAATGCAGAAGAGACATAAAAAGACAGCTTCATTTAAAATTATATTCACTTAATTTGCTACTACTTCTATCAGGTTGCTTCCTCATTGTCTTGACAAATTTCATTTCAACATATAACCTATTATTTTTGCAAATAAACCCTGGAAGATTTTTCTCTGATGGGTATTACTAAATATGGACCTAAGAGACTTGAACCCAGTTCTATATCTATAATAACATAGCTGTCCATTCAGCAGCCAATAGTTTAGTTCTGCTTGGCTTATGGGTCAGTGTACCATCATGAAGGAAAATTAGGGCAGAAAATCAGAGAATTAATCTTAGCTCTTATTCTTAATAGTTTCATGTTCAGGAAACAGGTTTAATTTCTTTATATATGAAGAATTTAGGCTCTACTTTTTGGAAGATGTTTTGCTTTTCTTTTTTGTCTGCTCAGGATTCTAAACGAGCTCCTCATACTCACATACACTGGATTTAATTCTTTTTTTTTAATTTTTTATTAGGACTGGAGCGATAGCACAGGGGGTAGGGCATTTGCCCTGCACTCAGACAACATGGCCGACCCGAGTTTGATTCCTCCACCCCTCTCAGAGAGCCCGGCAAGCTACTAAGAGTATCTCGCCCACACAGCAAAGCCTGGCAAGCTACCCATGACATATTCGACATGCCAAAAACAGTAAGAAGTCTCACAATGGAGATGTTACTGGGCCCACTCTAGCAAATTGATGAACAATGGGAGGACAGTGCCAGTGCCAGTGAAGTTTTTATTAGTGAAACACCATGAGGTACAGTTGTAGACTTACAAACTTCTTTTCTTGGGTTTAAGTTATACAATGATCGAGTTCCTGTCCCTCCACCAGTGCCCATTCTCCACCACCAATGATTCCAGTAACACTCCCTCCCACCCCCACCCCTTCCCCAGTCCGCCCCACCTATGTGGCAGGGTATTCCCTTTTGCTCTCTCTATCCTTTATGGTATGTGGTTTGCAATAGAGGTTTAAGTGGCCATCCTGTTTGGTCTATAGTCTACTTTCAGCATGCATCTCCCATCCCAAGTGGATCCTCCAAACACCTTTACTTGGTGTTCCCTTCTCTATCTGAGCTGCCTTGTCCCCCAGCATGTGCTGCCAGCTACCAAGGCATGGAGCAAACCTCCTGGTAATTATCTCAACTGTTTTTGGGTGTTAGTCTCCCATTCTGTTACTTTATATTCCACAGATGAGTGCAATATTTATATCTCTCTCTCTGTCTTTCAGACTCATTTCACTTGCATGATACTTTTCATGTAGATCCACTTGTATGAAAATTTCATGACTTCATCTTTTCTAACAGCTGAGAGTATTCCATTGTGTATCAAGTTTCTTTATTTTTTATTATTATTATATTTTTATTAGTGAAACACCATGAGGTACAGTTATAGACTTATAAATATTTGTGCTTGGGTTTCAGTTATACAATGATCAAGTACCCATCCCTCCACCAGTGCCCATCCTCCACCACCAGGGGTCTCAACATCCCCCCAACCCCCCATCCTCCCCGTCCCACCCTGCCTCTGTGGCAGGGCATTCCCCCTTGTTCACTCTCTCTCTTCTTTTGGGTACTGTGTTTTGCAAGAGAGGCATTGAGTGGCAATCATGTTTGGTGTGTAGACTACTTTTAGCATGCTTCTCCCACCCTGGGAGGGTCCTCACAACACCCTTTATTTGGTGCTCTCTTCTCTATCTGAGCTTCCTTTTCACCTAGCACGTGTGGCTGGCCTTCAAGTCATGGAGCAAAATTCCTGGTACTAATCTCAGCCATTCCTGGGTGTTAGTCTCCCTTTTTGTTGCTTTATGTTCCCCAGATGAATGCAATCTTTCTGTGTCTATCCTGCTTTTTCTGACTCATTTCGCTTAACATGATACTTTCCATGTAGTACCACTTGTATGTAAATTTCATAACTTCATCTTTTCTAACAGCTACATAGTACTCCATTGTGTAAATGTACCAAAGTTTCTTTAACCAGTCATCTGTTCTTGGGCACTCAGGTTTTTTCCAGATTCTGGCTATTGTAAAGAGTGCTGCAGTGAACAAACAAGTGCAGATGTCACTTCGACTATACCTTTTTGCCTCTCTGAGATATATTCCCAGGAGTGCTATAGCTGGGTCAAATGGGAGATCAAATTCTAATTTTTTGAGAATCGTCCATACTGTTTTCCAAAAGGGTTGGATCAGCCAGCATTCCCACCAGCAGTGAAGGAGGGTCCCTTTCTCACCACATCCGCACCAGCACCGGTTGCTTTTGTTCTTGTGGATGTGGGCCAGTCTCTGTGGTGTGAAATGATATCTCATTGTTGTTGTTTTGATCTGCATCTCTCTGATGACTAGTGATCTGTTCTCGGGCTCTCGGGTTTCTTCCAGATTTTAGCTGTTGTAAACAGTGCAGCAATGAACACACAAGTACAGATGTCATTTTGATTATACTTTTTGCTTCTCTAGGATATATTCCCAGGAGTGGTATTGCTGGGTCAAATGAGAACTCAATTTCTAAGTTTTTGGAGAATTGTTCATACTGTTTTCAAAAAGGGCTGAACCAGTCGGAATTCCCACCAGCAGTGAACGAGAGTCTCCTTTTCCCCACATCCGTGCCAACACCTGTTTCTTTTGTTCTTTTGGATGTGGGCCAATCTCTGTGGTGTGAGGTGATATCTCACTATTGTTTTGATCTGCATCTCCCTGATGATTAGTGATGTAGAGCATTTTCTCATGTGCCATTTAACCATTTGGATTTCTTCTTTGAGAAAGTTTCTGTTCATTTCATCACCCCATTTTTGATGGGGTTTGATGCTTTCTTCTTGTGGAGTTCAACCAGTGCCTTGTATATCCTTGATATCAACCCCTTATTGGATGGGTATTGGGTGAATTGGATTTCATTCTTTTTTTTATGCAGGAGTACTGCTATTTATTCAGCCACCGATTAGCTGATTGAATTGTGCATGAAATCCAACTTACTTTTTCTTTTCCATTTTTTATAATTTTCTTTATTGAATCACCATGAGAGCAGTTACAAAGCATTTGGGTCTAAATCTCGGTCATACAATGAAACACCTGTACCTTCACTAGTGCCCATTCTCCAGCCCCAACAACCCTGGTATACCCCCATCCCACACCCTCACCTTATCTGTGGGGCAGATGATTTCCACATTACTCTTTCTCTCTACGTTGATTGCATTTAATATATTTTTTTTATTAGTGAAACACCATGAGGTACAATTGTAGATTTACAGTTTTTTGTGCTTAGGGTTTGATTATACAATGATCAGATACCCATCCCTCCACCAGTGCCCATTTTCCAACACCATGGATAATATCCCCCCCCACCCCCATCCCCCCCTGCCGCCCTGCCTCTGTGGCAGGGCAATCCCCTGTGTTCTCTCTCTCCTTTTGGGTGTTGTGGTCTGCAAAAGAGGCATTGAATGGCAAGCATGTTCAGTCCATAGTCTACTTTCGACATGCATCCCCCCTCCTGGGAGGCTCCTCCAAACACCCTTTATTTGTTGTTCCCTTCTCTATATGAGCTGCCCTTTCCTCTAGAATGCCCGACTGGCCACTAAGCTATGGAGTAATCCTCCTGGTGCTGATCTCAGCTACTCCTGGGTATTAATCTCATATTTTGTTACTTTATATCCCCCAGATGAATGCAATCTTTCTATGTCTATCCCTCTCTTTCTGACTCATTTCACTTAACATTATACTTTCCATATTGTACCACTTGTATGTAAATTTCATGACTTCATCTTTTCTAACAGCTACATAGTACTCCATTGTGTAGATGTACCAAAGTTTCTTTAACCAGTCATCTGTTCTTGGGCATTCAGGTTTCTTCCAGTTTCTGGCTATTGTAAAGAGTGCTGCAATGAATAAACAAGTGCAGATATCACTTCGATTATACATTTTTGCCTCTCT